>NC_136115.1:7895164-9273914 GCF_965212315.1 Lampetra planeri | reverse complement strand
CCCTGTTGTTTGGCAGTCTCCTGCCCCGAGTGAGGACTGTCCACCCCTCATGGTGGCAGGAGCCAGAGCCGATCCACCAGACCTCCTGAATACCGCAGAGTTCCAGGCAGTACCGGTCCAGCTCCCGACTGAGAAGTGGCAGCCTCTCCTCCGCAGTGAGCATTCTAACATTCCACGTGGCCACCCGCAGTAGCTTTTTGCTGTTTCTGGAGGAACTCCGAGGGTAAGGATGCAATCTCATGGCTACGCCAAATGGGGTTTGGCCAGGATACATCATAGACACCTGTCTCCCTGCGGCGTCCGGCACAAGCTTAGTTGGAATTTTTTTTGTGGTTTAATGGTAATTAATTAAAAGTGGAGGGGTTACCAGTCCCTCGCACCCGCCCAGAGCCCCCTTTAGCCACTCTGGTGGCTTCAAACGCCATGAAGGGGAATGGCCAATATAAATTGGCCCTCCCCCCATTCCACTGCTCACCACAGCGTTACCATCCGGCACCAACGAGGAGGTAGGGGGTTGTTTTGCCAGACACCACCACTCTCCAGACACTCACCACCTACTAGACACTCACCACTTACGAGATACACCACCACTCTCCAGACACTCACCACCTATTAGACACCACTCACCAAAACACCACCACTCTCTAAATACTCACCAGGCACTCACCAAACACTCACCACCGACTAAACACTCACCAGACACCCCTCACACTCACTAAACACTCAGCACCTATCAGACACTCACCACCTATTAGACACTCACCACTCATCAGGCTCTTTCCCGACATTCACCCTACCCTCAGCACTTGAAAAAATTCACAAGATACACTGATCAAAAACTCACCATGCACCATAGGCAGAACTACATCAGAAAGTGCAAGAGGGAACTTTGCACATAAGGCAATGACCGAGGTCAAAAGTCATAGGTCTAATAAAGGTTATATTCAAAACCTATACATATGTGTTTTTCTTACAGTCAGCATGGTCTCTGACTGGATGCTGTAAAACAAACTTCATTCAAGTAAACGCAGTGACAGACTGAATTACAGAAGTGAATTTGCCTATATATAAGCAACAAATCGCAAGTGGGAAATGAATGCATACCTTTTATTTAAAAATAATGATGTAATTGATTAGAAAACATGAATTGCATACATGTTACCACACTGCCAACAGAAAGGGGAAAGAATTGCACATACGTCAACACTAAAACTGTAGAAACGTATTCATTGGTATAGGACGTTAAAGATGATAAAATTGTCAATTTGTTAACATGTCTATGATGTGAATATTTATTTATTCCATGCAGGCATGCAGTCAGGTACAAAAACATGTTTCAGAAAGGTATACACCAATGCAGCCAAAATTGTATGATACGATTGTGTATATCAAATCTTCTGTGACAGGCATTCATGTTGCAGGTTCAGTGATTTCATACATTTTTGCTGCTGAGTGCTTGTAATGATATACCTGTGCAGCAAGCTCATTGGCAAAGATCAAATGAGCAGTTCCCCGGTCCCCCTGGGGGTTTAAAGAATGATAAAGGCAGGCATGTGTAAGCAAAACCCCTTCTCACACAGGTAATTTGCATTGAGGGTTAACAAGTCCACGTATGATCCTAGTTCTGTATTACCATATTGATTCAAGCAAGAATAATTTAATGCAATCATCTGTGGACAACAGAATGTCCAAATACTGTCAACGTTGTCTGCAAATGTAAATGCTCATACTGTGTTGTCAGGCATATCAAATTCAACACAGTGGAGAGAAGCAGACAGCGTATTTGGGACAGCGTATGCATGTTGCCACAGTATGGGTCGATGCAATCATAACAAATTAACACATTATACATATTTTCTTGCATGAACTTAACAAGCATATTGATACAATTGTTGAATACATTTCAGCCTCAACAATGTTGTTGCACGTAAATAGGCTGCCAACATTTGAAAATATGTCATCTCCTGTACCGGAAATGGCAGTGGTATGCCTTTCTCAGTTCTCTGTTTATTTTCTGTGAAAAGTGTCATGAACTTTGTGAAATAAGGGGGTCTCATTATTCCACCAGAGCTCTTTGTAGGATTGTCCTGCAAAAGACCCCCGTGTGATTGATTTTAGGAGAGTCCTCAAATATTTTACTAGCACTATGGCCAGAAAAAGGAATGCTTTCACAAAATAATCAATAATGTAAAGGTGGCCAGGAGGCTCAGAGCAATGAGCCACCACTGTTGAAATCGTGGGTTTAAATCTGGCAGCCACCTGTGATTGAACGGAGCTCTGAAATGTTGTTCATCTCAGCCTGGTCAACAAACACTGCAAAAGTCCCCTGTAATATTACATTTGGTGGTAAATTTATTTGGATTATTAATTTGGATTGTTATTAAAATTTAAAGAACATGATAAAAAGATGCTTAGCAATGAGACGGTGTCTTCACAAAAACAGATCAAAATGAATAGAAACTCTGCAAATGCACAAGGGAATTTGGCTGAAGGCACAGCTTCACATGGCAATCCGAAAAAAAAGTTTTGCTGGATTCATGGCTGCTGAATGGATTCCTGGCTGGCTGGCACGCGAGTGCATGCCACCTCGCTCATCTGAGTGATGATGTCACGCTTGTCAGTGTTGAGCCGGCCTCTTGCGATGTACTGACTCCCCCGATTTACCCAAATACCGACAGGGGAGAGATGTAGAGGGGAGTTGATAGAGTGAAATAAAAGAGGAAGATAGAGGGAGTAAGAGGTAGAAGGGGTGAAATACAGTGGAGGAAGGAGAGGAATATAGAGGGAGGGAGATATTGAAGAGGGGGCAGAGGAATAGAGAAACAGAGACGAAGCAAGACATCTAGTTGATTTGGGATATACAGCACAGAGAAGGCAAAAAGATAAAGGTGGTGAGAGACAGGGCTCTATATAATACAACACGTTTTTCTGGCTGGCTGGGATTGAAAGATGCATGAACGGTCACATGCAAAGGAAGTGCAGATTGCGAGTGAACATGAACATAAAAAAGCCATGGTCCAATGTACATCGGTGCAACAATGTTCTCCATTGACGGCACTAATACATATGTAGTGTTCTCATTTGCAGACACTGTAGGAGGCAACAACATTCATTCACACAATGCTACACCGTTACACACGGGACTATAACACCTAACTCATTTCGGACAGGGCTACATACACCTATCCTCTCCGCACAGGATAACTATATATCTGGTCAGAGCAGCCACGTATTGTTGACCCACTTCAGACGAGATACCTATCTCTGGTCAGAGCAGCCCTCGTGCTGTTGACTCAAGATGTCGAAGAGTGCAGACCCAGGTGAGGAGCAGGATTCTTCCACCCACCAAACAGCCCCGAGGCTCACTCGAGGCTTGCCTTATATCCTGTCCCGCGCTGCCCCCGCTCCCCCTTCGGTCGCCCCTCCCCCCGGGCCCTTCCTGCCAATTCCAGTCCCCTCACACCTGTTCCCCCATTCAGTCACGTGCTTGACCCGAGCCAGGGTGACTTGTCCTCACGTGTTTCCCTATACCTCACCCCGGCCCGTCACGTGCATGGTACTGTACCCTGCTAGCTATCTCCACAACACACGCAGCGCCAAGCGCCGTAGTGATCCATACAACGTCACTACATCACCCCCCCCCCCCCCCCCCCCGTTTTGTAAAACTGAGCCGTCCCGGCTGACCCACATCTCATGCACAGCCGAGCGGTGCCCCAACTATCCAGCCGGGCCACCACCTGCCAAACAAGAGAAAACATTTCGCAACATTTGAACAACCCCCCCCCCCCCCGGAATATGTACACTCATGACACCAACTGGCCCGTCACAGCCCACGAGCCCAGGAAGGACCATGTTCAACCGGCAACACAGCCCGGCTTGCGGCTGCGGCCTCTTCCGGCAGTGTCAGAACAAATAAGCATCCTGGGCGATCCTCGAAACCGCACAGTCTTGGAGCGGGTTCTCGTCACCGGGCCCTCGGGCAAGACTGGAACGACCACACCGGGGGCCCCAGGGACGACTGAAAGTTGGCTTGATGGGCTCTGTCCCTCCCGGACAGAAGATGGGGGAGGAGAAGCGGACGTCGGCCGCTCCTCCATTGGCAGGCCCACCGATGGCGTAACGGGCGGTTCCATGGTTGTCAAACGCCGGATCCTTGTGGGCGGAAGAATAGAAATCTGTTGAGGCAGCACTTGAGGAGTTGCCCGCCCATGCTCGTCGGGCACATCAACCACCCGGCCATGAGAAAGTGGAGATGATACATCATGACAAGATGAATAGAACGATTTCAGCCGCGACGGGTGGACATACCAGTGCCGGCGACCAACTTGAATCTGAACCCACTGGGGTCTCATAACCTCTATCACATCGACCGGGCCCTACCATGGTCTATGCAACTTGCGGGACGTGCCCAAGGGCACCTGAGGGCAATGTAACCAAGCCCTCTCCCCAATGTTCCATGGTTTCCCCGAATCCCCAAGCCTCGCTAATTTTTCATTAGCGGCTTACCATCTAGATGTATTCTGTGAACTCTGGTACTGTGGTCTTTTTAGCACCCACCCTCACATGCAACTGCACTTCCATAGAGGAGGTCACATTCTTTCCCGTACATTAAAAAGAACGGGGAGAACCCGGTGGATGCGTGAGGAGTCATGCGATAGGCCGCAAGGACGCCCGGAACGTGTAAGTCCCAATCTGATTGAGCCTCATTGACCATCTGGCACAACATGACCGTGAGCGTTCTATGTAGCCATTCCACCATCCCATCAGTTTGGGGGTGTTTAGGCAAAGTTCAGATTTTCTTCGTGCCTAACAGGTCACACACCTCTTTCAACATGGACTGGTGGACGGAGAAATAATATAGGCCGCCAACATTTCGTCAACCACCTGATGCACATGTTCCTTTTCTTTTGGACTAAACCGAAACTAATTTTTGACGGGTAGGAGTGGCAGTACCCGTGTCAATGTGATGATGCATCAATGATGTGCGCCCTATGTTAAATTTCCCTCTACTGAAATAGTCAGAGAACTCCCGGAGCAGAGCTCGCAACTCACCCTTCTGCTCGCTAGTCAATTCTGGGTTCTCTGCGCACAACCCATCTATCCACAACTCGTCCTCTGTAGCTCCCTGCTCCCCTCGCAACCCACTATGGGTGACCACCTCGTTGGACATATGAGGGATGCGGATGCACCGGTGTCTATCAGCACCCGGACCTCTACCCCCTGCACTGTCCCTACAACCGCTGATGAACCCACTGCAGCTGCCACTACCCTATGCGCCAGGGCCATCCACTGACCCAGACGGTGCGGCCATCCTACTCCCCTCAACCAGCACAATCCTGGCGCTATGACACAATCAGTATTCGTGGCGCATGAACTCAAACCCGTCTGTGATGAGGATGCATGAGGTGACAGTGAAGACCAGGCGTTTGGTGCGCCGCGACTCGCCTTCGGGCTGGGAGGAGCAGAAGTCGGCGGGGTGGAGAACGACGAGCTGTCTTGGCTCAGCGCGGCCTCCTACCACAATGTAGCCGGGCAGGCCGCAGTTGAAATAATGGAGATGGGCTTCCTCCATGAGGTAGAAGTGGCCGTCCCATGCTGTCATTGCTCCTGACACCATCCCGCGCTGGTCCTTACCCACTGTCGCCCTGCCAGCGATGCGCAGACCGCCGGAAGCTCCTTCTCCTCTTGCTTGGCACCGCTCTTTACCGTTTACCCGGTGCACGCGACCACCCCAACTCGCCACCACAAGTTGCTGTATGCTTGTTAACAGCGCCACCTTTAAAGAAGTCAAGTCATCATCTTCAGAGGCGGACAAGAAAACGTCCGTTTCCCTCGCCAACGCCAACAGTCGTTCCAGGACCAAGGTCCAACCCCGCGTGATCCATGTTTGAGAACACGGCTTGACCCAGCCCGAAGGCGTGCTGTGGTATGCGAGAGGTGTCTCGGCCTCCCCCCGCCTCCACCTTGGTGAACTTATGTCGCATGCTGGACGGTGGGTCGTAGATGGCCATCATTTGCGCACAAGCAGATGCCAACGTGGTCCTCGTTGATGGGGAAATTGTATAAAAAGCACCCAGAGCGTCGTCATTTAGTGCCGTCGGTCCAGCCCACCAGCTCACAAGTGGCCCCAAATCTCCTGCGAAAGGCTGCCAAATCACCCCCGGCGGCTGAGAATTCCCTAACAAAGGGCAGCCGCTTTTCCAGGAAGGGCACCTCGGAGCGCGGATTTGGCGGACCATTAAATTTGGCGGGAATGGTTTCCCGCCCCGCCGACAAAATGGTGGCTGTCCGTGCTGCCAGCTGTTCCGCGGTTTCCCATGCTCAGGAAATAGCAGTCACCGGCGGGCTGGTTTCCCACTCTCCTTGTGGCACCGTCTCCCCCTCCGGCTTGTCCATCGCCACCTCCACCACCAGTGCCACCGCCGCAGACAATAGGTCAGCGAGGCGCGTACTCCAGGGCTGGCGTCTCCCTCCTGGTGGCTGCAGGGCAGACATGCCTTCAGCCGCGCACTGCTCTGTGGGCAGCGCCTCCGCGTGACTTTCCTCTGGGCTCCCGACTCCCGGGGCTGTCGGCGGGATCACCTCTTCCTCGTCTTTGTTGTCCGTCAATGCAATGGTGAGTTGCAATCACGACATTGTAACTTAACGAACTGTCCTAGCTAGGAATTAAGTTTAGGTTTTAACACTTCTGATGACAAATGTAGTGTTATCATTTGCTGACACAATGTTAGGAGGCAACAACTTTTATTCACATAATGCTACACCGTTACACGTCGGGACTATAACACTTAACTCACTTCAGACGGGGCATGTACACCTATGCTCTCCACACAGGATAACTATATGTCTGGTCAGAGCAGCCCTCGTGCTGTTGACCCACGATGTCGAAGAGCGCAGACCCAGGTGACGAGCAGGATTCTTCCACCCACCGAACAGCACCGAGGCTCACTCGAGGCCTGCCTTATATCCTGTCCCGCGCTGCCCCCGCTCGCCCTTCGGTCGCCCCTCCCCTCGGGCCCTTCCTGCCAATTCCAGTCTTCTCACACCTGTTCCCCCATCCTGTCACTGCTTGACCCGAGCCGGAGTGACTTGTCCTCACGAGCTCCTATACCTCACCCCAGCCCGTCACGTGCATGGTACTTTACTCCGCTAGCTATCTCCACAACACACATGGCGCCAAGCGCCGTAGTGATCCATATAACGTCACTGCACATACACAATAACAGACAATATAAATCCGCAGACTCTCAGATGTAGCCTATGGATAGCAAAACGTGGTTACATCATCATATCAGCCCGACGACGTTCGTTCCCCTCTATTTATATATAATCACACGTGCTCAATTCCACACATTGGCAAAATGTGATTGCCAACAGTAGTACAGTACCCTGCATTTTATATCTCCAGTATCTAAACGTAATGAATCTCCTTAAGATTACACAATTATGAATTATGGATTGTATGAATAATTAATATATATGGCAGTTCACTACTGCACATGACATGTTTTGATTTCCACTTGGACTCACAGAAAAAAATACTATGCAGACACAAGATTATAGAATGACATTAATCAAATGTATGAAAATAAGCTAAGGCCGTATATTAAAATAGTAGTTTTCGGATTGTAAATTCCAATGGTTCACATGCAAAATAAATTACATTATAAAAGCATGATTTCCTTATACAATGTTGGCAAAATATTTCTCTAAATATGTCTGGAATTTAGCCAATATTTTTTGGGATTCCATGCAAAAGACGTGTTCTATGTATAATGTCAGAATAATGAAATACATTCATGTTGCCTTTTTAAGCAATGGCTCTCACATTACAAAGGAAGTGTGCAAGGCGTAATAATACTCGTAATACAATACAACCCACTAGTTTCCTGTTGCTAATGAACATTGGGTGAGTGGTGAGTTTTGAAATATAATTTAGGATGTGTTCAACCATAATTAAAAGTTGTTATTATTATTATTATAACTACAATTCATAATGTGACCTCCTTTACCAGTGGCAAAATATAGTAGTAGGTTTTTACCCTTTCAACTGGTACAAAACTGACACCTTTATACAAGGCATTATGTTTGCAATAACCGCAACACAAGCAGTCAAAATGCAAACAAAAAGAAACAACTCTGATAATGATATGCACTGTCCTTGAAGTTGATTGGTCCACACCCGAGACAGCTTTTCTTAGAGCCTAGTCTCCATTGGTGTTGGCGTCACCTGGTCCAACACCTGGTCCAACACCAATGGAGACTAGGCTCTAAGAAAAGCTGTCTCGGGTGTGGACCAATCAACTTCAAGGACAGTGCATATCATTATCAGAGTTGTTTCTTTTTGTTTGCATTTTGACTGCTTGTGTTGCGGTTATTGCAAACATGATGCCTTGTATAAAGGTGTCAGTTTTGTACCAGTTGAAAGGGTAAAAACCTACTACTACAATTCATAACTTTTATTTCTGGTAAAAAAATATTTTTTTAGGAATTAATATCTGTATTTATCCAAATACCATACAGATATCATTTTAGCCACAAACGAGAGTCCAGCTGATTTTCAAATATATACATCTGCATTTCATATCCAGCCAAGGACAACTTGTTGACCCAGATCATACTGGTAAAAAAAAACAATACTTAGACACCCTTTCCACTGGCATATTCGAGACAAGCCAATGGGAAATCATCATGGTATGGGTGGTTTCCACTTTCTCCCAAGCCAAGTCAGATCCAAACAGTGATATGCCCTCACTATACAATCTGACTTGGGGCCAAGTAGGGCCAGGGGTGGGGCTAATGACAACATTAATTACGCGCGATGACATTCGGTACACTGAGAACACAGCCTCAGTACGCCATCTGCATGCATGTCAATCCCTTCATTGAATGTAATGTGACCAGCATATCCCAGCTTATGCAGTGGACACTTGGGGCCTCCTTGAGCACGACAGGCTGGTCCAGTACAGTGGAAAATAGGTAATGCGGTCTTTCGTGGTAAAACAAAGGTAGTAAAGCCAAGCATCCCTCATGGGACCAATAAACTAGGTTACAGAGCTTAATTGAGTTCGAAGTCACAGTGGCTATCCTATGGATAGTATGGCTTGCCTCAGGAAGGTAGAATTTCCACAACTTGCACAGGATTGCCAATTGTGATAATGTCAGTTGAAATTATGTTTCATATGGGAACACTTTCTTTTATCAATTTTATAATAACTGAAGTAACAAAAATAAATGTCAGCGCAAAATTAAAATGTTACACAATTTTACACATTGCATACATTGAATAAAGGTAAAGGATATGCACATGAACACGAATCAAGTGTGATTAGATATTACATTTAAATACACTACTCATTTAAATGTTACTATAATGGAGCTGATATGAGTTTGCCGAGCATAATTGTGTGATCACAAAACCAGTATCAGCAATATGCGAATAGAAACGTTTGCAACTCTTTTATTTGTATATGAAGGTGTGTGTGTGTGTTGAAAAAGGATATATATTTTCAAATAATCTTCATGGAGTGCAAATCAATTATGTTTACCTTGCAAAGTGACTAAAGTAGAATAACTACATTGCTTCAATTAAGTAGTTTTATCCATAATAGAGTTTTTTGGGTTAGATCGTGTAAATATATGAATGTGTCGTTAAAACCCGCTACCACCAGATATAGCCAACTCGTAAGGGTTGTCACATAAACAGAAAACAAGGACACTCTATTGATTTTGAAGTTCTGTGCAAAACTAGCTACTACCCTCTTTCCATCCGTTATCTCTATTTTTCACCCTTTTGGAATATGTACATATCTATCTTCTAGATATATTAAAAGTCATATGGGAACACTTTATTTTTATATCTATCTGTCTTCTATCTTCTTCTAGATATATTAAAGCAAAAAATTGTCTGTTTGTGGGTTTGTTTGTGGGTTTGTGTGTGTTCGTGCACTTGCGAACGATTTGCTTCTCCAACGTAAAAAAAGAAATAGCCAGGTACCACGCCGTAAGTCCCGCGGTGAGCAAGCACTATTCCTTTTTCATATCCGTAAACTTAAAATTACTTTAATTAGCGATTTAGTGCGATTTTTGTGTGCTTACCTTTATTTATTTATTCATGACGCGTGCACGACCATACCAACTCACGCGCCTTTAGTGGGGGGGGGACAGCCCATGCCAAGTCGCACGCCTTCGGTGGGAGTGAGGGGGACATTTTCTTTCACGTTAAAAATGCTAGAGAAATAAACTAAATGCTGACGTTAATTATTTACTGTGTGATGTCCCCCCCACCACGATGCGTGCAGTTATTACTACTATACAGTCGCAAGATGCTACCACTATAGGCCGTAGATATTACTGTAGAGCGGCCGGGGAGATCGTGGCTGGGGGGGGGGGTCAGGGAAAGCAGCCCAACCCCAGCCTGCCAAGGTGCCACCTCGGCCGGCTGGACAATATAGGCGAGGCCAGAGGCTCTGCACGGGACTAGGCCTCACCACACCACTCTCTCAGGCGAGTACTTTGTGCTATACAGTCGATAAATACTGCTATAGAGTCAGCATGTACAATTTAGTGATAGCAGGTACCACCACAGTCGGTATGCACTGCTGTAATCATAGCAGGTACCACCACAGTCAGTATGCACTGCTGTAATCATAGCAGGTACCACCACAGTCGGTATGCACTGCTGTATTCATAGCTGGTTCCACCACAATATGCACTGCTGCAGTGAAAGCAGGTACCACCACAGTATGCACTGCTGTAATCATATCATAGCAGGTACCACCACAGTTAGTACACACTGCTGTTAGATTTTTAAGATTGGTTTTGAAATATTTTTAAGACCCAGGCAACGCCGGGTACTTCCTGCTAGTTGTATATCAGGTATTTATTATCGGTCGTCGGTTATTTATTAATGTTGCTTTTTGGGGAGGCATACTCTTTTTTTACAGTTGGTTTACAGCCGGGACAGCTATGTGTTACATTGGGGGGGGGGGGGTGATATAGTGACATATGACGTCACTACTGTGTTGAGACAGTATCGGTACTGTAGGTGGGGTGTCACTGAGGTCGCATCAGGCCGTGACACCCTGCGTGAACCCGATAGGGCACGTGACCGGACGAAGGGGGGCCAGGGGCCCCAGGTGGGGGCTTGGTGGTCACGTGGTAAGGGACCCGGACCTTCGCGAAGGATTGGGAAGGGGGGCGTGACCAAGGGCCCCGCCCCCTTTCCCACTCCGCAGCAGTTATCAGCCGGGCGTGAAGAGAGAGCTGGGCTGTTCAACTCTGGGAATGAAGATGCCATAAACGGTCCTCGAGTCTCCGATCTCCGTTCGTGACCAGGCAGCCTGTTAACCTGCCCTGGTCACGTTATATAGTATCCCTCCGAGTGTTAGTTAAAATTTGGAATGGTGGTCACCACATTATTTTCGTGTTCAAGTTGTCTGTTATGTTGTTAATAAATAGTGTTGCCTCCAAGTTTAAGTGTGCGCCTCAATTGAACCCATTACACACACAATATACAGGAAGGACAAGTTCAAAGAGCTTGCATAATGAATAATATACGTTGCCTCAGTAATCTTCCCCCCCAACTTTGCACAAGAGCGCAGAAGCGTGGTCACCACATCTACGTCTCTATATAAAAAACGAAACAGTTAGACTTCTCCACAAATCTGGCTGTCGCCTGATGAAGCTAGTTGTAATTACTGGCGAAACGTCGTACTCAGATTGTAAATGTTGTGGCTTGGCTCTCCAACACACCGGTGTGCTGTACTAGTGACGAATTGGCATGTTCTGTTTACGTGACAACCCTTACTAGATGGCTGTGTCAGGTGGTGGCGGGTTTTAACGACACATTTATATATTTACGCGATCTAACCCAAAACATCTCTGTTATGGATGATATTGGTCGCGAAAGCCTATATGTTAAACTAAGTAGTTTTAGCCAACAATTGAAACACGGAATGTATTATAAATAATCTTAAACCACACTTTAAAATATTCAATAAATCAAGTGAAAAGGGACTATAATCAAATATCTTTAATCATACATTTCCAAAACCTCATCTGTCCACTTTCTCAACATTTTGCCTGATTGCTCCAAATGATGACTATGAAATACAGTACATTACATATAACAGAAACTATATTGGATGCTTTAGTCTCAGCATTATAGATCTGGATATGCAGTTAATAAGTGGACCATCTAAAGGCCTGCAGACTTATTTTAATAATAACATAAAATGCACTACTTTTGCAAAATATTACTTTCATGATTTGTCATTTTTTGTTTTTTGGGGAGATTCATCAGGTCTAATGCCTTATTAGAGCTACTATGTGTAACACCCTCCACCATCGGAAAAAGTAGGCTGGTATTGATCACGTGACTTGTTAACATCGAAGGTGAAGTGAATGCTGGATTGGATGGGCATGGCAGCACTTATGTGTGTGTGCCATCTGAAGCAAACTGAAGTGCCAGTTACAATGGCATTTGAAGCAGCTGCCATGACTAATGTGTTTCCTTTCATACTATTCAAGCTGCACGTGAGTTTTATTCTTAGAAGTTATGCGACAATAGCCTTACATTGTGTTCAAAGTCATCCATTTCCTTATTTGTCAAAAATGTGAAAATATACAACTGGACCGAAGGATGCCAAACGGATTCAAAAGGCTGCATTTCCTGATATGCGTCAGAGGTAGCTTATATTTAGCCACCCATATGTGTATGTTCATTCTACTTTGTGCCTTTGCAATTTCAACATTTTTTTTAAAGCCAGGATGCTGCCCACACACGTAAATGTACGTGGCATTCAATTTAGGATATACCATTTTATATTCAAAATAAGTTTTGTTATGTTTAGATAATTGATCAAACAATGTTAAGCATATTTGAATTTTTTTTCAACAATTTGGCAAAGATATCTGGCCACGTTCACAATACTTTGTCAGTGAGGGTAACAAACTATCGTACCGATGTCTCGTTTCTTCTTTTAATTGATAAAAAAACTGCAATTAAAATGATGATCTGCCATGCAATGATGATCTGCCATGCAAGCCTGCCATCCCCATCACAATCGTGGTCTCTCATGTGGCACTAAAAAAGCATCATGCAAAATCATGTTTATTGCTCATGTGAGTTTTTTGCCCATTATGGTAGATTTATTATTTAAATGTTATAGGTAATGCAAGTTAAGTACCTATTTTTTTTTGTAGCTACCTCTCCAAATGAAAGGAAGGGATGGAAACAGGCTGCGTTTTAGTGTGTTTGCACAAATTGTGTTTTAGACTAATGCCAACATTTAACCAATGCACTGCTTTAAAACACAGCTACATACGTATATTTAAAATGCTTCATTATACTGAAGAGAAAATACATTTTAACTTTTGAAAGTTAAAGGGTATGTAAAGATGGAAGGGCGTAATTTATCTATGTTTGAATAAATGAAACAATACGACATGTTATGCTTTACCCAACCACTTTGAAAATCCAATAGAAATACTTTTGACTGAAAAAGGATTACTAAAATGCCTTTATAATGCTCATGAACACATGCATTATTTATATTTTTTTCAATGATTCACAGGGTATTTCCGGGAACCCATACTTTAACAATATTGTGATATTTTTTTTATAAAATAATTTTTAATTGTGATGATTTTGGGGAAAAAACCCCCACTGGGATACCTATTCCAAAGAAAGTGGCTTTGCATGTGTTCTCTTGACACAAAATGAATACAGTGGCAAAACAGCTGTCACCATTCCATTATTACATATTTATAAGTCTGGTTGCGAAATGCACCGTCTCAAAGTTCTCAGGCTACTTCCAGCTGTGTGGTAGCTGTACTTTGTCAGGCTATCAAACATTTTACTCTTTCATTGTACATCAGACAACAAATCACCCTGGACATAGGGCTTGGTTCGTGCTTCGAGGAAATAAGCAAAAAAGCAAAATGCTCAGATTTGTTGTGACAAACGAAACCAGCAAAACGCACATTATAGGGCACACAAGGGAGAGTGTATCTGTGTATGAGAATTGGGATGCATTTCATTAAAAAAATTGAAAATCCATTATTTTGTTGTTCAAGAAACTAAGCTCAACATTTATTTGTATTGTTGTTTTAATTCACACGAAAATATGGTGACTTAAATATGTCTAAGTGTAGGTTTGCTTTTTTGAGTAGCTGAATTAAACACATTTATATTAAATCTTGACTTCAAGCTTTTGTGACTGCAGGAATTAATATTCTTTGGGTCTTTCGGTAAAGTCACGCAGATAGGCTGAAAGAAAATAACAGAAAACTACGACGTTTCGATCACAACACAAGCGATCGTCATCAATAGTTTTCTGTTATTTTCTTTCAACCTATCTACGTGACTTGACCGAAAGACTCAAAGAATACACATTTATATTAATTCGTAGAAGTATAACAATAAATCTGCAGTTTATAGTATGGCAAGTGTCAAAGATAGTAAGTTGTCGAACATTAACATAGGAACCTTTGTCATCTGATACTGGGTAAGGATCTACCAACACACACCGTATTGCTCATATGGGATATTTAATCACCCATGTTTAAACTGTCATTCATATACATATTCAAGGCTTCAATGTGGGTCAGTAAACGACAGTGGATATATCAGAGAGATGAGAAAGTAGCTTGTGATATACCTTCTGCCTACTCTGAATAAGGGCCACTACCAAAAATGATATCTCATGATACACGAGTTTCATATATAAGACGTTGTCTTTGAACAACAAATGTGGTTCATTTTATCCAAAATCTTATCGATACTCTTTTTATATTCAACTCCATGAAGGGAATATTAATGGCACTGTATCCCACATACGTAATAAAGGGGAGACAAAAGCAATTAGCCAATGCAAATATGAAAGTGAAATTATATTTCACATTTGTTCTAAATGTTACATCTTTAGCCGTCGCTCAGGCTTGTTGCAGGCATGCAAGACGATCCTGGAAAGCTCACCTGATTCCACTTCACTCAAATGCACAGATAATGGGCCTGACACAGTATGCACGTGCCCCATTGGTTAATGATGCAGGGAAAAGGTGCATTAAATATTCATCGCTTCACACAGGCTAGTGGGAAGTGATAATGGGGCTTGGTGTGATCCAAGTACAAGTGCCTCGGGGAAAATAACGTGCAGCAATATACCAAACAATGACTGTTTCTTGCCGATAACCCCATTCATAGCTACAGGTAAGGGGCCATTTATTAATACGTATTATATACACAGTGTAACAAAAATATTAATAAATGCAGTTTTTTTTGCAGAAACTTCAGTTAACCGTATTATGTGGGATATTTCAAGTCTTCGGAATCCATATCCAGAATTTTTAAAAAGCTGGTGCACATGTACAAGCCATTCGTGTCAGGAAATATTTACTCTAATTACAATTTAGAATTACTTTAAAACACAAATTATATTTTCGCATGAGATGTGGGTACTAAACAACTGTTTTTAAAATATATGCAAAAATTACATGTTTAAATGACAATAAATATATTCATGACTTTACTAAACCGTATACTATATGTATATCACGATGCCAGATCACAAACTTGCACACGTGTGGGATATCTATTGTTATAGAATATTCCTTGTTTTTCAGAGGTGACAGCGATTTCAACTCCCTGTAATGACAGCCCTGCTTTTCTTGGAGGAAAACAAATGACTGCAAAACTGATGAATAGAGGCAATCCATATTTTTCAGTGATTGCTAAGAAATAAAACTGGAGAGAAAGGAGGTGTAAATGCATGCTGGAGTGAGACTTACAGGTTCTGCAGTTATATGTCAAAAACTGGCTTGAATTTCAAACCACATGACCCACATTTCTAACAAATGCAATCAATGTCTTGATGTGCTCTTTCAGATAAATTGTTTACCATCTGTATTATCAGCGCTATTACCGATACCTCACCGAAGACCTCATATATTGCTCATACAAAATAAGTAATGCTGTCGAGAATGTATCCCCATTTAAATGTAGTGATATAGTGCTGACTGTTGGACAGCAGCAGCAACTGCAGGTGGGCACTTAGCGCACACGCCGCTGAGCATACACGCGGTTGTGCCGGCAGGACGAAAGAACTGGGACAAGAGTCATGATAGACCTCGTGTGGAAGCCCCTGGAACCCTCTAGAGGGTTTGAGAAGGGAGGCGCGGCTAGCGCAGAGCCAAGCCGTGCCGAGGGGAATATAAGCAGTGGAGAGCGAGAGCTCTGGGCTGCCGGTTCTGTGATTGGACTTGTCTCGGAGTCGCTGTCGTCGTCGCCCTCGTCCCTGCCACCTTCGCCCGATTATTGCGCGTCTGGACAGTAGTTGGCTGTCCTGATGGACGCCGTCGGTGCAACGCGGATAGGGTCATGTCTGGGACGGTGTGAACGGCAGTGGAGTCGTGTGTGAGAGAGAAAGGGGGACCGAGTGGTGGCGTGAGCTCGGCAACAACGAATAAAGAGGGCAGAGCGGTGCCTCCTGCGACGACCTTGTTTCCGCATGCCACACACACGCACAGACGACACTACATATAAAATGGTATGACCCCTTTAAGTGCTGATTCGATTAGTGCTCACTTCTCTTTGAACGCATCTTGAGCATTAAACGAGGTCTCCCCGTATACATTATTTTAACATAGGCACAAATATCCTGCAGGGAATAGGGTCACCTTTAAAGTTGGAAATGCCATGTACAGCAATAAGACATTAAACAAGAAAGCCTGGAAGTCGTTCCTTGTGAGCTCCTCAAACAAATTGAGACATACACTTACTTATTTGTGACATTTTAAACGTAGCGCGATCGATTTTACATTTCAGAGGAGTAACGATCCAGCTGTTTCAAGGATAATTTTCACCCACTTTAAAGTGCAAAAGTAGTTATTTTGGATAATTTTAGCCCCGCTTCACTTTCCTTCATTATTCAAACAGTATAATTAAGTTTGTTAAGTACTGTAGTAATGGAGAAGTGTAGGTGTATTAAATGGCAGGTAGGTTCCATCTGAGATTATACAGCAGGTAGGTTCCAGTTGAGATCATGGGTTTGAATCTGTGCAGACAACTTTGAGGCTGGTTTTAATTACCCGGCGAAACGTCGTACTCGAATTGTATATGTTGTGGTTTTACTCTCCAACACAACGGTGTGCTGAACTAGTCACTAATTGGCATGTTTTGGTTACGTGACGGGTTTAACAACACATTCAATCTTCGTGATCTTCCAAAAATATTATGTTATGGATAACTTTGATTAAGCTAAAACCTTTCAAGTGTTGCGTGTTGATTATCTCAGCCCAGTCAAGCCCATTCAACCATTGACTGCACAAAAATTACTGCATCATTTTAGCTGTGACGGTCCCACCTGATGACGGAGACTTGTGTTGCCACCGAAACGTCGTGATTTATTATTTTATTTTATTTCCATTATTACTTTTATTAACTTTGAATTTAATTTTTTACCTACGTGACTTTACCGAAAAAACCTAAGAGTATGAATCCTTGCAGTCACGAAAGCTTCAAATCTAGAATTAACGTATCAAATGCACCACATTGAACAATTAATTATCGAAACATATATCTATTCCATGATCTGTATGATGTCTATATAGAACCTCGTGTATTTTCTGTCCTTTTACTTTCCATTCCATTCCTGCCATAGGTACGTACATAACCGGCACTTGCTAATGAAGGCCAAGGGTGAGCTGGTAACAATTTGATGTACATTCCAGCGATAAAGGAATCACTTCATGCTATGCCGCTCTTGAGTCTTGTTAGACACATCAGCAGTGAAGTCAGACGGGCCAACTGCTCTGCCGCTTGGGCACTTAGAATGCCGACGAGGGAAATCTGTCCGGTATGATGGGGCGCAGAGAGGCCAGAGTGGAGACCAGTAGGAGCGTTCATTTGTCTCAAACTAGCTGCACCGATTTTACGAGCACCCTTTTAAGTGATGGGTGATAGACGACTTAAAGGAAATGTACACCTGTTTACAACAATGGTGCCACAATGAATATTTTATGAATGCTGAAAGATTCAACAACAAAAAACACATCCTTTAGAGCCGGCAGGGAAACCTCATGCATTGCTCTCATTATGCAGCTTTACAGGCTTCCAATGGGGGTTCCATTCTAAATTATTATCCATTTCACAAGGAATTTTTCATCGCAACGCTTCCAGATTTTTTTTATGTCATCTTTACAAATGTCAACAGCAATTCTGTTAAGTTAATTTTATTTTATTTACTCCACCTTTGGATTTCTATTTATACGAACTATTGTAAGGTGACTATACCTACGCTTATATATGTGTTTACGTCTATTACTCTTTTATCAATAGTCTAGAAACATTAAAGTGAATTAAGTACATGATACCACGAAAAAGTAAAATAATGAGGTAGCTGAAGGATTTAGGAATTCAATACAGTGTCAGTGCACAGACCCACATGGAGTACAACATGTTCTCCTGTGTTAGGGAGTTTCGTTGAACATTACTTTTTTTGCCTCCCCGATTGGAAGGCTAATTATATAGGTACACAAAGTGAACGACTTTTACGCAACTGAAGGCACACCATAGTGCGCTTGTGGAAGCAGAAGTCCGTGGAAGAGACAATGTGGTGTATTAAATGTTCATTTCCTAATGAGCCACAATGCTATACTCACTGTGGATTTTGTTTTTGTTTTACAAAGAGTTCATATGCGCTCCCTTTATTCCAGGAGCCCACTAAAGATATAACACAGAATAATGATTAGCACCGTTGTGGTGGATATAAATAACAAAATAAATAAGCAAACAATACGCATCTCTAAATGGTTTTGCATTAAACTACGACCCATATCTAATAGAGAGGGGTTTTGCCCATTAATATCTGGTTGTTCATTGGCATTGGTTTAAGCAATCCTCACTGGTGTTGAGATACTGAGTGTTAAAACTGGTCCAGCGTGTGCTCCAGCAACCAATACTGCTGAAAAAAAATCACTCCCAAAAGGCCATGTGGCCGATCGTGTGTGTAAAAAAATTTACTTTTATATATTTTTGTGGAGGAACAGATATGACGTGGAGACGTACTGTCCGCTCATTTAATACAAAAAAAATAGTTAACTACTTTCAGACTCCTGCACACGAATGCATACATAGTATGAATACAATGTAAATGGTATTATGTATATTGACAAGATAAGGCACCCAGTGGCCTCACTCTTCATGGTATTGGCCCTGACTGCTGCTCATAAGCCCTGCATACTCCTCTGCCAATCACACCCATTACTCACATAGCCTCGACCTTTGTCCATGAGTCAAGCTTGAGGCCAAAAGTGTTTAAACCCTGGAATATGCTTTGAGACAGGATGCTGGAACAGTCTTTCTGAAATTGTATCTTTCCCAGCCAAACCAGAATGTTTGGTGGCTTGAGAAATACTATACCATGACATTAATGAACTATTTTAAAATTGACACCTATACAAGCTTGTGGACAATAAAATCGTGATGTTATTGTAAGATGGTCGTGTAAGACACGGTTATTTTGTGTTTTATTTATTTTAATATTGCCTGTATTTGCTTCCATGTTTATCTGTTGCTTTATTTAGCATGCATTATTTCTATGCTTATATTTCGCTTCATTAAGCACGTCACTTTAATCACAGACACTAATTTATCCAACCATGTAATATTTTATTGACATGCTAAGAGCTTTATTTGGACAACCAATCAAATTACATTTTTCTTCATGCACAATTGAATTATCAAACAAATGCAATAATTGTTGTGCTAATGCATGCCAATTTTCAGATGAATTACATTTCCAAAAATAACATTGCGTTTGAGGACACGTTTTTGATCTTCTGCTTTTGCATTATCTGCAATGCATTTTAATGACCACTGTCACGTGTAAAAATTACACGTTCATAAACAAAATGTGTGAAATCAGTATCACTGCAATATAATCATTATAATATACATGGCAAGCGTGAACGCCTGACCTTAGTTTTGTCATCATCATCATCGTCGTTATTTATACTTTATTATTGCAATCTTCACGTGCTTGTGTGCTCGCATTATAGTATTTGGCAGAAATGTTAAAACCAAAACTGCTCTGAAATTTCCACACAAATGTTGGGGGGGAGGGGGAATCTAGAATAACTGTGCCAAACATGTACATCCAGTACATTCATGTGGAATGAACACCATTCCCTCTCAGCACTCCCTGCTCAAGTTATGCCTCCCAATCGTGATTGACATAATTCTGCATATTTGCAGAATTGTTACAAGGATGTAATGTTTCTGCAATTGTCAGCTTCACCCGAAACTCCTCGCACTTTGGGCCATTCCACAATTGTGGCACGAGTAGTGGCAGAAGGGAGGCATTATGTATTAAATCAACCGTACGTGGATTCCATTTTTTCAGAACGTTTCCAATTTTATGCCTAATCGAATGTCATTCCACAAGTAAGCGGCGGATTGACGGTAAAAGCAGCCGCATGAATTGGGACCACAATCTACAAACAACAGGACATTTTGTCACATGAATAACCTTGAAACTGCCGACAATACACGGATTCCAATAATTAAATTCGCTGTCCCTATCATTACATGTGACAGTCACTAGGTTTATGTGTCTATCTACTGATTTACATGCATTGTATAAAGTGTGCAGAGTTGAGATAACTGAATTAGAAGGAATAGAAAACAGATCTATGATGTATTCTATAGTAACAAATGAGTAGAATATATCCAGTGTGCTGCACAAGTGAACCTTTTTATAGATCAGATGACCATCTAAGCTTTGAACCTAGCGGCTCAGAGGTTGTGGCTCATCTCTCTGATAAAAAAGCATTAGCCTTTGATCTATGTAGGTGATCGGCACCAAAGTAATTCCATTTTTGGTTATTTATGTAACAAAGTTCAAAAGGTTACACAAAAAGAAAATATATTCTTCGTAATTTGTATAATAAGCCAAATAGTTCAGCGGGTTATACCATTAAGCAGTTATCCAGTATATTCTTAGCCAAGCAAATCGGCCAATTTTTTACATTTGCAAGAGTCATGGTAAAGGGTTTGACCCATTTCTGAAAAAAGTGAATTAAGGCACTCAAAGAGCAGTGGATGAGGAGACAACACTCATGAGATTGGAAGTGTGATAATGATGGAATAAATCCACTCCCTGTTTTATATAGAACATTTGAAGTTAGTTTAGATATTTTTAATGCATGTGTTTACCTGCAACTATATAGAGGCAAGGCAGGTTTAAGACACTTGTCCATTGTTTCAACAGATGCACTGGGAGAAAGAACCCGTGTCCTTTGAAATGTAAGTATAGGGTGCTACCTAATAGACGATGGCAGCAGTCTATTAACAAAGATAAAGACTCACCATTTAACCATAACATCGATAGGAACAAATGTTATTCGCGAACACCTATGAAGGCTGGCACAGCACATGCGACGGTAGTGTAGGCAGACACATGCTCAGTTGCTTTTGTCTCCCGAGTGTTGACACACCACACCGGGGTTGAGCTTGGGGAGGTCTCAGACAGGTATAGATAACAATGGTCACAAATGTTATCTGTGGCCAACAATCAACCCCATGTGGACACATGCCAAAAATGAAATGAATCTTATAATTGAATATAAAAATACGTCAAATGCCCAATGAGGGCCTCCTTACAGTGTCGTTAATGCGATTTGTGTGAGAACACTTCAGCACACTGGCTAGTATGGGTTGATGAATGGGGACTTCAGATATCACTCACCGTTAATGTTAGCCGTGGCCAAGAAGAGAACTCGGGTCACTGGCTTCATGGGCATAGTGCTTTAACCACAGTGCCACCACTCTACCTAATGTGCAATTACAGCATTTTCAAGTGTGCTTGTTATTTTTCCCCCGGAGGGCATATCTCACAGATGTATGCCACGTGACATGAAACATGCTGAATGATGTTTGCCATTTTAAGACATTTTACAGGCTAATGATGTTTATGTAATATTATTGATATAAACAATTCCTCAAGTGATGCAATACTGTGCCACTGGAGAAAATGTAGTGCACATGTAATGATTGCTGATTGCATTTAATTATGTTGGAACAATACTAGATTACAGGGTACACTTGATTTATTTTTGATATTATAATTTATTTTCATGTTTTTTTGTCTTTAAAAAAGCCCTATGTGTATGTGTATATCTACTTATAGTGTATGTGTCATGGTAGCCTTGAAACCTTCCACACACATTAATCACACAGATACAACAGAATATCTGAAGACTTCCTCCAGGTCATACATGATATTCTGTTTGCTCAAAGTCATTTCTTATCAGCCCAGACTGAGAGACAAAGATGAATTACATCGCTGAAGGTAAACTTCAGTGACGAGACATAATGAAAAATCACATAAATGCAATCCTGTCGCTTATCTCAAGCGCTTCGCTGTTTTAAACACACTTGCAATAATAGAAACGGAAAAGCATCCTGCACATTATGTATCGCAAAAGGTCACGTTCGTACCAGTCACAAAGATTACGCGACAGCATAGGTATGTACTGTGTTACAGTCTAACCGATGTGTTGCAGTGCCTCGGAAAAAAAGAGACGTGGTGCTTTTCCAGGAATGGATTTGTTTAAAGCCATTTCCCCCCAGGGGCAAAAGGTCCTCTCTCTGGGGCAGCACGGGGGCTCCCATTAGCTGAATTAAGGGGTGAATGGGTGGTCCAAAGGTCTAGTGTGCTTGCCTTCTTGTCCACGGTTCACTGGTTCGAGCCCTAACAATGTATGGCGGTCATGATAATCAGTTGAATGCCTGCTTCTCTAGATAGTAAAAATGTGCCTTTAATAAGGGGAAAAAATAAGCGACCATTGTGCCCCATAAAAAAAACTAAATGCATTTCAACGTGGTTAGAGTGTCTCATTCATTGATTGAAGGCATTATCATTTCCCTCCATGGAATAAGTCAAGGGTAATAAAAAAGAGTTGCTTGAAGAATTACAGAGCCCTCTTATCGTGCATAAATAAACTGTTCACAAAGGTTTCTCTACCATCAACTACATACATACTATCAGTCACATTCTGGAAAAGACATTCTTTTTAAATTACTAAGATTTCTAGCCTTTCTAGACTATGGAATGTAACACATGGGTTAGATGACATACGAAAGTTCAACACATTGATTCATAGTATTCATAATAAAAGTTTTTGGGTTAGATCGCGTTATTTATAAATGTGTCACAACCCTCCACCACCCAACACGGCCAATCAGTAAAAAAGGTGTCACGTTGACAAAAGATAAATAGTTCACTACTTTAGCCCACCGGTGTGTTGAAGAGTGAATCCCCAACATTTACAATTTAGGTACGACGTTTCTCTGGAAATAACATCCAGCATCTTCGGGCGATTTGCCAGAATAGTGAAGCCATCCACTTGATTGATTGCTAAGAAAAGTAAGTAGACTCGGGTAGGCCACATCATCGCTGGAAGGTATGATATCTGGTGGTTAAGATGAATGACGCAGTGGCAACAAAAGGTGGGAATACCACGCAGAGGACATTTACCATGGATGTGGAGCAATTATATCAGCGTGTGTGCAGGAGCCAAATGCATTGCTGCATTGTGTCACTGAGAGATGGTGATGGCTTGGCGAGTGATTCATCCAGCCGTGGGTGATGATGGTTAGGAGTTGAAATCCCGGTATGAGTCCCAATTTGTGGAAAGTTAACAACGGTAGCATTACAGTTTGGTTCCTGCTATGAGAATGCCAATTTTTCACCATTGAAGACGAGCACTGCTGTATCGAATGTGTGATGGCACACTTTGACATTTTTCTGAACAACATTCAAATCCTATTTAAAAGTTTACAGTATTGCCACGTGATGGTATTGTCATGTGATACACATTCCTGTCTAAGTAAAATATAAATTACATTTTTGACTGGACTATCCAGAGTGTTGACACTGTTTAATAAACTTTGCAAAGTACTTAAATGTGTGGAGCTTGAACCATATGTTTGAGCCGTTAAAAGCGAACATAGGGCACATACCGAGAGCTTTTACATTCGAAAACGCATTCTGTAAAAAAAAATGCATTCTGGGGCTCAATAGTTCGAAGTGCCTTTGCAGACCATTAGGCTTCGTGGCAAGTTGTCAACTTTCTTCACAGTATGCAATTCACAAAACAATGTTTCTTCATTTAGTGTAAAACATGTTCAAATGCAAATTAACTTCGTTTGGATTTCAGTAATTTGTTAAATTAACACGTTGGTTAAATGAGGAATTGTTAAAGGTAAACTAGTTTCGCAACTGAGCTGATTGACGTTTCTTTATTTATTCAGCATTTAGAATATGAAATGGAATTGTTCTGCTCATTGCTCACATATATATACCTTTATAACAATGATGTCCTTTACCCAAGAAAATCTCCCAAGGCTTCATTACTTTTTCAGGAAGATCCGGCCTTGGGACGTTTGGCCTGTGCAATGAATGAGTGTGGTAGAACATCCACGCATTCGAATGGATAACACTCAAAGCTCTGCAAAGATACATTTGACATTTGTTTTTCCATTTTGCCAGCTCGTAACCCAAACTTACAACATCTGTGATACGCACTCCCCCATCAAAATACTAACCAGGTTAAAACCTGCTTAGCGTTTGAGTTCTGACAAGATTTTGCTAATTCAAGGTGATTTGGTCTTAAAACAAGTCGTACATACATACAAATATACAGACCGTGAAAGATAAAAACAACTTTATGAATTCTTGAGTTCACTGACAATATATTGATTGTAAATTAATCCCAACAAATCCTATGTAGTATTGTTGAGCTGATATAAAAACACATCACTGGATAAAACCCTAAACAAGATAGTTACATCATAACTTGTTGTTTTCAACAGAACACCATATTGTGGATGAGGCCGTGGTTTAATGGTTCGGCACACTGGAATTAAAATATAATGAGAACCATTATCTGGGAGGCTACCTGGAAATATGCGTGTGATACACACACAAATGCAGGCAAGAATGCGAATTTCATATTGATAGCATATTGTGAATGGCAATATAGTAGGTAAAGGAGGTCTCATAGTGTAAATGGCAATATAATATGCTCAGATATTCAACGACGTTTTGTGATGCTATTTTAATCCACAGGGATACTTCCGTAGTGTAATGGCGAGTACACTGGGCTGTTACCCATTCAATCTCGAGTGCAACAGTAAAAAAAAATGGCCACGTTTCTTAAACCTCTTTCCTCTCTCTCTACCCAGCACTATAAATGGAAACACCAAAGTGTGGATGCCTCCTCCGCTTCTAAAAACATCTGTCCATAATGGAAGAGTAGATCAAATGCCGTCTAAAGAGGCTTTCTGGAGCTGCTTTTTGTGGAGGCCCATCTGTCAGCAGTGGCATGAGCAAGACATTGGTGGGTTGCACCTTTACATTATTTGAAACTCAATATGCTGATATTGGACTGAGCAGAGGCATATCTTGCATCATATTAATTTATACTACAATTGAGCCACCATATACCTCTGCCTATTTTAAATCCCGAGCATCTTACCACTGTAATTTAAATGCATTGAAACCAGAAAGAAATGTAAATATCACAAATAAAATCACTTCACCTTGCGACCTCTGTAAAGCCTACATGAATGCAAGCAATGTATTCAATTTTAGCTGGAATAAAATATTTAATGCAGATCAGATGTGTACATTTATTGCATATCTGATAAGAATGTTAACATCTTGAACATTGCATTTTACACTGTAACGAATTCATATTGTGTTACGTGTGTGGGACGGAATATTGCTGTACTGACTTGTAATGTAACTAATACAACCGTTTCACATTTTATTAAATGTGTACTAAATTTTGAAATCAATTGCTATAAGCAATGTTACCAGGAACAAATATCAATGTAAACAATGTTTACACCGCATATGAGTATGTATATACTGCACTGACAATGATAACTCTTTAATTTAATTCAGATTATTTACACGTTGAATATGTATATGGAATCATTTTCAATGAAATTGAATGAAATTGTCTGAATGTTAAATGTGTACTCTTTCATGTGTAAACATAAATAAATACAATTATATAAAATCTGAATGGTAGCTTCTATTAATTGGAATACATAATACTACAATTTGTATTCTCCTAGATGAATTAAGTAACCAAAATGGAAATAAACAAAATCTATTCCGTCCAAAAGGCCATTTAGTGAATCGTCAAGATAAGGCATTTTGTTTTGTGCATTCGCATAGAGCACTGTATCTCTCTTGATTTTAATGGTCTTGTCGGCACATGTTCCCACGCAATAGCCAGTCTGCTCATGGTGAGTGGGCAATTATGCAGTAAACAGTCCTTTGCAGAAAAGTAGTACCTATAAATGAAGATAGCTAATGGAAACATCTGGTATGTGTCACCCATAAATGACATAGGAAAGACAACAATGAGTCGAACACTGATGCCTATTGGAAGTGGAGATTTGGTTGTGGCTTTTAAACAAGTGAACCAGTCACTTACATTGCTGAACTTAGTGCTTACCGATCAAAATATGTATGTAATTTATCATGGCTTCAGTAGTGCTGTTTGTTGCTGGTGGCTTGGTGTTTTGGGCCTTTGGGCCTACTATGCTCAGCACAGTGCCCTCATAATAACGTACTACGTTCCCAGAGCGATAGAAGTTGTCATTATTATTCACAACCGTGATTTAAAAAGGGTGTTATTTTAAATTGAAATGTTACACAATTACAACACGAACACCTGATGCATTTATCATGTTCATTTTCATTATGGAAATATAAGTTATGTTGCATTAGTAACAGATATTTAGGTTGAAAATATACGTGGGAAATGGAAGACTAATTCCCCTATTACCAACATATATCATGCAAATTGTGTATTTTTACGTTTTATTTATAACGTATCATATTTATAATAAAGGTTTTCAGGTTAGATCGAGTTATTTATAAATGTGTCGCAACCCTCCAACACGTTGACAAAAGACAAATAGTTCACTACTTTAGCCCACCGGTGTGTTGAAGAGTGAATCCACAACATTTACAATTTGCAAATTGCCCGATGATGCTGGATGTAATAACCAGCGAAACGTCATACTCAAAAATTGTAAATATTGTGGATTCACTCTTCAACACACCGGTAGGCTAAAGTAGTGAACTATTTGTCTTTTGTCAACGTGACATTATTTACTGATTGGCCGTGTCGGGTGGTGGAGGGTTGCGACACATTTATAAATAACGCGATCTAACCCGAAAACCTTTATTATGAATAATATTGGTCGTAAAAGCCTACGTTTTAAACTAACGTATAATATATTGCATTCTCTATTTGTTGTGGTCATTAAGAATGATCACGTATAGTGTCGTACTACTCTAAATGAATTGTTCGCATGGTTGCTAGAAACCTGACAATCACATTAGCACAACAATAGCTCGGAGAGTTTCTCAAAAACACTCATCAACGTCAAATCAACAAAGCCCAATTTAAAGATCGAAGAGCCGACCTATTTATACTGGGCCATCACGCACGTCCAAGTGCCCCGCATGAGTGTTCCCGGTGGTAATCAACGTGACATTGTATCTCTATGTATCGTGAGCCTCTTTCGAACTTCCCCCATGACGTCGTACACAGCCAACTACACGCACACAATAGGATTTTCTGTATTTACTGAAAAGTTTGGGCAATGTGAAGAAAATATGTCAGCTCGTTGATTCCTGGCCGCAGATAACATAAGTGGCCAGCTGCCTGTCTAAACCTATCATGGGCCTTTGCTTGGTTAACTCAACCTTGCACGAGTACTTTATGTACTTGCCAACAACACTTGTTCCAAATATCTATAAGCCATTGTCTGTGCATGTCCTGAGTAATGGAAGCCAGTTAAATTACCACTCACAACCAACATCAGTGATGAATATCTGAATTGGTCCTGCGCCTGTCCTAGATCAACTCAGCATACTTGTCAGTACATTCTTATGATGCTCTTGCTGTGCACTAAGATCATTTCATAGCAAATAGCTCTTGTGAATGGTTTGCTCAGTATATACCAATAGCTTAGTTACATACAAATAATTAATTTGGCTCTGACATTTAAAATATCACATTTGTGCATAATGCATTGGAATTATGAAATTTATTACACAACTAAATAATGACGATCACAGTGACGAAGTGGAATACACATTTTACTAAACAAGAGAATTTTGCATCCAAATATTAACCTACAATGACTTTAGTTGTTTGAGAAAAAAGTTTTGAGAATACATCAAGCACATTGAGCTGAAGTGTCATCTCTCTGAAGTTACGGATGTGAGACTTCAGGATTGTATAATGGTTCTGCAGAGACAACACACACCATCAGGTACGTCATATTTTAACGGTAAATAGTTCTCCTTATGGACTTTCAAATATTTTAAACAATTTCCTGAAGACAGGAATATGTAGTAGTAATAATAGTCACGTACATCTGTGTTTATTTTAATATTGGAAATATCACTTGCATTTCAAGAACTCTTCATGAGGAAGGCGTAGAGTGGACCTTGCTGTGGACCTTCCACTTAGACACTTCACAAGCGCCTACTTGGAACATTTGGAAAATTTTATTCAGGCTCAGCAAGACAGATGGGCAAGTTTGAAGAGGTTTAGCTGATGATGGCTTGCGAAGTACATTAATTTGAACACGTAGGCTTTCGCGAACCAATATCATTCATAATAGAGTTTTTTTGGGTTAGATCGCGTAAAATATGTAAATGTGTCATTAAAACCCACCACCACTAAAACCAACTGCTTGGTTTAGATATGTGGATGACACATTGATGGTCTGGCCACACGGCAAAGATACACTGAACGCATTTCTAAATCATCTCAAATCGCAAAACCCATACATCCAGTTCACCATGGAAGTGGAAGCAGACAGAACTCAGAAAGTGTCAGATGGTGACAGTCTGAGAAGTGAAATTCAACATTCTAGATTTGAAGCTTTCGTGACTGCAAGGATTCACACTCTTAGGTTTTTTCGGTAAAGTCACGTAGGTAAAAAAAAGTTGATACAGCAAGTTGATACAGCAAGCGTGCTGTGACGGTTCCACCTGAAGACGGAAGCTTGTGTTGCCTCCGAAACGTCGTAATTTTTATTTTACTTTTATAAAAAAAGATTTTTTTTTTTTACCTACGTGACTTTACCGATAAAACCTAAGAGTAGAAATTCAACATGTTAAAGAAGCGCTACAAATGAACGGTTACAATTATGCACAAATCAACAGGGCATTGAATGCCAAAACCAAATCAAATAACACGAGCAGTGAAACTGCCCAAGTAATTATAAGATCAATATACCGTACATTGCGGGAATAACTGATAAACTAGCCAAATATTTGGGGAAAAACATCCCAGTCAAATTTGGCACGGTATATAAAATACAGAAATTAATATCGGGTAAAAAAGATGTATTACTGAAGCTATCAACAGAAGGTGTGTACAGGATTATTTGCACGTGTGTTATGTTGGGTTAACAGGACGAATGAGCAGCACGAGACTAAAAGAACATCAGATAAATATGAAATGCTCCCAAATACAACTGTCAGCAGTAGCAGAACACGCGTGCCAACAAGGACACTCCATTGATTTTGATAATGTTGAACTTATGTGCCAAACTAGGCCAAGACTAATTCGAGAATCTATCGAAATTGAAAGAAATAAAATAATTTTAACTGTTCGGATAGCTACCGCCTTAGTGCTGCGTGGAAGCGAATCATCAAATAATACATTGTTTAAATGCATGCCTATGAAAGGCACCATACTTAAAAAATTAACCCGTAAAAACAAAGTTTTTCACTATAAATCCTTTATATGCGTGGCGGCTAGAGTCCTCTCGTCCTCTGGCTTGAGATGGCTGCCACCTATGGGTCAGATGATTGCCTGCCACCATTAAGCAATTGGTAATTAAATATATATATTTTTTTCCTAAAAAGCGTAAAGTTATGGAAAAAATATTTTCACGAAAATAAATTGTCACGCACAACGAGTCTGTGTGCAAAATGTCAGCTCGATTGGATCACGGGAAGTGGGTTAAAAAACGACCGAAAGATTTGCACGGTCGTAAGCGCGCAAGCAAGTGAACTTAATATAAAGGATTTAAAAAGGAATTACTGTTGGTACGGATATTTTAATACACACAATAGACAGGAAGGACAATATCAAAGGGCTCGCATAATGTGCATGCATAATGTACGTTGATTCAGTAACCACTTTGCGCAAGAGCGCAGAAGTGTGGTCCCCACATCTATGCCTCTATATAAGGAACGAAACAGGTGAATCACTGGCGAAACGTCGTACTCAGATTATAAATGTTGTGGCTTGGCTCTCCAACACACCGGTGCGCTGTACTAGTGACGAATTGGCATGTTATGTTTATGTGGCAACCCTTACGAGTTGGGTGCGTCGGATGGTGGCAGGTTTTAACGACAAATTTATATATTTACGCGTTCTAACAAAAAAAACCTCTATTATGGAAGTACATTGATGTTGTTTTGCCCACAACGGCTGGATACAAGTTGTATAACAAAATAGCATGGGAGGTTAGTATGCAATGGAATCCTGGGTTTGACGTGTACAGTAGTTCCTAAATATGGAAGAAAAAACGACAGCATTGTTTTGTTTCTTCAGTTGTGCTATTGCAGCCTCACAATGTAATTTCTTGATTCACTTGATTCGTTATTTCAAAGTTTTAGTGCATCTAATATCAGGTGCCTCTGAAGATTAGCTTTCTTTGGCACTCAATTTGTTGGTCAGACACAATTTATTTTCCTATTTTGGAAAAATCACACAACATCAGCAGGACAACGAGAAATACTCAGCCCATAAATGGAACTGGAAACAGATTCATTAGCTGTGGTTCGCGTAAAAAAAGCATTTTGGTGAATCTTCAATTGAAACAGTCAATTGGAAAACCAGGTGGAAAGCATATATTTTGTAGTTAATCACAGCAATCCATTTGGGAGGTTCCTTATTTACAGTTAAACATGTTAAAATACTGTTACAATTGCAGATTTGCACATTATATATGCAAGGGTACATAACAGCGTTTTGCAGAGAGTCATTTTCCAATATCGGTTCAACGATGGAAATGTCTTATTGTTGTGCATTGCATTATTTTGCGTCTTATCTATGGTTCCTTTATAAAAAAAATATTCATGCACCTATATATGAACATTTATTTACATTACCTTTTAATAGGTTTTAATTATTATGTGCACGTGTGAAGCAGGATGGTGTCATTAGTATATCAGTGTCAACTGCATTACTCTATCGCTTCATGCTTGCAATCTACAGGGGAGAAAAGTGTTTTTTTTATCCATGTAACAATGCATAAATTAATCAATTCACATTGATTATTCTTCTCACTTACATCAAATTGTGCATATAAGAACATATAATTTAGGAATTGTGCTATTCTGAGGCATGCTATATTTAGGCTAACGAAATGAACCCGGAATCATAATCTGTATTTATCCGAGAGAAATGGGATAAGCTATGAAGCTCTTTTCCCACAGATGTCGAGTAGGGGCTGGATAGAACGTTACAGCAACAATAAAGAGTACATCATAGATCGGAGTGCAAAGTGTAGGGAAAAAAAAATCACAATCACTAAAAAATAAATACGTGAAATCGATAACGTATATAAGTTCAAATTGCATAAATACACCAATTCCAAACTTTGGACAAGGCAGCAAAACAACAGCAAGAACAGTCCCAGACGACACCAAAACAACACTAAGTCCCTCAATAAAAGTGCACATTAAAATGTAACTATCGATACAGGGGACATATAACAGAGACATTATGAGACAATACACAAATTTTAAGGTAAAAAATTGACAACCTTTAATTTGTCGCAATTTCTGTTTAGTTTTTTTGTTTTGAAGGCAAAATTGTGTTCTGAATAATAATTTACCAAATTAAATTTGCAATACAATATTTTAGTATCGTAATTTCGCATTTCATGCATTTAATTACCAATGTTATTTACATGTGCCATTAAACACTTTAAAAGCATTTCTATTTTTCGTGGCCTTTCAAAGTGCACTTTATAGAATACATATTACACTGATAAAACAATCCATCACACTCAATTAGCATCAAACAGACATAGCCCCTCACCCTTCAATTCAAAGGAGAAAAATCCTATTAACCAATGTAATTTAAAGTTGCCTCTGAAGCACTAACTCGAAAATGCAATTACGTTTTATATTTTTCAGTAGAGTAATTGTTGCCGACGGTTATATCTTGGTAGCAGTGGGTTTTCTTAACCGCGCAGTCAGTTTTAGGTCCTAAGGGAAAGACACGAGTATGCAAAAGCATGTGTTCAACACCACTTGACATCCCATTCGGTAAACTCAACACATGGGTGGTATTAGGGTATGAATGCATTTGCTATACAAACAAGGCCAGACAGACTGTAGAAGAACACGCGACAAAATGCAAACATCCTCTACGAAACAAAACAAAATTTCAGTGTACCTGCTTAAAGATAGCGCTGGTTTACATAACTCTGCAGCTAACATCACAAAACAAAGGGGCACTTGTGCACGGATTAGCGCTAGTCTAAATCGTTTCACAATCAGCTCGTTGTTATTGGCAAAGTCTTTTCTTCAGTCTCCACCGCTTAGAATAACTTAGTGATGCACTCATGTTGTAGAGGATTCGTGTTGTTGGGGCACAAAGCAGTAACCACATTTTGAGCCTCTATTGATAATGAAGTTGTGCTAATAATAATAAGCATGGGACACGTCACCAGACATATTGCCCAGGAGATTCGTGATGTAGTCTGGTGTGTTAGCCAGTAGCCACCTTTGCGACGAATTTTATCGAGGAATTCTTGACCAAACAAACACTAGTCGCAATTGCTATCTAAACCAGTGGCCCGAGTACCAAACGGCCTAAGAAATTCTACGAATTGCAATTCAACAAATTGCGTAGGCCACAGTTTCTCCCACGTGTCGACTCCCCGCGGAATTTACACAAGGGGGTCGCGTATATATTTCTGCGAGAACGTATAAAGAGTGATAGCGAGCAGACATATGTCCGCCGTCATCCTCGCTGCTGCTGCTCCTGCTGCTGGGCTAATTTCACTGAGGTGGACACCCACATGGGGGGTCCACTTCATCAGATGCAAAGTTCACTCTTCTCCCCGAGAAGAGCAGCTTGCTGTCGCAAATAGAGCATCCAATCGCATTTGGCGTCAACATCCCCATCGCAGCCGAATTGGCTGGTGCAGCGCGAGAGATGATGCAATCCACAGCAACGATCAGGGACTTCACTTTTAGCACGACAAATTTTCCGTAGCGTACGCAAATCACTTAATGGTTGCTGCATTTAAGCAATATGTATCTGTTCAATAAGACCCCCCCCCCCCAGGTTAGGGCTTGTTCAGAAAGTTGCAACTTCAGTGAACCTATAGGGAACAAGAACAAATACCAGGCTGTCACTGAGAGGAAAACAAAGATCTTAATATTTCATCTGACTGACATTCTTTGGGAAATATTTAGGTTAACATAAAACGTGAGTGTCTTACAATTATTTTATTCACACCTTCAATACAGGTACAAGCAGAACTAACTAACTATTTTATATTTTACCATGTAAGGCCCACTGAGCTATATTGCTTTCTTTCAGAATCGACTTGGCCACAAGTCTATGCAAAAAAGTGGCTTATCATCTAGAAATGTATAGCAGCCAATTACTTTAAACACATGTTTCTAAATGTGGAGGGTTAACCAGAGAACCCAGAGAAAAATCCACGGGGAGAATATGCAAACTGCAAATATATAGGCATCAGGATCAGGATAGAACCCACAACCTCATGTATATCAGGCAAGGGAGTTAACATCTTGCCACCGCGGCAACCCAGAACTGGAGGTCACAGTTAGTAACTGACTGATGCTCGCATATAAAGAATCAGTGTTCTGCAGCTGTGATTTTGGAAGGCAGAGACAAGGACTAAATAGAGGTAAGAAAAAGAGAGGAAAAATAGAATAAAATAGAAAGGAGGGAAAATAAAGGTGGGACGAGGGATTCTGGGAAGAAAGAAAGAGTGATGCTTTAGGGGTGGCTAAATTTCCTGACCCAATGAGCCATACACAAAACCCTTCATATGACCAAGAATCACAAACCAGAACACATGAAACACCCTCATAGTGCTTTAACGACACATTTACCACATAAAACCTATGCTATGCACTCTCATCGAGTGTGCATATATGCATCTGTGCAGTGCAGTAGATTGAGAAAAAAACTGAGGGAGCATGCGCTGAGCGGGTCACGTGGAGTTATGATTATGGCTCATTTGCCTGCACTGGTTTTCTGTGGAGATTTGAATTCAGAATGCTGTTGGAGAACCCCGGGAGGATGCACGTCTATCTGCGCTGCCAGAAGTTACTGCCCTTGGCCGGCCCCTGCTTCCACAGATTTATCCCATTTTAAATAAAAGTTACGATGAAAAGCTACAAATCAGTTACGTATCAATTGAGCTGCAAGTGGCTCGTAAGCCTCGCTGTTGGCCACCCTTGGTGTATGGGTGGTCGGTGTTGCCAGGTTTAGTGGGAATAGCCTATGGTGAGACAATATTACAAAACTAAACACAAATCTGAACCAAAGTGTTAGTCTACCCCTAGATCGTGCTAACCTTTGAAGAGTCCACCACATTTGCATGAGGATCAGTATTCACTGTGAGGATACTCAAAATTGATAATTATATGCCACATGCCTTCTCTTTGAAAAAAAAATGTGTCAGTTGATTCACATTAATTTCAATGTCAAGTGCAAATGTCAAGGCTGAAAATGAAACAAAGATGAAAAAAATACACTGTACATTAAATAAATTAAAGCAGCAAAACCAACCAACACACTTTTTCATATGACTATAACTTCAAAACTTCATTATTGTTATTATTTTGTTCAAATGTCCATTATGCAGCAAAGAGTTAAAATATATGACATTTCTCCAAGTAAATTCTTGTTTTTTTCTCCTGTGATGTCATAAAATTAAGATGCATATGATATTTGGGAACTGTAGGAGCGAGTATGAATGATTATTGGTGTGTGTGAGTAATGATGCAAATGTATCAAGCTTACCTAGTAGACATATATACTGCACCACTGCTGCTGAGCATTATGCTAAAAAGCCACAAAATAAGGGCAATACATAATGTTGTGGCTCAATGCACCGCCAAAGGGCATTGCTAAGGAAAAAAATAGACACTACTGGCTATATGCAGTCTGTACAATGGAACCTAGCACCAAGGATTGATTCAATATTACTGGGTGCTGATGGAAATATCTGTGGCCAGTTTTGGGAGGGTTGATCTACTCTGTGCCTGGCAAATTAACTGAAAGTCAGGTTCGGTTAATTTTGTTCAAGTGAAAACTGCAAAATATATGGTATACATTCTATGTCCATTATCCAATGCAGCAAGGCTGTAGGTTTGCACGTGTGTATATGTAATAGCTTTCCAAACGATGTCACTTGATATATTCAAGGAATGCCGGAATGCTGGTTTCATTCATTTGTGATTTGCAGTGATTGAGGTAATGTCTGCTCTACTGACAATGGACAACATATATCTAATTAGTTTGCAAACAGGAAGGTATAAACAATGTGTTATGCTAAGATATTTGTATTTTTATATTATTTCATCTAACATTTAAACAATATAATCCTCAAGTTAGCAATATTCTCAATGTTACAATACTGGTGTTGAGCTCATTAGTTAAACACATATTTCAATTACTCCACGTATGTATGTCTTACAAAGACTGCATTGCTGACAATTTTTCAATATAATAAGCATTTAAAATAAGACGTTAACGCACTTTTTTGCGTTCAAAATGTAAGATAACGATCATTTAATAGGCTCCAAGCACTGTATACATATTTACTCCACTTTCTGCAGAGGACAGCGAAATATGTCAGATTACAGGTGAACTCACACAATATAAAACAGGCAAAATGCTGCAATCAGCCATAAAATATACCACAGTGACAGTGATTAAGTGTCCAATGGGGACCTCCACTGCAATATTATACATTCAGCGCGCCAGCCCTGCACTGCATGCAAGAATGTATTTAAGCAAGTGGACACGATGCAAGGTTCAGCTGCGGTACATGTAATAACAGGAGTACCCCTAGTATGATCGCATTTGTTTCATTGCTGATTAAGGGTTATGTATCGAGTACAATAGTTGCATTGCATAAAAGTGCCAAAATGTTTTTACACGTTCACAGTTTTAGATAAAGAAGAAAAGAGAACTGATCTCTGCACTTGAATAAATAAATGTGTGGCTCATGTAGGCACTGCACAGTGTGGACAGCAGGTATGACCGATATGATAAATTGGATGATTAATATATGTGCATACAATTCACATTAATCATACTGCTCGCACTGGAATTATCTTAAAACTATGTTAAGGCTGTAAGCCATTTTAACATCTTCATTCTAACCATCAGTGGCAGCTATGGCATTATATCGTCTAACTTATGAAGTACCACAATCATTGTTATCTACAGTACAGGATATTAATTGAAAACCCAAGTGGTATCAATAACCAATACAATATTTACATGTACAGCGGTAGTGAGTGTGATAGTATAAATGGATTTTTTTTTTAAATTGGGAGTTAAAATGCAAGACAACCCAAGATTGTTTTACATGCGTACTGTATATGGTATACATTTTACATTACACTGATATTGTCAGTGAATGTTGAATATGAACAGAAACACGTGTAAATTAGTGAATATGTTTTATATAATTTTTCAAAAAACTTTTTATCCAATCTTTGTGTGAGTCCGAGGTTATGTGCATGCATGTGCTGTGATGGCATGGTGGTGAGCAAATAACAGACACTCACTAACAACACTTTCTGCTCGCGTTTAAGGCTAAACAGAGGATCTGTGTTTTAGTGTGTGTGTGTGTGAGAGATAAATTACTACCTTGAGTGATGTTTGAACATTAGCGTGGTAGTAAATACACATGACTGCACAGCAGCTTATGGATATGATATTGGAACATTTTAGTCTAAACGTTCACAATCTCCTAGCCCTGTGTACCCTTCGACACCAGATTCACCTTTCTATACGCCAACAAGATGTGTCGTGCACATTAGCTTATATTTGCATGCATATGGCATTAATATAAAACTGGACCATTGGGAGCATGTTAGGTATGCAGTCTGATAGCCAATAATTTAACATATCGGGGTCAATATCTATAGGGCGACACCTGACCCCTCTTTGCACACTCATTATGAAAATATTTTGAGAACATGCACCTAGACAATACGAGTAAACTATAACTTACCTTTCCAAAACATAATTAGTGATGGTTTAAATTAAGTAAAAAAATATACACGAACTGAAAGTTACATTCATCAACAACAGAAAATATAATCACAACATGAAGAAATCAAACTTGAAAATTCCCCACACGGAACTATTTGTATTGCATTTACCACATGCCCATTCTCTCATCTCGCGTTCATGGCATTTACACACTGCGACGTGGGGGCCCTGTCCATGTCAAAAGTTTCACGTTCCCTGAGAGTATGGGTAGTGGCAGGAAATGTGTGTCCAAGTGAATTTCTTCTCTAATTATGTTAATTATCGTAGCAGTACCAGGGCCATTGGCGGCTCGCTCTCTCAAGCAAAGGCTGCATCTGGTGGCTTCCCCTCATTATCTCATGGCATTTCTTCACTTTCTCTTTCCACGTCAAAAAGGGCCACTTTATTACAAATCCACACAGCTTGTCAACTATGATTACTTCCAATACAGCCACCTTCTTATATAGCCTCCGTGTCCTTTCCCCCTTAATTGTACAGACGTCACAACTTATTATTTCTGTTTGGCTGAACGTCTAAGAACCACAGTCACTCAATTGTGTGACCAATTACAGGAAGCTTGGAAATGTGTGCGATTCAATTGGGCACAAAGGACTAAACTTGTGACTTGACATTGACAATGCTTTTAATGGCCCTTTTAAAATAGCAAACAACGCAAAAACAAAGTGCAACGTGAAGGGTAGATGTCACTCTCCGATGCTCATCTTTGGTGGATTTTATTAGGTCAATTCAAAACACATGCAATTTTTGTTGTTGTTGAAAATCGAATTACTGACAATGTTTGTAAAACTACTGATCATGTTTGTGGAATGGATGTTTTTAATGAATGTAAATGTGTAACTTTGGTTGACGAGAACAGCAGTTTCCTTGATAACATTATTGTCCCTATTGAATTACAATCTCTCAATAAAATTCTAAGTTGATAGTATTGGAGAATGTTCCTTCATCCATGATGCTTCACACACCAATACAAATCGAATATATATATTACATTCAATAACCTCTCAGTCGACTGTCTACAAAAAAACGGATTAATTGTTTGCGCACTGTGAATGTAAAATGATTTGAGGCATTGCATCTACCTAATTCAAGGGCTTAATTTATGTAATTATTTTGAGCATTATTCTGCCACTTTTGGTGGCATGGTGGTCATTTTCACTTGAGGCCAGACCCATTCCACATTTCACAATTAATATGCAGCCGATTTAGCACAAACAAACACACCCATTTCACCACAACTAATCATCCTGCAGTTGGAGAATAGCCTGAAGTGAGCGTTGTGACAGCAGTGTTAAGGCAAAAGCCCGACAATGGTGAAATACTTCGTGGAAGCTTTTCACCATCATGTGTAATTGTCCCAATTAAGTTTGGGGGCCTGACTTTTGCATCGGTGAGCGTTGAGCTGGCACGGACATCCCTTAGTCTTTAAATCACGTACATGCTTCATCTTCATCATGCAAAATATTCGTGAAATGTCCACAACATTTACAGCAATTGTTTTTCTCTCTAAACGTTTGTGTTGCACTAAATGGGGCAGAAAGTGCTAGAATGGATAGAAGCATGCCCGAGATGAATGGATGATGACGTTGAAGGTAGAGATCAAGGATGATTATGACAATGAAAATTATGTTGAAGATAGTGACGAGGAAGAGGAATGTGCTGCTGAAGATTATTATATGTATCCTTATGTTAATTAAGCAGTACTAATTAGCCTTTGGCTTCGTATTGAATTTCCACATTTCGGTGGAGAGTATAGCAACGTTCTCTCAAGCACACACACAAATGTATTGTGAACACACACATGTAGTGTGTGCTTGTGTGTTCATGCACGAGATGGACGGAGCCTGATTGGTCGGCATGGTCCATTGATGGACTAAGTATGCTGCCGTCGGCACGCACAGCTCCGCTCCCTCCTTGGCATCAGCTGTTGATTGGCTGCACGAAATGGGGCTATACCTAATCTGCCTTGCAAACGTGGCCAAAAAACTCTCATGAATTAGGCGCAATTGCTTTTGTGGAATTTCAAGCCAATGCAAGAATTCCTCAAAAGAATGTAAACAAACTCTACATGAATCGGGCCCTTAATAGTGATGTGATAAAACATACAATAACAAGTTCTATCAATGTGTCAAGTTGTGTGATATGATATGCTGAATTTAAGCCGGATGCTATATATCAAAACATATCGTTTGATAGGATATAATTCGGGGTGCTTAAAGTAGATCTTAATTAATACACATGACTATATATATTTTAAAAAGTTCACATATTCAAGACTTGATGACCATCACTCATACACGCATACACTGTGCTATTTATCATTTCATATTTACTCAAACAAGAATACACAGGAGGGCTAATTTTAACTCCTGTCACACTGTAATGTCTTTGCTCAGTTGGCCATCTATCTGAAATGTACTCTAAAGCTGTTGTCTAAGTGATACTTTAAGACTAGCTTAAGGCGGTGAGTGTGAAGGCCAGGATGGGTGTTGCTACTGTAATGGGTCTTGGGCCAGAGGACCTGTGGAGTTTTTAAAGGTCCATGGTATAGAGCCTGAAAGCAGAAGTCTGTCCTCATCACAACAATGGTCTATAACGTTGTGTAGAATGAGTTTTAGGTTTTATTCTATATGTATTGCTCAGAAATGTCAATCCACATACAATCATTAATGGTTGATAAAATATGAATATAGAAAATGTTAAGCATTTGAAGGAATGTTTCAGTTAATTGCTGTTGTCTTTTCACCAGATAAATATGCAAAAAAACATGCGAACGGCTAGAAAAAAAACAATTGAAAAAGCATTCCATGGCATTACGGAGATTGAAAGTGCTCCCATTTTCCTCTGGCTCTCCGCACCACACTCCCACACCCCTTTGTAGAGCCATACCTGCCTTAGAAGTGTTGTCTTGGAGCAGAATGTTCAGACTCTCATGAGGACCCGCAACCTTCAAAAGGTCAACACATAATAAGACAAAACACTTTAAATAATGCATGTATTCCCTTGTATTACCAGACAATTTCAGCGGGCTGCTTACATACCAAAGCAAAACAAAAGAATGCACTTAGGCTAAAGGCAATCCCTTTCCCTTAAGCCTCGTTGATCCTTCAAGTATTTTAAGTGAAATACTCATGTGGTTTGTGCTGGGGTGCCATTGATGGATGGACAATCTCAACGGCTGTACTAACAGTCTCGGCAAATGTGATTGGAGTGTGGGCCAAATGGAACCTGAACAAACATGTTAAAAGCTGCTTGGCTTTCTGTTAATACATCTACACTGGCAGACAAAGCAAGTGATTCAATTAGAATATACTTGGTTCATTAAATCTTTTGAAAAATAACAAAAAATGTACTGAATGATCACATCGTATGACATTGAGAATACAACACATATCGATTTCCTTTATTAAACCAGCTGCGGACTGTTTGTCGGAAATATTTTATTTGTGTGAGATCTGCTAACATAAGTATGCTTTATTGTTCGTAAAGTATAGTAGTTTTTATTTTCAGGTGCATAAATTATAGACTTACATCAGATCAGGTATTGTAATGAAGTCTCCACAAAATTACGAACCAACTGATGTGATGATTACATATTTTTCATTTATACATGACTCAGTGGCATGCACAGCAACCACTGCAAAATTTGGACAAATGAATATTGTTCTCTGTTAGTTTTATTATTAATGCCATTGCAACATTTCACGAACGGACAAACGATATTAAGAAAGTTTAAGAAAACAGTGGGGAGAAAATGTCAATGTTGCTTTGGATCAGTAGATCATTTAAACGTAATCAGAAACACTTTATATTAACACAAATGCCCTTCAGCATAATGTGCACATTGTTTTCATAATCTACATGACCTGTATCAACCACATTATTGTTGTTGCTGCTCCATAGGACATCATAGTCACGATAACATTCATTGTAATGCAGAAATGATGTTGTATGTGCCCCGCAATAGCATGACTTTTTGTTTGCATTCCCAGGGTCATGTTACATAGTGTGCACCTGTCACATCACTGCTGCCTTTCTGTCAACCTGCCAACTTGATGACATTAATAGCCCAATGGGTTTCATGACCCGTGTTTTGGCCATCCCAGCACAGTATTTGGATTTATAACACGTCAAAATGTGACCGCGTCTCAAGACGCTGTACAAATATGGGACAGGCACATCGAGAACATTTTAAGAGGGTTTTATGAAACTGTTTTTTTTGTCTTTGTCAGAGAGGAGTCAGGGGTAGACGTGCTACAGGACAAAGAAGGAAAGGAGATGGCAGAATGGTAAATGTGAAAATGAGGCCACTTCAAAGAGGAAGGACAGTCGGTCATTAGCAAAAGAGCAGAGGATGGTATTGAATCAGGACCTATTTCGAGGGAGGGAACTGGCAGTGTGGATAGCCAGAGGAAGCGAATACCAGATGACAAGAGCAGGGAACGGTGAAGGCTGACAAGGGGTTTTGACTTCATTATTAGGCATACTTTGCAGCAGTGAGCATTGGTGACTTTACTGTATTACTGATGAGCTCTAATAAGGATGAAACCGGTCTGCAGATGTATCACTGCTGAATATCTGTACCACTGTTGCCTATCAGTCAGTCACATTTGCTCAATTTGATCTTCATTACAACCTAGGACAAGAGCACAACAACGCACTTTTTCTGGAAATGCGGTCATTTATTTTTCGACTAATGTGTGATGTTGGAAAATTATGATTTTCTATCACACAATTTTTCTTGTTATGGTGGTTTTTTTTCATAATGTGCAGATTTGATTATCTTGGAGTGTGCTTTTGTGCTCATTTATTTTTGATAATGGGACACAAAAGCTATTTTTTAGTTTGGAAAGGACGAAGAATAGGTCTATTTTATTGTTTTTAAATGGGTTGCAGAAAAGTATTAAACATAAATATTTTTTTGGGTTTCGGACACTGCATGTTTCTGCCATGCAGGGGTTGTACAGTATACACAAACCCCGTTAGAGAAAGTGAGGTGCCACCATGGTCCAATTAATGATTGCTTCTCCGGTCCTTGCTGTAAGCTACCATTTCAAAGCAGACATGTCTCCCTGCAGCAATGGACCGAGTCCTACAATAATATTTCATCTTGACCATTAGTTAGATAGCTATATATAGGCAATTATGTAGTGTATGTTGGCATCTGAATGTACGTGTGGGTGATTATGTGGATGTCCGTGCAAACATGCAACTGGACGTATGGGAATGTTCACGTATGTATATGTACATCTTGTGGATGCGTGTATGCATAGCTGTGCATGGAGAATGGTAGTTAGTGTGGTGCGCTACGAACCCGGCGACGCCAGTTTGATTCCCACTCATGGCCAACACCAGTGACGATTATCTGAACCGGTCATGGGCCCCTCCTAGGTCGACTCAGCCTCAAATTAATACTTGGTGTGGTGTGTAAATATCACCCTTGGGGAGACAAAGGTGGTCGGGAGCAGTGTTGGCCACCCACCCCCTCGTGTGCCGCACCAGCCTTCATAGGTGCTCGCAACAGCACTTGCCCCAACCGTCTTCAGGCTACACAGGGGATCTTTGGCTTTGCATGCAAAGGGCTGGGGGAACACCTCTACCAGGGTCCCAAGCTCAGGGAAGTGTCCCAAACTTGCAATTCTGTTTTGAGTACATGCGATAGTTTGACGAGTAAATATCTAACCGATTCCTAAACATTAAACTAATTGTAAGGGTGCACGGTGATGTAACTTTGTGGTTAATATCTAAGCCACATATTTCATTTCTGAAACGTAATTTTGATCTCGTCAAATAGAGCATACAAAAGCGCACTTAGTATGTATTAATACATTGGGTACAGTCTAGGCCTGGGGAAAATCATTCCCTTTGACAACGGCGGAGGGAAAGCGAACCAATGTTATTAGGTACATTTCTGTTGGTTGAGCCCGACTTTATGTGCCTGTTCTTGTGAGCTTATATAATGAGGCTACATGTAAACTACGTGATACCCACGCATAAGCAGGCAGGAATGCTGGGATTTAATAGCTGACTGGACATGCATAACATATTCTGCATGGAGAAGAAAGCCTACTGTGATATTTTACAATATTTTGTGATGCTACATTGATGCACACATTAAAGTAGTTGTTTATTTGATTGGTGTTTGCATGAGGATTGTTTGTGTAACTTAATTTACAGCTCTCTGTCGATCCTTTACTTTATGAAAGCCTCTCAATTTCTATGTTCGTTTTGCGGGGGTGACGTTTGACCATCCTTCATCATATTGGTCAGTTCCGTTGGTGAAAGGGGGAGCCCATGACCAGCTCAGATGTCACTCGCCACTTATGTTAGCCACACCTCGGAATCGAATTCAGTGAACCGGGTTCGGAGTACATTGCACCAAGCATTGCACCATCGCAGCACCCTTATTTATGAAATGATTAACGCCCACTGTTTAAAATAACAACAGATGTTGTTTGCATGCCGTGCCGCATCTTGCGATTACTTAATTGTTGTTTTTTTTTGAGCCACAGAAAAATATGCTTTCCACTTAAAAAAAAAGAAGTTTTAAATCACTCTGTGCCCTGTTCACCCCACTTTAATATGCACAGCGGGTTTTTTTGTAATGTCACTAGTCATCATTTTGGTATTTAAAAATCTCATTAAGGAAATTAATACAATTTAGAATATGGTTAAGTTTAGCCATTGGACGTAGTCAAACAAATGGCACTTGCTCAACTATGCAAAATAGTTCTTATTCAGTTTTTTTATTACAGATGACCCAAGTGGACAACTTACTTGTTTAATATTTTCTTAGAATATTACAATCTTACTACGATTGTGTTTCCCCATTCCAAAAATTCCAGTTCCCATTACCAGCAAAGCAGGTTAAACCAGGCTAATCCCTCCGAGTGCCTGATGGCTAAAGTTCACAAAGTAATAATTGTAAAAGGCTGATGGCTGGGACATGAAGAGGAATAATGCCCTCATTAGTGTCCATCAAATAAAAAGGCACTTTTTTTTCTCCCTCACTAAAGTACATCGCCGCACCTTGATTAATCCTTAATACGCTTTGTTTTTTCAATGAATGGCATTATTTCTACACATGATGACACACAACCTATTTTGTTTATATGTGTAATGTTTCAAAAAAATGTGTTCACAATAACCTTCATTATTTAATGTGTAGACATATATAATTAAATACGTGGATTTGTTTTCTCCCTACGATCTGCTTCGTATGAGACTGCTGAACTGACTAATGCAAATAAAGTTGAACGTAAAAAAACGTGTAAACAATGTACTGCATGCCACTGGGATGAAGCAGTGCTGTGGTGTTTTAATGCACTGTGCTTGGCACCCGACAACCTGAGTTCAATTCCTGCCCATACCTACTATCAATGGTAATATTTGAACTGGTACTGGGACTCCCTGTACTAACCTGGACTGAGAGGCATGCTGAGGTATAGTCACAAAACTCCGACGACTCACACTGCACTCGCAGGCTATCAAGCAGCAATCGCTTGACAAAGGGCTGTAAGTTATTATTTTATGATGATGTATGTGGAACTTCTTTCGCACAGTACATAGCCAATCTTGATAATTGGAGGTGCGGGGGAAGGACAACAACAACATGATGATGATTTGTTCTATCACTATCACATATACATTACAAGATTAACATGCTAGGTTATTCTTTGCCTTCATGAAGGATTTCATGTGGTTTTGTATCTATCAAAACTATATATTTAGTCACACTAGATGCAATGGCTATGTTTCTATGGATATATCGATGTGAATTGCTGTATTATTATTTTTTACAAAAGTTGCATGTTGCTTTTATGAAAATAAATATATTTCCATTAATTGACTGCGTACAGAAGCAAATATATTTACATGAAGGTAGAACCTCAATCTTTCCAAATATGTTAAGCTCTTGAATATTTCAGAGATTCACATAACAGTCACATTTATGTGAATTACACCCGTCCTATTGCTCTCGTTCCACTTGTTTTGTTCATTTAGATGAATGAATCAGATAAGCACTTGCAATGGAAACATGGCTAATGGCTAGAGCTGCTTTCCGTTTTAATTGAAAAAGAAGCCACAGTCGGGGACACTAATTTGAATTCCATATTCAAGTGTTTGATAGCTCATCACTCAGACAGATGGCAAGCCCGATGCGTTCCTTTCAAATGCACTGAATGCCAGTCAGTGGGACGGCTGGTTCCCAATTGTTGAAAGAATCTGTGTAAATCGCCGGCAGCAAGAGGTGGAACTCTGACCTATTGTATCCAGAGTAGGGATTATTTACAGTGCATTGCTGCTTATGTCTCTAAATGAGGAAGTTTTGGCATTTCGGTAAAATAATTAAGCTGACTATTTCATATTTTTCATCAATTTATATGGACAGAAGAAAAAAGCTCGTGCAATTTGTAATAAAGAAGAGGTATTAATGGTAGAAGTAATTAATGCATAAATAATCAGCAACAGTGTAATGAATTTGAGAAGAAAAACAGTTCTTACAATTATAATCATCTGCACTGTTGAAATAACATTTAATTACCTAATATAATTATTTTTGTTAAGGTTTCACCAAGCTCATTTATAAGTAAAAAAGTTTGCAAATTTTAAGTAAATGTGTACACATTAACCATATCCTTTCTTCTTCTTTCTTAAACCAAACACAACAAAAAAAATCCATTTTGTGGCCCTCTTTTTTGTGGCCTCCTCTGCAGATTATTGTTCCCTTAGCCATCTTACCCCATCATGCCTTCAGTTGCTTCTCGCTTTGTTCCAAAACAATTGTCTCCAAGTCCAGACACTTAATGCCCCGCAGGACCTTACCACTGAATGGAGAGCAAAGGAGAATGTGGGGGGTGTCTAAGGAGCCAGGCGAGACGGAGTAAATTGCCTTTAAGGTAATAAGTAGATCTTGTACGCTGGGGGAAATTAAAGTGTGTGCAAACCTCAAACAGAGGTTACAACCACCCCCAATCTGTAGGATATTAAGTAAACCCACAGAAGCAGAGAGAGAGAGGGGATAGAGCCACTAATCATGGAAACATTTGGTCATGCCACTGGGAAAAATGTTATTCTTTAGAATGCAACACATATTAAATCACTTTCGTAACTCCATGTATTATAATGATTATATGTTTATGTAATTGTCTTTATGGATGTATATGTGTATTTTTAAAGTAAGCCTTGGGGACAGTTTATATCATTAAATATATGAAATTTTCTAGGAATGCAACATAAACAAGCAAACATGTAATCACACATACACAGTATAAATACAAAACATAAATATACAACAGGCACAGAAATTGATATGCATTCAAATGTAGAAACAAATGAAAACGGCATCTCTCCAGACACTCACATGCACACGCACACACGCACAGTCTCTCACACACACATACTTCACCGTGGTAAGCCATAGGACACCACTGCGCTTTCCTATTATATTTTCACACTTTTTTCTCCTCACAATTCTCAACCTCACACCATTCAATTCCACATTAAACACGGATTCCGAGGTGAGAAACCTAGAAGAGCGAGTGCCCTGCTGACACGAACACTTTCCACTGCCCAGGCTCTCTCCCAATTGCAAAGCACGAGTTTAAAAATTTATCGCAATAAAGCACGACTCATTTAAATACACGTGAGGTACATTTTCCATCGCCGAGGATATTCCATGGCTGTTTTTTAAATGCATGCTTTTTTAAAGTACGATTGTTTACAAAAAGCATTGGTGCCCCATTTTCACGTTGGATTTCCCAGTGGATGTGTTGTGTACGGAGAGGTGTCGTGGTTAGCACACTGCGCTATGAACCCTGGAACATGAGTTCGATACTCACTCAGATCTCGGCTAACATCAGTGGTAAAAATCGAAAACCAGTCTTGGGCCATCTCTAGGTTGGCTCAGCATAAAAGTAAAACCTCATGCAGTGTGTAATCATCACCACTGGGGAGACAAAGTTGGCCAGGCATTGTTATGTCCACAGCATGCCTGCTCGTGCCATGCTGGTCTTCATTAGGTGCTTGCTAATAGCACTTGCTCCAGAAGTCTTCAGGGCTATATGAAGGGTCTTTGTCTATGTGTTGGGGATACGTAGAGTAAGCACACTGCCATCGTGACCTGCATTTGTTTCCTGGCTATGCACAATACCAGTACAACTTCATGTGTTAATCTGTCGAGGCCTCCTCTAGGTTAATATAGTTTAAAATTACGTTTACAAACACAACGTGCTGCATGTGTATTGTGGAGAAGACAAAGGCAGCCTGGCATGTTTTCTCTGTTGCCCTAAATACATTATTTCTACAGCTTTGATGGCTAATGAGTGCAGCAACATGTTAAATAAAATGTCAAAAGTGGATTTTGGAGAATAGTTGCAAATATTCCCCACATTTCCCACGCATGTATGCGCATATATTGTGTGTAAAACACACACAACACAAATTCCCAACACAGGGAATATTTCCTTCTGGACGGTTTTGTCGCACAGAAGATGGTTTTGATGCAATACGTGCCTCAACCGGCAATTTTCCGGCCACAGATTATGGTTCCCAACAGCACCCTCCCCCCCTTACATTTCCTCAGACAGGGCGACCGAAAGCTCAGAGCTTGTAATTACCTTTCAAATAAGTACCCCTTCCCTGCCCTCAGGTTCACTCACAGGAAGCGTTTAGCTAAAGTGCCTTTCGCAACAGCAGCCATGCACCAGCTGCAGCTGGTTTGAGTATTCTGGGAAAGGGACTGTTTTTTAAATAGTTATTTACAAACATAAATACGTTAATTCAAGTTCACATTACTTAGAACTAGTACTAATCCGAGTTGTAGGTTTTTTTTATTACACGTGTTCCCATGTGTGTTTGTGTGTCCCCATTTCCTTGAGTCATACATGAACTTGGCATGCTTTTATTGCGAAGTCACGTGAATGCGAGGCATTTTCTACAAGCTTTGCACAGATGATACTTGTCATAAGCTTTCCACAGCAAACGCCAAAGGCAATTATATAGAGTTGATGATCTTTGTGTATATTTTGAAGGCTTATTATGCATGCTTCCTTGGATAGAAATATATTTGCATCACACAACTTTTCGGGTAAACTGTGTTGAAGTAAAAAATGACAGCATAACAACATTTCCGTATATACATAAATCACATAAGGTACAAGGAAAAGGTGCAGCCCTGCAATTGGTTGCTCAGATTTCTAAACAAAACTATTTTTCCAGTTAAGGCGCACTGAGCTATTTCGCTCTTTTTTAGAAGTGACCTGGTCACAAATGATAGCACAACGAAGAGGCGTATCATATGTAAATGTATGGCAGCCAGATACTCTTAACGCATGATGCTTCTAAATGGAGGACCTGGATAAAAATCCACGCGACCATGAGTAGGACGTGCAAAATACAAATATACAGGTGTAGTAACATCGCGGGCGTCACTGTGTAATGCCGGCCCTGGAGAGGCACGGCGTGCGATTTACTCACATCGCGGATACCCTGTATATGTGGGTGTAGTACCGGCCCTAGAGGGGCTCGGTGAGCGCTGAGTCAAAGTGCTGAGTGGCACCACGCTCGGCGTGCAGTGCCGACTCATAAAGGATGCGGTGTGAGAGCGTCAGCCATGGAATCGGGTTACTAAAGGCCATGGCACTCTCGTTGACCCCGGAGGACACATGACGGGCAAAGTCTTTCACATTGGCCCCAAGTGGGGGCTAGGGGTGGTCACGTGTCGGAGCGAGATCCTGCTCGAGGATTCGAGAAGGTGGTCGTGGCCAAGGGCGGAGCCAGCCACGACCAGTGAGGATATAAGCTGGGTCCCCAGCGATGCTGTTGTCATCTGAAGATCTACATTCGACGTCCGTGAAGAGTCACCAACACGTGGGCCTGGACTCAAGCTGGGGTCCTGTCCGTTGTAGCTACTCCCAGTATATTTAGTGTAGTTAGCCTGGTGGTCCACCACTATAGGTTGTTATCTGGAAAAGGGGCAGTTACCCCTTTGTGTTGGTATCAATAAATGTGTTGCCTCCAAAGAGTGCATCTGCGATTCAGTTGAACCCACTACACAGGTATCAGGGTCGGGATCGAACCCATGGTATCCTGCATACCAGGTTAGGGAGTTAACATATTGCCACCGTGGCACCTTTCCGCAAGCAGAAGGGCCTCCACTCGCGTCCAGAGTGCCAACCATTACACATTGGCAATGCCCCAACGAAGACATTTATAGACCGTAACATTATTTTTATTCTATAGAATGTTAAGTAACTTTAGGTATTATCATGAGCAATATAAAATGGTACGTCATTATAACACCTGATTACAAAGTCCATGAGAAGAAATGCACATTAAAAACTAAATATGCAGCACTCGATGTTGAAAGTTTCTATATAGAACTACACTTAATAGGTAGACATATTTATAACCAGTTGAGAGCCCATTGAGACTACACGTAGCCTTTTGAATGAGGCAAATACAGTACAACAATTGCAAACACAACATTTCAAATGTCAAAAATAAACCTTGAGACGTGAACTTCAGGTACAACATTTTAATAATGAAAATATTCAAACGAATCAAGGAAACAGGATAAATGTGAGATGTCAGAGAGGCAATAATTACTTTTAAATTGTCCAAGCAATGGATCCAGTTTACTGCAGAAAATGGACTGAAAGGGGATCGTGATTAATTGTAAAAAAATTAACCCGTAAAAACAAAGTTTTTCACTATAAATCCTTTATATGCGTGTTCAATGGGCCACAACCCAGCCCACATTGGTCTTTGAAACGGGCGGCTAGAGTCCTCTCGTCCTCTGGCTTGAGATGGCTGCCACCTATGGGTCAGATGATTGCCTGCCACCATTAAGCAATTGGTAATTAAATATAATTCTTTTTTTGCTAAAAAGTTGAAAGTTTTGGAAAAAAATTTTCACGAAAATAAATTGTCACGCACAACGAGTCTGTGTGCAAAATGTCAGCTCGATTGGATTACGGGAAGTGGGTTAAAAAACGACCGGAAGATTTGTACGGTCGTAAGCGCGCAAGCAAGTGAACTTAATATAAAGGATTTAATAAAGGATGTATAAATAAGCTAGATTGTTCCAGTTTCATGATGCATCGTGCATTCTTCAATTCCAAGTATTAACTCCCATCACAGCATAGAAATTGTGCATATGCATAGTTTTAAATCTGGTATAAGTAAACCAGATTAAGCATTTTTAGCAAACGCTTTAAATATTAACTTAGACTCATGTATGTCCCTCTGCATTGATAATGGAGTGTTGGTATAGAGGTTACAGCTATGTTCAGAGCATCTCCCATTAAAAATGAAACACAGGGTGGAGGTGAAAACTGGTTCAGGACTATTTAAAGCTTTTGACAGGTGTGGATTTGTAAAGTACATCACCATAATCAATACTGTAATAAGCATGAAGGTGGGTGTGACAGGCTGGTCACAAGTGGCTAATGAGAAACAGGATTCGTTTCTGAAAATTAATCCCATCTTATTTTTGTATTTCTTTTTCGATTTAAAGCTTTCGTGACTGCAGGGATTTATCTTCTTGGTTCTTTCGGTTTTGTCTTGAAGATGATAAAAAAATTACATGATATGTTTTTACATGACCTATTTTTGTATGTTTATCTATATTGAAACATCTTTGAAGGTAATGTCCTGGATACAATGTGCACAAAAGGATATTTTCAGAGTTTTTAAAATATCTTCAAACTCTAGCCACTACATTGGCTCCTAGTTTGTTTGCTTCGATTTTTTAGAACTCCTTACCACCCTTAGTGAGATCTGCAAATTCAGTAACATCTTTGAAATCACACCTGAAGACATCTGCTCAAAAAGGCTTTTCATAACATTTAATTGTTTCAGCAATTATGTGTTTAATATATATATTACTTTTAATGCACACCGTATTCGCTCGCTTTCAAAGAGAGAGAATGACTCAAAGGAATAAAGAACCGTTGATTAGCTGGAAGGCAGCCATGTGGTGAAACAGTGCGATTAATTACACAAGCTCCATTGTCCTCTAAATATTAAGATGTTTTCAGTCAATTTAATTAGTGTTTTCATTTGTTTATTTGCATGCTTTAATTGTCTTGTTTTGGAGTTATATGTGACATATCCACCCTGACTAATGAATTACCCATACCCAGTGCAGTATTTGTAAAGGGTATACCTGTCATTTTAAATCGATGTTAACAAATCCGATCTTTTTATAGATATGCTTTTAATCCAGTCCCCAGTGAATTGGATATGCAACGTTATATTGTGGTTGGATTGTTAAATGCTTTGTGAGGCCTTTTCCAGAAAGGCACTTTTATGTAAGTGCAATGTTGTTGTTATTGCCATTGCAATTATGAGATGCAGCATTCTACATCATCATACTATACACTCCACCGAGTGATATCGTCAACCTATTATTCATGACCTTCAGGGATATTAGTTACAATACACTGTACCCTGTGGCACTCATTTCTATTATCCAAAATAATGTTGGATGAGTTAGTTTTTTTATTCCACAGATGTTAGTATTTAAACAACCCCTGAAATGATAAGCCAATTCGTTGACCTATCATTTGTGACCAGGCTGATTCTTAAAAATAGCAATATAGCTCAGTGGGCCTTACATGGTAAAAAAAAAGGTTAAACAAATAATTACTTACATGCAATTGGGTTCCCGTAATATTTTTGTTATGTTTTTATATGCATATATATTTTAAAAACTTCATTATGTTTTTGTTATATTTCTGTAGGAGCCCGGTACAGAGCACAAACTGTGATATAGAGTGGGGTGGTTTAGGTTGCAGAATCTCCGTGGACAGAAGTCCAGGATGCGGTGCCTTTGAATTTAGAGGAGGGGGGGGGGATTGGGCTCGTTGTTGTCCCACCGAGTGGAGACCGCGAGAGTGGGGTACATGTGTAGTGACTAACTTGGAGATGCTAAGACTTGGAGGCACTACTTTTATTTAACCGAGCGCCCTCGGCACAATGCACACCCTACGCTGGTACACACTCTTCTGTCGCTCGCTTATACACAACTCTACGTGGGCTACTAGCCTATACACAACACTAGCCATCAAACACTGACGGCGCTGAAACGAGTCAGCCAACTACCATCTAGCAGCGAAATATCGAGTTAAGACGACAGCGACGATGGCGACGATCTTCAACAGCACGACGGGGATCCCACTCCATACGACAGCCCCGAGCTTTCGTTCAGGGCCCCCTTTTATGCTCAGCGTGGCCTCACTCCGCCTCGGCCATGCCCCCTCTCTAGAACCTACCAGCAGGTTCCCGGGCTTCCCCCATGTGCACCTTCTGTCACCTTTCCCCCAGATATCCCCTCTGGTGTATCACCTGGCCTGCTGACGTCAGGGCTGCTGTAAGCCGCAGATCCCCTTCCCCGCCAGCATCCAGCGCTATGCTGCTACATTACTTATTCTATGTCACTACACATGTACTTGCGTGTGAGAAGGGGAAGGTGAGGGAAGAAGAACTTAAGAAAAGGAGTAGACTTTTTGACGTTTAAACCACATTTATTGCCGCCAGCAGCAACAGTGATTCCGATATGAAATACACAGTCACCAGCAAACAAATGACAATAAACGCTATAAAATGATGAGCTGTGGCGCTAAATGCATAATACGAAAAAAAAGTCACGTGGTGGTGGTCATCGCGCACGCCACGGTGACAAGCGAGCGCTTCAGAAGATGAATACGAGGGTGCCGTCCACGCTGGTACAGAAGGCTTTTCCGGCTCCCCAGCGTTCGAATAAGACGTGCACATCACCGACATGTGTGTGGTATGCGTGCTCCAGCTGGAGCCGCGCCTTAAGCAGGCCTCTGAACACTGGAAGCACAGAACAGCCGTCAGTGTCACCTTCCAGCATCTTTTTTCTCATTCTGTACACCGCCATCTTCGCCTGAGCACAGGCGACGTTGGCGAAGTAAAGGAGTAAAGGGAGCGGGGGAAAGAAGGGAAGGTTCACGTTATGTGGTTGCATGGTAGATAGCCATGTGTACATAGTTCCAAGGGGCCGTCCATAAATGACGTCACGCACCTGGGGGGGGGGGGTCAGACATTTGCGACGATGTGTGACGAGAGGGGGGGGGGGGGGTTTGAGAAATGTGACGTCACATCAAAATGCGCAACTTTAAATAAATATAGACAACACGTTCTACTTAATTATATAGACGTTTTCATAAAAAAAAATGTATCCTACAACATCAGAGTGCAGCGTCACATTAAATACGCACTACAATGACAATAGTTTAAAGCGATTTGAAGCATGTTTTATTTGGGGGGGGGGGGGGGGCAGAGCTTTGTGACGTCATATTTGAGGGGGGTCTGACTTTTTGTGACGCCGTGTGACGATGGGGGGGGGGGGGGTCAAAAATCGTTCAAAATCGCGTGACGTCATTTATGTACGGCCCCCAACTTGCAGACTTCCTTTTGTGTGATGTTTGTTGTTGTCAAAATAAATGCTGATACTGTATTACGTGTTTCGATGTTTGGCTAGACTGCATAACAAGGGGAGGTAATGCAAACTAGATATTACTCTTCAAGTGCTCCCAATGGTTTATGACTTCGGTCAGCATTAATAATGTTGTGCAGCTTTGAACAGATGTACCGTTTTTTTTATATATCAGCTTCAACCACAAAAATGAAGCTATTGCATTGACCGACTCAAAACAACCAAAAAGTATCTTTCAACGAAGCTATTTTTTCCTCCGAGTTAATTTGATACTCCACTGAATGTCTCTGCCCTGTGCAATGCTCCTGTTACAGATTGATCAAAAGTCAACCCTTGTACTCAATGGCACTTGTTAAGAAGAGGCGAGAAAAACAAATCCAATTAAGATCTGCACAGAAAAACACACAAAGGCTAATATCTTTAATTCGGCCAACCCCCTTCTTTAATATACTAAAATGATAAACCAAATACATGCCCATCGCATGTAACATTGTGTGATTAAAATCATTTACGTAGCTTCAGTGCAATTTTAACATTTTCTATTAAATTTATTTCGCGTAAATATGATTTGTGTTTGATCTTGAACGTACTAATGTAAATTCAACAAATTATATTAAGTATGTCTAATAAAGGTCTTTGAATATGGCTGATATTAAAAGCCGTGTAAACGCATGGTCACGCAATATGCATTGTTTGACTTTGCATTGGTTGCACATTCAATGTGTAATCCTTTGCAATGCAAGCAGCTATATATTCGCTTGAAGAAAAATAGCAAAGAGGCAAAGGTTAAGTAATGCATTGATTAAAAAGGGAAATAAAAAGCAAGAGTGATACTGAATGTATATCCTGAAAATATATTACACGTTTGAAGCTTTAACCCAAAGCTTCTATAAAATGTGAAATCAATAGTACTTGCAGTTCACTGATGATTGATATACTACTTACTGTACAGCACTTTAATTTTTTTATTTGGAAAAAAACAATAAGTGTCTGTCCGTGTGTATCCATGTGGGAAGTGGCACACCGCGCGATGAACCTGGAAACTTGAGTTTTGATTCCCGGTCATGGCTAAAATCAGTGGTGATTATCAGAGACGGTCCTGGGCCTACCCTAGGTCGACTCAGCCTTAAATTAAGTACTGCACATGGTTCGGTGTGTAAACATCAGCACCGGGCATACAAAGGTGGCCAAGCATGATTTTGGCCACACCAACCCCCTCATTCACCAACCCGCCCTTCACAAGTGCTCGATAACAGCACTTTCTCCAACAGCCTGTCCTGCATCCATGTGCACACTCACATAGGGACATTTGTAAATGATCTGCACCTTATGTACACCTGTTAACACAGTGTGGACAAACTCAGTATACTACAAAGACTGCATATCCGACCGTCATATATCCACCTTGATCAATTAACTGCCATCAAGTGTTTTATATGTACGTGATGTAACTGTCAGATTCTGTAGATTTTCACATACCTGACCTTTTCACGTATCTGCCGATACCTCAGCCTTCAATGAATCGATTATGCGACGTTGTGCTGTAATGTACATACAAACTTGTCAATGTCTGACACAAAAATACAATGTGTTTAAAGACAACCTATACTTCTGTAATGCACGTTGTAATGTGCCTCTGTGTACTGGGACACTACTCTTCAAATAAGAGAAACCAAATGAAAATTTCCATTTGGACAGCTCAATTCTCATATTACTAGCGGTCTGACTGGTTGCAGACAAGAGCCACTCTTTGTGCTTGGGCTACCAATGGCATCGTGACAAGTCCCCTAGTGTCATGAGCCAATTAACCTCAACCTTTATGTCAGATATCATTGCTTACAAATACAATTCACTGTTTCATGTTGTGTAAGAAAACACAGTGGCGTTTGTAAACACAATAGTAAGCCTTGCCTAGTCATGCGAATGCATTCGAAAGGTGTGAAATAATTTCAGTATACATACATACATGGTGATCATGGTATTGAAATAGTGTGCGTGCAAATTAACAAGTATAAAGGGCTCTGTGCATAGGGTTCACTTCAGTGTAGTTCACTTGAATATTGTATACAATAAAAACAGCACCGTGGACAGTGTGAACAACAGATGATGCTTAATAATGACAGCCATGCACAACTAAAAACATGGGCGGATAAAATATGAATATATAAGGTGTTTTACTTTGTTTTAGTGGGCTGATGCCATAGTGCAATACCTAGTGCACTAGACCTTTCAATTCAGAGGTCGCTGATTCTATTCTGTCTCCTGGGGTGGCATATGAAACAATGTATACATTCCTTACATTTCCCCGCCTCTGTCCACCCAGCAATATAAATTGGTTCAGCACAGTCAGATGATGGGGATGACAGAGAGACATGCATTTGAGTATGAACTTCAAATACTTGTTTTGACAAAACAATTGTGACATGATGGCCTCCCACTGCTGAACAAAACAATTCAAATTGACATTACACTGCAATAGCAATGTTTTTCAATTCATATTGCATATATTCATATAGAATAAATACACCTGCTCCTCAGTACACTGGTATCGATTGCACTGGTTACACATGCACACATTGATATCCAAACAATGAATATAACCATGTCCAATACTGGATTTTGTCCAATCTATGATGAAACAAGGTGATCGTTGGGAAACACTGCAAAAATTGGTGCTTATTCCTTGGAAACTGTGCTTCCACAAAATTATCAAATAACCAACATGACCTGAACAACGTGGGGAGGCCTCTATCCAGCAGTGCATTCATAAAGTGCTAGAAATCACGATTGATATTACATTCTTGTATGCAAATGTTACTTCGAGCAAACACAACTGTACGCACAAAATGGGGGGGGGGGGGTGGGGATGAGTGGGGGGAATGAGCACATTTAAAATAGATTCATGCGTTGAAAACAAAACGAGGTATGAGATGGACACATTCATGAGTGAATGATGAACCAGCTTAATATCCCTTGTGATGGGCATTCCACTCCATAGACACACAGTGCCCATTGCTCAGCACCAGCGTTTAAATATGGAACGGGCAGGCCGTCGAAAAGCAGTCACCGCCCCACAGCATCGTACGACGTGACATGTTTGCATTCCCTCACGCAGAACTGCGTCGGTTTTTTTCTAAGCAATCTAATCTTCACAAGGAGGGTGATTTCAACTCGTTTATTTTTTTGATCGTAGCTTGATAGTTATGGACCTTACAAAGTATTATTTTTGACAGCCATTGGTATAGCATTAAGGCATGCATAGGTAATGCTTGAATGCCTTTATTGGAAAAAAATGTGAGTGCACTATTAAGCCCTGGTGAGAAAAAACGTGTACTTTAGGTAATGGATGGTTAAACAGCACTGCAGATGGCATTAAGAGATAGACAACAAGGAAAAGCCACTGAGTAGGTATGTATGTGCATTGTGTCTCAATACATTCCCAACACCTGTATCAGACCTCTGATCTTCACTCTTTACTGTGTGCAGGTTAACCCTTTCAAATAAAGCTTTAGGAATGCACAGAGCGCATTCAATTTGAAAACAAACGTGTTATCTTGTGCACCGCTTTGGAGTGCAAGGGTACCAAATCTGTTTTATGTTTTTCAAAGTAATACCGTATATTGCAATGTGACCTTCAGCAACGTCAAAAGTTTAACGTTGTTTATGCACTATAAAGTCATGACGATTATACGTAAAAGGATGCAACAGAATAAAAGTCACCGTTGCTCCCAGCTTAATTGGGCAGCGAGCATCACTGTTGGCTGCCCTGGCTCAGTGGTGGGAACTCCACATTTCCATGGTGGATGCCAGTCTTTCTTCACTATGACCATATTCAAGAAAATGTGCACACGTATATGCTTAAAATGTATACAACGTAAATGTTGGCATTCAAAAAAGTGTTCAGAGCAAGACACCAAGAATTCAAAATAACCCATGTAAGGATGTTAGTCTGGTACCACAAATTATTTACAAATATTAGTAATCAGTATCAGGCTTTGCCAGCTTTATCTCAGTTTCAACACCACACTTCCAAAACTTGTCCAAAAATATAATGTAATATATGCATACCATATTTGGAGTCAGTAGTCTTTAAATTGTACAGATGCAAACTTTTGTAGGTGTAAATAAAAAAACTAAAAAGTAAAAATATAATTGCACCAATTTGTAAGTCCAAAATTGGCAATTTATTTTTTGATTTTATAAGGTTAAACACGACTCGACCAGATATATACTATGTTGCAGCCCTCCAACCCTTCTAGAACATAATTGGAATTTATATTTAGTCATTCTCTCATGATCGGCTATACATACAAGGTGCAGAAATGTACCTGTGGCTATTAGAAGTCAGACCTGAGCCATGCTGGGCCATTTCTGTAACCGCTCGGCGTGACTCATTTCTTGTCCAATCGGTTGACTCCACAGGCTCGGACTTTCCCGACCTTCCCTCGAGAAGTAATAAAATAAGCTGTAAAGTAATATGCTTCAGTTAGCTCATGCTATCCTATCCCAAGCAATGTGCTATTTATGTCATTTCAGACTTTTTTAAATATGAAAACACAGCGCTTGAAATTGACCTAAGTGAGAGACGTCATCAACCGAGCTCAGCAAAGCCAGCTATGTGGATCAGTAAAATGAGCCCTCCTGGCCGGACTCGTGCTCTCTTGGCCAATGATTACAAATGCACACGTTATTTAGGCCACACATCATCATGACGTTGACACATTCTATGCTTCACTGCTAAATATCTCTAAAAGAGGCACTCAGGTCCAGTTTACTTACTTTTTATGTCATTTGGCAGCAATTGTATTTTTATGCTTTTATTTTAATCCATAAAATTAGCATACGTAAAATTACAGTTTTTATGAAAGTTTTGACTAGTTATTGTCTGTTCTTAGAGAAATATAGTTTATCACGAGGTTATGGCAACTGCTTGGTTACATTATTAATAAGAGCTCGCCTGGCCTCGTATGAGCGATGTAGCCCATTAAAATGAGACCACATGGTCTGGTCGGAGCTCCTTTGGCTGGTAAGGCTGCCAAAGGAATCTGTGCCGAGTAAAGGTTGCCACCTTTCCCACTGTAGACCAAACCCAGACATTTCTCAATCGCCCTATGTCTATCAAAACTGTGCAGTGTTTTTAATAAAGTTAATAATACTAGCACCAAGATCTCAGTGCAAATCACCTCCTGCCACCCGAACACAGATTGCAATTGCCGGATTGTCTGGCTTGGTTCACATACTGGGCCACATGCTCGACTGTGGACACCTTTGTCCAAAAGTCGATAAGAATACTTAAAATGTCTATGAATTGTAGTTGCCGTAATGTTATTGTCTGAGTTCTTTAATAAGCATTTCAAGTTAACAAGTAGCAATAATAATTTTGATTCAAGGAGACATAGCTACCAACATTATCACACATACCCTGTCATAGTTATGACAAAGTGAACATAATAACTTGTATGACGATGTAATGACTATGAAAATGCAGTTTTTTCACAAGAATTATAATAAAACTGTCGGAAATCACAGCTGCACCGTGGCACCTGGGGATATTAAAATACATTTTCAGAGTTAAAAGGAACGAGAACCCAGTTGTACTCAAGCCCTACTTTTGCATAATTTGTGTGATTTAGTTTGCATCGCCAGCTATTTATTGGCTGGCTTCTGTTGGCGGAAGTATTAAAGCTATTTGTCAGTGCTGCCTGCCAACATGCCTCACACAGAAACTACATTAACTTTGACCTATGCATTAAGAATATCAATCATAACTCTCATGTTTGTGCGTAAATTAACTATTTTTTATCCGCTCGTTAAAGCTTTTTGTTTACACTAAATTACGTAACATATTATTCATATTGTGAAATACATGTATTTTAGGTGATGAAGTTAATTTGTAAAACAATTTATAGGTTGAGAAGTATACCCATTTTTGCATAATTTCATAGAATGCAACATTTTTGTTGTACATTAGCATTCATATTTTGCTGAAGTTTTTTCTCAACAATGACAAAACAAATTCTGCATGTGCAGTTTTAGCAATTTATACACTTTCTTACAGGGATGTTCAACACAGACACATCTTTAAGGAAAGTAGTAATCTGGGTTTGGCTGCCTACAGATGATAAATAATTATCAGTCATCATAATTTATCATCTGTAGGTTTGCCATTGTGTGCACATGTCATAGAAAAATTAACCACCTGCTATAAATATCCAGCACAGTCATCATTTTTGCAGACGTTGCTATTTCTTTAAAATCCAATGCTCAGCATTACACGTTTTCACATAAATGTGATGAACTTTTGCTTTTGTTTCCACAGAGTAGTAATCATTTAATTCAACCCAGAAGGATTATTGGCTGATTTAATCAAGAAAAACCGTCTCCCATTTTGCCTAAACATCTCCTGCAAGTGTTAACGATACGCATATGATTTAGGCCACGTGCCATATATACACAGCATTTGAAACACGTGTTATGCTTATCTGCCAAATACAGTCGATATAATATTGCAATATTGTCCGGTGTTTTGTATTGTTATGCTGGAAATATAATCCTTAGTTTTTTCAAATGTAAAAAAAATGTGAAATGTCACCAATTATTCATTCCTAAAAAAGCGACTACTGTTTACTTATTTTATGAATATAATCTGCTGCTATTTTTGACATGTATAGCACAACCAATTATACGTAGCAACATTTCGAAATTAGTTACAGGAATTGAATTCTAAGCTTTTTTTAGATGTTAGAATTGATCAGTTTATTGCATATTGATGTCTTTTCATGCACAGATGTAACTACCAAGACTAACACGCTGAATAAAAATAAAAAACTTTCAATCTTTTCCAATATGTCGCCATTCAAATTCTGACTTTTCAGTTTAACTTCATAGCTCAAGTTTCGGACTTTTGTGAGATTGAGGTGTGTGCTTTAATTGTAACAACGTGAACAGAATCCCGAAATGAATGAAATAAAACTAGTGCAATACACGTCACCGGGAACATAACACGGTGAAAGCAAGTTTTAGTTTCAATCACGTAAATATATACAAGGATGGAGTGTTTACCTCTGATATTGACCTCGTGTCTCAAATTACGTAATTTTCTGTCTTTCGATCACGATATTTTTGGAGGCAATTCGTGTAACAGCTTGTTATGTGAGAGAATACAATGCTCTTCTCTACCCCCCCCCCCCCGCCCAATAAGCAGCTAGATGTAATTTCATATTTGTTAAAATAAAACATTCAGATAATAACAGACACTGCCATAGCATGAAATAAATACTCAATAATTTTCCTCTTTATGTAAAAAGGGAACGCTGCATCATGCAAAAGTAAATAACATTGCGGTATTCTTTTGTAATAACTTCTTGAAAATTGGAACATCTTTTAAGCACGTAAAAACAAAGCATATATTACCTCATGTAATCTTGTATAGAATTGTAGGGGTGTCAGGGGAAGCATTCCCACCAATAGGTGGGTTAGTGGGAGGGGTGATCGAGGAGATATAAGGAGAGAACGGACGGGAAGAAGGGGCCTTTGGCGGGAACGATATTGGGACGGCTGGGGACAGGTGTGGATGGAAGAAAAGGAATAAAGGACGAGACCCCTGCAATCTTGTGTCGGCTCCCCTTTACATCTGGTGGCAGCGGTGGGATCCAATGGCTACAAAGAAGAATCCCCGCGGAAAAGAGCCAAGGGAAGAGGAAGCAGGGGCCGGGGATCCTTCCCATCCCGGGCAACAAGGGGGCCTGCTATCAGAAGCAGCAGCAGGGGGCCCGGATCGCCTGGAGGACCCCATGGAGGACCGCATGGCCCACGTAGAGAGGGCACTCCAGGAGCTATTGCAGAGGCTCCCTATGGGGGGCCTGCCAGCACCGGGACCCCCACCCCCACGCGTACTACGGGAGAAGAGGCCACGGGACCCGGAGGCCGACCAGCCGGCCGGGCAGGAGCTGCAACCAACCTCGTCACGCCAGCCGCCGCCGCTCCCGCCAAAACCCCCAGGGCTAAACACCTAACACGGAGAGCAGGTGGCCGGACGGCCGCGTCGGCTGGGGCCCGTCGACAAGTTCGTGGCTGAGGAAGAAGATTGGGAGGGGTTTGTCCGCCGATTCGAGGCTGCCTTCCATGCTCTCGAGTGGACAGACGAAGAGGCACTACGAGCGCTGCCATCCGTTCTGGGCAAAGAAGCCCTCTTCTTTTACACCTCCCTTCCCTCGCACAGCAAGTCCACGCTACAGGCGGCCTACGAGGCTTTGGGGGAGATCTATTGCCCGGCGGAAGGAGCCTTTAAACGGTTCCAGGATCGCCAGCGAGGGGCTAAAGAATCCCCTTCAGCCTACAGGGGTGCGCTGCTCGTGTTGGCGAGGAGAGCTTTCCCTCGCCTGGCTGAAGAAGCGCTCGAGGACCTCGTGGTCGAGCACCTCATCGCCTACGCTTGCCGCGCCGGCGTTGTAATGCCCGTGGTGACGCCGGGGGAACGCACCTCGCTGTGGGCTGCCCGGACCATCCAAGCCCACGAGCAGGTCATGGGCCGGGCGCCACCCGTGGGCCCGGTGGCTGGCGCGGCGGGGGGGAACAGCCGAGCCGTTGCCGCGGCGCTACTGGCTCCAGCGACACCAACCGCCGAACCTGCACCGTCGCCACAGGCTGCCTGTGGGGCAGCTGGGAACGGACCCCCGACGTCTGAGACGGAGCCATCGCTGCGGGAGGTGTACGCGGCGATCCGGGGACTGGCGGAGCAGAGGGACCAGGGGCGCGACCAGCCGCCGCGTCGCTGGCAGCCGCCTCTACAACATCGCGCCGAGCCCCCCCGACGGAACGCCCCGTGGGTCTGCCACTGTGATGGTCGAGAGGGGCATGTGGCGAGGGGGTGCCGCACGGAGCCGGAGGCCGCCAACGTCACCTGGAACCCGCCGCGGCCAAACGCCGACAGGATCCAGGCGAGTGACGCCGTCCCGCCCGGCCTCTCGGTCGGGCCGGGAAATTACAATTCCGACGCCGCGAACTTACCAGGAGTCTCCTCGGGGTGGGCACCGTCGGTTTCGTTCCCCGGTCCCCATTGTCCGGGTCGGGGGAAGGGGATCGCGCCGGGGATAGCGCCGGGGCCGGTGATTGCGTCGCGACCAGAAGTGGCGTCGCGTCCCGGAGTGGTGTCGCGAACGGACGTGACGTTGCATCCGGAAGTGACGTCGCGGCCGAAAGTGGTGTCGCGGATCGCGCCGGGAATTGCGCCGGGGCCGTGGACCGCGCCGGGAATTGCGCCGAGGCCTGGGACCGCGCCGGGGATCGCGCCGAGGCCGGGGACCGCGCCGGGAATCGCGCCGAGGCCGGGAGGGACGTCGCGGGCGGAAGTGACGTCGCGGGCGGAGGTGACGTCGCGGGCGGAGGTAACGTCGCGGGCGGAGGTGACGTCGCGGGCGGAGGTGACGTCGCGGGCGGAGGTGACGTCGCGGGCGGAAGTGACGTCGCGGCCGGGGGTGATGTCGCGGCCGGCGGTGACGTCGCGGCCGGGCGTGGCGTCGCGGGCGGGCGTGGTTTCGCGGGCGGGCGTGACGTCGCCGGCGGGCGTGACGTCACCAGTTACCTGCAACGCCGGCGAGTTGCCAGGGGCAACGGCCCGGGGGCGGAGGCAGCCCACAAGATTGACATTGCGCCCTGGAGCAGTTCCACGGCCCGCCTCGCCACCGCTTTGCGGCAGAGCGAGACGGAACCAGAGGGACCACGCCCCCGTGACAAAGGAAAGGGAGGGGAGAAGGGAGGGGCTCACGGGAAGGCCCACCCCCCAGTCCCCACCGCCCCCTACAATGGGGGGGGGGCCCCCCCACACCACAAGGGGGGCCCATCCTACGTCACCAAGGGGGGGCAATTTGCACCACATAGAGAACCCAGCCCGCAACCCGGGGGTAAGCCCACACTATGTAACAAGGGCGCGTTCACCCTGCTGCGACGCACTCAAAAGGGAGGAACCCCATCTTCGGTCCATTCACATCCATCCCCCATCATTTCACCATGCACCACAGGATAACGAGACGCCGCCTGGTCAGTGGCCGGACTCAGCCACACAATGGAGGAAGCTGGCAAGGCGGGTGGTAGCGGCCACGTCAGGAACCTCGGTCTTGGTCGGTAAAATCGCGGGAGTGTCGACACGTATCTTGGTGGATACGGGGGCATCAGCCACGATCATCTCGAGCACCATGCACGAGATGCTGCCGGATAAAATCCGACCTTTAGTCCCCGTCAAGACAACGTTCATTGCAGCAAATGGAGGCAGCATGGGCTTCCTGGGCCAGGTTGAAGCCCCGATACAGATTGGGCAGCTTTCGGTAGCAGGACCCATCCTTGTCTCCACAACGTTGCCCGTACCCTGCCTGTTGGGGACGGACTTTCTGAGGCGGATGCCAATGAAAATCGATCTGGCCAATGGGCGGGTGGAAGTCCAGGGAACGCATCTCCATTTCCTAAAGGCGGAGGGGGCCAGCCGGGGTGTACCCTACGTGCAGGCTCTGGTCAGTAAGTCTGTCTCCATTCCCCCGGCAGCCCAGATGCTGATTCCGCTGCAATATCGGTCCCCCCTCGTGACAGCCCGACCAGACTCACCCATCCTGGTGTCTCCGGCGTCAGCTGCCATGGATCGCCATGCGCTGGTGGGAGCCGAAACTATTGTACAGAGGAACCAGCATCTGTTCATTCAGGTGCTGAACACCTCCAATAGAACAGCGACGGTGCAGGAGGGAACAGTTCTGGCCCACGTTAGTCCCTTGTCACTAGGAGCCCCAGGGACAGAGCCCGAGCTTGTAGGCTGCATCAGCCAGTCCGAGGACAGAGGGGCCGAATCGTGGATGGACCAGCTGGCGAGGCCTGAGCCGGGATTGCCGCCCGACCAGAAACAGCAGCTGCACTCGTTATTGCAGGAGTTCTCGGACGTGTTCAGCCGGGGACCGTTCGACCTAGGGCGCACAAATCTGTCGCAGCACCACATCAACACAGGAGATGCCGCACCCCTGCGCCAAAACACATATAGAATGAGCCCAATGGAAAAAGGGCACATTCAACAAGCGGTGCAGGAGATGCTGCGGGCCGACATAATTTCTCCATCCTCGAGTCCCTGGGGGGCACCGGTGGTCCTAGTCAAGAAGTCAGATGGGTCACTGAGATTCTGTGTGGACTTCCGACGCCTCAATGCCGTCACGCTGGCCGACGCATATCCCCTACCACGTATCGACGACTCATTGGATGCACTGGCGGGAGCAAAATTTTTCAGTATGCTGGATTTATTGTCCGGGTTCTGGCAGGTCCCACTAGACACAGACTCCCGGCCTAAAACAGCGTTCCGGACACCACAGGGCCTGTTCGAGTTCAACTGCCTGCCTATGGGCCTCCAGACTGCGCCGGCGACGTTCCAACGCATAATGGAGTTGGCCTTAGCAGGCCTCCAATGGGAAACGTGCCTCATCTACCTGGATGACGTCATTGTTTTCAGCCGATCATTCGAGGAACACATTGACCGATTACGTCAGGTATTCCTGCGGTTCCAGAATGCGAACTTGAAGCTCCAGCCGTCGAAGTGCCACCTTATTTAGTCGTCGGTACGCTACTTGGGCCACGTCATCAGTGAGTCTGGAGTGGCTACAGACCCGGAAAAGACGGCCTGCGTGAGGGCCTGGGCTGTTCCCACAACGGTTCCAGAGGTACGCCGGTTTGTGGGTTTCGTTTCTTACTACCGCCGGTTTGTGCCCAACTTCGCAACCATTGCCAAGCCCTTGCACGTGTTGACGGTGAAGAACCAGAGGTTTTATTGGGGCCCTCTGGAGGAAGAGGAATTCCAGCAGCTGCGCTCACGTCTGACAGATGCACCACCATTGGCCTTTCCGGATTTTGGCCTCCCCTTTATCCTGGACACGGACGCCAGCGATGTGGGCATCGGCAGTGTTTTGTCGCAAGTCCAGCAGGGTCGGGAGGTGGTTATTGCCTATGGTAGTCGCGTGCTTTCATCAGCGGAGCAGCGCTACTGCGTCACACGTAGGGAACTCCTGGCAGTCGTTCACTTCGTGCAGCAATTCCGACCCTACCTGTATGGTCGCAAATTTACGGTCCGCACTGACCACGCGGCCTTGCAGTATTCGCTCCGCATCGACCAGCCTTCGGGCCAGCTGGCCAGATGGATAGAGCGCCTGCAGGAGTACAGGTACCAAGTAGTGCATCGCAAAGGGACCAGACATACCAACGCAGACGCATTGTCCCGACTGGCGCCCCAGGGCCCTTGTGCATGCACCACAGGCGGGGCACGCTGCAAGGAGGCGAGGCCGGAGGGGACGGTCATCGCTCCCGTATGCACGGCGGAGGGCGCACAGGGTGAGGTCCAGCTGACCGACCACGACGTGGGGCTGACCTTGGACGATTGGAGACGGCTACAGCTGGAGGAAGCCCCACTGCGAACGCTACGCGCCTCAGCAGAGGCAGGGGGGGAGGAGTACATCGTATGGGAAGACCTCCTCATGCGATGGGACCCGACAGGGCGCCGGCGATGCCTGGTAGTTCCGGAGTCGCTGCGTCAACAATTGGTTATGGACGTACACGGCCGCCAGCTGCTGCACCTGGCGGGGCGGAAGACACTGTACACATTACAGGGTCGGTACTTTTGGCCAGGTATGACCGCTGACGTGCATCGATGGGTCGCTACCTGCATCGAATGTGCGCGGCGAAAGCCGCCACCCCGGGTAAGCCGGGCGCCCCTACAGCCCATCACGGTGACCAGGGTCAACGAATTGGTTGCGTTGGACATCCTGGGAACACTGCCGGTCACGCCACGGGGAAATAAATACCTGTTGGTCGGAGTCGAGTACTGCACGAGGTGGCCGATGGCGTGGGCCCTCCTGGACCAAACGGCACAGACCATCGCCGATGCCTTCGTGGGAGGCTATGTCCTTGATAAGGGGGCACCGGAGCGGTTGCTCACGGATCAGGGCAGGAATTTCTTCTCACAGCTATTGAAGGACGTCTGCTCTATCCTGGGCAATAAAAAGGTCCGAACATCTCCGTATCATCCCCAGACCGATGGGATGGTAGAGCGGCTTAATCGCACCATAGCGGCCATGCTGTCCCAAGTGGTGGACGAAAACCATTCCGACTGGGACCTCCACATTCCATCGGTCTTAGCGGCGTACAGGGTGGCCCCACACGCGGCGACGGGGTTCTCGCCATTTTTCCTGATGTACGGACGGGATCCCGTTCCGCCTATTGAGGTGCAGCTGACGGACATTCCCGCAAGAGCCGACGCATGGCCGAAGGCACTAAAGACCTCCCTCATTTATTTGAGAGAGGCCCGCCAAGCAGCCGAGGCCGCATCGGCCACGAGCCAAGAGAGTAATGTACGGATACGGGAGAGGACCGTGACAGCCAAGCCCTTTAAAGTCGGGGACCAGGCATGGCTACACTGTCCTCAGGTGCCGGTTGGCCTCTCACCAAAGCTGCACCGACCCTGGAAAGGGCCGGTCGAGGTCATTAAAGCACTCCGACCGCAGTGCGTCCAGGTCCAACTGGGTAAGCGACGATGGTTTGTACACCCCACCCGCCTTAAGCCATACATCTCTCCACCGTCATCTTCACCAACATCACCACCAACATCACTGCCAACATCATCATCATCCCTACCCAGGCCAAGGTCGCCGACCACCACGCGCCGACCGGCAGGGGGTTCGGTGCCCTATGTTCCCTTGTCACCTACAGCACCCCATGTGAGGCCTGACGGAGCGGCGGCACGAGCGGGGGCCGGAGAGACAGCGGCGCCAGGCAAGGCGACACCGGCACCACCGAACCAGAAACCGCGACGAGAGGGCCTTCGAAGGAGGGGGCCGCCACGGTCATCTGCTGCCTGTGGATGTCCGCGCTGTTACGGGATGCTGGCTGGAGACCTGGGCAGGCCGCGCAATTGATTTCGTTGTGTTATATTGCATTGTATGGTTGTCGTCACTGTCAGTGGTGGGAGGCATGGGGAGACTTAAATGGTCCATGGGGGAGGCAGAACCGAGGACGGTTATTTTTTCTCTGGGGGGGGGGGGGTGATGTAGGGGTGTCAGGGGAAGGATTCCCACCAATAGGTGGGTTAGTGGGAGGGGTGATCGAGGAGATATAAGGAGAGAACGGACGGGAAGAAGGGGCCTTTGGCGGGAACGATATTGGGACGGCTGGGGACAGGTGTGGATGGAAGAAAAGGAATAAAGGACGAGACCCCTGCAATCTTGTGTCGGCTCCCCTTTACAGTATTACTCATTCAACAGGATTGCTACTGCACAGTGGTTTTGTTGGGCCAAAATATAATGCACACAAAGACTTCATCTTTATTAGTCGGTTTGACAATCCATCCTCTTAACATTAGAAATTCATTTTTGCAATACATTGCTTTTTGTACAATGAAAACCCGTTTGAATGCAGGGAAAATTAAACTATAAGCCCTGTAATTACTCTTTGGTTCTTTCGGTAAAGTCACGTAGAAATAAATAAAATAAAATAATAATAAAATACGACGTTTCGATTGCAACACAAGCAGTCGTCATCAGGTAAGAATTAATGAGAAAACAAACCTAGTAAACTTAAAAATATAATGCAATACAACACAGAGAGTCGGACAACAAAACAGTCAACACCCCACCTGGTTGATTACGTTCTTCCAAAGATTGCTAAATATGAGAGAGAGACAAAACATAGACACGGAGACACACAGACAGACACACAAGCAGAGAGAGACTCACACAGAGACAAACAGAGAGACACACACAGAAAGACAAGGTCTCTGTGTCGAGGCCTTAAATAGAGAGGGGGGGGGGGCAGAGGGGGAATTGTGTGGAATTCCTGCCCATAGGGGACGGACGAGCTGGACACTGGACTTATAAACAAACAAGCACGGAGTGTTGTGTGGAATTATTTCCCATAGCGGCCGGAGGAGAGAATTGACTTATAAACAAGTACGGTAGAAAGCAAATTTAGTAAAATTAGGAAGTGTAATGCAATGCAACACAGAGAGTCGGTGAGCACACAGTTAACACATAGCCTGGTTGATTACATTCTTCCAAAGATTGCTAAAATAGAAGTTGACCAGGAGAAAAATATACAGTATTTCAAAACTTATCTTAAAAACATAACATATAAATACACAAGTACTAAGCTATTGCGGAAGCCGGCGTTCCGTTTGTCTGTCCATTTGTCCATCAACAAAATTATAAGAGGATTGAAGAAGTCCTGAATCCAAAAATAATATAAAGTGGCTTGTAAATTGTTGATCTAAAAGGTTTCCTAAAATTGTCGACCTCCCCCCCTCCCCTCAGCAGTTCTCCTGCTGAAAGAACCAAAGAGTATGGATTCCTGCAGTCACGAAAGCTTCAAATAAAAACATGTATAGATGTTGCTTGAAATGTGTGACAAAAACATTTCAGGGAGGATACTATGTCATGAACAAAATAAGTTTATTGGCATCAGTACAGTATTGATTATAGTATACTCACAAATAAAAATGTCAGTTTTGTGCAACCTTTTAACATTTCATAAAACAGTTTACTGCTCAACAGTACTGTATATTGTATATGAATGTTATGATAAAATCGTGTATACACACTTGCAGTTAAAACAAACTTAAACGTGGTATTGCCTTATTATTCCTGCTTCAAGGAGGTTGTTTCTTTTCACAATTTAAAATTGAATTCATTAATTCCACATGGTACGTGTAAATGTCAAATTAAAATAACTGCACGGACCTATTACACTGAGGGTAACTTTAGAAGCTGCATGTACTGACACAGCAGTCAATCTGGAGGGTAGGAAAGTTGATACGACTGGCGTTACAAAAAATGGGGTTGTAGCATTTGCAACCAGGGTCATGTAAGGCCTTAACGACTTACACATTTCTTTGAGTAGAGTGTATAACATTACGGGAAAAATGCAATGACAAAAAAACGACTTCAGTTTAGCTACCAAATATGCTCCTAAAACATTTATGTCATTCCTTTTTTGACACCAAGGTATCACTCATGTCACACTTTAGAGTTATATCGCCCAAAAAAATCTCTATGCGTGCAACTGCGTGTCGGTAAAATACTACAAACTGTCAAGCCAGTCCATTAAGGTGGCATCCATTAGTTAGTGGATATGACCGTACGAAGAAATGTATGCACGGAAACGGACAAAGGAAGGTAAGCAGGTGCACACACACAAAAGCAGCGCTGCAAAGAAGTAGCGAGTGAACAATGTCGCCATCTTTGGCGAGTCAAGCCACTGCACACTGAGTCTGGGTTGAAGATGTATCGGGGATACCCACACTTTTATCTTATTACAGTAAAATTTTCCATGTTGTGAATTCTCCAAGATTATGAAATGCACTTTGTTCGCTGTATTTTAAAAGCAAAGTTGCGGAAGCTTCTTATAATCCGGTAGGTGTGTGTGTGTTACCAGATATGTGTACCTTTATACTGGTAGGAACGAAGTGGACCAGCCTACAATAGATTATATCGTCCGCCCGTCCGTCCGACCGTCCGTCCGACCGTGTAGCAACATCGCCCCCTACTGCAAACACTTGGCATGACCCTACAAAAACCTTTAGACTCAGTGACGCTTTCCTGGCTAAACAAGTGTAACATTCCCTTATTATTCCCTCAGATAGCTTTTAATTAAAACATTTAAATTAATGAGGCTTTCCTGGCTAAACAAGTGTAACATTCCCGTATAATTCCCTGAGATAGCTTTTAATTAAAACTTTTAAATTCAAATTTTACTCACAGCACCCTAAAGCCTACAGCTAGGCCTAAAACCTTGAACTACGCCTATCACTCTCCCTTCGTATTGTACCCCCGCGTGTGTGCAAGGGAGTTAATGTTTAACAATTTTACATTCCCTGATGCTTTTAAATAGAAACATTTAAATTTAAAGCTTTTACATGAATAATAAAAACATTTAATTTTAAAATTAACTCACGGCGGCCTAAAGCCTACAGCTAGGCCTAAAGCCTAGAACTAGGCCTCAACCTCTCCCTTCGTATCGTACCCCCGCATGTGTGAAAGGGAGTTAATGTTTTACAATGTTACATTCCCTGATGTTTTTAAATAGAAACATTTACATTTAAAGCTTTTACATAAATAATTAAAACATTTAAATTACAAATTAACACACAGCGGCCTAACGCCTACAGCTAGGCCTAAAGCCTAGAATTAGGCCTCACGCCCCTTACTGCAAACACTTGGCAGGACCCTACAAAAACCTTTAGACTCAGTGGGGCTTTCCTGGCTAAACAAGTGCAATAATACATTATGTTTATATTCTTTGGTTATTCGTTCCAACCAGCCCACCCCGCAGGGTCCTGTTTACCACTGTGCACAGTATTGAACTCATACAATGTAAATAAGCTGCGTGTGTATTGGAAATGTACATATATTTATTTTTAACAATATACTGTACACATGATTTACTCGTTTCCAGGATTAATGTTTGTGCATTGTTTATGGGGGACAAGTGAAAAACTTGGCACAGAGAGCATACTGTTTTTTATGGAAATGTTAGTATTTACACAAGCCATCTAAACAGCACAGGTGTATGAAGCACTAATAATGACACTTTTTCAGGAGAACTGAAATAATTGTTAGAACTGGATAAACATTTTTTTTATTACTTCTACTTTTTATTCAGGACCACCCAGACAATACCAAACAACTATATTTTAAGATGGATATAAATTTGGAGAGAATAAATAAAAACAGTTAAAAAACCAACACATTCAAATGTTATAACATTTTCCTAAATATGAGAATAGGTTTTCCCCTTTTATCTGGAAACAAAGCAGGTGTTAAGATGTTACAACACCAAACTGAAACCTTTTACAAGGAATCATGTCTGCATTAACCACAATACTTGTGGTCAGAATGCAAATTAAAAAACACTCTAATAATATATGTATTGTCTTTGAAACTGGTTGGTCCACACCAGAGACAGCTTCTTTGAAGCCTCGTCTCAAAACGGTGTTAGACCAGAGGACGCCAAAAGGCAAACAGCGCAAAGACAAGCACTATCAGAGTAATGATAGCACGGGGTGAGCAGCTACATCATGGGACCTCCTTTGCCAGTACCAAAATATGAGAATAGGTTTTCCCCTTTTTTCTGGCAACAAAACAGGTGTTAAGATGTTAAAACACCAAACTGAAACCTTTTACAAGGAATCATGTCTGCATTAACCACAATATGTGTGGTCAGAATGCAAACAAACAAAACATACTCTGATAATATTTATACAGGAAAGCCTTTCTGAGTCTCGAGGATTCCCTTTGAATAGTACTTTGCTGGGTACGTGTATTTATAACGTATAAGTCCATCCTACGGATGCCACCTGGCAAAGTGCTGCATATACAATGGTCAGATTTGTCGGACGGACGATAGCAAGCACGCTCAAACTCACACTTGTGACCATATTCTAACTCGAGTCATCTTTTGTATGGCCAATTAAGCGCAACTGTTAGGAATTTCGACTTGTATTGTCAGAGCAAGGCCCAGGTCTTGGGAGTCCATCAGAGGGGGTAAACCTTTCCCTGAAGCAAAAGAGGATCCTATATATATATTTTACTAATGGAGATCAGAAGGACGTGAACCCTCATTAAAACATTGTCTAGGGTCAGTGGGATCCAAAGAATGGTGTTTTCGAAGGCGACATTAAAACCACTCCAGTTCGTCTTTTGCAATTGTTCCATTGCGGGACTACCTTCGACAAAATCATTTGGGGCTTCGATGCAGATGGTGGTCAACATGGGCCTATGTTTATTGTTTTGTGAAGTTGGCTGAGTCTGGTTTGTAATCCCTTCTCCATCTTTTGGAAGGTCACGTAATGTTCGACATCAAAGAGGAGGTGGTGGTCCAGTCCATCGATCCTTTGGCCGCACTCTTGATGACCACACAGCCCCCCCTGTGTGCGTTAGCTATTAACATCGCTGAAATATATACTCTTTGGTACTTTCGGTAAAGTCACGTAGGTAGAAAAAATTATAGATCACGACGTTTCGATCGCAACACAAGCAATCGTCTTCAGGTGAGACAACCCCCTGCTTCAGCAGTTTTCTTGCTGTGGTTGTCTCAGCTGATGACGATTGCTTGTGTTGCGATCAAAACGTCGTGATCTATTATTTTTCTACCTACGTGACTTTAGCGAAAGAAACAAATAGTATGGATTCCTGCAGTCACGAAAGCTTCAAATCAAGATTGAATCGCTGAAATATATATAGTGGGACGTTGCATGCTGGGTGCCCAATGTACTCTGGGTGGTGGTGGCTCTCTCTCTCTGTGTTCTGTTGGTGGAAGGTTGGTGAGAATGGTGATGTTCCTTCAGGCCATACTTTGAGTGGTAGTGGCTTGCTAGCAGCTTGTAGCCATGTGCATGGTAACAGCATGTTTGTTCCTCACTGAAAACATGTATTTCTTGGAGTGCAAGGACGTCGATGTTGTTCATCTTCAGTATATCTTGATGAAATGCTCACACTTTGTTGAGTTGACGAATCCATACACCAGGACAATATTATTGCAAGTTTGGCACTGAGAAGTACCTTTTGATGGCTTAAAAAAAACCTCTCTTTGAACCAGGAGGTTGATGATGAATGTTCAGTTGCAGTTTTTATGACATTTGTTGTGGTTTTACATGCAACTGGGTAGGCGTCGAGAAGACGCATCTTTCACCACGTAAATGTAACATCACATAATAATACATGATAATGTAATACCAAGCAGTATGACTATAAAAGACGGATCTAACGATAGCTTTGTGTATTTTTTAAAGCATTTCATTCTCGTATAATCTTGATAAACCCTTGTACTGTGCACAACGTACAGAGTGACAGGAAAAATGACGCAAGAATGCCTCTGTTAAAACATTCTGAAATTGCTCTCGAAAAAGTGCCTGAACAATAGGTTGCTTTAAAAGTGTGTGTGCGTGCACAGGAAGTCAGCGCTACTCAACCATGCACGTGTGAGCAATTCAAGCTTGGGACACGAAATAAACTGAATCCTGATTGTTTTGTTGTTGCCAAAATCAGTTCGTGGGATTTAGCAGTGATTGCCACCAAATGTTGGATTAGCAGTATATGCTGATTACATCAAGTCTTGGCACAGCCACGAAGTCGTTTAACAGCTTTACTGATTTGCCTGTTATGTTTTCAATGTTATTTCCCACCACCCTCCAACACCCTCCCCCACTGGATTGGTTTATTTTAATTGGAAGCTGCGGCAGGATTGTGTTATTATAGAGCGACTATGAGCGCAGGTGTCTTTAGCCAAGCATACGTGAAATTGATAAGCCCAAGTGTTAATTGATCCACAAATGTGTTCGCTGGTTCAGCTGCCAAACGCTGCTTGGTAAAAGCCACTGCCAGCGTGAATGCGTTTTTTTCAGACCAGTTGTGCCTCAGGCTTCTGAACAGCCGTCTTTATTTTGACTAAGTGCAGCTCTGACGAATATCATGTACGAAGAGATAAGCTGTGTAGGGAATGGAATATGCACTACACTATTCAGAAATGTACATAAGCTGCAGATGATTTGGGTGCGTTAATATGATAAGCTTTCGCTTGATAGTTTATGTACCCAATTACAATCACCAAGACAGATGTGGCCAAAATTATTCATTCCCATGACAACAGTGCCTAACCCCAACATTATAGAACGAGAAACAAGTCTATTATAGAGTGTGTATATTTAAACACAGAAGACAACAACATGAGGATGCTCAAAATGTATCCAATGCAGGGCACTGCTTAAGACCTGTCAACAATGTACTCTGTATATTTCTTTAATTAGACACAGCACAGCTGTCCTGGTGCATGCACACACTGTTATGGAAAAAGCAATTTGGTTTCATGGTCATCTTCAGGATCCCGGGCCATTCAAGGGCAGCTTTGTGAAGCCACTCCATCAACATTATTCATTTCCTTTCCTGCAACTCTGGACTCTACTGTACACAGTTTGAATGTATTGAGATCCACATTTATTGCACACACAGTATGTGTGCACATATTCCTTCCTTTTATGCTCTCTAAAACTGTTGACACCTGTAAATCCACCGTGTAATTTTTACTGCCCAGGATTCTTTGCGACAGTCTGGCAATGCCAGGCAATTAGTTCTGCACAACTTACAATGGCACCATGGTGTTGCAAAAAATAAGAATGCCTTATCTTGCCAAATCACAAATGACCTGCTGTCTTTATATTACATGAATTAAACTTGGCTTTTTAAAAAGCCCAGTATATTATGCTTTATTTTGTCTTGAATTTATGATTTAGGACGTTTTAATTTCCTCTTTTCGTGAACTATTTAGATGGCCTGTTTCATACATACGTACAACATTAAGCTAACTTACCAAATGTGAATGACACATTGTATATTATACTCTAAATGTGTACTTTTTATTTTAAACGAAATGAAAATACATGACGAGATGCCATGTACATTTGAAAAAACTATGATGAAAATATTTTTGTTCCCCAGCAGACATCCATTATTACCCTACATATTATTTCCATACTTATTATAAGCTGCCTAAAGCCATATCAGTCTAAGACACGGTGTGCTCTGTCATGGCGGTAACGGCGAGCGCACTGCAATAGCAAATCAGAGGTGGCCCGTTGGATTTCCTGGCATGGTAGGAAAAATAATGGCAGATATTTTTAAAACGCCCCCCCCCACCCCGGCTCTCTGTCCACCCGGCAGTATTCGTGAGACACCACATTTTAGTTGGGTGTGGGTGGGGTAAAGGCTGGATACTCCCACATCTGGCCAGCATGGAAGAGTTGACCAAACACCTCTCTGGAGCTCTATAGCTCTGGTAGGCATATTCTTAGGTTTTTTCGGTAAAGTCACGTAGGTAAAAATTTAAAATTAAAATTAATAAAAGTAAAATAAAAATCACGACGTTTCGGAGGCAACACAAGCTTCCGTCTTCAGGTGGAACCGTCACAACACGCTTGCTTACCTACGTGACTTTACCGAAAAAACCTAAGAATATGAATCCTTGCAGTCACGAAAGCTTCAAATCTAGAATCTCTGGTAGGCAGTTTCATAAAGGGGCGCTGTAGAGTATCCTCCAGCGGAGGCCCTTCTGCCAACAGCGGTGTGAGCGCGAGTGATTCCATGGCTGTACGTTTTACCTCAAAAAAATAGGACTGAAATTGTTCTGAACCTTACTATACCCAAAGTTGCGATAACCCCACATGAGCCACTTTAAACATCCAATTGCCTATATGCAACCGGAGTAGTCAAAAGTTATTGCTATGGAAACTTATTCTGTTAGCTACATTTCTCTTGCCCTGCAGGTAAAATGCATGTGAGCCAGTTCCATTAAGAAATAACACAGATTACTTTGCACGTGCAAGGGAGTTGGCAAGTGTGAAAACCACAAGTGGGAAAAATCCAAAATATCAAAAATGTTTTGGTAACTCAGGGAAATAAAACTAATTTAAGGCATTGCTAAGATATAGCCGCTTAAACCTGTCCTGAATGGAACTTTGAATGTACTGCACTTTACTACACAAAATGCATCAGTGCACATGCCACGTATGACTGCATATTTATGACAATGTTTAAGGTCATCTACTTGGTTCTTTCGGTAAAGTCACGTAGAAGGGAAGTAATAAAATAATAAAAATAAAACATAATAAAACAATAGTGAGAATTGTTTTATTATGTTTTATTTTTATTACTTCCCTTCTACGTGACTTTACCGAAAGAACCAAGAAGATGAATCCCTGCAGTCACGAAAGCTTTAAATCGAAATTTAATGTTTAAGGTATTTGATTATTGAAATGGTTATGGGGCCGAAGCAATACAAACGTCTTCGATGCTTATATTATTTCAATGTACTGTACATGTATTTTTCCGCCCATGAATTAACGCTTTCAACTTATGCAAATATCTTAAAATTGTGGAACCATGTCGACATTTGTGTTTATTTGTATACCCTGAAAATGCACTATGAATGTTTGAGCACCAGACTTTTTTGTTTAGACAACTTTTTATGTTTAGTTTGCGATGGTATTTTGTTTTTATTTTCGAGATGCAAAAGAAGTGCAATAAGCAAAGCAATAAATCCTGAAAGCAACGATGATGGACCGCTAGCTCATGAAATAAAAATATAACATTTATCTTTACCTATACTTGTCAGTGGGCTCATAGTGAGGTTATTAAAATATATATATATTTTTTTAAGAATTATGGAAGTCTAAATATTTGCCAACACTAGCAGGGTTAAGCAAGGCTTTTTTAAGCTTTGGGTTATTCTTAATCTAATATTAGTGAAGATACCAACGGCTCAGACATAAATGCTAAAGCATCATGACCCATTATTAAGTATTAGCGTGGAAACTAACAGCGCTAGAATAATTATATCAATTCAATGCCCAATTATTTTTCACAAAATCAACGATACATGCCATATTGTTTTAAGGTTCGATAATTCCATGCTCATACTTGTAACTGAGCAGAATTGTATTCTATGCTCTCACAAAACCAGACATTTAGTTGAAAAGAACACATTCCCACGTTTTATTTATTTACCTTTACCATTGCTGAATATTTAAGAGCGTGATCTAGATTTTAGTTAATTGCTATAATATTCGCTGGCCTGTGTTTATATATTCAAATATGATCAATTTAACTAGAATGAAATATATCAGCGAATCAAATATATTCGTTTCCCATGTACAGTGTTCCAAATCCCAAATGTGATAACACACTAGAATCAAGCCCACAAGTCACCTTATGTAGTTATGTATTCCAGTTATTCTAATGTAGTCATTCTACTACACAAGGTGAAACCACCATATCCAGTATGATGCAATATTGCCTCGTATTTGGCATGACTAAAGAATCCAGCTGACCCTAATAAGTAGATACATCATAACCAGTTTTGCATGCTACATTTTGATGTTGTGCCAGCCACAAAAGCAACATCTCCTTCAAATGCTTGGTCCTATTGAATGCCTAAGCCTAATGCTACCTGTACTGCTATTGCCAAAGCAATTATCATAATATTTAGATTTGGGAAACACTGATGTCAAATATAAATTGTAACTTTGGGAAATATCATAGTATACACAGATTGAACCATAAACAATACAGTATACAATATTGAGTGATAATCTTTCACTCTCGCACACATTTTCTCTAAAAAGATTCAATTACAATAATAGCAATAATTAATTAAATATGATTTCTTCGTAACTATATTTTCAGGTATTTTCGTATTTAAAAAATCCGGACAGCTAAATTTGCAGTCAAGCTAAAATAACTCCATGTTCCAATGAGCATCAGGACAACCTCAACTCCATTGGCTGCCCCGAACCACTTGTGGAAATTACACAAAGACTGTTTCATATTTCTACACAAAAGATATGATGACTGAGTTGATTGCTGATGGGTTTTTTTTATTTTACTAAAACATCAGATGGCATTTAAGTCAAGTTTATTTGTTTAATCAGGTGAGACCAGGATATACTCATTTGCTAGAGTGACAAAAGCAAAGTAGAAATAAAAGAAAGTAGAGTAATTCATTCTGCTAGAGAACTGTAATGGATGCAAACAGTTTAATTCATGTAATAAAACTTGCATTGAGACTTGCATTAGTATGTGTTTCAAATAAATAGAATCCATGTGTGTTGGCTGATAATGTAAGGCTGTGGCATAGGCTATGCTGTAATTAATCCAAGTACATGGTGGTTGCATTTGAACAAACTGGGACTCATGCCCAACTGAGTTTCATAATATAACAGCATTATAAGCCTTACGTTACTTACAGCCCTTTGGCAGCCTATGCTGGATGAAGGCGTTGCCCATACCACGTCAGCCATTGGGTTATTTGACCATAATTCACCGCATTGTTCAGTGCAGGTTGGTGAAGAGGGTGGCCCAGGTGAAAATATCACTCGCCACTGACGGTAGTTGAAGTAAAATATCAAACTCAGCTTGCTGGGTTCATAGAGCGATGTGCTAACCACTGCACCACTGTTCCTCGTTATGAGTCCAAGCCATCAACATATACGAACACAGTTTTAGAAAAATAATTTTTTTTTTGTTGTTGTTCAAAATAGTAGGAGATGTTATAGACATATTAAATACCATCCAACATTGGAAAAGTATTCACAATGACAATATTAGCCTTTCTTTATGATTATCAGGAATATATGCTTATTTTTACATATGTATGTTGAATTTCTTTCACACCATATCAAATCAAATTAAACTTTACTTATAAAGCACAATTCGTCCAAAGAATGCAATACAAAGTGCTTTACAGGACTAAATGAAGGGACTGATGCAATAAAAAGCCAATCTAAAAAGGTATGTTTTAATATTTCGTTTAAAAACATTCACTGAATCTGATGCACTCAAAGTGCTTACACAAAAAGGAGTTCCAAAGAAATTAGTTTTCAGTCTAGATTTACAAGTGTATTGCTCCATTGGCTTCCTAATATCGCAAGGAAAAGCGTTCCAGACGGCCGCTAGCCAAAAGCTGGTGTTAACTTTATACTGGATCAAAGTGACATAAAGCACTTCATATGTCAATGAGGACTATACAATATAGGTACAATTTGCTTCGTGGCCATCTAAAATAATTGTGTTGTAATATACAAAAGTCACAATAATATAATTATAGAAGATGGCTACATACTTTCTTTATTTAGCCATAGGTTTACAACATTCAATGTTTTTTTCAAAGTCAAGTATTTACTACCACTGTGTTTAAATGAGACATTTACTTAGCGCAACATACTAATCCTACCCAGTGACCCTGTGCTGACCTAGAGCTTGCAACCCTTGACCTCACTTAGTGCCAACATATTTGCAGTCCTTGCTGTCTTTAGTTTATGTTATATAGAAAAAAGGGATCCCGCGGATGAGAAGGTGGGTCAAGTTTATGTGACCTACTCATCACAAGCTGCCAATAAAAACAATCCCTTCGGGGTTCCTTGAAAAGCCACTTGTTTACGCATACCAATAATAATCAAGTCAACAAGCAAAAGTGGGCTGTTCATTATACTATTTTTAGTATTTTAGTTTACAAAGGACCATGGATATATAACCAAATCCAGGTTTTGACATATATACTGATTGCATTGCATGAAGTCAACATTTGTTAATCAATAGTGTTCAAGGGAATTTGGAAAATGTGCTGCAGATTGCAGTGATCTATTGTTTCAATATTGAGTATTTCAAATATAGTAAGCATATGCTAGGGTTGTCCTTTGCAACAATGGATTGCCAAACATCCAAATATCTATCATCGCACTGCTGCACGTTATTCTTGATCATTCTCTTTGCAGGTCATGTTGCACACCTGTACACGGAGTGCGAAGTATTTTGTTCATGTAAAGACATGCCAGCCACTCCCTTGAAATTAACTCCCCATTCTCTTTAAACAGGGATGCTGCTGTGGTGCAATGGTTAGCACACCTTGATTTCCTGGCACAATAGTTGAAATGGGCTAGTATATTGCCTCCATCTTACCAGCGTTATATGTGGGTATACCCGATTCGATCAGTAAGTCGCATGTGGTAGGGTCAACGTGTGGGTGCTCCCAACACTTCCAAGATGTTTGGCCAGCATGGAAGAGTAGACTGCACTTTTACCTTTAAGGATTCTCTTGAAGCAGGCACCTGCAGTGCAATCCTCCTAAAAAAAGCCATGGGCTGCACGATTGACAAAGTATGTATCTCCCATTTGTTTACTTTATGTATATAAATCAATCCACTGAGGGGCAAACCATTGGATTCATATGGATATCTAGACCCAACATGACATTTCCTTTTCACGCTCTAGCCATAATAAGGGGAATTTAACCAAGCCAGGGTTCTCATTAACCTTAGCCACTGATAAAGTCCTCACTTTTGTCAACTTGTGCCATGGGATCTTTAATATTCAATGAGACTGACAGAAAGTGAGATTGACATATCATGCACAAAGCAATATTTCCCAGAGCACCAATACACCTTGGAATAGTCCTGGGAAGCCAGCTGCACGACCGTCCAGTGGGAGAGTGCCTTCTAAGCATGACACCACTCACCCATGACGACCTGGCATTTTCCTGGAGGTCATATGTTCATGAAATGCATCCATCCCTACACCTAGAGTCAAAATGTGACTACAGGTACGATTCAGCCTCTCTCCACATCCGGCGTAGTTATTATTAGCTGGCGTTAGTCTACAAAATGCACGCTATAAAAGTTCAGATGTATTTTTAATAAAAGTTTAAAGCACAGCTACTGTGCTCGGCCACAAGCTTCTTCTTGGCACAGAAATGTTCACCACAAAGTGTGCAATATGCTACATCTACTGACATTTTAAATATTGTCTGGAATAAGCGGCCTTCCCTCGTAAATGTACACACGCTGGTGTACATACCAAATTATCCATATTGTAACTGTCAGTGTGGAATTCTACTGTTTCATCATATTTTTGCCATACAACTTTATTCAGAATGCCTAGGTTAGATCACATTCATTTTCTCACTTACTTACAATACTGAAATTCTTAAGCTCTTTGAACCTAATAAAAATGTGGTTGTTTGTAAATTGTACAAAACAATTCTGCCATGGCTAACACATGTTAATTAAATGTAGAAAAATTAGTTAGTCTTTTTGTTCACCTGCTACTGGATTAAGGCCTCCCCATTTCTTAACAGTCATGGAGATTATTTGACTATACTTCACCACTCTGGTCAGTGTGGGTTGGTCAAGTATAGGTGCCCAGCACTGGTTCACATATCACCAGATATTGCTCGTTTCTGATGTTATCGATGGCCAGGAATGAAACTCAGGTTTCTGTATTCATAGCAGAGTGGGTTCACCACTGCACCACCACACCACTGTTGGAGAATTCCAGAAGTGCGCATATATACCAACGTTTGTCAGATGTTTGAGTAATGACGTGGTAAAGTATGGTCAAACAAAACATGACTGACATGGAAAGGCTTTCATCCAGGAGTGGACTAAAAAAGGAATGGCTATGATTGTTATTATTATTATGTTATGTATAAACAACCATTTTAAGGAAGGTTTCTTCATTACAATTTTAAGGTTATTTATAAATCTCTAATCACTCAAAGACAGTATTATTATTATTTATAATAAAGGTTTTTGGGTGAGATCGCGTTATTTATAAATGTGTCGTAACTCTCCACTACCCGACACGGCCAAACAGTAAAAAATGTGTCGCGTTTACGAAAGACAAATAGTTCACTACTTTAGCCCACCGATGAGTTGAGTGAATCAACATCAGTTAAAATTTTGAGTACGACGTTTCGCTGGTAATTACAACCCAGCATCATCGGGCAATTTGCGTACTCAAAATTTTATATGATGTTGATTCACTCTTCAACACACTGGTGGGCTAAAGTAGTGAACTATTTGTCTTTTGTAAACGTGACACATTTTTTACTGTTTGGCCGTGTCGGGTGGTGGAGGGTTATGACACATTTATAAATAACGCGATCTAACCCAAAAACCTTTATTATGAATAATATTGGTCGCGAAAGCCTACGCGTTAAACATTATTATTATAATTTTTTTCTAGAAGTATCGGTGCAATTGAATGATTAAAATATATCTTGCTTCTTAAGCCACCTTTGAGCATTCAGTTGTGGTTACAATCAATCCTAGCTTTTAATAGGATTTCAATAACCACTGCCTTAGACTTTGGCATACATTCAGCAAGGAATGTAGCTAATTGACGAAGCGGAAACAAAAAGAGGTAGGAGAGATAACTAATTGACCAAAGAAGAATACCGCACTGCAAATTCCTCCAACAAAGCCCACTGCCATAATGTAGCCATATGGTAATTGTAATCCAGAACACCATGGCACTGTAAATCACTCGAATAGTTTAAATGACAAGGGATATTAACAATAGAGATGTTGCTCGTATTTCTTGTGCAATTGTCTTGGGTGAATATTATATTGCTTTACAGTTTACTGCGCAATGCAAAACTATTCATCTCAACGACAGTGCAATTTTAATTAAATGCCAAGAGATTATAAAGCTTTCTTTTGAAATAAACTTTTGTTTATGGTAATATGCAACGCCATTATTCTTAAGATAATAATTCCCTACACAAAAAATGAAAATGCGTCCTGAAAACTATTTATTGGTAGCTCAGGTCATACAACTATTTTAAAAAGGCGTACATAGTTTATGAATCTGCAATGTACAGTATCATAAGTCGAGATCCCCACAGATATAATTATTCTGAGTTTGCTCAAAAATGTTGGAAAGACATCACATTCCCATGACATCCAGTACAGCTTGGTAACGTTGCAAATGAGATGTACTGTAATACTTTCAATACCCAATTTGTAGAATTTTCACTGTTGACTGCCCATCGGTGACCATTTTAATGTTGTACATTCCTTCTTCGCATTGGGGCACAGACTACAATATAATTGCAGCCAATTTTTTTTCATGCCTGGACATAATGGCAACAGGTTGGTTTCCATTAGAGACATATCTCCCAAGAGACCATTAGCAAATGACCTTACACTACAAATTGGATAGTTATGAATATCCTGGTGTTCGGTCAATTTATTTGGAAAATATCACGTAATTACTTTGTGTGGACCTAGAAAAACTACTGAATGTGGAAATATGTACATGTTGTTGTTGCCTTTAATTACCGAGTATGTTTATCTGGTGGTTTGTAGAAACCCAATTAAGTGCTATTGGCATAAACTTCCTAATTTGTTTAAATTGTATTGCCCAGCATGCATTTAATTCCCAAGTGATTTCGCTAACGTGAGCTTTAAAAAAAATCACTCCCAAGTTGTTATTTATTATGTGAAATTATACATGCATGATGAAGTTTTAAATACTTAACCTTCAGAAAAGTTTTTTTAATGAATGTCATCATTACCTAAGGCTGTTGCAGTATTTACGTACTGTTGAGGCTAATTAATCAAATGCAATGCCCTGTGTGGTGATTTATTTCCATTTCAATTGAAGCAATTCTATTTGAACTTTCAGTCACCCATGACAACTAAAATGTTTGATAAGTTAAGTACATGCATGAACAACACCGAAGTACACAAATACTCAAGTTTGAACGCATACTTCAACATGAAATTATACTATAATCAAGATCACAACTGAAACATGACAGTAAGATAGACATACTATGAATGTTCACGTTGTTTGCATAATCTGTAAAAGTTTGCATAATGTATCATAGTAAAAGAAAAACGCAGTATCGTCGTGTAATGACATTGATGAAGAGTGAGAGGCAAGAGTCATGGTGCATTAGAGTGGACGTGTGTGTGCGTACATTATATTTGCGGTCAAAACTTGGGCTCAATACTCCCCACAGTGATATGGACCACCATAACCACCTCCCAGTCAGTAATTACGACCCTTTAACTGATCGTTGTCATGGTCAATAGCTGTTTGATTTTTGGAGTGACAGTATGGGGTGTGTAACAGCCGTGTTAAGGTGAACCAAAGTTTATAATGATGAGGGTATCTGTTAAAAGTGCTTGTTTTACTGAGGGATTCAGTAGTGCGCAGAGTTTCTCCGTCTTGTGACTTCAGGGGCCACTTTGAATAGACCCAATTATGAGGAACTAAAGCACAGCATGGGAGAGCAAATGAAATGCAGAGAGAGCAATGAAACAAACCCCTTTAAGAAACCCATTGGGCCAGATATGTCTGTACACGCAGTTCCAGCGGACACATATTATCATGTTTTTCTTTTTTTTTTCTTGGTTCTTTCGGTAAAGTCACGTAGAATGGAAATAATAAAATTATAAGATAAAACATAATAAGATAATTGTCACGACGTTTCGGCCACAATGCAAGCAGCCGTCCTCAGGTGAAGACCAGGTCGAATAAAATTATAATGTTTTATTTTATTATTTTATTATTTCCATTCTACGTGACTTTGCCGAAAGAACCAAGAAGATGAATTCTGATATTTGTTAAGGGTTTTTTTGTCATCAGATTATTTTCCAAACAAGATTTTCAGTCAAAAACGTGGAATTATAATTCAGGTCACTGCGGAATAAAAATGTTAAAGATTAGTCACTTTAAATGAGCATTTTATATTGCGTAATAATATTTTATATATATATATATAATTAAATATGTTACTTTTGGATATAGTTTTATGGAAGGTTTATCATATAAATCCGTTTCAAATTTCAGATGAGTAAGCTACTAATCAGAAAACATGGGTCAATTTTGTTCTGACATTGCCTTCATATATTTCAGTAAAATAATACCACTCTACCATGATTGTTGCTCAATTACTAACCTTTGTGTCATCACACAAAATTCCTCATAATCTAGTCAACTTATAATGCATCTCCATGCTTAAAGTGATATTCATCTCTATCGACAGTTTTGAGCCAATGCTGAAAATTATATTTTCTATGGTGGAGGCCATTCTATCCACCGTTCTTTATGGATGTAAAATATACTTCATTCCTTTAAAACATCTCTTGGTATTGCCCATAAGCGAGAAATAACCTTCACCTTATCCTAATATGAAGAACCAGAGTGTGTGGTTAAACTATATTGGTCTTGATTTGAAGCTTTCGTGACTCCAGGAATCCATACTCTTTGGTTATTTTGGTAAAGTCACGTAGGTATAAAATAAAATAAATCACGACGTGTCGGGCGCAACACAAGCGTCTGTCATCAGGTGGGAAAGCATGGTCTGCTGCTGAGGCAGACTGTTATAAAAGGTTTGAAATGGATGTAGCCCATGGGTCATAAAGAAGTGGCTGGGGCTAGTGATGTTAATGTGAGAAATTAGCATGTAACTGTAAGATAGGAGGAGAGCGTCCTCCTCGATGAGGGCATAGAAGTGGCTATGTTAATGTGAGAGACTAGCATGATGTTAATGTGAGAAATTAGAGGGCACAGAAGTGGCTATGTTAATGTGAGAGACTAGCATGATGTTAATGTGAGAAATTAGCATGTAACTGTAAAAAAGAAGGCGAGCTGCCTCCTCGACGAGGGAGTGCAACCCAACGGGTGTAATCTAAAGGGCATGTGAGTATGAGAGTGCAATCCAAAAGACATGTGAGCATGAGAGTGCAATGCAACGGACATGTGAGCATATATTGGTCTGTTGGCCAAAATAAGCTGAATTTGTATTTTTTTTACCTAGGCACCACTTCCCGTTAAAAATCTATCCCTTAACATTCTGTGCTAAAGTGGCCAGTGTTCTCATGGGCCGTGTAGCTTGTCACCTCCATTTGTTCGGCTTGAGCTGACTAGTGCTGTGCTCATTGTGTGTCAAACTGCAGTCTCTTGTTGTTGGAAGGTGGCCATGACTTTCCTTCCCACGAGCATCATTCACGAGACGAGAAGGGGTCAGCAGTGACAATTGGCAGCACAAAACTAAAAAAACTACTCGGCTTTGAATAACATGACATCAACTTACTCTAGTTTCATCCAAGTCTGCTGTTAAACACTGCACAACCTGTCTTAACTTGTAACATCCCATTTCTTGGAGGTCATAATATTTCAAACTTGTACAGAAAAAACAATTATTAAAATCAATGAATAATATGGTAAAAAAGACATCGTGCTCGTGAATGTATTTTTGGACAGCAGGTAAATACGTTTTTTGAGATATACTGAATGCAAATATATGTTCTAGTATACATGTAAATGTTTAAAACATCATAGACATTGTACCATGTGCAGTGAAAATGTTTCGCTTGTATTATGGCTGCAATAAATATATCAACTAAATATTGTGAATTCACTACATAATCATAAAACAACCTATTTGAAGACTGATATTAATTTAAGATGCATGATCTGGTTTCCATTGGCTTTAAGTGACATCTTCACAAATGGCTGGTAAATTGAAAGCCTTTATTTGATTAACGTCACAATTTAGTGAGAATTATTGCCATTGCATTTGAATGGAATAAAGGATACATATGCTGCTATTGACCAATAACGATTCATCCATGTTTAAGTACTTTTTTAAAATCTTCATTAAAACTTGATTGTTATACGCAAATTAATCTAAACGTGTTGTATTTAGAGTAAAAATAATAACTATACAGTCTTTTTAAAAAACTGTTGGTTGCTGAGCAAACATTTCAGAGATAAAAAAGAAATTCCCGGGCACAGTGACTTGTTAAATAAAACATCTCAATTATTATATTTCAGATGGCACAAAAATTTCATAGGCCATGCTTTCTGTCCATTATGAATCGTGAGTAATTGAAGAAAGAGGATGCCAGATGTATGCATGTTATGCATTTTTCATCGCAGAATTTATGATGCTCTCAGCAGTAGCATTGTGACCATCGAACCACAACAACTGAGAAAATGTATTCAGTGCAATCAACTTAATTACGTTATTGATTCTCTTTTGAAATAATTACCTCCATTAAGCAGGACAGTTACTATTTGACTTACTGATGTATTCATTTACAAGGCTACTTTAATTCTAATTGATTATATTTACAATCAGATATGTAAACTACTCTCCACTTAAAAAGGGACCAAGATTAGTTTTTTTTTGGGGGGGGGGGGGGGAATAAAACATTGTACTGTCCACAGAAATGAAAAAGAGATTTCCTGACAATGGATTGGTGTTATAAGGTGGACCACTGGACTCTCAAAGAAAAACATGAACACAACCACCATACTGAAATAATGTATAATGTATACACAGAGGCTTTTGTGTTATCTTCATACAAAGGCTTGGCCATGTTACATCTATCAATAGCAAGGATCCAATTTCTAAGACAATATGCTCCAGCTTGTAGAAACTTTGTTAAAGGATTTATTGTTCATCCTCCCATGATACATGGGAGGATGCACGGCATTAATTTCAACTTAAAGTGTTTTTGCTGTCAAACAAGAATTTCGGCACAAAGATAATTTGCAGGCACACTGAAAGCTCTACATTGTTCCGGAGGTCTAAATTGATCCCCGCTGGATGCAAACGATGTTCTGGCAGGAGACAGACTGACAGCGAGGTTTCAATGAATGTCTTGCAGGTAGAGTCTCCTGTTACTCAGAGAGATTACAATTTCAGGTCAAGCCACATTGTCAGGAAAAAAAGTGAAAAACTTTGTAAGAACTAAGAATAATGTCCCTGTCAGTCCCCTGCCATTTAATGGGCAATAACAAGTCATCTAACGGGATACAAAAAATGGCAAAATGTGTGCCACTTATTTTCCCAGTTTGCATTCATTATTTTGTGCATTATGTGTGTACCATACTTCATTATAAATAGCTATATATGGTTTATTTATATATAGCATAGACAAAAGTAATAATTTCCGAGTTTTCATGGCCAACTTATAACGAATAACTGTGTCGGTTACGCATTATTTTGATAGATTATTCCGCAGTGCGTCACTTTTCATTTTTAAAGAGTTCCTAAATCAATCACTCACAGTGTCTAATGGTTCGGTCCATACGCAACTCGGAGATGAGACGACAATTTACCTACCTTTGTCTTGGTCAACGTACTATTTAATTTTGGTCAATTCAACTTCGTTTAAAGTGTATTCTTTTTTAAATTGTCTGTCCAGGAAGGCTCTTACCTAAAGCTGTATGCATGGAGTCTGGTATCAACTTCGGAGCTAAAGCAATCAGCAGAGCCCTGGGGCTGTTTGAGAAAATGTCAGGTGCTGGTCATGACTTATGACCTTTTGGACAAAGCATGGCCTCAGAGAACATGTCAATGAGCATGATGATGATTTTGCCACTTTGGTGTTGGCATTTGGTGCTCGAGCGCAGCCCCCGCAAAAACAACTGTAACACCCTGCCACCGGACATCCGAAATGCGCCGAGTGTCTCTCAATTTCGTGGTCTGTGCAAGACACATCTATTCAGACTTGCCTTTCCATAAAATCTAAAATGTAAAATAATAATGAAACAGATTATTTATTATTTATTCAGTTTATTTGTATTTACTACTTACCTTTCTTATGCCATTTGTTGCGCCCTGTTGCACGTTATTTTGCGCGTGGTTGCAATTTAGCTTGCTCAGTCTGTGTTAGCTGCTGAGGTCATGCCAGGTTTCTCTTTTCATTCCTCCTGCTCCGTGCCCCCTGCAATGTTCCGATACTTTTGTTACGTGCACTGATGCCTACTTTATTGAGGGAAATATTGGCACGTAAAATAAAGGCTTGTTTATTTATTTTTAATGCTAGAAAACCTTTATGCACTGCCCATTGCTCTACAAACACTTTTATCCTGACTTGTAATGGTGCCTTACTATTTCTCGTGAAATTTTGCAATCTTCACATTCAAACTCATGCTGCCATGGTGATGTAAATGTTATGTTGCAAATATGTTAATGTTGTGGGTTTACTCTCCAACACACCAGTGTGCTGAACAAGTTACTAATTGGCATGTTTTGTTTTCGTAACAAACCTTATTGATTAGCTGTGTCAGATGGTGGCGGGTTTAACGACACATTTATATCACGCGATCTAAAAATAACACTTTTCTGGATAATATTGCATACTCTCTGGTTCTTTCGAATCAAGATTGGATAATATTGGTCGCAAAAACCTACTGTAAAGCAGTTATTTGATTATTTTTTACATAATTGCTTAAATGTGATTTCTAGTTCTTAATAAGCATAATACAATATAACATGTGTACAATATCAGTAAATATTTGATTACAAAACAATTGACCAACTGCTGCACCACTGCTCCCTATAATGTTTCTGGAAATTATGACTCCAGTACATTACAGTACATTAAATGCGGATATTTTTTTATATCAACTACTACATTGGTCAAAAATCCATATTTAAAAGTTAACACGATTTATATTGTGCATCTCATTCTCAATTACAAATTACTTATTTATATCGTACACTGCAATTTAATTCTATAATACAACCATAATTAAGCTTTGGTAATGAATATAATTCTCAAAATATTTTGTGTATCCTTTATTTCAAAATCAATTACAATACTTTACATAATAATAGGAGTATATGAAAATTTGAGTTCAAACCCTGATATTGGTGGTGTATATAATTCCGCTAGAAATTGTATAATTCCCATAACAAAAATGAAGCGTCGTGATTAATATCAAAGTACAAATTCAATGTTCTGGGTACTTTGCGATGAAAACGGATAAATGCTATTATTCCATCGACTGTTTTTCAATTGCTAGATTTTAAATTGCACCTGAGTGTGGATGGAATCCCAACTGACCCTTCACCCCCTTGTTATTTGCTGCAGCAATTGAAGTGCATTGAAGAGAAAATGCCATGGTAAAGGTTGTAAACCATACACGTCTGGTGAAATCTACCATACAGAAAGACATTTATTTTAAAGAGCCACGTATAAAAATATAAAATATTGAAGTGTAAATAAAAATAAAAACTCTTCAATCCCACCATTGGAACCTCATTTGCCAGTAGAAAAATATGATAATTGTTTTTTTTTACCCTTTTATCTGGCAACAAAACTGACACCTTTGTTACAAGGAGTCATGTTTACATTGATCACAATACCTGCAGTCGTAAAGCAAACAAAAAACATAACTCTGATAATGTATGCACTGTCCTTGAAGATGATTGGCGTCATCTGGTCCAACACCATGTGAGACTAGGCTCTAAGGAAAGCTGTCTCGGGTGTGGACCAATCAACTTCAAGGATAGTGCATACATTATCAGAGTTATGTTTTTTGTTTGCATTATTACTGCAGGTATTGTGATCAATGCAAACATGACTCCTTGTAAAAAGGTGTCAGTTTTGTTGCCAGATAAAAGGGTAAAAAAACAAAACAATTATCAACTCTTCAATCATCAAATACCTACACACATGCAGTAAGTGTGCTTAATATTCTTCAATTAAATATCAAAGAATGAAAATATATTCTTAAAAAATCTAATTTTACTGTCTAGATTGTGTTGTCCTTTTCATCCTGATTTGTAATTTTATTTCCTTCATTAGGCAAAATCTAACAAGACAATGTTTTTATTATTAAAAAAAATATATATATATTTTACTTGGAATAATCCCTTCAGTGGAAGAACTAATTTGCAAGGGTGTCCACCAGGATGTCAAGTAATACATACTTAGGAATTTGCATGCATCGTAAATTGTAAACCATCGATTCTTAAGTGCACAACTTGGTTAACGTATCGTAAGCGTAAGGATCTATTTGATCAATGGATTGGCGCATCGTTACCTCCCGACTGCTTCAGTTTAAATACAGAGTACGTGCATTAAGGGGGGGCGGGGTGGGTGAACGCACATACTGTAATTAAATAAAAACATTTACTCATGTTTTCTTCATCAGGCGGGACTTTAGATATACTTTCTTAAGATGTGTTTGGCAGATGTTTGCCTTAACCAAATATATAGAGATATGTAACTTTGCCTTGAAAATTCAGTTAGGTGTATAACAGGGCCATGAGAAACTTGCCAATGGAGCACGTGGCCAAGAAAGGCACTGCTCCATCAAAAACTGTTTCCTGTTAAGAATCTGCGCTGACCCTTTATGAATTATATGTCCTCACTGTTGGAGTGCATTTGCACATTATCTGGTGAGGCTATTTATCTGTTTAAAAACTACAGTCCTATGATTGCATTATAAATGTGGTATTATCATTGTGGGCAAATAAATTAGTGTGAGTAGTGTGTCAACCATGACCTTTAAGGCCCAACTCAACTCCCATCAGGTTTAAAAAAATACAGTGTGGAGCCATATGCTATATATTCAAAGTAAATGCAATAGAAATTGACAATTCTGATGGAGTCAAGCCCAAGGGAATAAAGAAAGGCACTCACAAAAGGTGCTAGGGCCCACAATTTTACAGTTTAAATGCATACCAGAGTATAATATGGTGGGTGTGATGCATTTTTGTCACACATTTTCCATTGGGGAACAATATCACAGTGAAGAGAAAATTCCTGAAATATTTTAAGAACGTTAAGGTTAGTGGAATAGATCAGGGCTCCGTGTGATAAAAAGCAGGTAAAGCATAGCTCGTTCAGGAATACTAGTCTATGTTTGAATCGCAACATTCTTACGTTAATCTTGGGTGTAAACATGTTCAGATTAGTCTCACATAATGTTTCGTGAAGTACATTATTATTTTCAATGACCATGTTGCTGGAGGACCAACAATGACCATGTTGCCGGAGGACCAACAGAGCAGACAGATCCAGATGGTATACATTTCACTCATTTGGTTTGTGACCTTTATTAAGAAAGCCACCAGATATTGGCATCCCAATAACTTAGTTGTAAGAACTGCAAACAAGCCTTGTTATTAACGTTCATCCATAAATATATATTTTAAGAACTGAACCGCTAGTAAATCAGAAACCTTGTAAGTTTTTAAGCGTGCATCATCCTTTTCATCAGTCATGGTCAATCTAATGCTGGATGAAGGCTTTCACCAGCCACGGCCACCTCTCACTATCATGTGATGCATTAACCCACCCAGCACCTGCACATTAACTTACTTTATGTCGACATTTCCTTGGTGGACATCCCTCGGACGTTCTATTTCCTTTAGGATGTATAATACATTTTAAATGAATTAGCAAAGCTGGGTTAGAGGGCACTCACCTGTAATCTGTTTCTCTGAGACTGTGGTTATTGGCAACGTTGAAGATGGAAGCACTGTATGTTAGCACGTTGTATACCACGGGGCCAGACAATGGTATACTTGTCCCATAAAGCGAGAATGTGCATTTTATACACTGGCCTTGGTCATTTGGTCAAAACCTCCAGACTCTAACCTCGGCAGATGCGTGGTCTATGAAGGAGCATGTCTTCCACTCCACAATTGACGAATATGAAACATCTTCCAGTGCCCCTCCACTACTTACGCTATTGGGTACATTTTATACCATGGATAAAAACGAAACAAATCAATGTACAAAACATATTTGCATTTGTACGTAATTTATGATATTGTGTTAGTGTAACTTTCACAAACAATAGAGCATACGAGAAGCTTCAATTTAATTGAGTGTTGACAGTTTCAACATTTATGTACTTGGAATTAGTTGACTTTGCATGTATTTTCATGCTGGTCATAATTCCCATTGGGATCTTGTTATTAAAGTCTACACACTTGTATTTGTGCCTTGCAAGCTGCCACACACATCAACGTCAGAAGACTCATTTTGTTTGACTCATTGTTTTAGTAATGACACGCCACAACATATAATTCCCCTTGATAATCAAAAACTAAAATGCATTTCCAATTACAATTTGTGGGGGAATGCATTCCAGTGTAGTTGAACGCATTAAAATACACGTTCATGTCTGCCGCACAACTGAAGTGTCACAGTAATTGCGCCGCTGTCATTTACAAAAGCCGTGTTTACCCATGTCACAATACTCCCCATCTGTTGCATTACGGATCGCGATGCGTTTTATCAGCATCGCTGTAAACACCATCGTAAGTCTTGCAACGATCATTAATGCTGAATTTTACCAATACACCTGCTGAGGTTGGTCTGTTTTGAAATGGGATGCAGATTTAACAACACATCCATATAACACTACATCAAACGCGAAATACATACTAGTTTGTAATCTACCGCTGGCCAGAATAAACGGTACCATTTCATATTCCCAAATTAACTTATTAAGACATTTACGTAATTGTTTAATTATTAACACATTTCTTTGACTCAAATATGTTGCTATTGTGTTATGAAAATATAATACACATGTAAACTTCGTTTATTTTTTTCATTATGAAGATTCCTTTTTGGAAGAATCTTGCTTGTAACGTTTGGCTAATGCCTTTATTGAATGTTTTTGCATGTGTTAGGCAATGAGTGAGTGCTGATTCATAGCTTCTGACCTACATGTGTTGAACATGGCCTGCCCATGCACGTGGAAATTTTACATCTATGGCATATCATAAATCAAGCCTGGGAATCAAAGGTGACTCATTCAGCCCATGTTGCCTGAGCCCATGGATAATAGTTGAAGGCACCTTTGTGTCAAATCGCCTCCAGCTGCCAGTCGCCCAACAAATGCATCATAGCTAATTCCACAATGCCGCCTTACAGAAGGATTACTCACAGTCAGGCCAGTGCACTGGGATAATTAACTCTGAGATAATCTGCCAATAACTGTTGTGAAAAAATGAACTCCCTCAAGCTTATACTGCGGTAATCTACGTGACATTTACACCTTCACCCTTATATAATGCCCAATGACTCTTCACACTTGAGTTGCCCATTCAGTGAATCGGGTTTCTAAATGGTATATACACATTCTAGATTTGAAGCTTTAGTGACTGCAAGGATTCATATTCTTAGGTTTTTTCGGTAAAGTCACGTAGGTAAAACATTAAAATTAATAAAAGTAAAATAAAATAAAAATCACGACGTTTCGGAGGCAACACAACGTCTTCAGGTGGAACCGTCACAGCCACGACAGCTGTATCAAGTAAATGAGAGATTGCAGGAGCTACCACTCCGTTTATATAATAGTTGGAGAGGGGGGGAAGGGCCAAGTACAGCACACTTTTTATTCATATGGTAAGGTGAGGCTTAAGAGGGTGAGCCTTTGTTATGGAGAGGTACGGTTTGTGACTCAACCTGGCCTACCTAACAATAGTGTGAAAAGGAGAAACAACTAAACATGGTAAACCTGTGATAGTTGTCTCTCAAATAAGATTGGCCAAATAAGTGTAGTTAAATCTTTTTTGCATGGTTAATCACATCTTTCCAATGATTACTCAGTTTGTAACCATCATCACGGTTGAAATTATGTCTGTGTTTGTATATTTGTATGGCTTCGTGTACAAACCTTTGATGGTAGCCAGGAGGTTTGCAGAGAACCTCGGTGGGCTCTCATGAAATTGTCTTTTCCGAGACCAAAGTTCTCTGCAAACCTGGCTACCATCAAAGGTTTGTACACGAAGCCATACAAATATACAAACACAGACATAATTTCAACCGTGATGATGGTTACAAACTGAGTAATCATTGGAAAGATGTGATTAACCATGCAAAAAAGATTTAACTACACTTATTTGGCCAATCTTATTTGAGAGACAACTATCACAGGTTTACCATGTTTAGTTGTTTCTCCTTTTCACACTATTGTTAGGTAGGCCAGGTTGAGTCACAAACCGTACCTCTCCATAACAAAGGCTCACCCTCTTAAGCCTCACCTTACCATATGAATAAAAAGTGTGCTGTACTTGGCCCTTCCCCCCCTCTCCAACCATTATATAAACGGAGTGGTAGCTCCTGCAATCTCTCATTTACTTGATACAGCTGTCGTGGCTGTGACGGTTCCACCTGAAGACGGAAGCTTGTGTTGCTTCCAAAACGTCGTGATTTTTATTTTATTTTACTTTTATTAATTTTAATGTTTTACCTACGTGACTTTACCGAAAAAAACCTAAGAATAGGTATATACACAATTGTTCTACTAAGAATCAAACATTGTAACATTCAAAAATTGGGTACATCCCCCACAGTCTAGTACAATCATCATCGTCATCTTTATTCAGAATGGATTTTTGTACACCATGGGTCGTAAGGTACAATATACACAAAATAACTAGTAGATGTGTATGTTTAGGATGAATTTGCTCTGGACTCGTGATGCCATTCATTCATAAACTGTCAGTCAGGTCCAAGAGGGCAACCATCACGGATGACAACCACCATGGATGAATGAGAGGAGCTCATGCACTGTGGCATCACAAGGTCATGAGGGATGACAAAGATGTGGGGAGGAGGTCTTCATCCAGCAGTGGACTGATCATGGCTGATGATGATGACACATCATAATACTATACTTGAAAGAGTGTTGTCATCATAATTTATCCTTATTAAATGTCTCTGCCCGAGTGCTCATCGGGTCAAGCTTCCTCCATCCCAACGGTCCCCTCTCCTCTTCACCTTACCACACTCCATACTCGGGTTCAAGGGCCATTGCTAGAGAGAGAGAGAGCGAGTTGAAGTGGTTTCCCCATTGCCTTCTTCAGCCGTGACATTTAAGTTACTCCATCGCGGTATGCAGTTTTAACGTCATGCCCAGAACTGGTATTTAAATAGCCACAAACTTTCAACTCAATAGAGGCATTTTTACTTCACGAAGTTTAAAATAAATAAACCCTTATTTTCTAAGAAGGTCTCTTCTTGCTTTAGATGTTAACTTGGTAAGAGAAGGTCACAATACAGTGAGTAATGTTACAAAGAGGATTTATTTACAGTGAGACATGTTTTTTACTTTTTTAACATCCCTCCTGTTTCTGCAGTTACACGTTTTCTCCTTACCTCACTTACAGCAAGTGAAATATAATTTTCTGGTTGCTGCAAGCAAGCCTACAAAAGGTCATTCTTCCCAAAAGAAACTTGTTAGATAGCATGCTTCATGACTCCCCAAAGGATACAGCGTTTTCCACAACAGCTCAACAATTTGTGGCCATTTCCTGATCAAACACCGCAAGGTATCAAATGTAGAATTTACTGTGGCTGAAAAGGAATATTTTCTTCAAAAACATAACCCTTGTGGGATTATTTTTCTCATCATGAAGTCAAAATGACCTGTTTTGTGTTGTCTTGCCTGGAATTGTTAGTTAGAATATTGTAACGCTATATGATAAAGATACACTTTGAAACCACACGTCATTTATTGCAAATGCAGAATTAACTGTGGAGGCCGCTCTCCGTTCTTACATTTATATGCTAATTTCTCTCATTAACATCACTAGCCCTGCCCACTTCTTTATGACCCTTGGGCTACACCCATTTCAAACGTTTTAAAACAGTCTGCCTCATCAGCTGATCATGCTTTCCCACCTGATGACGGACGCTTGTGTTGCGCCCGAAACGTCGTGATTTATTTTATTTTCTACCTACGTGACTTTACCGAAAGAACCAAAGAGTATGGATTCCTGCAGTCACGAAAGCTTCAAATCAAGATTGCATGATACTGTTGATTATATTTTACTTTGTAGGAGATCATATTTAACAACTTTTAATAAAGTATATATATTGTCAATACTGTACACAGTCTCTTGCAGTCAGCCAAACTGACTGAACAGACTGTGCGAGGCTTGCAATGAGAAGATTCCTAGTTCAAATCCTAACCGGGTGAGGAGCAACAATGTAGCCCTTTCTCCTTTCAACGACTTCTTCCCATGTCTCGCCATCAGTCGTACGTTTATCCAGTATCGGGCACGTGATGTTTACGTGGCCCTGGTCCTGTAGCCCTGGCAAAATTCTATACAGTGCACGGCTCCTCCAGGAGTTGTCAGACCAACAGACGCTTCGTGTGTTACAACTTCAGTCATGTGTGTCTGTGTCAAGGTCTATAAAATAATTCGCATTGTGTTCAAGGTCAACAGTGGTTGCTCTATGGCCCCACCTCGTCCCTCACCTAGGATTGTTATGATCCCATCATGTGCACGGAACAGTGAATGCCATATTCTTTGGGTATTTCGGTAAAGCCACGTAGAAAAATAATAAATATATCACGACGTTTCGAACGCAACACAAGCAATCATCATCAGGTGAAAAAATAAAGCGGGAGAGCTACTGAGGCAGGAAAAAATATAGCGGGAGAGCTGCTGAGGCAGGATGTTATAAATGTTTGAGATGGGTGTAGCCCAAGGGTCATAAATGAAGTAGGCGGGGCTCGAGATGAAATTTGCATGGAAATGTAAAATCGGAGAGCTGAGCTACCTCCACGACGAAGAAGCTGTGGAGGTGGCCATTGTATTGTGAGAGATTAGCATGTCAATGTAAGAAAAACATAAATCATCGCCACATAGATGAAAACGAGCAACGGTGGCTGTTTTAGTGAGACATTTAGCCTGTTAATGTAAAGACATTAAACCTGGTAATGTAACTCAGAGATGTATGGCAAGGTGATGGTTTTGATTGGGTCTTCAGATGGTTCTTTCCCAACAGTTGGGGTGATAGCTTTGCGGATTGTGCATTCCGAATAACCATTCTTCTTGAGGGCTTGGTGTACCTGATCCAGTTCACTGGCTAAGTGGTGATGGTCAGAAATACAATGAGCTCTATGGTGTAGAGTTTTGATGAGGGAATTCTTCTGGGATGGATGGCGGTGGGAGTCAGGTTTTAGGTAGGCATCCGTATGGGGGGCTTTCCTGTAGACAGTGTCCCATTGAGCGATCTGGTCTCTTTTAGATTAAAACATCCAAAAATGGAAACCTGCCATCCTTTTCCACCTCCATGGTGAATTTGATGGCTGGGTGTATGGAATTGATGTGGTTGAAGAATTGGCCCAGAGCTGGTAGGCCATGGGGCCAGATGGCGAATGTGTCATCTACATACCTCTTCCGCAAGGAAGGACGTAGGGTGGATGTCTGGATGGCATCTGTCTCCAATTTTTCCATGAAAACATTGGCTACAACTGTAGATAAGGGAGAACCCATTGGGGTACCTTCAACTTGTTTGTAGAATGTTCCATTCCAGGTGAAGTAAGTATTGGTGAGGCAGTGTCTAACCAGGGCCGGTACATCAGCATTCAGTCCTTGTTGGACCACATCTTCAATGGTTTCAATGGTGTCAGGCACATAAACTTTGGTAAACAAAGATACTACATCAAAACTGACAAGCAAATAACCTGGAGATAGTGAGATGTCATTAATTAAATATGCCAAGTGAGTTGAGTCAAGTACAGCTAAGGTGGTCTTACCAGTGAATGGTTGTAAGGTGTCAGACAGAAATCGGGCCAGTTTGTAGGTGGGTGAGTCAATGGTGGAGACGGATAGGACGAAGTGGCATATCTTCTTTATGGATTTTTGGTAACCCATAAAATCTTGGTAGTTTAGCAGCAGAGGGTTTTAAGGAAAGCCGCTTGGTTGGTTTGATTAATGATGTCGAATCAGTGATGAGATTGTTGGTTTTTGTAACCAGGCGGTTGGTAGAATCTCTATTGATTTTGGTATAGCTGCCATCATTAAGTAGGTCCTGAATTTTGTTATTGTATGTGGTTTTGTCCATGCTGACAGTGGCATTGCCCTTGTCGGCTGAGAGGATGACTATGTCATCTCTATTTTTTAGTTGAGAAAGCTCAAAGCGGTCATCCTTGCTGATGTTGCTAATGGGTGTCTTAGCCTTTTTGAGGATTGCAGCGATTTCCAATCTTGCCACGTCTGCAGGAATGTGTCCCAAACCCTTAAGGGCTACGTCGACCTGCCCAATGATATCATCAACTGGGATGTGTTTAGGGGTGACTGCGAAATTCAACCCTTTAGCGAGAACCGATTTTAGGCTGTCGGAAATTGGGTTGTTACTGTGATTGATAACAATCTTGTCACCGTCTAACTTTTTAAAGTGTGGATCTGGCTTCTTCTTGGAAAGTAGGTTGAACTTTGAAATCAGGTTATCTTTGCATATAGCTGACATTGAGGTGGCTGAAGAGGCTGTCATGTTATCTACATGGTCCCAATCAGATGTAGACATTTTTTCTGTAAATGTTAAGTGTGATTGCAAGAGAGTCTTGTCTAAATTGTCTTGTTCAAATCGGAACAATCTTATTTTCTCTGAGATCAGGGCTAGGCCGGCCCTGAACAAGATCCGTTTAGCATTAGGAGAAGTGACAGCAGCAGATGTCAGTGTAAAGGCGATCGGTATTACCTTAGTGATGCGGCATCTCTTCAGAAAAGTGAGCGACTCGATCAGATGAGCCTTCTTGTCTCGAAATTTGTTAAAATATCTAATAGTTGTATGGAAACCATCCCCAGTTGTTTTTAAATTGACTTTTGAGTGAATAGGTTCATTGTGCTGATTAGATATCTTACCCATGAGTGTATCTGAGACATTTCCCATGCAATCGAGTGCATAGTAGGTGACCAAAACCTCGAGGAATGGCAGATTGAAAAGCCAGCAAACTGAAATATGCTACATCGCAATTAATGTAGATTAAAATTGGACTTTGGAAGAACATGTGTCTAAAAGTGGTGGTATCTGATGGTCAAATTTGTGACAATGTTAAAATATAAATAAAGCAATATACTTCGGGTACATGAGTGAAAAATAGAATACAAATGGTGTGCAATAGTATCGCCAATGGGGACTTCGATGCATCAACGATGTCAGTTTGTATCATAACGTACCTAGCTAAATATTTGTATTAAAAATTACATTACGTATGCATTATAAATCATTCCAACAAATGAAAAATTAACTTTCATATTTACACCTTCACAATGTATTTCCTTGGGCATGAATATGAATGGTACTTAAATGTAGAATTTTCAAAACTATGCGAATATTATGGGAAGTTGTAAAACTGTGCCACATCCAATTGTTTTTGTTTGATTTAAATTGGTCTCTGACATGACATGTTATTCAATGCAGACAGTGTATTATCCTCAGCCAACCCAAGGGGCTCTGTGCAATACCCAGCACTGTCAATCTCAGAAGTTCTCTCAACAAGCTATGACAACCTCACATGACAGCATCATAGGAAGAAATATTTGGCACTTATTGCTCTGGTACACACACTTGTTGAAAGAGACGTATCATCTGTGATAAATAATATAAAGCAATAAGGTTCGAGGTTATTTGCGGAATGGAAAAAAGCTCAAAAAGGCGCCATTGATAACATCTATTAAGTGCTCTATATAAAAGGCACATCCTATTCTGAATATACGTGTTACTTTTTTGACTATAATGTATTACACAAAACCTGACAGATCAAGGTTACTAGCTCATGTACTCAGACTCATTTTCCTTATCTATTACACTTGTTGATGAGTGTTGTTTTCAATGCACATTTGAGGGTTAAACTGTAAGAAACAATCCAACCAATTCATTTGAGTATCAATCAGGGACAACACACGACAAAAAGGTCACTGAGGAGACGGGCGGGAAGAGATCAACTCATGTGCGCGAGCACGATGGCATCGTGAGACCACAAGAGATGCCGATGCCTTAGGGAGGCCTTCATCCATTACTGATGATGACCATACTTAAGTGACTGCAGTATGTACAATGAACAGTAGATATGTTCTGAGATTTTAGATTGATTGAAGCACATAGGTATGCTTTTTTCTAGTTTATGTTCATTTTAAGCCTTCAGTGAAAAATGTGTACCTATGTGTTTTGAGCGTAATAGCTGCTTACAAACACCATTTATTCCTAATATGACAGTACAAGTGAAATCAAACATTCTTTTCTTGTTTTTGTACGTACAGTATTTACTTTTTGAACACGATGGGACACAAAAACACGCACACACTTAAAATGACCAAAACATACATACTTAAAAAAAAATAGTGGACAGCTAATTGCATGAGAAATCCAACTTTTGTGACTGTCGATTTACACATGACAATAAATATAGATTGAGGGAGTGTAATGGAGCAGAACGGTGGGTGACTTGCTGGAGCTGGTGGTGAGAAAGGTTGGGCGATTGGCTGAGGGAGGGTGGTGGTGGGTTGAGATGCCTGAGTAACTCACGACAAGTCCAATCCTACACACCTCGCAATATATTTGTCCTATCCAGTAGATATCAGACAGTGGTATTTAAGAAAAATACACAAGCTTTGAAGGTAACACATCAGGCATCACCTCTTCATAATGTGCATATTCACAGATAGGACACTGTTAAAATGAAAAAAATATATACAACTGTCCGTCACAACAGTGGAGTTCAAGATGTAGTGGTGAATCACAGCTTGTAGTTTGCTATAGATCAGTTATCGACAGTGGCGGATCCAGGAAGTGGTTGGGAGAGTTGATTGGCACCCCTCCCTTGAGACCCTGAAAATTGGTATTTGATTTACCAGAGAAAATGTATGGAATGATATATATATTATGAATGTAGCAAAAATCGCTTGAAATTTTTGCACCCTCCATCCCTCGCCATTCAGAAGTTTCTAAATCCACTCCCAATAACAACATGAATGTTTCAAAGCTATACATGTGCTATAGTCAGGACGGGCTTGGGGCATTTCCCTCGCCTCATTCAGAATCTGGGACGAAGTGCTTTAGTTGAGGGTGACAGATGAACTGCGAAAAAGGAATTTAAACCGAATCTGAAGAATGTTAAACGTGGTTTGGTGCAACTTGGCCAATTTTCAGCGACCTGCCCCGAGTTCTATTTTCAGTGACAGCGAACGTAATAGACGCCGACAGTCGTGGTGAAGTATGGTCAAACAACCCCCATGACCGCATGGCATGGGAAGGCCCTCATACGGCCGCGGGATGATAAATGGTTGTAAATAATAATCCCTGCATTCGTATTAAACGTATCATTCACAACATATGTACAGAATACGTGTAGAGTATTTACACATGAAGGCTAGCTTTTAAGTGATAACTGCTTCTCTCCATATTGGAAAACCGTATTATTATGATTTCTTTACAAAAATTGCTTGATTACAGAACAAGCGGTGGCTTTAGAAAATGGTACCCTCAATGTGAAACAAAGGATATATTTAATACAGTATTATGCCATAATGCATGATGTAATACATTTATATCACTTTAATAGCTCTGACAACACAAATATAGAATGCTAATAATCATACGTTTCAATCTGAAGAAAACAAACGCTTTATTTTTAGGAACTGGTTTAGTGATAAGGAATATATATAGGAAAGTGTTCAGTGCTTATCTATTAAAAAAAGCCTTGACACGAACAAATAAATAGGCCATGCAACAGATACTCTAAAATATTTGCTAAATACTCAGAAATCATGAATTAAGATACATTTCAATTGATATTTTTATTTACACGGAAATGCATGTACTAAAATATGTTGACTATTAAGAACCTGTGCAGCATTGAACAGCAAACTGTATGTAGACAAATTGTACTTTACGAGTATCTCCCACACAATGTAATGAATTAATGTATAAAAAACTACACTAAAGCCTTTGATGCAAGGAGCAAAACGTAATGGTTACCAAAGTTTCTAAAAAAAATTGAATAATGGTGACATTGCAATGGGTCAAAATATAAGGTTTGGTTATTGCCATGTCAGAAAGACAGCTGGATGCTTCAGGCAGTGTGGAAAAGCAGCTTATGTTTGCCGTGCTAAAGGTGGTGCGATAACCAAACAAGCTGCGGAGAAAAAGCCTTCGTGAATCATTGGGACAACCATCTGGACAAAGGGTGCATGTGCGCGGGTCACTCAAGCATGCTGCCAAGCAAGAGCATGCCAGCTGTGTGCGGGTCTCAGGCAGTGGCCTGATGGATGTCGAGTGCCACTAATTTGCCTCAAGCAAACGCCTGAGTCAGAAAGTCCCCATCTGACTCCAATAGCATTGCAGCACTTTGGCAATTATTTAACAGCAGGGATTCGGCCACTTGGATGAGTGTCTGAAATGCCCAACATCTTTAGACATGGTTATAAGATTCGCAAGATCATGGACCAAAAAAAACCCGTTTTTTTAAGTCTACATTTTGACTGCTTTCGGACAAGGCGACGCACAAATGCTAATTATGATCATGACAAAACAATCACTTACATAGTAGCACACAAACGCCATTAGCAGTTGTTCAAATAGCTTTGAATTGGAAGCTTGAATAGCTGTAGTTGTAAATAACACGTAATTGGTTGATGCGCATTAAGTAGTCTATCAACATGAAAGAACTGAACCATGACATTGGTGCAGAATGGACTACTCTTGTAACTTCCCGTCACAAGATCATTACGAATGTGCTGTACAGAAAATACAACATGTTGGCTACTCTGTTCAGAAGTTAATTATCAGGCAGCTGTGGGAATATTTGAAGGCTATTCCTTAGAGGCCCTGCTGAAACTCATTCACAACTTAGCGAGACAGCTGCCCATCCTATACAATGAGAATGACAAATATGCAGTGTCACAATTTGTTTTACTCATGGCTAGACAGACCAGTGGCACAAAGCAGTAATATCCAAAACATAAAGGGAAACTTAGAAAAATTTAAACATGATTGTAATTCAACAAACATTTCAGACACAAAGATGGAATTTACATTAAAACACAGATCTCTTCATCTGATAGATAAACCCATGCGTGGCAGACAGAAAAGTGATAATGGTGTGACACGCGCAAACTGGATATTGTGACTTCTAAAATCCATCTGGTAAACACAAGAGGTCACAGTAACACTCCCAGTTGTCTAAAAAAGCAGATAACAAACCACACGTGCTCTTAGGTTATTTCGGTAAAGTCACGTAGGTAGAACATTTCCAGCTCAGACCCCGCTTGCTTGCCCATCGCCACATATATAACCTCTTGTTGTAACAGCTCTCTCGCTGGTTCAGCAGTTCCACTGCTGGATTATTTTTTCCACCTGAGGACGACCGCTTGTGTTGCGATCGAAACGTCGTGATATATTATTCTTTATTTTGTTTTATTTTTCTACCTACGTGACTTTACCGAAAGAACCAAAGAGTATGAATTCCTGCAGTCACGAAAGCTTCAAATCAAGATTGAACCACACGTGCTTTACCATGATGCACTGAACAGCCAACAGCAGAGGTCAGAAACCCGTATGCAGTATCTGTAAAATAGCTATTTGTGACATTTCTCGAGTTATCTTAACCTCCACCAAAGAACCTTCACTTTCTAAAAATATGCCTCTCAATTTTAAGGATTTCTAAAGAACAAAGTGAAAAGACATCATTGAAATGACGGCCACCATGCCTTTAGGAGCAAGCAATTTTCCAACACTTTATTTTACTTGATCATCCTAGGAAAACCTATTATTTAGGGTGAACTATATGCCGCTGTAATGTAATGATTATAATTATCACCCTGGACTTGCAATCCAAGTCGCTGGTTGATATTGCTGGTGGCAGCAGTCGAAACAATGGTGCAAGTTTCATAAATCACCCCACCTCTGTCCACCCAGCAGTGTAAATGTGTACACGAGTCAGTTAGCAGTGGTAATACGGCCTTTGTCAACAATACTAACAAAGTGTTTGGCATTTTCACAATCATCAAACGTGCCCTTGTTCAATGTTCTGACGTTGCCAACAAATGAAAGCTATCAACTGTGAATGAACAAAAGCAGCCAAGAGTAATATCTTCAATTGTATTAAATGTCATGTACCTCATACTTTACCAAATTGTGCAAAAACACGATTATGTAACCGAGTTATTTGAAAAGTACATTTTCCAAAAAAATGATCATACTGTTGTAAAATGTATTGCTTTTTTAACCCAAGCATTTATAAAATAAAAGTACTTTTTATTTGCCTTAAATTTAATTTCGTCATGCTATTCATAATAAATTTGCTTCCGAAGTTAATATTACCATTAGTTGGAACGTATCTTTACCAACAATAATCAGTCAGTGGGTCTCAACTGCAGTACAAAGGTCCTCCGTATGCCAGGACCTTCTGTCTCAATCCTTTGCTCCTGTTATCTCCTGCATGACTCTCCTGTTGGGCAGCCACTCTGCTGCCAGTGTCCTCCATCAGGTGCCAAGCCAGTATTACCATTAGAAATTCGCGTGTTTAATTCATGATAGCCACGTTTCAGAGGGAACTTCACGCTGTTAAGAAGTTCAACCCGTGCAAGCTAAGCAGATAACTTACTCCCTGTGAGTCACACCCTTTGCGCAATTTGCTATTCAATAAGCGACATGTTTTCTCAGTTACCTATGATTGGCGAGTTGCATTCCTTTTAGCCCTAAATTAATGAACACCTTCATCTGCCATAGTATCAGTCAGTAATATTAATCTGAGGAATGAGAACATTGAGTCTCATTTAATTGGAAATGATCTTCTGTCAGGATCATATTTATCTCGTCCAAAAACCTCCCTTTTTAATTCTTGCAGCTGCAGGCCATCCTGTTTAATTTTTGCACAGCTAGGATGCCTTACAAGCAAGAGGCCAACTTTGTTTATTTGAGCCTCATTTTCACGTGTAACATATATGCAAATCATATTCGAATAGCAAAACATGTACTTCTCTCATCAGCATTCAGTTGAGAGTCAAAAAAAAGCCTAGTCCACCATTTGTGTGAAAGGAAACGTCGTCCTCTATCATAATGGTTTTGTGGAAATGTGTTGTTGACATCCTGGCCCATCTCTGGATGCCCATAACATGTGTGTGCAACCAGGGTGTGTGCTTCTTCATGGCTTAGCAGTCATTTTTAATGGAGGAATCGCAAACTGTGTCATTATCGTGCAGCCTCATTACCACTGAAATGACCCTGGCAGTGATGAGGCCATTGCCATAGCTAAGGCCTGTGTGATGGAGGAAGACCTCAATTACCCATGGCCATGTCAGGTCGACCTCGGCTCCCTTGGTGGTCTAGTGTGGGCTGCAATTCCACAACTGGACAATCCCGTGAAGACTAGCAATGGTGCCTTCACGATTGCAATTACTTGGGATTTTTTAGCGTGCTTTATTGTTCGGTACAAATCCTGTATTTAAAAAAGTGCAGTCTCTCAAGGAAAGATCTTTGTGTAGCATTTCAGTGATTTTAACGATTATACTTTCCTCAGCCTTCATATATGTTTCCACTCATCGCCTCAACAGTCATGCACCATTGCAGCACCTCTCAACCTAACGGGCCCATCTCCACTATTGTTCTCACGAGGGCCATCATTCACTTCGCCTTAAGAGTTCAGGTCATTCATCTTACCCATGGCAGTGCTATGGTGTTTTGCATTTCTTTCTCCTTCTTTCATTACCTTCACTTTTCAACCCATGATGCTACACTGCCCTGAGTGCAATATTTATTTGGCCACAATATAAGACAGGGAAGGTGCGACAAAAGTCCGAGGTATCACAGTGTATCTCATCCAAATGGTGTGGTGGATTTCGAAGAAAAAAAAAACTCCCAAGGTCAGCATCAAGAGTACAGTACACTTATTCAAGTCCGAAATTTGGGACATCCAATTAGGAGACATCCCCGTCAATATTTGGATACCGACACAATTTCCCAGTTGATGATTGCATATGACTATATCAGACTGTCACTCAATTCCATTTGTGTTAATGTTTTCTGCTCACACAAAGTCAAGTAAAAGTATACTCGTGAAATTTATATTGATTTTGCACACTTGACTTAACAGTAGGATTTTTATATTTTGTATTTAAAGTGGTGATTGTATACATACCTCTGAATAAAAGTCTAACTTGTGTGCCATTTTTCAAAGGGCATCATTTCGTTTTTATTGACTTTCTGAATTCATTATGAAATATAATTACCCGGAGTTATTCTCTCATTCTGCAGGTCACACGTGGTGGGGTAAAGTGTGAGTACCCCCACCTCTTCCAAAATATCTAGTGAGCATGGAATTGGGGCCAAAATACTCTCAAGAGAAGCTCTGTAGAGCTTCCTCTTATAGACTTCCTTCCAGTAGCAGTGGTCTGAGCAAGCAATTGAAGGTCTGCACCTTCACCTGTATTATAAACTTAGCCTGCACTTTAAAACAGGAATTTCAAAAATTTGCCAAAACATTCAGAACATTGAGACATATAATGGGTTAGAAGAGGGCATTGGAACTATTTTCAAAGAACAAGAGTCATCAAAAAATACATATTGTACAGTATAAAGCTCTTGTTCTTGGTCTTCAACGGGCCTCAGTGTGACTTGTCACTGCCAGGGGCTTCCTCAGTTTGTAGCCACGGATGCAATAACGATGCAAGCAAGAAAAGTGACTGCTGTGAAAAGCAATGCTTTTTTTTACCAAATGTAGAATACTTCTGTAAAATATATCCCACTTTATCATTAAGACCAGATTTTGTGCAAGAGGACGCCCTCCCTGTCGCTCAGGGATTATGTGGCGAAGGTGATAGCGTAGGAAGCACTATCAAGTTCCGGTTTGCAGAGCATCTGCTTGCAGCTTATGTTTATCGTTAGATAATTATTTCACACTGGCCGCGCAGGGTTTTCGAGCTCCTCAGCAGTGCAGATCAGATCAGTAATAGTTTTAGCCACTCTTTCCAGGAGCCACTGATGTAAGACAGCTGGTGATTAATGGCCCCATGAGGGTGGCACACAATGGTTATGCTTATGGAGAGTGCCAGGGGATCTTTATCATCCACAAGCAGTCAAAACAGCTCTCCAGTTATTAAAACATTATTTACTTATTTCACATTTGAATAATACGTGTTACCTAATAAATCTGCGATGTGTGGCCTCACGTTGTTCCGCACACATCTGGTACTCATTTTATAAAGTATTTTTAGAGTGGGAATGGGAAAAAAAAAGATAATGCAGACAAATGAAACACAACAAATGAAATGCTCCTGGAAAATTAATTGTTAAAATATCCAATGCAGGCCCCTCCTGGAAGCTTGGTGAAGCCTCCCAGGATAAATATTTAACACAATTCTTTTTATTAAAAGGGCAAACATTTCTTGCTCATGCCACTGCTGCCAGAAGGGCCTCCAACTAGAGGCAGCTCTAGAGGCTTTTTCTAAGGTATTTTTGCCTAATCTTCCTTGCCGGTCAGATGCCTTTGGAAGAGGTGGGAGTACATGAACTTTATCCCACCACACACCACCTGCCGATTGTCTAGCTGTGGTGTACATATATATACTGCAGAGTGGATAAAGGCGGCAGGGGGATTTAAGAAAAATGAATATTGTTTCAACTTCCGTGCTAGGAAATCGACACAGTGGCATCTGGATTGAAAATCCAGTATGCTAACCATTACACTATACCACATTATATGACTATGTTGTAGGATATTATATATTGCATAACACAGACTACAATAGTACATATTGCAGTATATTATATATGGTAGTTCACATACATTTAATTCGTGCTTACGCGTTTCATGAATACAATTTAAATGGACATACAATTCAATGAAAAAAAAGAAAAGGGATTTTTTTATTTTTTTGTTTCACTTAAACTAGTTAGCAACTTTTGCTTTAATTTGTAATTGCAAATATTCTGTAGGAATCAAATTAAATGTTAAAATAGTATCTGACTAAAATTAGTTCATCTGGAGTTAGATGGCAAACTCCTAAATGACTCTTGACAGTTTTGGAGAGAATTTGGTTGGAGCTTTTTCTGTGAAGTACTCAGAGATTATTCTTACTCACCTGCTGTGATTTTCATTAAGAGTCTGGTTTCTCGGGGATTTTTCATCTGCAGATGTCACATTTGATGGCGATTGTATAAAACAGAAAGAGAATATGGCAGGGGGTCGAGGTGGAGGATTTACATTTCCTACCTAATTATTATTGGAACTGTCAAGCTGCAGGCCGATTAGCATAACAGGCACTGCGAATGTTAATAAAAAAAGAACAATAGAGCTCAAAAAGAGTATTACCATTAATGTACTCCACGCAAGAAATCTCACAATTTGTGATTTAATTGGAAATTTATATCTGTAAAGTGGAGTACCGTAAAATGCTATTTTGTGTTTTAATACATTTTCTATATCTTTTCCATCAATATGCAAGAACTTCAGCTGTCTAGGTCAATAAAAAGCGTTCCACTTTATCCAAATTAAACAGCGAATGTTCCTAGAAGTAAATCGGTCACTGCCAATAGAATGTGGAATTTCCACTCCTGACAGAGTTAAGTGCCATCCCACGCTTGTTTTTAGCAATGAAACGAGTGTATCTTTCACTGACGTTTGCAACGTAATTGTCTTCATTTTCTGTATAATTAGGCCTGACTTGCAGAATGTATGTATGTTTACACAATAAAATCATTCTGTATTTGTATTCCAAAATGCTGAATCTTCAGAATATTTGAATTCCTTTTTCTAGTACTGATAAAACATTATCCACTCAGCTACAAAAATATATTTGTGAGTTAGTGTTTAACATCAAACCCTTTAAGTCAACATGGCGATGGCGCGATAAATACATGATACATTAAACACACGATGTACAATTCCCGAGGAAGGGAGAGCTCGAGGGAAAAGAGGAAATAAGAAATATGCGAGCAATGTACAATGGCCGGTTTCCCCTCCCCCCAACAGCACCATGCCACTCCCGTGTGCGTGTCAGCACACCACACATGTGTAGTGACATAGTGCTGACTGTTGGACAGCAGCTGCAACTGCAGGTGGGCACTTAGCGCACACGCCGCTGAGCATATACGTGGGTTTGCTGGCAGGGCGGAGGAACTGGGGCAAGGTTCATGGTAGACCTCGTGTGGAAGCCCCCGGAACCCTCTGGAGGGTTCGAGAAGGGATGCGCGGCTATGGCAGAGTCAAGCCACGCGGACGGGAATCTAAGCAGCGGAGAACGAGAGCTCCAGGCTACCGGTTCTGGGATGGGACTCGTCTCGTCGTCGCTGCCCTCATCGCTGCCGCCTTCGCCCAATCATTGTGCGGCTGGACAGTAGTGGGCTGTCCCGGTCGACACCATCAATGCAACGTGGACAGGGTCGTGTCTGGGACAGGTCGTGCGGCAGCGGAGTCGTCTGTAAGAGAGAGAGAGGGGGCCCGAGTGGTGGCGTGAGCTCGGCAACAACGACCACCTCGTCTCCGACTGAGTGTGTGTGCGTCACACGCCACCCACACGCACAGTCGACACTACACATGCAAAAACCTCACACATTGTATTCTAAATGAAACAGTCCTTTTTGTAAGAATAGTACAACTATGACTTCATTATTCATTATTCAAATGTCAGACGCATTCTGCCAAGACTACATAAAACAGAATTTACAAGAGCAACCATGACAACCACTGTCAAAACTGCAGTCAATCCTAGGCTTGCAAGAGTTATGCAAAATTAGAAAAAAATTACAACGTTTAACTCTTAATGATCAGTGTCAAATTAGATATTTACCACAATTTTTAACGGGCATTTCTAAAACTATGAAATAAAAAAAAACTGCAAATTCGAATGTGGGCAACTTCTTGCAATTACACTGGGTGTACAAATGAACCTTATGGCGGGACCCCAGGGTCCCATAAGCGCCCTGCTCTCGCATAAACATTATATTATAATGTAAACAAAAACTTTGCTCTTTTTCACCAATGGGTTCGAAGGATGGTGGCAAGTAATGTCTTGTTAAACTATGCCTTTAAAACTGAAAACTACTGACTTGCAGTACCTCTATTGAATACACTATCAACATTTTTTTTATACTCCTCTGTCAATCATCGTGTTTCTCAGTGTGGATTTGTGAACACACTTTGTCAACAGTACATTAAATAGTACGCGTTTTCAATGCGCTGTTCATATTGTAACAAGCGTTTACTGTATACCAATGTTACTCTACAGGGTAGTGGGTCGCCGCTCCTCTTATCCGCATTGATACGAGCGGTATGTGGGGACTATGGCTTAACCGCAAAAAAACGTATCTGCACAGATGCATACAGACAAGAGAAGTATTATCAAACAGGAGGAATTAACGGCGCAACGCATCTCATCTGTTAAATATCTGCATGTGATAGGATTGTCATCGATTGATCCTGGTTGCAGACATTGGTAGGTCACATATAATAATGAAGATAAGAGAGCAGTTTTACTGTATTATGCATACCGTTATGACAAATAAAGGACTTAAGTCGTGTAGGCAGTTTGAGCAGCTTTGGATAAGACGTATGATCCTGCCCATACCCGAGCATGGAGTGCATTCGCTTGTTCAGCTCTTCTGCGCATTCGTCCTCGCTGCTGCGCTTGGACGACACGACAACAGAATGATCCGCGCCAGGTGGGTCGCGGCGCTTATTTGCGCGGTGGAACGGAGTCGCCAAATATAAATAAATGAGTTACGATTTTGACTTCCGTTTACTTGGGACCCCGGGGTCCCGCCATAAGGTTCAAATGTCTTCACGCAATCATCTAATCCTCATCACCATTATGTGCAATAAATACCCACCATATTACATTGGGCTAAATGAAAGCTCGAATAATTGAAATGCTGTTAGTCCTGAGCTCCCCTACTTCACTAACAATGCAGTGTGGTTATACAACTCCCCAATGATCAATGCAGTGTGGGGAGAGGTCATCATCCAGCAGTGGATTGACAAAAGGTTCTAAAAAAATCGTAGAACAGATTCTTATAACAGCAGCTGTCATTTATCATTTAGTGCTGGTGGCTTCAGCATTATGTTGGTGCAAGACTCGGTACACTTTACAACCACTTACACACTTGTCTAAGGCATATCATTAGCACATTATAATAATTTGTTCTACATCATATGGTGCTGTAGGATTCCATCATCCTGTCGATAATTATCCACGATTTTTTCAGAGCCACCACTTTCATTGACTTTTGTAGATGTTTATCAGCCTCATTGGAGTAGTCATGTTGCATATAATTGGCATTAATTGTTAACTAAAAGCATCCACTAAAAGGTAAAGGCCACTGGCACAGTTGTTACTTCCAGCTGAGCCAGCTTTGCTGGATTAGATGAGGTGGAAAGGAGGGGGATTATTTTAAATACATGATCAATTTCACGTAACCGTACTAACGATGACACTTTTAGTTCAACAACGTGAGAGCTCGCCGACACGTTTCTTTTCAAAATGTAGAAATCAGACTAATACAAAGAAAAACACTGAATATAGGTACGCGAATTATCGCGATCTCCCTGCATTGTAATAATCTAAATAGCAATTGCACACGAAAAATATCTGTTTATATTTGAATCTTAACATGTATATTGTGCACAAATGATATTACTTTATGCATTTTTTCATATTAAAACCATACCTTGTAAATCAATAAATCAATCAACAACTGATAAATTCGGTACATCTGAGGGTGAACGCTTATTTTGGCCAACATCATATCTATTATAGTTCACCATCTCACTGGAGTCAAAATGTGTTCCACTTTTTGGGAACCAATCAGTGGTTGTCACATGCATGGACATTTTCATGGACATTTCTAATTTTCCCTGTTGACTCATGGTCGGTTGTTGGGCCTTTGTCATTTTTTGGCTTTGTTTGACATGTAAAAAAAAAGATAAAGGTGCAGACCTGCAATTTCTTACCCATACGATGATAGCATAAATGCCTCCACTAGAGGGAGCTCTAGAAAGCCGTCATAGAGTTATTTGGCCTAGTCTTCCATACTGACCATACGTCTTTGAAGAGGTGGGAGTACCCACACTAACTCACCACCTGCCGGTCAACTAAATGTGGTGTGCTTATCTATACTGATGAGTGAACAGGGGCTAGCAATTTAAGAAAACGTACTAATTGTTTCTGCTGCTGTGCTGGGAGATTGGACCGGGACCCCTGGAATCCCGCGTGATAACCATCATATGATGGCAGAATCGACCTGGTATAATTGGTATATTCATATCCTCTATTTCTATATGAGAATAAAAGTTGAGTATATGGAATGCATGAACACAGGAATAGAGTATTAGTTACATGAGGTACAAGCACAATTGTCATCTCTCGTAATCAAAGGGCAATGTTATGTCCCCTCCGGAAGGATAAGGTACTTCCCACCAGAGGTGGGACAAAGTCATTGTTATGCAAGTCCAAGTCGAGTCGCAAGTCATCAAATTCATGACTCGAGTCTGACTCGAGTCCAAGTCACATGACTCGAGTCCACACCTCTGCTTCCCACTATGGCAATCTACGTCTGTGGTATTCTGGTGAAAATAAGACAATCGTGTGTATCTTTTAAAATATAAGGCAACAAAAATAAATGTAGTCAAACTTCATGAATTATTCAAACCAATCATTAAAAGAAAACTTCAACCGCTGTATTCTTTGAAAAACAGAGTGTTTGCCATTTGTATAATGGCAGCAGTACCATGCTCTTATAGAAAACACAGCCTTTCATTTTCCACGATCTAAGAATCATTTCATCGTTGGTTGTGGTTGCGATGCTAATTATCCCCCTAGAAACCAAACAGTAAACAGTCGTTATAAGTGGTCTTGAATTTCTTTGGTTGCAGACAATTTACATTTGGAAAGGTTATGGATGAAAATGTATATGGAAGTCCTGCTACCACTGTAAACCTAATAAACACGTGACATGATCTTCAAGTTGCAAATGAGACTCATGCTACCGATGGCTTCATGTAAATCATGTTTAAAATGTACATGTTATAACTTACAGAACATAATGGTTACATTTACATATTCACAATCGGTGATATTGGTCAGTTTCTTTTAACTGACCCACTTTCTTCTGAATATGACGATCATTTTGCTGTTCTTTTTAAACTAAAAAGTCAACACCCAATGCACATGGAGTAAATTGGCCCTTTGGCTTTACGACACCTGCCCTACCATTAGCAGGTGACACAACCTGTGAATGCGAATAAGCATCAAGTCCTGCACAAAAGTCTTTAATATAATTAAATAGTAAATTTAGATTGAACGCAGTTAAAATGGTTAAATAATCAGTGGTAAGTACTGTCTGTTAATCCAAGTAGGTTTAAACCATTAGGTTTCCCCTTAGCTCTGAATTCACAGATGCGAAGGAAGAGAAGAAGATTCACACTGTGGTGTATAAGCTGTGTATACATATTCAGTGGGGCACTCAAACGTAATTATGTTCGTACCACTTGCCCCATGAAGGCACTTAATTAGTCGGTTTCTCTCTGTGCTCTGTTAACACTATCATGAAATTATGAACGAGAGGATAGGTGCTAATTTATGCCCTGAAACCTAATCCTTTTACTCCATCAGCGGAGCATGGATAGAGGGAAGGAAAGTGTCAGGCAAAGTGTGTCGGCACCACATGACAAGCAAACCACCTCACAGGGTGAGTCAATCAATGCACCAGAAATGCGGCATTTCCCATGGGTAATTTAATGCCAGAATAATGAGGAGACTGGCAATTAACACCACGTAACTGGATAAGGAATACGGTGCCAGTTTTAAGCCTCACAATCCCCGCACAGCCGGACGACTGAAAATCAACACTGAGTGATAAGTGTTTATGCTCGTGAATCCCATCAAGCGATGCAATCCCGGGTACAGCCGTCTCTGAGAGTGCACCATCCCCTTTTGAAATATCTTGTCAATGGGTGACAAGCATATCTCTGTTTTGGCGAGTCAATACTGTCACATTTGCCATTAGAGCAATGAGGATCAGGTCAAGGGTATGTTTGTAGTTGCTATCAGTCTAGGATTTGCCTGGATGGTACTTGGATGACTATTTGCTTCCAGGTGTGGTAGGCCAAACTCTACTTCTATAGATTCTCAGACAAACGTCAATCACCAGCCAAAATGTTACTTCGAAATTGTATCAGAATGGTACACATCTTCAAATAAGAAAGCAAGCGACAGATGGACGGATTGACTTATGCTTGAATGAATTAATGATTCAGAGGGTGGCAGTCAAAACGCTCCTGCGGGTCTTATGGTTTTTTTATGCTAAATATGGAGCAAAATCCGAAACGTGCGCATAAATGCATGGAGAGACCGCATGCTTGGAATTACATTCAGAGACAGAAAGAAGAACACGTAAATTAGAGAACATATGCAAGTTAATGACATCAATAAAATTGTAAGAAAAGAAAATGGTCTTGGCCAGGAGACATTGCGAGTCGGGATGTTTTTTTTTCTATTGTGTACGGCAATACATTCAAGAGCTAAATGCCAATGGCAAGGTCTGCTCGCCGCAAGAGAGTTCGTGTAGTTTTGTTATTCATCTGTTGAAGGAGCGCAGACAACAGTCCACAGTTTGTGTTGCATGGCCACAATCAAACGGTGGCTTGTCTTTAATTTTACATTTTTTGTAGGATATGGTCAAGAATTAGAGTGGCAGCCACGAAATGGAACGTTTGCAAGAGGATTTCCTACAAGGTTAGAGCCATGGAATCAGTTAGTGTGCAACTGCTAGGCGGTAGCATTACGTTTCAGAATCAGACTCTTTATTTAGACTATAAGAATACGATGAGCTATGACGCTCTTTTTCACAGATGCGACAGATCAGAAGGTTACAGCAAACAATGCAAAATAGGTAGGAGGTAGCAGCAACTCTCCAAGGCCTTCATCCAGAAGTGGATTGGCCATGGTTGGTGATGATAATTGCTGATGCAAGAAATGCAATAATACTTAATAAAATAACGTAAGTGAAATTCTCTCATAACAAGCCTGCTAGAAATCTTTAACTGATTCCTTTAGTGTGTTTGCAAGTGGAAAGCAACGGGAAACCTCGGAAAAAACCCACACATGGGTGGAACTCAAATACTAACCAACTAAGTCAGAAAACTAGTTGCTTTACTGCCTTCTTGCAGGTTACAAGGATCTCATTGCACAGTAGACATGTTTCATGTACATTTTGAATAAAGCAGCTCACTACTAATCACAAATGACCTCAGCCTCTCGTCACACAGGTGACCTGGTTAAAATAATGAGCACAATTTTAAATGCACATAAGAAATGAATGCCAAATGCACGGCTCTATAGAATGTGGTTTCTTTTTTTAATAAAACTATGGACAATCTTTCAATCTGAACGGTTGTATGAAATCTATTGCTTTTGCCAGTGTTGACCTACAGAACTAAATGGAGAAACACATTACAACTGATAAATGTATACCACTGAACATTTATTTTATTTGATTAATGTATTTCATGGCAAACAATTTCCAAAGTTACAATATTCATAAAAAAAGAATATCACATGCATGGTAATGACGTAAAACTGGCACTTAATACGTCATATAGGATATTTATTGCTCCTACAAGAATCGCTGGCTATATTGCAGATCATCGTCACGCAACACACCATGTGTGCCAATGAACAAAGAATAATTCATCGGTGTATGCAGGGAGTTACACCGAGACAAAACGAGAAACTCGTGGATCAGGGGGGAAAATGAAAGCTCAGAGGCATATTTCTGCATTGACTGTTGAGAAAAGAAAGTGGGTTTGGAAAAGAAAAAAAATGCTCGAAGAGATCATGGCAAATGGATGAGACTGGTGACAGAATATCTGCCATAGGAGAAAACACACCCACGAAGATGACCACCAGCGCTGGAATGGTGACATCAATTCACGTGCAAGAATGATATGGATTGTGCGTCACAGTGCCATGAGGTAGGGCATCGACATGGGAAGTCTTTCATCCATCAGTGGATAGACACTGGCTGATGAGGATTGAACAAAACTTAGGCAGCTAAAACATCCCCCGTCATGATTATGGTGAACATCAATGCATGCTTAGAATCTTGCCAAGCATGCTTTGGATGTCAATGAAATTATGAATTCGCTCACACCACAACTTATTCAATAACGCTGAGCAAGTCTTGACCATTTTATAAATGCGTGACATGATGTAAGGGGCACAACACTTGTCACAATGTAAAGTAAGCTTTGCCAAGCTGTAAGTTATCCAAGATACAATTATCATTCACTCGTCATGCACAGCATTTGCAAGGCAGAGCATCAGATAATAGGCTGACGTTTTTTTTATCATACCCAACACATGGGAGAAGCCTTGACGGCAAATATTGAATGGAGAATTTATTTAAAATTAAAAATCTCCACAGCACACAAACCTATACGAAATTCTAAAATTAAGCACATGATTAGAATATTTTAAAGCAGGGCTAAAGGCAATCTCTTGCAGCACAAACTTCATTTGGCAAATGTCATTCCGTGGTACCCTTAAAGATGTTCTTTTAGATCTCATAGGATATGGAAATGTACATATGAATGACACGTGATTTAAATAGTGTGCAAATAGACATGTGATAATTAAATGCACATTATTGGTGTGAATTTTGTGGCCTTGAATGTGGTTGAATATTATTGAAAGTTATTAACATGATATAATACATTATTTTTTTTAATTTTGTTTAATTAATGTTACGTGTGGTAATGATATGGGAAAATCTGGTTATGTGTTAATGTACGACAAGGACATTACAAGGATAATCCATGTGAAATTTAACACATTTTCGTTTCAGGTGGATTTTCTTTGCATGAAAATCACAATTCATAACACGTGCACAAGAATCGGTACCATATCTATACCATATTGCCTTTCTTACAACTATATTATTTTTGCTATAAGTTCGTAATTTTATTTAATAATTTTAATAATTTCAAATCCTACATCGTTGAATGAAAACATACATAAAGTTCGAACTGTAAAATTATATTTTAATGAACATTTTTTTATTTTATTAATTTAAGCAAAAGTGATGTCACGTGACGTCCCTCTTAGCAGGGAAAGTACTGGCGTGGCTTAAATTCCTGTAACGCCACTTCTGCGGGCAATCATGGCTTTAGATCATGTAACAAAACATCTAGACACAATTTTGTTTTGATGCATCCAAACATCGGGAACGCATCCCAAATGTATATGTTGCACAAGCACACTTAAACAGCATTTCATAAACTATTCAGTGCACGTATTTGTATTAGTTAGTTGTCCTCCGCCGTACCGCCGATTAGGACGGTTGGTGACGTACGGTGCGAAGTTCAACATCCATGCACGTGTAAATCTATTTGAACAGATTAACTAATGCATTATTAGTTGCCTAGTATTTAGACTGTTTGATACCAGTTTTACTTCCGATAAGTAATGCTCTCTTTCCCATGCTTCTGGCATTTACGATCATTCAAAAATAATACATTTATATTGGATTCAATGTGAACTTTTAGCAGGCTTAGAGAGTTTATACATTGCTATAGGATTATAGTGCGCAGCTTTTAAGACCAACATAAGCTTCTTATTCTCCAGTTAAAATCTGTTTCACGTATACAGTGCCTCCAGTAAGCACGCAGAAAACCATGGCTTATAATTGTTTTAGGCAATCATGTATGTTTGTTTTGAAAATAATATTTCTCTGTCTTCCAGAATAGCATATGAATGTGTTTACATATGTCACTTGTATTTATTTACCAAATATTTATTTGATAAAAATGAATACATATAAATTGAATATCGACGCACACAATTAATAACATATCTCAGTAAACATTTGTTTTTCTCTCCAAAAACATCTGCCTGTTTCCAAAAAAAACACCATTGCCAGTGAACATTATTTGTGCATATATTTTATGAGTGGCAGTATTTGATAAATTAGCATGGCATACATAATGCATCAGCAAACAGCTCGGTAGCTGAGCGATACATGGCGATGCAATGTGCTGCACATTTATTGGCCTCAGTTTTCAAAAGCAGACACTGGCCTCTCCTGGTGTAACAGTGCACTCAATCCATGTCAAAATAAATACAACCAGGAAATTGGGCATCCAATTTAGAAAGGTTTCAAACTGCATGACATGCGGTTTTTGTGTAGATTGTGGCACGCATAACACTTTTTTGTACGAATTATAGATTTTGTCTCTCCTCAAAACGACCTTGTAAATCCCAAAGTTAAATCCTGTAATCAATTGAACAATGCAACCTACGAAATTAGACTTTTTATTTTTCTTATCATATTTTTGCATTGTTACAAATAATGGCTGCAAGAAGCATTATTGAGAGACTGTTGTTACAAATCCATTACAGATGATTGCATGTAATGACAAAGCAGGATTTAAAACACTTTCAAAGAATTGCAAACAGCTGACTGTACGACACACTTTGTTTAGGATTAACACTTCAAGACAGGTGGCCTAAACAGTTTTCATAACCAGGCATATGCACATTGTAACCACAAGTTTGTTTAAGTGGAGACATGGATTTCAATTCGTACAAAAACAGTATATTTAAAATAAAATTATTTATGGGAAAAATGAAAACATTCCACCGCCTTTTTAAAAATGTTACAATAGCTCTCCAATGTATTGTAGTCAACCGTACTAATTGGAGGTGCGGGGGAAGGACAACAAACTAAACACGAAAAGCAGTTGTAAATAAATTAGTTTTCAAACAAGATTTTAAAGTGCATAGCTTCCTAATATCGGAAGGAAGAGTATTCCGGACAGCCATAAAAGTGCATCTGAAAGTGCGCGATGCAGTGACCAACTTTGTTTGATGGTAAGCTAAAATCCGCAAAAAAATGTATTTGAGTTGTACTACTTGTTAGTATTTATGAGTATTGAACTTATTTTGCACCGTACGTAACCATGCTAATCGGAGGTGCGGGAATGATGTACAATGTTTTATTTCATGTGCTGGGAGCTTCTTCAAGAATTAATTATTCAGGAACATTTTTGTTCAGTTAAAATTTTACTTTGCAAGGGGTTTCATGTCGACTTAAGTTACTTAACAGGAGTAGAGTAATTTCGATGTATGGTTTGTAAAAAAACAATGACAAGATAAGGAAGCTGAGCTGATTATATCGTACACAGGTAGAACACTTATTTTGATCAAGACTAACTTGGAGCAAATTGCAAATACAGTACAGTTCAACCTGTTAAAAGTTGTAATTAGGACATATTTATACAACAAATAAACAATCTTGAATTGTCTTGAAAGAGGAAAAGAAATAGCTGATAATTACTAATGGTTAAGAAAAGCAGGATTTTATTTATATACGAAAATCAATACAAGCAATAAAAGTACAAAAAATAACGATGGAAAAAACCCGATTTTTTCATCTGGGAATAGAGTATGATGTCTAAAATGCATTTACTATTATTGATGCAAATATGAGTAAAAACATTGCTTGGAAAAGTGGGATTCCTTGCCTCCCAGGCAAGGGTGGAAAATGCCAAAGCAAGAATATTCCAGTTGGGCTATAACCTGTGGTGTGCTGCAGCATGATATAATAGCCAAAGGCACACTAAAAGTCCAATATACCGTGCTCCCACCTAACAGCAGAAGCATGCTCATATGAATCTGAAATGTAGGCATCAGTAAGCAGTGCTGACACTGAAAAGAGTTGGCCTGTGCACACAGCGCTGCAGGTGAAAGACCTCTCCCTTGCTAACGGCATTTTCCCTACAATTCATTTAAGATGGTTTAACACGTAGGCTTCCACGACCAAAAGCATCCGTAATACAGCTTTTTGGGGTTAGATCGCGTAAATATATGCGCCACTGCCAGACACAGCCAATTTGTAAGTAGTAAATGTTGTCATTTGGCTTTACAACACACCGGTGTGCTGTACTAGTAACGAATTGGCATCTTCTGTTTACGTGACAACCCTTACTAATTGGCTGTGTCGGGTGATGGTGGGTTTAACTACACATTTATATATTTATGCGATCTAACCCCCCAAAAAACCTGTATTATGGTTCCTTTTAAGTTGTCTGTCCACAAGTCTTGGAATATTTTAGGCTGCACATTCACCCATCCGTAAGTGTTCAGTAAACCCACTTACCTGTAGCATACACTGCACACATTTCGATGGATGCAGCCATTGGTAGTGCAGTACCATCAACATCACATATTGGCACACCACCAATGTCACAAAAACATTATATGGACACAACCCAAGTACACATGCGATTTCAAGTATTGTACATCATTATGCTACTGATAATGCCCATTGTAATTTCAGTTTCATTTCAGTTTCATTTATTAGGTATAGCCCTGTGTGCCATGCGGCTCTTGACTCAGGTGCAACCGCAACAAACAAAAACATGAACAAGGAACATCTTAAAGTGACTACGCGCAACAGAAAATTTCAGGAAAAAACAGCAAAAATCCCAGTGGGATGCAAGTCAAACAATTTAACGTCAGCAGCAGAAGCTGAAAAACCATTCAGAAATACAACTCTTCTGACAACAGTCGTACTAGTCTCAGGCATATTCTTACACAAAGTAATTGTTAAAATCAGAAACTCCAGCATGCATTTGAATAAAATAAAAACGTTCACTTCACTAATAAAACCCAGCGTTTGCTTTCTTCCCAAATAAAAACAGGGTCACCTCTCCAGCATCGATTGTGACTCTCGGAAATCACAGCATTAAACAGACTGCGACAAATATGTGGGTTTCTTGATAGATTAAATATGGTTATTCTTAACGACATACCAACCACGTCTCAAAAGAAAATAACAGCAAAAGTAGGGGTGCTGTATAAGTAGCAAGCACTGCCTACTGGTTAAACTACACACTCAGACGGTGGAAGCGACCAGGTCAACCCTGTCCTTCGATTTGCACTTGATTCACCATACAAGATCCACCAATGTGACCTTGATTTTATCTCAAATATCATTTTGCTCGATTGTAGAAGATACCTTCATTGGGATCTATTCGTGTTTAACATTACCTGCGGAAATTCGGCAGTGTCTAGCTAACTTTTTTGCACCACTGGCAAACCCGAGGAATCTTAAGATAAATATCAAATAATTTGGTTGACCATCTCTCGAACAAGAATTGGAGTTGTTCCCTAAGTTCACCGTTGCGGCGTCGACCTTTTGGAATACCCGTGTATCTTCTCGATTTGGTGAATTTACCATGAAGAAATGCTCTTAAACTTATGCTTGGTGTCAACTACATAAGCCGCATTTGGCATGCAACTGTAATTTGCAACTATAATTTGACAACATTAAATTTACAAGTTAAATGTATCCTTTCACATTTGCTGTTTTTTTCTCTCTATATTATTCTATTAATTTGTTCGATTTAGTTTATGTACGATTGTCTCATTTATCTACCTATGTCATTTTCTTCCATTGCCAACCCAGCTTGGGCTGGCCACCTCTGGAAAAGACCTTCATAGCTCATCAGGTTCTTCCAGCTTAAATCAAACTGCTATGTCTATTAGCAAATGGTATAACAATCACACGGTTAAAGCCCCAGTAAGGTGCAATGAACAAGTTACTCTCGGAAACAACTCAAGGAAATCTAGATGGAGCAAACACACATAAGTGTGCACGTGTGGGCGCGCACACGTGCGTGTGTGGGCAGAAGTGAGCGCACTGCGTTATGAACCCGGCGACCCGGGTTCGATTGTCGCTCACGGCCAACACCCAGTGACGTTTACCTGAATCGGTCCTGGGTCTCCCCAAGGTCGACTCGGCCTCAAATGAGTTCCTGGTGCGGTGTGTAGTAAACATTGGCACTAGAGAGACAAAGGCGGCCGGGCGTGATTGCTGGCCACCCAACCCCGTTGCGTGCCGTGCCGGCCTTCACATGTGCTCGCTAAATAGCACTTGCGACCCAACAGTGTGTTACAGGCTGTTCTGGGGATATTTGTCTTTGAGTGTGCATGTGCGAGGCCAATCTTCGTGCGCCCGAATGTAGAGGGTGTACGAATGAGTGGGGAGTGGTGACAGAGTGGTTTGCACACGGTGCTACGATCCCCCGAGCACAAAGGGATCAATACCTGACAAGAAAACAGCGGGCGTGTAAACATTCGGACTGGGGTGAAAGAGACCACACCATCATCCCCGTGTGCATCTTGGCAACAATACAGTAGGACCCGTCTTAACAACGTCTCATTTTTATTCTTGGAAATACAAAAAAAAGCAGCTCATCATTCCTTGCATCCGCAGTGTTTCCCATCCAACGTGGAACCACTTCCCATGAACCACAATTGGTTGTGGATAAGTGGAGTTCAGACAAACGATTCCTATTCCACACGATTATCCAACATTTATTGCGTCGGTGTGCATTTGCAGACAACCATCACCCAATAATAGGTTCCGCAGCGTTCACCCCCCCCCCACACCACCGCAGATTCGAGTAGTTCTACGGTAATAGGCGCTCGCTAACCACCAGCATCTAACAGGACAATCCAAGGTAAGGTTGTGATGGTGCTCTTCACACGTGAACGTGTACGTTCCTGTGTGCGTGTGCAGTGCCTTGGTATTAGGGGGGCAGGAGGCTGCAGGCTACACAGCTGCTTGTTGCTCGGCCACACGTCTTGTCGTTGTCACCTTAATATTTAATTTTTACAACCGGAATCGTGCCAGGCAACCAACTATATTGGCATCGCATTTTGCTTTGAAACCTCTGTACGCACGGTTGTTGTGTTTTGTGTCACCAACATGTTCTTTTAAGCACCTTCGATACCCGTTTTGCTGTGTCACACGTAAACCGTGCATTGGGCATGCACAATGCACTATTCAATTTAAAATTGAAGGCAGTAACACTGGTAAGTTCTAGCATGCAATTAATACAGCACATGGATAACTGTTTTGCAAACATGTATCTTGTTCGATGCCATCTGCTCAAAATTAACAATGTTACTTGGAGAAACGACATTGTTTATATGTGGAAAAGTGATCTGAATTACCGTATATGGAACAAAATAATGCAGATGCATTTCTTTTGAAGGTGATTTTTTTTGTACCAGACAGGAAACCATGAGATGAAATGTATCAGCAAACCTCAAAGGAAACCAAAATAGAGCAGATCATAGACCACATAGGAATATTAATACATTGCAAATATTAAATTCAGCCTGGATTTCAAAGACTACATTTTCTTGGGATTATTCAACATAGATTACTTTTCAAATGTCAATTGTCATTGGTTTATTTTGGCCAAGTTAAACGATGCACAGACGTCAGATAACCATATTTTAGTTGAGAAAGTTTCCATTGAATGGTTAGATTGAAATTTTTTGCTATGTTTCACGACACCAGCATGCACGGTGGTGTCATCCTGGGTACTGGATACGCAGGATTTGCAATGCAGAGGTTGCCGGTTTCTTGTCCAGACCCTGCAGTGAAGGAAGGTCTTGTGTGGTGGGGTTATAATGTGGGTACTTCCACTTATTTCCAAGGCCAGTATGGAAGAGTAGGCCAAATATCCTCCAGAGGGAATCTCCGGAGGGAATCTCCAGAGTTCCTTTAAACTGAGGAACGTATTCTAGCAGTAGTGTGGGAAAACGGTTGCAGGGCTGCATCTGAGCCTTTTTTTGAGACTCCACATGCCATTGTTTTATCATTGTACGACAGTATTTGCAATATGACGTGACCGTTTCATACAGTATCAACGTTTACTTGATTATCAATGCACAATGTGATCTTGACAAGCCCATAAAGAACCTTTGCACAATGGCATGGCTGGAAAAAAGTACACAGAGAAAATGTATACTCCTAAGTGCTTTTTAGATTCTGAGCCCTTGGCAACAAAGTTGCTAAAGTGCTCTGGGTTGAGACAGGAACACCTGCCATTTCAAGACATTCTGTACATTCCTGTCTCAAAAACATATACATTTAGGTGTTATCCTAACATACTTATTAGTGGTAAGAATTTGGTTTGATGTTGGGGTGTAACATGTCTTTTTCTTCAGGCTCAAACAAGGATAAATAATGCTAGAAAATGTTAAATTATATGTTGTGCAAAATATTGTACTTGTCACTGCACCACATTTTCCCAAGTGTTCTTTTGGTACTGGTATTGGTCTGAAACAAAAAAAAAACTACTCCTTGCCTAAGAATCCAGTGTCATACTTTAATATCCAAAAAGGCCAACAATATATGAAGAACAAAGTACCCAGCGGGCAAAGTCTTTCAATGTCCTATTATTAGAAAGCAGTTTTTTTTTCGATGACTGTAATTTAACGTTTTTTTTCCCAGAATCTTTCAATTCCAGGATAATTTTTTCCTTCCCATTAAACCATTGCTTTACAGAAACACGCTTTACTTTTTCATCTTCAAAGATCGCTTGCCTCCAGGCATACAGGTAACTCATTACAATCTGTCTGAGTTTTATTTATATAACAATGTTTTAAAGATATAAAGAAATGTTTCAGCAGCAGTTGAAATTTATATTTGCATGATGTACATCAAACGAAAAAAATACGTATTTATTATGAATTTAATCATACATTTATCATAACATATGGCTCTACTGTATATATTAATAATAATCAGCCCGTTTTCAATCCACTGGTAGATTAAATCCTCCTCGTGTGATGTTGGTCATGGTGAACGCTGTTTGACCGTACTTCACCACACGAGTGCATGCTGTTGAAGAGGTGGGACCAGGATAAGTTCAGACATCACCTGCCACTTCTGTTAGCCATGACAAAGTAAGAAAGTAACGCCAATGGGTTGATAGTAAAATGCGCTAACCACTGCTCCACCCCATAATTCCACCGACTGAATATATTTAACATTAACGCAACAGATGTGTTATTTATATATTGGGCATACATAGCAATGGACACCTAGCCTTCATATATTGAAATTATCACATTCCTCTGACGAGAGATAAGCACATTCTTTTCTAGGTTTATGAAAGTAGTTTGATTCATAAAAGCCGAAATCCCAATTCAAGTATTTCTTTCGAAGTTTAAAAATCACTTCGCATGAAGGAGTATGACAAACCTTTGTGAGTATGTAATGATATTCTTTGTCCAACACAATTTGTGAGAGTCTACTTTGTACAGCGGTCTGAGATTTCGCAAAACGTTTAGATTCTCTGTGCTTCCCAGGGCAAATTGACACGTTAGCCTGCATGGTGGGTTTCTAGGCAGAGGGACATTTTTCATGTGGAAACTTGGCTGTGAGCCCGAACATCACCAGGTGATAATTATGTACCTATTGTGTGGCTGGCATCACCAAGAACCCACAATGCCTGTCGAGGCTAAACAGAATTAAGCCACCAACTCATATTGAAAAATAAATGAAATAAGCAAATATTATGTCTGTCCCATAGCTGTTTCTTCACATAAAAACATTTTTCATCGTATTTTTCACACATCCCATCAGCCAAATGACCTTCTGGGAGTGCATGTCAGCAGCATTGGTTAAACAAAAGCTAGTTGAATCAATGCTGCCGAAATTACGCACTTTTTGGTGAATTCACACTAAATAATGTACACATTCTTTAAATGTGAATATGGTCGTGTTTTACATGCTTGCCCATTTTCAACCGATAGAAAAGTTATATACCCCGTGATATAGATTTTAAATATCTGCTCCGAGTCACTAACAAGCACATGCTCACTAATTTGTATGAAGTACATAAACGCACAAACACAAGGCAACAAACTATGTAAATAATTAAATAGGATAACAACCTCAAACCTACCACATAAAGCAGATTAAACTCAGCATGGTGGTCATGTATTACACAATTCCCAACAGGCCCATTACATATATAACAAAATTGGACAAAATATGTACGTATTTAAAATATAATGATGACAAATACACATCAATAATTCACCCTTATAACACACTAATTTTAAAATATGTCGCCCACAACATATACCATATACAGTTGTGGTTTTCAAGGGACATTATCACTCTGCTATGCATAGTTATGCTGCTCCACACCATACGGGACACACGCTATTACACTCAATAAAGCAGAAAGTGGAAATTGATTTTGGAAGGCAAACAATTCTTTAATTTGGCTTATGCAAATTAATGTACACGGAATGTGGGTGTGCCTGAGTGGCCTGGTTGTAGAGCGCTCCCCACTTGTTTCAGCAATGGACTCACCACTTTATCCACCACACAGATACCCTTTGAAAGGTGTATAATGTATCTTAGGCACATTATCAATTAGCATGTCTAGCATGTCCTACTGAGAAACGTAAAGCCCTGCCTTTCCCATCTACTTCCTTGCTGATGTAACACCCCCCCCCCCCCCCACATAATCTCTGCAAAAGTATCCCCTTTGTAAATATGGTGAATTAATTTCAAACACCCAGAGAGTGTTTTTTTTGTATTATATACCAAACACTTTTCGATTTAATTGAGCTACCCTGCTTGTTATAAAGTGAACAATACTTTTCCATAAAACACAGAAATACACGAACATTTGACTTCACATATTTAAAAGACCAAAAAGGGTATGCTTCTCCAGTCTACCCCTGCTTTGTAGACTTGGAAAAAGCATATGACCGTGCTCCCTGCAATGTCTTGTGGGAGGTGCTGCGGGAGTATGATCTACCGGTGTCGCTTTTGTGTGCTATCCGATCCCGCTATGCCCGTATTCTTGGTTTTAAATCAAAGTCGTTCACTGTGGGTATTGGACTCCGCCAAGGGTACGTCTTGTCTCCACTCCTGTTTGTGATTTTCATGGACAGGATGTCAAGGCGCTGCCGAGGTATGGAGACTATCCAGTACATGGAGGTGGCATCGTTGCTTTTTAAATCCTTTATATTAAGTTCGCTTGCTTGCTTGCGTGCTTGCTTGCTTGCGTGCTTGCTTGCTTGCGTGCTTGCTTGCGTGCTTGCTTGCTTGCTTGCTTAGGACCGTGCAAATCTTTCGCTCGTTTTTTAACCCACTTCCCGTGATCCAATCGAGCTGATATTTTACACACAGACTCGTTGTGACAGACAATTCATGTTCGTGAAAAAAAATTCCCAAAATTTTAGACTTTTTAGGCAAAAAAAATAATATTTGACATATATTCAAATATAACTCATTCATCGCTTTGGCTGAACGTCACAGTATAAGAGACCAGAGCGTAACCCCTCCACAGGCCGTGGCGGAGTAGCGCAGTTGGTAGTGCCTTTGCTTCCCATGCCAAAGGTCGCGGGACCGATCCCCGCGTCCTCCACAGGCGAATATGTTTTTAAATCCTTTATATTAAGTTCGCTGCCACGCATATAAAGGATTTATAGTGAAAAACTTTGTTTTTACGGGTTTACTTGTTGCAGATTATGTTGTCCTCTTTGCCTCATCAATCTGTGATTGCCAGCATGCACTTGAACTGTTTGATGCCAAGTGTGAAGCGGCTGGGATGAGGATCAGCATCTACAAATCTGAGAGGTCATAGTTCACTCCCGGGAGACTGGATTGTTCTCTCCAGGTAAGAGTGGAACAGCAGCCCTTAGTGGAGTTTAAGTACCTCGGGGTCGCTTTCGCGAGTGATGGTAAGTGGGAGCGAGAGATCAGTCTGTGGATAGGTGCAGCATCCACAGTGTTGTGGGCACTGTACTGTTCCATGGTAGTGAAGTGGGAGCTGAGTTCTCGAACAAAGCTCTCGGTCTACAAATCGATCTACATTCCTACCCTTACCTATTGTCATGAGCTTTGGTTAATGACCGAAAGGATGAAATTGCGGGTACAAAGGTCCGAAATGAGGTTTCTCTGTGGGGTTGCCGGGCTCACTCTCCGTAATCGGGTGAGGAGCTCGGTAATCCCGGGAGAAACTCCGAGTCGAGCAGCTGCACCTCTGGATTCAGAGGAGCCATTTGAGGTGGTTTGGGCATCTGGTAAGGATGCCCCCCGGTAGACTCCCCATGGAACTCTACCAGGCACATCCCACTGGGCGAAGACCCTGGGGCTGGCCCAGGACACGCTGGCGGGACCATGTCGCTCGGTTGGCCTGTGAACGCCTGGGAATTCCCCAGGAAGTGAGGGAAATGCAGATCTGGACCGCCACTACTCAACATACTGCCGCCGTGACCCTCACCAGGACAAGCGGATTGAGAAACGAACGAACGAAAAGGGTTTCTGCCTCAGCGGTCCACAATCCAGTGGCTATTTGAGCCAGTCCCGAGCCTGGATAAAGAGGAGGAGTCGGGCAGAGTGGTGTGAAGAAAAAAGACAAAAGTCATCCAATGCACATGACGACCACTGCAGAGAGAGGAAAGTGGAAACAAATGACTAAATGTGCAGTGGACACATAGGGCTATCTGCCCATGGGATCATTATGATGGTGATGAAGCAAAATGTATGTTTCATATACAGTAGTTTTGCGAATCGGCATGCAAACGAATATAATGCTAACAAATAACAACTTGACAATTGTGATCATTTGCGTGGCTTCTTCTTAGCACAATCTGTTACATTGAGGCATTTTGGAATTCACTGGGAATAGTTTTGCAGCAGCTTTATAAGGGGTCACACAGCGAATGATACTGAACAATGGCAACCAATAGGATACAGCAAAGTTCACACATCTCAGTACATGGATAAATGCATACGTGTCCTTTGCTGAAGCAAACATTTATCAAGCTCCTTGTTTGTCTGGAGTGTATCCACGATGCACGTTGCAGAATGCCGCAATAATGTTCTTTAGCTACATGGTATATGAAAGCAAGAAGTACATCAATAATATACTGGCAGTGAACATTTTATGATAAATGTTCGTGCACTGAAAACTCTCCACTGGTTAAAATTGAAAATAATGTTATTTTCTCGACCACTATTGTATGACTAGGTTTGGTCGAGTATTGTTAGAGTCTTTACCATTATCTCACGAGGCACAATATTTGTTACATTGTTATTTATTAGCGCAAGTCGTTTAGTTATTCCAAGGCTACATTTTCATATAATCCTTTTTGCCTGGCTTCCAGCTCTTTTCATCATTTTCTTGGCCAGTGACTATGTTTCCAATCTTTATTTCATGGCTGGCAGTAGGCTTTGATTTAAGACTCTCCTTTCCAGACACAATGGGATTTTGTGCTTTACGACGGAATTCAGTTTTCCAGAAGCACTTCACCCCCCCCCCGCTCCGGTTCTCCTTTTTATTTCAGCATCATCCATAATGAGCAGTCGTCCCAGCTGCACATAATCTATTTACTGTGAGAAACACTACAGCACACGTATGGATAGCGGTTTCATTTTACATATACTGTGTACACATATTATCAGATAGTAGATAAATAAAGTTTCTTAAACATTATCTTTGCTACTCCTTTAAAAAAAAAAAACTTCAACTTCAGGTATGTCGGGTAGCAGATGAGCTCCCTAAAATTAAACAAGAATTGGTCATATTGATATCAAAGGTGTACAATTTATGAGAAGCATTGCTTTAGGCAAAGCCATTATTCATTGCGACTTAGCCTTAAGTAGAGGTCTGTACCACACTGAAAATGTGCCCATTCTGGGATTTCTAAACTAATAACAACTGCTGCTTGGTGGCTGCCTATAACACTGCTTGGCCTGCCTTGCATCCATATTTGCAATGCATGCAGTTTTTCCCCCTGTAAAATTGGTTCCCACAGAGAGTAAAATGCATTTTATTTGCCTTTTGGTTGTTCCGGATGGCTTGAAATGAAGTGCGTGGCCGTTCTTGAGGACGCATGCATTTTTCAGGCACGTGCGTGGTGTTTTTTTCTTTTTCTCCAGGCTAAAGGAGCCTCCAACAGCCATCCCACTGGCTTGCCATGGAACACGATGCTCCAAAAAGGGATGCTACCCGCAGTCATGATGAAATTATTTTGGTAGCAGCAGACAAAGTTGTGATAACCACCAGGGGCCCAGTTTGTAGGCACAGAAAGGCTATTCCATTGATCATGGGTTTTAGGTTAAGCGGGCAGTTGTGGACCTCCAAAAATATACCAAAATCCTGCCATACATCAGACAATTCCACAGGGTAGACTTAAGTGCCTTGGCTGACTCCTATTCATCTAAAAGCCCCAGAGGTCTTGAGGTCATCTTGCACCAGATTTTAAATGCAAAAATCCTCCGGGTGAAAATATTTTGGGCAATCCTCATCAGGTGATATTTGGACACTTTCACAAATAGTGAAAGTAATTGGGAGGCACCTTTCGGAGGGCAACGGCCATGATGTATAATCGTAGACTGCATTACAATGCCTGTTGAGTCAAACTATCACATCCACATATAGCACAGTGACATACATTATCTGTGAACATAACTGATGTATAAACATTGACTTTGTTCTAGGCTATACAGTACAAATAGTAAAAATGTAGTATAGCTCCATGAAGCTGTGTCTGGTTAGATGTGAGTCACATTCTTTTTCTTTGTAACCTGTCTTTGTGGAAAGTAAAACAGAAAAATAAGTGCAGAAGCAGCTTCGAAACTGACTGAGAATTCCAGGCCACATTATCCATCATAGTTTCGTCTTTTTTGAAATGCAATTCATAATTTCAACAGTAGATACACTGCTAGATCATATACACTTTGCAATCATATACACTTACTCCTCCAGTGTAACACGTTTCCAGAAAATGTATGTTACATTGGGGGGAGTAAAAAGTATAGACCTGTTTGAGATACTACAGCTTTGGCTTTTAAAATGGGGACTGTAAGAAGTGGCATTAATTATGGGATGTTAGCAAAGCCTTTCATTGTTGTTGGGTGGCTGTTAAGTAGTCCATCAAAACAATGCAGCTATATTTCGATTTAAAGCTTTCGTGACTGCAGGGATTCATCTTCTTGGTTCTTTCGGTAAAGTCACGTAGAATGGAAATAATAAAATAATAAAAATAAAACAATAAAATAAATTCTCACGACGTTTCGGCCACAATGCAAGCAGCCGTCCTCAGGTGAAGACCAGGTCTGTCGGGGAGACAGTGTCTGAATTCAGACCTGGTCTTCACCTGAGGACGGCTGCTTGCGTTGTGGCCGAAACGTCGTGAGAATTTATTTTATTATGTTTTATTTTTATTATTTTATTATTTCCATTCTACGTGACTTCACCGAAAGAACCAAGAAAATGCAGCTATATTGAATCGCTTAACTTCCTAAATGTAGGTAAAGGAGCCCACAGTCAAATAATTATGAGCATGAACGTTATACAAAATTGGTATGAATTTGAATGTACCCTTTAAGTGCGACTCTATATTTATTAACTAAATAATACAATTCTAAGGTAAATTAACAAATATTTCTTCATCTCTGTTAGTCCACTGCTGGATGAAGGCTTCACAACACTATTGATGAAGGATGCCGTTTGATCATACTTCACCACGCTGCTCAGCAGTTTGGTGATGGAGGGTGCCAAGGACGTGTAATTACAATAAAAACGAGTGACTTACAATATAAACTACATCAACATGGACAAGTATTTAACATATTTAATATAATTGTAACAATTTTCAGACAATTAAAATCTTGCATATTTTGCATGTTTTTACATGCTGATATTACACCCTCAAAATATTTTTTAACACATTTCAAATAATGTATTTATATAGATGTGTGCATGCATGTGCATTAATAACTCCAGAGTCTTACTTCCTCCACATGGTTTAAATCCCTCTAAAGTATTTTGATGCAAGTATATTGCATCCAAGGTTGGGCTTGCCTTTAAGCAAAATCTGCAGCTGCACGGGCTTCAAATGCCACATGGGACATCAATGACTAATAGGCAGTTCTTTTTACCAGTTTGCAACTTGTGTACAGGTGCTGAAGCAGCAGTAAATTAATGATCTACAGTATACCTGGCACCAGAGCAGGGAGTTCAAGGGTAGCTTGGGGCCACGCCAATGCGTCCTGCTGGGCATCCCAAGAAAACCTTAAAGAGATCCCATGGATATAACCCTAAAACACCCGATGCGGATTCCCAGTTCCTTGTTTGCTTTCACACAACTGAATAAAAGTTTTTGGGACTGAAATATTCATCATGCAGTGAAGTAAATAACTTTTTATGTAATTATGTGCCGGACCATCATTTCTGTAAATGTAATGTAGCATTGTATGCCATCACATATACATGATATGTGTTATTTTGATTTCTTTCAATTTGGATAGATTCTCTAATTAGTAACTTTAACCGTTCAGATAGCTACTGTCTTAGTGCTGCGTGGAAGCGAATCATCACATAATACATTATTTATGCCTATAAAGGGCAGCGTACTTCACTAGGGATTATAGTTGGTAGGGCTAGTTTAATTAACACAATAGACAGAAAGGACAAGTTCAAAGGGCTTGCATAATGCACATGCATAACGTTGCCTCAGTAACCCCCCCCCCCCCACATTGTGCAAGAGCGCAGAAGGGTGGTCAACACATCTACGCCTTTACATAAGGAATGAAACAGTAAGACTTCTCCACAAATCTGGCTGTCGCCTGATGAATCTAGTTGTAATTACTGGCAAAACGTCGTACTCAGTTTGTAAATGTTGTGGCTTGGCTCTCAAACACACCGGTGTGCTGTACTAGTGATGAATTGGCACGTTCCATTTACGTGACAACTCTTACTAGTTGGCTGTGCCAGGTGGTGGCGGGTTTTAACGACACATTTATATATTTACGCGATCTAACCCAAAAAACCTCGATTATGGATGATGGTAACATTTTGCATTACTTTTAGCATCTTTGAATAGATATGTGACTTTTCAATGAAAACAACCTTTAATTGAAATGCTAATGTAACACTATGTCAACATAACAAAATGAAAACAGTTTACCTGATGTACATTCAACAGACATGGAATGGGGAGGTGTTCATACAGAAACAGATTGCTAAACTTCTGAAAATTAAGTTTTAGTTGTATTATTTAATCAAGTAGGATATGAACTACAGGCGATGCCAGACACTAAATAAAGATGGCTACAAAGTTGGGCTCAGGATAAAGATTAGCAAATTAAAGGTCACACAAACATTAGCCAATGTTGTACAACAAATAAATACAATGGAGCTATCTGGCAGAGGGATAACTGGAAGACACATCAGAATGTGTAAATAGGACACATTAAAGGAATAACATCAAAAGAGGCAGTTTGAGCACTTTTTGGAAAGTTTAACTTGTAATGACTGACCATGGTCACTGCATCGCAAGCTTTCAGATGTGCTTCTGTAGCCGTCTGGAATGCTCTTCTGTCCGATATTAGGAAGCCACTGCAGCTGTGCACTTTTAAAACTATTTGGAAATCTAATTTCTTTTGCATTGATTTTTGAGATCGTTGCATTTCATTTGGGAGTAATTCCTAGTCGCTGGACTCGTGGCGTCACACGCCAGGTGCATGGCGTCCGACTTGGGTGATACAACAAGGACAGCGTTTTTACAATGACATACATATCACAGTAACCCCTCTGAGTACGCAGAACCTTGAGAAGCAAGCTCGGATAACATGGATCCAAAAAGATCACCAACATCCTGTCAATCTTCAAATGTATTTTTTTTAAAGGATTTATATTTGAGAGGTGTGCTATCACTTGTGCAAACGGAGGACAATGAAACATGAGATTGATATCAGAGATGTGAGCGAAGGAATTCTTCAGGAATTAGCTGCCGTTTTACATAGGGCTGTTTTATTTTCATCAGCAACACTAAAACGTATAACAATTACATATTATTAAACACCACATTTGCCAATTACACTGTGGACTTAAAAAAAAAATAAGATTGGACGTTTGGGCAATGGCCCTTTATAGAAAAACATCACCTATTATATACACACACATGTTTCTTGTAAGGCAGTGTTATAGACGAATTGTTGACTTTATTGTTACTTGTGATTCTGCACTGCTCCAAATGCCGCACCACATGAAATATTTTTGTTTCTTTCCGTAAAGTCACGTAGAAAGAAAATAAATTAATAGTATTATATTGTATAACATTATCTGGCAAGCTGGTGCTGCAATCAACCATTCCTTTGATTACAAAATGAGTACACATTTGTGGGAAGTCCAGTGGTTATCTCATGGATAGACCGAATCCCGACCATGAGAATGTGTAATTCCCATTGCTGGCTCAGTGTCACTAATGGATATGAATAGCACATCTTGGTATTTTTTTTTACATATTATACATGGTTATAACAATAGACGGGAAAAATTCCGTAGTGTAATGGTCAGTGCACTGGACTTCCAAAGATGGCTGGTTTCATTTTAATCTCCCAGTGCAGCAGTTAAAACAATGGCCAGGTTTAATAAATACCCCTCCCCTCCATCCACCAAGGAGTATAATAGGTTAGACAATACTACAGTTATTCAATCAGCTCAGTGGCATGTGGTGGGGTGATATATGGGTACTTACACCTCTTCAAGACATCTGGCCAGTCTGGCCAAAATACCCCCTTTGAGGGGCACTCTAGCGCTCCCTCTTGCTGAAGGCCCTACCACCTGCAGTGGAGCGAGCAAATACATCTTGGGCTTCACCTTTACATAACAAAAATTTAGCCGTAGGCTATTTCACTCATTTCTACATATATGAAAAATGCTGTAATTAAAAAAATGCAATCATAAAGAGTAATTAATTTAACCATGCTATCATTACACCATATCATGTGTTCAAATACATTATTTGTGAATTGTTTAAGTATTCAAGCAGATAGGAAAGCTTGCTTTAACAATGCGGACACAGAACCAAATGAATTTATAATAGCCCCAGCATGCATGCTTCCTAGTGAGCCAGTCATGCCATGTTCACATTGATGTTCAACATTGGCAAGCCACCAAGAGGCATTCAGCATGTGTACAATCAGAGAATAAGGAATATCGGTGCTGTGGCGAAGATTACTATCTTCCAGGTTGCACATTAGCGCCTTTCAAAAGATATTCCAGTGGACACATCTGAATAGCACACTGACTCATAGCTCCATGTACGACACCCATGGGTCAAAATCGGGTTTTTGAACCTGTGAGGATTAGAATCAGTACGGTTATTAGAATTGTTAATTCAATGCACCAAATACCTGAACCCAATCTGCAAGTCACAAATGAAGTTCAAGATGTCCAGGAATATGTTAACGTACTGAAATATTTTCGAGGCAAGGACACGTTGTCCTTACGCTCTCTGTCCTCTGGCTGGCTGGGGGTCTCTTTTCTGTGACTCCCCACTGACAAACCCCACTGACTTGACTCCTGGTGCACGCATTCAAGGTTATCGGCTTTGTCACACACAAAGGGGAAGACAAGACAGTGCCTTCTCTTAGAAGGTAAAACCAGCACACATGCATACACACAGTGTATCTAAATAATTATGAAGGACGTATAATGTATTTGTATAATCATGTCAATACACTAATTTAAGAGTCACGTCAGACTTAAAGGCCCACACTCCAGCACTCACCTTGCAGCCATTTACATTATAATTATACATAATACAAGCTCAGTGTTATGAATCAGAATGATATATTAATTGTAACTATTCTCTTATCAAGCTTTTGACTGCCTCGTGTACATTTGCATAGAACGTAATGACATAAAATGGTAACAAAGACGTGCAATTTCAACCTATATACATACATTGCATATATTTGCATATCATACAGTTTCACTAGCTGTCATTTTTGTGCTTGTGTTGTAATGCAGTCACGAAGGCAAGCCTCTGCTGATATAAAAAAAATACCACTCCTTATCAAAGGCCACATGAATGTTGCATAAATGAATTCAACTAAAAAAAGTCCATTTTCGCCCATCTACCACAGATTTTAAAAGTTATTTCAAAATTATGGCATTAAATAATGAAACCATGCTTTTTATTAATCGCAGGGTACTGTTATTGTAATGAAATGTTCTGTACATTAGTCTTGGAAGTATATATTACAATGTTACCTATGTTTGTTTAATCCATTTTCAAAAATGTAATTATATTCCTGATTAAATCTTATGTCCTTTTAAAATGACTTTCAGACTTAGATGTTTGGCCAAATATATGCCAGATGGCAAGCAGTTGGATACTACTTAATATATTTTGAGAGCTCATTAGCACATCAGATGCAATCTGTTTTTTTGACTGTGCTGCATTCTCTCTGTGCACTGGAATCCTCAAAGCAGATGTAACACATAATGCACGTGTTACAAACATGTTTGTGGAAACTTCCACAGAACAGAAATAATGTGTATCATTTAAAACAAACCAATCTATTTTTGATCAATTTTAGCGGTGTTCTATTTTAAATAAAAGCTTGCCTTTTCATATCCGTAATACATGTTTTTTTGTGGGTTAGACCGCGTAAATATAAAATGTGTCATTAAACCCGCCACCAGCCGACACAGCACATTAGTGAGGTTTGTCACATAAACAGAACATGGCAATTCGTTACTAGTGTAGTGACATAGAATGGGTCACTACGGCGTGTAGCGCTGGTTACTGACAGAGAGAGGGAATGTGGGGGTAAAGGCCGACCTGCCGGCAGAGCAGGGTGTGGCAGCCGTTCTGCCAGCAGAGCATTGTAATGCCATGGAGTGGGTCACTCGGGTGCGTGGCGCTGGCTGCTGGCAGAAGGGGGCATATGAGGACGTGGCACCCCGGTCGGCTGGTGTAGCATGTGATATGCCGGGGTAAAGGATGTGGGGCAAAGGTGACCGAGGGGGCACGTGGGGTATAGCCCAGAACCTTCTGGTGGGTTCCAGAAGGGGGCGTAGCCAAGGGCGGATACGTGGAAGGTGGCCCAGAACCTTCTGGTGGATTCCAGAAGGGGGCGTGGCCGAGGGCGGAGCCAGGAAAATCTGGGGGGGGGGGGGGGCAAAAAAGGGAAGTACCGAGGCTGGATAAGGGCTGTCTGTCGGTGGAATGGAACCCAACGTGCTGCGTCTTCGTCTCCGGCGTTGTGGGTCAGACAGCGTGCCAGCTGCTCTGATCCGTTTATAGTTATCCCGTGTGTGAAGTGTTAAGATGGTAGAATAAACGTGTGTTGCCTCCTACTACCGGTGTGTTGGACAGCAAAGCCACAACATTTATGAAAAACCTGTATTTTGGATGCTATTATGGATATTGGTCGCGAAAGCCTACATGTTAAACTTTTCATTTCACCATGACAAAATATGCACACAGTAGAATGATCTAACATTATTCGTGAATATAATGAATTTTATGGATATTGGCACACTATATGCACATATCTAAATCTGTAAGTGTAACATGATTAAAAATATTAACCGTATTTTTTTTACAAATGGAATGTTCACATGAGCATTACAATTACAGCATCCCAATTAGCAAAGAGTGAGACCACCAACTCATTATGTGAAATGTAAATTTTGCTGAGCAAGCCAAAAAACTTAATTTAAAAGACTTGAACAACTAAAATATATGAGCATCTAAAATATTACATTATTTCTGCGCCAAATACAAGCAAAACGCACCTCTGCCTAAATTGCAACTCAGCCAGAGAATATAACATTTGCATTTCCATCTATAAGCAACCCATTCACTGCATTTTAATACAGTATTACCAATTATTTAGCTACGAATAATATTTAGTAGCCAATGAAGATGGCAAGCAAAAGTCAAACAATACAAGAAAATTACCACTCGATGCAATGCATTATGAAGCAATGATTAGCGATACAGTGGTCTCGTTTTTGAATAAAGCATTCTCGCAAGTGAGTGGTGCAATTACGCAGGTTAAAATGGTTTCGGCCTATCACCACCTCCCATGAGCACGGTGCTCCTGTTTAGCCATGACAGGCATGATTTATGAATAGGCAATCATTTTTTTCTGGTTTGGCAATTACAGTACCGTACTCTGGGACTTATTTATTTATGTGCAAAGGTACTGTGGTTACTACACGTGAAGCTGTTAATATCGAACAAAATCATGCAGCATTACACTGAAAGGTATAGCATAGCATACACAATAATGACAATTACAACCATAGTATTTCACAATATATGCACAAACTGTGTACGTTACATACACACAAAGATAAACAAAAGAATAAGACTGATCCTGTGATGTTGCCGTGACGAAGCCATGGTGTGATGGTCAGCACACTGGATGCGCAATTCTGAGACCACAAGTTCAATTTCCCGGCACGACAGATGAAACAGTGATGCAAGTTCATGAAATCTTCCTGCCTGTCCACCCAGCAGTACGGAAGGGTAAACCATAGTTAGTATATCTGCAGGTCACATGTGGTAGGGTAAAGTATGGGTTACTCCTGCCTCTTTAAAGATATCTGACCAGCATGAAAGAGTAGGCTAAATACCCTCCAGATTGATCTCCAGTACTCCCTCGAGTTGGAGGTGCTTTCCAGCAGCAGTAGGTGTGAAGAAGCAATTTCAGAACTGAAACTTTAGATTTTACTGTAATAGTGACAGTTTATGTAATGATTTAAACATACAATATACATGGAAAAGGTAACACATTCCAATACAGGGCAAACTATAAACATAATCCACGCTGAAAAAGCGTGTATGATTCATTGAGGAATTGAACTTAAACTCGATTTACTTCCAAGCCAGCTGATCTGGCCATCATGATGATGTTTGGCAATTTTTCCGAAATTGAGAATGGTCCAGGGTGCACAGTATAATGCCTCTGTCCATTGTAAAAGTGGAAAGAAAATCCTTGTCTGCTGCTTCCATTACGGAGAGAAGGCATAGCTGACTTAGCAGTGGCATTCCTGTCCATGGGTCTAAGATTCAGCAGTTGCAAGCCTAATCCAGACCAGTAAAGCTGCCCAGCCATCTCCGAGCATGGCATCTGTGAAGGGTTCATTACTCGTAACCCCATTCTCATGTGGACTTTTAAAAGCTCAGGTGGTTCTAGGATTGAGTGACATCTTACTTATTGCATAAGAAAATTCCCAGCTCTAAATTGCATATCTGTAAGTAAATGGTACTGCAGTACAGTACACACGTTTAGTGTCATTAGTGAAATGATCTTTCTCCTTAAGCAAGCAAATGGGCAATGCCTATTTGTCTTGGCGATCATGAGCTCGGTGGAAATTCCATATTCCTATGACAGGGACAAATGTATAGGTAAATCACTCTTGACAGCCTACAGACACTAATTCATATTTACAATAATGATAGGGTGCAAAGTGGGATTCAAATGTACCCAGAGGGATGCTAGGCGGCTGAGATTAACCCAGATCACGATTTGTGTCCAATTTTCTATGGACTGATAATGTTCTTTGTTTACTCCAAAAGCATTCTTGAGAACCCTTGTTGTCATGTTGGCCAATTATTATTGAGCATTTTTATTAATTCATTTACATTACAGTATATACAGGGGGAAAACCTAAATTATTTAATAACATGTTTTACACAATTGTGCCCTGATTCACCTACGTACATGTATTTCTCAATCCTATGCTTGTCGTTTCACTCATAACATACCTCTCCATTTCATTACACAATCATGGAAGGCACATCACCTCATTCGCATACTAATTTTTAGTGGAGCCGAACCTGCAAGGAGAAGAGTGCCTGACAAACCCATGGTGTGTTAGGCGGCATGAATATGAAAGCAATCGTCTCTAATGAAGAAAATGTTTCAGTGCAATGTGGAACTAAACCAGTATATCTTTATATTAAGGCAATTGTTGGTCAATCGTTGATAGCCTTGAACATGCACATATACTGGGCAGCAGCAGTGACAAAATGAACCACAACCCCACATGTACTGTATAAACCTATGCACTGGGGAATATGTGCATTCATAAAATACACGACTGTATAACCACATCCATTTTAAACCGCTGAGAAGAAATAGTAAAGTTGTAAACACAGCAGAATATGAATAAATTATGATCACAAATATCACCCATAGGCAGGGCTCTACAGATGTACTCTCAGATAAATAAGAGCAAATGTTGCAAAAAGTGGATGAATAAATGATACGAAATTTTAATTAAGCAATTTCAATAACAGCAGCTATCCATAGACACATTCACTTGAAATGAAAATAAAGCGGTATAGTGCATCCCTTTAAAATAATCTCACACCATGGATGCATTTTTAAGGGTTCTCAATTCTATTGTTGTAACTCGGCATCAGATGCAGACATTTTTGTTATATTTTATTGGGATACTTTTCCTATACATAGTAGAAAAAAAATCACAGCAAAGAATGTACTTTGGGTTTCACTACTACCAGAGCATACCTCTCAGAAAATTTATTTTACAATTGTGTAGCACGGCTTCCTGGGTTGGGATGTTAACAATGGGAGGTTAGCAGTTGGTCTGCTGGTGATGAGCCTACATTTGTGCAGATGAGGCAGTGTACCTGCATTGTACATGGGGTGGGAAAAAATAATCAGTTGTCATCTGACTATTGAAATAATTTTAGAGTGTTGGTGTTCAGAAGCATATGCCAAAATTGCTTCTCACACTATCCCCATCCCAATTTTTTTTCACAAGCAGCTGTGCTCCTTGGCGTAACTTAATTCTGACGAGTAATCTATTGATTTTGATGAGGAATAGATGCGTTCATTTATCGCACGCATATTTGTCGAATGCTCCCGATTTGTAACCAACAAAAGGGAAGTGTTCAAAAAAAGCATGTGAAATATATATGAAGGCCGATTCAATCAAAAACGTCCCAGTAGTGTAATCGACAGGAAATGCTGGTTTAAGGAGCTCATTTCTGATTTAGGGAACAGGGCCCAGTTTATCCACTTCCCTTTTCACAGCACCATCACACTGCTTTGTTCCATATTCTAATCAAATGTGAAACAAAACGTTGTTTCTGCCTTTGCAACAATACTTGCTGATTGTTTATGTACTTGGATTGGGTACACGTTCAGTATATATTTTAAAGGACTTGATGGATTAAGCATTCACATGTGAAAAATTAATTGCTTTAGAATGGAATTTCATATTGATTTTTACCTTTCTTACTAAGTGGTAATATATCATTTTCTAATTTCATTGAAAGTTAATTCAATTTACAGTGGCCTGATTTATTTTAATATGAATTAAAGCCTGAGCTCTTACCATATTTAACAATATTTAGTGCTCTAAATAGATCACCAGGTCGACTTCAATATGCTTTGGAGCACAACAATAATAATCTCAATGTAAAAATAGATTTCTGATGATCTCTACATGATTAACTTAAAATGTTCAGCAGAAAATATTAATTGCAAGCTGTAGCATAATATAACACTGATTGAAAAGAATGTGATCAGATTTTAACAGCGTAAAACTTAGAAAATGAGAATTTGCAGATGACAAGTTATATTAATCATTGATACACCGAGAGACATTCAAGTAAAAAAACGGAAATCGGGTAGCAGACACACAGGATAGCTTTATCCTTAACCATGCAAAGCATGGCAAGGGCAAATATGATATGCTTACTGGCACTATCATCCCAAAGTATATGCCCAACAGAGATCATATTTCTTTGGTTTTTTTGGAGACCAGAGAGACATTTGCAAATATTTCCATGCTAGCTACACTTTTATTTGTGATTTCATAACGTTGAATCAAGATTTAAAAAATGCGCACTTGTCAAACCAGGAATTTTCTGTTTTAGATTATATCATTTAAATTATTTACGCAAATGTGCATGAGTGGGGTACACAATACACTTAATGCACAGATATTCTCAGCATGTATAATACATGTGTGGGTTCTACTGCATAATGATCTGGCCAAATGTATATTTAAAGACCTTTTACCACCCGATATAGTCAAACACATAAATTTGTCATGTGCACAAAGCGTTTAGCACACCAATTAATATAGACTTCATGTATTTACCTGAAGATGCTCGCCACAATTTCGAATAAAACATCACATCTAATTGCTGCTAAATTTCATTGTGATAATTGTTATTCAACTTGTCAGTAAGCCGAAACAATAATTCATACGATAACTATTTATATTTTAGCATTTTGTCAGATGTCATGATATGACCTATAATTAATCATTGATACACCGAGAGACAGGTAAGTAATGCTAAACAATTAAACGGGCGCACAACATGTGATGTTTATGACAGACATATCTTCATATTAACTGATAATTTTTTATGAACTATATGGTGTAAATTTAATCATTATCACAGCCAATACTACTTTAAAATAAATTAGGATGTAACTAAATAGATCTTTCTCACACAAACAGGGCACAGGGAACTTGCACATTCACACAATGTTCTTGTGGATGTAAGATAAAAACAAAGCAAACCTGAGCTGATAAATTATACGATATTTTTATTTTTAGACCATTCTGCATAAACAGATCTGCAGTTATAGTTAATGTAAATGAGCTTTCGAATCATAAGAAAATGCACACTGTATGCAAAATGATTTCTGCTCTATAATGTAATTTTTCCACTTTGCAATGTTCATCCTAATATATTTTAGGCATGCACAGGGTTGGTATTCATTCACATTTGCTGTTTCCATTTCTCTCATCACAAGTATACAACATTGCAAATTACACGGAAAATCCTCTTAAAACCTTCAAACCGTAATGGTGTGCCCAGATGGCTCTTTTTGCATTCAATTCAATTCCTGAAAGAAGGAAAGTGCAAATTGGGTTTATTTGAGGTAGGATACAGACAGGTGTGAACATCTCTGTTTGCCAAGTGGAAAGAAAAAAACATCACATTTGCTGCTTACACATTGACTATGAAGAATTTAACAGTAACAGCATTGTTTTCCTTTTTATAGGTACGGTACATTGATTACAGTGTTACATTTTGTCCCGAGAGCACAGGAGTGAAGTTGTGCTGTGGTTGGAAATAAATACATTTCTCAGTAAGGAACCCACATGAGAATGTAGCCTTTTTTGTCACTATGATTTTGTTTCATATGGGCAAAGTAATAACGAGGACCAGCTCATGTGGAGTGCAAAAATGCAGTGGCGAATTTTAGCATTCAAAGTATTTTTTTCATCTGCCACACACATTTTATAGCTTTAAATTTTGCAGTATATCTAAATGACAATGTAGGGCCTGCATTTTTTTACGTTACACATGTGCTTTCACAGCTACCAATGAGTAACGCAGAAAGGAAGGCGAAGACAAAATCATAGTCAAGAAAGTAGAAATGTTAAAAGGTCTAATACACGGTGCCCTACACCTATTTTGGAAATAATAAATATATTGCTCACGTTCACTTACACACGTGAAAATTATACTCTTGAACACAAACCACATGTGAATACAGCTATGAAAAATATACCACTGCCTTTGACCACACGCGATTTAATCTTGTAAACGTACACTAGTGAGCCCAGGGATTGACCGTGTAAAGTGTTGAATATAAGTCACCATTTTACAGATAATCTTACCAAACACATTTTCAAAGCAAAGGACTATGTGAAGCTGTGCACTTTTTTACAAGTTGCAACATGGTTAATACGTTTTTTTTTTATATCTATATTCGTATTGCCCTGCATCAGACACATCTTACGGTAGTGTGTAACACTTTGGAACACAACATTAAATGCATGTTGGGATTCTACATTAGTAGTGGTGCACAAGCAATATAACAAAATCTCACACCCGTCAATAACACTGCCTTCATAGGAAACGTAGAATAGGTGACGTTTTGGGTAATGACTGCTTCATAGCGCACAAAAATCGCATTGTGCTATGAAGAATGGTCATTGCCAAATCTATCTATTAGATAGGTTGCACATATGAAATCAGTGCTATTGACAAAGTGAGTTTTTGGTCACAGCTACATTTTAATGCAATAGTTTCGTATTGCAGAGGAAGCAGGGGAAAATTAAGTGCTAAAAATTAAGCAACCAATGCAAAAAAGGCACGATTCGGTTGAGTATTTATTTTTTTACCATTGTTCGATTTTTCAGGAACGTCATGTTCTTTGTATGTACCTCACAATGCTAGCAGTTTGCCTAACAATGATGCGAAATATTTTAGAAAATTCTGATATCAAAACATCTTCTGACAATCACGTAAGTCCAAAAGCTACGAGGTCAACAGCATTTTATCTAATATTGACCCTTTACCTGTAAAAACACAACTTCATGAAAAGTGCAAATATTGACATATATACGTTATCAGTATATTTCATTGTAAATTAATATGATGTCATTCTTATGGAATGATTAAAGACGGCACATTTGAGGCATAATTGACTGTCTCATGGTAGATTCACATTTAGGACATTTCTTGTGACGATTCATGCTTCGATGGCAATAATGAACGATAAATGTTCTTTTGTGTGTTCATCCATCAGTATGTCAGCTTGTCAGCTTGCTTAATTTGCATGTAAGCTTGTTATGAAAATAGCATAAACTTTGCACTTTTAAAATTTTAAATTAAATCCAAGGCTTATTAAAGTGGAGGTAATGAATAAAAGCCACACTGGTTTTAGGCTGATGTATTCGATATTATTGTGTGCGTTTTTTTTGTAAGTATACCAATAATGCAAAGCTGTGATTTTGCAAAAGATGCACATAGTGATGTAATAATTGTATGTGCGTGTCCGAGATCTTCCATGGACTCGCCTCTGCCTACCTCTCCCCTTGTTATTCTCCTCTCAGTGTGTGTGATGGGGGGCGGTTTTGGAGGGGGTCTCCTTTTCTGCTGCTGCCCTCATAGTTTCTAATTTTCTAGTCCCAGCAGAATTCCCAGTAATCTGTGCTACCCATGTCCTACCTTTTTCAAGTCAAAGCTCAAGACAAACCTCTTCTCTCGCCTCTATGAAGTTTCTTCTCTTCCACCTTAACTTTGCATATTAACAATATGCCTCCATTTTCAGTTGTTCCTATGAGTCACATTCCACTGTTGTACAGCATCTTGAAATTCAGTTTAAATGAAAGCTTAGAAATCTAAAATTGTTGTAAAATCTACTCACAATAAAAGGTAGCTGAATAATGGCCATGATTGCAACCAAAGTACTTTATAATCATTAAACAAACTCGTTATTGAAACACCATACAGTACTGCACTATATAATTACATGCTTGCAGTCAGTATGCATAGATCACAATGCTCATACAAGTGCAACTATCACACACACAAACATAACTTTTACACACTCTTAAACATGCTTTCTCGTAGTCTATAGCCTTAAAATTATGCATTGCTTGCACAGACACATTACAAAGCACATTTATTAACCATGCATACACATGCACTCCATCACTCTGCTCCAGATCTCTCCACACTTCGCCATATGCAGACTAATTGGATGCAGCTTTATTTTTAACAAAATCACACATGCGCTGTCGATTTTTAGGATTAAAAACAATTGTTATTGTTTGTAAAGTTTAACACAATCCTGCATGCAGCATAAAACATTGGGTCTCCATTTGCCAGACAGTCTTGGAAGAGGTGGAAAGTACACCCATACCTCATAACCACCTCACACGTGACCTGCCGATCGACTGCGGTGAAACCCACTGACACTGCTGGATGGACAAAAGGCGTGGAAATATGAAAGAAACTTGCACCAGTTTTAAACTGCCGCGACGGTAGAAGCAACCGGCGACCTCTGGATTGTCCAGTGCATGCGAACATTATACCATGGCAGCAGCTGTACGAATGTCTTAATAAGTATAACCCGTAAAAAAAAGTTTTTCACTATAAATCCTTTATATGCGTGGCGGCTAGAGTCCTCTCGTCCTCTGGCTTGAGATGGCTGCCACCTATGGGTCAGATGATTGCATTGCACCATTAAGCAATTGGTAATTAAATATAATATTTTTGTCCTAATAAGTGTAAAATTTAGGAAAAAAAAATTCACGAACATTAATTGTCACGCACAACGAGTCTGTGTGAAAAATGTCAGCTCAATTGGATCACGGGAAGTGGGTTAAAAAACGACCGAAAGATTTGCACGGTCCTAAGCAAGCAAGCGAACTTAATATGAAGGATTTAAAAATGATTGCAACCCAGTGACAAACGATCCCCCTGTAGCCTTACCAGGCATTTTGGTAAAGTGCTGTGAGCGAGCACCTATAAAGGCCAACACAGCATACGTGCGGAGGTGATGTGGTTAATGCCAGAACCGGGCCCTTTTGACTCCCCACCGTACCAGGTACACATTTAAGGCCGAGTCGACCTAGGGGAGGCCCATGACCTTTTCAGATATTTGTCACCGACGTTGGTCTTTAAGCAGGAATTTAACTTGGTGCACCGGGTTTGTAACCACAAGAATGCCACTCCCCAAGCACACCAACACATATACACCCCTACACCCAAATGTTTTGAGATCAACAATTCGTGTGAGACAGGTAAAAGACGAAAAAAAACGGGATTATTTTGCTTGTGGAAATAAGGATGAAATAACCTTAATTAACCTTCGTTCCAATGAAAAGAAAACCCCAACAGATCCTCATGAGCGTCAACAAATACAGTCGTTTCACCTTTACTGAAAGCCGAGTAGGGTGGGGGGGGGGCTTAGCTTCACACAATAATCATTAATGCAAGTAAGTAAATGCATACATTTCTCTGCTCTGCATCAGCCACAGCTACCAGATGCATGAATTTAGGCTGTGATGAAGGCATTTTTTTTCACCACAAGCAGGACTGCGATACTGTTTTCTCAGTCTCAAGTATCTGAATGCAAGGCTCCAGAGGACCCTGTGGAGTCCGGGAACCGCCACCCCTACAAACTAATTTAGCCACAGCGGAATTTCCACTACCCCAGCTTCGACTGCCTACTATGGGTCACTGTTTGACTAAAAAGGGGCTCCAATAGGGAACGTGTTCAGGCATGCTCAATAAATATGCTGTGTTTAAAACATCTTGTCAGGAGAAAAAAAATAACAACTCATCGTCAGTGTGTGTTTGGCAGTCGAATAAGGACACCTTTAGACATGAGCAAAGTAATAGTGCAAAAGCAGTACTGCACCTCACAGTAGCAATATGGTGAAACGATTCGTGGGTTTGTTTTTATAAAGGCCTCAGTAAGTGCAGACATGTCTTGCCGTTGGAGCCGAGCGTCTACTTAAACTCTAATTCGCGTAGTCAGCCCCCGTGCACAAAAATAACAACATTGTATCAGATTTACACTAGACCCACTGTTCGTGGACACATCACTGTAAATTAGTGTAACTCTAAACAGTTTGAAAAGTTCTGCAGTGAAAGTTCTGAGCGAACAAAAAGGCTTTTTATATTTTAAAATGGGTAAGCTTAAAAAACACATTCCCTTTCCCTCCTTATATTTTTTGAGTGTGCGCTGTTGATGTATTTGTATATATGTATTTCCATATGTGTAGTATGTTATACAGTGTACATAGTATATTTGATAAATAGACAACAGATCATGTGCACCTTTGAAAGTGGATATTAATGTTCCTGATGAGTATTAACAAGTGTACTTGATCACGTGCATAATACCAAGCACCACGAAAACGTAATGTCCATATTCATAATGAATGTACAAATCACCAGTCATTTAATAAACACTGTATTATGGACGTAATCGTAGTAGTTCCGTATAATTTTATACATTCGACATAATACATACAGCACTTCGCTAATAAATATTTCAACTTCGCTTTGGAACACATTGGGGAAAGCAAACTCTCACTAAAAAAAAGTTTGGAGATAACCTTAAACCAAACATTGCCACACATCACTTACCGTGTTTGCCGAGGAGACTGATGTGGAAAAAAATGTTTCATGAAGGTTGAGCAAATACACAAAAGATGGGAAACCCTGATAACACTCAGTCGTACATTAATCAAATAGTATGCATTGTTTACATAGGACACTCAAACACATTTTGACATGAGCCAGAGATGAACATCAATAATGTAGAAATGTTAAGATACTATATTCAAGAATATATTTTGCAAAGGCATTGACAAACATAAAGCGCACTTTGGCCATGCAGCATTTACACAACTCTAATGAAAAAGGTACACACAAAGACAAATAACTCCGTATAGCCATATAGACTGTTGGGGCAAGTGCTGTTAGTAAAAAAAACATTTAGGCCGACACAGCACACATGGTCCATTACCGGTTCGGAAGTCTGTCACTGACGCTAGCCATGCACAGGAATCAAACTCTGGGCGATAGGATCACACAAAAACAAAGATACCCCGTATAGCATTACCAGATTGTTGGGGCAAGGGCTGTTAGTGAGCATCTATGAAGGCCGTCATGGTACACGAGCGGGTGGGTGGCTAGCACCACCCTAGACAGCATTGGTCTCCCTAGAGGTGATGACTACACCATGCAAAAGGTACTTATTTTAGGCTGAGTCGGCATAGGGGAGGTCCAGGACCAGTTTCGATATGGCCGTGAGCAGGAATCAAACCCGGGTTTGCATAAAGAAAATGAAACATCGAAAGGACACCACCCACTTTAATTAGCACAGTAAATGTGATTCATTTTTGGGTTAAAGTGAGTATGACGGAGAAGATGAAGAATGTATAATTTATATATATAAAAAAAAACTTTTTAAGGAATCGATTTACTTGCCAAAGCAGTTAAGGTCACATGAGCAGAGGCACTGACTCTCAACCAGTGTGTGTAATTAAAAACAGTGTTATTATAAACTCTGCTAATCAGCAACCCGGATTATGCTCTTGCAGCCAATTGAGAGCTATACAACGATGGATGCATTATTTTCTATCTCATTTTTTAAACATCTGGTCTGCTATTCATAGATGCGCATGCAGAGTAAGAGATGTCAAGAGAGAGAGAGAGCAATATATGGAAAAGATGCCCTCCTTTTGCATATATATAGTTACATCCAAAATCTGCTGGCTGGACAGCTGCAGTCCTTTGTGTGTGGCTTCTTTTAACGGTCATGCACAAGGCTGCTTAAAGCTGCTTCTGCATTCTGCATTGCAAGAGCAACGTCCTTTCAGTCTCTTCTTGACAGGAGGAGAGAGAGTGTGCCACTTGGGACCCAGATCTGTAGAGGAGCGCGTGTGTAAAAAAAATACAAGCAATGTTATTTTCTGCTGAAATTCTTGTCACTTACATATAATGCATGTGGTTCACCCAGCAACATGTCCTCTCGATTGTTGGCCAATGCCATCAAAAGAATTGTAAAGACACCAACATAGACCTTGTCAGTCACACTCACGCTTTCAGGTGCCTTTGTACAATGGGGCAAATGCCTTTGAACGGAATAAAGCAAAAAAAACAGGAACTTCATTTTATGTATTTGGGAAGCATTTATATACTGTACAGTATTGACAACAAAGCACTACATATTTGTCACTGACCGATGGAGGTATATGTATTTAACAACATTTTGTGATGCTGTTGGCAGTGGTGCACAAGTATAAGTAACAAAAACCTCAAAATAGCCAATTAGGCTGCTTTAAAAGGAAAAATATATACGACGCGACATTTTTGCGCAATGGTCCATCTCCATAGCACATCACAGAACACCAGCATTCTTTTTCATTGCACGTTACCCTTTTTAATAGCACATCACGTGCGATGAAAGAAGGGTCATTGCCTGAAACACGACCTATTATAGACTTTTCCTTAAGGCAGTGTTGACCAGTGTGCTCAGTTTTTTTTATAATTCATTACAACTTTGTTGGGAGAAAAAATGTTGATTTCTGTCCAATGCTTTGTCTAGAAATTCACAGTCCTTGAGCAGGAATTGATTATATTATTTTACTCTCTGTTTTTTTTGGTAAAGTCACGTAGGTTAAAAATAGAAAACAAATTAATTTAATCACGACGTTTCGGAGGCAACACAAGCCTCCGTCTGCAGGTGGAACCGTCACAGCAAAATCACTACGTGAGTTTACCGAAAAAACAAAGAGTATGTATCTTTGCAGTCACGAAAGCTTCAAATCTAGAATTATATTATTTTATTATAACCTGTGGGCATTTGATCTAAGCAGAGATCGTGTGTTAAAATTACATGACAACTTTCTGTTACATCCTCACTTTGTGTTAAACGTTCACACTCTCTCGTCACCTCACAATTTTTTTTCACAGACAGCATCCATAGCGTGTGTGTTAACACCACACCTAAATGCTGGTCATAAGAACTATATCCTTCCTCCAAGAAAGCCTAACAACTAGGAAATAAACTATTCGGCACACGGCACACTGCATCCAGTATACCCCCAGCTATGGCTGTGGTTACTAATCACATGCCGACTCCAGGTCTACAATTGGCCAGCTATCTTGGAAAGGGAGGGCATACCAACACTTTCCCCCACCACCTTTATCCACCCACTGTCCACCCACTGCTGGCAAAGGTGAAGGCGATAAAATACATTTGCCCATTATTTTAACTGCCGTACCAGGAAATCGGATCAAACATCCTTATTGCAAGTCCAGTGTGCAAACCATTACACCACTGTGCTTTGTGCACTCACTTCGAATAATTAATTTCCAGATATTTTAGCCGACTTAACCCAAACTCTCTTGATAATTGGACCTCTTTAAAATTACCATTTCAGTATCAGGTTTAGAATGTATTTTTTAGAAAATGATTATTCCAAACGCATATAGCGTAATACTTGTTGCCATGTTAATCCCAAATCAGCTGCAAGCTGTAATGATGGATATTTGGCTACCTGTTGAGAACATTACTCAATCGGCAATCACTGATTGCCCCTGTATGCATGCACAAGTAAATGGCATTCATGAGGCATTCTATGGGTTGGAAATTAGCTGTGCAGAATTCACCGCTTGTTGGGATGATTTAGCAATCAGACGCCATACGCCTTTGTCAGTGGCGAAAAGCATATATATGCTAAATGCTACCTGCCCACATTCCAATCCTATCCACTGCTGCTGCCGTGTAATGGGCAGTTCACTGGACTTGGAATCCAACATTCCAACTACCGGCACGGCAGTTGGAACATGGGTGGAAGTTTCTTACATCCCGCACCTCTGTCCACCCGTGAGTATAAGCATTTGGTCATTCTGCAGGTGGCACGTGACGGGGTAAATTGTGGGTACTCCCATCTAATCAAATTCGATTTACATGAATAGAGCACCTTCACTCAAGGCACTTGACATAGCTTACCAAACGATGACAGCATTGAATGATGTAGTTGACGGGGGAGTATCAGGATTGTGGAATGAGTGACAACGATAGAGGGGTACGTAGAGATCACAAAAAGGTAGGGGAGGTATGGGAAGGAGTGGAGGGGCGAGGAGAAGAAGAAGAGAATGGACAGACGAGACGAGGTGAGTTTCAAGAGAGGAGCAGAAGGATCTTGGAAGAGTTGGTCATAATATCCAAGAGAGGAGCGCTGTTCCGCGTGCAATGCGAGGGCTGCACCTTGACCTTTCTACTTCAGTGAAAAGGCTGCTCTACATATTTTCAGAGGAAATGTATATTTCTATTCCAGGCACGATTTGAAATCAAGGGTGATTTATTCATGTGAATAGTGCCTCTATGCTGGCCACATTATCCAGTGAGTGTGGATAATAGTCCAAATGCCCTCTATAGAGGCTCTCTCTCTCTCTCTTTCAAGTGCTCTCAAGTGGAGGGTCTTCTGCCAGCAGTGGCATGAGAAAGCAATTGCAGGGCTGCACCTTTCCCTTTTATCCTTGGCGCACTGGCTGAAATCAGTAGAATGGTACATGGGCACATTCATGTTTCTGGCTGCCCCTATAATAGCAGCATAGTGTAGGTGCTCTGAGAAATAATTATTGTTCGGTACTGCAACATCTTGTACATTTCAGAATGAGAATCCTCTCGGGAGATTCATTTTTAGACTTGTGAGTCGATGTGCTCTGAATAAAAAGGCTACCAGATGCATAATGCTTTCACAATACTGCAAAAGGAAGATACAATTATACTAGAAACAACAGTGTTAACAATATGAAACCCGCAACCAAGAAAGTCATATGAAAGTACAAGGTGTTTATAATGATGAGTTTTTATTTTCGATAGTGATGGAATACGCATACATGTTATGGTAGACAAAGTCCCTGTGTAGCCCACATCAGACATGTGCTATACATCTAAGGCAGAGTATAATTACTTAAATTGCTGATCTTAGCATAGGCAATATTAAATATTGGTTAACAAGGAGATGACACTAATATATAGAAGTCTCTGCAGACCAGATGTAATGATATCACAGAAATTGCATGTCATTAATAACCAGCACCACATTTTAAATGTCCTCCAATTCCAATGGTTGCTATTTCACATATTCAGTAGGTAGTGTCTTTAACAACCATATTGTCTGGCACATTATGAATAGTGTTCTATGTCCACGGTGAAAGGTGAATATAATTATCACTCCACAAAAAAGACCAGTGATGCATCTTCTGTCAAGTTCTTTCAGATCGCCTTGTTTGAGGGGGCAGGCACAGAGATCATTTATTCTGGTTGAGAAAGTTACGAGTGTGACTTGGCAGGCATCAAGGCACCTTGATCGATGATTAATCAGCACTGAGCAGAAGTACGTAGCGCCAATCATTTCTAAAACATATTCTGGTCAAATGCCATAGTCGGTCTGAAAATATATATATATAAGTTTAACAAAGCACCACAGCACAGCGTCACATTCTGATGTTTTGCACAAGTTGCATTGGATCACAAGTATAGTCTGAATAGTGATTAAATAGCCATTATAATCCACACATAGTAGGAGGGCGTGAGGAATAATTTTCAGGAGCTCAGCCCTGTACAGCTTCAGATTAAATTAAGCCCTGCGTCGCAGTCAAAATAGCATTGTTGTAGACATGCTTTAATTTCCCCAGCAGAGCAGCAGTAAAATTATATAAAAATTGCGATATTAATATTGATATATTGGGAGCCCTATATTGTCATGAATGTTCCTGTATAACAGTTGTGCTGCATTACCCTACTTTGATGCAATTTGATAATAGTCAGTCCGAATGTGATTGTTATTGACACTGTACTACCAATATGAATAACGTTACAAAAAGGCATAGAACACTGCATAACACTATTGATTTTATTCAATATTTCAATAAATAATAAATGTATATTCAGTGAACAAAAATATGTTTTGTAGCAAGTTGTAAATACGATCTATTTGAGCCAATGTTTTTCTTGTTCTTTAAAGTTGCATTGCATTTTCACCACTGACCATGTGTAAAAAAATAGTAAGCCAGTGCCAGTTGATAAACCGACATTGATATTGAGGAAAATAGGACATTAAACTTACTGTCACTCAAGCATTAAAAGGCAGATGTTTGTGTGCTGATATAACTTGGGTTGTGGCCTTTTCTGAGCAACAACACCTGGGTGATTATCAAATGCCAAATGTAGAAATTTGCCAAATTCGAAATTACCCACGAATTATTCAATTGGGATGATAATTAATTGGTCATCATCCCCTACTGATAGACTAATGCCGCAGCTCACACTTGCAAATGGTCGATTCTATTATATTGTGGTCTCTTGTGTTTCCATATAGTGAATTGTGTAACCAATTCAGCATACTACTAATAAGAGTCAATATTCTCAAGACCAATTCAAGAATAACGCACTGTTGTGTCAACATAGGCACAGTGTAATGCAAATTACTTAACAACATCATAGGAAGCAAGGAAACAAACTAAGACTAAACTATTTTTATTGTACCAGGTAAGGCCCACTGAGTTAAATATATATATATATTTTGAAGAAACCTTGCCACAAATGATAGCTCAAATTAGTGGCTTATCAAGTGGAAATGTATAGCAGGCAGCCAAATACTCTTAAAGCATGTTCATGAATGCGGAAGGAAAAGAAAAAACGAAGGAGAAAAATATACACGACCACAGGGAGAACATTCAAACTCCAAATATACCAGGCATCATGGCCAGAATCAAACCCACAAGCTCCTGTATACCAGGCGAGGTATTTAACATCTCGCCGCCGTAGTTCCCCTAAACAGGATTTTATTATACTTGCATCAATCCCAGTTTCTAGTATAGCATTTGACTTATCTACACACTTTCCATCATTTTGAAACATGTGCAATGACAGTAGAGCCTCCATGCGGTGTGAGTGGTCTCGTGCCCACGGGAGGTAATGACAGGGGAGTCAGCCGAGAGTGCAAATGCACTAGTGGCCACGGGAAGTAATGACGGGGGAGTCAGCCTGCGGTGTGAATGCACTAGTGGCCACGGGAGGTAATGACAGGGGAGTCAGCCGAGAGTGCAAATGCACTAGTGGCCATAGGAGGTAATGACAGGGGTATCAGTTGTGAGTGCGAAGGGACTGGTGGTGACGGGAATGATCGAGAAGGGAGCGTGGCCAGGTGATGGGAAGAGGACGGTAGAGTCTGACAGTTGAGTCTGCCAGTGGAGCGAGCGTCCAGAGGGTTCGGGAAGGGGGCGTGGCCTCGGTTGGTATATAAGGGAGATGCACGGGAGACTCGGAGCTGTTGCAGTGGGTTCTCCGCCGTTGTCAAGTGTATGTCTTCAATAAAGTTCCACCTCAAGAGAAGTGTGTCAAGTCCTCATTACACTTGTATACATATTTAAACCATTTTTGCACTAACCTAATTGAAGTTGCGTGTTTCTTTTTTTATTCGAGCTGGAGCCATGTCAGTGTTTTGTGCACTTTGCTATGGATGCAATGTGCATTTATATACATGTAAAGCTTTTTGTATCAATCCACTGCTGGATGAGGGCCTCCTTTTACTTTACTTACCATACTTCACCACACTGGTTGGTATGGATTGGTCAAGGTTGTGCAAGACGTCAGTGGCTTTATCTGCAGTATCCTCTACTGCTCATAACACCTACTCAGCCTGCCTTTTGTGCATTGGTGGTGACCATCACAGCTAACAATGGCGAATGACATCTTAACTGGTCCTTGGCTTCCCCAGGACCAACACGATGTCAGAAGTCTTCATCTAGCAAGTGGATTAGCATAGGGCTCTTAAAGTAACATTCCACAGGAGCTTATGTAAATGTAAAGGTGCAGCTCTGCAAATGCCACTGCTAGCAGAATGGCCTACACTAGAGGGAGCTCAAGGAAAAAGCCCACCCTCTAAATGGGTTACGTTACCTACTCTTCCATGCTTACCAAACGACGGAGTACTGACACATTACTCCACCACATTACCAGGAGCAATTCTAAATATAAGATACCTTATGGCAAACTGAAAATGGCTGTTACTGTCAAACTTGCATCTTTTTGTCAACTTAGATTTGACTGTATCATTGTGTAAAATTTCGATTTAAAGCTTTCGTGACTGCAGGGATTCATCTTCTTGGTTCTTTCGGTAAGGTCACGTAGAAGGGAAATAATAAAATAATACAAATAAAACATAATAAAATAATTTTCACGACGTTTCGGCCACAACCCAAGCAGCCGTCCTCAGGTGAAGAACAGGTCTGTCGGAAAGACAGCGACGCTGTTCTTCACCTGAGGACGGCTGCTTGCTTTGTGGCCGAAACGTCGTGAAAATGATTTTATTATGTTTTATTTTTATTATTTTTATACCCTTCTACGTGACTTTACCGAAAGAACCAAAAAGATGTATCATTATGTATTTCGTCGACTTGTACTTTAAAAACATTTGCCGAGCACAGGCCCAAATACATCAAGCGGCCAGCAACACACAGCAGTCCAAAAGTTGTAATGGAAAAGAATGTAACACGTTTCTTGAATTAAGTGAGGTTACAATAGCTTGGGAAACAGACGAGAGGGAGTTCCAAAGTGGAGTAGTTCGAGGGACGGAGCATAAACGGAATTGGTGTGACCTGCAGTGTAGTGTTTGAAGACATTGTGCATGGGACGAACGACAGTCTGGCCGACAGAGTCCTCAACATGGGTGGAGGAATCAATGAGTGAATTTCATGGGAAGAGTAAGGAGCCGTCCTTAAATGATGTCACGCACCTGGGGGGGGGGGGGGGGGGGTCAGACATTTGTGACGATGTGTGACGAGGTGGGGGGGTTGAGAAATGTGACGTCACATCAAAATGCGCAACTTGAAATAAATATAGACAACACGTTCTACTTAATTAAATAGACTTTTTAATAAATGTTTTGTCCTACAACATCAGAGTGCAGCGCCACGTTAAATACGCACTACAATGACAGTAGTTTAAAGCGATTTGAAGCATGTTTTCTTTTTTTTGGGGGGGGGGGGGCAGAGCTTTGTGACGTCATATTTGAGGGGGGGTTTGACTTTTTGTGACGCCGTGTGACGATGGGGGGGGGGGGGGGGTCAAAAATCCTCCAATATCGCGTGACGTCATTTATGGAGGGCCCTTAACCATGGAAATAGCGCGAGAAGAATGATAAGGAGTTGACTGGTAAGCGAGTGCTGTATCAATCCACACGACTGCTTGTATACCAATACCCGTCATTTGCCAATAAGTGACCACGCCTGTGCCAGGCCAGGTGCACTTTAAAGCCACGTCAAGTGACGAAGGCTCGCTGGCAGGTCACGGGAGAGATCCAGGTGGCATGGGTTGGCTCACGGAGATGACTGGCAGATGTACCAGCTGCACTGCCACTGCTGGTATATACCCTGACAAACATATATGTACAGTTGAATATGGATTAAGACATGGCTCGTCCATTGCACGAAACCTTCTTAAGCATACGTTCTCTGGGGCATATCATCTATTATTTCATTATTTACGTGTTTGTTTCCAATTGCACTTTCGGCATCATGTCACGAGACAAGGAGACCATTCAGAAGTCTAATAGAGCAGTGCTCCCCGTGTGTTAGAGAATTAATGTGGAGAAGGCTTTTCTGAGGATTTCTCACCAAAAAATAATTCAGGCCGCCTTTTGTAGCCTGTACACAGCTGGGCCCACACCTTCATGAATATATTCAGTTTAGTTTATCAAATAAGAAAACTACATTTGTTTAATTATGGAATATCTGCTAAGTTATTTAGAATCTAGTAAAGCTAGGGTTACCACCTGTCCTGTTTTTCTTTCCCCAGGATTGTCCTCATTACCAAGTAGCTGCCCAAGGAAATCAGTAAGTCTTCTTAAAACATTAAAAGACCCAGTTTTTGGTATTGTATAACAATGTTAAATACCGCTCAAGCCAATGCACTTAGATATATTTCTCACCATAATGTGGCCTGGTTATTTTGTACCTTTGATGTGGCGCGTTTACCTCCAATGCTGAGCCACCGGAGTGACAACAATATATCTCAGTTGGGTATAATGACGATTCTGTGCTTAGTGTTTGCTTTCCAAAATAAAAAAATATATACCTGTGATAAATAAAGTGATTATTGTATTCATATGGCTATGAAGGGAATGAAAGTACAATAAAAATCAGACAATGTTGAGGATGTACAAACTAATTCTAAAAATAAACCAAACGACTGTACTCTGTGAAGTTAATTCAGTTAGAAGCACCAATATCAAACCCAAAATTGTGACACAAAGAAATGCAATGTAATGGTGACTAAAATAACGTATATTACACGTGACTAGAAATCAGATTCGTGCAAAATCTATTCAGAATACCTTTCCCTGAGTAAAATGTAGGCCTGTAGATCACGGCGGGCTGAATAAAGCCCCATCATGATGTCAGAAACTACAATCGTGCTGGAGCAATTGAAACAATGGTCTGGGCTAGCACTGTAATGAATGACAGCTAATGTGTGTGGAGGAACAAACGTTGGTCCCTGCTGCAAGGACACTAATGAGACTCTATTGAAATACTGATTTGATTTAACAGCACTTGAAAGCAAAGAAGTTCGTTAATGTGAAATACATTTTGTGTAAACAGTGACAGCTTTTAGCCAACGGTATTCTGTTATCCGATGCTTGTACACATGCTTCATTAAGCACCTGAATATTTGATGAACTGTAGCTTAAGAATTGTCCTCAGAATATAATTGTCAGCATATAATATTCGATACAGTTCATGTCATTAAATGGGAACATAGTATTTGCATATTTAGCACATATCTGAATGGAAATTGCTTCTTTAACCTCAGCTATAAGTTCATATATACAAACGGTCTCAGTACCTATGAGATTGTGTCCCATTCTAACCTACTCTATAGTTTTTAAACCCATTATTGCTAAACTATTAAACAATTTTCTTTATTTTACCCGGCAAGGCACACTGATTTAAATTGCTATTTTCAGTAGCGACCTGGCCACAAATGATATAATTTGGAAATTTATAGCAGCCAAATACTGTAACCGCATGTTTATAAATGTGGAGAGAAAAAAACCAGAGGACCCGGAGAAAAATCGACTTCATCACGGGGAGAGAGAACATGCAATCTCTAAATATACATGCATCAGAGTCAGGATTGAACCAACAACCTCCTGTATATCAGGCGAGGTAGTTAACATCTCAACCACATCTATTTATACTGTACAGGTTTGTGACTTTCAAAAAATGCTGCTGGATAATATTGGTCTGGCAAGAAAATATTCCGATGGACTAAACAATTATTTTATTCTTTAAACGCAGAATGCCGTTCTGCTAATAGATGTTCATACTGTAAAAAAATGTTTTGCTGATGCTGGGTTGGTAGTGTTGCACAAGCAAAACAACAACAAATGTATGTTCATCATAACAATGAATTAAAACAAAAAAATATACACTCGAAATGTTAGGCAATGGCCCTCCATTGTATGTATTAGGACTATTGCCAAATTGTCTGTATTTTTCTCCCTTTTAGAGCAGTGTTGTTGATGAAAGTGTTACGTTTAATGTGTCTTCTAAAGTGGAGCTCGATGGTTGCATGTATTAAATCTTGTATGAAGCATGCAGGTATGATGACACAACTGATGAATTATCGGGTTTTGTGCCATACTCATAACTATTACTTCCCTTGTCTCATCATGGAATTGAGCCACTGGTCGTCGAGATGTTGTATAACATTGTGCTTTGTCAGAAATATGTAATACATAGACAAGCATATTTCTGTTAGAGGCTGCATGTATACGTGTGTCTGAATAATCAAAACTGCACTCTGTTAAATCACATTTCTGCCATGGCTTATCTGACATACATTGCCAAAGCATAACTTCAACTTTTAAATGAACAAACGATACAATCTGACAAACTATCGCCATGATTGGGAGGCCTGTGAATGTACGTTTATAATATTGTAGCCAGTGTCAATAACCTTTTAGCAGGGGATTTGATAAAGATTAGTTTTTTCTTGTACAGTTAATTATCCTATCCTTTAATATGAAAGCAACTTAGTGATACTTTAGTCCTAAAGTGCCAACTCGTTTTCTGGGAAAGTAAGCTTTATTCACAGAGCTGAAGTCTTTTATCAGTTTCTTCCAAAACAACAGATATGTTTTTTTTTAACAAAGTGACCTGCATTAACTGGAATTCACTTTTTTAAATAGATAAGCAAGGTCAAACAAAAGTAAAATAACGTTTTCATTATTTGTATTTGTCCATGTTGAACATGAGAAGCTCTACAATTGCTGTAGGACATTAATATTAATCGTGTTGTTGTTGGAACTATCATTCATTCTCACAACTGGCACTCTTGTACACTGTCGGTATGCTTTGCAGTAGCTTAATAATATCCTGGTTTACAAGTTTCATTATTAGTTTCTGGATGGTTTCAGACGACCCTGGCATGAATGTTCTTTACAAATTTGAATTTTCTTAGCCTTTGCAACTATATCTCCGATTCAGAAAACATTTTTACACACCTGTGAGTAGCCAACTCATCATGCATTACATTTTCATAACAAATCTTGTCATGACCTACTTTTCAATGCAGTGTGTTCAAACGGTATAAGGTTTGAAAGTGCGTTTTCATGAGTTTGAACGTGTTTGACTTGTGCGGATGTGTATAGAAGAGTATGCCAGGAGCTGGTGACACAGTAGTTAGTGCACTGCACGACAATCTCAGTCACCTGTTCGATTCCATCGACGACATCAGTGAAAAGTGGAATGTGAACATCAGCGCTGGGTGTTGGCCAAACAATCCCTGCGTGTGTTGTACCAGCCTAATTAGGTGCTCGCTAATAGCACAGATCCTAAAACACTTAAAAAGTTACTATTTGTGTGTGTGTATACGCGCACACGCACATTAATGAGCAGCTGGTGCATTCATACATCATTTAGGTATCTGGTATTTGCATATCTTAGGAACTAAATAGCATGTGGTAAGACGTAACATTCAAGTGTAGTAAATGTCAAACGAGGAGACTTCCGTCATAGTAAAGGAGAAAAGGCAGGAAAACATGCTATTGCTGCTTTTGCTTGAGATTTCTGTGGAACAATTTTTTTTTACATTAGAACTTTTATACACAAATGCTTATACTGTACTGAAATAAGAAGTATAAATATTTATGCATTTTTCAGAATTTATACAATTTTTTATGCACGCAAATATTCACCGAGTTGCAAATAAATATATACTGTCATTCTACCTGCATTCTGGACATGACTATCGCTACATCCAACATGTGGACCGTCGGGTGGGAAGAACCTTGTTGAAATGGAAGAATTGTCAGAAATAAATGTGGGATAATTGGTATCAGTGGAAAAAAAAAGAGAACTCCATAGTTTTTTCCGATTGGCTTTAATATAATTTAGACGTTGCTATTTTCCTGACAATATCTTCTGGTAAGACTAATTTAGCAATTAAACACTGCATAAGAAAGGAGTGCTTGCAGTGGTTGTGCAGCAATTAGCATGCTGCGATTGGAAAACGGTGACCCAAAATTTAACTCACGGACATCGATGCCATTCGTGGAAAGTGATACCTACACTGGTCCTGGGTGCCCCATTCACCAACTTCGCACCAAACAGCACGGTGAAGTGTGGTCAAACATACTACCAGGACTAACACGGCGTGGGAAGGCTTTCATTGAACAGAGGTTATGATAAATGACTGTAGATTGTAAATTAAACTAATGCAATGGCAGCTATAACGATGCTTATTGTCCAAAAGGTGAATTAATTGCATTCATAATTTTTTTTTGATGTAATATGCACGGTATTTTTAAATTCGTCAAATATGCTCATTTATGGAAACATTTATGGAAACATAACCGAAATGCTATGCAAATAAACATCACTTGTATACACATTACAGTCTTGAGTATCGTTCGGTGTTGTTTTGTATCTTGTAATAGTTCATTTCTAAAAAACACAAAATTATTGGCTGAGTTACAACATTACTGGCAGCAGGTTTAATGGCACATCGGAACAGGCTGTGCTGATTGCTGAAAGGAGAGGAAGTTCTGGAATTGCTAACAAGCTCTTCATGGAATATCTCACCGAGGATTAACATTCTTTCTGCTACACCCCCACCCCCCACAAGTGCCTGTGGCTAGTCGTTAAATCACATTTGCAGAAAGTTTCTGCCGCAGTAATCATGATTTTATGCTTATAAGAACATACTGTAATTCCAAAATATCAGCAAAAAATATGTTGTATATGGTTGAGCAAAACTCATTTTAGCACTTATAAAAACATGCAGTTATTGACTCAATAACTGAAAATGATTATTTATGGCCATTAAGAAATCTTGCAAAGAGGGACTTGTATAGTGGTGCAGTGGTAAGTGCACTGTGCTATGAACCCAGCCAGCTGAGTGTATTGTCAGTGGCAAGTGTCAGTTAATTATCAATCACTTTACTTTTACATATTTGATAGTTATATATTGACAAGTACATTTTCTTTTAAAAATCACAGTGCGCGTTCAGGCAGACAAGTGTGAGGAATCAGCTCATTTAACCTGCACACATTACTCTGTTGGACAATTTGTACGACTGATGGCGAGCTTTTTCCCACATGTGTAACTAACAGATCACCTGCAGGGATTGTTAGACAGCACCAATTATGAAAACTGAGATTTGTTATGATGTAGGGAATACACCAACAGTTCACGGTATTAATATATAAATCAACTGTAATGATTATAATTTTTATTATAATTTACATTGCTGTTTTTTTACTGACGAACAGAGTAGAACATTTAAACAATTCGCTAGTTTTTCGAATAAAAGCTCATATTACGAGCATAAAGATATCTACTATTCTTGTGATTGTCTTTTTGTCCATATGCTATAAACAAAATGTCAGGTTTCCATGTTAATGAATTCATTATAATTGCCTCAGCCTTTAAAACACACATGAATGATTTTCATGCAATATTGACACTACCTGTATTTTACCATTAATAGATTGTATATTAATGTTTGCATTCTTGTATCTTAAGTGAAAATTAAAAAAATATATGGGTACATATGGAGAGGAGTACTGTGAGTAGCCAATGAGGGATGAGCGTAAGGAAGTGCGAGTTGGTGGAGAGTTATGCGAGGCTAAGGATGACGTAACGTCACGGGTTACGTAGGGAGACTTTCGGAAAGCACTTTCGGGAAAGTGGGCGGGGCCGAGCTGGGGGGAGGAGCTGCCGAGAGAGTTCTTAAGGGGGACCACGTGACGCATACGGGGTGGTCGTGGGAAGCCAGGGTTAGGATCGGCTGGAAGAGGTCTCTCTCTTTGGTTCTTTCGGTAAAGTCACGTAGGTATAAAATAAAATTAAATCACGACGTTTTGGGTGCAACAAAGCATCCGTCATTAGGTGGGAAAGCATAGTCTGCTGCTGAGGCAGACTGTTTTATAAGGTTTGAAATCGGTGTAGCCAAAGGGTCATAAAGAAGTGGCCGGGGCTAGTGATGTTAACGTGAGAAATTAGCATGTAACTGAAAGATAGGAAAGCGGCCTCCTAGACGAGGGCACGGAAGTGGCTATGTTAATGTGAGAGATTAGCATGTAACTGTAAGATAGGAAAGCGGCCTCCTAGACGAGGGCACGGAAGTGGCTATATTAATGTGAGAGATTAGCATGATGCTAATGTGAGAAATTAGAGGTAAAGTCTTAACTGACTGTGATGTTTCCATCCTACCTGCCTATGTCAGCTGTTATTTCTGACTCTCGGTGTGTCTCTCTCTGTGTGTCTCTCTCTATGCCTCTCTCTTAGATCTCTCATGCTCACCCTCCTTTTCTACAGTTACATGCTAATTTCTCACATTAATATCACTAGCCCCGGCCACGTCTTTATGACCCTTGGGCTACACCCATTTCAAACATTTTAAAACAGTCTGCCTCAGCAGCAGACTATGCTTTCCCACCTGATGACAGACGCTTGTGTTGCGCCCGAAACGTCGTGATTTATTTTAATTTAATTTTATACCTACGTGACTTTACCGAAAGAACCAAAGAGTATGGACTCCTGCAGTCACGAAAGCTTCAAATCAAGGTCTCTCTCTCCTTACCGCGGGGCAGTGTTGGCTGATCCCTCACCCCAGGCAGACGGGTGAGAGAGCCTAGGGTTAGCCAAAGTAGTCCCGACGTATATAGTTATCCCAGGTCCAAGTGAAGGACGGAGAATAGAGTACACCTACACTGGTGTGCGTGTAGGATGCAGTATGAGAGCGTGCATTAACAAACGGCAACCAGCCCTCATAGTATTTCTCGTCTACACATACATACGATTGAAAATAATGAAAACGATAAGGATGTGTCATCCTTTTGTCAAAACGCTGTAGAATCCATCACAATGTCCTAATGCTACAACAACAGCATTAGACCCAAGGCAACGACCAGTTCCAGGAGATTTATCTTCATTCCCAAGGCTCTGGTTAGCACACACTAAATGGCAGCTGTGTCAGCCCATTCTTTTAAAGGCTTGCTTTTGTAGATGATGCTAACTTCCTAAGATTTATTTCGCCATTTTGGGCCAAAAATACTAAAGTAGATAATCCACCACAGATGGGAACAAAAACGGCTTCTGTAATCTCTAATAGGCGAGATGCTAGTCCCCGTAAGACAAAACAAATGAAACGTTTAAGCAGCAATTATAGTAAATTTAAATTAAACATAATGTTAACATTTAATTTAAAGATGTACGAACTCCTGCAGCTAGATATATTAAAAGAACATGAATGTAATGGTAAAAGCATTGTAAACTAGGCTATATATTGAAATGTAATAACTATAACTGTTAATTATATTTCTATTTTGCAGACAAATATATATTTTATAGTTCCTATGCGTCTTATAATACTTGGTAAAAAGCAGTGCAGTAGTTAACGTACAGCGTTACCCGAATTAAATTCCCGGTCCTGATATCAGTGACAAGTCATATAAATGGATCCTAAACATCCTTTTTCACCAAGCTGCAATTATCAGTGTGGTGAAAAATGGTCAAATAACCCCATTACCCTGTATTCAGAATCGTTTATCCAACAGAGAGATGACAAAATATATTATCATTATTATGATTTACACATTGCCAAGTTAAGTACTTCTTTGTTAGGCAATGCTAACATTGAGAGAGTTTGAGTTGTCAAGAGTGGCAAGGTTGGGTGCAAAAGGTTAAAGTGCAGCAGTGACTTTTCTTACTCAAGCAACTGCTGGTGGAAGGGGCTTCACAAGAGGGAACTCCGGAGAACCCCTCTTTAAGACTGTTGGCCTACTCTTCCTCGCTGGCCGGATGTGTTGTAAAAGGTTGGAGTAACCATGCTTTACTTCACCCTACTACACGTGACCTGCCTATCGCCTAACTGTGGCATACATACAGGTTGAATGAACAGAGGCGGCGGGATTTAAGAAACATGCCCATTGCTTCCACTGCTGAGACAGAGAAAGAACCAGCAGCTGCTGGGTTGCAAGTTCAGCATGCTAACCATTACACCAAGGCTGCACCCATTAGTGAGGATACAACCTCTGTAAGAAAATACATTTCTCACTAAAAATATCAATGGAGGTGAAGGGGTGAGGAGGGGGACAGCGAAAGTGTAAGCAAGAGGACATTAAGGCGAATATATTTCGACCGATAAATAGCCAAATGGCAACCCCACAAATGCCGCAAACCTACTAAGTGCAAACCCAAGTGGCATTGGCTCTTTATTGTGAAATTTCTAGACATATACACTGTATATATATACAGTGTATATGTTTAAGTGAATTCAACTGCCACCGTCAGTTACTTTATTGGCTCGCTCAATGAATTATTCCACAAGCACAATCATCAGCCTTGGAAATTTGTCACAGCAGACACCTTTATTCTTCTGAAATAAATGAGCATCAATTGCACCCAATGGGGGAATTCATCCAAGGAATCTTGCTCCTGTCGGCGATCGCGACAACATAGTACAGGCAGGAGAAAACATGCTCCTTTGCTGCTGATTTATTATTCTTGAACCATATAGGCCATTGTGCGAAGTCAACATCCTTAATTACGTATACAATTTAGTATTTGCTGGGAATGGCTATTTGCAATTAAGGATACTTGTGAAATTAGATGCGACAACTTAATATATACTTCCTGCCGATTCTAAATATATGCCAAGTATAATTATTGGGGCCTTTGCTGATTGAATGTCAAACGTATCTTAGGCACTTTTAATGTTTCGTGCATCTCAAACCAAATACACTTTTACGATTGTATAATACGTATGTAGTATATAACTTAGTGACAAACTTGGGTAATGAAATCCACGAGGGAGACAGGTATCAACCCTCTTTATTTACCCATAATAGGTTTTTTTGGGATAGATCGTGTAAATGTGTCGTTAAACCCGCCACCACCCGACACAGCCAATTAGTAAGGTTTGTCACATAAACAAAAAATGCCAATTCGTTACTAGTACAGCACACCGGTGTTTTAGAGAGCAAATCCACAATATTTACAATCTGAGTACGATGTTTCGCCAGTAACTACAACTAGCTTAATCAGGCGACAGACAGATTCATATATTTACGCGATCTAACCCCCCAAAAAAACTGTTATGGATGGTATTGGTCGCGAAAGACTACGTGTTAAACCTCTTTATTTATCTTCCCCAGCTTCCCTTACACAGCCATCTCCATCTCTATGCGCTCGCGACTCCGGTGCTTTTCTTTCCCCTCCAACCACGTCCCCCGTAGAGCCCTTTCCTCCAGCGCGTCATGGGGTCAGAGGCTCGTCCTCCAATGGGAGAGCTGTGCTCATCACACCTGCCCTGAGTATCCTCCACCTGTAACATCTGGCAATTCACCATCATTCATTCAAGCAAGCCTGACTCTGATGATGAAATATTACATCGTACCCAGTACAGTTTGCTTGTCCTGAATCAATGCCGCTAACCTTATGAACTTGTAGAAGACCGTGCGGTCAGTGGTTTTTTTTTGTGTGTGGAAAAACTTCTGTGCAAAGGATACATCGTCTGCTTATCTATTTTGAATTTCAATATAAGTAAATGGTACACTTGAATAAATATGAAGACATTTAGGCAATGTGAAACGTATTGAATTGAGTACCAGTTGGTGACCATTGAGCAAAGCAGCTGCACCCCCAACTTTGTTCTAGTATCCCTTCGTTTCCAGATCTATGGGAAATGTAAAACTAAAATTGGCTTAATTTGGATTTAATCACCCACACACCCCATCTTATAGCCATTAAGGTACATGCAAAGCCACGAGACACACACTCGCAGGCTTCTGATTAGCATGGCTGGCTACTTACGGTGCAAAAGAAGTTCAACGCTTATTCAAATCACGATGGAAGCACACTAAGGCACATCTGCAGTGTTCACACCATCCACGTAGACAAAGCCTACACCGGGTCGTTGAAACAAACGCGCTGCAAGCGAACGCATTTGCAGGCCAGGATGGTCCCGAAGGGGGTGGTGCAGCTAGCACAACACGGCAGCTATTGACCCCCCCCCCCGCCCCCCCCCCCCTAAAATGCCGATGTTCACACATTGCACGAGATACTAATTTAAGGCTAAATCGGCCTAGGGGAGGCCCAGTTCAGATAATCACCACTGATGATAGCTGCGGCCAGGAATCAAGGTCAGGCGGCTGGGTTCATACTTCAAAGTGTGGTGCGCGCTCACCGCTCCACTGGTGCAACCGGCAATGGATGTACACAGGCTCGGTTAATCAACTAGGGGCGTTTGTGCCGCCGCCCCACCAAGCACCTGGAGATGAAATGATTTTTCGAGTAAATGTTTTTTCTTCTATAAATTGTGTTGTTGTGTTTTAAAAAAAAACCCCAAAATATGATTCTTTCAACGTGAATTGCCTCATGAAGATAACATTTGAAGTTCACGTTAGAAACCGCTGCAACGCCACGGATCTGATTTGTGTCTTGGGGAAGCTGTGAAGGCGTCCGAGTGAGAGATTTCCCTTCACTCATTGCGATTAGCTTCGAATTATAACCACGCCGTTTAAGACCAATTCAGGGCGGTAAAAAAGGCACCCATGGTTGTAATGAGACGATGTCACAACGCTAGGCTGCAAATATAGCAGGTCACGGCTTTTGGCAGTGTCAAAGGGGTTGTGTAGTGCAGACTTGGGAGTCATGGGGACGGCATTTGAGTGCTTTGTCGTTTTATTTCATATTACTACTATAATGAGCCAAGAATGTCTGTGTGTAACGCGCGTGACGTGACTCCACATGCCACACCCCCGCCATTAATATTCATGAGCGGGTGGATTTTTACACTCACGCAGAAGAAGGTCGAGTGGAAACACAATTTTTTTTTGCAAATTTGCTTTAAGTTTGACGTTTCTTTATTGAAAGTGACTCTAATAAATAATTATACGCAGCAACAAAGTGTATTTGGTGTCTTTATTTATTTCTTCAGCACTTGAGACAAAAGGTAAGTCTAATTTATGCTTCTACATGATGGTAAAATAGATATTTATCGGTTATTTTCCAGATATATCGAATTCCAATTTATTTCAGCCCCAGCGACCAAAAGCAGAAGAGAATAAAGTATCAGAGCAGTGAATTTGAACAAATTGAAGGTCAGTTATATACAGTGCTACAGTGACATGAAGTGAAGTGTTTTATTATGTAGTTTTGTGCCAGATTCACTGCCATTAATACAGTGCTACAGTGAAATGCAGTGAAGTGTTTGATGACATACTTTCGTGCAAGATTCACTGCCATGAAATTTACACGAGATACAATTATACTCTGCTCAATTTTCTCGTAAATATTACAGCTTCCGCCCTAGGACGGGCAAACAAGATAGTTGTTAATAAATGTCTACGGTTGGTAGATAAGACAGTTATATCACTTTCACGGGAAGGCCAATAATTAACATGACGAGTTTTTTTTTCTTAATTAGAACACCATATTTTCAGAGGTCACTCACAACAGCCCCACCTCGTGGAAATGTCACGAGCTGCCACTGGATGCACACGTGCCATAGCAGGGACGGCGCAGGCGTGGTGACCACCCCGGGCGACCCTGCTTTCTTGGTGGGGGGGGACCCCAATGTGAAGCCGAATTAGTGGACACGAAGCAAGTTAGCGGCGTGTCTGGTGGCTCCTGGGTATGGGCGGTGCCGAAGCAGTGAGGGGGGGATGTGACACCTTCGTTCTGAAACAATTCTCAAGAGCTACGGCTCTGCAGGTTCACAACAATAGGTAACGACCATTTTTTGTTTGCAAAACAAACAAAAAACAGGATTTGTTTATTTACACGCCTATGAATGTGTTCGCTTTGTTATGCGTGGTCCGACTTGGCCGTGGTCGCAGTGAATGCCGACTTACCATTGCAGAGGAAGAGTCTCAAATGCTGCTTGACCTTTATCATCCGCACATGCACCGAGGGTTGGACAGCAGGTTCCCCGTCCCCTCCCAAAAGACGGCGCAGTAGGGGAAAACATTGCATCCCGACATCATTATGCACACTTGGTCATCAGCGTGGCTCAAATCTCTCATGAGCTGACTCGACCGCCTTTCACAAGCTCTCGTGTGTGGTAATTTGAATTGGTTGTGCTACACATGAAGAAATATAATTTACAAAAATATATTACTGTTCTGGGTATGGAGTGGGGCATAATGGAGGACAGAGCAGAACCAAGAAAGAAGCGCAGCTAACATTATTTTCCATTATCCAGGAACATTGAATCTCATTCCTGGGAATACACTTCGCAGTTATTCAATCGGCAGGTTGCAAGTAGTGGGGTAATGTGTGGGTACTGTCACAATTTACAAGATGTTTGGCCAGCATGGAAGAGCTCTCTGTCGTGGAGGCCTTTCAGTCAGCAGTGGCGTGAGCAGGTAATCGCAGGGCTGCACCTTTACCCCTTTATCACCCAGCCATGCAACGTCGCAAGCGATTGGTCATTTATTTAATATAGATGACGTCGGCAAACCACCGATTGAAGCTATTAACATATGGCTCTCGTGGTATGTGAACAACAGCTCTGGAGAAACAAGGTGATAATGTATCAAGGTGTGCTTACTAATAGACGCCACCGACAGCCTAAACAGGGAATCTTTGCATGTGAATTTCACAGACAGAAACAGAGCATTTCTACTGTGATGCTGAGTGATGCATCATGACAAAACAGCTTATACAACGTGTATACAGTATCGGATGTATATGTCTGTCAAAAGTAAAACATATAATTTGCTGTATGGTGATACCAATATTTGCATCCTGACGCTATAACGGAGCTTTTTTTTGCTTCAAAATACATATTAAATTAGTGCTCAGTCAAACATCATTATACCAATGCATATATATGGTTGCACACACATAAGGGTGTATAGAGATGGAGGGCAGTCCAACTACTGAATTTATATATCAATATATATGAAATAACACGATTCCTTAAAGACTACATTTGTGCATTATTGACCATTACTCAAAATAATAAGGTATCAGTTTTGTTGCCAGAATAAAGGGGAAAACCCTATTCTTATATATTGGTACTGGCAAAGGAGGTCCCATGATGTAGATGCTCACCCCGAGCTCTCATTACTCTGATAGTGCATTGTCTTTGAGCTGTACGCCTTTTGGCGTCCTCTGGTCTAACGCCGTTTGAGAGGCTTTCTCTGGTGTGGACCAATCAGTTTCAAGGACAATGCATATATTACCAGAGTATGTTTTTTGTAATGCAGACATGATTTCTTGTAAAAAGGTTTCAGTTTTGTTGCGAGAAAAAAAGTGGAAAAACCCATTCTCATAATATTGAAGCTTGTTGAAAAACATATCTGCATTGCAATAGTGAAGATCATAAGGTCAACATTCAATCATACAAATTTGAAGCACATATCAGATGCTAATTCTCTGCAGAAAATAATAAAAGGCACCTTTGGTTGCTGTGGCCCAAAAGGATCATCTTTAGTTTATTGTTCCTTTCGGGAACCAAGGCCATGAGCAGTTTGTTTTGCTTTGGCTCCAAGTATATAAGCTTTTAATCTAATAATAAAATGTTATAAACACTATATATAATCTAAGAAAATTAAGTAATAGGCCTGCATTATGCTTAAATAACTTAAACAAGGGTAAGCGTACTGTTATTTTATAAAAAAAAAAAAAACAGATGATAGTATACTACCAGGTGATGCCCTTACATTTTACACATTTCTCACAATAATTCTTTGTCTATTTTATCTAATTTAACAATATTTGGAAGAACGTAATCAACCAGGCTATGCGTTGTGTGTTAACCGACTCTTTGTGTTGCATTGCATTACATTTCCTGATTTTACTATATTTGCTTTCTCAAACTACCGATTTTCTTGCTCTAATATTACCGTGCTGGTTTGTTTATAGTCCACTGTCTCTCCTCCGGCCACTATGGTCCAGAATTCCACACAACTTTCTCATTGTCCTCTATCCCAATCCCCCCCTCTCTCTCTGCCCCAACCCCTCCCCCCTCTCTCTATTTTAAAGCCTCGACACAGTGGTGCTGTCTTTCTGTTTGTCATTCTTTGGAAGAACGTAATCAACCAGGTGGGATGTTGACTGTTGTGTTAGCCGACTCTCTGTGTTGTATTGCATTATATTTATAAGTTTACTATGTTTGTTTTTTTCTCATTCATTCTTACCTGATAATGGTTGCTTGTGTTGCAATCGAAAATTCGTATTCTATTTTAATTTTATTTTCCACGTGACTTTACTGAAAGAACCAAAGAGTATTTTATCTGTTTAACAATTAAGTGCAATGTATATACTTAGTTGTTGGACATGTTATGGACAATCTGGCCTAGACGATATTCGTTAAAGATTACAAGTCAAATTAAACATTTTCATTCAAAGACTTTTATCCATATGTAATGACATAGTGACATCTACTGGTTGGAAAATGGAAGCACGGGTACAGGCACCACTATAAACATCCAATCCCAAAGGGAGAGAGAGGTATCTGGGCAAAAAATAAATGGCGGGGCTGGCTGAGATACTCCCGGAACCGGCTAGAAGTTTCCACAAGAGGGCGTGGCCGAAGACGGAGCCTAGCCGTGGCTGCGGCAATATAAGCGGAGGCGGAGGAGGACTCGTGGTCAGTGTGGGGAGCCTTGGGTCCGGACTGCGTCGCTGCTCGCCATCATCTCTCTCCGTCGTTCAGCCATATAGCAGATCTCCTGTGAAGTCCCACCACCCTTGCCGGCACGCCATCAACCAGTGGTGAGGCCAGGAGTGGGTGGACGGAATCACGCTGTGGGATCGACCACGTGTATCCTGTAGGGATGCTAATATCTACGTGTGTACTCAGAAAAGAAAGAGGATAAGGTTGGCCTGTGGTGTGCCCGAATGTGAATAAAGAAGAGAGTATCCTCTACACAACGTGTCGCGGAAGTCACTCATTACACACACAATTAACACACATTCACTTCTATATGGTATTATACATGTGTAGAGGAGTAGAGGAGAGTGGTGGCGTCGTGTGCGCTGTCCGGTGCGGTGACATCACGGGACGTGGGGTCGCACACGCTGGGCAGTGCACGTGACGTAACCCCTCCTAGGGTATTTAAGGGAGACCCGGTGACGTAAGCGGGGTCACTGGAGGAACGGGGATAGTAGAAGGGGTAAAGAGGGAACCAGGGATAGTGATACGTGTTAATAAACCCTGGCAGAAGCCCCTAACTCACCTCCGTCTCCGAGTACGTCCGTCGGAACTACTCAACACATATGAAGTACCGGTGAAGACGCTGGACACCCAGGTTGAGGCACACGTATATTTATTTCAGCTTGTCGGTACAGGACAACACTAGAGGGGGTAGCGGCCCCCTCACCCGGATAACTGGGGATACCCCCTAGCTAATCTCACCTATCCCCAAGTCCTCCTCTAACGGGCTAGGGGAGGCTAACTGGCCCGACACTGGTGAGACGGGCTACGGTCTCCGGAGTCCCAGGGTCTAACCCTGGTTCACGGAACCACGCCTCTGGCTCGATCCTCTGCAGCCCTGACAAGGGCGGCGTCGAGGGGAGTCCAGGGCTCTAGCTAGAGGATCTTCACTCTTCCTCCTTCGTTCCCAGACTGAGCCCCGAGCTCTCTCTGTCCTCCCCCTTTATACCCCTCACCAGGATCCCAACCCCCCAGGCTGCCTGACGCGGACGTCGTTGCGGGCACCCCCCGTGTACTCCCGTAACTCCGCCCACTGTGTTTGTTACCCATTGGATCGTATGCACTTACAGCCCTCCCGTAACAGCCCTACATCACCCCCCCCATTACAGCTCGCAGCCGTCCCGGCTGCAACAATTCCAAATAAAGGAACATTTACCCCTCGACCCCGTGTGTGCCTCATTTTTTTTCAACAAAATGCAAATTGAAGAACAACAACAAGAACAACAACCATACCCCCGAAAGGAATGTCCGACGCACCCCCCCCCCCCCGCATAAATACGAAATCCGTAAAAGCACGTATATACAACTAGCCAGGAACTCCCCCCAGCACACACAGCACACCCACGACACACAACGCACCCACAACACACACACCGCGCCCACACAACACAACACACACAGTGTGCAAGGAGCACACCACCGACGCAGCATACAGTAACCATGACACGTGAAGGAAAATAAATAAAAAAAAAAAAGTTTTTTTTTTTCTTCTTTTTCTTCCTGCTGTATATTATAAGAGTCTGCGCATTTTAGCGCGCGTCCTTGCCGCAGGCCCGTCACACGGGGCAACCCCGGACGGCGGACCATCCGGTGGCGGCTGTCCCATTCGAGGTGAGGTCGCGATTGAAGTCGCGCGACTGTCGGCATCACCTGTGTGGGTTCCAGGGCGTGAGCCCGTCATTCCCGGTGCACCTGTGGGTGGGACAGCCGGCAACACATCAGGCGAGAGCAGCGACGGACCCTCCGAGTCGGTCGACCCCCCACATGCTTGGCCTCGCGTGCGTGGCGTGGGCCCCCGCACCGCAACAAACGGCTTCAGCCTAGAGGGGTGTACAAACCACCGGCGCCTCCCCCATTGGATTCGAACGCACTGAGGCCTCAAAACCTCAACAACCTCGACGGGGCCCCGCCACGGGCGTACGAGTTTAGAGGAGGTCGCGAGTGGTACCTGGGGACAGTGCAGCCATGCCCTGTCCCCCGGCTTCCACTGCAGCACGTGCGCGCGAGCCAGTCTGAGGCGCTCGTTCGCCTTCTGACGCCTGTCAGAATTTAGCCTCGCCGCATCCCGCGCCTCAGTCAGTTTGTCAAGGTTAAATTTAACGTGATCGTCCAATTTAGATTTGCCCAGCGGCACGGGGATCTGCAGCTGTGCCCGAACAGGTGGGTCGGGTTCGCGGCCATACATAAGAAAGAAAGGTGAAAACCCCGTCGCAGCATGGGGAGCCAATCTGTATGCCGCTAGAACCCCTTGAATTTGTAAGTCCCAATCAGCCTGTGAGTCCGAAACTTGCTGCGACAACATAGACGTGATGGTGCGATGCAGACGCTCGACCATCCCGTCCGTTTGCGGGTGATAGGGAGAGGTTCGAATTTTTTTCGTTCCTTGGAGATCACAGACTTGTTTTAGGAGTTTCCCCGAAAAATTTCTACCCTGGTCGGTCAACAACCGCTCCGGGGCACCTTTGTCCATGACATAACCTTGGACAAAGGCGTCGACGATGGCTGCTGCCGACTGATTCGCCAGGGGCCAGGCCATAGGCCAGCGCGTAAAATATTCGACCCCAGTAAGCAAATATTTATTTCCCCTGGAGGTGGCGGGGAATGGCCCCAGAATGTCCAGTGCGACCAGTTCATTTATTCTGGAGACCTGGATGGATTGCAAGGGCGGGTTCGACTCCCGTGCCGGTGGTTTGCGCTGCGCACACTGAGGGCATGCCGCCAACAGATCAGCGACATCCCTTGTCATACCCGGCCAAAAAAAATTCAGCTGGAGCAAGGCGAGTGTTTTCTGGGTACCTAGGTGGAGGAGGCGCTCATGAGCAGCCCACACCACCTTACCCCGTAGGCCAGAAGGGACCACCAGCCGGTGACGCTGGGATTTCCCGTCCCAATGCATAAGTAAGCCCGCATGGGTTTCCCATGCGTCGGCATGACCCGTCACACGCCCCCTCTCCCCGGCGCGACGACGCAACGCGAGGAGGGAGGCATCCTCCAACTGGAGGCGCCCCCATTCATCAACGGGCAATCCAAGCAGGGAATCTCTCCCCTGTTCGGCGATATCAATGGGGACTACCGTTTCATCGTCGGCGGCCGCCGCCAGGACCGGAACCATCATGTCCCCTACTGGCTTGCAACGCCCCGACCCCAGGAGGCATGCGCATTCGGAGGCGGTTGGCATCCGCGACAGAGCGTCAGCGTTGGTGTGGCGAACGCCCTTACGATAAGTGGTTTCAAAACTGAAATCCTGGAGGACCTCCAACCATCGGGACAATTGTCCCGATGGCTGTTGAACCTTCAGGGCGTACTGCAGTGCCGCATGATCTGTGCGGACGGTGAAATGCCGACCGTACAGATATGGGCGATACTGTTGGATGAAATAGACGATTGCCAACAGTTCCCTACGGGTGACACAATATCTTTGCTCCGTTGGAGACAACACCCGACTGCCGTACGCGACCACCCGTTCCACGCCGTCAACCACCTGGGAAAGCACGCCTCCAATACCTGTGTTGCTCGCGTCGGTGTCGAGCAAAAACGGCCTCGAAAAATCTGGGTAAATCAAGGGAGGAGCCTTCACCAGCGCGTCCCGAAGGGAGCAGAAAGCGGCTTCCTCATCCTGACCCCAGTGGAACCGGACCCCTTTTGATGTTAACGCGTGTAGGGGTTTTGCAATCGTTGCAAAATTAGCGACGAAGCGTCGGTAATATGATGCGAAGCCAATAAAACTCCTGACCTCTCCCACCGTGGTGGGAGTCGGCCAGGAGCTGACACACTGCGTTTTGGCGGGATCGGTAGCAATACCCGAGCGCCCTACGATGTGCCCCAGATAACGCACCGACTCGCGTAACAAATGGCATTTCTGGGGCTTAAATTTCAAATTAGCAGCCCGCATCTTTAGGAAAACCGCCCGCAACCTCTGGAGATGTTCGTCAAAAGTTTTACCAAAGACAATAACGTCATCCAAATAAATCAGGCACGACTCCCATTGCAATCCAGCCAAAACCAATTCCATCAATCGCTGGAAAGTTGCCGGCGCTGAGTGTAAGCCCATCGGCAACCGGTTGAATTGGAACAGGCCGTGCGGTGTACGGAAAGCAGTTTTAGGCTTAGAATCATCGTCCAGAGGAAGCTGCCAGAATCCCGAAAGTAAATCTAGTGTGGAGAAGAATCGCGCTCCCGCCAAGGCGTCCAGCGATTCGTCCATCCGTGGGAGCGGGTATGCGTCGGCAACCGAAATTTTATTAAGGCGCCGAAAATCCACGCAAAACCGCAACGAGCCGTCCTGTTTTTTAACCAGGACGATCGGCGCTCCCCAAGGGCTGGTGGAGGGAGAAATGATGTCGGCGGCTAACATGTCATCAACAGCCGATTTGACATGGTCCTTTTCGGCGGGACTTAACCGAAACGGATTTTGGCGAATTGGCGGGCTGTCACCCGTGTCAATATGGTGACGCAGCAGGTGAGTGCAACCCAAATCATATTTATCTCGACTGAAAACGTCGGAAAATTCCCTCAGTAGCGTTCTAAGCTGTTGGCGCTCTGAATTTGTCAGGTCCGTCGATCCCGCACAAAGCGCGTCGAGCCACCCTTCATCGCTGTCTGAATGTGGGAGCATCCGGGAAGCAGTGCCAACGTGGTTCGCGACAGGTTCCTCGCAGGGCACTGGCGTCGCGTGAGCGAGCACCGTCCCTTGAGGAACCACCACCGTCTGCGATCCCACATTGAGGACCGCGATGAAAGGGTCCCCGTCCCCTCTTACGACGGTCTGGGCCGGAATCAAATGAGGCCCATTAACCCCGGCCCTAGACGGTCCCAGCAAAACACCCTGATCCCCTATGCCCTTAGCGAAGGGCTTACGAAGTTTCAGAGGCACTAGCATTTGAGCTCCCGGCGGCACACGAACAGTTTTAACGACGAACGCCGGTACCGTCGCGAACGCCGACCGAGCCGCCGCAGGGGATGGCAGGAACGCCATGCGCCGCCCCGATGGAAGCTCAATGCATCCTTGGTCGATCAAAATACGAATGGGCATTTTACCTAAGAAATCCGTCCCCAGCAGGCACGGAACCGCCAGCGAGGAGGAAACGAAAATCGGCCCCGACAATTTGATGTCCCCAATAGAAATTTGCGCTCGAATCTGTCCCATGATGCCGAGAGAGCCCCCGTTAGCGGCATAGAATGGGACGTTAACCGGCAGTAAAGGCCGGCTTTGTACGGGCAGAATATTGTAAATTAATTCCGAAATGATTGTCGCCGATGCCCCCGTATCGACCAAGATGCGTACTTCTACCCCGTCAATGTGTCCGACCACGGCCGACGACCCTGACGACGCGGCTACCACGCGATGGGCCAACACGGACCACTGTTTGGGCTCGATTTGAGTCCCCGCAGTGATCCGCGTTGGCCCCTCGCAACGCGACATCGGCCCCCCGTTTGTTGTGGTGCGAGAGCGTGCAACGGGTAGGTGCTTTGGCCAAACATGTGTGGTGCCGCGACTCGCCGGGTCATGTTGCTGGAGCTTGGGAGGAGGAGGCCCGGCGTCCCGTCGAGGCGTCGTCCCGCGCTGTCGAGGAGAGCGGCACCCTGAGGCGACGTGGCCCCGGACGCCGCAGTTGAAACACCGCGGGAGCCCCGGTGGAGACGACGGGCGGTTGAAACGGCTTGACCCGTCCCGGGCCGACCGTACTTCTTGCGCCTGTTGCCGTCGATGGTCGACGGCGAAGAGCTCCTCCGTCGGAAGGGTGGCTGCAGCCACCGCACGCCCTGCCGATGCCCTGCTGGCTTTCCGCCGCAGGGACAGAAGGTTGGCGTGAAGGAGGCGCGCCGCCTGAAGAGAGGTCATCTCGGCGTCCTCCTGTGCGACGACAGCGATGTCCAGGTCGTCTGCCAGGAGGAGTATTTTCTCCGTGACCATCGCGTCCACGCCATCGTCGTCCATACGGGGAAAAGCCGTCTTAGCCAGCGCTAGGAGGCTCGTCCTGTATGCCAGGGGCGACTCCTTCTCACCCCGCTTGCGCTCGTAGAACTGCTCTCTGCATTCCGCTGAAGGTCCATAGACCCCGGCCAGCAGTTGTAGTGCCTTCGGCAGAGTAGACCGCTTCTCTTTCGGCGCCGATGTGAGGGCGGCGAGCGCGTCTGCGTCGAGGAGCGCCGGCAGCGCGCAGAGGGCTTCATCGTCGGACCACCTTGCCATTTCTTGGTGGGCGATGAAGCGTCGCTGGAAGCCGCCCCAGTCGCCCTCTGCACCAACAAATTCTTTCAGCGGAGGCAGCCGTTGTTGCAGCGCAGCGTTCGCCTTGGAAGTCTGTAGGCTGCTATCCCCGGGACTCGGCTGTGCGTCGGCGCGAATGGCAGATGGAATCGCCTGTCGCGGATGTGATGACGCTCCCTCCGCTGGAGATGACGCCGCTGTCCCAGCGAGAGCGGTGTCGGACCCAAGGTTGAGCCCGGCCACGCCCTCCGCAGCTGCCGTGACGATGGCGGGAAATTCAAAGTTGGAGTCTTCAGAAATGGCGGGAAGGCGCTCAGGTCGACGACTCCCCTCGCCCCGTGGTGGACCACCAGCCCCCAGCCGCGTGATGTTTTCCAGCGTGGCGGCAGCGGCGTACAGTAGCTCCGCCAGTCTCTCGTGAGCCAGCCGTAGCGCGTCTGGCTGCGGCCCCTCTTCATGCCGATGCCCCGGTAGGAACGCGTCGGCCCCCGGCTGCGCCATGTCTTGGTGAGCCGCCTCGGGCTCAACGACTTCAGCAGTGTCCTCCTCCGGTACTCTGGCTCGAGCTGTCTGACGTGTTTCCATGTCCGTAGTACTTCTGACACCAGATGAAGTACCGGTGAAGACGCTGGACACCCAGGTTGAGGCACACGTATATTTATTTCAGCTTGTCGGTACAGGACAACACTAGAGGGGGTAGCGGCCCCCTCACCCGGATAACTGGGGATACCCCCTAGCTAATCTCACCTATCCCCAAGTCCTCCTCTAACGGGCTAGGGGAGGCTAACTGGCCCGACACTGGTGAGACGGGCTACGGTCTCCGGAGTCCCAGGGTCTAACCCTGGTTCACGGAACCACGCCTCTGGCTCGATCCTCTGCAGCCCTGACAAGGGCGGCGTCGAGGGGAGTCCAGGGCTCTAGCTAGAGGATCTTCACTCTTCCTCCTTCGTTCCCAGACTGAGCCCCGAGCTCTCTCTGTCCTCCCCCTTTATACCCCTCACCAGGATCCCAACCCCCCAGGCTGCCTGACGCGGACGTCGTTGCGGGCACCCCCCGTGTACTCCCGTAACTCCGCCCACTGTGTTTGTTACCCATTGGATCGTATGCACTTACAGCCCTCCCGTAACAGCCCTACACATATATTGTAGAGACCACTCTCCTCCATTTCTATGCGTTGGCGTCTCAGAGTAGCACTCGTACTATAGGTAACCAGCGTCTCTTTTTGAGGGCCTTTTATTAGCTCCTTCAATGTTTTCCCATCGTGCCACTGACAATAATTGAGCTCTATTATATGACCATATTAAGAGAACTCTCCCAATACAGGACTGTACTCATGGTAGAACAATACACCGCCATGGGAAAAGCCCTGCAATGCACGACATGGAAAAATTTCTAAAATCCCATTAGATTAACGTACCTTTATTCCTATGCAGAACAACATGCACTTGTGTCAGATTCAGTAGTTGGTGGTTAGCACAAAGTGGTGTGTTGAAGTAGCACACATGCACATGAGAAACAAATCGGATATAATTGGCATGTTTGTCAACAGATTTCCGGGTATACCGAGGCCAAACTTCGTTATGAAATTGAAAATCAGACAGCAATATTGGAGATTTATGAACACTGCCTGGAGCTGAATATATATAAAGCAAAATGCTTCGTGACACACAGCATTGCCACAGAAGATTAGGGTGCAATAAGGCTAGTGACAAGAGCTACAGCAACAGTAATAAAGTGTGAACTCACAATGCTTGTGTAAGACTTACGGTTGTTACTTCTTTGGCTGTGCTCACCGAGGCGTGAACACGTGGCCAAAGGGGTCATCAAAATGTGATGAGACGTTCAGCAAGCCCCGTTCTTACCTTGGGTATCCTGTGATTAACATATTTAAACAATATAGAGCATTCTAACACATACCTGCATCAATTTTTGGGAATCAAAATAAAACTCTCATAAACATAGGACTCCAGAGTACAGCTGAATTAACCACAATTTTAAAATCCCCAGCTTATTTGAGAGTCGTGAGGACCTGTGCATTGATTGAGCCATAAAGGCTGAGAATGGACACAAATCTCTTTTAGCCCCAACTGGCCACATGACTTTTTGCCAGATTGAAGTTTTTTACTCAAGGCTACATTTTAGTGCATCTTTTATCATACAAGGTAACTTACAGGATTTGCTTTGTATATAATGCTGTATTTCACGTCCTTTATATAGAGCATTTACGGTGTTATTTTATTCTCTTAGCAGTGATCTACTCTAACAGGTTTCCAAAGCATTTTTAAAGGTGACTGAAAATGTCGTTGAAATATATATTGGGCAATGATTTCATGTTGAAAGGTTTGAACTATTATGCAAAAAATGACGATTACACATAGCTGGAGAAGCCTTTGACCAGCATTGAAAAGTCCTAAAATAAACTGGCAAACGTTTAAACGTAGTGAGAAAAAAGATGCGACAAGACATAGGTGACGATCTTTTAATCAAGAAGAAGAGACCGCAACGACATGGACATCTCCTATGGATGTATAAGAACGCAAAGAGGTTACCCTGAAAGCAAATTCGATGGAAATCGACACATGGTAGATGGGAGAGAGGACGACCTAGGACCAGCTGGGGAGACAGACATATTTGGCATGATGGGTTCTAACAATAACAAAGAATGTGGAAAAAAAGATGAGAAAGCCATGGAGGGAATTAATGTGGCCGTGTATAATGCTACATGATGACCTGGGTTACTCAATTACTTTGCTGATCTCGTTAAGGAGCATAAACCACCACGTAAACTCCGGTCATCGAACAAAGACGGTCATTGCATCGCACGCTTTCAGATGTGCTTCTGCGGCCGTCCGGAATGCTCTTCCTTCCGATATTAGGAAGCCACTAGAACTATGCATTTTTTTTTATTTAGATTGCAAATTTCATTAAACTGCCTTTTGTGTTTAGTTTGTTTTCCTTCCCCTGCACTTCTGATTAGCATGGTTGGCTACGTACAGTGTAAACTATGTTCAACATAGATACATACATTTGCTACTGAGTGGCCAGCGATGTCTAATGCTGCAAATCATATTTGTTCCTATTAGCAAAACCCCTATTTATAATACGGTACATAAATTTAAACAAATTGAGGCTTGCATTCATGACCAAAATTTAAAATAGCGTAGTAAAAACAGGTATTAAATTACTGCAGATTTAATATTTTTTTTAAACCCTCATAATGTCACGAGTCCAATTTGGTTACCAGTTATAAAAACAACATCGCTCCTTTGAACACGACGAAGGCACCATACGACTGGAAGTGCCTCTGTTCGTGCTATGTTACCCAAATTCCATCATTGATCATCCACGATTCTGATGCCATTCAAGGTGGACAGTGTGTCATCACACATACACATCACTTGATAGCACGCTATACAGTGTGGGAAAAAAGTATTTGATCCCCCGCTGATTTTGTACGTTTGCCCACTAACAAAGAAATGATCAGTCTATAATTTTAATGGTAGGTATAATTGAACAGTGAGAGACAGAATAACAACAACAAAATCCAGAAAAACGCATGTCAAAAATGTTATAAATTGATTTGCATTTTAATGAGGGAAATAAGTATTTGACCCCTCTGCAAAACATGACTTAGTACTTGGCAATCACAGAGGTCAGACGTTTCTTGTAGTTGGCCACAAGGTTTGCACACATCTCAGGAGGGATTTTGTCCCACTCCTCTTTGCAGATCTTCTCCAAGTCATTAAGGTTTCGAGGTTGACATTTAGCAACTCGCACCTTCAGCTCCCTCTACAGATTTGCTATGGGATTAAGGTCTGGAGACTGGCTAGGCCACTCCAGGACCTTAATGTGCTTCTTCTTGAGCCACTCCTTTGTTGCCTTGGCCGTGTGTTTTGGGTCATTGTCATGCTGGAATACCCATCCACGACCCATTTTCAATGACCTGGCTGAGGGAAGGAGGTTCTCACCCAAGATTTGTCGGTACATGGCCCCGTCCATCGTCCCTTTGATGCGGTGAAGTTGTCCTGTCCCCTTAGCAGAAAAACAACCCCAAAGTATAATGTTTCCACCTCCATGTTTGACGGTGGGGATGGTGTTCTTGGGGTCATAGGCAGCATTCCTCCTCCTCCAAACACGGCGAGTTGAGTTGATGCCAAAGAGCTCCATTTTGGTCTCATCTGACCACAACACTTTTACCCAGTTGTCCTCTGAATCATTCAGATGTTCATTGGCAAACTTCAGACGGGCATGTATATGTGCTTTCTTGAGCAGGGGGACCTTACAGGCGCTGCAGGATTTCAGTCCTTCACGGCATAGTGTGTTACCAACTGTTTTCTTGGTGACTATGGTCCCAGCTGCCTTGAGATCATTGACAAGATCATCCCGTGTAGTTCTGGGCTGATTCCTCACCGTTCTTATGATCATTGCAACTCCACGAGGTGAGATCTTGCATGGAGCCCCAGGCCGGGGAAGATTAACAGTTCTTTCGTGTTTCTTCCATTTGCGAATAATCGCACCAACTGTTGTCACCATCTCATCAAGCTGCTTGGCGATGGTCTTGTAGCCCATTCCAACCTTGTATAGGTTTACAATCTTGTCCCTGACATCCTTAGAGAGCTCTTTGGTCTTGGCCATCGTGGAGAGTTTGGAATCTGATTGATTTCTTCTGTGAACAGGTGTCTTTTATACAGGTAACAAGCTGAGATTAGGAGCACTCCCTTTAAGAGTGTGCTCCTAATCTCAGCTCGTTACCTGTATAAAAGACACCTGGGAGCCAGAAATCTTTCTGATTGAGAGGGGGTCAAATACTTATTTCCTTCATTAAAATGCAAATTAATTTATAACATTTTTGACATGCGTTTTTCTGGATTTTGTTGTTGTTATTCTGTCTCTCACTGTTCAAATAAACCTGCCATTAAAATGATAGACTGATCATTTCTTTGTCAGTGGGCAAACATACACAATCAGCAGGGGATCAAATACTTTTTTCCCTCACTGTATATGAGTTAGCTCTACACTAAATTGATCAAAACCCTCATAATTAAGCTTCCCATAATCCGACGTAAACGCAACATAAACGGCGAAGTTGTTGCATCAGATGACAGTCGTTTGATATTAGGCCATGATGTATAACAGTACTTTAGAAAATAAAGTTAGGTTATATATGCCGAGAAAATTACTCATGACAAAATACAAATGTTTTTGTATTAAAACATTGCTTATGTTACCCAGGTCAACCTTGCAAAACCGGCAATGTGGCACGTGTCTTCGTGGGTTTATTAAATTTACTGGTTAAATAAAGTATGCAACATTCAAAGGAAGTTCATTCATCTTTTGGAAATGTACAATTTTAAGATCCTCCACCTTTGTAATAGTATTATCCGTTTAAAAGAAATGTAAACCCAATTCAGCTTTCATTACATCTATCACTAGTTGCTAAACATTGGAATACATATTAATAGTAATGGATGTGTTATGGGGAAAGTCGAACGAGGACAAACAGTGTTATGTATTTTGGTCAAGGGTTCACAGTTTGAAAGCATTTACAAATTGGTTTGTTTGTAATGGCCTGACTTTAAAATGAATTAAAGATATTTAAAGCAATACACAAATGCATTAGTAGGGCACTGAAGTCAACTCCATGCTCTAATGAGGTTATCATTATTGCTGTCATTGTATTGCCCCCTTGCTTTATATCACGTAAATATATTAGGAGTACAGTATACACATTAGCCCTGAATGCTTGGTGCATGAGTTGTGCATAATGTGGCAAATGTTACACTCTAGCCAAGAAAATCAAATTGGTGTGGCAAAAGGGAATTGAAAAAACCTCCTAGATTAAGTGTGCCGCGTGAGATAGTGGGTTCTAATACATTCATCCTAAAATAAATCTTTGTTGTTGTCAAGTCGCCGACAGACAGTGATGTTGCATGTGAAATTTAACAATCTAAACTAAAATAAATAATTAAGTTAATAAATGGTAATATTACAGTTGTGATAAAAACGTATTTTGTGAAGGACAAAGCAGATCATAACTTCCACATTTGTTTACGTTTAAATGTTAGAAATATGCAATGTGCAACATTTGCGGCAGATATTAAGGACGTCTTTCATATTCATCGCATCATCTTTCCCAGAAATGCAATGCATTTTTAGAAGCACAAAAAAAAAATACAACAATTTTCATAAATGACACCATTTCATACTAGAGAAATTTCACAAAATGCATTTCATTTAGAGGCGAAATAGTTTCATCAGAAGATGTGGGCCTTTTGGAAATGCACTGCCACAGAACGGTTGACCCTGTGATGGTGCAATCTATTCAGATTTATTTTTCCACAGGACTATAAACCTATTTGTACAGTGCGCAACTGTAGAATTAGCTCTAACAATCACGTCTGTTCAGCATTGCAATGACATTCAACGATCCCTACGTTGTGCATGTTCACATTTTATCGTGAAGTAAAAAGCTTTGTAATGATATTTTGCTTCAATATTGTTTTAACGTTTAAAATGTTGTTATTAAAAACACGCATCTCATAATTAATCAGTGCCAGTGAACATATGACTAAAGTTACATTTTATCACCAATGAACACTCCTTTTCACATGCAGTATGCAAGTTAAAACATATTCCCTTTGAATTGTTTTTTTTAATTTCAAAGTGTTCTTTTAATTTAAGTGTTATTTTAGTTAAGTATGCTTATGATGTTCTCACAGTTCCAGCTACATGTTATGCTTAATGCCCTCAGAGTAAAAATGTAGGTGCCTATAACGAGGCTGTTATGAGATCTTGGTTGGATGAGATAATGAACTGCTCATATGGAGCAAAGTGCCTTTTACAATCTGAAAATGCTTCAGGGACCTCACTGAAAAGCACGTGCTATATTCCAGCGCAGGTTCCTTATGAAATTTACTTGAGGGAATTGCATTTTGTTGCCGTTGCACAATATATCAGTGAGCAGTAGGCCGATTTTTCCATATGAAGGCTACTAAGAAATACAAGTAATGTTTTTGTGATCTTAAAAATGTTTGACAAAGAAAAAATAACGCCACTGCATAATTAATCAATGAGCTAATTAGTACATGTTCCGGAACATATTCGCATGAAGAGACAGCCATAGATGGGAAATGTCACACCTATGCAGCCTTGGTGAATTGCTGCTAAGCAACCATTGCACGCAACACATCTGGTGCAAGCACACGACATTCGTTATTTAATACCCATTTGTTTAATATGTTTTTACTTATCACAGTGCAATCAGCAGGCCATTGCAAAGGCAATTGTATTTCACGTAAGCACATGCACTGGTAAATATTGGTCTTGACACACATTTTTTTGCATGATCACTTGGTAATGTGAGTTGAAATACATGTTAAACAATCATCTGCACATACAGTATAATCTTATTTAAAATATGTTCGAGGTTAAACTGGATACACATTTTTGCGAATATATACTATACATATGATAAAGTTTTCAAATGTATAACATATGTTTTACCTTATAACGCATTTTCAACACTAGCTGCCTGGCAACAGTATTGTTAAAACGCAGCGTTTGCCAATTGTGACTTCATAATCAAAGCATCTCATGTAACTTTTATACACCCTTATCCACAACTACTCCAACAGTAGACTGGTGACAGATGGCTCCATTGAATATTCCTTTCATAAGTTATAGATAAATTTATACTAATTGTCTTGAAGTGTTATGCATTTTCCTTTCATTTGCTTTCCCATTATCCTTCATTCAAAAATCGAATGGACAGAACTTTAAAGATAATCTTGATATTTTAGTTCAATCAGGTCAAACATGCATGTGATGTTCCACAAGCTTATTTACGAATGTTTGTCACATACAGGGCAAACTTGTTTGTCATTTAATTTCTCAAGTGCATAGTCCTACTTTGTGTGAAAAAGTGAAGACCTCATTATGTTTTAAGGAAACCGCTATGGTTCTGTTGAAAGCACCACATTCTTTAGAGTGCAGCAGTTATAATACATGTAATGCAGTCATGTTAGACAGTGCATCTCCCAGTGGGTTGATGCAGTGCTCGCATATAGCCTAACTCGCACACTTCTCAGAGTCAGGCGCAGTGAATTACAATATGTGAACCACCGTTAGGTGCTGCATCCTGGTTCTCTATGCATAACACAGCAGATTCCAAAGCATTAATAACATAAAGACCCCACAGAATACAATGCTCTTAATGATGCTGGACATGAAGCAAACTTTTCAGTTGGGAATAACCTGAAACATAAATGCCGGATCGGGCTGGTTCGTGAAGTTTTTTGTTAACACTTGATCCTATGGACACAAAGTTGAAGTTACTGCTCTGATTTTTATCTCCAAACAACGTCCGATCATTGTTTACGTATTTTTATTTTTTTTGTCACTTTCTTCAATTATCTCCCAAATGTGCTCAGAACAACCTTAATTTTGGAAAATTGCCCATGGAAGTGGATATAACAGAGATACCTCCAAGACCCCTTCAAGCAAGGTTGGCCAAGCTCCAGAATTGACCAATATTCTAGGTTGGGCTCCAGAACCAGAGCAGCACTAGAGCAGAGATCACTGGGGGTGCTCCAGAATTTGGAGCCATAACTGTTAAATATACACGTACTTTTTTTTCTCCTCAATGTTTTAGTTTAAGTAATCTTTTTTTTTTTAACCCAGATACATTCAGTCTATACATTAACCGTTAAACTAAGTTACAATGGATTGTATTGCATTAAATAAAACAAAAGGTGACTGCTCAATTGATTAGTTTAACTTTTATTTAAATAAATATTGACTTAAAGCTTTCGTGACTGCAGGAATTTATATTCTTTGGGTCTTTCTGTAAAGTCACGTATATAGGTTCAAAGAAAATAACAAAAAAAACTACGACGTTTCGATCATAACACAAGCAGTCGTCTTCAGGAAAAGGGGGGTTAGCTTCCAAAGGCAAACTATTTATAAGGGTTTGAAATGAGTGTTGCCCAAATGTCAGCAGCCAATGTTAATGCAAGTGGTGGGCAGTCAACCCGACGGTGGTTGGTTTTCCACCAATCATAGAGCTGCCAGGTGAAAATTAGCATGTTAATGGCAGATCACAGAGCCACAAATGAGGGGTAGTCGGCGCGCGAAGTGGCTGTATTGGTGTGATGCTTGTGAAATGGACGTAAAGTACAACTAACATCGGAAGGTGGTACGATGGGACCATCATAGCCAGTTATGATTTAAACTGGTTGATAACATCCTTCCAATGATTGCTCAGTTTGTACCAATCTTATCAGTTTAAATTGTGTCTGTGACTATATGTAGGGATGGCTTCATGAACGAAATTTTTTTGGTTGCAAGCCGACTGGCTATCAACAAAGATTCGTTCATGAAGCCATGGAGGAACAAACATTACCTTGAATGTAGAACAAAAAAACACAATCCCTAATTTGAAGACAGCAAAAAGAATGCAGGACACATGAATGACTAATAAATTGAGCCTAAACACCTCGTTTGCTTTTCTCAGCTGTTGTGAAATTACTTCAAATAATTTAGAGCAATTGGTATTTGCACCATTCGTCTATCACGAGGCTATCATAAAGGCTGTATAAATTTCAGAGACTGATACAATCTGCAGTAGTTGACAGTCAGGGGCAATGTTTTCATGTAGCTTGACCGAATTTGAAGTGTGCGAGTAATTTCCAAATTGCTCTCTTGACCTTTGAAGTCACAGCGGAACCCCATCTCAGATGAGCATCCGTATATATGTTAAAACACTGCAGACAAAGCTTCCCGTTAAAATAGCTTCCACCAAAAAGCACGTACTTATGAAATAATGCTTAATAAATGAACAAGAACCGTACAAAACTGCAGCTTTACACATTTCGACCACCAGCTCTGTATGCCCTCCAAAAAAACCCAGCTATTGCTTTGTTCAAATGGGGGTTTCATCACGTAAAAGATTGCTCATATGTTTTATATACCTCTGCATTGCACAGCTTGAGCCAAACACCAATTCACGCCTTAGGAGGTAGCCCTCCCCCACTCCTTCATTGACCATGCAGCACAAACAATGGGTCAGTTACCCCAAACACGGCTGTTTTATCCCAGTCGAGTAACAGTGCCGTAACCACGTTCAATTTATGTAACCGATGACGCTTCTCCGATTTCATATGGCTTTTGACAGAAAGCAAAACTCATTTTTCTCAGTGATATGGAACTTTGAAAATAATTTAAGGAAATCTCCTCAATATAACCCTATCTTTTTCTTGGCAGTTGCCGAGTACAGGCACTCATGACATAAAGGGCAATGCATGTTCAATGTTGCCATTTTCTGGTCTAAATTCTGATAAAATCTCAGTTATGTTACAGTTATATTTGCTCTATTACATTACCAGCAGTATTTTTTTATGCAAGATAATGCATGGCCCACAGTCAATGGCTGTTAATGTCAAACTTGCATCTTGTTGCCTAATGATCCATCTTATAATTTATTGGACGTATATATTTAAAACATTGTTTTTAAGCATAGGCCCAAAATGTCACACAACCAGCAATAACAGCACCATGAACATTGTAATAGGTAAGAGTTACACGTTTTTAATTGAGCAATGTTTTACAAGATGTTGTAAAAAGAGATGGGAGGGAAATTCAAAGTGGAGCAGTGTGAGAGTGGAATTATGTGTTTGTTCCTGCAGTTTGTGTGGTTGAACAGTATGGGTGAGACAAAACAGTCCGTCTGGTAGACTGAGTCCTCATGTCTGTCAATGGGGTATCCCCAATGCACTCTAGGAGGTCGCGGATCTGGATGTAATTTGCGTCGAACCAGTCCTTGTCTTCGTGGTTCGTAGCAGATGGTCTGGGCACACGAGTGTAGTACAGTGGTTTTTTGAGCTGGTCCCATTGTGCGTGGCTGATGGGTGACCTTTGGTATCGGACGGTTTTCCAACGCAATATGGAGTTGTGCTTGAAGCTCCTCTCGTTTTCCGAAGGCCTTTAGTCCTGAAAGATTCAGCTTTCTCTTGCCCGTATTCCTGGTCTTCTGATGTCTCAGCGCCAGGTGAATAACCATCACGGAGCGCAAAAGACGGTGGTCGGTCCAGCAGACCTCGCATCCGTTCATTGTATTTGTAAAGGGAATGTCTGAGAATAGGTTTTCCCCTTTAATTCTGGCATCAAACAGGTGTTAAGATGTCAAAACACCAAACTGAAACCTTTTACAAGGAATCATGTCTGCATTAACCACAATTCTTGTGGTCAGAATGCAAACAAAAAACATACTCTGATAATAAATGCATTGTCTTTGAAACTAATTGGTCCACACTAGAGGAAGGGGAAAACCTATTATCATATATTGGTACTGGCAAAGGAGGTCCCATGATGTAGCTGCTCACCCTGAGGTTGCCTTACTCTGATAGTGATTGTCTTTGTGCTGTATGCCTTTTGGCGTTCTCTGGTCTATCACCGTTTTGAGACTAGGCTCAAAAAAGCTGTCTCTGGTGTGGACCAATCAGTTTCAAAGACAATACATATATTATCACAGTATGTTTTTTTCTTTGCATTCTGACCACAAGCATTGTGGTTAATGCAGACTCCTTGGAAAAAGTTTCAGTTTGGTGTTTTAACATCTTAACACCTGTTTGTTGCCAGAAAAAAGGGGAAACCCTATTCTCATATTTTGGTACTGGTAAAGGAGAATGTCTCTCAGATCACTGGCACGGACGATGACGTAGTCCAGGAGGTGCCAATGCTTGGACTTGGGGTGCTGCCATGTGGTCTTTTGTTGGTCTAATTGGTGAAAGATTCTGTTTGTTATGATCAGGGCATGTTTGGCACACTTGGTCAGGAGGAGGAAGGTGCCGTTGGCGTTGACTTTTCCCACCCCTTCCTTGCCAATGGTTCCGCTCCAGATGCTGTGGTCATGTCTAACTCGGGTATTGAAGTCGCCCAGGAGTATGACCTTGTCGCTCCTCGGGACGGTGGTGAGGGTGTCATCGAGATCGGAGTGGAACTGCTCAATGCAGTTATGCATTCACTATCTCGCCTGGTGTACGTGAGGTTGTGGTTTAGATCCCAAACCTGCCGCCTGTATATTAGAAGTTTGCATGTTCTCCCCGTGGTCGTGTGGATTTTTCTCTGGTCCTCTGGTTTTTCCCTCCACATTTAGAAACATGCATTTAGTATTTGCCTGCTATACATTTCCACATAAGCGACTTCATTGAGTCATTTGTGGCCAGGTCGCTTCTGAAAACGAGATATATAGCTAAGTGGATCTTACCTGGTAAAATATAAATAGTTTAATTTATTAAATGGTGTTTCAAAAGGTAGTGATTGTAGTTCACTTACTCTTGTAGCAGATGTGAGTCTAAACACCTTCCAGGGTATTGGAAGTACAACTGTTTGCATCAATGACAGCACTCTGTTTTACATTTCTCAGCAATCTAGACAATAAAGGAGTTTAATCAACAAAAATGCATCAATTACCATGGTAGAACAGTAAAAAGGCAGCTGCCCAAACCTTAATTGAAGAAAATTAGGAAAATTAACTGGGACGGCACATTTTTGCACCATTGGGGCTACCATTCCTGACTTGCTTAACCTCGATTGCCCACATCCAATACTGTCAGCTAGAAATGTGCCACTTAAAAGCAGAAAATATCCTCCTGAACCAGTTGGTCTCAATCCATTGGCAGCTTCCAATTAGTTCCTTGTTCCATAAACCAGGACCATCTCACCCAGTATGAGATCAAGATAAACTTGGCTCTGCCTTTTATTTCTTGTTCAAATACGTGGTTATAAAATTCGGGAATGGAGGCAATTTATTCCCCAGAGATCAGCCCCAATTCTGAATGAACGCAGCTATTGCTAACGATCCCCAAAAAACTCAAACCGGAGCACTATTTGCTCACCAATTAAGCCGAGTGGCGGTAGGAGACTGCGTGCGTAATGTGGACTAGTAATTATACAATGAGGCACGGGAGTTTATTTCCTCCATTCCACTTATTCGTTGTATGGAATTTGGTCAACCTGCTCCATGGAACACCATGTGTAAGGTGTGCTGTCATATATCTTCACATTTATTTTACGTTTATTTAGAAAAGAGCAAGTAAATACGTTCAGTTCGTCATACTAAGTCTTCAGCCATCCATATCTAGTCAACCTCAGCCCTTTCACATTGGCTTCGTCATAAATCCTATTAAACTGTACAATAGTGGGAATTGTCTTAGCATTTTAAATATGTAGTTAATTGTTATTAAGTGTTACTTAAATGGCTGGTGTTAATAATGAAAAAAATATGTACAATAATTTTTCTACTTTTTTGGGTCTTTCGGTAAAGTCACGTCGATAGGTTCAAAGAAAATAACAAAATAACAAAAAACTACGACGTTTCGATCGCAACACAAGCGGTCGTCTTGAGGAAAAGGGGAATTAGCTTCTAAAGACAACTGTTTATAAAGGTTTGAAATAGGCGTAGCCCAAATGTCAGCAGCCAATGTTAATGTAAGTGGTGGGCAGCGACTGCTACGGTGGTGGGTTTTCCACCAATCAAAGGGCTGCCAGGTAAAAATCAGCATGTTAATGGCAGATTGCCGAGCATCCTCCACGGCGAGTGCACCAAGGTGGCTATGTTAATGTGAGAGATTAGCATGTTAATTGTATATTGTGAAGCAGCAACCTCGAGGACGGTGCCGCAGTCGCTGCCCACCACTTACATTAACATTGGCGGTTGACATTTGGGCTACGCCCATTTCAAACCTTTATAAATAGTTTGCCTTTGGAAGCTAACCCCCCTTTTCCTCAAGACGACTGCTTGTGTTGCGATCGAAACGTCGTAGTTTTTTGTTATTTTATTTTATTTTAACCTATCTATGTGACTTTACTGAAAAACCCAAAGAATATGAATTCCTGCAGTCACGTAAGCTTTAAGTCAAGATTTAATAATTTTTCTCTTGGTTGATTGTTTACAGGATGCCAGATATCCCCCATTACCGGAGATGCTCTGCTCACAATGAGTCTGGCTTCGAGATGTTTACAGGAGACAAGACTCATTCCAAATAAAACCTGACCGTTGGAACTTGTTTTGTTTACGATAGTATTTTACAATATTGTATTTATTATATAAACTAAATAGTGAGCACATACAATAGATGCAGCTTTTTTGGCAAGTCTAAAAATACCCAGAACCCAGAAAATACTAAACTTAGTATGTGCACTCTACCATTCTTTTGTAAGTACGATGAAGAAATACAATATTTAGACCTTAATTGTGCTTTACCGCTTCCTTCTGTGACATTTCGATGACAACGAATTCATGCAAGAAGGCACAGGAGTTATTAAAAACGAGGAAGCATGATAGAGTGCAGTGCTCTAATATTGTAAAAGGTAACTTAAGTTATGTTTGTGAATTGGACCTTTGTGTCTGACCCGTTACCAAGTTGAGACCATTGGTCATAATGTTGTCCATCCAGCCGATAGTAGTTCAGCAATGCCCTCTCCCCTACCCTTTTGAAACAAGCGAAATTTATCACAATATATACACGTATCCAATATGTTATCTACAACTTAGGGGCCGTCCATAAATGATGTCACGCGATTTTGGACCCCCCCCCCCCCCTGTCACACGGCGTCACAAAAAGTCAGACCCCCCCTTCAAATATAACATCACAAAGCTCTGTCCCCCCCCCAAAACCATATTTCCATTTTGAAAATAAAAAATGCTTCAAATCGCTTTAAACTATTGTCATTGTAGTGCGTATTTAATGTGGTGCTGCACTCTGATGTTGTAAGAGAAAACATTTATTAAAACGTCTATTTAATTAAGTAGAACGTGTTGTCTATATTTATTTTAAGTTGCGCATTTTGACGTGACGTCACATTTCTCACCCCCCCCCCCTCGTCACACATCGTCACAAATGTCTGACCCCCCCCCCCCTCTAGGTGCGTGACGTCATTTATGGACGGCCCCTTATGGAGTCAAATTCGTGATGTTCTTTTCTTGAAAAAGTTACAGATGTCAACAGTTTTTTAGCTTCTTAATCAGTGTATTATGACAAATGCCACGGCAAATGCATGTGTTTCAAACACTCACACACGGGGCTGGGTACACATATACAGTGCCCCTGGTGTATACACAGTGCTACACATCAGTGGCTTGGTCTGACCCTGTTGATAATACACTGTGGGAACAGCACCAAATAAACACACCGTGTGTTAGAGTGTGTGGGGGAAAAACCCTACAAAGGCAATGTTAGTTTCATGATTAGTAACATATGTTAGTATAATAATTGTCATTCATGATTGATTGTCGTTGCAATATGCCCCTTGTGCTCCGATGAAATGTTTTTTTTGTGCATAGAGAAGTGGACATGGTCTTGTTTGTAAATTTCTTATAAACATGTTTTTTTTTTGTTCCGGAAAGCTGCAGCGTGCTTGATTTCAGTGTGTTGTCCAATAAACAAGTCCAGGCATGACCCTGGGCAATTGCATTGCACATCCAGAGGAAGGAATCCAGATACTCCTTGCAGAGCAAAAAAAAATCCTCTCCCGGAGGTTTTGCACACAGCAGGCACAGCCCACTGTCATGACGGTCGTTAGTGAGCGCAAGAGTTACTGCACAGTACGCCCGCAGTATTCGACAATACCACCCTGCTGCTGGTTACGGCCTTGCCTGTTGTACTGTGAAAAAAATAATAAAAAGATATATACTGCTGCAGGTGCTAAGAAGATCAAAGGTAAAAGTCAAAATCAGCGGGCGGCACAGTAACCATTTCAGATAAACAGCACGGCTCACATTCGTCGGCAATGCATTTTAAATGTGGTGTTCGCAAGATTCGGGATGAGCATAGATAACAAAAAATTACATTCCAAAAAAGGTCTCCTTGAGCTTTCCATTTATATTAAAACAATTGGCAATGTTTGCTGGAGATTCCCAAATTGTACAATTCGACATTTATCTTAAACAATTGGAAATGTTGCGATAGTTTGCCAAATTTTACAAAAAACATCGATAAGCAAATGTTGCATCATGGATCCTGAAATGGAGTCTTTCAATAACACAAATGCTCCGTCTCGCCGTTTAAGAATACGCATCACAAATATGCAAATGGTAATGCTATAGCCAGGAATTGTCTCGTAAACATAACGTGCAAAACATTATTTTATATACAGTTGACCAAAGGATGATTGGAACGAAGTCAATGCATACAATCTGTAAATTATGAGAAATCCCATCATAATAAAAAAACATGTCAGCAAAGCCTTTCTCGAAATGTGGCCGGAGTAAATTCTGTGATGTCACATATGACACAGATTCCAGAAAAGACATCTGCATTGTCACAGACATTCTTTCAAGCATTTCTCAATATATTTCCCATCAGGCACATCTCTGCTGCCTAAAGCTCTTCCAAACAGTGCCAAGAAATGCAGGGGGCATGAGATTGCCTTCTAAAGATTGGGACCTTTGGCTACATACCCAAGGGAACAGAACATCACAACATACTTTCAGAGCCCTAGCATACTTGAGAGATGGCGTCAGCCCAATGGCATTGGAAAATGCATCTCCATGGCGGAGACATTGGGAAATAGGAACCTTGCCTGCATCTATCACACACACTGACATTGCCTGTATGTAATATAGGGCACCTCCAGTAAATCGAGGCACGTCGTAGAAAACATAAAGCATTCCGTCCCAGTAAAATAAATTAAAACACACCTATTTTTGTAATCACATCACCTAAGAAAGTGCAGTCACTATATTTGTTTAACTATGCGAATTCCAGTACATAATTTTACTCTTATACTACTCGACTTATTTAGCTGATGTTACTCTTACCAGTGTAATAGTACCACACAGAGAAAAATGGCTGTCGTTTTCACGTTGAAAATAACAGTGTTCACATTGTGTAGGAGGAAGCGTGGAGCTTGCTCTCCTGCTTATGAAATTGAAATATCTCACTCAGGGATTTGAGGATACATAAATTAGTAAATGAACATCACATACATGTATGAGGTGAATGAGTCTGCCAATGGGCCAGATATACGTTATAGGTACAATACTGATCCTAGTATTTATTACTATTAGTTGTAACAATTGTGTTTTCAACTTCCCGGTGAACTGAAATAATTAGTTGGTGGTTAAACACTTGTAAAAAATGTTACATTACATTTTTTGGCTATGTCGGGTGGTGGGGGGGTCTTCTAGCATACATATGGCCAGATGATTGTGGCCCAACCCATAACAACAATTATGAATCATAATATTAGCTGTACAAACCTACATATTGTGTATACCTACACTGTATGTTTTTTTAAACTCAAACTATTGCACGATGTCCATGCATGCGATGGGAACAGTCTTGTTCCGTCTCTTCTATGCTGAAATTCTCGACGAGGTTTGAACACCCGTATTAAGATATGCTTCAGGCCCACCGGGAAGCGTTTCAACCCAGATAGACTTGCGTAGTTCAACAAAAGTGATTGAGGCAGTAGTTCAAGAGCTATTGTATGCCAGTATAACTACACCCTGGATGCTCTGCAACACAGCCTCAAGCTGTCACCGAGTTGCGTTACCTCGGTAGTGCAATATGTAACGATGTATGTTTGACACGGAACTTATAAACCGCATCAAGAGAGATGGTGTCATTTGGTCGACCGTTTGACCTAGTAGGAGGACAACACGGAATAAAACCTAACACGAAGGTGAAGGATTTTTACTCCAGTGGTGCCTTATTATCCTCAGCACGGATATGAGACCTGGAGTTTGTATATAGAAGCCACATCCAACCAACTGGACAAATTCAATGTGTGTTACATGCGCACAATGCTGAGATGTTTTTCCTTTCAATCACGAGGTTCTACAATGCATCCATTTCCTCGGGATTAGAAGCCGCACTCATTACAGCTCAACTGCGATAGGATGGCCGATTACCAAAGACAACTGCTATATTTGGGGAACTAAAGGAGGGAGCCTGGCTCACAATGTGGCTGGTCAGAAGTAGATCTTCAAAACACACGCTGAAGTACAACATATGGAGGAGTGCAACGTAGATATTGGAAGCTGGGAGTCAGCGCAGCATATGCCACGCTGGCACTGGGTAGGTAGATACGGTGCGGCTTATGGTTTGAACAACATTGCTCCACGATCAAGACAAAAATACAACTTCGCAAACAACCCGTCCGACGAGCGTCAAGCCACAAACGCAACCAATGTGGGAAAGAGATGGTATTTGATCTCCACAGCCACAGTTGCACACACAAGACATGATATCGTCAGCAGCGTCATTTTTGGACATGAAGGACAACAATCCGTATTGTACATATGTATCTCACCACAAGGATAACATAAATGCTTGCAGTGAATTTTAAAACGTACTAGTTGAATGATTGATTCTCGAGGCAATGACTAAGCATATTAACTATACGCCCTGGAATGTTGATTATTAGCACAGTAAATGTAAGGCTTCCAGGTGTGAATTTTCTCATTACAAACTGTCAGCTATATCTTATGCAGTGTGCTTGCCCGAGGTTTTATTTTTGAAATTTCGATTTAATGAAGGTGTAATATATATGAATAACATGCAGTACTTGATGCATAATTCACATGTTTAACATGTGCAGTGTCTGGACTATTGCTAGAATACAAAGGCAGACATCAGAAATTGATAGACTAGTTGTCCCAAATGTGTTTTGATTAGACAATTATATAAATGGCATGGAGCAGCGGTGCAGTGGCCTGCGCAATGTGCTACTAATGCATGGCCCAAGTGCAATTTCTGACCATGGTTAACATTCAGCGGTGCATGATAGCTGAACCTGCCCTGGCTTCCTCTCTCCCCTTCACAAATACACACTGACCAGTGTGGAAAATTATGGTCAAACAACCCCCGTGTCTGGAAGTAATTTGGAGTCCTTAATCAAGTAGTAGATGACAAAGGTCTAGATATTATTAATATAAAAAATAATTATCATATATAGTCTTTGGTTCTTTCGGTAAAGTCACGTAGGTATAACATTTTATTTTATTTTATTCCTGCAGTCTCGAAAGCTTCAAATAAATTATCATATATGTTGACCTTCTTTCACGCCGTACGTATCCATCCATGCTAATCAGAGGTACATTCATAATTGTATACCTCTAATGTCGATTAGTCATTGACTGTGACACATACTACATTGCAGGTGTTTGCTTAAATGTTAAAATATTTTAAAGCCCAACCAATACGATGTAATACATGTTCCTGCTTGTACATTAGAAATAATTGAAATGTGAGAGACAGGCCAGATAAAACAAAATATATTGGGAACATAACCTTGCTCGTGTGCACATTTTTTCGAAGTGCAATTATGAAACACATCAACGAAGTATTACCTTTCTACATTCCAGATACACAACTGCCCACTATAATAACAGAGCAACGCTACACGTATCTCCACATCCAAAATGACTAACATTTTCAGAAACGCACATCTATCTACAACAACTATGTCCATAAGTGCTGGGAGTGCAATGGAAACCGTTATTTGTTTTTAAACACAATTGCATGCATATTGTTGTATTGCTATTACGGCATTTATGAGGCTGATCCCCATGAAAAAGTGTTTAATATAACCGGACCATTTTTAAAGGCAATGCGTGTGCAATTTTACGAGATAATATTGCTTTGAAAATAATTATCAGCGTCTGTTTATGTAAGTGGTTTAAAGAGTGCATACTGCAGTTGATGTTTATCATGCACACCATAAAAACGCTTCTTATAGGCAGCCAGTATCCATATAGTGCACTGTATTCATTTTACACTCACATTTGCAAAGCAGTCTAACTCTAAGCATTGCTGACAAAAGGACTCGTTATAGTCGATGCCAAAATGTTGACAAATATGGCTTGGCCGTTACCGTACGCATACGTGTATTACTACGTTACAAAAGCTTGGGAAATCTAAACCCCACACGCCCTTAACTGCTTGTGCCACCTACTGACAAAAAGGTATAGCAGCACATGCCCAATAGAGTACAACTAGATTTTTACATTTAATTGTAAACTGAATAGATTCTTGGTAAAAATGTTAATTTAGCTTAGCAAAGGGCAAAGCAGTGGATTGTGTATAAGGAGATACATTTTTTCAGGATATCACTCAGCAAGCAAATTGGTCATTTCTCTGTCATTACCATAGTAAAAAGAGCTGACCCATCACATCTAGCTTTCTGACATCACGTGCTTAAAGAACCATGCAGTCATGTGGCTGCCAAGCAGATGCTGCCCCACTCATGAATGCACACGGTAAATGGAAAGAAGCGGACCAAAAATATTGCTTTTTTTTGCCTGGGCTTTTGAATTTTAATCTAATTACTTGTGTCGTGGGTTCACTTGAGAGACACATTAATTCAGGAGGCAACACGTTTATTCTACGACCACAACGGGGTAACTACATAACCAGTAACCACAATGGGATAACTACATAACCGGTAACCACCACGGGGTACCTATATAAACGGGTCAGGTCAGTCGGCACACCGCCTGACCCACGATGCCGACCAAGGAGAAGACGTAGCACGGCGGGTTCCATTCCAGCAGACAGCCCCGATGGGACCCCGAGACCTCCCTTTTATGCTCCCCAGCGTGGCCTGGCCTCATCCTCAGCCACGCCCCCTTCTGGAACTCACCAGAAGATTCTGGGCCATACACCACATGTCCCTTCTGTCACCTTTGGCCGACATCCTTACCCTGTCCTGCCACGTGCCCTTGCCAGCCAACTGGGCTGCTACATCCTCAGATGCCCCCTCTCTATCAGTAACTGGCGATAGGCGCGGTAGTGACCCATTATATGTCACTACACCTGTGATGTTCACATGCACATCTCTATACCTTTCCAAATGTATTTCAAGATGCACATGAAGAACTAATGTTGACCAAGTTGTCCATGGATTTTCTCGAAGCATTCTGCCCTTATTTTATCAGTGTAAAAAACATTAATGATCGCAGAGACCTACATTTGAGATAAATGTACCCTTTATAATCTAATCCCCAAAACCATTTGTTTTAATAGGTATACTGTTATGCACATGCATGCTAGACTATTTGTGTAACCATGCAGGTATGTTTCCATTGCATGGATATATATATTACTTCCTTCTAAATGTGTATAAAAATATATCACTGGTTTCAAGGAAACGATTTTCAAACAAACAATAACATGCTAAATGATCCAGTTATTTTTTTCACATCTGACATCAGTACATGTTTATTCAAATCCCACAGCCAAAGCTATAAACCCGAAATTTCATTTTAGGGAATTGCAGTCTCCATGAACATTTTTCCATAAAATGTATTTAAAAACATTCAGTGGCCAATATTGAATTTGAGGTACAGAACAATTTGTGTCATGTCAGCAGTTTGATCGATGGTCTCTTTGCTAAAAAGCAAATACATTCAGACATTCCCAAGCAAGACAGAGTACAAAAACATCAAGGTAAAGCTGTTTCCCCTCCAGTTAAATTTTTATGTGACACTATATATTCCACATGACAAAGCTACATCAATAATAAATGACAGTTTGAAGGCATTTAGTCATTGCATTATAATTTTTACAATATAACACTGAAGGAAGCCAAAGATAGGCGATTATATGCGTTGCTGTAGGTGGAAGTCTCCAGAGACATCACTGGCTACGCATCTAGACCAGTAGCAAAACAGCATGATTTCACATCATTACTTTCTCCAGAATACTATTCCACAGGGATTCACAGGCTGAATCGATGGAAAAACATATTGCGTTGTGTTTTTTGTCAGCTCCCTTGTTTCATTGCACAACATTTGAAATTACACTGATTCAATACAATTCTGAAACAAATCTCACCATCATATTGAATCAATAACTTTTTTTTACATTTAAGGCAAGTTTTATAATAATGAAATTATAGACAAATTTCAATGCTTGCCATATTCTAGGTGTTTTTTTCTGTTGATGTAATAGCATTACATGGTAAAGTAACAAGAATCGTCCATAATTATGATATGAAATCATCAGTGTCATTATGGAGGATATATTAGCATAGAGTACATTGATTTTCATATATCTGTCTCTACACGTAAATGTAAAGTAATTTTTCCACAAGCCATTGGTCCAACTGCCTTGTGGGAGTGCATCATTTGAGCAGTGAGCTCTGGACTGGTTCTGATATAGTGTCTCCTCATCAGAAACACATATATTGCATGTGGAGATATCTCCATATATATAAAAGGCAAAGTTGTGATTATGTGTCTGTTCAAAATGTTTAGCGTACTTCCCGACATGCAACAAACTTTAAATTTGCCATGTGAGTACTTTCCAGACTGTACACCATGCAAAATTATCAAAATACACGTTTTTGGGGGGGGGGGGGCTCAATAATGCATACAGTATATTTATTGCACGGCAAGTGAGCTGTGACGTCAAATCTGTCATGTGACCCACGCGTGCGGAAGCATAACGCATTGTAGTGTAGTGGTTAGCGTGCTGCGCTACGAACCCGGCAACCTGAGTTCGATTCCCGCTCACGGCCACCACCGGTGACGATTATTTGAACCGGTTCTGGGGCTCCCCTAGGTCGACTCAGCCTCAAACGAGTAACTGGTGTGGTGTGTGGACATCGCCACTGGAGAGACAAAGGCGGCCGGGTGTGGTGAATCCAAGTCCCGGGCGAAGCCGGGTAGTACAGCTAGTATAGATATACATGAGATTGTCTGCTTATCCATATTGTTATTAACTATGCTGATTATTTTGTGTTACGTGTCATATAACTTTGCATCGAATTAAGACCCATGTCCTAAAGAGAGGGCCCTTGCCTATAACATCTAGCAGATCACCAAGATTTCATTCAAGCAATCCTTTGTGTTGATAATATATCGAAGCCGGTCCTGAATCAATGCTGCTCAAAAACTATGCACTTCCAGAAGGCTTATCCCATTGTGAGAACATCTCATATCTACATACACAGGAAGTATTTAATATACTTTTTGAGCCACTTTACACTGTCCTTCATTCTTTAATACGGAGTTTTTTGGCATATTGATTTACGATTATTAGCCACTGCAATACAATCGTGATTATCTTCCACGAACATTTATTTTAAAGATTTCTCAACAACATTGTTCATGGTAATGTATGTGTCATGCTCTACTGTCAATACAATTCAAGTAAAACTTAGAAGGACCAAAGGATCCAAAAGACAATGTATAAAGTGTGTGCATCATAAAACATCATAAACACAATTTAAATGGCTGTCACGAGAGTCATTACTACCAATTTGTCTTTTCATTTCTGTTTTGTTTTCTTATCATGTGTTCCATATTGACATTAATTTATATGGTTGGCAGTCAGGAGGTCAAAATCACCAAACTGCAAATCGGCCTCATTGGCAGTGCAAATATAGTTTCCAAAATTTTATATCATTCTAAATAATTTACAGCATTTCTACAAATGGCATTTGAGTAAATTTTAGAAATGCAAAAAAATACCGTTGTTTGTACTTTTGTACCTACAATTTGGTAGAATCTGTATCAGCCACCATTGACATTCAATTATCCTCATGTTGCATGCAATCAGGGTGCAGTGGTGGCACATTGGTTAGCGTGATGCACTATAATCCTGGTGACCAAAGTTTGATTTCACGTCATAGCAAACATCAGTAGAGGGTTATATCTGAAACCGGTCTAGGCCCCCTTTAGCCTTCACCAGCCCACACTAGCCAACGTGGTGTAGTTCATCCAGTATCACATTTACACGTGCTACTTGTAGTATATTTTACCATTTTTTATGTTCAAAATGTGACATCATGGCACCTTGAGATATACTGCATGGGAGTATAAATAATACATTATGATGATTGTTACAGTTCATGCATGAGACAAAATCCTTCCAAAACTGTGAGAGCCTTACATCACATCTGGGAATAGAGGACTAAAAAGTATTTTCATTGTCTTATGAATAGGCTTTTGGGTTTTGTGATTTCAACCACAACAAAGTCTGCCTCCTGGTTACAGAATGGTCTGTAAACAGTGGTAATACTTTTCATATTTATGTAATGGTGTTGAAAACCTGCTGAGGATAGCAGACAGCTGTGTCAATGTCACCAGTGGAGAATCATTCACATCAATTGTTAACGTTTCTGCACGACAGTATTCATATATTCCTTGTCTGTTATATTTTGCTAACATTTCGGTCGTGGCAATTATATTGCAGCAATTACTGTCCAGTACTGATGCGAATTACATAATTTGACAGACCTCAAGATTAGACGGCTATTCATCTTTGTTGCAATAACTGCTGCACAACCAGGCCTGCCTAATGCAGACATTCATGAATGACTTTGATCAGCATTATCACTGGAGACAACTGCTAAAGTATTGATTAGGAGCCAATGGTTGATTTTGAATAGTAACACAATCGAGAAATCATGGATGCAATTACATTACTCTGGATGTAATTGATATTGGGGTGTGCGTCGAGAAGACTGATTATGACTTGAGACCAGGAAAGTGACAATAACAATTTGCTCAGCAGCAGCGTGATGCAGTAATCAGCTAATCAGGGCTTTGAATAATTGTGGGACAACAGAAAATCTTCCTCCATCGAGCAGACTCTTCAACCAGGCAATGTACACACACAAAAGGTATACTTGCAAGTTCTGATCATATTTGCCACCGTTCTAACCGTTTTCCCCGAGAATCACAACGCTGCATCTTGATTAGTTATGGGAAAAATACCACCATTTTTGTAATTAAAGTGCTATCCTGTATGCAGTGAAATGTTTAATTCAGGTTTCTGTGGGACATGCATAGTCACTCAGAGCCATTAGGTCTCTTACCCAATGCCTGGAGTTTTGCCCATCTATATATATACAACATTGTTCATATTTTAATGTAATCTGGATTTAAAACATTTTATAATGCAGGTCTAATTCAACTTCTACAACATTAGATGAAATACCCACTGTTAAAACTTTACTCGTGATGTTATAAGAAGATGATGGTAAAAATTTGCTCATTATTGGATGGCAGGATCATGAGAGATGTCGGCAGCTTTGGGTAGGGTCTTCATTCAGCAGTGGATTGACCATGTTTGCTTATGATGATATTCAACTTTAGTAAAAGCAAATTTTAAAAATTATACTAACATTGGTATGGATGAACAGTTACAGATATGTCAGAGTTTGTGCGTGATCAAATAAGAATAGGGGGCATGCATGCAGTTACAACACAATACACCAAGAGAATTGAGAACAAATCTCCAGGGTGTTGTGTTGAAGCCAAATACTCTTTCTGGTGTTCATATTCTTTGGGTTTTTCGGTAAAGTCACGTAGATAGGTTCAAATTAATACAAATAAAATAATGTTTTAAAATAAATAAATACACTTTTTATTTTTATTTTTCGATTTAAAGCTTTCGTGACTGCAGGGATTCATCTTCTTGGTTCTTTCGGTAAAGTCACGTAGAAGGGAAGTAATAAAATAATAAAAATAAAACATAATAAAACAATTCTCACGACGTTTCGGCCACAACGCAAGCAGCCATCCTCAGGCGAAGAATGCACCTATCTACGTGACTTTATCGAAAGACCAAAAGAATATTGATTCCTGCAGTCACGAAAGCTTTGAGTCAAGAGTTTCTTTCTCGTGTGTTTCTGTATAAAACAGTGCCATGACACGTGCATGATTAGGTTCCACCACTGATGATCTTGTGGTTGCATGTGTAGTGACATAGAATAGGTCACTATGGCGGGTAGCGCTTGTTACTGGTAGAGAGCGGGATCGTGGGTGTAATAACCCGGTCTACCAGCAAGGTAGGTTAAGTGTGCCACTGGAGCGCGTAGCGCTGGTTGCTGGCAGCGAAGTGCATTTGAGGATACAGCAGCCGGTCTGCCAGTAGGGTACGTAATAGGCACGGATGTAGGGTAAAGGTGACAGAGGGGACACGTGGGGCAGAGCCCAGAACCTTCTGGTAGGTTCCAGAAGGGAGCGTGGCCGATGGCGGAACCAGGCCATGCTGGGGAGGATAAAAGGGAGGCCTCGACGCTGAGTCCTGGCTGATGCGGTTTGGGAATGGAGCCCATCGTCCACGAAGTCTTCGTCCTCCTCGTCGGTGTTGGGTCAGGCAGTGTGCCGGCTGTCCTGACCCGTATATAGTTGTCCCCTATACTGTGGAAAGTGTAGAATAAACGTGGATGCCTCCTACTATTAGTGTTTCAGAAGTGACTTACTACACGTGTCAGCAGGATGTTAGGCACGGCCTTGAATGTCATGTCGCACCAGCCACGGTTAAACTCTCTCGTCTGCACCAGCTGCAATTCTTAGCATTGGTTATGTATTTATGCTTAACTTCGGAGGTGCGGGGGAAGGACAAACTAAACAAAAAGCAGTTCTAACGAAATGAGCTTTCAATATAGATTTGGAAGTGCACAGCTCCAATGGCTTCCTAATATCAGAAGAAAGAGCATTCCACATGGCAGCAGAAGCGCATTTGAAAGATCGCGATGCAGTGAGCGTCTATGTTCAATGATTAGCCAAAAGTGGCTGCGAGGATAACCAGAGTTCGTATGATGGTTTATGCTCCTTGACGAGATCAGCAAGGTATTGCGATTCATTTGTGGCAAGCACTTGGGGGTAATGAGTATGATCTTATGTTGTAAGGTTATGATCTCCAGTATAATTAATCCTCATACAAAATAAATCAAAGGTTTTAAAACAATTGTTTTACATTCGAGATAATGCATTTTCAAAACTGTGTACAGTATTACAATTAAACTTAAATGGAATATTAACAGACTACGAATATCAATGCACAACGCTTTAAAAAAATACACTGTACCCTTTACGTACAGGCTGTTCATAATACCAGAAGAGCAAGCAATAAGATCCTGTCATTGCATGCTGGGGCACACACAAATGGTCGACCAAAGTCCGTAACCACATCAAATAGTTCCATCCAAAGTACAATCCGGTTCCAGGAAGCACTAGCTTGTTGTGGCTAGCAAATGAATGTTGCACACCCCAAACACATTTTCATGATTTGAAAGCATGTGCTGTCCTCGTATTACACCGAGTCGGACATTTATTACATACACATTACCTATATCCACCGTGTATCTAGACTAAGACATATGTCCATGGGCTTCGTTCTTGAATTGTACATGTATTTCATGGTGCACCATATTTCCTGCTATCTGGCTCATGGGTAGGTAACTGCCAACCCGGGGCATATGGAAGGAACATTCCACTCACTGATATGGCTGGCAATATATTTGCTCAATATGTCAGACTACAAAATCAAAAGGAAGTTATTATGAGGTAGATGGCTTAAAAATAGAATAATTTCACATGGTGGTCAGGTAGCTCAAACGTCAACCCGCTCAACTGGCTTTATTGACGACGTGGGTTCGAATCTAAGCAGTTTAACGGTGATTAAACTGGGTTCTCAAGTATAGCGAGTTGCTGGTCTCAACCTGGCCATTGGGAGCACGACAAATGCCATGTTAAAATTGGTTTTATATTCTGGGAAATTCTAGCCCTGAGGAAACAAAAATATCAAATAGATTGCCAAAAAGACACATTTGTGCTAAATATGTAAATGTTTCGGGTTTACTCTCAAACACAACGGTGTGCTGAAGTAGTAACTAATTGTCACGTTTTGTTTACGTGACAAGCCTTACTAATTGGCTGTGTCCGGTGGTGGTAGGTTAACAACACATTAATATTTTTGCCATCCAACCCAAAAAATATTTGTGAAAAATACACACTTCATAGCAGTGTGCAGGACAAGTAAAAAGAGCGCCCCCTATTGGGTAAATGATAAAGAGGCCACGGGTGAAAATTTACGGGAGAGGTCCTGTGTGAAAAATTTATTCTGCAGCTGATCTCTGACACGAACGGCGCATTGCTCTGCGAGATTTCTGAACGGATTAATCATCGCATGACATGATGTCGATAAAACAATTGGAATAAATTGTGGGGAAGAAAAAAACCGACCAGAAATAAAATCCAAAAAGACTCGTTCTAAACTGTACACAATTACCACCAAACCTTCCACGAAGACATAAGGAAATCGTGGAGGGAATGAAAATATTTATTCCAACTAATACAAATGCATTGTATTGGAATTTCCAATGCAACATTGGTGCTTCACAAGTTATAAAACCATTCATCACCTCTCTAAGTGTGCATACCACCAATTATGATAACTTCGGTTGTATGTTTCTTTCCTAGGTTAAGTACGTATATAATATATAGCGTATGTAATGCAAAGATATTCTGTACAGCCTCAACAGACTTTAGGAGCAAGTGCTGTTAGCGAACACCTATGAAGGCTGGCACGGCACTCGAGGAGGAAGGTGACCACCATGCCCAGCCGCCTTTGTCTCACGAGTGGCGATGTTTACACACCGCACCAGGTAGTCATTTGAGGCTGAGTCGACCTAGGGGTGACTCAGGACCAGTTAAGATAATAGTCGCTGGTGTGGACCGAATTGAACCCGGGGGACCAGGTTCGCAGTGCAGCACGCTAACCGCCACACCAACTCTCCCCACATGTAATGTATGTGTAGTGGTGATACGCGCTGGGTGTATACGTCGTGTGCCAGCGCGTATGTACGGGTGTGTGTGTGGTGACGCGCGCTGACGGGGAGGAGCAGGCGTCAGTGCGCGGGTGGGGGTAGTGCTGCTGATTGGCTGTGTGCCGGTGACGCGCCCAGAGGGAGTGATCGGGTAGCAGCGCGGTGTGATTGGTCGGGGAGTGGAAACACGCGCTGAGCGGAACCGGATCGTAGAGATAGCGCGTGGGGATTGGGTAACTGAGGAGCGGTGCCGACGTTGAGGTCCGCATCCGCTCCGTCTCCCGGGAAGAAGAGGTATATAAGGTGATGCACAGAGGAGCAGGGGGCAGAAGTGGAACCATCTAAGAATGAAGACGAAGGTGCAGAGATAGAGCCCGGAGAGGAGAGTAATGGAGAGTAGAGGAGAGTAATGGAGAGTAGAGGAGAGTAAGGTATAAGTGTGTAGCCAGAGAGAGAGAACGTCTACACGAGCTGAGTGATGTATAGTGTGTAGCCAGAGAGAGAGAACGGTCTACACGAGCTGAGTGATGTATAGTGTGTAGCCAGAGAGAGAGAAAGGTCTACACGAGCCGAGTATGCATACGGTGTAGCCAGAGAGAGAGAAAGGTCTACACGAGCCGAGTATGCATACGGTGTAGCCAGAGAGAGAGATGCAAAGTCTACACGAGGCGAGTGGAGAGTGTAGCAGAGGCGCAGAGTCTACACGAGACGAGAGAAGAGTGTAGCCGAGGCGCGGAGTCTACACGAGGCACAGAGAGCCAGCAGCACAGAATCTAAGAGAGTCAAGAGAAGCGTAGGGTGGAGAGAAGAGGTCACGAGTTGTACCGTTGTATGGTGACCGCATTGTGAAGAAGAGAGGCCACGCGTTGTATCGTTACAAGTCAAGATTTAATAAAAGAAGTGTGTTCCCGTCAAGGAGTTTCCTGCCGTCATTTTCCAATACTTCATATGTAACGAACACACATGCACACAGCCTCTGCTTCATTCCATTCCCTCATCCAATGAACAGCCGAAACATGCTTTTTACCAATTACATGCTTTAGTTCTACAAGCACAGGGCATGACGGAGCACCCTAAAATCCACTTATGTTTATAATACACTTATAATGCGATATGTGTATTCCCTGTCATACACATGCGAGTTTGATAATACATTTTCACACCACACTCCTGCTTGAGATATGTGATGAACATGGCCTCCAGTAAAGACCGTCATCTTTAATAATGCATTACCTGTCAGGTGAGAAATATCGCAAGTGTTTGAACATGGCTTTAAACGTCTTTGTTTATCTTAATTAGCCAATTAACAGTGTCAAGCACAAAACAAATTGAGGTGCTTCTGCAGATCGTGAAAGATAGTAAATGTTAGAGCAGGGATATGAGGTTGGTAGACATATTTGATCATAATGAACATTAACCCTCAGAGTGCCACGACATATTTAATATGCATTTGATAGTATAACAGATTTAACATTGTGCCTCCAAAGGTCATGACATTTGCCCAGATATTGTAGTTCCAGTCAAGAACAAAACCATGTTAAGTGAAACTTCGTGATACGAGTTATCACTCGGCTGACAGTGTAGCCACATCATTTATATACAATGTTTCACAACTATGATGGATTGACTTCAATTCCATTATATCATTCTTATAACAATGAAACTCTTGACATACAATGTACACGTGTAGTGACATCGCGGATGTCACTGTATGGTGCCGGCCCTAGAAGGGCATGGCGTGCGATGTACTCACATCGTGGACATCACGTATGCAGCAGCATTGTACATGTCACCAAGTATTGCCGGCTCTAGCAAGGCACGGCATGCGATGCACCGTCATCGCGGACACCCCGTAGGTGGGTGTAGTACCAGCCCTAGTGAGGGCTTGGTGAGCGCTGGGATAACGCAGTGGCACCACACATGGCATGCAGTGCCGTCTCCCACCGGAGGGAGTGGGAGAGTTTCAGCCCATGGACAGGGTGACCCTGGGCCATGGCACTCTGGTTGACCCCAAAGGCACGTGACCGGTAAAGTCTCCAGGGGGAATCCCAGGTGGGGGCTAAAGGGTGGTCACGTGTCCGGAAAAGTTGTCTCAAGAAGAGCCGAGAGAGAGCCAGAGCTCTCTCGAAGGTGGGCGGGGCCAAGGGCGGAGCCGGCCCCGACCCGGGAGCATATAAGCCGGGTCCCCGCAGGGACCGGGGTTGGTTGTTGCTACCGTCATCTGAAGATCTACGTTCTACGTCCAGAAGAGTCTCCAACACGTGGTCCGGAACCCCGGTCCGTTGTAGCTAACTCCAAATGTCTTAGTGTAGTTAGCCGGGTGGGCCACCACCCTAGGCTGTTATCTGGTAAAGGAGCGGCTACCCCTTTGTGTATTCGTGTTGGTGTAATAAATGTATTGCCTCTAAGAAGTACGTCTGTGGCTCAGTTGGGCCCACTACACATGCAACCTTCTTTATTTGCAATGTTAAAATAAAAATTATAAACGAATTGCACTTACTTTACTGTATTTGCTATCCCAACGACAAATTATGTCATATGTTGTACATTAATGAGTTGGATTAAGTTGAAAATAATCATAACATTCATCCTGAAAGGTCTCACTGGACACCAATAACTTTTTGAAGAGCATCCAGCATTGGAATGTCGGGCCACATTTTTTAAAATTACTACTGCATCGGTCGACCCGTTTGTGTTCTACATGCCATAGAACACCCCAATGCCATTTCGGATTGCACAGCAGGATCTTATATGTTTCGCTCCAAGTCTTGGGAGCTTCCATTCCTGAAGAAGCTCCGAGCTTATAGGGCAAATCATAATTTTACTGCCATGCAAAACATCAGAAATTTGCGTTTTTCAGGTGCCAGAAACCCAGAGTACTCAAGAGAAAACTGTGGCACGTGCATGGCAGTACCACTCGAAGGTTCCACGCAGACCAGTTCATGAACTTGCTTTCTGTACTGCTGCCTTTGGATCCAGTGAATTGTGATTTTCACAAACATATTAAATCCACCCACCTGTCAAAAGCACGCATTTAGTCTTGGAATGCCAACCTGGCTTTTTAAATAATAATCAGTACGAGGCGCATATACTTGTGCAGCGCACAGAGTTACAGGTTTTATGCAGGCATTTATGGATTCATTATGCGAAGCCATCTCAAGCAGAAGGCCCCTTCAATAGTTACACCTGGTCATGTGACTATTTTACTGACAGGCGAGATATTGCATAATGTCACATGGTACAATTAAAGCCTAAAGGTGTAACGGGCCGTCCATAAATGACGTCACGGCACCTGGGGTGGGGGGAGTCAGACATTTGTGACGATGTGTGACAATGGGGGGGGGGGGGGTTGAGAAATGTGACGTCACATAAAAATGCGCAACTTTAAATACATATAGACAACACGTTCTACTTAATTAAATAGACTTTTAAATAAATGTTTTCTTCTACAACATCAGAGTGCAGCGCCACATTAAATACGCACTACAATGACAATAGTTTCAAGCGATTTGAAGCATGTTTTATTATTTTGGGGGGGAGGCAGAGCTTTGTGACGTCATATTTGAGGGGGGGTCTGACTTTTTGTGACGCCGTGTGACGAGGGGGGGGGTGGCCAAAAATTGTCCAAAATCGCGTGACGTCATTTATGGACGGCCCCTAAGGGTAAAAATTACTTGCATGTGAGAGTGCAGTGCGGTATATGGTGGGAGCTCAGTGTGTCTGGGGTGGACTATGTGTTTGAATGAGGGAGATGGTGAACTGGCAGGGGGAAGAACATGTTCTGTGTTTTCCAGGTGATTATGGAATTGATGAGCCTCATTCAGGTCGCCTATTCATAAACGGTGCAGCATGCGTTTTGAATTAATTAGCGAAGGAACCGCGTGTGCTGATGTGAGTTGAGAACACGCGGAGAAAAGCGCGTGCATTGTATTCAGAACATTTGCAGGGCTTAATTTTACAAGGAAATTAACCAATGGAACTCGCCAAACCTTACTAAAATTTCATATTTTGTTTGTTGAACTTCTTCCGCAGAGTACTAACCAACCTTGCATATCGGAGGTGTGGGGGAAGGACAACAAAATAAACACAAAAAGCAGTTCTGGAAATGAGTTTTCAATCTAGATTTAAAAGTGCATCGCTACAGTGGCTTCCTGATATCGCAAGGAAGCGCGTTCCAGACGGCCGCAAAAGCGCATCAGAAAGCGCGCGATGCAGTGGCCGTCTTTATTCTATGGCTAGCCAAAAACCGCTGCGAGGATGACGGCAGTTCGCGTGATGGTTTGTGCCTCTTGCCGAGATCGGCAAAGTATTGCGGTTCATTTGCGTCAAACACTTTGTGTGTAATGAGTGTGACCCCACACAATGAATATGCGAGAAGAGACCACCGCAGCAGCTCTGCCCGACTTCCAGCCAACAGCGGAGAATAGCCAAGCGAATATACTTGGTCGTCTGGTCGGGGAGCACAGACGCGGAGGTGAAGCAATAAAACAAAACACATTTCAGAAGTGGAACGAGCGAAAGGAGGCTGCCTCTAGCGCCGTCCTGCGGGAGAAAGGCGCGGTGCAATCGTTGCAGCCGAGCCCACAGAAGCCAATACATCTGCTGTCTGACTCGTGCCGTTAACAGTCCGAGGTTGTACTGCCGAGTGTGTTAATTGTGGCAACTGTGGCTCAGAAGAGGTGGTCTGGAATTGTTGTGTACTGCATCCCGAGAAGAGCTAAACTGCGTCGAGGTGGCTTAAGATTCCCCGAGCGGCTACACAGAGGTCGTGGTGGTGAGGAGTGCCATCTACTCAACTGTAGAGGTGACAAGTAAAGGTCACTGAGCACTCTGTGGGAATACTGCGGTGGAAGGGGATGTCTCATTTAAAGGGGTGTTAGAAGCCATAGGGAGAATCATAAACTCTCGGAACCCTTGAGACGAGTGCTTCTTAACCTGGTAGTGCGTGCACCCCCTTGGGAGTGCGAGACATGCCAGATTTTTTTCAAAAGGTAAATCATCGAAAAAACGCATTAAGCACTGGCACGTAAGTACAACTACAGTGCTTTGTTTCATCAAAACCTATGTATGTATTAACATTATACATTGCTTTACGACTGGGTGCATGCTGCAGTAAAGGTGAAGAACCACTGCTTTAGACGAACGGAGAGCAGAGTAAAATCTCGAAGTACGAAACCCGGTGTGACTCACTTTGGTGGAAAGGATGAATGTCCCCATATCTGGAAGGATGGGGGGGGGGACAGTCTTAAGAGCCAACGGTGGTAAAGATAGCCTTATCCGAGTGTGTGAGTTCAGGAATGCGCTAAGACATATGTGTGAGGTGGGGGTGTGTTTGGATGTTACCTCTTACAAGATACTGTGTGCGACTTGCTGTCCGAAGTTGCGCTACCGTGTGGAAGTGTAAATGGTGACATGGCCTGCAATTAAAGATGGTCAACCGTAGCAATGTGGTACCTCGCGCTCGCACAACCTCACCCACCATAAGGCCTCGAATCACCTGGCTAACCAAAAATATCAAAGTGACGCCAGCAAGGATTTATATATTCACCGACCACGTCATACACATGCATGTGCAGGAGACGAATACCGACCCTTGCCTCGAAAGGAATGGCTTCAGTCATCCGCATTTCTATGATCATTATTCTTTAAATTGAAATGGTGTTGTAATGTATTAATTTCAAATACAAGAGCCATTTTGTAAGGCGAGTTAAATCATTGTTTTCGTTCTGCAGGTCATACAACAAAATGACACCAGTATTTCCAACGAATATTTGCACGATACAAAGTGCCGATATTTCCTCCAGTCCCTCTTCCACATAGTTTTAACAGCTACAGGCAATAGCTATTTAACGATGGACAATGCAATAGCGAGTTGAAATACAATGTCAGAGCCATTTGTTTGGAATAATTTCCCCTTGTAACTATTTTTGATATAGAAATAGAATGAACGTTATCGTGTGCCCACGATACCGCTTAAGATTTGACGGTTAAAGTATATTTTCACAAAGGGCAATTTTCAGACTATTCACTTAAAGTGACAATTGGCATATTTCAAACAACTATCTATGTTAAAATGGAGACATTTTCATTTGGAGAGCTGCTTTTCACAAGGCACTGTAAATATTTGAAAGTACTCAAGTAATCCCATTGTGGTACAGCACATTAATATTTGGGTTATGTTCACATGAAAAGTACTCCATGAAGATAGACTTTAATATCACACCAGTGATAGTATTTAAACACAATTCACTGGATAAGGTCAACATTGTATTCATGAAAAAAAATACATTAAGTCAGTCTAATGAGAACACCAGCAAACGTATTGTGCTTCAATCGTCAATTAATATCACATTTTCTGTGAGTGGTAACATTCCAGTATTTGTTATGAGCCTAGTGGACGCTCACAGGATTTCGAGTGTCATAATTGGAGTCGTGGATAGAAACTGAATTTATTATAATGCCGAGGCCAAACACCTAAGACAGTGACAGAAGGTCAAGACCAGTGTACTTTTGGGATGGGTGAAGCATTGTCCTTCAGTATCTACTTCATTGTCATGCTATTAAGAAGGTATATTTGCTCACCTACCTTGACATATACAGGGCAATGTTCAAGGAGAGTTGCTGTAGTGAGTAATAAACAATAGTTCGATAATGTTACTTATTTAGCATTGCATACAATAATTTATGCTTGAGGTGTTTCCCCACTCTCTCTGTTCATCAGCAAAAAATAATAACCCAAAGTCCCAGCACTCTTACTTACCTGCACCTTTCTGACACTCAGTGATTTTTTTTCATTCTCTTGGAGGAACAATCTCTTCAGTGGAAATCACTCTCTCAGACAATGCCATGAAAGAGGCTCTGGAAGATTGGATGGTGTGCGGGGCAGTACTTTCTTAAAGGGCACCAGAATTCCTTGAAGTGATGGAAGATGTGCATTGAAATTTATTTTTAAAGCATCTTGCAGCAATTGGCATCAACTTCGTTTGCATCTATGCCATACTCTATTGTTTTAAATTACCATCTCACCTCAAACTATGTTGCACGGCATTTACGTAATTTAATCAATTATTGCATGATAAACACAGCACATGCGTGTTGGCTACTGTGCAAGAGACGCTGAAGAGAAACATGGCTACCAGACATGTGCTCCATAAGCCATACAGCAATCTGGGCCCCTCGTAAAACATTTATTTAGTCAATGCAACTTGAATAAACTTAAACTAAGATTCCATACTCTTTTAATAGTAATAAGTATATTAAATTGTAACATCAACATAACTGAATACAAACGTAAAATATAAGTGCATTTAGTTGTCTACATTTCAAGTGTCGAAAATTATAAAACATGTTAAGGTATTATGTTTCGCTAAACTACTGCCAATCGGTTTTCAGAATTCCGGATAACTTCAGGTTACAGATCCTAGCCCAGTGACTTCAGTGACTTTAGAAACATAATTGCCAGGGAAGACTGCCAAGTTAAAAAATCATTACTGGATCTCTTTGCATAATTAACACATTTAGGCAGGAAATAAGCTGGAAGAGAGTGGAAGAGAGATTCCAATCCAAATTCACCACAGCATAAATTCCCACAAGCAATTGGTGTTAAACGGCAAAGGGTAAAGTGATATCTTTCTATCCCTACTCGCATCGCTGTTACCAGCACCGATATAACAGCTCTTTCAGGGCAACCTCTTAAAGCCGTCTGATAACTGTAATTGCTCTTAAATGACTACAAATGAGCAGTTATTGCATTTGCGAATGTGCTTTAGTAAGGGGAGCTAATGGCAATGTCATATGGGTGCACAGCAATACTGTGAATGAATACCTTGCACGTATATTGACAACAAGCACTGCATTATGTGCAACGTAGTATACGCAAATAGCTAATGTGATAGAGCATCAGAGCGACACTAACGTTCACAAATACAGTTATACAAAAAATAGTACAATATAGATTACAGTCGTATACATGGAAATAATTAAATGTGTATAATCTTACTTGTACATACTTTTTAAATGTGCTACAGTATGTAGCATACATCTAGCAATACATTACCAATGATCTTATTAGACATTTACATGAACAATCAAACTAGAAAATGTTCACAATTCACCTCCATGCAAAGTGTCAACCAGGCTTGAACTGACAGTGGACGACTGTACATTCATAACGCGAGCAATTGCACAATCCCTCCCAATACAAATCTGCAGATGCAATGAAGACCTCCCCTCCTGCAAAGGGTTGTGGGGCTAGGGCTCTTCCGAGCACTAATGCTCCTAGCAACAGGCCTCATGGGAATGCCACCTCACTAGATTCATCAACGCAAATTGCATCAGCTGCAGGTTTTAACAAGTGCATATTCAGATGCAATAATACATCTGAACACAATTCATTTTACTCTTGAGCTAATTCAGCAAATGAAGCGTACTACAATGGTATTTTTCGACCAGCCCAATCAGCAATGGATCTTTAAAGTCAATGTATGACTTTTTACTTGAAGAATTCAGCTGCAGCGTGAGCACAGGCATATAATCTATTCTGCACAAAAAAATGGTGTTAAAAATAAAATTGTGTCATTGTTGCTATAAGTGTTGAGAAAGCACAAGTGGATCTGTTGTGTGGTCAAAGGATGGTTCCTTAATGGCGAATAATCTTAGTATGCTCATGATGCGGGAACTGCTCTTCATTCCGAGAAGGAAGCTGGAGCTTGCAACAAATAGGTGGGGTCTTGCCATCAGTCCCACCAAAACAAAGCACTTATCTCAGTACTATGCGTAATTGAACTTGCCACCCCCTCATCTCTCCATAACTAGTGAGGTGGTTGGTTGTGAAGAGAGCAGAGGAATCCCCTTACCTGGGCAGCGTGCTTGACGGCAGAGGTTTTTTAAATATCTGAATCAGTCAAAATGCATTATCTTTCCATTGGTAAATGCTGTCTAGAAGCTGCCTGGCCAGTCGCTCCACACTAAGATTCGAATCTTCTCAGCCAACTAAAGAATAATACCCTAGCACACATTTACAGCACGTGCAAACACATAAAGTACCAGCAATTAACCTTTATACAGCTTTCTTGGTAGCCTGTTAGCCTTATTTGTGCATATATTTTTTGGCAAATCTACTAACAGTGAAGGCCAATGTTGTGACATACCATGTATTATTGTCGTAATAGCCTTTGGATGTGCTCAGGTTCATACCATATATCGATCAATCAATAGAAGTTGTTTTTGCGAGTCCAAGAATCATAGATATGGTGAACAATGTGATGCGGCTATCTTTGCAGGCTGTATTTTCCCCTTGATTGTGGAACATTTATCTAAGCCATCTGCAGCCACGTTTCAGTGAAGATTGGCGATACAATCAAATCGAGCATGCTTTGCAGTGAACGTTCAAGAGGAAAGGAGGGCATCTGGTTCATTGACGTGTAAATCTTGCACTTTTTCATTACATACTCTTTGGTGGTTTTGTAGCCAACAAAACACAGCTTTAATAATATACGTTATACGACAGAGCAAAAAATATAATATATAGTGCATGTATTTAGATGCATATATAAGCTAAAGAAGCATTTGTACACACAACCAGTCTTTAGGTTCAAAGTGGATTTTTTTTTAACAAAACATCTAATTTACTTGCAATGGAAAATATTTCTGTTGTGTAGAGAAATTGGACACATTCATGGAGTTGCCCTAGGGAACACGAATAAGCCCCATCTTACAAAAGTGTGATGAAGTAATGCATTTGAAATTGCTTAGGCTTTCATACGAGTGGAAAAAATGCTACATTTGTGTTCTCCATATTATTTCTTGTGTTACTGTATGTTGCAGCATCATCATGAACTGGATTTCCCAATGCAATCCAACAACAATTCTCTAATTTTATAAAAGATGTTCTAATGCCAAGATACATTCAGTATTCATCAAATGCACAAATACACTGCTGTGCGTATGCATGTACAATTGAAAGAAGTTATACTTCAAGGTAAATACCCATCAGGTTTTGTAATTCTGGACAAGTGAATTCCCACGATGTTCCAAGCACATGCTGCCTTGGCCACTCTTCTGGAGTTCTTGGAAAATATAGCAGAGTTCAAGAGTGAATGCCTTGATGGGCTGGTGGGGTGGCCCAGTGATTTACGTGCTAAAATATGAACTTCGCTACCTGATTTCGACCCCCCTTCAACTTTCACCAGCCGGCACAAACCAATTTAGTCAAGTATGGTCAAACAAATAAACCCCCATGACCGACATGGCATGGGGAGGCTTTCATCCTGCAATGGACTGACAAACGGATCTACATTATGGTTAAGAAATCAAGTCAAGTGGTCTTCATGGTACAAGATGTGTGAATGATGACTAACACATCTGAAAATAAAGCAACCGACGCTGCTCAGGATTAAACCCGCACAATGAGCTGACATATCACTTTGAATGAAATATAACGTTGCGAGGAGAAAATGATCATGATTTATATTTTTAAAGCGCACAGTTTTCACTCTCAAACAAAGAGAGCGACTCAGAGACGTGCGGAACCACAGACACGTGGGAAGGCAGTTAGGAAGTAAGCCGACGCCAACAATTGCCAAAGCTCTGCAGTCCTCTCTATTAATGTTTTCAGCCAATTCATAAGTATTTATACATGTGGCAGGAAATCGGAGTACCCTGAGAAAACACATGCGTGCGAGGGAGACACCACTCTATAGATGAAAACAGATGTAGTTTAATACAATTGTTGACCTTGGTACCCACGGGAAGGGAGTTTCATGAGATTTGTGTGATCCACCAATGCTCATCTCCACAGCGCTGGATTTATGGCGAGCGTAGCCACCACTGCCCGGCGACGTGATGTCACACGATGGAGAAGTGGCACACTCGTGACATTTGACCTTGTTGCCCTGGCAGAAGGGTGGTATGCATTCAGCGTTGTTATTTACTGGCACGTATTATGCAACCCTTTGATCAAATTGGCAAACTTGCTTTCGGGTAAGTCCATAAAAGGAGCACAACCTCACACAAAATGTTTACTTATATTATATTATATCATATTATCTTTACAAGAGTTATCGTGACCCCATGTTACAGACAGATGGACAGCGAGAGACATATAGTCATCCAGAACCAACATAGAAATGCTTTCAACCTCAGGTGTAATGAAATAAAAAAGTGTCTTCTTGGATGACACTATCGAAATACTCCGCTGATATAAATGCTATAATTAGAGCATATTGCAATGAGATTGCCATAATTTCCAATACATTTACTTGCTATAATTTAAATAGTTTAAGAACATTGCAAATCAATTTTATTTTTCCCACAAGACATTTTCATCCCAATTTAGGTCACTCTCTATTATCACATGGTTTGGCATTGAGAGACAATGCGAAGAAAATATCGTCACCATGCAGTAGCAAATTGTACATGCTTGAAAACTGGTACTTATCTAGAAATATCAAATGTTTCACGTAAAACAGAGACGAATACAGTCGTTACATATATTGTAAAATGTGTGTTTTGTTTATCCTCACAAAAACAATGGCCCACCCTCATAGCTTATACAAGCTTTTTGGACAAGTGTTTTTAGTAAGCACCTATTAAGGCCAGCTCGATGCACAATGGGTTTGTTGTAGCCACCGCCACGCCTGGCTGTATTTGTCTTTCCAGTGCTGACGTTAAAGAGCAGTGATTAAGCAGCTGTGGGTGGCTGCTGGAGTACTGCTGGGGTACTGTTGGAGGTTGCTGGAGTACGTTCGGCTGAGGTATTAGCGAGGCACTGCTGGAGGCTGTTGAAGTATAACTGAAACAGCTGCTGGAGAGCCTAGTAGTGGAGTGACCACAGGAGGTGCTGCTGTTGCTGCATCACAGGCTGGTGCATCCAACTCTCGCCAGCAGAAGAGCAAGACCAGGGCTTGTCGCTCCTCCTGACAGCCCTGAGGGGGGGGGGGGGCACCTGCAGCGTCTGCACTGGGGATTGACCACCCCAGCAGGGTATCCCTCTGTGTGCAAGTGGAGACCTGGAGTTGAGTGATGCAAGGCTCTGGCGCAGTGGTTAACCCTGGGCAGGGTTCACATGCTGTGCAACCCCCTACTCACCACTCCACTCAATTGTGGGACCTGCTCACCTGGCGCTGTAAAGCGATAGTCCATGAAATGCGAAGCGACAAATTATACTGCGGAGTCTGGCTGTTATTGACCAAACAGGTTTACACCCAAGGCCGTGTGCACATGCAAACGATTTTGCAATCGACGCCTTCCATTGGCTGTTGACTCTGTGGATCGCCTGCTATTAGCTGCGTTAGGCTCGTGTATACGCATTTCCCTCAATATTTCACCCATTGTTCCTAAATCTCTCGGTGAGAGGGCAACATATCGCGCGGACGAAGAAGTCGTGGACTCAATTAAGTGCACCTGAGAGACATTATTACTACTGCTGTATTTGAAGTGTGTTGTTCATGTAAATGTAAAATGTTGTTTGTGTCAAAAAATGTTCCAATTTAAATTCTCATGTTGGCCCCCATCACCACCCCTCCCCCAATCGGATCACGACCGAGAAGATGGGATCACGAGCTCTGGCTGGTGCAAATTACAACAAAGATTTGGCACCATATTCAACTTCGCACACTCAGTTTGTGTCGCACCATCGTCCAGTTAGTCTGACACGACGTGGAAAGTGGTTAGATTCGCAAATATTCAGCACACGAGTACATATCTAAAGATATAACCCGGACATCACAAAGATACACACTTATGATCTCACGGACAGAACTCTCATGTGTATTACATCCACTAGTAAAGGGAAGTCCGGCAAGTAGGTTGTTGACCTATGGTATTTGTGTCGGGTGTAAGTGTTGATATCGACACATTATTTATTACGTGACGTAAAATAAGGAATAAATGTGTCGCAGTACTAAGAGTGAATTATTTTAAAACAAATTACCTCGCCCTGTTGTGCCAGTAGGAAATTGCCAAGAGCCGCCTTGTGCCATGTTTTCCCAAAGCTCATTAAATCTCAATTGTGATTCTTAAGATAAACATGAATACAACCATCTGAATAGGGTATGCAAATATGTGACCTATTTTTAATGCACCAGGTATTTTAATACATTCTACCTCTTTAATATTAATGAGGGGCACAAACTCTCAAATGCCTTAACAATATTATATAATTTGGAGATTCAAAAATTAGCATGGGAATTAGGCCAGAGGCGATACTAGAATTCGAAATTTTGCTGACAAGGCTCGTTTCTGTTTATAGTCGGCATATTTCCAAAATTGCTTTCGAAGTTTGTACATATGACGTTTGCACAAAATGTACCAAATGGTTGCAAGCAATGATGTACATACATTGAACATCTTTAAAAAATTCAATCACTTCAGTGGCTTCAGATATTTAACCAAAATAAACGAATACAAATTCCATAGCTAGCAAATACAATCTAAGTATATATGTGTTTAGCAAATAGTAAAAAACCCCACTTCAATTACATACACTATTTACTCACCAAAATGCAGTAATATGAATTGCTATATTTGTTGATTTGACGCTTTCGTGACTGCAGGAATTCATACTCTTTGATTCTTTCGGTAAAGTCACGTAGATAGAAAAAATACTAATAGATCACGACGTTTCGATCGCAACACAAGCAATCGTCTTCAGGTGAAAAAATACAGTAGGTGGACTGCTGAGGCAGGAATAAATGTAGCGAGAGAGCTACTGCAGACAGGTTATATACGTTTGAGGTGGGTACAACCCAAAGGTAAGGGAAGATGGATGTAAATTTTAGCAATCTTTGGAAGGACGTTGATCAACCAGGTAAAGTGTTAACTGTTGTGTTGGCCGACTCTCTGAGTTGCATTACATTTCTAAGTTTGCTAAGTTTTATCTTTTTTCTTTGTCTCTCTCTCACCTTGTTTTCATCTCTGAATTTCACCCCCACCGTCTCGCCCGTTACGGCAGCCCCATCCCCCTCCCCTCCCTCCCCCCCACGGATTATCCGAAGAATGCTTAGCTCTGCGATCTTACATTTTCCTGCAAATTCAATCTCTAGCTCCGCCCACTTACCCTTGGGTTGTACCCACTTCAAACCTACATAACCTTTGTCTGCAGTAGCTCTCTAGCTACATTTCTTCCTGCCTCAGCAGTCCGCCTGCTGTATTTTTTCACCTGAAGACGATTGCTTGTGCTGCGATCGAAACGTCGTGATCTATTAGTTATTTTTCGATCTACGTGACTTTACCTAAAGAACCAAAGAGTATGTTATATTTGTATTAAGCCTTCCTAAATTTGTGATTGAATTGTATGACCAGTGCCATGTCGTGGGACAAAGTATGCATTAATAACTTTTACAGAGCAGTGCATATCCTGTATGCTAGAAAATAGTCTGCAGAAGAAGATATCATAAAATACTTTTGAGCATAAGTTTGGGTTGTTGGCTTTTACATGTTTTGATGAGCATACATTTTAAATATATAACATCAAAACAAATATCGTGATTCAGCTTAAAAATGTACAAAGACCAAACGGCTTAGTGACAAAAGTTACATATTTTCTAATAGTATTATCAAGATTATGTAATGGAATTAGATGATGTCAAGGATTTCAAAAACCTCTTATCAATACATATATTAAAAAAATGCATCGTAAATGTCTATTAACAGGCATGGTATAGAAAATAATACTTTTAAATTAAATATAGATTCATGGATGCCATATTAATACTAACTCTAATGCTGTCTTACTTTACAGAGTATGCAGCAATTCTGGTGTATAGTATCCATGGTTAAATATTTAATGTAATTTGGAAATGTAGTTGTTTTATTCAACAAAGCTACATGGGAGTTTGAGGGGCCACATTTCAAGCAGACAAGTCCTAAATTAGTAATTATGCAGGGTGCTGTGTGACATCTAAAGAGACATTAATTTTAAAACAGTTGGATCATTTATTTTTTCATGTATAACATTTGTGGTTATTAACACTGGGATCACCCTGCAGGAAACACAATTGATTCATACGATCATTCCTTGGACAACTTGCAAAAATAATTCCTATACGAATTGTGATTCTTACGGGTGATTGCCATGTTAAAATCTCTATTCGAATGAATGGATTCCAACATGGTTTTTGGCATGAAAAACATTCCATAGAATGGTAGTCCAAGTGGTCCCGTCCTTGGTCGCTCAGTAATCTGCGAGATCCTAGTGGTAGTCCTGGTAATCAGTACCAACATTAGCTGGCCAGTATCAACCAGAATTGCAATTTAAATATATTATATGGGCATATTCTTTTGTTCTTTCGGGAAAGTCACGTAGATAGAAAATAAAATAAACCACGAGGTTTATATCACAACATAAGCGGTCGTCATCAGGAAAAGGGGGGGTTAACCTCCAAAGACAAACTGTTTATAAAGGTTTACGGATGGGCATAGTCCAAGTGTGTCAACAGCATGGGCGGGGAAGATAATGTTAATGTAGCACAAGACAACGGGGGAGAAATAGGGGGTAGAGATAGGGGGAGAAATAGGTGGTAGAGATAGTGTGAGAGAGAGGGGATAGAGATAGGGAGAGAGAGGAGGTAGAGATAGGGGGCATTGCACCTCGCTCCACACACCCACACTGCTGACGGTGGAGGTTGACAAGAAAACACAAATAAAGTCATGACCCAAAGTGGTTGATGACATCTTTCCAATGATTGCTGCGTTTAAAACCATCCTCTCGGTTTAAATTGTGTCTGTGTCTGTATATACGGATGGCTTCATGAACGAATCTTTGTTGATCGCCAGTAGGCTTGCAAAGTACCATCATCTTAGATAAATAAATTTCGTGTGAGCCAGCAACATTAAAATAATGATCAGCCACGGCAGAACTATTGGTCCTACCATGTTTCAAATCTGCCTTTTGTTCACGAACACGGTCCGAGACATGTCGCTTATTTCCTCAATGTAACTGCTGCCGCAGATACAGCTTCGTTTGTAGATGCCGGGATATTTTGTTTTAATTTTCTATCCACGCGACTTTACCGAAAGAACCAAAGAATATGAATTCCTGCAGTTACGAAAGTTTTAAGTCAAAATTTAACTGCCTCTATGGGGAGGGTTTCCACATAATCATATAATCTTTTAACAAACTCCGAGACAAGAAAGCTCATCTGATCGAGTCATTCACATTTCTGAAGAGATGCAGTGACTCTAAGATAATACTGATCTCATTTACACTGACTTCTGCTGCCATCACATCTTCCAATGCCAAACGAATTTAGTTCAGAGCTAGCTTGGCCCTGATCTCAGAGAGAATTAGACTGCTCCATACTGAACTAGACCATGTAGACAAGCCACTCTTGAAATCAAACTTAACATTGACAGAAAAAAATTCTACATCTGATTGGGAACATGTAGATAACGTGACCACTTCATCAGCCGCAACAATGTCAGCTAAATGTAAAGATAACCTGATTTCCATGCTCAACCTCCTTTCCATGAAGAAACCAGCTCCACACATTAAAAAAAATTCGATGTTGAGAAGGTTGTTATTAATCTGAGTAATAGCCCAATTTCCAATTGCCGAGGTCGATGTAGCTCTTAAGGGTTTGAGACACATCATTGCAGACGTGACAAGATCTGAAACCGCTGCAACCCTCAATAGCGCTAATATACTAGTCAGAAACATAAGTAAGGATGAGCGTTTTGAGTTATCTTAATTGAAAAAAGAGGGATGATATCGTTATCCTCTCAGCCGACAAGGGCTATGCCATGGTCATCATGGACAAAACCGCGTACAATAAACAAAAATTCTGGACCTACTTAATGATGGTAGCTACACAAAACTTAAAAGAGATCCCACCAACAGCCTCGTTACAAAAACGAACAGTATCATCAGTGATTCAGCTTCATTAATTGAACAGAACAAAAGGTTTTCCTTAAAACCTCCTGCTGTTAGACCACCCCGATTATATGGCTTACCAAAATCCATAAAGAAGGTACATCCCTTCGTCCCATCGTCTCCAACATTGGCTCACCTACCTACATATTGGCCCGATATCTGTCTGAGACCTTGCAATCATTCGCTGGTAAGACCACCTCTTCTGTACTTAACTCAGCTCACCTGATATCGGTCAACATCAGAATCTCACTGTCCCCAGGTGATTTGCTCGTTAGTTTCTATATCGTTTCTTTGTTTACTAACGTTCCTGTGCCCGATACCATTGCAATCATTGAAGATTTGGTCCAACAAGGACTGCATGCTGATGTACCAGCCCTGGTGAGACACTGCCTCACCAATACATACTTCACCTGGAATGGAACATTCTACAACCAAATTTAAGGCACCCCAATGGGTTCTCCCTTATCTCCAGTTGTAGCCAATATTTTCATGGAAAAATGTGAGACGGACGCCATCCAGACATCCACTTTACGCCCGTCCTTGTGGAAGAGATACATAGATGACACGTTTGTCATCTGGCCACATGACCGACCAGCTCTGAACCAATTCCTCAACCACATCAATTCCATACACCCAGCCATCAAATTCACAATGGAAGTAGAAAAGGATGGCATGCTACCTTTCTTGGATGTCCTAATTAAAAAGAGACCAGAATGGCTCAATGAGCCATTCTGTCTACAGGAAAGTAACCCATACTGACGCTGACCTAAAACCTGATTCCCACCACCATCCATCCCAGAAGAATTCCCTCATAAAAACGCTACACCATAGAGCTCAATGTATCTCTGACCATGAATACCTAACCAGTGAACTCAAACACTTACATCAAGCTCTCAAGGCGAATGGATATTCTGATGACACAATCCACAAAGCCATCACACCAACCGTGAGGAAGGAGCCATCTGAAGATCCAATCAAAATCATCACCTTGCCATACATAGCAGGGGTAACCAAAAATATTTCCAAAATCTTGAACAAACACAAGATCCAGGTCCGATTTAACACAGTACATAAAAATCGTGATCTGATCCCATCTGTGTAGGACAAGATTCCTGGCATGCAATATCCCGGCGTCTACAAACTAAGCGGTATCTGCGGCAGAGTTACATTGAGGAAACTAAGCGACGTGTCTCGGACCGTGTTCGTGAACATAAGGCAGATTTGAAACACGGTAGGACCAATAGTTATGCCGTGGCTGATCATTATTTTAATGCTGCTGGCTCACACGAAATTGATTTCTCTAAGACGATGGTACTTTGCAAGCCTACTGGCTATCAACAAAGATTCGTTCATGAAGCCACCCATATATACAGACACAGAAACAATTCCAACCGAGACGACGGTTTTAAACTCAGCAATCATTGGAAGGATCTCATCAACCACTTTGGGTCATGACTTGATTTGTGTTTTCTTGTCAACCTCAACCGTCAGCAGTGTGAGTGTGTGGAGCGAGGTGCAATTCCCCCTTTCTCCAACCTCTCTCTCTCTCCTTATCTCTCCCCCCTCTCTCTCCCCCTATCTCTATCCCCTCTCTCTCCCCCTATCTGTACCTCCCCTCTCTCTTCCCCTATCTCTACCCCCTCTCTCTCCCCCTATCTCTCCCCTCTCTCTCCCCCTATCTCTACCCCATCTCTCTCCCCTATCTCTACCCCTCTCTCTCCCCCGTTGTCTTAAGCTACATTAACATTAGTTGCCCCACTCATGCTTCTGACACACTTGGACTAGGCCCATCTGTAAACCTTTAAAAACAGTTTGCCTTTGAAGGCTAACCCTCCCTTTTCCTGATGACAACCGATGTGTTGTGATCGAAACGTCGTGGTTTTTATTTTCATATATTTCCCATTTACGTGACTTTACCGAAAGAATCAAAGAATATGAGTTCCTGCAGTCACAAAAGTTTTAAGTCAAAATATTATATGGACATTGACCATACACTTAAAAGGTGATCTCAGTACGCTGGCCAGGCTGCCTGAACACCGTATTAATATTGGGGTGGAATCAGGACAATTACATGCACTAGGCATAATATATGGTACCGTCTCTTATATTGCAGCCAGCCAGCATATACGAGAATTTCCATTAAAAAAGGTATGCCTATATAATATGTTTCAATGGCGATTCTGGTTGATAGGCAATGTCTGGCAGACACTGGTCCTCCCTTCTTGCCCCACCACCCCATGATTCCTTGACTCCATGGATCCCATAAATGTCGCTTGGAGTCGTATTCGATTGTCACAATGGAATTGTAACTGACGAAGAATTGCCGTGCAGTGGTGGCACAATATTGAAAAACATAGTGCGATAGTTTAATCTAACGTGGGTTATTTATACTTTACAATTCAAAGCAGCAAACACATTGAAAACTTTGCATCATATTTTACTTGTTTGATATTTTGTTTGATTAAAGATTCATTATAAGATTTTAGACTCGGACATCTTATTACAGAAGCGTGTGTGCTTATGCAGACAACATTTTAATGACTCACGCAACAAGCAATACAGCAAATGAAGCTCCCTAAATATATTGACTTGTCCAGCTTGGCTTCTGGTTTAAATTTCAGCAATATGGCCTTGGTAGCAGTGCTGAAATATGAGTAGAGGGTTTCTCAGATAATAAAAACAAATATTCTGCCATCGTCCATCTTCTTAAGTGGATATTAGGTTTTTTTCCTGCTATGGTTCTGATTTCATTTTAAAATATGAGGGCTTAACATTAGCCTGTGCTACATGCAGCAATATTGGCCCTGCACATGCCATATGAGGTCACAGTGGCTGGGTTGTCATAAAAACCATTCTGCACCAATGTTTTAAAGCAAGTGCTATTTGCCTGCTTGTATCTGCAGAGTATGGTTGCACAGTCTGGGATGGTCTTCTGTAACATGTTCCAAAGCCCCTAAGTGCTATAAGTATTTTCCGTAATGCGATATTCACTAATGTTCTGGCAAGACCTTTCAGAAAAGGCAATGATTCATGAAATACAACTTGGTTGACAGGATTTAGCATGAAACTTCTCATGGAATCAATGGAACAATCTGACAGTATTAATGCATACAAGTACATTGTACAGCTGATATTTAAACAAACACGTCTTGTCTTTTTAAAGTATATTATAAGTGTTGATAATTAACGTAATGTTTATTTTATGTAAAGTGCTCTGAGATGCCTTTATTGATGCGAAGTGCACTATGTAATAAAGATGCATTTATTGACACAAACACCAGCACATCCACATATCAGCGTAGCTTGAAAGTTTGTTTGAAAATTATGAATATAACATCGCCTGTACGTGTACATATAAACCACTTCTGCCAATCCACTGTTGGATGAGGACATCCCCACTAAGGCGGACAGATGGTGTGGCGGGGGGGTAGACACGTCGTTTGGCGGGGGCCGAATGGCTCACAGGGCGATACCAAATAAATGAAACTGAAACTGAAGCGTAATCGTAATTTACCGCTCAGGAGGAGAGTGAACTTGGGTGGTGGGCCAAAGGGTCGTTGGGTGTCGTAGGGCTCCCCTAGCCCCCCCCCTAGTGCCGATCCTGCTCCGCCCAACTCCATGTGGTTCGTGGAAGTTAGAGGACCATGAATCACCACGCGGGTCAATGCTGGTTGGGGAACACGGGGAGCTAGGCGATGTGGGGCTACAGCATCACAGTACAACAATGGAATTTGCTGTTTTCCGCTGCCCACAACTTAGCACTGACCCACAGCTGCCTTTAACAACCTAGGGTGCATTGTGCTCGCCCATCAAGGTTCAGCCTTAGTGCTGAGTTTGTTGTCTTTACCTCCAATCAGCACGGCTGGCTATGTACTGTGCCAAATAAGTTCAACATACAGTACATACAGCCTTACGGAACTTCTGAAATCTGATTAGGTCAGATGCAGTCTGGGTCAATTGGTCATTGGCAAATAACATAGTCTGATAATTATGTATTAAATAGGAAAATATAACAAAAGATGCAACTAAAATGACACGATTACGTAATTTAAGTTGAACAGTGTTATATGTAAAGAGTTTGTATTTTATGTTCAGTAAATAGGCTTACAGCAGTAGGAATACATGAGAACATTATTTTATTATTTTAATTAACAAATAGGATTATCACAAGAATGGCCAATTCAGTTACCTACTCACAAGCAATGAATTAGATTGTGTGAACATTCCTCATGTTCACAACCAATTTCTCACTATGTCTACTCAGAAAAATGACCAAATAGGGCAGCGCTTGACTAAAGCATAAGCGTTAGTGAAGGTCATGTTATTCAAGTATCGCTGTTGTTTGCCAAAACTGTTTGACATCAAATTTCAATCCTCGTGTGCGGTGTGCTTTATTGAATAAACTTATATCATTGGTGCTGCATTTAAGATATTGACATACATGCAATGCAACTGTATACTGTAATACAATACGACAGCTTTGGTTCAGAGACTTGACAGATTGACTTTATTTTTGTTGTTGTTACATTGCAAATTTTGATGAAATCCTCACTGACAAGGGGAGCACACCATCATTCTCAATCCACTGCTGGATGGAGACGTCTTTACTGTAAGTGAATTCCACTACACACAGCTGCAATCAATCTCACTCTAACATATGTTGCGATTTCATTGATAAAGCCCCATCTTCATAGCTTTATATTCGTAAGTATTTTTGTTACGAACAATGCTAGGTTCATTGCTGTTAGAAGAATATTGGAAAAATAGGAAACATGTAAGCACAAGGATTTGTGCATATCCCATTAATATCCTGACACAAAATCATTCTGTCTTCTTGTTCATCTATATATATAAAAGGGAAATTTGTGAATATGTGTGTCTGTTCGAAATGTTTAGCATACTTCTATATATATAAAAGGGAAATTTGTGAATATATGTGTCTGTTAGAAATGTTTAGCATACTTCCCGACATGCAACAAACTTGAAATATGGCATGTGGGTAGTTTCCATACTGTACACCATGCAAAAAGTATAAAAATAGACTTTTGTATATAATTTTGGGGGGGGGGGGTGCGCAATAATGCATATATTTTGCACGGCAAGTGAGCTGTGACGTCATATCTGTGATATCACCCGCATGCGGAAGCGTTACACAGTGTGCCTGCTGATGTTACGCATCCCCCAACCCTCCGCGAGTAAAGTGCTATACAAATGTGTTGCAGGTCTAAGGCATTCTTCGCGCAGCATTGGTTTATTATTTGAGTCGTGTATTGCCGTATGCACCCTGAAAGTTGTGTGTGTCTGCAGCAAGCACGTGTATTTGTACCTATGGACGCACGCGCGTTTGTGACGATTATTTGAACCGGTCCTGGGCCTCCCCTAGGTCGACTCAGCCTCAAACGATTAACTGTTGTGGTGTGTGAACATCACCACTGGGGAGACAAAGGCGGCCGGGCGTGGTAAATCCAAGTCCCGCGCGAAGCCGGGTAGTAAAGCTAGTACTTAATAAATCCCCACGTGACCATATTTTCTTGAAATAACCACAGATCTATTATGTTTGCCCAATGACTGAAACGTTTACTTGAGTGAATTAAAAGTATCTGCCCCGTTCAAGTCAAGTCGAAGTATGTTCCTGCCCGAACAAATACGGGACCGGTGTTTAGTTCCATTGTCATTCTTGAGCCATTTCTAAATATTAAACTTTACCTTTTTATTCTTACCAAGTAAAGCCCACTGAGCTTTACAGCTTTTTTTCAGAAGCAACCTGGCCAAAAATTAAAGCTCAACTACGTGGTTGATCATGTGGAAATGCATAGCGGCCAAATACTTTAAAAGCATGCTTCTAAATGTGGAGAGAAAAACCGGAGGACCCGGAGAAAAATCTATGCGACGACAGGGAGAACATGCTAACTCCAAATATAGAGGCGTCAGGATTGGGATTGAAACCACGACCTCCTATATACCAGGCGAGGTAGTTAAAATCTCGCACATTACACTCTCCTTTGGTGAGGGATGGTCTTGCATAAGACAAAGTATCATATACAGCCCCATATACCCCACTATTCCCTTTACAATTAATACACTGCCCTATGTATTGTTCCTGCCAAACACAAAAGCTATTAATAGTGTTCCTTGGATATTAACCAACAATGACTGATGCGTATGTGGGAATGAGGAAGAGATGAGCAGGCAAACTAACAATGATTGTAGGGGAAATAGATTAAAGGAGAGAAGCGTGAGGACCTTGAGACCTCTCCATGCCACCTCGTTAACACTGAGTGGACGAATCAGGAAGACATGATTCATCATGCCTATTGCTGAACTGCAGGATTTCATACGCTGGATGTGCGTGGAAAATGTACCACCCCCAAAACCTTCTTGCCTCCGACCACACAATGCCCAGCGATTGAACCTTCACAACCCCCCTTCTCCCCTTCTAAATTCGAGAGACAAATGGAAGCCCTGACTTCTTTGATCACCTATCTCTGCTTGCCACATCCACTATTGGCATCCAAAAAAACCAATTGCAATGATCTATTAATTTTGCAGTCTCATACACGCGCATACTGCTGTAGCTTATAATACAAACAACACTTGGGACTGCACAGAATGACATTCCCTTTGGGGAGACCTTCATATCACTCAATAATACCCTCATCAATAGCGCAGCTCAAAACAAAATGAGACGAGCAACTGTGGGAGATTTGTTCTGTAATAAAAACAACTTCAAATACTGCACCAGCGTCAAGAAACTAAGTGTGATCTTGCAGCTCCAATTATTTAGCTTCTTCCACATCCATCAGTAACTTTTTTCCTCACCAAATTGAAGCCGCATCTTCTCTTGACATACTGTTCAAAGACTGCTATGTGACAGGATACAATTCTCTAAAATAGAAATCGCTGCACGTTAACAGGACCTACCAATGAAGAGAAAAAAAATCAAAGCCTTTTGTGAACCAGTTGGAATCCCAGGCTGATGCGCCCTTCTGGCAAAAAAGTGTCTTCATGTTTCAAAATCAAGTTATTTGTGATGCAGTTCATTATATGGCATGTGAGGTACTCATTTCTAAATTAGATAGCCCTGTAATCCCTGGATTAGCCCTGACGTTGGGGTTGATTGCCATGAGAAATTCGTTTAAAAACACAGTTATTCATTAAGGCACAATAGCCTTACGGAGTTTCAATATTCCTTCCCCCCCCTGCCCCCCAAGAAAATGTCGTGATGTTGCATTGGAAGAGGGGCACAAGCAAAAAAAATTACCAAAACACAACACATTTTTCAATTGCAATGCCATAGAAGGAAACAATATATAATGGCAAGTTGTCAAGCAATCGTCTTTCATAAATCTCTCCAAGGAGGGTATCTTCTGGTAAACATCACCTATTATACTGTTTCCTTTTAGGGCACCATACGTCACTAACAAATGTGTTGAGTTTTTGCATGAGGATGCTGCATTGGATTGAAGGAAACTACAAGAGTGCCGAGAGGAGACTCAGACATACAAAGGTATACAATGGAATATGCTACACACGTTGGGCAGAGACTCATATGCTGCACTGCCATCAACTGACCACTTCATAGCGCAGAAAGTTATGAGTCTCGGACTCACGTTGCAGTTTGTAGGATGCATAAATAAAGCCTCCAAAACAACGGATTGCAGGCTACACCACGAGACCTAGCGTCTGTTATTCAGAATTTACGACCGTGTTATATTGCTTATCTTCTTTATGTTATATTTATCAATCAGATAAATCTTCAAAATTGGCAGCAACATTTTGCCCCGTGTTATGCCCCACACTTTCAGGTTATCTTCGTGAATTAAACCCTGATTATAATTATCATGCTCGTGGAAGCGGTCTGAGTCTTGACAAGTCTCGGATAGTGAAGATGTACTTTGCCAAATCTCTGAACAATGACTTGATATTGAAGGGATTCATTTTTAAGACTACTTTTCACATTTGAAAGATTATTTATCAAAACCTAACAGTCTAAAAAACGAATGCGTGATATGCATCACTGGAAGGTTTTATACACACCAAGTACCCCTTCAGGCTTTGGAGATAAGTATGTTAGCATATTATAGTAAACGTATGCACCATATATGATATATAGAAATGGTAGTGAGTGAGTGAATGAGAGAGTGGGTGATTGATATAAACGACAATCTTATTTTTTAGAAAAACAAACGTTTACGTTTGACACAACTATTGCTGAGTCAATTCTTAGAATAGAAACATCTGATTTGTCGACCCTCAAAATTGTCATCATCAGCCACGACCGATCCACTGCTGGATGAAGGCCTCCAAAAGCTATGCCCATCCCTCATGGTCTTGTATGATACAATAATCCATCGAGGTCGAATACGTGAGCTGGTTTCATTGCTCCATCTTGACAGTCAATGTTCTCTTGGGCTTGTTCCGTCCTTTAGCTGCTGCTCTTTGATTAGCCTCTACCACTGGCAATCATCAATCAACATCATACGATGTCTTTATATTGTGTTTGTTCTCAGCTCCACCGTGTCTGTATCGGTGTAATTCTACGTATGCACCTCACTGTTTGTGTTTCTGGTGCATATATCATAGCAAGTGATATACAGAGATGTAAAACTGTATTATGGAGGTGCATTGCTAATTTACTTTTCATTATTCATTTTTTAAAAATAACTCCAACTTACTCTTATCCTCTTCATTTCATTGTGTTGATCCCGGTCAATGTTCAATAAATGCCCCAGGCATGCATACTCCTCTCCCACCTGAAGACGATTGATTGTGCGGCGATCGAAACGTCGTGATCTATTATATTTTCTACATACGTGACTTTACCGAAAGAACCAAAGAGTATGGATTCCTGCATTCACGAAAGCTTCCAATCAAGATTATACTCGAATGCGTTTTCCAGTTGTCTCCAAAAAATATCTTCATTGCACACGATTTGTGTTTCACTCATTATTACATTTTGTTACTTAATCCCACCAAATGTTGTGTTTGTGATTTTCATGGGTGCTGAATACAAATCTCACATTATATTTTTATTAACTCAGTTTCTGGTACTAGTGGAAACGTTAGTTGTGAAGTAAGCAGTTAAGTTAGCTATCATTTAGTGCCAATTGTGTTTGCAAATGCAGTAGATTGTTTAAAATGCTATAATTATCAACCAAGTAACTCAATTGTATTAAAATTATGCTGCTATGGGTTTGCCACTCGATGCTTTGATTTCGGGCAGAGGCAAGGGGATTGAGAATATTTAGGGGGAAGTAGCCACCTCCGCTTGACATGAGAGAGTGGGGAGCGCTGCATGACGCGCATCTGACGTTTTTCTCCAGGTGCTTGAAGCTTATTCCAGAATGGAATTGAAGCTCCCAGCATGTAGAGCGAAACGTCGAACAGAATTCCAAACAGCACGCAGTACAGCCCGGAGAGCTATATCTACATCACAAACGTGAAAACCCATGGAGTAGACATGGTTCCAAAGTCCATAAGATGGTACTTACAATGCATGCTACAAGACTCATGCTACACATATAACCTAAAGGTTGTCTGGTGCTTAATCCTATGGTATAACCGAATATTGACTGCTTCTAAATTCAGTTTACCAGTGTCTGGGCTCACAAATTAGGGGAGATGCTTGCACGAGTTAAAGAATATGTTTCACTGCCTCAAGTGCAGGTAAGGGTCAAAGTTAAAAGGGGCAGCCCTACAATTGCTTGCTCACACCACTGTTAGGAGAAGGGCATCCACTAGACGGAGCTCTAGAGAAGCCCATCTAGAGGGTATTTGGCCTACTCACCTACATTGGTCAGACATCTTTCAATATGTGGGAGTACTTACACGTTTCCCCACTGTGCGTCGCCAGCCGATAGACGAACTGTGGTGTACACTTCTACACTCCTGGGTGGGCAGAATATTGGGAATTGAATACACGTTCCCATTTCGACTGGCCTGTTGGGAGATTGAATCGAACTTGTATCCTTTGGTTTGCAAGTCCAGTATGCTAACCATTACAGCATGGCAGCATCCCTCAAGTTCAGGGTACTGTATGAATTCACTGTCTCGCACCACGCGTGCTAAACCAACAATGTGTTGAGGTGCATGTAGGTAGGGGCAGTGGGCAAATATTCCTAAAAAGGACTCCACTATCTGATCACGTGCCATTCTTTCTGTTCACTCGTACGGGAGAGAGACCTCAAACGCTGCCAAGGTAAAAAAAAAACTACGAACATACATGTTAAACATGTTGGTATAAAATATAACAAAATATAAATGAAAATAAATTGCCGTAATTATAATCCATTAGAGTCAAAATAAAACTGATCCAATTGTATTCCCGGCTTAAACTAGCAAAGGGGCTGTGCTCATCTCCACAGGTGGCACTGTGCCAGTATCTTTACGAGACAAACAGTGTTGACCTCCCACAAAGTGATACCTCGTGTATCAAGATGTATAATAAATCAACCTATAGACAGGTACGAGGTAGATTGTTGAATCCCTGGAGAGTGACGGATGGCGAAGGCTTGTGGAGGCCTTCATCGAGCAGCGGATCGATCACGGCTGATTATGATGATCAGGCTGAGTTGACCCCTGGTGGACGTTTTAACTTACGACTCTCCGAACGTGTCAAGTCAACCTCGCTAACCACAGTGTCACCCACCCAGCCGTATGTTTTTAGACTTGGATAAGGAGAAAGGAGCCTTTAGACAAAGCTCATAGCCACACATTTCATTTGCAACACTTTCCATACGTAAAATAACCCTCCACATAATTAATGAGGTCCCAGAATTATACATCATTTGAACCACGAACGTTATAAATGTATAACTAAATGTAGGCACATGAAGCAGCCCAACTGTACACAATTAAAGTTTTTAAGGTTTTGAAAACACAACATTACGGGAGGCCACAGATACAACAAAGGCACACACAAAACAACTTTTCCTGTCAAAAACGCATCCTGTCACCATTATTGACAATGGTTTAGCTTTGGTTGCTATGAAAATATAGAGAGCGTGCCAGAATTTACTAAGTTCCAGTAAAAACTTTCTACAAGCTAAAGGAATGTGATTTGTGTGCACGCGTAGAATTGTGCATGTCTGCGGGTACTCGTGTTGCATGTGCACACTTGTGCATGGGTTATTCTGGTTAAAATCATTTAATTTTAAACATGTGACAGACTAACAGGCAAAATTACAGAGTAGCCTTGCCAGAGGCCCTGGGACAGTTACTGTAATGACTGGCCTGGTCTTTATTGAGGAGCCAGAGGCCTGTGGTGCACTGCAGTTTATTATACGCTTGCCAGCAGGTTGCTGCATTCCTTTCCTTGTAGCTCACTGCATTGGGGCTCCATTACACCATAAAACAAGAAATACACTTGGGTGAACAAAGATCTGTGGCCACCCATAGAGTGGGGGAAGTGCATTGTTCATAAACCTAATTTAAATTATGGACTTCATTAGCTAACAAAGGAACATATAACTCTGAACTGACCTATTTATGTTTATTTATTTATATTAGTTAACTTTCAAACAAAAATTTCCAAGGAGCACTGGTTGTTAGGATTGTAAATAGTCGAAATCTCGTCTGCGAGCACATTCGTAAATTAAAAAAGTAGGAACATGTAGCCATTTATATATATTGTTTGTTAGATACATCCATCTCGGGGTTAATATCCATGGCAGGGGTTCGACGTACTTGTATTGTATTCCCTTGGAGTGCTCTCACCCCCCTCTGAAGCTGCCCTTACACCGCATGGGAATCAATCTGTGAGCAACTAATTAAAAAGCAAGTGACTTTCGTGTTGACAAATGAATGCTTGAACCAACCCATTCAAAGTGGTTTTCATACCTGAATGTTGTCCCCAGAGACTGTCCTTCACTTTGGGGTACGAATTAAGTCACAAGGTAGGAGGTCAGGGCTCTAAGGGTGGGAATCAGACTGCATTCTTCAACTGGGGTTCTTTATCACTCTAGCCGCAACTAAGCAGCACGTGAAAAAACGACACAACCCCCTCTACTTGGAAAACAAGTATAACTTGTGGGGAGGACTTAAATGATTCTTAAACGCAATAACAATTGACAAGTATCTACAGCCCTCTGTCAATGCACTGCTGGATGAAGGCTTCCCCACGCTCTGTCAGTCTTGGCGGTTGATTGACTACGCTTGACCACGCTGGGCAGTTGGTGTGTAAGGGGCCCAGGAATGGTTCAAACTGGATATCACTCGCCACTGTTGTTGGCCGTTGCCTCGAAAATCCAACTTTGGCGGCCAGATTCATAGTGCAGTTCTCCCACCACTTCCCCACCAAGCCACCCAAAATGGTTACCGTGGTTTTTGCCAATCAATCTCTTATTCAAGTGGCGCCTAACCGGTGGTTCGTGAGCCACCGGTGCTCCACAAGGCCAATGCAAAGTGCTCCCTGAAACTCTTTTGTTGATTAATTTTTTTTTGCACAAAACACCGTAAGCTTTACTGCACGGTGGTTTACAAAAAAAAAATAAACTACGTGAGGGTTGACCGTGGTCTGCGGGTTCAGAAAGGTTGGGATCCACGACCTCATTCAATAACGATTGCAATTCACTTCCCACAAATGGCTGGGAACGTGTGTGATCGGATTTAAGGTTATTATTAGCAAGTGCATGTCTCTCTTGATTTAAGATTTTTAAAAAAAAACGAAGATTGTAGTAACCGATAACGAATATGTTTTTTCGTAATTATTTGTATAAAAAAGCCTCCTTAAAACAAGTTGAACTTTCAATCACCACAATTTTGTAAAAACAAAACATATTTGTCAAGATAAAATCAAAGCCTTCATTACCCATAATGTGAAACGAAATCATGTGCAAGTGTGGAAAGTATGAATCATTAAATTGTCAAAACATTTAATAAACAGTACTATGGCAACGTTTTAAGTGTTAACTTTCAGCAATTGTTGAATCAACTTAATACAGATCATTATAACATTGCTGTGCCTTAAGCTGAAAATTAATCGTCATGTAACTGTTTCTGATTCTAGACACCAACTCATGCGAAAAATAAACAGGGAGCGGTGGTATTGTGGTTAGTGCACTGCCCCCCTTCCCCGCTTCCCTCAAGAACCCACATTGACCAGCGCAGTGAAGTATGGTCTAAGCACTTCCATGACCAACAACCTCCACAGTCAGACAACCTCTATAACTGATATCATGGAAAATTATAGAGTGGCAGATCTGTGAAACATAAAAGCACCCGCCAATTATTGTCTGTCGAACACTATCATTAACTAGTACTTTAATGTAAAAACAAAAGTGACCACTGTGTATATTAGCCAAAAAAGAAGAGGACACTGTCAAAAAGTACAATGTCTCTGAATATGAATGTCTTTGGTGTTGTGTTAGCTGCTGCCACCTTGTGTTCCTTTTCAGAATTACCCACAACGCTGATGACGGTGCCATTTCAAAATTTAACTTCCAAGACAGCAAATATGAAATACTACAGATACAGTATTGCATTTGTTTATATTTTCCAATGAGTATAATTAGTCCCGCAAGATAAAACACACTTAACAATTACACAGGAAATGGAAATGTATGTAGTATTTTCAAAGTCTGTCAAATTGTATTAATTTGGCATGACTGCATATAATTTGTTAAAATATGCTGCTCTCTGGATTAAACAGCAACTGAATATTGGAAGTGCTCTCATTTTCTCCGGCCAACTATTGCCCCATGTGTTTATCAGATTTCTGTCTCCAGCTAGACAAGGTTGTGTGTGCTGAGCATCGTCTGCATGTTGTAAGTCACAATAACATAATGAATATCTAAATAAAATGTGCTTTACGATATCAATTTTAAGCTGTGGTGAAAAGAAAATATGTTAGAGTAGCGTAATGCGTTTATCAAAAATGAATTATGCTGCCCAATAAATATATTGCTGCTTGTGGAATTATATATTCTTTACCATATTTAAGGATTAGTTACTGCATAATATATACACACATCAACTTTAATCCTAAATGTAGATTTCTAATATGCTGGGTTTTAACCAGACTGTATCATCCCATACATGAGCCTCACCATATGAAGAAAGCTCACATATCACCCCTGTGATGGATGGTACACAACAAAGAGATTTATAAAAATCCCACCAAGCATGACCAACGTTTTTTTTTGCTTTAGGTAGCAGTAATTGTAAAGAAAAACAAAGCAGAACTAAAAGGCAAAATAATGTAAATGCACAATTCTTAATCACTTTACGTATCATTGTGATAGATAACACCAATTTATCTGTCAACTGCGACTTATTGTATTTCCACACAAAACACTTTTGACAGAATGCCCCTTGATCGGTTTATGCTTGGCTTGTTGAAAAATAAGAACTATGCTCAAAAAAGCAATTTCAAGGGCCAGGGGGTAAAACTAAAATCACACACTTTGCTTCCCTTTATTCATTGTACAAATTGAAATTGGTATCTAAAGAGTTAATGGGAGTGTAAACTTAATTATGGGTCAACATTATGCATTTTTGGAAATAAGTACATTCATTCAATTCATGTCCACCATGACATGAATACGTGACAACATCGAACATGCTCCACATTTTATTTCACTTGGATCAGAACGTGGTACTGACGTTTCAAAAGTCAAAACGTAGCTCTTAAGGTAAAAATTAAAACGCGCAGCCATAAAATGGCTCGCTCACACCACTTCTGGCGGAAGAGCCTCCAATGTATGGAGCTCTAGAGAGTCCCTCTAGAGGGTGTTTGGCCTAATTTTCCATGCTGGCCAGAAGTCTAAACGATGGCATTACACACTTACAGTATACTGCTGGGTCGATAGTGGCAAGGGCATTTAAGAACTCTGTCAATTGCTTGAACTGCCATATTGGGAGATCTAAGTGAAAACCTCGTATTTGCAAATCAAGTATGCTAACCATGCAGAAGGCAGCATACATTTAGTTATATGTATGTTAGGAAATTATGATGAGAATATGTGAAAGTATACAAATACATACACCCATTTGTTAAAACGATCTGCTCCATTTCAAAGCATACACAACACATGATCTCATTGGATACATGTAGGCAGCAAATGTTTTCTTTTCAGAACTATTTCAAAAGATGAGCAATAAGCTATGAATACAATGCTCAACGAATGTGAGCTGTAAATTGACTATATTAGAATAAAATCCAATTCATGACGCCTGTACCAATAAGTAATACTGAGAAATAGTATTTTTGCCAGATGCGGACCCAGCTATCATATAATTACATATTACTGCACCGGCATTATTTATTTCCAAATTAACATAACACAAATATTCAAGAACATTATCACTGTTCAGCAGGCCACATTTTTCAAGATGAAACCAGAAGATTACATTTCCAAAGTTAATTTCCATGTAGAAAAAACCAAAACCCTACTTTAAACTTCTGGGCACATATATTCAGCTACCCAAGGACATACACATGTAGCATGCCCACGTGGAATCCAGCTCACAGTCTTGTATTGATAGTGTAGTCAACCAAGGTGCCCCAAGCAATCCAGAATTGCTGATGTTGAGAATTATATCGTCAAACACTACCCGTTCCAAAAATGGAAATTGGTTTGATGAAAATGAAATGTTTCCAATATCACCGCCAACCATCACGACAAACACTGCATCGTTTACAAACATTATTCAATGTACGACAAAATAATGGAATGTGCCATGCACAATAATACTCCACGAGCTTCTATGTTTTGTAATACTTCAACAACTGACATGTTAGCAGGCACGATGCCACGAGTACATTTTTTGTAGCTTTTTTTTAGCTTATGTATTAGTTAAAATGTATTAGTTAAAATGTATAAGTTACAATTTATTAGTAAAAATGTATTAGTTATTATGTTTTTGTCAATATTTATTAGTTAAAATGTATTAGTTAAAATATATTAGTTAAAACCACATTTTCTATGGAGAAGGATATACAGTATTTAAAACATGCATATCGCCTATACAAACGAGCAAGCCAGATGCCAGGCTTAAGTATGCACACATTTCATACATGAAATAAATATAAATATATGTGCATTATATGATAATTATTATATAAATCCAAGTGGTATTATACAATGTAGTTTGAGGAAATGTTTTATAATGAATGCCCTTTATTAACTGTGTTATTTTAAAGGCGGTGCACACGTCTCTCTTTAGATCGTGAAAAGGGCATTTTGTAAGCTTGAGTACTCAACCTGAAACACCACCACTCTCCCATCTGTCCCTTTGTACAGCTCTGGCTCAATTATAGGCTGTGCCGCTGCTCATGTACAACACAGTGGAAGCCAGGCAACCACTGGTCATCTTCACAACCATCAACAGTGTCATGCTCCATGGATGCATTGTAAATCTGATGTAATTTTTGTTAAAGAAAACGTTGTAAATCAATGACGGCAAAATGTTCGCTTGTCAATCCACTGCTGGTTTAAGGCCTCCCACATTTGTCAGTCATGTGGATTATATGCCCCTACTTCACTCCAATCCATGTACTTTGGTGAATGGGATCCCAGAACTGGTACAGATATAATGTTCCACTTGTGTTAGCTGTGGCCGATTATTGAACTCAGGTCGCCAAGTCCACTTGTATTACTATTATTACTTTAGAAATGTCTACATATTTAAAACTAGGTTGTTTGGGGGCGCTTGTGGCGCCCCTCAAAACCATTTACGGCCTTCGGCCAGGAAAGTCACAACATTTGCACACAAACGACGCATTCACGCAAGCACCCGATGCTCTGTTTTTAAGTTTTAAAATGAAACATCTCTGAATTGTATTATGTTTTGAATTAGATAATTGTGTTTCTTCATTAAAAGCTTATATAATTTTACATCTGGAAGACTTAATTGAAAACGACATTTCGTGTGAATTTTCTGTCGTCGTTAAGTAGATGTCCTTGCTGGGGGTTCGGTTCGATGCGGACTTTCACCTGGTTGGGATTGCGGGATCGAGATGAGGTGACATAGAGCTGGCCGTGCGAGAAGACCGCCGTCTGCAGATCGATTCCAACGTAATCGAACGTCTATCCATGTGCCTCCGTCGTTCATGCACGAGGCACGTAGGTTTGCAGCGCCCCCTGCATGAAAACAACGGGAAGTGCAGCGTTCATCATATTCATCACAGATAAAGTTGGGCGTTTATATTACTAATGTATTGTTATTAATGTTCAGTAAATAGTGGCAAATATTCCTGAGAAGGTATTGATTGGATTATTGTAAAGCTATCGGTGATACTTGTGCTGAAGTGGAGAAAGCAAATGTTTGGCATGTACCCCATACACATATATTATAGCCCAGATCTGTCCCTCTGTCATTCTGTGACTGTGATTAACGCGCCACGGATTGGTTGAAGTGCGTCACGTGATCGCGTGCCCCCAGATTGGTTGAAGTGTGTCACGTGACCGCGAGCTGCCCACTTCGTGTTGTGGTGCGCCCCGCACCTCGGAGGCCCGAGAAGCAGCAACATGACGGCCACAGCGCCAGAGACGCAGCCACGGAAAGCTGACAGTCGATCCACTCACACACGGCTCACTCACTCACACAGCTCACTCACACTCACTCACACACAATCGCATGCACCTCAGAGGAGACGGGTGAGTGAGAGTGAGGCAGAGCCGTGCTCCGTCCACTGCTGCCCTGAGGGAGAGCCGCGCTGTCTCCACTGCTGCCTTGAGGGAGAGCCGCGCTGTCTGCACTGCTGGCTCGAGGGAGAGCCATGCTCTCTCCACTGATGCCCTGAGGGAGAGCCGCGCTCTCTCCACTGCTGCCGTGAGGCAGCCAGATGCGCTCTGTCCACTGCTGCCCTGAGGGAGAGCCGTGCTTGCTCCGCTGCTGCCCTGAGGGAGAGCCGTGCTCTGTCCACTGCTGCCCTGAGGTAGAGCCGTGCTCTGTCCATTACATTAGTACTCGAGTTTTTTTGGTGCTTAAATCCACTGCTGGATGAAGGCCCACCGCACGCCGTGCGCCTGTGGCGCCCCCGCACAACCACATACTATGTTGTTGGGGGGTGCCTATGACGTCCCCCAACAAGCTAGTTAAGAATAATTGTGTATGTGTACCTATATGGATTCAATATTTCGAATGCATTAAACAAGTTAGGTGTATCTGCTGACCACAATTCTATAACGTGATTGACATGCTTAAAAAAATATCTGAGACTATATATATCCAGGTGAATGGAAATAAAGTAATTAAATAAGAGCCATCCATTTAATTACAGTTTATTGCAATACGGACATGCACTCGTTTTCCATAAACATAAATTTCATGTAGGAACACATCCACATCGTTATGACGATGTACATGGCAGGTATTCACACTGGCAGTAAGCATCACATAAGGGAAGTCAAAATGTTGCATCCAACAGTGTTGTGCCCTATTGCGGCTGCTACTGATTTAGACTTTACAATGGACACAGCGACACACAGCGAGTGCAGGAAATTAAACAGCAGCCTCCCACCACAATACAACATGAGCCTAGGATATTCCAGAAGAGTAGGCAACATGAAGGCAATAGCTTAGGGGTTTGAGACAAAAAAAATCATCAAAGCACAACGTTTCCACAGGAAATGAATTCTATCCCACAGTGTAATTCAATTTAAATAATGGCAACATTAAAACAAGAAATCTGTTTTGATATTTGCGGTGGTTATTTTGGGTGGCAAAAAAACGTACTTTTTGGGCACTGTTCAAATAAAAACTGATTCATTTTTGACATTTATTTTTTGTTCCTTAAAATAGACATATGTTTCGAGTTTTTGTGGTTCAATATTAGTCTTAAAAACAAAGTTGCTCCCACAACACTCAATATGCTGCACAAGCATCACATGCACTCATTTCCATGGAGCATTTTTGAGTCAGTTAAAGTAAACATTTCCAGTAGCCATTTAACTGAAGTTGTGCTTGATTAAAGCCAATCATTGGCAACGTTTAGTGTACTTTGAATAGCTGTTTATAGCAAAAAAAAAGAAATGTATGCTCACCATACCAAGTTTAGATATTCAATGCAATGAGAGCTGGGCCAATGAGTTGACCACGTTGATTAATCGAATAAACATTAGAGGCCCTTTCATCAACAGTAGCTTGTGCAAGTACAGTAATTGCAAGGCTACACCTTTACCCACCTCCACCACCCATTACTTCAGGGTATCTAGACAGAAAGTATGTTGGTTGGGCCAGCTGACTCACAATCAAGTTAACAGTCGATTTGGCAATCATACCTCCATGGTATTTACAATTGGTGCCATTTAGTCAAAATTAAGCAGTGATTATTCCAGGAAAGGACTGACCTCCACCATGAGAATGTGGAATTTCCACCACTGGCTGAATGCTATTAGTGGTGATGAGTACCACTAAGTAGTTTATTTGAGCATGATACCACTGGCTTTTTGCGATAAAACATCTTTCGAATACGGTAATATTTCAACCATTCTGAATCCAAAGCTACCATTGCAAGATTCCATTGCCCATGGTCCTGCGCATCTTACCATATATATCACTCCAATATTTGCCTTGACTTCACCAATCCATCTCATATTTAGTCATCCCAATACAGACTTTTGCTCTTGGCTGCCATTAAGTCGCTAATTTTCTAATTTTCCAATCGTTTGTCATTCCTTCTGGCGACATCTCATACCCATGTCTATTTGTTTCATTTAACTGTTATTATGATGTTTTCAGATCCTTGGTCCCTAATAAAATTGTTTGACATCTTGTCTCATAGAGTTACTGTGAGTATGCATCTTTGAGTGTTATTTGCATAACTTTCAGCTTTAGAAATTTTAATTGTTAGCCACAATGTATTTCTTGACTGATAGCACATTGACTGACTGAACATTGTCTTTAGAAAATAAGTTTGTGCTAATGGAGATTTATCACTTTATTATATGCATAAAACAAAAACAATCATAAATACGTTACAGGGAATTATTAAACAACTGGATATTGTGAAAGTCAGACTCAGAATAAACATGATCAAAACAACAGCACACTATTTATGATGGAGAAAAACATCAAGCATCCATCCATAATTTAAGTATCTGAGGTAACTCCATAATAGAGATCATGACGAACCATGGCGATACAATTATGCACCAAACTAAAACAAGACGTGTCGCTTTTTTATATCGATGATGGTGATGATTAATGATTGTGATTGCTGGATGATGATGATGATGGTGACATTAAGTAAGAACACATGGATCCGTGAAATGTGATATAAGTATAAAAAACAATGAAAGTAACAATAAAATGTAGTAATAATTGTCCAAATTATATTCTTTGTTTTTCTAGCTGTTTGATTTCCCTGCTTTCATCCTGTTCGGATTTGTGATGAGAACAATACCACATATGTCATTCCTCGGTACGATTGCTTTCCTTTCTGGCTACTGATCTGAAAGCTGCATGTCTGGATGTTATTGTCATCTCATTGGATCCATAAACATCAATATGAGCCTTATTTTTATCCCTAGAGAATTGAAGCACTGATTCATTCTTATGAGCTTTTTAAAATTACCTTAACATGCGTTTTGGTGATTTTTTTTTTTAGAACGAGATTATTTGTATGGTCATTTGTTTTCCCCAAATTATTTTCACCATAAAATGTAAGCCAATGCTTGTAGGCTTACAAAGCTGGTTTAAGTGGACCGAAACTGAGGCAGAGCCATGCTCCGTCCACTGCTGCCCTGAAGGACCCCGTGCTCTCCACTGTTGGCTCGAGGGAGAGCCGTGCTATCTCCACTGCTGCCGTGAGGGAGCCAGACACACTCTCTCCACTGCTGCCCTGAGGCAAAGTTGTGCTCCGTCCACTGCTGCCCTGAGGGAGAGCCGTGCTCCGTCCACTGCTGCCCTGAGAGACAGCCACGTTCTCTCCACTGCTGCTGCCCCGAGATGTCGCGGGCGCTGCCCCAGAGCAAGGTGTTGGTGTTCTACATGTTAACATCAGAGGGTTTGTGATTAAATTAAGTCAACTAGAACTAGAAGTGGCAAATCTTGACCTGGACGTTTTTTGCCTAACATAAACATTTCTCACTCCTGCTATCAATGACTTGCAGATTACGATTGACAACAACCTTTTTCGGCTTGACCGAGGATCTAAAGGTGGAATGGACATCTATGTCCGTAATACTATTGCATGTTCACCAGCTCACTCCTTGTTTAAAAAAATGTTGCTTTGAAGGTCTCGCTCTCAGAATAACTCTCCCAAATAATCAACAGATATTGGTAGTGTGCTGCTATAGACCGCCTAGTGGGAAGGATGTTGAGAGCTTCTTGGGAGCCTCCCTAAAGGTGAAATAGTTTTAGTGGGTGATCTAAATTGGAAATGGCTAAACCCGCCGGCCATGGCCACAAATTTTGCGGATGAATTTAACCTGTTTCAATTAATAAATGTCCCCACAAGACCCAACCTAAAAAATCCGGGCAGTCATCTCTGCTTGACGTCCTATTGACAAATGCCCCTCACAATTTCGCACTGACTGGTGTTCTGGGTAATAACCTTAGTGATCACTCCTTCATTTTTGGGGTGAGATCATCAGCCAGACCAAAAGCCCCCCCTAAATTGGTTGATAAGCACTCCATGAGACACTGCAGCACTCAAGCATTTACTAATGATGTGCTTCACTCGGATATTGACAAGGTCTGTGATATCCCCAACCTGACTACAGCTTGGGAGACTGTCAGGTAAATGTTTCTCCAAATTCTTAACAAACATGCTCCGTTGGTTAGATTTAAAACTAAAGACAACCGCCCACCATGGTTTGATCCTTTGATTACTAAGCTCATGAAAACTAGGGACAAGGCTTCGACATGTGGTCAGGAAAGTAAGTTGGTCAATGACTGGCTAGAATACAGGATTTTAAGGAATAGATGCATCAAATAAATTCGGCATGCAAAAAATGCTTACTTTTCCTCCACTCTCCTTGAATCACATGGAAATGCCAGGATTTTCTGGAAAACAATCAAATGTATCGAAAAGGCACCCAAAACAGATAATCTGCCCGTTGAGCTTAACCGAAATGGGGAATATTTTTCAGACATCAAAAAAATAGTTGACAATTTTAATCTTTATTTTTCTGAAGCTGGTAAAACATTTTATATAAAATGTTTATTGGGAGTCACCCCTGCTCATGCAAATTCCTACACTCCTGTCCGAACATTCAACGAATTTATTTTCCAGCCAATCCACGAAAGTAATGTTCTGAAACAACTGTCCTACCTCAAAGGACCCTCCTCTACCTGAGCAGATACAGTAGTATTTCCATCTTTGCTCTACTAACTGTTTGTTCCCTAATATACACACCCATAGTCCATATTTTCAACCTGTCCATCAAAGAAGCATCAGTTCCTCTAGAATGGAAACATTCTTATGTTCGTCCACATCACAAAGGAGGCCCTAAAGATGATCCAAATAACTACCGACCTATCTCAATTTTGTCCCCGTTGATGAAATTTTTTGAAAAATTATTGAACTACCAAATTAGCAGTTTCCTGTCCGCAAAAAAGATACAGCACCACATCTGCTGCATTAGGCTCTCTCAATCACATTTACAGTATCCTTGATAATAAGCTGTACTGCGCCTGTCTTTTTCTTGACTTGTCCAAAGCTTTTGATACAGTAGACCACATAAAATGGTAAAAAAATACCTTTTTTCTCGCACCCAAACTGTATTCACAGATAGTTGGAGGTCAAACAGTGTTAAGATAATAAAAGGGGTTCCACAGGGTTCCATCCTCGGCCCCCTTTTGTTCTCTTTTTATGTCAATGACTTGGGCACTGACCTGGATCATTCCAGGGTAAATCTTTTTTCAGATGACGCGATACTGATTACTACTGGCCGCTCTCCGGATGACGTGATTGGTAAGCTCCAGTGGATTTCAACAAACTACAACATCAGCTAGTTGCTCTTAGACTAGTCCTGAATACCTCCAAAACCAAGGTGCTATGCTTCTCACCAGGACAAGGCAGGAAGTTATTTCCCCAATTACATTCCTTAAATAATTATCAAATAGAGCAAGTCAAGGTCTATAAGTATCTTGGGGTCATCCTGGATTCAAAACTGAATTTTGAAGATCACATTGATTTGTTGGTAAAAAGACAAAAAATTAAATTGGTTTTCTGTATCGACACAAGCACTGCTTCCCCCATATGTTCCGTTTGGAATTGATAAAAGCTACCATACTGCCTCTACTTGATTACTGTGACATCGTGTATAAATCAGCCCCAAGTACTGTACTGAAGAAGCTTGACTCAATTCACCACTCAGCCTTAAGATTTGCATTGAACTGCCCATAGAGGACTCACCACTGTGATCTCTTCATTGGGTCAAACTTAACATATCTTAATGTTCGACGGCTTGTGCACCAGATCTTATTTATTCACGATGTACTAACAAAAAAATCCGCAGATTACATGCTGGATCTCCTCTCTGTTTCAAAGAACAAATTTACCAGCTTCACATTCCTATTGCCATACAAATACTGGAGGAAGGGCCTTTGCTATTGATGCCCCCAGGGTCTGGAAAACTATTGCCAATAAACTGCAACTTGAATCACTACCTATGAGATCTTCACTCAAAACTGCTCTCGAGGAGTTGTACACCCCTAGCTGCCACTGCTATTCAGTGGCCTAAAATAAAATAAAATGTTTCGCTCCGGATGACCGCTGCAAAGTATGATCTGTGTTTTGATTTAGTGTACTGATCTTAAAGGTGCATTGAAAAATGTTGATCCTCCGACCGATGCTCCTGCTGTTGTGGAGTGACTCATGCAGCCAGTTATGGCTGCAGGGTTTGGTGGTACATGTTGCTTATGTCGTTTATTGTGAAAATTCGGTCACAGTTCCTATGATCACTGTTACATTGCTGTTATGGCTTTATTTTGGTGATTTCGCAAACTTTTTTGGTTTGGCCATGTTTGTTTGTTGTAGTACAGAGTTAGACTGATGGCTTTAATCTAAGTTGTCTTGTGGTTGTTGTGGTTGTTGTTTGACTTGCATCCCACTGGGATTTTTGCACACAGCGTTGGTGTACGGTGCTTTTTCTGTAATATTTTTCTGTCTTTTCTTGGATTTTCTGTTTACACATAGTCACTTTAATATGTTTTCTTGTTCATGTTTTTTGGTTATTGTTTGTTGCGGTTGCACCCGATTCAAGAGCCAAACTGAAAGTTCGTTTGTAGCATGTGTCTACAGATTTGGTTTTAATTCAATGTGAAGTGAACGTGTATACACGCATAGCATGTGTTCGTTTCGCATTAAATAACAACGATGAAGTACATTCTTTGTATTTTAGTTTATATTTATTTTTTAACCAAAACAGTCTTACTCACGAATGCTATAAATAAAAGCCTTTTACTATAACTTATGTATAAGTAAGGCATCAGATTTTTTGCATTGTGGGTTAAATTACATGTTTGTTAGTGGTAATTGCTATTCAAATGTCGCCTATGTCTGCTCGACCTAAAATGGGTAAATGGCATGCTCTATTGGCATAAATGAAAGTATTTGGAGAAGGTGCTATCTGTATATTTGATAGCCTACTACTTGCTAAGAAAGTAACAATACTTGATGATGGAACTTCCCTCAAGATAAATTAGGCTTCGATGTGTTTGTGCTCATTATAATTACAAATTGACATGTACAGTACGTTTATTTACTTTATGTACAGTACATGTGCCATAAACAAAAACTAGTTTTTTTTCTAAACAGTGTCGTTTAACATTAGCTGTATACTGTAGTAGCAGTCATATACATACATTAGGTAATTGGTCAAATATTTATCATACCCATCAAAGACTCTCAATATACATGAAAGGTAAGATATACTGGATATATGAAAGAACTATGCTATAAATCATTATATATGCATATATATGTTTAGCTTTCTCTATATTTCAAACGCAATATACATCATAATACTAAGATAAAACAATTATGTTCGTGGACATTCCAAACAATGTCATCTCTTCCAATGACGAGATACTGTGGATATAAATACCACATTGTGCCAGGTGATAGGACACATGGTGTGGTGGGAGGAGCACAGAACGAATTGGTGCAAGATCATCGATAACACCGTAGTGTTGACTCGAGGCTAAAGAATCCGTTCTTTGCTTATATGACAAACTTTTCCAATCAATGCTTTTAACAGCCAAATCAACTAAGTAGAATCAAGCTGAATACATGCATGAATTACAATTTTCTAATTTACGAATGTTTTGTTATTGGTGACGAGAGGGTGGTCTGGAATGGAGTAGAGGTCGTGATCGGTGATGTTTATGGTGGAATACGATTGGAATGCGAAATTTATTTAATCCTGAGCTTTAAAAAATATCGTCGTGCTATATTAGGCCAGCTAATACAAACATATCAGCTGATTTATATTAAAAAAACACACTTCACTGAATCACAAAACATCACCTCGCAAGCTCCTTATATTCCTCTTTATTAACATTTTATCAAAACACATAAGCAAACCCTTTTCCATGAAAATACTATTTATACAGCAATTTGTAATGCAATGGTATGCATCTCCATCCATAGCCAGACTCATTTCACATCCCACACAGGCACAGCCTTGTTTTGGTAGAAGACAGCTCTTGCCTGAGTAGCACAAGCAGCGATGTGTCTCACAATCGTGTGTGGTGACTGCCCCTTTCCATGCCCGCATGCGCGTCCATCCTGCGCTGTGTCTAGCTCCATGCTGGGTGTACCGAGCGGCGTGATGAGTCACCTCCAGCCCAAGGGGACACTGGGAATTTGGCGGTGTCAATGCAAGCTGGGATTACCAACATGAGGCAATAAGAGACTCTGGGATTATTGTGTTGAACCAGTGCAGCTCGACAACCTCATTTCATCAGAGCAAACACTCTTTCCGGAATAGTATCATTTAATATTTCCATAGCATTGGACAGTTCCTTCTTGTAAACTCATATACATTTATCCAAGCTGTGCATTGATGGATAACGATGGAATCCAATGACTGACACTCGGGCATGGGAATGTAGTGACATATATTAAAAGTGTATAATTATAGTCTGGTGCTAAACTATACATATTTCACCCAAAGAATATGAATGTGTGCAGTCACGAAAGTTTCAAGTAAAAAATTTGTCTCAAACGGTTTGTTAGTGACATCTCATTGATAAAATATGTACTTAACATTAATGTGGTCTCACGTATTTAGCACGTAATTAGTATCTCGTTTACATATGGGTGTGTGTGGGCAGCCTTGCGGTCAGCAACTTCGCCTCTGAGCCACTTTGCCATGAATCAATGGTTCGATTCTGAAAGCTGCTCTGTAATATATGTGGGGAAAAACCAAAGCCTCTGCTGCCGTTAATGAGATGATAAAGACTTTGTGACACCATTTTTAAAAAAGTGTATTTTAATTTTAAACCAAATCCCACTTTTTAAAAATTACCTGTAACCCGAATTGCAAAATTCATTATATTGTTATTTGTTTCTTTCGGTTAAGTCACGTCTAAAGATAAAATAATAAATTAAATTAAATAATAATTCCTGCAGTCACGAAAGTTCTAAAATTAAGATTAATTATATTGATTGTGTGAGGAATATCTGTGGCGAATTATACATTCATTCTACATGCAGATGACATATATGTCCCCAGCGCTTTGCAACTGCAGCACTGGGCATTGCTTTTCAAGGCTCACAGTACGAATACTTGCATATCTCATGTTTTAAATAAGCATATACAAGTTGATGAATATGCAGTATAGTGTTTTGCTGTATGTAATGACTTAAATAAGCTCATGTAATTGCATTCAGAGTGGCAGGGTTTAAAAATGAACCTCTCATATAAATTGAATGCAAATGGTGAAGTGCTCACAGATGTGAGGCTCTGCCACCATAGACGCATTGGGAATTAGATGTGGAGTATTTGGGTTTATTTTTTTGTAGGGATTACTTATGAATATAACCCGCACAGATGCACAACTCAGTGACTCCGTGTTAATTCTCCTACAATCTGTCTAAGTATGAACATCACTTCCTTAAACATTCCCAAAGTTTAATTTATTTATATCATATTGGACAAAATTCACAAACACACTTCTTTTTTTATCGTGTTATGTCGTTCACAATTATATTCATATATTAAACACTTCACACTGATTAAAAGCACATTAAATGAAAACATACCAGAAACGATATACTTCAATTTCGGTTGGTAGAATTCAAAAACAATGTAACCTTTTGTGATCTTATTCAAAATGTGATGCAAACAACACTGCATATCTTGTTATGTGACTTGAACATGGATGTGCACAGAAACACAAATAAATACGTTTTATATTTAATTTAATGACATTATTATTCTAAATCATATAAGGAATCTAAATTATATGTTGTGTTGTGTATGCCAATATGTTTGTTGTAGTACTTTATTACTAAGAGGTAGAGTCATGGCAGAGTGATCCACTCACTGCACCATGAACCAGGAGAGCTGATATAATTTCCTTGCCACTGCCTAGGAAGGGCTAACATCAGTAGCATAAATATGTAGATACCAAATGCAATGCACAAGTGGAAAAACGACTCCCTTGTGTGGGACTGGCTGTGAATACCGAATCATGGACCACGTAACTCTGCACTACCCCAAATATACATTTTATGGAGGTATAACTGCAATTTAATGGCTAAATCACTTTGAACTGAATTTCTAACAGTTTCTCTTCATTCGCCATATGAAAGAAGAATAAGAAGTAGCATGTGATACATAAACTGGGCCTCCCTTTCTTCATCATCCCACGCTGACCAGTATGGTGAAGTATAGTCAAATAATCCAATGACTGACACGGTGTGTGCAGGCCATCATCCAGCAGTGGAGTAAGGGCTAAAAATCATAAATTTTAAAATAGATATTTTAATAGTTACTTTGTACGTTTGCCACTCATGCATTGTATTTATATAGATATACCACAATGATAATTAATTATAATGTATATAATGGTTACATACGTGTGTATGTAAACGTAGCTTTTCAGAATTACGACGAATGATCACAGTCCTCCTTACAGTGTTGGGTGGACTGACCTACATGGATTTGTAAGTGAAATGCAGCCTCTGATATTTTAAGAAGCGCTTTATTTGGCCGCCAACTTCAGTTAAATGTTGTTCAATGTCAAACCAATCAGAGTGCACAATGTGATGATGTTTAGCAGCCAGCGCTAAAAGGTAAATAAACAATTACAATCCAGAGCGTTGACTGGGATGGCTCTGGGGTATAATGGAAGATGTCATGTTACTAAGCTAAAACCACACTGGTCCTGAGTTGGGGCCACAGGGCAAACAAACACAAAATAAACATTGTCTCCCAGATCTGAAAGGATTTCATGTGTTGCTAGTTTTTTGCTTTCACAAAAGGGCACAATTTAATTCCAATGTATAGTGTACCTAAATAATATGACCATTCATAACTCTCGCACTGGATTATAATAATCCAGGATGAGAAATAATCCAGTAGGATGGCAATACGTTTAAAGAGATTAATCCATAAATAACCAGAACATATTGTGAGTTAAAATCCTGGATGAGGGTCGACTTAGCCTATCATTTTGTGGTGGTGGATAAAATAGCTACCACGATGAGAATGACCCGTGTAATTGTGATGTAAAATTTACGCCACTGGCTCATTTCCTCCAATGGCGATACGTTATATCCCATTGCCTATGTTACAAGGTAAATCACTGAAGAATCGTTTCAGAAGCAATTCATTGTAGGAATTATACATTACCCCTTGATATTCCCCATTATTGAAAATAATGACATAAAGCTGTGGCAATATAATGTGACTAGAATGATCATAACTCCCCATTAACCTAACATGAAGTCTACAATAGTAGCAGTTGTAACAAAAGTTGTAAAAAAAAACCAGGTATTATTGTGAGTGAAATAGAAGCAAGTTTTTCTTAGCTCTCAAATGCGTGTTTGGCTTGTACCACGTGTTGTTTGGCATGGTGTGCTGAAAGCCTCTTCAGGAAATGAATTTGCTTAACATCCTAGAGGCTTCATGGTGAGCAGAGCTTCCAGCACACGGAGCGAACAACATCCGGAACAACCCGAATACACATCAGAGAGCTGTACCGCGCAAACCTCCAAAACCTATGCATATAAATAACGTGCACGTACAATTTGTGTTTGCAAGGCTTGCATTTAAATTGCAAGAATGTCTTATCAATATTTAATTTGCAGATTTCATATCGAGAAATAATTGCTGGTTTTATAGTCTGTTGGGCTGCTGACCTATGTATTGGTGAGGCTCTGTGACCATATGGTATGGTTTTACAATTTGGACACATTATCGATAAAGAGAAGCGACGTGGGGTGATTTTATATTAGGCAATATTCACAGAAGGAGCCTCAGTAGGTAATATTTTCCACGTGGTTTCCAAGATCCCACCTCTGTGTGAAACATTTATCTTGCTTAAAACACAACTAACCGGACCCTTGTGCTTGAGACACTGTGACATAAGGCTATTTGATGTCAGTTGCTTTAAGGGAGGAAAGGATCTTGTGTTAAAATGATAACATCTTAAGTATCTCAAGAATATCTTCCATAAGCAATACAACAATGCAAATAATGTATACAGTATACTGCAATACATTTTGGGATAAATGAAAATAGCTAATAACTTTATTTCAAAATATATATAATTGTAGGTTTCTCTCTAGATATGTTGTGTTCATATATAAACACTGTTAATAAACATGAAGACATGTAAGGCAATTTGTTTTAGTGTACGTCTGTAAAAAGTTTTTTTTGGGTTATTGCGTAAATATAAATTCCTACGTGTTAAACTTTATTGTGTTACACTTTATTGTACATATTAACCCTAAATAATACATGTCCACAATGCACGTCCTTATGCATGAAAAAAGAGAAGTGCATACGAAAACATTTGCTTTTACTTTGTTTGTAACTACCACGCACATGTGATCTAATTAATGAAAATAACGCAGTATTTTTAATAAAATAACAACATATTTTTCTTCCACCAATAAGACATTTTAATGATGCATTTTACAAGCAGTACCCTCTTCACATATCATCCATTATTATTTCATGGTCATTAGTTGCCTGCACTGAGGTTTCATTACCAATTAAATTGAGACATCATGAATCTGATGGTGCATGCGCTATTTATTGCCATTGTATAGTTGTACAGATTTTCTTAAGACTTGTGTCATTGTAACATGTCTGACACTATATCTGTGTACACATTACAGTATGTGAAGGCAAATGGACTTTTAAGGCAAAAAAATATTGACCTGCAGTCACTTGTGTGATTTTCACTTAAAATAATTTTCCTGCTTGCTACTTTGAAGCTGACTGACTGAATTAACGCGGTATTTATGGGTCCCGGGCCTTCCGTAGGTTGACTCAGTCTTAAATGATTACTGAGTGTGGGGTTCAAATATCAGCAATGAGGAGAGAAAGGCAGACAGGCATGACGATGGCCACACAACCCCCTCATGTGCCATACCGTCTTAAATAGGTTCTCACGAACATCACGTTCCCCAGTTATTCATAGAACTATAAAGTAGATCGTTGTATTTTGTTGATTGGTATACAGCAGGAATATCTGTGGTGAATTATACATTAATTCTACATGCAGATGACATGTATGCTCTCCGCGCTTTGCAACTGCACCACCGGGCATTGATTTTGAAGGCTAACAGTACGTGCATCCAATTGCATGTGTAAGACGCAATATTTTGGAACGAATGATAAGAACATCGCATGGTTAATGTCACATCTAATGATGAGAACACAACTGTCCAAATGGGACAGTAAAACAATTAAAAGATTGCAAGTGATATGAGACGAACAATAAATTATCATTGTATTAAATTATGGCTCTGGATCCCGAAATGTAATGAAACTAAAACTACACTTTTTATTTTACCAGGTAAGGCCCAACTGTCTATTTAGCTCAATCTAGATTTGAAGTTTCCGTGACTTAAGGGATCCATACTCTTTGGTTCTTTCGGTAAAGTCACGTAGGTATAAAATAAAATAAATCACGACGTTTCGATTGCAACACAAGCAATCATCATCAGGTGGGAAAACCACACAACGACAACCACAACTGCTTTGTAGTGGTAGTCGTCTATCATCTATGCCAGGTACTACTACACCACGCAGCGCTCGCCCTCCCAATACCCCACACCCCCACCCCTCCCTCTCACCCTCGTTGCTCCTCCACCTTCCTTGCCTGTATAACCTCTTACCACGGCAACTCTCTCTCCCACTTCAGCAAAAACTGTTCTTGCTGTGGTTTTCCCACCTGATGATGATTGCTTGAGTTGCAATAGAAACGTCGTGATTTAATTAATCTTGTTTTATACCTACGTGACTTTACCGAAAGAACCAAAGAGTATGTCTAGTTTGGCTATTTTTCAGAAGTAATCTGGACACACATGATAGCTCAACGAAGTCGCTTATCATGTGGAAATATATAGCAGCCAAATACTCTAAAAAGCGTGATTCTAAATGTTGAGAAGAAAAAACGAAGGACTAGGAGAAAAATCCACGTGACCAGGGGGCAACAATGCAAACTCCAAATATACAGGCATCAGGGTTGGGTTCGAATCCACGACCTGTATACTCGGTGAGGTAGTTAACAACCCCTCACATTATTGTGAACTTACTCCAGTTCTCTTATTTACTGCACGTTTTCCTGTAGAGTCTAGATACTGGAACTGGCATAGCAATCCTGGTTTGAAGCCATAACAACTGTGGGTTGATTAAAGCCCTCATGTTGAATGCCTGCGGTTGTATATTTTATGGTGGAAATCTATCATTGAATGCATATTTACGTAATCACTTAGCAAGTAAAGAACATAGATAATTATGCTGGCCTATACTGTGGACCATACTCATTGGGGAAGTGTTTTTGTGTTTTTAGTACTAGCTTGTGCATCTAGTTGCATTTTTCTTTTATTGCAATGTAATGCATTACCATTCCTGTAATACAATACTGCTGTAAGCATACTTTCAGCCTGAGATATTTACAGTATATAACTTATGAAGGATGGTAATTCTGTAATCATGAAGTTTATACTCAATTCTACATGGAAATCATGCTAAAATATATCATGCATTAAATTCGATTTTTTTTTTCAAATATGAGTGAACCCACAGATCATCCTCATTTTGAGTGTTTGGCCCACAATTTTGCAGCAGTACTGTAATTGTTGAAACAGGCAAATTCTAAGTCTCATCAGCAGAGCCTGGCCTGTTAAACATATGTTCCTAGATTGCCAGATGTTATACGAGCCATCCACCTACACTGAGAGTTTCAATTAGCTAAAAACAGGAATATTCTACAGAAACCCATTATGTGACATGGATAATTATTGAAAAACAATGGTTAGCACATTGTTCTATACCCAACACTTTGTGGAAAGGCCTTAATATTATTTTATTACCCATAATCCTCCATGACGCAAAATGTTATGTTTGTTCTGCACATGGCATTTATCATATATTATTTTAATTCTCATACAATCTTTATGGCTTTAAAGGGCATATTCAAGAGCATTATTATATGAATGAGGGTGAATCGAATTGGAATTCAACATGTCAAAATGTCATATCACTCTGGAACAGTTAAGACCTTCAGTCGTGAAAACAGATGATCCTCATTACTCAACATCCATTTTATCGAACTCAACGCTCATGAATGGATGCACTTACTACGTAGCCTTTTGCCATGCTTTGAGCACAAAGCAGAGTATGTCCAAGGACAACCTATTCTTACAAAACACACGGCTCAGGACAGGTGTTAAAGATTTGAGCGTGAAATTACTTCTTCCAAAAATGTACAAAAAGTTTCCCTAATGAACTTTAATAAATTATTCATGACAAATACATTACCTAGCCTTGTGAAATACTGATGTAGGTTAATTGATTTGTACAGGATGGTAATGTAGCTTATCCAAGGTAATTAATAATGTAAAAGCTGTGAAACACTGCAATAATTCCCAGTAATGGCACCATTTGTAAGCGGAACACAAGCTCCAAGACACTATTTATCATGTGGAGGTGAGATATTGATATGAGCTGTCAGAATAGAAATGAGGAGTGCAAGCAGCTATGGCTGACAAAATTGTTACACTTCAAGTGGACAATAGGTTATGTTTGTTAATGCTAGAGCACGTCATCCATCACCAGTCCTTGTATTGCAATGCTTTATAATGCATTGTGATTGCATTTAAATAATGTATTCATTACGCATCTATATACATATATCTGTTTAAAAAGATCGATGTAAACTACAAAAAAGGTAAACACATGTAATGAAATATCATAAAGACTCAAATGTGACGTGATTATGATTTATTTTTCAGCACGTGAATTGAAACTTACCGCAGTCGTATTTGAACCAAAAATAACTATGAACATTCTCAAAGATGCGAGATCAGATGTTGGACCTATTTACCAAAGGAACCTTACGGCGGGACCCCGGGGTCCCGAATAAACGGAAGTCAAAATCGTAATGAAGCAACTAATTAATTAATTATTTTTGGCGACTCCGTCCCACCGCGCACATAAACGCCGCGACCCACCTGGCGCGGATCATTCTGTTGTCATGTCGTCCAAGCGCAGCAGCGAGGACGAATGCGCAGAAGAGCTGGACAAGCGAATGCACTCCATGCTCGGGTATGGGCAGGATCAGTCTTATCCAAACTGCTAAAACTGCCTACACGACTTAAGTATTTTATTTGTCATAACGGTTTGCATAATACAGTGAAACTACTCTCTTATCTTCATTATTATTTGTGACCTACCAATATCTGCAGCCAGCACCGTTAATTCCTCCTGTTTGATAATACTTCTCTTGTCCGTATGCATCTGTGCAGATAGTTTTTATTGCGGTTAAGCCATAGTCCCCACATACAGCTCATATCAATGTGGATAAGAGGAGCGGCGACCCACTACTCTGTAGAGTAACGTTGGTATAAAAGCTTGTTACAATATGAACAGCGCTATTGAAAACGCGTACTATTATATGTACTGTTTACAAAGTGTGTTCACAAATCCACGCTGAGAAACACGATGATTGACAGAGGGGTGTAAATTAGTTTTCGATAGTGTATTTAAAGAGGTACTGCAGGTAAGTAGTTTTTCGTTTTAAAGACATAGTTTAACAAGACAACACTTGCCACCATCCTTCTGTTGCGATCGAAACGTCGTAGTTTTGTTATTTTGTTATTTTCTTTGAACCTATCTACGTGACTTTACTGAAAGACCCAAAGAATATGAATTACTGCAGTCACAAAAGCTTTAAGTCAAGACTCATCGAGAAATTAAATATATTCATCAGGAAATTACGTCTCAATCATTCCTATATGCAAATGAATAATACTACTTATTTGAACAATTACAGACCCATTGACATCCTATGATACGTACATATATACTGTTCATAAATATAGTGAACCAAATAAACTGGATTTAGAGAAGATTTTACTACCATGGACTACATAGTACTATTATATACATTTGTTTTTAAACAAATTAGACAAAATAACATGTATGGATGGGTCATATTTCGTATCAAACATTTCTTTGGATATATTTAATTCTGAATTTGGCCAGTATCCACGAGGGTTAGTCCCTACTAGTATCAGAATTGTCTATGACAGGTTTACTCATATTGGATCATCTTAACAAGAGTTAGAGTTAGAAATGAACCAATTGAGGTGAATACAGTACAGATGTTTCAAACATTACATGAAACACGTTAGAATGGAATATGCTTCCGTGGAACTTGGGCAGTCATGTAACATCTCAGAAAACAAGGCTTTAATAACAAATATATACATATTTGATCAAACTTATTTACAAAGGTAAAACAACTACATAAGCATTATATTAAGAAAAAATACTCATTGGAAGATGAGACCCGCAAGGAGATAACCCTCACCCAGTCGATTCAAGGCGACATTAGAAGATGTACTCTGAAATAAAGGCCTAAATGGAGATGGAGAAAGACTGAACCATTTCAGATTTGGTGACAACATAATAGCCAACAAAAAATACCCATACAAATGTATTAAAGAATGTAAATAATGAAGCTGCATCATTGGGCTCAAAATAATTATAAGCAAACAAAAGGCAAGTACAAGTTTGCAAAACAAAATAATAGTTTGAAGCATACTACGGGATATCACCAGTATACGTCGGACCATTAGTGAAGGAAATTAGGATCAAAACATTGAAATGAAAGGAGACCAAGAGGAGGAGCGAGTGCTGTATGGAAATTGAATTTGATCATGAAAAGAGACATACCAATGTGCTAAATAGAACACAACGTTTTCATTCTGTGCACATGATCTAGTACTACATATGGATTTGAATTGACACAAAAATGTAAATGTAACAATAACTGGATTGTGGCAATACTATTAGGAATGAGGTCCGTGTATTGGGACCTTCATCCTGCAATAGTTAGATCATGGATAGTGATGACGAATCACTACTGTCATAAATATGTGTATAAATAATGGTTATTATATATTGCAAAGTATGTGAACATTGGAGAGTTGGTTAAACAAACCCAGCACTATATTACTAAATATTGAAACAACTTTGAAAACAGACCAACAAGAAATTAGCACGCAACTGCAGTTGTGAAGTAATGGCATTGCTAACAACACCAAACACACACCTATCTACAGAACAATTACGTTTAAACGCAAACATTTAAAAGTAAACTTCAACGCCAGAAGCTAACGCACACAGCATTCACAAACATGACATGCATGCTCAAAAGAGCATTAACGGTTATTGTCTTAAGTTGTTTCTACCACACCACTTAGCAGTGACTACGGTACTAATGAGCAGCTGATATTGGCTGAGTGGCATGAGTTTTAGGATGTCACGTCACGTTGCAATTCGGTATAGATGTTTTTTCTTCAAGCTATTCAACCAATGTTTCATTTGTGCCAAGTTGAATATGAATGCCAGTTCTTATTTGTTTTTTTTTACGTAAGATGTAATGGGGTGACACTACATGCAGTTCACATGTGTAGAAAAAACAAAACCCCAAAACAATCTCAATTCAGAGTGCATGCTAATCATCTGTTGTTACTGGTGACATTTTTCCGAGTGATAATGAAGATAGGTTGGTAAGGTTAAATGTTACATTATGAATGTATTATCAGTATTTATTCAGTTAAGCTTGGTTAATCTGAATTCGTCATGATTACAATAAAGAGCAGAACATAATTATAACATAAACAAATTAAATGATAGTAATTGCAGAGATGGCTATGAAATTGAAAAATAATGAATTTTATTTTACACTTCATTATTTAAATGTCATTTTACATACAATTTCAAGAGATGTATTCAAACCAGGCAAAACATTGGGTGGGAGCATCATTAAACAATTGTTTATTGCTGTGGTTGTTTCCACCTGATGACGGGCACTTGTGTTGCGCCTGAAACGTCGTGATTTAATTTATTTTGTACCTACGTGACTTTACCGAAAGAACCAAAGAGTATGGATTCCTGCAGTCACGAAAACTTCAAATCTATATTGGAAGCATAATGATTATTATTTAAGCACAAACACTGCTTTGTCTCATACATATGCACCCGAAGGCACGAGTATACTGTGCAAGATTCACAGAGTGAAAATGAAACACTTTTCGTGTGGAATATAGGTACACCTCTTCAGCCCCTGGGACACAATAAACTGACCTTCTCCAGACCCAACCAATGCTGTGTTGCATAACGGTTTTCAAAGTGCTGGCGCCAGCATTGAAAACATTGATCAAGGAAATGGACTGGGAATGACTGCTATTTCCACAATTTTCACACTGCTATCCATCTCAATATGAGCTCATTTCCTATGAGTTCCTAATGAATGGCATGCAGAAGCTTGTAGACAGGCCACAGACCTTCGTCCGTTGATTCACATACACTTCTGGCTTCAAACTGATCCTTTTGTGAAGCCAGCAACAATGTATACAATCTGTACGTTTTATACGGGAACAACTATTAGAATTGGCCTTCCTAACACCGGCATTTTATTTTAATCTCTGGCAGAATATATTTATTTTTGTAAGCTGTATGACTACGATTCATTCACATGTGCTGTATTTCACTATTTCTACAGGCCTTTGTCCATCTACTGCTGGGTGACAGCTTTCAATCCAGAGGTTGCCAGTTCAATATCCTGGCACGGCAGTTGACACAACGAGCATGCTATCTTAAATCCCACTGCCCCTGTCCATCCAGCAGTTTGAATGGAAGAGATGTGAGTAGCCACACACATGGCCAGCATGGAAGAGTAGGCCAAAAGTATCCTCTAGAGGGGCTCTATAGACCTCCTTCTAGTGGAGACCCTTCTGCCAGCAGTAGCATGTTAACAATTTGTAGTTACAAATTGTGCCTGTTTTAAAAGTGGATACAGAAAAAACTATACTTTTAATTCTTGATAGATTGTGTTTTAAGTTGAAGTGAGCTTCGGTATAAACTATGAGGAGCCACTTAATCCTTAATTGCTGTGGTCAGTGGATCAACCTTTTTGTGAATGCTTATCAACACCAGTAAGCATTGGTAAATGTTATTCAATCTCAGTTAGATGTAACAATCCGATTTATTAAACGAATAGCGTTTGGTATTGGTTGGTTACACATTTATACGTTTGATCCGCAACACTGCTAACTCCTAAAACCAGAACAAACGCTGTGATAATTCTGGCTGTTTTACTCTGCAGGAAAACAAGTATGAGGGCATGCCCTTGTTTGTATTTATCTGTGCAGTGCACACATTATTGAAAGGTCAATTAACAGCCATAGAGCTTAACTCTTTAGCCTGGGGGACTTTTTGTGCCCTCTGTCATGCTTAATCCATTCATTATACAATCCAAAACTAAGCCCTCTGACTTAGGACCTACTATAGCATGTAAGTATATGCCCTTTTTACTATCCATGAATGTAATTGTTGTTACTTGACCATACTTTACCACAATGGTGAGTGTGATTCAGTCATGAGACCATAGTGGGTTTTTTTTCTGGACTGCCCAAAATATAATCAGAATCTTTTTCTTGTTTTTTTCGGTAAAGTCACGTAGAAGGGAAGTAATAAAATAATAAAAATAAAACATAATAAAATAATTCTCACGACGTTTCGGCTACAACGCAAGCAGCCGTCTTCAGGTGCAGCCGTCTTCATGTGAAGACGGCTGCTTGCGTTGTAGCCGAAACGTCGTGAGAATTATTTTATTATGTTTTATTTTTATTATTTTATTACTTCCCTTCTACGTGACTTTACCGAAACAACCAAGAAGATGAATCCCTGCAGTCACGAAAGCTTTAAATCGAAATCAGAATCTTTATTTATCTCGGAGTAATCCGATGACATATTAAGCACTTTTTCACAGATTTCCAGCAGGGGTGTATCACAATTGACTACATCAGCTGCAGGGAATGTGGATCACCCATGTTAAATCACATTTCACCTGATAAAAAAAGTTTAAATTGCACGTATGTGGTGCACGTGTGGTTTGAACGAAGTGAAATGCTGCTCAATCCAGACAAAGCGGAGGTTCTGCTGGTTGGCACTCAGGATCAGGCAAAACATGTGGGAGGATTAGGCGTGATGGTCGCGGACTCCTGTATTCAGTGTTCTAATAATCTAAAGCGCCTCGGCACCATACTCGACCAGGATATCGTTTGATAACCAAGTGGAAAATATAGTCAGGTCCAGCAATGTTCATATCAGGGCTCTACGACACAATTAACCACTAGTGAACAAATACATTATAAGGCCGCACTCATTATACATAAGGTGCTTGCCACAAATGAAACAGATACCTTGCTGATCTCGTCAAGGAGTATAAATCATCCTCGCAGCGGTTTTTGGATAACCATTGAACAAAAACAGTCACTGCGTCGTGCTTTCATATGTGCTTTTGCGGTTGTCTGGAATGCTCTTCCTTTCGAAATCAGGAACCAACTGAAGCTATGCACGTTCATATCTAGATTGATAACATGCATACGTAGAGAAAGTTACAATAACAAAAAAAAAGATTGGAGTGCAAAGTATAGGAAAGGAAGGAAAATAACAAAAGTTAATTTAATATAGATAAAATATATGAGTTAAAATTGCATAAGTACACCGATTCTTAAGTTTGGGCGAGAGAACAAAACAACAGCAAGAGCAGTTCCAGACCACACCAAGACAACTCACAGTCCCCATCGTTACATTGATAAGAATTACAGTTGCAAATCACATTGGCAAATTTAGTTATATCTAGCATATAAAACATAGCATTAAATGATGTAGTTAGACTGCCACACTGAGATTGCATAAAAAAGTAGCAAACTACATATGAGAAGGGGAGTCAGGCAAGGTAATAACATTTCCGTAAACGTTATACATAGTTACAGTAGTTTATGACAATTGGATTTTATCATTTAAGTGATTAAACTATTTTGAAAAAATTATAATTTCATATTTGCTGGTAAAGAAGCAATGGAGATAAACTACAGGAATACATAGAATTTCATGAAGACGGTTGAAAAGTGGGGATCAAGATAAACATTTGTAAAACAAAAGTCATGTTACAAGTTCAGCATATATTCGACAATATCTTTGGGAGGACACAACTTAAAATCAAATCAGAGTTTATATACCTAGGTCAATTATTTCAGGCAGACCAGGATCACATATTTTAAATGAAGAGATGGACAAGTGGAGGTAGGAGTGCTTTTCGAAATATACCAACGTGCCTGAAGAAGAACATTTTTAATAATTATATAATGGTATTCGGAATTTTAATCTTTTTTACTTTATCACAATTGACCACGGCAGCTGCAGGGAATGTGGATCACCCATGTTAGATCACATTTAACCTCATTTGAAAGTTGAAGGCCAGAAATGAGTTCCAGTCTTCATCCCCTTATCTGCTTGTACCAGTTGTTTACCATTTTAATGCAAATATAATTGCCATCATATTTGTTTTACCTCTTCCCTTGTCCCACCCCCCCCTTCCTTGTCCCCAAAAACCCTGCTCTTTTGACAAAATGTAACCCAATTTATTTTTAAACAGAGCACATTGCATTATCTCTCAGGATGGTATAACCTTACTCTATTATCACTATAGATATAAAAGCCTATTTTTTTATTTTACAAATATGTGTGACTTCCATAAGCGCTAAAATGTTGACTTAACTAGTTCAAGTCAACATTAGAAATGGACATGCACACAAGGCATGGGAAAACAAAGATTACATTCTACATATGCATATGCTGCATTAGGAATGGGCACATTAATGCATTTTCCTATGTATTTACTTTTCATTCAGTAATCTCAGTTAAAAACAGAGCTGGCCTTACTGAAACCGGATGACAAGCACACGTTAAATGGCCACCATGAAAGGAGGGCTTTGTGTGTGATTCCAAGAAATATGGAATTACCGTTTGTGTGGATCTTTGCAATAGTTTTACAGTGGAGGAATATATTTTTCTACTAATTATACTGGCAAAGAGTGTGTGAAACCTTGGAGTTATCACTGATCGTGAGCTCTCATTCTCTACTCACAGGTCTAAACTCTACAGGACCTCACGCCTACACATGCCACACGGGAAACGAGTGGAGAACAAAAAATAGGGTCGGGTCGGAAAAAAAGTGAGACAAAAAGGCAGAGGGGAAGAACAGGGGAAGTTTTGCTTGGGTAGCGCCAATATAATCGCCGCACAGCTGAGTCAACCCAAGGGGAGATTTGGAACAGAAGATAGGAACAGCCGGAAGGGAACCATTTTAAGCGCTGTAATTAGGGTGTGTGCGTGTGTGGTGTGTGATGGAGCAGTTATGGAGAGAGCGGATTATTTTCCATACCAGGGCAGTGTGATTACGACCAACTCTGGTTTGGCGGCGGAGGTCTCGCTCTGAATCTGTCCGGCACATTATATTTTCATTGTGTGGGGGCTACCTGGTCTGTCACTCCACATTCATCTTCGGGACGTCTTGGCCACAGGCATGCCCTTCCTCCTCTATGCTTGTGAAACTAGACTCCTCTAATGGAAGATCAGGTTTTTAACCAAGCTGGATTGGGTAAGGAGCTCACAAATCCTTGACAGATCTGGACACAGTCTCATCAATAAGCTCTTCTAGTGGACAAGGCTGCATAAGCTGGGTCACGTAGCCCACATGCCCAGCCACCGCATTCCCAAGCAACTTCTGTTAGGCTAGATAGATGAGGCTAAACAGGCACGACACGGGTTGGAGAAGAGATGGACTGGTTTGTTACGGGAGGACGTGGAGCCGAGCGGACTTGCCAGGCACTGGAGCCGGCGGTGTCAAATCAGCCTCTATAGAGGAGGCTCGTGAAGGACCCTACTGGGCAGTAGAGGCAGTCGCCCTCCAAAAACAACGGTAGGCAGAGGAGCGATGCTCACAACGGCGAACGAAGCGACGGGCTGCTAAAATGGAGCAAGTTGGCAGTGGGTGGCACGGCTAGTGGATCTGCCAGTCATGTAAGTCTTTCAACCCATGGCACATGGGTCTGTCCCGTGACCTCCTGTCAGTGAGCCTTTGACGCTTCACGTGGCCTCAAAGTGCAGCTAACCTCAAAGTGCACCTGGCCTGGCACAGGCGCCATGGTGACTTGCGGCTGTTGTTGTGGTGTGTGTAGAAGTGCAACGTTTAGTGCGCTGCGCTCCCAACCCAGAGACCAGAGTTCGATTTTATGCTCACGGCAAACAACAGTGGAGATTATCTGAATTGGTTCCCCAGGTTGACTCAGCCTCAAATTAATATCTGGTGTGATGTGTTAACATCGCCACTGGGGAGACAAAGGGGGCCGGACCTGGTGCTGCCCACCCAACCCCTCGCGTGCCAGCCTTTATAGGTGGTCGCTAATAGCACTTGACCCAACGGTGTGGTAAAGGCTATAAGGGGGTTATTTGACTGTTCGGAGAGTGGATGCTTAACATTTGAGTGTCTATGTGTGCACCATGCCAGCCTTCGTAGGCACTCACTATTAATATTTGCCCACACCGTAGACGTAGGCTACGGAGGGAATCATTGTCTTTGTTTCGGGCGCATATTTGTGTATATATGGGGAGGTGTGGCGCAGCGGTTTGCACACACCGCCACATATTCAAAAAGAGCCTTCTGCTGAATTGTGTATACTATATAAAGCACAAAACAGTCATTTGGAGTAATATTTGCAATACGACTTAACATAATGAATCCAAGATTTGCATGCCCTCAGGCCAATGAGGTGTCGTGTGAAAGGAATAAGTAGATTTTGTTTGAATCATTAAAGGGACATTTGCAAGCTACTGTTTCTTAGTTTCAAAACATAAAAAAAATTAAGCTGTACACAACTGTGTCAATCAGGCCTGGCTCCAGCACCTCTCGGATAGGGGACTGTTCGAGCTGTTGTGTGCGGCGCCACCATAACAGCGATACATGTGTAGTGACTAACTCGGAGACACTAAGAGTTGGAGGCACTTCTTTATTAACACGCACCATCGGGGTTAACACTTTTATAATAAGTCCGTCTATGATCAGCGACGTGACTCAGTCAGGACAGCTGGTAGGCTGCCTGACTGGTGATGCCCCGAGATGGTGAAGACGACGACGAGAAGAACGGTGATGAAGACTCCAGCAGCACGACGGGGATCCCACTCCATACGACAGCCCCGAGGTCCCCTTCGGGGGCCCCTCTTACACTGTAAGCGTGGCCTAGCTCCGCCCCCAGCCACGCCCCCTTTCTAGAACCTACCAACAGTTCTTGGTGTGCCCCTTCTGTGACCTTTCCCCTACACCCCCCTCTGGAGTATCACCTGGCCTGCTGACGTCAATGCTGCTGTAAGCCGCAGGTCCCCTTCCCTGCCAGCAGCCTGCGTTATGCTGCTACATTACTATTCTATGCCACTACACATGGATAAGCAGAATGAACGTGAGAGGCCCAAAGGGACATTTGATGGTGCAAAGTCCTGGTGTCAATGATCGATATGCAATCAATGCACGTGAAGTCGATTATGCTAAGACCCTATGTGGTATGCAATGTCTTGTATGCCAAAATCAAAATAACTCGATGGGCCTCTCACGTTCATTTTTATACGAAAGTAAATAGAGTATATTTTGATCTTCTTGGTTCTTTCGGTGAAGTCACGTAGAAGGGGAATAACAAAATAATAAAAATAAAACATAATAAAATTTCTCAGTGAGACTTTTTATTTTATTGCTTTACCGAAAGAACCAAGAAGATGAATCCCTGCAGTCACGAAAGCTTTAAATAATAAAAAGTATATTTTGACTTCATACTTTCTAAAATATGTAAGACTAAACATACAAAGCAGTTGACAACTCTACTTTAAATAACAACACACTAATAGCCACAGCATGTCTTAACCTAGAGTGAGTTTGACCACGAAACATTATGGTCAAACGCATCCTGCTATCGGATTGGGCAGAACACACAACTAGAAGAAAAAGGGGCAAGTGGTTGAAACTCACAGCTAAGGAGATGGAATTTGACATTGCATGACCATGAGGTATGTATGTTGAACTTATTTGGCACGGTACGTAGCCAACCTTGCTAATCGGTGGAACAGGGTGGTGACTTCTTGAGAAAGCCTTCAATCAGCAGTAGATAGAATATGATGACAATGACTACTATGCATGCGTTTGCCGCAGTCACTTATAACTATCAACTGCTGAGCACTGTGCTCTGCCAGCTTCATATTCCTCCCCCCTCATTTGTGTTTCGCAACCGATGTACCCCAAGGGGAACTTTTATCTTACGTCTCAAGACAATAGAACTATTGCAACATTTCTCTAATAAACCTGATAACAGGTCATCCGTGTATATATATAACAGATATTACTTGGAAGTTCGTAAGCAATTGTACTTTTAAGAGTTTGGAGAAAGTGCATAATTGAATTGCAAATAGTCGGCATGATGTTCATTAAGCAGCAAAGTGCGGCTCTTGTACACTCAGATAAAATAAACTGAGCTTCTTGTCATTAACCATGCAACGAATTTACATATTGTGGAGGAATTATTTATTTATTATTTAATTGTGTATTACTCAGGAAATATTTTATGAATATGAATAATTCATAGGTCAAATAAATATTGCATGAAAATAAAATGTCACAGCAGAGAAGCCATTCCAATTTGGGTGCTGGGTGATCAGCACAGTATGTCCCGTGTTACACAGTAGAGGGCATGCCTAAAAGTACGAGAAGGAACATTAGATTTTAATGAAGAGAATGCCGATAATGTCACCAGTTGCAGTTCTTTTAACATACTGCATGCGCAAATTATAACGCTCTCACTTTTAACTGTGTAAATGTCCAGCCATACTCTATCCGGCGCTGGATGAAGGCCTCCTCATGCCGGCACCATCTCTCATGGTCAATTAAAGCCATGTGCAAGTTCATCGTTCTAGTGTATCCATTACACCACTGATTTTACACCAATTCAGCAGCTATTGATATAAAAAAACAACATACACGTGCAAACTCACACGTGGAGATGCACACAAAACAGCTGCCGTGAAGAGGGGCATGGAAAGGCGACCTCCACGCAACCAGGGACGTCGTCTTCAGTATGCATGTGCAAGGTCTCTGGATCGCTCCTGCGCTGCCCGTATCTACAGCTACCTACTGAGCCATATGAAGATAAACGGGATATAGCAAACTCAGCATCCCTTACGCAGACGTCATCGATCAAATGCGGTAGCCAACAACATGCGCGCACACACAACAACCCTTCATTTCTGCCAGCCATCTCTACATCCCTTCTTCGTCAAGTCCTTTGGTCATTTCGTTGTAGTTATTTTTTGCTGTGGCAGCTACTGAGATAGGAAAAATTCTTAATTTAAGCTTATGCCTTTATTTCTACAATTTATTTACTTTTGTTCATGCAATATCAGTGTATTTGTGCTATCCTCATGAATATGTTTGATAATTTGAATATATATATTTAATTACAGTTATAAAATGACTTCATACATTTCCACATAATGCCTTTTCATAGTCTACAAAACCAAGCATAATGGCATTTGATATTTATTTCAAAATCTAGCTTGCTCACATGGTCGGTTGGCTTCCAAAACGTCTATTATTTGGTTCCCAATCATCTCTGTGAACAATGTATATAACCATGTAATAGGAGACTAATGTTACTTAAATTCTTCATTTCAGTTTGGTCTCCCATTTTGAATAAACATATAATTGAGCATCATTCTACAAGTCGGGCATTTTATTCGTGTAATAATTTACAAATGTCTGCTAATTTGCAAACAGTCCATGTATTTACAAGTGTCTAACTCAATAATAACTCGTTTATCTACAATGCATAGCAGAATGTTCCTTAATATCCATTTCCGTTATGTCCGCCTGTGAATGTACATGGGTGGGCACCTGAAACAAATGTTCATAGAGTTGGCCACCTGGAGACAAATTACATTTTTAGCCATAATATAGTTTTTTGGCGGGGGGGGGGGGGGTTATATCGCATAAATAAAAATGTGTCGTTAAACCCGCCACCACCCGACACAGCCAATTAGTAAGGGTTGTCACGTAACAGAACATTGCAATTCGTTACGAGAACAGCACACTGGCGTGCTTGAGAGCAAATCTAACTGGCAATGGTTATCCATGATAATTTTTATATGCACACATGAACCCCCCCCTCCCCATTTCTGGCCTTTGCACCGGATTGGCTCACAAGTGACGACATCTCATGTATCCCTCTATTTAAAACCGACGGCAACGCAGAAGAAACACCGGCGTCAGTCCAGCGGTAGAGTGAATTCTGTTTAATACGAAAGCTTTTGCAACCACAACTCTGGCTGTCGCCTGATGATGCTAGTTGTTAATTACTGGCGAAACGTCGTACTTGGATTGTACATGTTGTGGGTTTACTCTCCAACACAACGGGTCTGCTGTACTAGTAACGAATTGACATGTTTTGCTTACGTGACAAGCCTTACTAATTGGCAGTGTCGGGTGGTGGCAGATTTAACAACACATTTATATATTTACGCGATCTAACCCCGAAAACCTCTTATGCTTAATCTAGTTGTCGTAAGTGATCACCAACATGCTTGGGACATACGACATTAGAACACCATTCCAGTGCCCAGCACTCAAGGAACTGAGCTAATGCATCAAATTTTGCATTTGAAATAATTTGGTATATATTTTTTGAAGGACTGAAGCTCCCCGACACCCGCTCACCCCTCCTTCTCGGGGGAAGGGGGTCCGTGCGATCGAACCCCCACCCACGTGATATCCTCATGTGCTTCAGTTTCCCTCGGCTTGGGCGAAACAATGGCTATAGCCAGCGAGTAGTTATCAATCTAGCTCAACATCGAACAGGTGGTGTGTGTCCACTCTGAGGCACGCATTTTATATAGTTAATACACCCACAGTGTTAACCCAGGACGGCATCTATAGTTGAGATGATGCTGTGGCTGATGTTATACAATAATACTTCTAGCTTCTTTGCCCATCCTAGAACGGAAGCTGTAATATTTACGAAATAATTGAGCAGAGTATAATTGTATCTTGTGTAAACTTAATGCCAGTGAATCTTGCACTAAAGTATGTCATCAAACACTCCACTTTATGTCACTGTAGCACTGTATATAACTGACCTTCAATTTGTTAAAATTCACTGCTTTGATACTTTATTCTCTTCTGCTTTCGGTCGCTGGGGTTGAAGTAAATTGGAAATCGATACAATATCTCGAAAATCACCGAGAAATGTCTATTTTACCATAATGTAGAAGCATAAATTAGACTTACGTTTTGTCTCAAGTGCTGAAGAAATAAATAAAGACACCAAATCCACTTTGTTGCTGCTTATAATTATTTCTTAGATTAAATTTCAATAAAGAAAAGTCTAACCTAAAGCGAATTTGCGAAAAAAAAATTATTTCCGCTCGACCTTCTGCATAAGTGTAAAAATCCACCCGCTCATGAATATTAATAACGGGGGGGGGAGGAGTGCGGCAAATGGAGTGACGTCACGCGCGGGACGCACAGACATTGTTGGCTCATTATAATAGTAATATGACAATACTAGGAAAGGGGAGAATTACAACTTACTACAATTAGGCTTTTGATGTCTTGGGAAGATGTACAGATTACTTTACAGATTACCCAGCACAGTTTCCCGGAGAAAATCAAGATAGTTTGTAAAACCCAGGACAGGTGGCAACCCTAATAAGTTGTAAATCTTTGTTTTGCCTTTGTGCATGCAGAATCTGTAATGGTAATATCTGTTCAATCTGTTTACATTATTTGTTTTAAAAATACGAATTGCAAATCATTCTCACGTGCAAGATTTCAGAAATAATTCGTGACCATATAATTTATTCTGAGTGATGAAACAATTAAAACATTGCATCCATACTACACTCCGCTCACGTCCCATTGCTGCTTTGCTGGGTTAGAGCTGTGTGTAGTTATATATTTATTATTACCATCTGCGTTCATTCATATTTAAATGCTTCGCCATAATATACTGCTTTATGGTCCATTTTAAAGGCTGACAATAATATCGCCATTAGTGAGAACAGGCATCGTAAAATATATGGCATTGTTTGAATGTCCACAGGACTGATCATCATTATTAATAAACCCTGGTATTATTACATGCAAGGCTTTTATATGTACCTCATTAATACGTATTTATTACACCTGCTTTATAGATGTTAGTTGTTAATTCTGCATCACATTCAGATAGTCTAAAAAAACGAGACGGAAAATTGCAGAACACTTCATTAGCTGCAACTTCTGGTTTGATGGCAATGTCAAATTCAACAATACACCAATATTTTACGCAGTAACATATACATACATGTATTATTTAAAGTTTATGCATTATCTTTCTATAGTGTATATCAGCATTTATTTAATTTCATCCCAAGGGGATGAAGTTTTTTTAAAGATGGATGGATGGACATGATGATCTGAGCATGTGCAATGGAAATAAGATTTAATGCACATTTAGTGAAATCCATTTTTTTTCTATTACCCATGAATGCACTTAGTCTCTATTGATTTTGAATGTGACAGAGAAGCCCTGTGTTTAGTGGACAGATCATTTATGTTCTTGACGTGTGCCAATTGATGTGAGCATCATTGAATTAAGCATATGGGGGTGGCAACATGACCCAGTGGTAGCTTATTCAAAACTACTATTAAAACAAAACTTGTCTTTTTTTTACCAAATAAGGCCCAATGAGTTATATCGTTTTTTTCTTCCAGAAATGACCTGACCTCATATGATAGCTCAACGAAGTAGCTTATCACTTGGACATTTACAACAACCAAATACTCTAACGCACGATTTTAAATCTGGAGGCAAACATTGGAGGACCCAGAGAAAAATCCACACGACCATGGGGAGAGAGAATACTCAAACTCCAAATATACAGGCGTCAGCATCTGGATCGAAAACACAACCTCCTGTATACCAGGTGAGGTAGTTCACATTTCGACACCGCGGCACCCCTTGTTGCAGAGGTTAGTGGGCCGTCCTGGTGATGACTGCTGGTGCACTCACCACAGGTAATATATGCCGTCTGCTTTATGGTGAACGTTAAATATCCCATGACGTCATTCGAAACGAGGCCATTGTATGCTGGCGTCATTGTTCAAATTTGCCAAGTTCAAATAATTACTTGAATGTGTTGTATAATTGGGATTACACATAACAATATCGTACTGCACTACAAAACTACAGCAGACTATGCCAGTGAAACTTAGCACTTTGTGATAGCCTTGCACTATAAGAATGCCGTGAATACCACTTGTACTACATTCTTATAAATGATTTCAGTATAATTTATAATAAACATACAATTATGAACAAGAAACGGTTATAATAAATAGTCACCAAATGCATATTTACCTATATTCCAGGGCTAAACAATTAATTATCGTTGTCAATGACTCTACTGTGTGATATGAAAAAAAAATTCGTAGTTACAATTTTCCCATACTTTATCATTAACAGTGAAATATTTATACATTAAATATTTTAACGATGCAATTACTTTAACCAAAAAACAACATTCATATTCATCAAACTTTGTCTGTATGTATGGTGATAGGAACCAACTTCTTGTACTTCTCATGTATTATATCTATGCGATATTTGACATTGAGAGGTTTCCAACAGATACTCGTTCTTCCTATAAATGTGTAACCAGTTTTCTTAACATTCCTTTACAACAAAGTCAATGGCGGACAGCACATCATGTTAGGTTGTTTTAAATTCTGGTCTTCAATGCCAAAGTGTTCACTTCAGTTTTGATATAAGCAGATAATATTCCACCCACCTCCCCCTAGTATGGTGGTCACACACCCGGGCTCGTTGGGCACATCAGACACCCGGCCTCAGTACAGTGGGGATTAAACATCAGGACAAAACGAAAAATACGGTTTCAGTCGCGACGGGTGTACGTACCAATGTCTGCGACCAACCTGAATCCGAACACATTGGGGCCTCTTGACCTCTATTACCTCAACCGGGCCCTACCATGGTCTATATAACTTGGGAGACGTGCCCACAGGCACCTGAGGGCAGTGTAGCCAAGCCCTCTCTCTGACATGCCATGACTTCTCCGACTCCCGGAGCGCTGCCAGTTTTTCATTGGACGCTTGTCGTTTAGCCGAATTAAAACAAGACGCCTCCCGCGCCTCAGTCAGCCGTCTAAGCGTGAGGCGCATACGTTCTGGCACAGCTGTCTTTTTAGCGGGTTAGTCAATATTCCATTGGGCCTCTATGGGGGGTCACATATATCATAAAGAACGGGGAGAACCCGGTAGAGGCGTGAGGAGCCATTCTATAGGCCACGAGGATGCCTTGAACATGTAAATCCCAGTCGGACTGTGCCTCATTGACCTATTGGCACAACATGGCCGTAAGAGTCCTATGCAGCCATTCCATCATCCCGTCCGTCTACGGGTGGTAGGGCAAAGTACAACATTTTCTAGTACCCAATAGGTCACACACATCCTTCAACAACCTTGAATAAAAATTTCGGCCTTGGTCCGTAAGGAGACGTTTCGTGGCCCCCTTGTCCAAGACATACCCATTAATGAAAGCGTCGGTAATGGACGCAGCCGATTGATCCTGCAGGGGAAATGCAATGGCCCGCCATGACAGGTATTCTACTCCTACGAGCAGACATGTATTCCCCCTCGGCGTTGTGGGATGTCGAGAGCAACAAGCTCGTTTATGCTCAACACCCCAATAGACTGCAGGGGCATCCGTGAACATAAAGCAGACTTGAAACACGGTAGGACAAACACCTCAGCCGTGGCAGATCACTGTTACAATTCAGTGGGCTCACATGATATTGACTTCTCCAAGACAGACGTTCTCTGCAAGCCATCTGGCTACCATGAGAGATTCGTTCATGAGGCGATCCACATATACAAACACAGAGACAATTTCAACTGAGAAGATGGATTCTGGCTTAGCAATCATTGGAAGGACGTAATAAACCATTTCAGATCTTAACTGATTGTGTTCACCTTTACGGTGACTTTCAGACCGCGTTCCACTCACTGGCATTGTATTCACCGCAGGGAATGGATTTTTTGCTCCGCTGCAAGTTTCCCTTCACTACTCTCCCAATGACATATTTCGTTGCTTCCTCTTATTATCTTTCACACGACGGTCAATGGTACAGTGTATAATGACAAATAATATAACATTTAAATGCTTAATACAATGTACAAAGTAATATATAGTATCGTAATTGTATAGTGAATATACAGCAGTGTGATATACATTAGGGTAGGTAGAATAATACGTAGTGTAATATTACAATGTATAAGGTTTAGGGTGGTTTATAGCAATACAGTATATAATTTAATGTTGGGTTTGTCTATGGCAGTATATAGTACGGTGTAGACTCGTGTGATGTAAGAGAATAAAGTTTAGATGGAAGCATATTATATTTTTTACGACGTAGAATTGTAATGTATTACTTACTGTTAGTAACTCAGCTTATTGTAGAGTATATTTAGTATACTGATGATACTATGTAGTTTATACTTTAGTTGTTTATGTGGTGGTTTTAGTTACTGCAGCTACATACTATTAACACTCCTTCCCTTTATTAATGCTACCCCTATCCCCTCCCTTTGATGCTGCTAATCCTGCATAATGCACGGGCATAAGTAGTACTAATCACATACCTGCATTTCCCATATCCCCTCCCTTTGTTGCTGCTAATCCTGCATAATGCATGGGCAAAAGTAGTACTAATCACATACCTGCATTTCCCATATCCCCTCCCTTTGATGCTGCTAATCCTGCATAATGCAGGGCATAAGTAGTACTAATCACATACCTGAATTTCCCATAAATAAGATAAATTCCTCTTGATATGCAAATTATTTTGTCAAGGCGCCCTTTCCCCCCCTTCCAACACAGCTTAAATATATGCTCCAAGCATGGTGCTGTTTCATTCAGACGCTGTCGCCTCGACAGACCTGGTTTTCACCTGAGGACGGCTGCTTGCGTTGTGGTCGAAACATTGTGAGAATTATTTTATTATGTCTTATTTTTATTATTTCATTACTTCCCTTCTACGTGACTTTACCGAAAGAACCAAGAAGATGAATCCCTGCAGTCACGAAAGCTTTAAATCGAAATTCACCCACCGACTTGGAGGTTGGCCACAAGCACACACAAGCAGTTTTGTCCGGGTTCATGGCAATCCCCGCCTCACTCACAATGTGCCCCAGGTGACGAACCGACCTTTGCAAGGTATGACACTTCTGCAGCTTACAAACTGTGAGCGTAATTGCTGCAGATGCTCTTGAAATGTGCGTCCAAAGACGATCACGTCGTCCAAATAAATCAAGCACCACTCCCATTGGAGTCCCGATAACACCAATTCCATTAGTCGCTGAAACATAGCCGGGCCAAGTGAAGTCCTATCGGCAAACAGTTAAACTGAAAAAGCCCTTGTGGGGTGCGAAACACTGTTTTGGGCTTAGAGCTTTCATCCAAGGGCGACTGCCAAAACCCCGACAGCAAATCCAAGGTGGAAAAGAATCGCACACCCGACAAGGCATCCAACGAATCGTCCATACGTGGGAGCGGGTAAGGATCCGTCACGGAGACCTTGTCAATTTTCTAAAATCCACACAAAATCTCATACTCCCGTCCTTCTTCATAACCAGAGCGATGGGCGCCCCCCAGGGACTAGTGGATGGATAAATAATGTTAGCGGCCAACATCTTGTCGACCGCCTGACGCACAAGATCCTTTTCTTTCGGGCACTAACCAAAACGAATTTTGCCGGATGGGAGCGGTATTACCCATATCAATATGATGATGCTTCAAAGATGTGTGTCCTACATCAAGTCTACTTTTGATAAAAATGTCAGAGAACTCCTGGAGTAAGGCACGTATCTCGCCCTTCTGCTCACTTCTCAAATCCGGGTTCTCGGCGCACAGTGCATCCATCCACAACTTGTCCCCTACCACTCCACGCTGCCCTGAAACCTCAACACTAGCGGCTAATTCGCTGGTCTCTTCACAACACGCAGCCGTCGTTTGAGCCAAAACCGTACCCGCCTGCACAACCGCGGTACGCAATCCTGCATTTAAAATCTGGAGGAAGAGTTCCTGGTCCCTCCTCACAATCGTTTGGGCTCCCACCACCATGAGACCCTTAACTGCCCTGTTCGAGGGGGTCAGGAGAACCCCCCCCCCCCCCCCCCGCCACACTGTAACTTCTCAGTCGACCTGCTTTCACAGCCGCAATGGCACATGCAGCTGTGCTCCTCGGAGGAAATCGAACAGTCTCCTTCACCAGGGGCTGAACTGTAACATTTGCCGCACTTAGTCGAGTCAGGGCCAACAAGAACGCCAACTTACACCCCGACAGCAGTTCAACACAACCCTGTTCCACCAGTATTCTGAGGGGCATGTTCTTCAAAAAGTCGATCTCCGATAGAAAAGGTACAACCAGTGACTTTGAGACCAGCACTGGTCCTGTTAACTCAATATCTCCAATCCGCACTGTCGCAATTATCTGACCCACAATGCCCAAACTCCCACCATTAACGGCGACACAATTACTCCGTACGGCAATGACCTGTAAATCAGTTCCAAAATCAGGGTGGCAGATGTGCCGGTGTCTATCAACACCCGGACCTCTACACCCTGCACCGTCCCTACAATTGGTGATGATCCCGCTGCTGCTGCTATGACCCTATGGGCCAACACCATCCACTGACCCGGACTCCATAGCCATCCAACACCCCCTGAGCTACGCATCTGTGATGGAGATGCCTGAGGTGACTGTGTAGGCTGGGTGTGTGATGCGCCGCTACTCGCCTTTGGGCTTGGAGGAGCGGAGGTCGGCGGGGTGGAGAACAAAGGAGGCGCGATGAGTTGCTCTGGCTCAGCGCGGCATCCCTTGGAGACGTGGCCGGGCAGGCCACACTTGAAACACAACCTTCCCCTGCAGTCTCTGCTCCTCCTGCAATCTCACGTCAGTCCTCGTCTGCTGACTCCCTATCAGCGATGCACAAACTGGAACGGGCTCCTTTTCCTCCAGCAATACATTGTCTCCCGGCAGTCCAACGCACGCAGCCACTCCGACACGCTGCTGCAAATGACAGTGCACCTGGATGCAGCGCACTACCCTAAGAGATGTTAGGTCGTCATCCTCTGTAGTGGGCAAAAAAACATCCATGTCCCGTGCCAACGCCAACAGTCGTTCCAGAACTAGAGAGTCCAACCCTGCCTGCTCCATTTTAGGGTATGCCATTTGGCCCAGCGACATCAGCGCGCTGCGGAAGGTGAGGGGCATCTCGGCCTCCCCCTGTTTTCTCGTAGCAAACTTATGTCTAACGAGTCAAACATAGATACCATATGTGTGCACGCCATCATCAACATCATCCTCTCCAATGGGGGAATCGCATAAAAAGCCGCAAATGCGTCGTCATCTAACATTGTAGGCAGCGCACGCAGCGCCTCAGCGTCAGTCCAACCAGCTAGTTCACACATTGCAGAAAATCTTCTTTGAAAGGCTGCTCAATTCCCCCCAGAGGCAGCGACCTCCCTTACGAAGGGCAGCCTCTTCCCCAGAGTGGGCACCTCCAAGCACAAAGCCGGTGGCACGTCAATTTTGGCGGGCGCGTTTTCCCTCCTCGCTGACAAAATGGCGGCCACTCACACAAGCTGCCGCTCCGCGGATTCCCGCACTCGCGAAATGGCGGCGGCGGCTGGGCTGTCTCTTCGCTCTTCTCGCACCGCCGCTTCTTCATCCGGCTCTTCCATTTCAATCTCAGCCACAAGCGTCGCCGCCGCAGACAACAGGTCGGCAAGGCGTGTGCTTCTCCATCGGTGTCCCCCTGCAGGCGGCCGCAGCACCGAGGTGCAGTCCTCCTCGCGCTGCTACGTGGTTAGAGCCTCCGAGGGGTTTTTCTCTGGGCTCCTGGTCCCCGGGGCTGTTTCAGGAATCATCTCTGCATCGTCTTCATCGTCTGTCGATATCACGGTGAGTTGCAATCTTTATCTTGACATTTAATATAACTATTATTCCTAACTAGATTTTTTACATTAACACTTCTGGCACCAGATTGATTGAGTCATTCTGAGACACTATTTAGGAGGCAACAACATTTATTTCACACGTATGTAACACCGTTACACACGGGTCTAAATACACCTATTCACATTCTTGTTACGCTTAGGACTATAACACACCTAGTCTGACTCTTGTTATGGGACAATCTATAATCGGGTTGGCGTAGCCACGTGCTGCCTGCCCACGATGTCGAAGATGGGATGAAGACGTAGATGTAGCCCTTAGGTTCCTCTTCACACTAGACAGCCCGAATCTGTGATCAGGGCTTCCCTTTTATCCCTCTCGGCGCGGCCTGGCTCCATCCTCGGCCACGCCCTACGTCTAAAATCTTCCCGACGGTTCCAGGCGACACCACACCTATTCCCTCTCTGGCTCCACCTTCAACCACGCCTCTATAAAGAACTCTCTACATGTCAAGGGTGGCACAGTCGGGTTTTTTACAATCGGGTTTAATTGTCTTTTATCTTAAACTCGATCATCTGAGATTGGGAGAAATCCGGTTTAATTGGTTCTAAAAAAAACGATGCCTGCCACTGGGAAAATCGGGTTTTTTCCCACCCATGCCACATGTACTCAGCTACTCCCCCCGTGCCCCCTCGTTCACCTTTGGCCCACATTACATGTCCTCACATAGTCCCGACCACCAGCCGCCCCCCACCACACTCTTCTAGTGGCGCACTCTGTGGTGATTTCCTGTGGCGCTGGTGGAGGCTGCAATCCCCTACTCTGTCGGTAGGACTCGTCATGCTTCCTCCTGCGAGCACCCAGTACCATGCCCCGAGTGGCATACTGCGTGGTACTGCATGGTGTGTTGACCTCTGCACCTGTTTCACGCCACTTGGCGCTATGCTCCATAGTGATCCATGTAATATAACTACATATGTATGGATAGTGACATTTATATCACTGTCGCGGGGCCTTTAAGGGAATATTTGAGAAGGCAATCACCTTGCCTATGACTATATATGGGATGATAATAGATTATTCGACTGCATATTATGCTCGGTCTTATAAATACATATCTGGTACAACGTAATAAAATGTTACATTTAATGCTGCATTCATAGCTCAATCCTTTTTCGAGGGAAAGATTCCAGTTCAGTTGATGCTCATCTGGTTATGAATAAACATCTTACCTTTCCATTAAGGAAATACAAACTACTCCACGATTTACAAAACAGTCTGGATTATTTAAAAATGTATTTCATAACGTTTATATCCAAATGTGCCAAATGGGAGATGTTGCTGAAATACAACGACTGCAAACTAATTGCTATGGTGCGTTATTGCATTTAGTGGAGGGTAGCGTTCTTGCGGTAATCGGAGGGATAAAAATACAAACTTTAGTTTGCAGTGGCTGTAAATTGCATTCAACAGAATTACCAAATGGGACATAGTTTTGGTAATCTGCATTCTCATAAACTCTCAGAGGTAAAAAAAGTAACTATTTGCTTGTTTTTATTGAGTTTTCAGAGTAGGTGCATTAAACTGTTTGCACTGAACATTGAGAAAAGCCGAATTAAAATTGTGCTCTCAACGATCATGCAAGCTGTAAAAGAGAAAAGGCTATTTATCAAAAGAAAGATAATGCATTGTTAAAGCATGCTCTACGAATAAACAGATTATATATTTTATGATGCAATAATGTACATGAGGCTGGTACTATAATATACTTTATGGTGATATCGGGCAATTTGCCTGTTTATGAAACAGGTGCTATTATTATGCTTCAAAAGAGTACACTATAGGCCAATGGCATTGCGCAAAAAAAAGTACTGGTATTTGGTGTCGTATAAACAAAAACCTATGACATGCTCTCAATCAAAAGCACACAGTTCTAATTGAAGCCATTAGCAAACGATTAGAATGTAAGAATGAGTACTGCTTGGAAACACACTAAATTAGCTCATGTCAACTCTAGTCATCAGCAACACAGAGCATATTTATATATTTACTAATTAAACAAAGTTTTTCACTAGAAAAACAATTAGGTATGTATCCAAACAAACACAAGCACGTGCCTCTTACCATTAACGGTCAGATTTCAGTACATTGCATTAAACCTCAAACCCCCGCAGTTTGGTGATCTGCAAGAAAGCTTGACGTCTGGTTGATTATACAAGTACAAGGATGTACAGGAGATTGTTTGTGAAAGTTTACGACTGCACAATTACATTAGAAAGAGCTTTAAGGGAACGGAGCAGCCAATACTTACAGAAAACATCAAGAATAATATCCACGGTACCAATCATCACTTTACCTACCAATTCTCCAATGTCTGTTACTAGTGCACTGTCCACAGACTCCAGGCTTACTTCTGAGCAATATTGCACCTAATGTTTTGTGACAGAGCAATTTTCACACCGCTCTGACTCATTATACCCTGCATTAGTTTCAGGGATGGCCAGGTATATAGTAATGCTTTCTCACGGTGACCAATACACGGCATGTATAAGCCAGCAAGACTGTGAATCCAGGTAAGATGCCAGTGTTACGTCTAGCCAAATTGTAGTTTTATTTGCGGGTATGTCATGATTCACCATAGAGAGCACTATTTCTGTAAACTTTGATTTCATACTTCTATTTTGGAAAATTCCAGTTTTTGACAGTAAATTCCTCAAATGTGATTCAGCTTAGTTCGTGAAGCAGTTGTTAGCTCGATTCATCATGAGGAATGGGTGGAGCATGGTTCTCCAAAAAATCCTGTAGCCCATCAATAGCCGGTCGATGTACGATAGGAATCGGGGCCGTGTACGAACGTCAGCATGCTTGCTCACCAGGCGATGTCTGTCTTGTAGGTGAATAAACGTACACGCTAATGAGTGGAAGGTGTTCTATCTTCTGCCGAGGTACTGAATGTGGTGCAAAGTTTCGCGCGTAAGTTAATTTTACATTGCAATCATAAAACCGCTGTAAATGGAATGGCTTATGCTTCCTGTATTTTGATAAGCTGATCATGGGAAGCCTAGCTTTGGATAAGGTCCAATGGATCAAAACAAACCTCTGCTAGGTCCTGGGTGGATGTGTAATAAAGGACTCTTGCACTGGGTCTGTCTCCGTTGTCCTTTATTGTGGTTCGTACAACTTTGCCCGCACGGCGTCTCGCTCAGAGCCTCCTCCGTCCCTCGCTCGGCAGCCCCACTGCTGCCGTCGCTCCTACAGACTTGCTGCTGGCTCACTATGCAGCCCCGCTGCTGGCTCTTCACTCAGCCTCTCTGCCTCCGACCTGCAGCCCCACGGCTGCTCTCTATGCAGCCCCGCTGCTGGCTCTCCGTCTCCTCCGTGCCCGGACACCGCTGGCCGACGGTGCCGAGTCCCGACCTGTGGCGATCATGCCACTTTCCTCCTCCTGCCCTGCGTGGCCTCCTCCTGTCTTTATTCCCACACTCTCCTCCAGCCCTTCCGATTCCTGCCCTTAAAAGCTCTCCCTCTCCCCACGTGACTCTATCTCCTCCCACCTGTTACGTCACATCCGCGAGGCCGTTTACGCTCGCATTACACCACCCTCCCCCGTAGAGAAAATTCCAGCCGTCCTCGGCTGAAACAGAACAAGTAATGCGAGCGACCACCAACCATCAGCCATGAACGGACAACGGAGAATACAACGAATATAACAATAACAACAAGAACGAGAACAACAATCAACGAAAAGAAAGGGATTTCGAACGCGTGCGGGTCGCCGTCCCGTCCCGGACGAGCGGCGGCCCTCCTGCTGACTGAGAACGCGACGGGGTTTTAGGAGCGACAGGATCAAAACCGCCTGTCCCTATTGGAGGCCTGCCAACGCCAAGGTCCCGTTTCCCCGAAGGACCAGAGTCCGGGGTGTCCAGCAACCGTGTCTGTGGTGGGGTGGGAGGGGCGGCAGGGTCAGGTGTCCCCGCAGCCGTGGTAGGCCCACCCAGAGCAGAGTCCGCTGCCTCCTGCAGTGTCACGACCGGTTTGTCTGTAGAAGGCACGACAGGCGCTCTTGCAGGGTCAACAGGCACAGGCAAGGATGCGTCGGCGGCAACAGACACCGGCAAGGCAACATCAGGAGATGACGCATCCGTTCGAGGGGCCACGTATGGTTTCAAGCGAGACGTATGGACGTACCAGCGCCGAGATCCGAACCGAACGCGCGCGGACTGTGGGTTAGGAACCTCAATGAGCCTAACAGGCCCCTGCCATGGTCTATGCAATTTAGGGGAGGTTCCTGCTCGCACCTGCGGGCAATGCAGCCAAGCCATGTCCCCCACCTTCCAGGGGCACTTCCCCTTCGAGCGTCGAGCGCAACGTTCGTTTCGGGCCTGGGTTTTGGCAGTAGCCACTCGGGCCCCCTCCCGCGCCTCAATGACGCGGCGAACGGCGTCCTGAATGTAATGGGGGAGAGGCTTAGTAGGTCCTCTCACTCCCGTTCCCAACTGCACATCCATTGGCGGCACGTTTTCGCGACCGTACATGAGAAAAAACTGAGAATATCCTGTGGACGCGTGAGGCGTCATCCGGTATGCCGAGAGTACCCCAGGGATGTGCAAATCCCAGTCAGCTTGCTTCTCATTAACCATGTGACACAGCATGGCTGACAGCGTCCGATTTAGTCGTTCCACCATGCCATCCGTCTGCGGGTGGTAGGGGGATGTCCGGATCTTTTTGGTCCCCAGAGCAGCGCACACCTCCCCCAACAATTTAGAAGAAAAATTCCGGCCCTGATCCTTGAGCAGCCTCTCCGGCGCCCCTTTTTCCATGACATATCCAAATAGAAAGGCGTCCGTAATGGACGCCGCCGACTGGTCGGGCAAGGGCCAGGCCATCGGCCAGCGGGAGAGATACTCCACCCCAACTAGCAAGTATTTATTACCCTTAGCAGATGGCGGGAAGGGTCCCAAAATATCCAACGCCACCAACTCGTTAACTCAAGACACTTGTATAGACTGTATTGGCGGCACATATGGGTGTTTAGGCGGCTTCCGCCGGGCACACTCGGGACACGCGCGAACGTGCCCGACGACATCCGTCGTCATGCCGTGCCAGAAGTAGTCTTGCTGCAACGTCAACAAGGTTTTCTGCACCCCCAGGTGTAATAGCGTGTCGCAATGCAGAGTCCTAATCAATTTGTACCGTAACGACGACGGTACAACCAGATGCCAGCGATCATGTAACCCCTCCCTCCACATCAGCAGTCCGTTGCGGAGAGCGGCTCCCGGCGTCCCCCCGGAAACCAGTCCCCCCCCTCCCTTTGCAGCCCGACTCCGCAGGGTCCCCAACGAGTCGTCAAGCATTTGTTCACGAATCCACACTGCTCGTGGAAGGTTCAGAACCCCATCGGCTGGTCCCGGGCACACTGGAGCCTCAGGCACCTCGACCGCTAACGCAATAGTCCAAGGGGGCTGCTGGGTCGGCGTACACCTATGCGTACCCGACGCGCAAGCGCAAGGGGATCCTTGCAGTAATCTGGAGAGCGCGTCCGCATTCGCGTGACGTGCCACCTTCTGATGTTGAATTTGGAAGGAATGTGTCCAACCATCGTGCCAACTGGCCAGATGGTTGGTCCACCCTCAGAGCATATTGTAAAGCTGCATGATCCGTGCGCACAATAAACTAACGGCCGTAGAGATACGGCCGAAATTGGCGGAGAAAATAGACAATGGCCAAAAGTTCACGGCGAGTGACGTAGTAGCGGGTTTCCGTGGGGGACAAGACGCGGCTACCGTACGCCACCACGCGTTCCACACCACCTTTGGACTGTGACAGCACGGCCCCAATGCCCGTGTCACTCGCGTCCGTGTCCAGAATGAAAGGGTGATCAAAATCGGGATAGTCCAATGTTGGCGCCGTTGCCAAACGATCGCGCAGGCCCTTAAACGCCGCCTCCTCTGGCGGTCCCCAACTGAATTTCCGTCCTTTACCCATAAGGAGGTGCAGAGGCCTAGCGATCGTTGCAAAATTGGGAACGAACCTACGGTAATATGAGGCAAACCCCAAGAAGCGACGCACATCCCCCACCGTGGCCGGGGTTGGCCAGTTGTGGACGCACGCCGTCTTCTCCGGATCCGTGGCAACCCCATCGGCACTGACTATATGTCCCAAATAGCGAACAGACCGTTGCAATAGGTGACATTTCTTAGGTTTAAATTTCAGATTGGCGGAGCGCATCCTGGCGAACACCGCCTCCAGTCTCTGTAGATGTTCGTCAAATGTGCGGCTAAAGACGATGATATCTTCTAAATATATCAGACATGTCTCCCACTGCAACCCCGTTAATACCAGCTCCATCAACCTCTGAAATGTGGCGGGGGCAGCATTCAACCCCATCGGAAGACAATTAAATTGAAATAGGCCCTGCGGCGTACGGAAAGCAGTCTTTTCCCGCGAGGACTCATCGAGGGGAAGCTGCCAGAATCCCGAAGAGAGATCCAGCGTCGAAAAGAACTTCTCCCCCGACAAGGCATCGAGGGAATCATCCATACGTGGCAGGGGGTACGCATCCGCCACGGACACTTTGTTTAATTTGCGAAAATCGACGCAAAATCGCAATTTGCCGTCTTTCTTTTTGACGAAGACTACAGGCGCGCCCCATGGGCTGTTAGACGGAGATATTATGTCCGCAGCCAGCATGTCATCCACTGCTCCACGAACATGGTCTCGCTCCGCCGGGCTCATCCGATGCGAGTTCAACCGAATCGGAGCAGCGTCACTCGTGTCAATACGATGGGAAAGCAGGGAGGTGCGTCCCAAGTCCAAATCGTCGGAGCTAAACACATCGGAATAACTCAACAATAGCGTGCGAAGCGCGGATCGCTGTTCCCCGGTCAGGGATGAATTTTCGCCGCACAATTCGGCGACCCAGCGATCATCTTGGCCCGCAGGGCCCGAAACTCCGGCAACCACATCCCGGCGGCCCAGATGGTCCTGGGCCGTGAACGCTGTTGTGGCATGGGCCACGACCGTTCCGGCCGGCACACAAACATTCTCCGTACTCCCATTAAGCACCTGCAAAAACGGCTGCTGGTCCTGCCGGATAATTGTTTGCGCCCCGACCAGCGCCGATCCGCCCGTTATGGTTGCGGACGGCGATAACAAAACCCCAGGCGCTCCTTCCCGACCAGGCACTGGTTTCCGATATCGCAAGGGGATAAGCATCTGTGAACCAGGTGGAATGTCAACAGATACTTCGGACAGCGCCTGCACCTGGCAGTCCGGAGCGGGTTGCCCCCAGGGCGACGGCAAAAATGTAATTTTTTGACCCCCCGGTAATTCAATGCATTTTGATTAACTCTTATTAGAATGGGCATTTTGGCCAGAAAATCAGTTCCCAACAAAACACGGAACCGCCAGGGACCTCGAAATCAACACAGTTCCCGAGGCCGACACCCCCCCAATGGATATATTGGCGTCCACCTGGCCCACAATGCCCATACTCCCCCCGTTCGCTGCTACACAGGAATCGTAAACCGGGCGCACTGCGTCCGGCGGGATGCCCAACAGATGGAAAATGACATCCGATATAATCGTCGCGGACGCACCGGAGTCCACTAAAATGCGCACGTCGACCCCTTGTATAGAACCCGGCACAGTGGATGAACCTGTAGCGGCCGCAAAAACCCGCCGTGCCAATTTACGCCACTGCGTTACCGAGCGACATGGGCCAGTCGGCGGCCTCCCGTTGTTAACGACACCCGGATCGCGCGGCAATGGTGATGAATGAGGTGCCAAGCCTTGCCGGGTGTCTGGTGCGCACCGACTTGCCTGTCCAGGAGGGTCCTTCCGCGGTACGTCTGTGGTCGAGGCCTCCTGCTGAGGCGGCCCCGGGATACGGGCCCAGCAATCCCTGGCGAAGTGGCCTTTGCGACCGCAGCAGAAACACTCGACGTCATTACGACGCACAGCACTCCCCCCATCTCGATACTCCCGCATTGGCGGCGCAGATCGCGGCCCCGGCCCTCCGCGGGCAGGCCACTGCGCAGAGGCGGCCGTCAATTCCTGTGGGCCCCCCCCCGTCAGGAACGTACACCGCCTTCTTGGGATCCCAACCCACGGCACCCCCTTCCACGATGGGCCCCCCCGTCCACGCTGTCACCTGTTTCCACCGGCGCAGATTAAACTGGGCATCCAAACACTTCGCAGCAGCCCGAGACGTCAACTTCTCATGGCCGCACACCGGCATAGGAATCCCCAAATCTCTCGACAGCTCAAGCATTTTGCCCAAAATCAGGGGTTCCAATAGGTCAGGCTCCGTCTCAGGGTATGCGGCCATGGCCAATTCCAGGACAGCACCCCTGTATGCCACCGGCGACTCTTCGGGTGCCCGCTGGCGCTGAACGAATCGTCGGTGAGCGTCATCCGGCAGCTCGTACGCATCCGCCATCTCGTCAAAAACCCCTCTCAGTGTCTTCTTCTTCTCGGCCTTGATGGAATGGAAAAATCTGACCGACTCATCGTCGAGAAGAGTTGGCAGAACTTCCAGGGCCTCTGCGTCAGTTCATCTGGCGGAGCGTACCGCCGCCAAAAATCGGCAGGCGAATGCACTCCAGTCACCTCCAATTGAAAATTCTTTAACTGTTGTCAAATGACGGCTGCGGGTCCTTGCTCCGCTGTCCTCCGCAGACGGCGCGTCGCGTGGCATGTTCAAGATGGCGTCGCACCGCTACGTGTCAAAGATGGCAGCTTCCCGCCGCGGAGGGCGCAAGATGGCGGCTTCCCGCGGTTCTTCCCCTGCCACGCCCAAGATGGCGTCTTCGTGCAGCGTGGCAGAGGGCGCTGGCGGCGCAGGCAAGGCCCTGGTCTGTTGGTCACCCCCGGGCCTCCCCGAACCCGTCGCCGGCGTGACGAGGTCGCACAGTTGCGCCAAGACGGTCTTCAAAGTCTCCAGCTGGGCTGCCATCTGTCTCCATCGCTGGTCAGCGTCCCCCAGCGCGGGCGGATCCACCGAAGCGGCGACCTCTTGCACCCCCGGGCCACCACTCGTTCCCGCGTCAATTTCTCCCTCCATTGTTGGCAGCGCCACTGCCTGAAGAAGGTCGTCGTTGTTGGAAGATGTAGCAGACGATGGTGCGGGGATATTCTTTCTTCTGAGCTGTTTTGACATGCCGTTTCACTTCTGACGCCAGTGTAATAAAGGACTCTTGCACTGGGTCTGTCTCCGTTGTCCTTTAGTGTGGTTTGTACAACTTTGCCCGCACGGCGTCTCGCTCAGAGTCTCCTCCATCTACCGCTCGGCAGCCCCACTGCTGCCGTCGCTCCTGCAGACTTGCTGCTGGCTCACTATGCAGCCCCGCTGCTGGCTCTTCACACAGCCTCTCTGCCTCCGACCTGCAGCCCCACGGCTGCTCTCTATGCAGCCCTGCTGCTGGCTCTCCATCTCCTCCGTGCCCGCACACCGCTGGCCAACGGTGCCGAGTCCCGACCTGTGGCGATCACGCCACTTTCCTCCTCCTGCCCTGCGTGGCCTCCTCCTGTCTTTATTCCCACACTCTCCTCCAGCACTTCTGGTTCCTGCCCTTAAAAGCTCTCCCTCTCCCCACGTGACCCTAACTCCTCCCACCTGTTACGTCACATCCGCGGGGCCATTTACGCTCGCATTACAGATGCATAAACTTTCTGAGTCTGCACTTTTGATAGTGTATCTGTTCATATGAAGAATTACCAGAGTCTGTATAATTATTTATGATTTTACATATTTTAATACTGTTTGATTAATGCAGGCCATTCAACTACTACTAAGGTTTATGTATTATTTGTAATTCCAATGTGATGCTGCGTAGCCAAGTAAGATTTTCGATTTTCATCGTGCTGATATGTAACACAATAATTTTTAAAGAAAAAAACGATTACTTTTCGGCACAAGACTGAATTAAAAGAGTTCATTAGTGTGTGTGCGAGCATATATGTGCAGTTTTTTTTAATAAACTTTTGCTAATTTAAAGTATGCTCTCGTGAATTGCTACTTATATTGTCATCGGTTTCATCCAGTGGCTCTCCATATTTATTGTAATGTCAGCAAACAGCGAAAAAAAATGCATTAAAGTTATTTCCATGCAGCCGCCTGAGCAAGCAGTTTTATACAAAACTTTTGATTAAAACCAAGGTCCAATACTCAAGTTTATTGAAATGGTGACTCCAGCGGGAAGAACGTGCAGCACCTTATATGTTCTGGGTACACATTTTCAATGGGCTGCGACACCTTTATTTAACAATGTAGCGCACGTATAAAATGTCACCTAACTTATACAAATGAGTAAATGTAAGCAGAAATGCCCATCGTCATGCTGTTTGGATTGTGCTTTCGGTTATAGATGTGTGGCACAGTGGCAGCATGTTGTATATGCGTGGCATTGCCATGAATGTGATGGTTGAATGCAAACACAGGACAATGGTAAGCATGGAAAAATATAACAAAATGAGCAGCGTGTGATTTTGGCACATTTGGAAAAAAAACAATATGCAAAAAACGTGAATGTCTCATATCATATTTTCCCACCTATTTTGCTTATATCTCTTTGAATTCAGCTTTCGGACTAAATGGCTAAATATTTAAATCCAAGCGATTTATTTGTTCAATTCAATGTTTAATTATAAGTAAAATTATATCTATATAAACGGTACTATGTTTTAAACGATCAAACATTTTTACACGTAAAATGTTCGGTCCAATTTAAATTCATATTTTGAGTACAAATCAAATACCAGATATGTTTTTTGCAAAATATTAAGTTTCACTGTAATTAGTTTTACAATAGTCAGTGTGTCGAGTTGTTTCGTACAAAAGCCTAATTTCCTTTTTCAGTCAATAAAAAAGTTAATTCATGGAAATATACCAAACTCAAAAATATGAAGCAACTAACAGGGATACTCATTTTATCACTCAACTACAACCCATATTTTCTAAACTTAATAATGTGCCCACTACTTGCACAATACATGGAGTGGTTACAACCTTTTCCACAGTAACTCAAACTTATTATTCAGTTCCTCATCTCAAATATTATTGGAACTTCTCTCCGCATTGTCCAAGACAATATAACAAACAAAGGATGAAGAATGGTAAAGTAAGGTAGACTTTTAACCCCACGAATATCAATTTAGGAGAGCAGTGGGACAGTGGTTAGCACACTGTACCATTAACCCAGTGACCTCAGTTTGATTGCTGCCATGGTACGCTAGCATCATTGGCGAGTGATATCTGAACCAGTCCTAAATAAACTCATAATATAGTACCATAATGTGACATTATCCATATATACAAAACATGTATATATATATAGTACAGTATATAGTACCGTATATAGCTAACCATACTAATGGTCACTTTAAATCCATGTGTTTGATTCAGTTTAGCAGCTGGTACAACACTTTATTCAAAAAATATTATGCTCTTTTTACAAAAATCCTTTTGGCTGAACAACAATGGTCAATGTCAAAGTTTGGACAGCAGTTCTAAAAACACGTCCACGGAATATACAGCAGTCGACACGTTAAGCAAATGACAGTGCCATCACCAATAGCCGTGATCAATCCGCTGCTGGATGAAAGCCTCCCCTACTAATTGCCATTACTCATAGTCTTACGATGTCATTAACCCTTTCGCTTCTGCACATGAGCTAATCATTTTGCTATATCCCTGTTGTGGGAATACTCTTGGGTGTGTTAAATTACAATACTGTACATTATATAATAAATGAAAACATTGACGTTTATACAGAATACCGTATTGTGCATATCGGTCAGAGCATAGCTATTTGAATTATTAACATGGTGTTGGAATATGTTTTTCTATTCCTGATGTGATATCATTTTCATTCGCACAGGGTGAAGAGACAACATTAAAATGCAATTGCTTAGTTTTTGCGACAGTTTACACTGGAGTTGTGGTTACAATTGCCAAATTGTCACACAAAGGGCTGACAGCGCATGTACATTTGAGTTTTTTTTTATACTGATGTCTGGCATGGATATGTATTCTTCATTCATCCCTATGTATTTAAAATTGAACAAAGTCCTTTTTTTTAGAGAGCTCTTAGTCAAAATCACTGTCTGTCCATTCATAACATCAGACTCAAAACGCGCAGATCCATTCACCAGCAGAATCTAAGTGACAGCTTCAAGGCACCTGAAAATTATCTCTTGCTGACATTCTTTATTTCAAAGCAGCCAAACTTTTAGTTGAAATTAATGCCACGCATCCTCCCACCAATCGCGAAAGATATGAAAGCTCTCCGAGTCCGTCTAAAGCCTGCGGTCCCGGACATTTGATCCGGTCTGTTGACAAATGTTAGATGGCTAAGGATTGTAATGTGCACATTGAATCCATCTATGTGTGTACACTGATGGAGAGAAACGAAATGTATAGCCTCTGGCACTTTTTCCTCTGCTTGGTAGATTGGCTACTTTTGTAATAAAATGCCAGATGTAAGACACTGTGGAACGTAATGGAATTTGTTAGCCGCAGGCTTTCAAAAGTATATATACAAAAGGATCAACTTTTTTATCCTTAGACATTTTTGTGTTTTAAAAATATCTGACTATAAATAAATGTTGTTTTTTTGTTCATATGTGCATAAGTCTGCCAATGCCAAAATTCCAATGAAGCTGTCTTGTTTGAAACATTGCCACATTATTATTATTATTCCAAATGGGCATATGGAACAAGAGGGGAAACCATGGAACCTGTAACATGTGCATATTTTATTTTTGGTGGATATTATTGCAACACTGTTGTGTGTCTCTAAATATATTCAACGAAAATAAATAAACATAAAAAGAAAACATATGTACTACAAGCACAAAATTAATGAATAGGCAATGATTAATTCATTTTAATGAATAGATTGTCATATTTTAATGAACCAGAGGACCTTATTTTCTACTGGTATGAGCATATATCAGCATATTTCCATTCTGTCTCCAGATTTAAATAATGTAAATGTTTAGGACAACAAGATTGTGCATTTCCAGACCAATATAATCAAGCAAAATTTGTGGAAGCAAGCAAACTGTGGATTGGTATCGACCTTCTGTGTCTCATCAGCAGTCAGGCGCGTTTAACAAATGTTGCTTGGTTACCAGATGCTATTGGCAGCAGGACTTTATCTAAATTATAGGGCCCTCATTTGCCATTGTTGCTTCAATGCTGTGTTAGACTGACAATGTGGTACTAATATTTGGACAGAGCATCTAGAACCAGAGTCTACATATTGAAAGAGGTAAAATGTCCCCGTGTTCAAATAGAGTGGTGCTCACTTCTCTTGGTGATTATAATCCAGTGGTGGAAATTGCACATGCCTATGACGGGAGCCAGTTCTCCAAATGACAACCACTGTTGACCTCTTACATATTGGTATTGATCCACAGATGGCATGATTGACTCAGTCGACCCCCAACTGGGATCTTAACTTGCAACCTTCAGATTGCAAGTCAAGTGCTCTGCCAGAACACACACACCATCCATCCGCATAACAAATGAGCAGCCTCAACTTATTTTCTGTGGTGCCAGCAAGAAAGGCCAGTCTTACAAGGTCTTCATAAAGAACAGAACAGCTATGGCAAATTAAAGTGCTCTTCGAGTGACAATTTCAAAACATGGTTCCCTTCAGGCATGTTAAATCTCATAATCTTGACATACATAAGGGGCATTGCAGAATGCATTCTAAACGCATATGCAAATATATATGTATTTTAAATCAAAACCATTATAATACTCTAGATGGACACAATAAATTAAATTAGCTAAGTTATATTAGCCGACACATACAATTCAACAAAACCATTTCAAGCACACACTTATGTGTTTTTTCTTTCTTGATTCCTTATTGTCCTTGTGCCAAGATGTTTCTGTTGGAATTGTACGGATATAATCCCAAACCATTGCTCGAATGATTTGGCTGCAGGGTCCTATGGGCAGAGCCTATTGGTATTGGATCATAGCTCTGGGCATTGTGCACAGTACGATAATGCACGCCATACACGTTCCACCCTAACGTACGTGCAAGAAGTATCAATGTGAAGGACTACGACCACCGCCGAACACAGTCAGCTGGAGTGCAACTAAGTTTATTATTGCTACAATTGTTGACCGTTCATGATGATAGATGGCAGTGATAATAATGAAGGCAATCACCGGACGAAGATGAATCATAATTACACGTTTACAATTTCAAAGGTTAACACGTAATTTACAAAAGTTTGATTTAGTTTGAAAGGATTGAGTTGTATCAATGTCATTGGCTGCCTTAATATTATTTCTTAAAGCGATTCAATGGTTTCAGTAGGTCACCAGTGAACAGATTTCCAATTCTGATAATTGAAACCAAACATGATTCGATTGCCACATGATACACACGTCTATAGCACGGGCTGAGATGCACCACATCACTCTCAGAAGCGCTTCTGCGACGGCATGGTGCAGAATGGTGCTCTGAAAGAAGTTGACGCACTTAATTCTCAGGGAGTTCTGAATGGAAGTTTGTTTATCTCACGATATGAAAACAAATATAATAATGTACAGTATGCATTGTAATATTTTTAAAAATATTTTTCCTTTCGGCCACATATTTAAACATGCAATTTATTGTTTGGTGATAGTCTAAGATTAACGTTAAAATAAACCAGTTATTACATTTGACAAGTTTGCTTTTGTTATTTCTGTAATAAGTATCTCCGTACAATATAACAATCTTACATGGTGTATTGTACTCCTGGCTTCATTTGATATTTTCATCTATTTCAACAAAGATTTCGTTCGTTCGTTTCTCAATCCGCTTGTCTGCAAAGCAGGAGGCAGATCTTGAACCGTCTCAGGAAGAGGTGGGGGGGGCAGTCGCGAAATTGAAAACTGTTTAAACAGAGCCTAACAATAATCATACAAAAAACGGTTATTTATATATATTTTTTTTCTTTGTTAAATATCAATAACATATACATTTTTAGGTAGCAGGGGGTACCTCTTGCCTACGTGACAAATGGTGGCAGCACCACGTCAAGGTGCTCGGGAGTAGAGCGGAAACGAAGCTGAGAGAGTGGCTGTGACTGTTGAGAACAAATGCAAGGCACACTTCCTGCCAGCATTGAGTTTGGGTGGACTTTCTGCAAACACAACAAGAGTGGCGGGCGTGCCTGTGAATGAGGAGTTGTATTTGCGCATCGCCCCCCGCCCCACACACTGCCTGAGCCACACCCTCTTTATCGCAATGCCGCTTTTCCAGAATGCGATGCACATTGCAGGCCAGGAGGGAATCTATACGCGTGCATTTGGGTGCGAACTGTCATCAGAAATGCCATTAGCTGTTTCGACAACATTGGCTATCAATGCAACTTATAGCAAGATGTAAATGACGCTCATAGTGTATCTGCGAAAGTCCAAAACTGAATGAAATACCATTTGGATTCCTGTAGCATATAAATGATGTGCTGTAATCAGTTGGGAAAACATGTGCCATCGAAAACAGCATAGAACAAAAATGTCTGTTTGGCATGTTCCATGGAAATTATAGAAACTGCAAACCATGTCAGCAAAAACATTCAAACAGCAGCAACTAACGTATCGAAATCTCCTGCCATGCGATTTATGTTTAAAATTGGCGCTCATACGTTAAGTTAATGTTGCACGTTTCAAAATGTATCTGAAAAATTAAAGAACATTAACCTTTTGCGAGACATTTAAAGTCGGCCCAAAAAACCACAACGCTAAAAGCAACTGATTAATATTGTTATCTAAACTTGGCTCAGGTAACAAAAAATATATACAAAATTACTATTTTAGTGTAGAAATTAACATTAGCATCAATCTTTTGTCTAAATTACTGTGGTTAGTTATTTTGAGAATTGCCATCTTGGTGTATCTACATGAACACACTTGCTATAAATAACGTGTATTTAACCACCCGCAATGTAGAATGGATAATGGCACATTCGTCCATTAAGGGATAATTTGTGTTGAACAGAGGCTGACAAGAGAGCCTGGGAGACCAGGTGTCAGCCCGTATAACCCTGTACATCCCATTAACTGCACAGTAAGAACTGTCAGAGTGGCATTAGTGTGTTTACAATTGCGAAAATAAAATGTAATAATTGCATCTATAGAGAACTTTTCACTGTTGCGTTGTATTCATAAAGGGCATTATATCAATGGCAACTTTACATAAGTAATAAAATTTGGCAAATTGGGAGACGTTTGACATTTCTGTGGTGAGCTAAAAACACATGCTGTGAAACAATTGCAAAGACACGATGCGGTCAATTATGTATCACTAGCCAAATGTTAGGTTAATTTTTAGGCCACATTCTCATATGATAATCTCATCACACAAGGAGCACATTTACGTTCGGGTTTACTGCATTATATAATGATGTGCATCTGTTTTCTACTATTTCATATCCTGACTAAACTTTTTAGATGCTGCACTGTTGTTAACTGTATGGAAAACAATCAGAATTAGATTTTAGTGTGAAATACATACAAATGTTTTTGTATATATATCATTTAAATATTGATCAGGTTTAAAAAAATATCATGCCGATCAACTCTGTCGAAACGTTGTGTGCCACTTACAATATGAATGGCGTGGACGTTTAGTATTTATCTCCACATCATTTACTAATCAGTACGACGATCAGGAACTTTTAAATGTGTGCACTCACACTGGAAATGGCGGTCTCGATGTGTATAACCGGGATACCAATTAGTCTTCTGTGTGCGAAATATATATTGTGTTCTTTCTTCCGTCTTATTACATTAGCAAGATGAACTTCAATTCATGTTTTAAGTTTGGAGCAGTTCAACATTGTGTGCATTCCCTGTGCTGCACATTAAGCAGTTCAAACGGAACTTCCCCATTTTGTCATTCATTCGCAACCCCTGGTGGTTTTTTTGGCACCTCCAAAACAAAATACCAACACCATGTGGTGTAAGGTTCCACTTCAATTAAAACAACTCACAAGTGAATATTACTCAGCTTACAACTAATTGCACCGCTGTCCCTGAGCACCAATGCATGCCGCGCTGCACTTTGTTTCGTTTGTTTTAATGTATGTATGCACTTCCAAGAGCAGAACAATGACTTATGTGCGAGTGGCAAGGCTCAGTTGTGCACAATGCTTCATTGCAGATGCCATTATCCATGCTGACATTTTCTAACTGAACAAACAAACTAATGTCACAGCCCAGTGCCTTTGTCTTAAATGCAACATTACTTACTTGTATAGATAACTTTAACCTTGATGTGTCATAGAACTACCGAGTCGTATTTTATGAGCGGTGGACCAAATGGTCTGTAAGTGCTTGGGCAAAAAAATAAAATGCAAATGAGACGGTACAACCATCTGAACGAGATTAGTCCACGACCCAGCAAAAGCACAGCTCGCAAGGTCTCATGTGCATCTGCGCCTGCATGCCAAGCCACCCAATATACATCCGCACATCAAATGGGAAATGCATGAATGCTCCATTTGCCCTGCCGTATGGAAATAGGGTAATTACCACACGTTGCCTAACATTTTGCCAGTGTTGCAGGAACACTGAATCAATGGGACGACACAGAAAACAACCCTCTAAGCCACTGTGCCTGTTATTAGAACACCAGGCTAATGCTCCCCTCCAGAACTTATCGCACACCACATGCCCATCCTGTAATGGGCCGATGACGGGAATACATTGTACGCAGCGATGCTTCCCAAATCCAATATTCATTAACCTGCTCACTGAATGGAGAATGAAGGCAGTTTGCCCATTCAATAATCCAATGGCAGTCTGCTTTCAATTTGTACCAAATGGATTTTTCATTGCCTAAAAAAGTTTTTACAGGGCACATTAAAGCTTGATGGTGTGCCAAACTTTGTCCTTGTTGAAAGTTATAGTGTGCAATTTAGCATATATAAAACAGAATAATATGGAAATAACATATTTTTTATACATAGGGTTGAGGCTTAATGATTCCAGATTATTGAAAATATAATGATATTAATGCACATGGGAATTCTTGCTGTTTAATAGATTTTGTATTTTCTTTACACCAAATTTCATTCTGATTGTGCTATCTGTGTCATGCCATGAGACAAAGTACCCTTATATAAAAGAGCAGTGCAAACCTTATTGCTAGAGATGGGTGCATGGAAGTGAATATCACAGAGCTACCTCTGAGAACCCTTCCAGTCACCTCTCAGCTACAGTCGAGGGAAACACTTCCCCACCCACTTTGCATGTTAGAGTAATTTTCGTCGCATGACGGTGCAACCAATATTGAAATACTCAGAGCTAGAATTTGTCCAAATTAAGTGCGGAACCAAATGTAAATGTGATGGCTTTTAGTGCAGTCATTGAATGTTGAGTACAGTTGAGACCATCAACTCACTATACTTGAAAAAACCGGTTTAATAACAAATTACAAATATTGTGGATACTGGTTTAACATTGTTGTGGATAAATGCGGACAATAGGATGAAATTACTTATTTACTCCTATTATCTATAATAGGAAGCTGATTGTAAATGCATTTGGATTAAATATGGGTATGGACAAAGGTATTTTCCTCAGACTATTTGGGTGCTGAAGATAATAGGGCCATGGATAAGGGAGTTTCGACCGTATTTGCAAGCAATTCGAAACGTGCCTTTCACTTGGTTAGTAGTCAGCAGCCGGTCTGAATTTAACCTCATATGGCTGCGCTGTCTATAGGGCATTTTCCAGTTTGATATGTGTGCTGCTAAAACATATGCATTAGGACACACATCCCGTAAAAACGTAAAGTGGAAAACCAATACCAGCATTGACGATTGTAGAACGTAACAACTGCCTAGAGGACAATGTTATTTCACGTCCATCTCTTTTTACGCCGGCAATACTATCACTTTTAAAAACAAATGTAAAATGGCTTATTGTATGAATCTGAAAGTAAAGTAAACTGTTCCCATCCATTTAAAGCTTTCGTGACTGCAGGGATTCATCTTCTTGGTTCTTTCGGTAAAGTCACGTAGAAGGGAAGTAATAAAATAATAAAAATAAAACATAATAAAATTATTCTCACGACGTTTCGGCCACAACGCAAGTAGCCGTCCTCAGGTGAAAACCAGGTCTGTCGAGGCGACAGCGTTGTGGCCGAAACGTCGTGAGAATAATTGTATTATGTTTTATTTTTATTATTTTATTACTTCCCTTCAACGTGACTTTACCGAAAGAACCAAGAAGATGTTCCCATCCAAATAAAAAAAGTGAAATTGCACAATATAAACAGTGGCTACTTTATTGTTTTAATTATTCATTTCGGCATTGAACACACGCTTTTGTTTACTGTAGTTTAAAACAAGAATTATTATTTTTTGTCACGTGTGCGATACAATGTGTGATTGTGGTATGCCAGTTGCCTGTGTCAAGGTGCACCTTGCAAGTGCTTGCTCACACCACTGCTGGCCATAGGGGCTCGGCTAGATGCAGCTCTCTAGAGCCCCCCGAGGGTGTTTGGCTTACTCGCTCACATTGGTCATAGATGTTGACAGAGTTCCCACATTTACTATGTCGCATGTGACCTGCTGATCGACTGCGTGTCGAGCAATGTGTGAAGATGCTTTTTACATACAAATATTACAGCATTGTAGACCTTAATAGACACCTAACACAAAAATAACTCGAATCCCACATTTTTTAATTAACAGACAATGTATTACAATTCAATTAATTATGCATTCCGCGCATAGCTTCCAGCTTTCCATCGCAAAAAAACCCCATACATTCAAACCGGCTTCAAAAATGGGAATTGTATTGCAAAGATCATTTGCAAATAAAACAAATGTGATACGGTTTACATGTTATGTACCCCCTCCTCACCACATATTTAATATTTACTGTATAATACAATTGCATACTCCAAAATAGAGGTTTTTGGGTCAGATCGCGTAAATATATAAATGTGTCGTTAAACCCGCTACCACCCGACACAGCCAACTCCTCAAGGTTGTCACGTAAACAGAACGTGGCCAATTCGTCACGAGTACAACACACCGGTGGCTTGGAGAGCCAAGCCACAACATTTACAATCTGAGTACGACGTTTCGCCAGTAATTACAACTAGCTTCATCAGGCGACAGCCAGATTTGTGGAGAAGTCTTACTGTTTCGTTCCTTATATAGAGGCGTAGATGTGGTGACCACGCAGCTGCGCTCTTGCACTACGTGGGGGTGGGGGGATTACTGAGGCAACGTACATCATGCATGTGCATTATGCGAGCCCTTTGAACTTGTCCTTCCTGTCTATTGTGTTTATTAAAATATCCCTACTAATGGTAATCCCTATTCAAGTATGCTGCCCTTTGTAGGCATGCATTTGAATAATGTATTCTTTGATTATTCGGTTCCACGCAGCACTAAGGCGGTACATAAAATACGTAAATTAATATCTGGTACAAAAGATGTATTACCGAAGATTAACTGCACGTGTGGTAAATATTATGTTGGGCAAACAGGACGAATGATCAGCACGAGACTAAAAGAACATCAAATAAATATTTAATTATCCCAAATACAACTGTCAGCAGCAGCAAAACACGCGTGCCAACAAGGATACTCAATTGATTTTGATAATGTTGAAGTTTTGTGCAAAACTAGCTACTACTAGCTAAGACTAATGAGAAAATCTATCGAAATTTAAATAAATTAAAATAACTTTAACCGTTCGGATAGCTACTGCCTTAGTGCTGCGTGAAAGCGAATCGTCAAAGAATACATTATTTAAATGTATGCCTACAAAGGGCAGCGTACTTGAATAGGGATTACCGTTGGTAGGGCTATTATAATAAACACAATAGACAGGAAGGACAAGTTCAAAGGACTCGCATAATACACGTGCATCATGTACAGTGAGGGAAAAAAGTATTTGATCCCCTGCTGATTTTGTACGTTTGCCCACTGACAAATAAATTATCAGTCTATAATTTTAATGGTAGGTTTATTTGAACAGTGAGAGACAGAATAACAACAACAAAATCCAGAAAAACGCATGTCAAAAATGTTATAAATTGATTTGCATTTTAATGAGGGAAATAAGTATTTGACCCCTCTGCAAAACATGACTTAGTACTTGGTGGCAAAACCCTTGTTGGCAATCACAGAGGTCAGACGTTTCTTGTAGTTGGCCACCAGGTTTGCACACATATCAGGAGCGATTTTGTCCCACTCTTCTTTGCAGATCTTGTCCAAATCATTAAGGTTTCGAGGCTGACGTTTGGCAACTCGAACCTTCAGCTCCCTCCACAGATTTTCTATGGGATTAAGGTCTGGAGACTGGCTAGGCCACTCCAGGACCTTAATGTGCTTCTTCTTGAGCCACTCTTTTGTTGCCTTGGCCGTGTGTTTTGGGTCATTGTCATGCTGGAATACCCATCCACGACCGATTTTCAATGCCCTGGTTGAGGGAAGGAGGTTCTCATCCAAGATTTGACGGTACATGGCCCTGTCCATCGTCCCTTTGATGCGGTGAAGTTGTCCTGTCCCCTTAGCAGAAAAACACCCCCAAAGCATAATGTTTCCACCTCCATGTTTGACGGTGGGGATGGTGTTCTTGGGGTCATAGGCAGCATTCCTACTCCTCCAAACACGGCGAGTTGAGTTGATGCCAAAGAACTCCATTTTGGTCTCATCTGACCACAACACTTTCACCCAGTTGTCCTCTGAATCATTCAGATGTTCATTGGCAAACTTCAGACGGGCATGTATATGTGCTTTCTTGAGCAGGGGGACCTTGCGGGCGCTGCAGGATTTCAGTCCTTCACGGCGTAGTGTGTTACCAACTGTTTTCTTGGTGACTATGGTCCCAGCTGCCTTGAGATCATTGACAAGATCCTCCTGTGTAGTTCTGGGCTGATTCCTCACCGTTCTCATGATCATTGCAACTCCACGAGGTGAGATCTTGCATGGAGCCCCAGGCCAAGGGAGATTGACAGTTCTTTTGTGTTTCTTCCATTTGCGAATAATCGCACCAACTGTTGTTACCTTCTCACCAAGCTGCTTGGCGATGGTCTTGTAGCCCATTCCAGCCTTGTGTAGATCTACAATCTTGTCCCTGACATCCTTGGAGAGCTCTTTGGTCTTGGCCATGGTGGAGAGTTTGTAATCTGATTGATTGTTTCTGTGAACAGGTGTCTTTTATACAGGTAACAAGCTGAGATTAGGAGCACTCCCTTTAAGAGTGTGCTCCTAATCTCAGCTCGTTACCTGTATAAAAGACACCTGGGAGTCAGAAATCTTTCTGATTGAGAGGGGGTCAAAGACTTATTTCCCTCATTAAAATGCAAATTAATTCATAATATTTTTGACATGCGTTTTTCTGAATTATTGTTGTTGTTATTCTGTCTCTCACTGTTCAAATAAACCTACCATTAAAATTATAGACTTATCATTTCTTTGTCAGTGGGCAAACGTAGAAAATCAGCAGGGGATCAAATACTTTTTTCCCTCACTGTACGTTGCCTCAGTAATACCCCCCCCCCCCCCCACATTGTGCTAGAGCGCAGCTGCATGGTCAGAACATCTACGCATCTATATAAGGAACGAAACAGTAAGAAGCAGGAAGATTTCTCCACAAATCTGGCTATCGTCTGATGAAGCTAGTTGTAATTACTGGTGAAACGTCGTACTCAGATTGTAAATGTTGTGGCTTGGCTTTCCAACCCACCGGTGTGCTGTACTAGTGACGAATTGGCATGTTCTGTTTACGTGACAACCCTTACTAGTTGGCTGTGTCGGGTGGTGCGGGTTTTAACGACACATATTTACGCGATCTAACCCAAAAACCTCTCTTATGGATGATATTGGTCGCGAAAGCCTATGTGTTATAGTAAATTGCATACTGTACATCATGTTCACAATTTTATAATTTTATAATGTATCTTATAGATTAATGAAATTATGTACTGCAAGAAATATAAATGGAGAACTACTATACATATGCAACTTGTGTGCAAGGCTATTTCCTGTAGATTTGAAACATTCAATCAAAATATTTTGTATTTTGAACTAATCCATTTAGGTTATGTACGGCTGAAAAAATAAAATTTTGTACAGATCTGAAGCAACTGCTGTATGCAGTAAAAAAAAACAGCAGGCTAGTATGTGAGCAGATTCAATGTCTGATGCATAACAGGGAGCAGACACGAACTGTACTGTATTCCAATTTGATTCATATTATGCCTTATGCAACTGTATTTAACTTGACCAAAAACATAAAAAACATCATAGTCAATATGCGTTTTTTTGTTTCGCACATATGTGAATCAAACAGCTAATAATTTTACAACGTCCACTTACAACTGGGATGGAGTGGCAGCACTGCGGTTAGTGCACTGCACTGTGAACCTTGTGATATTTGCAACTGGTCATAGGCATCTCTCACCTCCCTGCACCGAGCAGTGTGGTCAAGTATGATCAATGACTGAGGATGACCCGGCGTCAGTTCAGCAGTTAATTCACGTGGAGTTCAACATTTCCATATTCAAATTGTGTTTTTTTTCATTAAGTACTATATTGTTTGTACTTTGTATACTTTCAACTCGCTTTTCATTCAATATGTACAATTGTTAGTTTCAATATTTGATTTATGTAGTTAATTTTTGCAGGTAACGATAATATCACAAATAGGTCTTCACAATAATTAAAAGTAACTGCAGACGATTGAACGATTCTAATGCAAGTGCTGTCTCTTGCTCTTAAGAGTAACAGGACACAACGATACTTGAGTGGCACATGGCAAGAGAGATTTGTTGATTGACTACGGAAATTAAAGAGATAAAAGCGTTTTGCTTCAGGGGTACGGGTACCATCCATTGTATCCTGAATTATAACTCTGAGAAATCACTTCACCGTGACCGCTGAGAATGGGTAAACATGATAGTCACCTTGGGCAAGGAACAGCCCCAGCAGAACATGGCCTACAATGTGTCTTTCATTTTCCGCTGCTGGAAGTCAAACAGCTTCAGGGTTACAGGCCATATAAAACTGGCAGATGGCTCTTCAGCAGCTCACCTACAGGCGGCAGAGAAAAGGCAATGAAAGCCTGATGTTAAGCATTGCTCCATTGCACACGTCAGTGCATTTATAAGATGCCTCTGCATCAGCAACCATGGATCCATTGGTGGTTGTCCAACCAAACCCCAGGGGCTACACGTCAATATAGCCATGTCCCAGCTCAGCATGGCTCACGTGATAAAATGTGAGATATATCTATGGTGGTATCGTTTTACTAGGATAGGATCATCACCATAAATCAGACACATCAAGGGCGGTGACGTGGCCTAGTGGTATCGCGTTCGCCGCATGTTTTAGAGGTTCACGGTTCAAATCCCTGGTTTTACTGCAGGTGAAATAGCCATAACAATATGCTTAACAGCGGACGTTAACGATCTCCTGACGGCATTTGCATGAGTAGGCCATTATGTGTGTCGGTGTCAGGGTCCAAATTTGCCAAATTCGAAAATTAACAGCAAATTAATGAATTGGGTTTATACACAGTAGCAATCATTGTCCCTACTGGTATACTAATGCCCTAGGTCACTCTTGCAAATGAGACGATACTGGTCTCTTGAGTTCTCACCTGGTTAAGCAAAATAAGCTTGACATGTCAAAGTCTTTATTAATTTGACTAAATGGACTGGGGCAAACAATGCTATTATAAGGAATAACTGATAGGGAATGCAGAATGATGAAATCAAGATGTGGAATTAATTGTGGCTACCCTAGACTTTTGCCAATGCAATTACTATAGTGGTGATATAAGCATTATATATGCACTTAGCTAAGTGCAAAGTAATGGATGAATTTAAAAAATAAATCCGAATGAAAAATTTACTTGCGACACCTAAGGGCTCAAAAGGACTACAACATGAAGAATCCTAAAATTTAACATTTCAGGTTTTGCAGCCGCCTTCAATCTAAGTGTGCTTTTGGGCTGTCTGTTAAGCATTTATTTTCCTAAGCTTTTGCCACACACTACTGAAGGCATCTTCCAGAGTTGCATGAGGCAATTTTGTGCAGGGTTCAAACACATTATATTTGACTTTTCTTGAGCATAATGTTTTTCCTGGTCTCACTTGTCAATTGAATGTGTATGATTGGGATGTGACTTTGTTTAAATACAGCACCACATTTATTGTATTTGTAGTGATATCGTGGATGTCACTGTATGGTGCCGGCCCTAGATGGGTATGGCGTGCGATGTATTCACATCGCGGACATCACGTATGCAGTAGCATCGTGCATGTCACCAAGTATTGCCGGCTCTAGCGAGGCACAACATGCGATAAACCGTCATCGTGGACACCCTGTAGGTGGGTGTAGTACCAGCCCTAGTGAGTGCTTGGTGAGCGCTGGGATAATGCAGTGGCACCACACATGGCATTCAGTGCCGTCTCCCACCGGAGGGAGTGGGAGAGTTTCAGCCCATGGACAGGGTTACCCTGGGCCATGGCACTCTGGTTGACCCCGAAGGCACGTGACTGGTAAAGTCTACAGGGGGGGCCCCAGGTGGGGGCTAAGGGGTGGTCACGTGTCCGGGAAAGCTGTCTCAAGAAGAGTCGAGAGAGAGCCAGAGTTCTCTCGAAGGTGGGCGGGGCCAAGGGCGGAGCCGGCCCCGACCTGGGAGCATATAAGCCGGGTCCCCGCAGGGACCGGGGTTGGTTGTTGCTACCGTCATCTGAAGATCTACGTTCTACGTCCAGAAGAGTCTCCAACACGTGGTCTGGAACCCGAGCCAGGATCCGGTCCGTTTGATGATAACTCCCAGTGTGTCAGTGTAGTTTTCCGGGTGGTCTACAACCCTAGGCTGCTATCTGGTAAAGGGGAAGCTACCCATTTGTGTATTCATGTTGGTGAAATAAATGTGTTGCCTCTAAGAAGTACGTCTGCGACTCAGTTGGGCCCACTACATATTTATTGACCAGTATCATAAACAATGTCTGGGTCCAAGGTGAAAGACACTTATAATCAACACACATTCGTGATAGTGTAGCATCACCAAATTAAATTGATGGAATGGGTCATGTCAATGATGCAAATATTTTGAGAATATGCATTTTCACCATTGAGTGAAATAGCAGCAACATCTTTGACAACCCAGCCAATACTTCTATCACATATGAAGTCAGACGCATCGTGTCTATGAGAACAAATGAGATATGTAGATAAAAAATCCCTAAGAATTGACAGCGTACACGTGACTTATTTTTGAAAGCATTGTCCCGAGATTGAATCACGTAACATTTCAGATATAGACCATTATATCTTACAGCCAAGTCACCGAAGTTGTATTGCTATGTTGGACCACAGCCAAGAAATATCAAGTGCCATACTGCCACTGAATACTGCCAACCTGACATGACTGCAAGCTAACAACATCAAAAATAACTATGCAGGAAAAGTCTGATCTCTACTTGGCTATGGTGTGCTTAGAATACTGTGAGCTCCCACTGTCATAAAATATAGCAAAATAGAAGCACTGAATGTGCAAGATAATTTATCTGCTGATTAAGTCGATCCCATATGTATATAATGTACGATATATAAGGCGATCAATTTATAGATACCCCACAAAACTAACAAGGATACATTATACCATTATAGATTGTGATGCCGGGTTAAGCATGGCATCCAGTACAGGCAACACACTCACCTCAGAAGAGTTTTGTCTGTTTTCACTAACACGTTTAAGCAAAGCCATGTTAAAAAATGTACGATACTCGTAAATCGTTTCTTTTTTGCAGGACGCATTGACCAAGTTGATCATCAAATAGACATTGTATGTGAGCCTTAGATCCGCGAATATCCATGCAAACTCCCACTGTACTTCTCTGTTCGCCTGTACGATATGAAGCCATCACTTTCACAATATTGAATGACCTGCTGAGAGGAAAATGAGATGATCCTTAGAAATCAGTTGGGTATCTATGAATGGATCCGCTTGTACAATCGTAACACTCTTATAATAAATAGGAGGGACATTATCAAAGCAAGCATACACTTTGCTGTGCATGGAAGCAAAGAGCTTACAAGACATGCAATGGCCTTGATAACACTGTGTAACAATTTTTTGATTTGGTCCTGGGAAGTAAGTATTATTTCCTAATTGCTTATGTCTCAAAAGTACAGAAAATGGCTATTATTTCCCAGAAACTTTGCTTTTGTGACCGAAACATTGATATTGTGAAATTTACCTATTTTCCAGAATATTCCAGATATATACAGTGCTGAGTAAACTTGGAGTAACTTCTAGAACATTTTAGAACTTTCCAGTAATACAAATAGTAGTATAAATACAGGGGCCTTAAACCCACCAGTTCAGTTTAGTTTCAGCTGCCTAAGTGGATACATATCTGCATTTTTCTGAGATGGCATCAAGAGGCTGCAAGCATGCGGCAAACGCATTTTGCTTTGTGGCCAATTTATCTGCGGCCAATTTATCAAGACAAGAGCCAAACAGTACTCTGTGGAAGCATCTACGAAGATGTCAGCATGCCTGTCGGGGATCAACACAAATCCTGGGCACCTCATTTAACCTGCGAGCAATGCAAATTAACTTTGGAAGGTAAGATAGACAATTGTTGCTCGGAATTCTATGTCATAAAATTGTTACAGTTTCTAAAATTGTAAATATTTTTTATTTTAAAATGTTTTAAATCTTTTAATGTTATTGAAAATAGATATCATATATTAAAAATGTAGCAATAATCTCTTACACATTAGTCATGCGTGAAATAAATGTATTTTTATAGGATGGTACAGTGGGGAAAAGAGAGCCATGAAGATCGCTATTCCAAGAATTTGGCAGGAACCCAATGACCACTCAAGCAACCGCTACTTATGCATGGTGGACCCTTCAAAACGTCGGACTGGCAAGAATGTACCTGCTATCACGTATCCGGACCTTCCTTCATCCATTAGCCCGGTGCTACACTGCCATGATCTCCCCGTACCCACTCCTCCAGAGAGAAAACAGCCGTCTTTAGAAGAGAGCAGCAAGTCAGAGAGCGAGGAAGACGTTGCAGATTCAGATGACAATTTCAGAGGTGGAGCTGAGGAGAGAAACCCATACTACCCCAACCAAAAAATACCTCAACAACTTTATCAGAGATCTTGGTCTCACCAAGTCCAATGCCGAGTTTTTGACATCTAGGCTCAAGCAGTGGAACTTGTTGGGTAAAAGTGTGCAAGTCACAGATTAGAGGAAGCGTCACCAACCTTTTTGCAGCTTCTTCACCCGTCAAGATGGGCTATGTTTCTGCCACAATGTGACCAGTCTGTTCGAGGCAATCGGAATCGCCTGTAACCAGAATGAGTGGCACCTATTCATTGACAGCTCATCCAGGAGCCTCAAAGCCGTGCTGCTCCATAATGGTAACAAGTACCCGTCTCTTCCCCTGGCTTACTCGGTGCACCTCAAAGAGGATAACAATCGCATCAAGACCTTGCTGGACACCTTGAAGATTGATGAATACGGCTGGCAGGTCATCGGAGACTTCAAAATCATGGCATTCCTGATGGGTCTCCAAGGCGGTTTTACCAAGTTTCCCTGCTCTCTTTTCCTTTGGGACAGCAGGGACACCAAGGCACACTACCACGAGCAGCACTGGCCACAGCAGTCCAAGTTCTCTGTGGGGAGGAACAAAATCAAGTGGGAGCCACTGGTGAACCCCGGGAAGGTGCTGATGCTACCACTGCACATCAAATTGAGCCTTATGAAACAATTTGTCAGAGTTGTGGATAAGGAGTCGGCAGCCTTCAAGAACCTTCAATACTTCTTCCCTAATCTGTCTGAAGCAAAGGTCAAACCCGGTGTCTTCGTCGGACCACAGATAAAGAAGATCCTGGAGTGCAATGAATTCCCCAAGAAGCACACTAGTAAGGAGAAAGCAGATTTGAACAGCTTTGTCGCAGTTGTTCGTGGCTTCCTGGGCAATCATTAGGTCGAAAACTATGTGGAGCTGGTTGAGACTCTGGTGAAGAACTACGGCACAATGGGCTGTAAGATGTCCCTCAATATCCATATCCTTGACGCTCATCTTGATAAATTCAAGAGGAACATGGGAGCGTACTCGGATGAGCAAGGCAAGCGCTTTCACCAGGATATACTGGACTTTGAACACTGCTACCAAGGACAGTATAATGAGAGCATGATGGGAGACTACATTTGGGGCTGATTCGTCAGAGTGATTTACAGTATGATCGTAAATCTTGAAAAACTACTCACTTCTAATTCTTTTGTAGCCATTTTTTATTACTTTAGTATAAATACATGTTCATTTTGATTAATAAGTTGTTATTTTTCTGACTTTATGTGAACGAAAACACAGAAATTCGCCCGTTTTCTCATTGAAAACAGGTAAATTTTAAAATATCAATGTCCTGGTCACAAAAGCAAAGTTTGTGGGGAATAATAGCCATTTTCTATACTTTTTAGGCATAAGCAATTAGGAAATATCACTGACTACCCAGAAAAAAATTGTGTTACATAGTGTAATGCTTGTCCTTAAGTAGAGAGATGGGAAGCTTCCTCTGAACTAAAACTACTACGAAGCAATACTTAACACATGAGTAGTTGTAATGCGTGTATCCCTTTCCTGTGGTTGTAGTAGCCAGGTGGCTCAGAGGTTAGCACTGAGATCTTGGGTTTGAATCAAGGAAACCGGAAACTTCTGGATTGCAATCTTAATTTTGGAGCTTTCGTGACTGCAGGAATAATTCTTTGGTTCTTTCGGTTAAGTCACGTCTAAAAATAAAATAATAAATTAAAATAATAGCGACGTTTCGATTGCAACACAAGCAATCATCATCAGGCATAAAAGAAATAGCAATAAAAATTTAACTAGAAAACTATAGACAGACATACAAGCAGACAGACATCACAAGGACACACAGAGAGAGGACACATATCGGCACAGATATGTGTCCTCTCTCTGTGTGTCCTTGTGATGTCTGTCTGCTTGTATGTCTGTCTATAGTTTTATAGTTAGATTTTTATTGCTATTTCTTTTATGCCTGATGATGATTGCTTGTGTTGCAATCGAAACGTCGCTATTATTTTAATTTATTATTTTATTTTCTGGATTGCAACCCCAGTATGGTAACCATAACACCACGGCAGAATCCACACACATATTGTGTATGGATGTTGCCAGATTCCCACAGAAGATTTTATTTTTGGTGCTGAGAGAACTAAAGGTTCATACTCTTTGGTTCTTTCGGGTTGGACTCATTGTGTTCTCGGGCTCGGGTTGGAGCTTGCACTTCACTACTCCCCCTACCCCACGCCCCCACTCCCTCTATCTCTCCTCCCTGGCTCCCCCCCCTCTTAATTATATATAGCCTCATATCACAAGCAGCCTCCTTTTGCCCATTTCAGCAATTCGTTTTTTGCTGGGGTTATTTCCACCTGATAACGGGCACTTGTGTTGCGCCTGAAACGTCGTGATTTAATTGATTTTATACCTACATGACTTTACCGAAATAATCAAAAAATATGGATTCCTGCAGTCAAGAAAACTTCAAATCTAGATTGAACTAAAGGTTAATTTTACTCCCCCAACTTGCTCGTGTGCCAGGTTGGAGTGGTAGTACTCCTTGCACACCCCTCTCCTCTCCACCTCCTCCACCAAGCTAGAAAATAACACACAGCCTGTTCGTGTCAGGGGACATTGGATTGCAGTCCTAACCGGCAATGATGTTATCACAGCTCCACAGGGAATTAAGTCACACTGGTTCATTTAGGGGAGAGGGTGGTGAGGTCGAACTTAAACGTGTGTTTCACAATGGCAGCTAACGGTCAAGTGTGTAATCAAATGAGGTGCTTTTTATTCCATTGGAACCAATTAATTGCTAAATTTGAGGTCGATGTGGGACTGTGGTAAGATCATGTGATGGACATTCTGAAATCTTATTTCAAATCAAAGTCAGAGGTCAATGCAGTGTGCCATCCCTATGAGATCATTCAAATTAGTACCACTTTGTGTGAAGTATAATTGTAGTTTATCCTCAGAAGTTACCCGTTCCCTGTATATGAATGTGGAATTTCTAACCACTCTCTCAGGGCTGTAAAGAAAGGATATAAACCCTGCTGCACGCTCATTTGAGTAGGAAGACACCAATATTTTTTAATGCGATTTACCATAGAACAGGCATTTTAAATAGATAATTGTGATTTGTAGGTTTACCTCAAATCAGTGAAATGATGTAAAAGGCAATAAAACTCATGTGGAATTAAATGTGTTGTATGTTAAAAGTAAGCATCGGGTACAGATTGACACAGTTTAAACAACATATACTGCATTCTCTCGGTTAGAATACAATTTTAAGAAAACGTTGGTGGTGTGTCTTCTAATCCAGTTGGTGTGTATATCCTTGACTGGATTTGTACAAATATATTGACACCGTGCGCACGTTTGGGTATGTATCTTACTTTGAGTGTCTTATAAGCGGGAGACTATGGCAATTTTTGTGACTGTAAAAAAACACCAAAAACACACACACACACACACGTGCCACCAAGTGTAACTATTGAGAAGTATTTTGTTCTCAACATGCATGTGTAATGCGGGCGTAAGCGACCTTCCGGAGGTGACGTCACGGGGGGTGGAGTCATGTGACGTGGGGGTAAGGTTCGGGGCTTTAAGCGGGTAAACCGGAAGGGGAAGGTAGTCGGGGTGTGAGCGGAAAAGAGTGAGGCCACGCGGGCAAGTGTGGAGAGGGGGGGGCGCCGACGGCCATCGGGAGCCAACCCCGAAGATAAGAGGAAGCTGCGGAGTGTGTGCAGCTGGGGAGGAGACAGCCAGGAGGGCTGCGTGTTAGAGGCAGCGGTGTGGCTGCCAGGAGGAGCTGCGGAGAGAGAGAGAGAGGGGGCTGCTTGTTAGAGGCAGCGGTGTGGCTGCCAGGAGGAGCTGCGGAGAGAGAGAGAGAGAGCAAGAAGCTGTGAGAGCTGCGGAGGGAGAAGAGCAGCAGAGAGTACAGCCAAGGGGGGCTGTGTGAGAGAAACAGCAGCGGAGCTGCTGTTGTGGATCGGGCCGACATTGGAGTCAGCACCGTGGAGAAGCTACAGAGTAAAGACAGCCGTGTGGGTGTACAGCACGAACCGAATAATAAAGGACACTGAGCCAGACATCGTGGTCCAGTCGTTTATTACACTGGTGTCGGAAGTGCAACGGCATGTCGAAACAAGTGAGGAAGAAAGTTAATCCGGCGCCTGCATCGGCTTCTTCGTCCGACGACGACGAACTCCCTCCAACCGCGGATCCTGTTGGGGTGGTGGAGGAGAGCCCGGCTGAGGAGACCACGGGAACGGGAGTGGAGGATGTTGGCGCGGTGGCGGGTCCGTCGACATCATCAGACGCGGATCAACGATGGCAAGCGATGGCGGTACAACTGGAGGCACTTAAGGACGTCCTGGCGCATCTATGCCATCTCGTCGCGCCAGGGACGATGGATGATGCAAGTGGTGCTCCGCGGGCCGCCACGTTGCCTGTCCTGCCGCCGCCATTGCCCACGCGGCAAGAGGCCGCCATTTTGCGCGCTCCGTGGCGCCAAACCGCCATCTTGGCCACGCCGCGGGCCGACGCCATTTTGAATTTGCCATCACAACCACCACCATTGGAAGACGGCGGGAAGAGGAGTCGGAGTCGCCACCTTACAACAGTTAAAGAATTTTCCGTCGGTGGGGACTGGAGCGCGTTCGCCTGCCGCTTCTTGGCGGCGGTACGCACAGCAAGATGGACCGATGCGGAGGCTTTGGAGGTGTTGCCGACTCTCCTGGACGACGAATCTGTCCGATTCTTCCGTTCCATAGCGACCGATAAGAAGGCAACTTTATGTGGTGTTTTTCAAGAAATGGCCGATGCTTATGAGCCACCAGATGATGCGCATCGGCGATTCGCTCAACGACAACGAGCACCAGAGGAGTCGCCCGTGGCGTTCAGGGGTGCGGTGCTGGAGCTGGCCATGGCAGCTTATCCTGAGACGCCACAGGACCTGCTGGAGCCTCTCATATTAGGGAAAATGTTGGAGCTGTCTCGGGATCTAGGGATCCCCATGCCTGTGTGTGGGCATGAGAAGCTAACTTCCCGGATGGCTGCTAAGTGTCTCGATGCGCAATTCAACCTCCGTCGCTGGAAACAAGTGACGGCGTGGACGGGGGAGCCCGTCAAAGAAGAGGAGGCGCTGGGGTGGAACCCTGCGCAGGCCGTCTATGTTCCGGATGACCGGGGCCCTCAACAACTGACGGCCGCCTCCGCTCCATGGACGGGACGCGGCGGGCCGAGACCGCGCGCGGTGCTACCAGAACGGGGCCGTCAGGAGGCGAGGCCTGCGCTTCGGCGCAACGAGGCCGAATGTTTCCGCTGCGGGCGTAGGGGCCACTACGCCAGAGACTGCTGGGCCCGCTTCCCGGCTCCGCCGCAGCAGGAGGCCTCGGCACCGGTCAAGTCGGCTAAAGATCCTCCGAAACAGGCATGTCGGCACGCACCAGACACTCGGCAAGGCTTTCCACCTCACCCACCACCTGTGTTGCGCGATCCTATTGTTGTTGTTAAAGAAAGGCCATCGACGGGGCCTTGTCATTCAGTTACGCAGTGGCGCAAATTGGCACGGAGAGTTGTCGCGGCCGCTACGGGTTCGTCCACTGTACCGGGGTCCATACAAGGTGTGGACGTGCGCATTTTGGTCGACTCGGGCGCGTCTGCGACTATTATATCGGATGTCATTTTCCATCTGTTGGGCATTCCGTCGCGGGCTGTGCGTCCGGTTTATGGGTCGTGCGTCGCTGCGAACGGGGGTAGCATGGGTATTGTGGGTCAGGTGGATGCTAAGATATCTATTGGGGATGTGTCGGCCTCGGGTGTTGTGTTGATATCGAGATCTTTGGCGGTTCCTTGTTTGTTAGGCACCGATTTTTTGGCTAAGATGCCCATTTTGATCAAAATCAATGAGAATTGTATTGAACTGCCGGGGGGCCGTCAAATCTCGTTTCTGCCGTCGCCCTGGGGGCGACCTGCTTCGGCCGTACAAGTGCAGGCGCTGTCCGTCGCATCTGTGGACATCCCACCTGGTACACAGATGCTTATACCCTTGCGGTATCGGAAGCCCCTGCCTGATCGGCTAGGAGCAGTAGGGGTCTTGTTGTCACCGTCCGCCACGATAACAACCGGGTTGGCGTTAGTGGGGGCACAGACCATCGTCCGGCCGGATCAATTACCGTTTTTACAGGTGCTTAATGCGGGGGGAGAAAACGTCCGTGTCCCGGCCGGTACGGTTGTGGCACATGCCACTACGGCGTTTGCGACCCATGATTGTCCACATAGCCGGGGAGTTGTTGCTGGGGTTTCCGAGCCAAGGAGTTCGGATGATCGTTGGGTTGCTCAATTATGTGACGAAAATTCTTCCCTGTCCATGGAGCAACGTGGTGCGCTGCGTAAATTGTTGTTGACATATTCCGACGTGTTCAGCTCCGATGATTTGGATTTGGGCCGCACTTCCTTGCTTTACCATCACATTGAGACGGGCGATGCTGCCCCTATTCGATTAAATTCGCATCGGATGAGTCCTGCGGAGCGAGAACACGTACGGGGGGCAGTGGAAGACATGTTGGCTGCGGACATTATATCGCCATCTAACAGCCCATGGGGCGCTCCAGTCGTCTTGGTTAAGAAGAAGGATGGCAAATTGCGATTTTGTGTTGATTTCCGCAAATTGAATAAGATATCGGTGGCAGATGCGTACCCCCTGCCGCGTATGGATGACTCCCTCGACGCATTGTCGGGGGCTAAGTTCTTTTCCACACTGGACCTCTCTTCGGGATTTTGGCAGCTTCCCCTTGACGAGTCCTCACGGGAGAAAACCGCATTCCGTACGCCGCAGGGGTTATTTCAATTCAACTGTCTCCCGATGGGATTGAATGCGGCCCCTGCTACATTTCAAAGATTGATGGAGCTCGTTTTGACGGGGTTGCAGTGGGAGACATGTCTTATATATTTGGACGATATCATTGTCTTCAGCCGCACATTCGATGAACATTTGACGCGGCTGGAGACAGTGTTCACGAGGATGCGTTCTGCCAAATTGAAATTCAAACCAAAGAAATGTCACCTACTGCAACGGTCCGTCCGCTATTTGGGGCACATTGTGAGTGCTGAGGGAGTGTCCACGGATCCGGAAAAGACGGCGTGCGTCCGGGATTGGCCGACTCCGGCCACCGTGGGGGATGTTCGGCGGTTTTTGGGATTTGCCTCGTATTACCGAAGATTCGTGCCGGGTTTTGCGACGATTGCGAGGCCTTTGCATCTCCTTACGGGTAAAGGACGGAAGTTTGTTTGGGGACAGCCGGAGGAGGCGGCCTTTCGGAGTCTGCGTGATCTATTGGCCACGGCCCCAACATTGGATTATCCCGATTTCGATCACCCATTCATTCTTGATACGGACGCGAGTGACACAGGTATTGGGGCGGTGTTATCACAGTCTAAAGGGGGTGTAGAGCGTGTCGTGGCGTATGGTAGCCGAGTCTTGTCTCCTGCGGAAACCCGCTACTGTGTCACTCGCAGAGAACTATTGGCGGTTGTTTTTTTCCTACGGCAATTTCGACCATACCTCTACGGTCGTTCTTTTATTGTGCGTACGGATCATGCGGCCTTGCAATATGCCCTTAAAATTGACCAGCCATCCGGACAGTTGGCACGTTGGTTGGACACGCTACAGGAATTTTCCTTCCAAATTCAACATCGGAAGGGAGTGCGCCATGCGAACGCTGACGCACTTTCCAGATTACCGCGGCGCGCCCCTTGTAAATGTGAGTCGGGGACGCATAGGTGTTCGCCGATTCCAAACCCCCCTCAGCCGCTCACGTTGGCCGTCGAGAAGTCGGACACTCCGATGGAACCGGGACCGGCTGACGGGGTTTTGAATCTGCCGCGGTCTGTCTGGATCCGGGAACAGATGATGGATGAGTCATTGGTGTCCTTGCGGAAGCGGTCTGCTAAGGACGATGGGAGTCCGAGTACGGCTGTGGGGCCGCAAACCGCTCTCCGAGATGGTCTGCTTATGTGGCGGGAGGGGTTCCAGGAACGTTGGCGCCTGGTGGTACCAACGTCCTTGCGGTTCGAGTTGATTAGAACCCTCCATTGTGACACTCTCTTACATTTAGGGGTGCAGAAGACCTTGTTGACGTTGCAACGTCATTATTTTTGGCACGGCATGGCGACAGATGTCGTAGGGCACGTGCGCGCGTGCCCTGCGTGTGCACAACGTAAGCCGCCGAAACATCCTTACGTGCCGCCTCTCCAGTCGATTCAGGTGTCTCGAGTCAATGAATTGGTGGCACTGGACATATTGGGACCTTTTCCACCATCGGCGAGGGGTAATAAATATTTGCTGGTAGGGGTTGAGTACCTCTCCCGTTGGCCGATGGCCTGGCCGTTGCCCGATCAGTCGGCCGCGGCCATTACCGACGCCTTTTTGTTTGGGTATATTATGGATAAGGGGGCGCCTGAGAGACTCCTCACGGACCAGGGCAGGAATTTCTCTTCTAAATTATTGGCGGAAGTGTGCGCGGGCCTTGGGACTAAGAAAGTACGGACATCCCCATACCATCCGCAGACGGATGGTATGGTTGAACGGCTGAACAGGACATTGTCTGCCATGCTTTGCCACACCGTGAGTGAACAACAATCAGATTGGGATCTGCACATCCCCGGGGTGCTTTCGGCGTACAGGATGACGCCTCATGCGGCTACAGGATATTCGCCGTTTTACCTTATGTATGGTCGGGAAAACGTGCCGCCGGTGGATGTGCAATTGGGAACTGGGGTGAAGGGACCTCGTAAACCACTTCCTGAATACATTCAGGACACGGTTCGCCGAGTCACGGAGGCGCGGGAGAATGCCCGCGTGGCTACGGCCAAAGCCCAGGCCCGGAACGAGCGATATGCGCGACGGTCTGAGGGGGAGTGCCCTTGGAAGGTTGGGGACCTAGCCTGGCTTCATTGTCCACAGGTACGTCCGGGGACCTCGCCGAAATTGCACAAACCCTGGCATGGTCCCGTACGCCTCATTGCGGTTCCCAACCCACAGACAGCACGCGTCCAGATTGGGTCTCGTCGCTGGGTTGTGCATACGTCGCGCTTGAAACCATATGTTGCTCCCTTACATGATGCGTCATCCCCCAATGTTGCCTTGCCGGGGTCTGTTGCTGCTGACTCTCCCCTGCCTGCGTCCATTGATCTCGCTGGAGCGCCTGTCGTACCTGTTCCAGACAGGCCGGCCGTGACATTGCGGGGGACGAGGGGCCCTGCTCGGAGGACGCCTGCCAGGTCTGCGGGACCTTCGAGCCCTGCAGCCCTTCCGACCCAGCTGCGGGCACGGTCACAGGACAAGCCCAAGACTAACTCTTTAGGGACACGGGACGTCGGTGGACTTCCAGCTGCGACAGGGGGATTACCCCCTGTCATTCCTCGACTTTCATCGCGTTCCCGTTCTGCGAGTGGGCCGCCGACCGTCCGGGACGGGCCGGCGACCCGCACACGTTCCAAATCGCTTACGTTTCGTTGATTGTTGCTGTCTTGTTATTTTTTTCTTACAGTTGTATTTATTGCATGCTTTTGTACGATCGTTGATGTTCATTGCGTTGTTGTTGTTCTTGTTGTTACATTATATGCTTAGTGTCCTTTAGGGGGGGAAGCTCGGTTCGCCGCATTACGATTTGCTATTGGTCAGCCGAGGTCGGCTGGGATTTTTCTACGGGGGAGGGTGGTGTAATGCGGGCGTAAGCGACCTTCCGGAGGTGACGTCACGGGGGGTGGAGTCATGTGACGTGGGGGTAAGGTTCGGGGCTTTAAGCGGGTAAACCGGAAGGGGAAGGTAGTCGGGGTGTGAGCGGAAAAGAGTGAGGCCACGCGGGCAAGTGTGGAGAGGGGGGGGCGCCGACGGCCATCGGGAGCCAACCCCGAAGATAAGAGGAAGCTGCGGAGTGTGTGCAGCTGGGGAGGAGACAGCCAGGAGGGCTGCGTGTTAGAGGCAGCGGTGTGGCTGCCAGGAGGAGCTGCGGAGAGAGAGAGAGAGGGGGCTGCTTGTTAGAGGCAGCGGTGTGGCTGCCAGGAGGAGCTGCGGAGAGAGAGAGAGAGAGCAAGAAGCTGTGAGAGCTGCGGAGGGAGAAGAGCAGCAGAGAGTACAGCCAAGGGGGGCTGTGTGAGAGAAACAGCAGCGGAGCTGCTGTTGTGGATCGGGCCGACATTGGAGTCAGCACCGTGGAGAAGCTACAGAGTAAAGACAGCCGTGTGGGTGTACAGCACGAACCGAATAATAAAGGACACTGAGCCAGACATCGTGGTCCAGTCGTTTATTACACATGTACATGTGTAGTGACATAGAATCGGTCACATAGCAGCATAGCGCTGGCTGCTGGCAGGTAAGGGGATCCGCAGCTTACAGCAACCCTCACTGACAGCAGGTCACGTGATAGACCAGAGAGGGATGTAGGGGAAAAGTTACGGAAGGGGCACATCGAGAACCCGCTAGTAGGTTCCAGAAGGGGGCGTGGCCAGGGGCGAAGCCATGCCACGCTGACAGTATATGAGGAGCCCCGGGAGGGGACAACGGGACTGTCGTTTGGAGTGGGATCCCGTCATGCTGCTGGAGTCTTCACCGTCATCTCCGTCATCACCATCTCGGCGTTGCTAGTCAGAGGCAGTCTACCAGCTGTCCTGACTGGGAACCGTAGTTACCAAGTGTTAACTGTACAGGCCGTATTAATAAACAGTGCCTCCTACTCTTAGTGTCTCTGAGTCAGTCACTACACATGCACGGACATCCACAGGGCAGTCATGAAGTGTGTTCCCGGTGCAACGTGCGCTGCAAAGATTCCCGCTCTTGCAGACATCCTCACAAGAAAATACCCTGGGAACATTGTTGCTTACAGGTCTCCGACCTCTGAATTCCTGGATATATACCGGGCAAAACAGCCAATTCCGGCACACTCTCTTTATTTTAGCACAATGGCCTGATGGTAATGGAGAAGTAACAGAGCTTTTTTTTAATCCAAAATGTAATTCACTCCTGCTGTTTATTAAGTTCAAATATAAATGGACTAATGACAATATGTATATATGGATATAATTGGGCAATATTCCATTAAAAATATAAAAATAATATTATCTGCTACCATATTACTCGCAACTCCTATTATAGGGTCCGTGAAACTCCTTATATTTGCCACCCTATTCTTTATATTTGTATTTTCCCCCCTGTGGATAAGCGGGATGAAATCATGCATAACCCCTTGGATAATAGGATGTGCAATGTTCATCCCCCACATCACCACGGATAAGAGGAGTTGTTCCTGCATACGGTGAAATGTAAAGCAAATTATCATTTCGAGACGTGGTTTTACTTAACTGGTTCTTACACTGTTCCCAGGAACACCGGTATGATCAGTAGCATTTGTTTCAGCAGCTGTGTGCTGTGCAGAATTTTGCCACCATCTACTTCAACGTGCCTCAAAAATATAGTTTGGTTTAGTGAATTCAGGAACAAGAATCTAGTCTTTAAAATATCAAATGTGAGATTAATTATTGTTTTGTTTCTTCTTAAAGCATATTATTTACACAGGTGCATTCAATGTGAATTTTTACAATTCATATTGAGTGATTATTGTAAAATTTTGACTTAAAACTTTCGTGCCTGCAGGAATTCATATTCTTGGTTCTTTTGGTAAAGTCACATAGATATAATTTTCTAATATAATTATTGTAAATTGAGGGGTTTTGTTTCGCTATAACGTATGTGATGGTACAAATGTTTTAATGGGGTTCACAAATAACGCTTTAATTTTCCCCCATAAAACACACAACTAGGTATTTGTAAGAATCAACTCCCAACTCTGCAAAACTGATCACTTTGTGAATCTGTTGAGAGCTAGGAGGTTATTCAGCCCCCAGACTAAATGACAAAGTTAGTCAACATACACATTTTATGTTATCCTTCCATCCACACATCCAATCCATTAACACATGGAGATTTTGAATCAAAGGAGTTTTAAATTAGTGCTTCACCTCAAGGGAAAATAGATGACCATTAAGTTGGCTTCTTTTCAGAGGGAGGTGCTAATCCAGTTCAGCTGTTATGTTGAGCCAATTGATGCTATGCACGGCTGCAAGCGCATTAATCATAATTTTCATGAGCACACAATTACTCCTCTTTTCCCGCTAATGAAAAATTATGATTTTGTTTACAGCTGCCATATAGTAGACCACTGCAAAGGCCAGATTAGGTTTCAATGCATTTTTTACGTGCCCACAATATATATGGTGTATCTTGGATTTGAAGCCAAGCACACTGCCTCTGGTTCATTTAACCCACGCAGAGAAAATTGGTTCTGAGACTTTGCAGGGGATGATGGCCAGTTAATCATTTACAATGCGGGGGATAATACTCATAACACAGAAGTGCAGCCAAAAGCCAATCACCTAAAGATAAAATGACAACCTCCATTCATATGTATTACACCTTACCACTTCCATATTTTGTCATTATTTATGACAGACACATGCGTGTAGCTTTTTAATTGCAACTGTTTTAGCAGTGCTACAATGATTTTATTCTGTCATATAATATTCACAGTGACAATAGCGGTGGTGGCAGCAGTGATGTGGGCTGTGTTTTAAGATGTGCCATCTGCATTGGGACCTCACGTCCCAGTGGGTCTCCCCAGCTAGGAGATTAAGAAGTGTTGGTGTGGCCCCATCTGTCAGCAGAGGTCACCTGAATTGGTGGATCACAAGATCCAGCATCATGAAAGGGCCATCAGTGGGGTTTGTGGATTTGATGGTCATCATCTTCACTGATGCTTGCCTGGAGGGCTGTAGCAGTGAATGCTGGGGCCTAGCCATCCAAAAACGGACTGGTTGAGCAGGCAGCAGCTAGATCCACATGAGTGGGCACTCCACAAGGAAATATTCCTGTAGATCACCCAGAAGTTCATGACCTCAATATCTGTTCACATCCCGCCTCAAGCACAAGTTGGCGGTTTCCTTGCTCGCGTCATCTGGACCAGGGTGTATAGTCGGATAACATATTCCTCTCGGGCTGGAGTCAGGGCCTACAGCTATGCTTCCCCTCCTTTCCCATTGCTCCCACAGGTTCTACACCTCAACGGGTTCTGGAGCTTGTGGAGCTGCTCGTGGATAACCTGTGGATTTGGCTAAGTCAGCAGGTTCTTCTGTCTCAAAACGGATTTTTATGTCCTGATGAAATCGCTTTAGGCTAGCAACCTGGATATTTAGTGGCATCAGTTTTGCCCAGAAGAATATTTCGTGGCAGGTCGAATCCATCTTATTATCAGCTCAGAAACCAGAGATTTTAAGGCTTTTTTTACTGCAAAGGGGGAAATGCCTCAAGAGGCCTCTCAGCAGCATCAATGTGGGTCATGGTGGTTGTTATATCAGCTTTTTCAAAGGCTACAGGAGTGTGTGTCCCCTTAGCATGAGTTCCTGTAGTTTAGGGATTGCTCATCGATCACCAGACTGAGAGCATCAAATCACTAACCTTAGAACCTAGTTTAATCATGAGTGGCAGTCAATTAACTTTGTGAGGAATTAAAGTTGTGAAATCAAACGTATTGCCATAACTTCTATGTTTAAAGAGAAACCATAACAAATTACCAGACACTTGTTCGTATGAATGGGACATAGAAATAACCCTAATATTTAGGTCTCCTGATCATATTTGGATTTGAATTGAAGACGTCGATTTTGATGATATTAGTTGAGTCTAAGGTGACACAACAATGCGTTATCAGTTAGCCGTGAGAAGGTGCACCATCAACCATATCACAACATCAACACGCTGATGCTCACATCTTCTTGATGAAGGGAAAATGTAATAAAAAAAACAGTGCGACTGTAGCTATACAACCCAAACCATGGACCGTATAGTAAAGCACTGGCGTTTTAAATTATTTAATGGAGGAGGAAGCACAAAGCTACACGAACTATCTCCAGAAGGCCTCTCATGGACAGCATACCTCAACATTGGGATTCAGCTCCGGAACGTATTGCCACATGCAAAAATATAATCGGATCTAAATATTTATCCTTGAATTTGCCTGGATATAATGTTTTTGGGTTTAAACTGAAAGCAAAATGAGGATTCATTCAGAGTTCAGAAGACCTTCATACAACAATTTACAATAAAAAAAAGTGTATGCTATCGTATTACATGTGTAGTGACATTGGGGATGCCACTGTATGGTGCCGGCCCTAGAGGGCCATGGCGTGCGATGTACTCACATCACGGACAGCATCATGTGTGCTACAGTGATGCCGGCTCTAGCAGAGAACGGCGTGCGATGCCCTGTCATCGCGTACACCCCGTAGGTGGGTGTAGTACCAGCCCTAGCGGGGCTTGGTGAGCACTGGGATAGCGATGGCACCACGCATAGCGTGCAGTGCGAGCTCCCACTAGAGGGAGCGGGAGAGTATTAACACAGGGACAGGGTTGCCCTGGGCCATGGCACTCTGGTTGACCCCATAGGAACGTGATCCGGGATGTCCATAGGGAGGCCCCCAGGTGGGGGAGCTAGGGGGTGATCACGTGCCCGGGGAGAGCTCTCGAAAAGGATCGAGAGAGAGCTAGAACGCTCGTGAAGGTGCCCGGGGCCAGGGGCAGAGCCAGCCCCGACCCAGGAGGATATAAGGTGGGTCCCTGGGAGGGACCGGGGTTGCTTCGTTCTGCAAGCTGGAAGATCCACGTTCTACATCTGAAGAGGCACCAACACGTTGCCTGGGACCCGAGTCTGGGTCTGGTCCATCATAGCCCTAACTCCTGTATGGTAAAATCAGACGCTGTCTTTCCGACAGACCTATTCTTCACCTGAGGACGGCTGCTTGTGTTGTGGCCAAAACGTCATGAGAATTATTTTATGTTTTATTTTTATTATTTTATTATTTTCCTTCTACGTGACTTTACCGAAAGAACCAAGAAGATGAATCCCTGCAGTCACGAAAGCTTTAAATCGAAAAAAAATCCTGTATGGTAGTGTAGTTAGCTGGGTGGTCACCACCCTAGGCTATATCTGTTTGTTTTGTGTAATAAATGTGTTGCCTCTGAAGAAGAACGTCTGCGACTCAGTTGGACTCACTACACATGTTCAAATACATCGGGATGTTCGACTTGGTGCCTCACTGCTTATTAGTTGGCTGTAACATGATAATGCACAAGTAGATTGTTGTAATTTTATTTGTTTATTGAAAAATATGTTGAGGTACTGAAGAATAATAATGTCTTACATTTTTTCAAGTGAAAAGTTTGCCACCTATTCCACCGGAATCAATATATTATATGAACTAGAAAACACCGCAACATATGATTATAAAATGTGGTTGCTATAACCTCTTTAGCATCGTATACTCATCCTTTTGACACGTGTGCAATATTATACCACGTAATACATATTACATGCACGCAAATGAACACGTGTTATGAATTTGAAATAAAGCAGATGCAGCACTTCTCATTAGTCATTCTGTGTAACATCTCAGACATAATTAGAAATGTTTGCTTCATTAGAGAAGAACAGATAGTTTCAACTTCAACCACACAACACCCCATGTGGCCCCTAAGCCGGTCTTGATATCCTTCCACATCAGTGACCAATTCGTGTTCAGCTGAGATAAAGAGAACCGTTGTGATGAACATTGTGCTATGAAAGGTTGCCACATCTGGCATTTCCTTCTGAGAGAACATGAGAAGCAAGCTCTTACAGAGCTGGACTCAGTTCAAGGGGAACAAAATAATTAATTGTGTCTTTTTCTGGGTCCCCATTCCAGGTGCAGATAATAAACTTAGATCAAAGTGCCACCAATATTACCTATATTAGATATACTGATGAGGATATCAAAAGAAAATCAATTAATACTGCCTATAAAGTTGGTAATATGGTATTATGAGGGAAAAACAATCACAAAACAGCCCACAAACGGATAAGCTTACCAAATATAAAACAGCCAGAATTTGATTAATGAAAACTTCCACTATAAAGACTGACTTTGCTAATTATCTTCGGGTATGTTTGCGTGTGCTCTTAAATTTGCAAGTTTGATTGTAGTGATTAAAGCATGACTGTATTCTTTTGAGACATCCAGTACACTGATGAGCCCTACACTAAGAAGGAACGGTATAAAACAATTACCGCACACACCTCCAGAGAAGTATTTAAAAATTCAATGTTTAAAGACCATTCCATTCTATAGTAATGAAATATAACTGTAACCATAAGTTGTTATCGCACATGCACCTTAATTAATGCCTACCTCATTGCATCCATAGATGAACATACAACGACATAGTGTGATTAAATATACTTGAATGAATATATTATACTTAACATACATATAAATAAATAATAAAATAATAAATATTATTTACATATTATACATATAGAAATATATTACATGACCACATTTTCCCCCTGCTATTGAACAACCTAATTATTTAATGGCAGAGAAAACAACATTTATTAACCAAATTAATTGTTGTCCTCTAATCAGTGAGCACAATTACATTTTATGACAAGTGCTCAAACTTTTAAACACCTCTTTTATTATCTAAATAAATAACACTTCCTTCCCATATGTCTCTTCACGTAAGTGATACTAAAACATATTTTTGCACACCACTTCACGGCCTTCTGGGAGTGAATCTGATCAGCATCAGTGGTTAAATGCAAGCAACTCTAGAACTATTTAAACATGTAATGTCTCATCAGCAGTCAGGCTTGCTCGAGCCAAAGCGGATAAAATTATCGATGTTTATCGTTATTGGAAAATTATTTGTTCATATTATGAGATTCTTAGTAAAAAACATTGTATTTCTTTTTAACAGCAGGACTCCAAAATCCACACTCCAATAATCCGTGAATTATTGTTATTTGCGGATTCCTGGTGGTACACGACTTCTACTTGTAATTTCCGGGACCACTGACCCTGAAATCTACTGCATCGACGTGACACATTTTTATGGATAATGGAACTCGCCTCCGCGGTGTGTCGTGGATAACAGGATTCCACGATACAGTCTCCCCATATCACCACGGATTATTGGGATTCTGCTCTACTATAAACACCACTATCTATGTTTAAGCTTGGATGTGTGTTGAAAAGTACCCTATGATATATTTAAAAATGGTCAACTTTGCAATGCCAGTATTACTCCCGTAAAAATAATCCGTGTTGTTATTTTAGATCAATAACATGGATTCTCCAAAGCTTGTTTTAATCAATCCAGCTAACTATAATTTAAATGGACATCTTAGGTAAGTGTTAATTTTAAATGATAAAAAAACTAAAATAAAAAATACAGGTGATGTTTTGGCAATGGACCTTCTTAGTAGAGATGTTTGCTATGCATAACGTCCATTAATAAACACGTCACCAACTATATATTTATTGTTTTCCTTTAGTGCAGTGTTATTAATGAAATGTGTTGCTTTTATTTATTTTTATTACGTTTCTCCAATAAGAATACAGATTAACTTGAAATAATTCATCTACATATTGCTGAGGAATAACTTTGTTGAAAAGTTCTTTGCATTTGCACATGTGCATTTTAAACAGTGTCAGAAAACTGATAATATGTAGAACAGCAAAGCGTCCATTTTGACATATTTGCACTGCCAGCTTGACAAAAGTTTACAAGATTTAATTGCAATCTGGTGAAAGATGAAGAATATTTTTACTGCCAGTAAAAAAATGCAACTTCATCATTACGCAAATCATATGTAAATGCAACAAGGACTATAATAACACTCTCGGTTTGTTATAAGATACAAGTTGGGAAACTCCCAAATTTGCTTGGTCTGAGAGGTGGCCAGGAGATGGTGGTACAGCAAGTGGATTAAATCTATGTGGCGATTTGAGTACTATAAGTTTGTATTTGTGGGTTTTCTTATGACTTCAGCTTCCTCCCTCACGATAAACACTCATTAATGCCAACGTAGGAACCTTCCTGAAAAAAACGACCTGAAGACTTCAATTAGGCTTTTCCGTAATGTTATTTATTATGCTAATTGTTTTTTTTACCATATATGTATACAATCTAACCCATTTTGAGCAAATATGGAAGCATTAAAATCATGTTTGCTTTTTTGTTACCATGTCAGCTGAACAAAACAATTAAGCAGGATGGAATCATTTGTGCCACATTGAGTGCTCTCAAACATATTTCAGATAGTTTAAGGGCAGGTGTATGATCTGCTAGAAGGCAGATGGGTGTGTGTTTGACAGCAATGCCATCCTGGGCTTTATCAGTGTCACATTAGCTCGTCGTTATCCTGAGGGAAAAGGTCAAAGGTCTTTAAGAGACTTGCTATCTGAAGCCAAGATGAAACATTAGGCTGAGATGACTGATAGAATCCATGAAACCTAACACATCTCACTAGACGGAGTAAATAAATTCTGCAGATAATGAACTCACGATGCCTTCCCTTCAATTTTGATGTACAATTAATGCAAGCGCTATAGATATATCTGAAGCAGAAGATACGATTCTTAAAATTAATAATTATGAATAATAATTTTCAGAGAAATTAGACAGTGTTGTGTGGTATGGCACATGTGAGAGTGTGCACATTTACATGCGTCTGTATGTGTGTTCAGGTATAAGTCAGAAATGTAATGGGCTAAAAAAATACGTTGCTTCATATAAATGTACTCGAAATTGCAGAGACATCTCGTTAGGGTAGCTAATGAGGACACCCAATTCAAGTGAAAGACATGTTTTGGTGACACTGCATTGTCTAGCACAAATAACAACACTCAACACATTCGTCAATAACACTGCCTTAAACGGACAAACAGATATATAATAGGCGATGTTTCGGGCAATGTCCCTTCTTCATAGCATATTGATAGAGAGGACAGAGAGATTGAGTGGACAATACGTGGACACTGCACTTTCCGCCATGGGGAACTGATGCACATTTAATTTTCAGTCCTTTTGATGACAACTTTTTTCAGTGAAAGCGGTCATCAAGTCCAATGCTATCGTTGCAACTGCATATCGCCACCGCTTTCTTCCTTCTGCTAGATTATCCTGTAGCTGCACAGTAAACACTTGACCACACATATGGGTTACTGTCTTCAAAAATTACTCACACCGACACGTTGTAAAAAGTCACCTGCTTACACTTTATTCACCTGTTCTTGCACCAGTTACAGGCACTCCTATAACTTATTTTGCACTCAGCAGCTCTGCTCTCAGCGACTCCGCACACAGCAACTTCGCACTCAGAAACTCTGCACACAATGTATTTGCACTCAGCGACTCCGCATCTCCACCGTTACCCTCACCTACGCTCCCTCAGACCCGCTCACCCATCTGTCCCAGGCGGGGGGGGGGGTTCAGACGGCTGGAGTGGCAGCGGTGAGATGTCTTCAATCTTGGTTCCCCGGTAACAACTCCTCTCGCTCACACGCACTCCCGCTGAAATCCCCCTGCTCATTCCGAGTCTTCACGTGCTTCCACTTAAGCTGCCGCCAGGCCGGTGCCAGTTGTCCCACCCCCCATCTCCCGTCTCCGAGGGGCCAGCCTCCGGTCACAGCGTGACACCTGTTCGACCTCGGTTGCACCCGCTTCTCCCCTTAACTACTGTCGGTTTGTCGGTGCAAACCTCATGTTGCAACACACACAAGAATACACTGCAGTGAACATGATCATCGAAGCAAATACACCATAAATTGTATACTTGAAGGTTTGCAAAATGTATCCATGCTTCTTTAGGCAAATGTCGAGTAAAGGAAAGCAGGCTGACCTCCTGACGGATATAAGGCATCGACGATCTCAGACCCTGGAGGAATGACAATGATTAAATGTGAACACGTAGTACACCAACTTAAAAGATCACAACAGAGATCTACGTTCTCCAAATTGTCATGGTCTTAATATGTCTTCCTGATTAACAAAATAAGAAGAAATCAGAGCAGACTTTCCTTACTGTGATGATCTTCTTGCCAGTATTAGTAAAACATACTAGAGGTGCTGCAGAGGATGATGGTGCACATTCCATTTGGGGAACAAGTAAATGATTGAGCATGGTGTTGGATATGGCAGTGTATATCTCTACAAGTGAGAACATTTTACTCACTTTATTGGTGATCAACTTTGGTGGCCAGCGTGCAGTAATTATCGTTCTGCGTATAATGACATGCTTGACATTTTATATACACGCTATACAACGCACACGTATGCTATTAGTCACACCATTATGCAAATAACTCAAATGTCAACAGCCAAGCAATTTAAAAACATGTATAAATAGAACATGAATTAGTCAAAATGAGTGCTTTTCATCTTGGAAAGGAAAAACTGTAAAGCAAGAAATTACATATGCTTACCTTCATTGAAACCTGTCACAAGTGACATTATTGCATACATTTTATTGATTGTCCATTTATTATTCAAGATATTGTAATGAAACTTTCATACATGCTCACTCTTAAAACCTCTAATTTGTTTGAATAATATAACCATAATACTGCATTCTGCTGGATGTATGCCTGTATGTGTATAATTTACAATTGTAACAAAATAAAAAAAATTCAGCCGGATAGACAATAACAACTACTTAACATGCATATGGTAGGGATAGGACAGCTTGAATTATGCATAGGTGTCTTTGAATCCCCATTTTTATTGTTAAATCTCATCATGGCACAGTCTATGAATTAGCATGCCACTACTCCTTATCATGCCTAAAAAGTAAAGGCACAGAACCAATTGCTTGATCATACCACTGCAGACAGCTCGAGAGAAACCCTCGAGAGAGCATTTTGATCTACTCTGAGATGGGAGTATCCACACTTTATTTCCCACTTCATAAGACCTACCGATCGACTATGCCATGTGCACCGATGCCTACTTTATTGAGGGCGATATTGGCACATAAAATACAGATTGATTGATTGATACCCCATTACACTGCTTTGTGGAGGGAGGTGGGGGAGGAGGGGTGGTTTGACAAACGTGCCCCATTGTTTTAACTGCCGCGGCGGGAGATATGGAATCGAACTGAACCAGCGAAAGTCCAGTGTACTCCACATCCACATCCCAGCACGGAAGCATTTTCCTATCCTAAATATGCAGTTCGTATACACATGTAGAGTACATGTACTAAAATTACATGACTTGGGTGGTCTGAGGGAGTGTAGCAACGGAAGGTTCATAGTTTGAGCAGCTGCTGCATGCATTTTTTTGATGTAGAAAAAATATTAAATAGAGAAAAGCAGACAAGCGGCTTCCGGCAAAAAACCACTTAGCTGTGAAATGTCTTCCTTGGGCGTTTACATTTTTTTTTAACAGCAGACATGGCTTTGGGGAATACATGGCGATTCACTGCACTAATGGGGAATGGGGGGGGGGGATGCAAAATGAAGCAGCAGTCTACCCATTCAGAGTCTACCAGTTTGTACACTGGTAGACATTCTGCAGATTTATGCAAACAATATTTTTCCCATTAAAAATTGTATTTGATTTTTTTACATTTATTTGTACAGGTTGCTGTGATGTATTACTCACTGAGCAGTTGGGGGAACATTTGTCAACTTATCTCTGACAGAACAATGATCCGCACACTTTTGGTTTGTTTTAGGACACATAAAAAAACAATAGTTTTAAAAAGTAAAAATTATGCATCATTTTAAAATAAGCTAGCCATGAGATGATAGTGTGATTTGTGAATTGTAAATACTGTTGTTTCATAATACACGTAGAGAAATAGAAATCAGAGAAAGAGAATGACAGTGTAGACAGTCGAGTCGGTCAATTGTGCCATTGGTGTTGAGTGGAATGCTACGGTCAATATATTTCAAAGGCTGCAGATAATCAAAAATAAATGTTAAAGATGTTTCATTTTTACACTTTGCCCTGTTGTGTCCTTTACTTTAATCAGTGTTTTTCATTCTATTCGGACTGGCCCTAAATTGGACATGACCTCAGGAACAATTGACATTAACCTGGTAATTACCTCTTGCAAAATAAGCCCTTATAGAATGTTGGCAATTAAGTATTATAAATATGAAATACATGTTTTAATGTTGCGTGCAGTGAAGCATATTATTGAATGGTTAAACTTTTTCTGGAGCTGAATGTTTTTTAGTCATTTGCAAACTGCAGGAATTGGGAAGAATTTCAGGAAGTGCAAACGGTGTATTGTGTGTGTTGACAACAAATAAAATAACTATAAGTGTATATATGCGATTAACACATGAGCATATTGCTATTTAATTACATTTTCCACAATTATCCAAATAAAAAGCTGTATTGAAGATTATTCATCATATAATTTATTGGAGTATTATTTTCAACATTGCGTCCATAAATACAATCCTTGCATAAACCGATTTTTGGTAGTCAGGTGTACATTAAAACACCGTACATAACCAATGCCCTGTGGCTCCTTGTATACACATAGTTACTCTCCATGCCAATTACTTTTTCCTGATGTTTCCAATGGTATAATTCACTCCCAACATAAGATTCACTGAAACCTACAATCTGTGGTTAAAGAGAGAATATTAGCCAGATGGAGTTTGTGATTTTCTCTTTAGGCCCAAAGGACATTATTCCTAGATGCTTTAGAAGCTATTGCACAGTTATGTTTCTTCTCAGCAACATTACCTTCAAGAAACTTCTCCGATTGGTTTACACTACAGGGTCATAAGCAATGTCAGTGGTTTGTCGAGACCTTCATCCAGCAGTAGATTGACCATCGTTGCTGATAATGAGGCTGGTGTCATTATATTTGTCTCATAATATTGCATTGAAATGGCAAAAGTGAGCAGGGTTCTGAAAGCAAAGCACAATATACAGACCTTTAACAACAAAACGTCAAAAAAGTGGATTATGCCAATGATTTATGAAAGGGTTTCTTTGGCAGAGTGGAAAAGTCAGAGATAAAGAAGACCCGCGATTTACAGGCAGCTTTTCAATTTAACACACATTTCAGAACTCACAAGATGATGATAAATGTGCTCTAAACAGCATGCCAAATTCTGAATCTGTCACACACACAATAAGCAAGATATAGGATTTGAAATAGGCTATCATGCGTAATGTGTCCACAATGGTGATTTGTTCACACCTATTATATATGACCGTGGCATCTGAAAACCAATTTAGATTTATTTACATGTGATAAAAACAAAGCGTTTCGAGCCGCACAGTGATAACCGACGCATAATATTATATATATTGGTTGATAATTAATACTCTTTGGTTCTTTCGGTAAAGTCACGTAGAAAGAAAATAAATTCAACAATAGAATACGACGTTTCGATTGCAACACAAACAATCGTCATCAGGTAGAAAACAAACCTAGTAAACTTAGAAATAGAATGCAATACAACACAGAGAGTCGGCTAACACAACAGTCAACACTCTACCTGGTTGATTAGACACACAGAGACATGTGTCTCTGTTGTCTCTGTGTCTCTATGTGTGTGTCTCTCTCTGTGTCTCTCTCTGTGTCTCTGTGTTGTCTCTCTCTGCTTGTGTGTCTGTCTGTGTGTCTCCGTCTGTGTTTTGTCTCTCAAATTTAGCAATCTTTGGAAGAACGTAATCAACCAGGTAGGGTGTTGACTGTTGTGTTAGCCGACTCTCTGTGTTGTATTGCATTGTATTTCTAAGTTTACTAGGTTTGTTTTCTACCTGATGACGATTGCTTGTGTTGCAATCGAAACGTCGTATTCTATTATTACATTTATTTTCTTTCTACGTGACTTTCCCGAAAGAACCAAAGAGTAATTCCTGCAGTCACGAAAGCTTCAAATCAAGTTTGATAATTAATACTTGCAGTATTATAAATAAGTACCACCTGTAATAAAAAAAAGTCCTGCAAAGATAATTCATGTATTACCTTTTCAGATTTTTTACATTTCCATGATTTGTGGAAGAAAACTTTTAGTTGGCATCGTCAATACATAAAAAATGCTTTCAAGTCAGCTTAAAAAATTCTAGAATGATACCCAATAACTATTATCATGCCCAGTGACATTTTTATACATGAGTCAATATTTTTGAGATAGACATTGAAAAAGTTGCACCAATGTATTATTAATCATATTATGAAGTCCCATCTGTACATGCAAGAAATACGACGTAACACCTGTTAACATGATAATTTCACAGGTGCCTTTTTTTGTCAATCCACTGCTAGACGAGGGCCTCCCCACACCTTGTGGGCCATAATGGAAATTTTGACCATACTTCACCACGTTGGCAAGTACAGGTTAGGTGAAGGGAAGTACAGAACAGACATGGCTATTGATGCACTGCCCTCAACTGCATACAACATCTACTGCACCTGTCTATAAGGCATGGTGGTCACCTATCGAAATGTAGTGTCCTAAAAAATTACTCACAACGACACGTTGTAACAAGTCACTTGCTTACACTTTATTCACCTGTTCTTGTGCCAGTTATAGGCACTCCTATAACTATCTGTACCATCACATATACTTGACTTCTCCCCGTTCCTATCTATTCTGCACTTTACTTATCTTGCACTCTGCGACTCCACACTCAGCAGCTTCGCACTCAGCAACTCCGCACACAGCGTCTTCACACTCATCGACTCTGCATCTCCACCGCTGCCCTCACCTACGCTCCGCTCCCTCAGACCCGCTCACCCGTCTGTCCTGGGCGGGGGGTTCAGCCAACACCCGCCCGGCTACGGTGTGAGGGTTGAGGTCCCATTGACGGCTGGAGCGGCAGCGGCGAGATGTCTTCACTCTTGGTTCCCCGGCAACAACTTCCCCTCCCCCCACGTATGCACACTCCTCTTATATATCCCCCCTCATTCCGAGTGCTCACATGCTCCACCTCAAGCTACTGCCAGGCCGTCCCATTAATCCCTTATCATCACCCCCCATCTCCCGTCTCCTCGGCGCCAGCCAACCTCCGGTCACAGCATACCCACCTGTTCGACCTCGGTTGCACCCGCTTCTCCCCTTAATTACTGGCGGTTTGTCTGTGCAAACCTCATGTTGCAACACACACACCTGTTTGCCCTCAGTTGCACCCACTTAACTGTGCACACCGCGTATTTCTGTCCCCTACACATGCACTGTCATGGACCAACCCTGCTAATGTTACGATATCTGATGAGACTTGGTGATCTTGATTTGAAGCTTTCGTGACTGCAGGAATCCATACTCTTTGGTTCTTTCGGTGAAGTCACGTAGGTATAAAATAAATCCTGTCCCACCTGATGATGGACTATGTGTTGCGTCCAAAACGTCGTGATTTATTTTATTTTATACCTACGTGGCGAGTTCCTGTTGATTTGGTCAAAGACATGTCCCCTTAATACACCATGATTAAAACTTGACTCTGGATAATCCTTCGCCATGTTTTCAATAGTTTTTAATCTGCATTTAGATGACAATCTTACGATTATAGAAGAGATTTACTTAAAACTACACACACGCACATCACATATACTGATACATAGTATGCGAAAAAATATATAAATTATGCAGTTGCAACTTCACGTAGCATAATCTATTGATTGAATGATACTGTCTTTGAAACATATGGAAATTATTTATGTAATATTCCATAGATTGTTGCCACGTATTTTAAACATAAATACAGGTGGATTATTATTATTCATTGACCATGTAATGATACCAAATACACATTTGTGAGAAACATTGGTCACATAACAGTTTTTTACACAGATTGTACAATAATGCAATTTTGGAAATTCTGTAAAAAACTAAATACAGTACAGTATTTAATTATATACTTAATTTTGTTGTCACATGTTTGAACAGAAAAATATTACCTTAACATTTATTGAGGGAGATTTATCAGTTGAGCAATTTTTAATTAACACAACATAAAATACATTCTAGCTCAATATTTTGCTTGGACCAATCATGATTTATGTGGAAGATTGATCCCTTTGACATTTTGGTGAAAATGTTATCATAAAGTCATCAATCGAACACATGAGTACAAAATGAGGCATTACACAAGGTGAGATGCTTACAAACCATCATGAGCCATAGCACTGTTTGTTTTATCTTTGATTTATTAATAACCTATTGCCCAATATTTCTTCTGGATAATTATTAGTTATGTAACATTCAATATAGGAAACTATAATAACAAATATGGGCAGGGATAAACATAGTTGTGGTTCTAATACAAGAATATGGAGTGGAATATACAAATAATCAATAGCATGTTACACTCACCTCTGCTTATCACAATACTTCTGGGGATGTAGCAAAGAAGCAGTATATGTGTTGCATTGTTACGTCAGAAGTTTCCATGAATGTTGATTCCGTAATTCCAGGCCTTAGACATTTGTAATACACTACTATCACGGCAGTGTAATGAACTTAGCAAACAATTTCATTTAAAATAATAATACATTAACGAGTAAATAGTTTAAATGTATCAATAAAGGGGTTGGGAGGATTAGCTATGAACAAAGTTATACTAAACACCAAAGAAGTGCTGCATGTACCACAATGTAGCAAACAACCACTGCACCTTTTACACTCTGCATCAGTGGAGTGGAATGAACATTACGACTTCTGCAGCTCTAAGGCCACAATTCCAAGTGCCAGTGTCAGTCGCAGCTCAACGTTTTAGGTGTCATTTGATTGGCCTGCTTATTGCTTATTGATTATAAGCAAGTAACCATGTTGTGACATAGAAATGCAAACATGCATTGCATAAAATATTGTTTAAATACCTATGAATTATATTCAGATAGGTTGCAAGTGCAAAAAAATCTGTAAAATGTTTTGCTCTTGAACGTTTATCTTTAAATTTATATATAAATGTAATAAATAGGACACATTGAAATTGAACAGACAAGATATATATTATGATGTGTATAGGTGGCTTTTATGGCATCTTGCTAGGTCATATTTACTGGGTGTGAATTTTTTATTTTCACGTACACAATTACAAATTAAAACTAAAACAAGGACACCGTCCATTGAAATCCCACATATTTCGCACCAAATTTCGAAGTCCTAAGCATATTCACAAGCAATGTTTTCGATTTTTCAAGTATTTATATTCAGGATTAGAGTGCAAATCTATCCTGACACATTTAAACATCATTCTCGTGGATTAGATGTATTTAATGTGCCAATGTCTGGCACAATGACTGACTGCAACTTTCAACGTGACATGTCTCGAAACAAACACATAGCAGGGGTGCACAACTATTTGTTCCATATCCCACTGAACAATCAAAACAGTCGTGGAGCCAAAGTAAACATTTTGCATTTGTAATTCAATCTCTTGAATTATATTGCTTGCTCTTAGAAAGTCTGTAAAATATCACATTTGTTATTGTTCTCCTGCAAACATAATCCAAGAAAATGTCATTATGAATGATGCGGTGTGTGTCTTAATTCGCGCGGCACATTTTCACCTCGCATTTTGAAAGTAAAAAAGGCGTGACAATTAGTCACAGGCAATTATGAATAGAAAATGGCAGTATTTAACACGAATATGATTGTAAAGCATTACCATAACAGAAAAAGGACATTGTGCTGTTATTGAATGCTGTGCAATGTAATTGCACGTCAGCTAGAACTCTCCTCACTCGCCTCCCATACGAACGTGTTGTGAAAACGTTTAAAGCAACGAAAAACCCTTTCTGAACATTACAAGGCAGTGTCACACTAAATTCCAGCGTGAACATGATTAATAGGAACAGCAAAGCTGGTATGATGCAATATTGATTGGTGGTTGCTGTTATAAAATAAATGGATTTAGCAAGCTGCGATCGGAAGATGCAGTAAAATGTAAACCTATTTTCCACACTATATTTCACATCAATTTTAAACCACTGAACCTTATCTATCCATCTGAACTATTTTCAAGACTTACCATTGAGGATGTGCATTGGCTTATCATGCAGAAGATAAATGGCCTACTATCTCTGAGATGGAATATAGTCTATTTATAGTATATGTTTGGCTTATGAAATGTGTCCAAGCCCACTCAAATCCCATACACAGGTTTAATTAAGTGTATTCTTGCCACATACTCTCAATGCTTTAAAAAAATGTACACCTTTCACTCAATATATATTAAAAGCTATATTGAATGGTGGTTTAAAATATAAGTGTTTAATACATGTTGCCTGTAGTATAATGGATACACTAAATAATACAAATAATTGTATATATTCCACCAAATATGTCCAAGAGTTTTTTTACAAAGCAAGTTAGGTATTGCTGTCTTGTACAAGTAACTGTTTTTTTTTAATTCAGAGCAGCCACGTGCTGCCTGACCCATGATGTCGAATACGGGGACAAAGACGTAGACGAAGCACTTGGGTTCCACTTCACCGACAGACAGCCTGGATCTGTGCTCGGGGCTTCCCTTTTATATCTCTCAGCACGGCCTGGCTCCACCCTCGGCCGAGCCCTACATCTAGAATAATCCTTGACAGTTTCAGGCTACACCGTCTGCGGCTCTGCGGCTTCCCGCGCTCGAGAAATGGTGGCGGCTGGGCTGTCTCTTCTCCATCCGGCTCTTTCATCTTGATCTTGGCCACAAGCGCCGCCGCAGACAACAGATCGGCGAGGCGCGTACTTCTCAACCGGCAGGCGGCTGCAGTGTCGAGGCGCAGTCCTCCTCACGCTGCTCTGCGGGGAGTGCCTCTGCAGGGTTCTTCTCCGGGCTCCCGGTCCCAGGGCCTGTCTGGGGAATCATCTCTCCGTCGTCTTCATCGTCCGTCGACATCACGGTGAGTGACAATCTCGACATTGACATTAATTTAACTATTCTTTACTAACTAGTTATTTTAAAGTTAATCGTTAACACTTCCGACACCAAATGTAGTGAGTCATTCAGAAACACTATTTAGCAGGCAACAACGTTTATTCTACGCTTTACGCAATACCATTACACATGGGACTAAATACACCTATTTTGACTCTTGTTACACATAGGTCCACAATAAACCTATTTCTCTTACATACGGGATAACTATAATCGGGTCAGACCAGCCATGTGCTGCCTGACCCACGATGTCAAAGACGGGGACAAAGACGTATACGTAGCACTTTGGTTCCACTTCACCTACAGACAGCCCGGATCTGTGCTCGGGGCTTCCCTTTTATCTCTCTCGGCGCGGTCTGGCTCCACCCTCGGCCGCGCACTATGTCCAGAATATTCCCGACGGTTCCAGGCTACACCGCACCTATTCCCTATCTGGCTCTGACCTTAACTACGCCTTTTTTGGGAACTCTCTAGATGTTCTCAGCTACTCTCCCGTGCCCCCTCGATCACCTTTGGCCCACATTACTCACCCCGGCCCATCACGTGCTTAACCTGGTGCCGGGTTGACTCATCCTCTCATGGCCCCTACCACCAGCTGCTCCCCACCGCACTCTTCCAGTGGCGCACTCTGTGGTGATTCCCTGCGGCGCTGGTGGAGGCTGCAATCCCTACTTTGTCGGTAGGACTCATCAGGTTTCCTCCTGCTAGCACCCAATACCATGTCCCTAGTGGCCCGCTGAATGATACTGCATGGTGTGTTAGCCTCTGCGCCTGTTTCAACGGCACTTGGCGCTACGCGCCATAGTGATCAATTTAACATCACTACACAAGTATCAGTCGCTGAATCAGTAACTATCCTTATTCAATTTTTTTTTATCTCAGTTATAGAAAATTTCAGAAGGCTTGAACTACATAAAAACATAGCTTTTTAAAGGTTACTGTACTCCATTATTTTTCTTATAACATATTATCTAAAGGTAGAATACAAATAGCCAATTATAATTATATACTGCACATATTTCCACATCCATCATTAAAACTCTAAAAATTGTTGCTACATGAAACTTAGACCAAAATCTGGTAGGTTTATTGAATTGTATTAAGTATTTAAATAAATAACACATTCTCCCAGTGAATTGGTGATTGTCAGCATATGTTGAGTTTAAACACAGCAGGCCACTTGTTTAAACTGGGACATGGAACAGAACACCCCAAGATGCATATTATCGCAGCCTTGGTCTATTAAAGACAGCTGTACTGTATACACGACTGCCCATCAGGGCAGCTCATTCCATTCTCTAATCGTTTCCTGTTTGTGAACCCAGGGGCAAGATGAATTCATACTTGCGTGCTTTCGCGCAATGAGTTGCTCTGAAAAAGTTTACGAAAATATACCCTCGTGTTAAACGGAGGAAGTCATATAAACAGTTGATGCTAAAGTACTTTTTTTTAAACCCATTACAGGATTACGGATAAAAAAAACTTCAAACATTTGGAGTGGAAATGGTGACATGTTGATTACAACGAGAAGATAGATGGCTTATAAAAAATGCATAGTTTTGGATGCACTGATGCAGCAACTAAACTTGCAGCCCTCCCCTGCCATTGATTCATTACAAAACATAACAACATGGATGAATGTGCATCCCTCACATCAGCTTTTATATTTGCTTAGTACAAAGATGTAATTTGACATTGGGCCGTAGGGCTCTTTGGAATGTTTATGCTAGAGGAATTGTCACGCTGTTTGCCTGCTTCTGTCAATAGCACACATATACACCTGCAAAGTCGTTGAAACACACCACACAATGCATTTTGGCTGCTTTGAAGATTTTGAAGTGAGGGAGAGGTCGTACACATTCAAGCTAAGCGCTTGGCGGATCATACAAATTAAATACTTCAACATACACATGTAATTGTATCTCAAGCAAGCACATGGCCTTCCGGTTTATGAAATGGACCATAATTACATTCTCTGCTCTTGCCAAACTCTCAGCTCGAAATTTCGAGAGGAAAGCCTGCTGTGAATGTTTCCCCCCCGCCCCCCCCCCATTTTCCCCCATTTGCAAGAGGCCAATTATTATTACAAGGAGTGCCGCTGTCCCAGTCGACATGGCAAACAGGCTGGAAGAACTCTGGTTTAACGTGTTCAAAGCATGCAATAGGTAGGAATGAATGGGCTTGGGAATGTATTTACAATTTCGCAGTAACGCGCAAAAGATGTGATGTCTCATTTACAGCGTGGCTCTGCTATATAGTTACACTTTGTGACAAACAGCAATGACGTTCGGCAAATGTGTTTTGTTACTGCCTGTTAAAAAGAAATCCCCAGTGCCATCATATTAATATACAACAAACACAGACACAAGTTGTTTTAGGCATCCTTAAAATGCAACAAGATTTGTAAATGCTGCACAAAAAATTTTGATGCAATACGCAAAAACAGAAAGTCAGGCGGTAATCAGATATTGTATATATATATTAAATAATATACACATAAAGTCCTGTTTTGTGTTATACATAGGAGATCTATATATTGCTAAGTAAGTATACTTTAGACCTTCTTCCAGCAGTAATGTGCAATTTTATTGAGGGACTGTGTCTTGTCTTGTTGTGTTCTGGGACTGTTTTTGTTGTTTTTCTGTCTTACCCAAGCTTGCATTTAGTGTTGAGAAATCGGCAGAAATCTATGCACTTATGCAATTTATTCATGGTTTATTTATTTATAGTGACTTGGTTACCTTTTCCCTATTTTGCACTCCTCTCGTTTGTTTTTTTACTTGCTGACCCACTCCTCCTGGGCATCTGTAAAACAGAGGTTCATTGGATTCACCCAGAATAAACACAATACTGATTGTGATATTTACGAAAATTTATGTAAACCATCAACTATTCTAAGCGAGGACGCATTTGTATTCATCTACAGGGTGGCCCAGATGTATTGTGACCTCCAAATAATTTAACCCTAACATGTTTTCATTTTCATATTAATGTATGTTTTAAATAAACCTTACTTAAAAATATATTACGTTTTAGAGAATTAAGTAGGGGTCACAAGACATCTCGACCACCCTGTAAAATTATTCTGTAATCTAGTACAAAAGTCAGTATATATGCGCATTGGCCTGCAAATAATCATGCTGTATATAGTATCTGCTAACCAGTACAGTTCCAAAAATGAGCTACAGGAATATGCAGGCATGAGGAGGACCAGCAGCAGCAATAATGCATGTGTCCCATGTAGCCAATGCCTACCAATTTACTGGCGAGTGTGAACACCAACAGCAACACCCATCTCGTCCGCCCAGCTTCCATCCCCCCACCGCCACAAGGCAGGTCACAGCCATTCCTGGGCCCTCTTTCCCATGGGTGCCTCCACATCATGCAGGCCCGAATCACGGCCAACCCCTGGGGGCTTTTTCCACACACCCCATCTTCTCAGTATAGATGACCCCAGCAGGAACTCGCATACATTATCTTCCGCACCGGTACAATCGTATTAATTTCATGACACGCATATCCAGTTCATGGTAAAATAAAATAAAATGTACAAGGAGGCGTGAATAACGAATGTGTCGATGTATTGTCAGTTATTTATTTTTTTCTTCCTTGGTCTTACCGATGTTTTTGGCCGGCTGGCAGAAATGTAAATCGTGATCTGTCTCAGTGACAAAACCCTTTTATTTTAAATTAATACACTTAAGTGCAAGCTAACCGGAAGCAACACATTGATTGACCATGTTTACATTTTTGTTCTAAATTAAATGTAGCATTTGAAAGGCAATGCGATATAACACGCGAGATGTTACCGTGTGTTGACCATTATGTTGCGAGGAGCTAGCATCATCGATGGCATGTGGGGGTGGTGAACAGTGCTAACGCATCAGTGGATAAGGGTGTGAAATTGCGAGCAGGCTGAGCCCAGGAAGCTCTGTGCAATACATATCACAAAATGATGTTTGTGTTGGCAAGCAACTGCAATCATTGTTGAACTCGCGACCAAGGCAGATTAGGGTGGATGAACCCGGTTGTTGACCTCACATGGTAAAGCTCCTATAAGATAGATTGTTCTTCGTGTACGTATGTTAAACGTATTTCGCACCGTGCGTAGCCAACCGTGCTCATCCGAGGTGCCTACAAAAACAGCGCCAACCAGAGCAGTGTGTGCCAAGTACTACACATGGGAGGGAGGCTGCAGATCTGCTGCATGACATGACGAGGCTCTGTCTAATTGTGAGAATAGGTTTTCCCCTTAACACCTGTTTTGTTGCCAGAAAGAAAAGGGGAAAACCTATTCTCATATTTTGGTACTGGCAAAGGAGGTCCCATGATGCGCTGTCTAATTGTTGTTGTTTTGTTGCTTAGCACATCCCACGCATCCGTGCAGCAGAGGATGATTTCTTCGTGGGTACGTCTCACATTGGTGCCCATGTTTCTCTCGGCTTATCACTGATGTATAGCTTAGTTAGCTGCACTACACCACTGCGTGTAAGGAGTATGATTTACGTACTTTTTTGGGGTTTAATTATAAATGGCTCATTGGACATTAATGCCAATGTCAGTCATGCAGAACATTGAACCGAATATATTTTACATAACATACACTGTCTAAAATCATAAACAGTCAAATGACAAACTGATTTTATATCCACGCATTAGTTGGCTAAAGCTAAAATATATATTAAAGCAAACGAGTTTGTGCTTCTACAAATAATGTACAGTACTCATGCTTTCATAATCGCACAAGCGATCGGATTGAACGAATATTGTGTGATGCTGCCATCTTCAGACAGAATTAATATGTTGCACAGTGCGATACGTATAGTACATCTAAATTACCAGTAGGGAGCATTAGTTCACTGCCTAAGATGGAAAAGTTAAGGGCTCACTCATTCGTGTGCACTTGCTACACATTTATATATCCTATCATATAGTTGTCCAATATACGGGACTTTGTTGAGTTTACACGTGGATGACTGTTCTGTGTGTATACTGTAGAATATATTCAGTATATCTCATTTAAAGGAACGAAGTGTGACCGAGGAGCGCTAGCCACCCAGCGATTGAATGTTGGTGCAGTATTAAAAACAGTCAATTCGACACTATATTCGCGGAAATGAGGTGATGGGGGGGTACATAGCGATGTCATGTGACTGGAACATGTAACACACCATATTACTGTGCTGGATTCAGACAACATTAAATCAGTGACCATTGTGGAAAGTTGTCTTAAAATCACGATACACACGCATTTCCCGTTATAACTAATGCAGGCCAATACTTGGTCGCACTACTTATAAAAGTGCAAAAGGTGAACATACAGTATTTGCCATAGGACTTGGACTGTGAAACATTAGCCATTGGTTTTCTTTTGCTGCCTATTAATAAGTACTGTATGATGTTGTACAATATAATACTGAATAGATATTGGATATAATATTTGAATTCAGAGTATAAAGCTGTGCATGAGCAATGGATTGAGGAAATAAAAACACTCTTTGGTTATTTCGGTAAAGTCACGTAGAAAGAAAATAAATTAAATAAGAATAGAATACGACGTTTCGATTGCAACACAAGCAACCATCATCAGGTACGAATGAATGAGAAAACAAACATAGAAAATTAGAAATATAATGCAATACATCCCAGAAAGTCGGCTAACACAACATTCAACATGCTACCTGGTTGATTAACGTTCTTCCAAAGAATGCTAAATTTGAGAGACAGACAAAACACAGACACGGAGACACAAACAGATACACAAGCAGAGAGAGAACACAGAGAGGGACACACATATAGACACACAGAAAGACAACACCTCTGTGTCGCGGCGGCCTTAAATAGAAAGAGGGGTGGAGCAGAGAGGGGTGTTTGGGGTAGAATACAATGAGAGAGTTGCATTGAATTCCTGCCCATAGCGGGCGGAGGAGCGACACTGGACTTCTAAACAAACAAGCACGGAGAGTTGCGTGGAATTCCAGCCCATAGTGACCGACGGAGAGACAATAGCCTCTCTCTATTTAAGGCCGTATAAAAACAGTAAGAAAAAATAATTACAGCACTTTATTACGTGACACATTTTACTAGAATATGCACAAATGCAAAAAAAGTACCAAAAATTATTGAAAACACGAGCTGTAAACATTACTAAGAAACAATAAAATTGTGGCATAAAAATGCACGCTGATGAAAGGTATTCATGTTCTTGAAGCGACGTTTAAACGATACTTTTAAATGTTTAAAAACTACAGTGTATCTCTTTATTTATTTTGCTAGATAAAGCCCATTCTTTTTCAGAAGCAACCTAACCACAAATTATAGCTCAACACAGTGGCTTATCACGTGGACATGTATCACAGCCAAATTCTCTAAAAGCATGTTTATACATGTGGAGGGAAAACAGAGGACCCGGAGAAAAATCCACACGACCATGGGGAGAATATGAAAACCCCAAATATGCAGGCGTCAGGGTCGGGATTGAACCCACGCCTCCTGTATACCAGGCAAGGTAGTTAACATGTCACCACCCTGGCACCCTGTTAGAGACACCATTGCGTTGGGAACAAACATGTGCATTTAACATGCACGTTTTAGCAATGTAAGCTTCCCATTGTTTCTGTGAAATGTAATTAAAAAAGGCTCTTGCAAGTAGTTTTACAAAACTTTTACACTAGCAATGTTTCAACAACAGAAAAAAAGTCTCAAAGACCGGTTACATTTTAAAGGCCTATTAATCTTGAGCTATAAAATATTACTGGGCACTACCCTGCTGTAATTACAGGTGAAGAAAATGTCAAACCATATCTTTATTACAGTTTTCAGCTCTGTATCAAATACCCCTTCAACATGTTGCCGTTCGACGCTGTAATGCTACGGGCTATAAAGTCAAAAGGAGAATGCCAAAAGAAACAGCAGTGAAACAACCAATATCAATCACGTGAAAAGAACATTAAAATGTTGTTGAATTTATGTGAACTGTGAATGGGGTTTTAGAAATTTCAAACGTATTGCAGGTTATAAAGAGTATTTTTGGAGTTGGGTTCAATTAAAATTGAAAACGTAGTTTAAAATACAACTTTAAATTGGACTTGTAAACATGAATATTTAACAAAGACAAAAATCCCCCCTTAAGTCATATAGATGGTTGGGACAAATGCAGTTAGCGAGCACCTATTAAAGCCAGCACGGTGCATGAGGAGGTAGTGTACGTAGCACCACACACCTTTGTCTTCACAGTGCCATATCAAGCATTCGTTTAAGACTGAGTCTACCTTTGGGGAGCCCAGAATACTTGTACACAGACCTTATTTGTGTACACAGAAACACTTAGCACTGCAAAATAAGGGGATGTTTGGATCTCAAATAAGGATTGCGTTTGTAGTGGTGCAGAAGAACGAATCAAATAAAACCTCAGCACAGTTATCATTAATACCATCTTATAACAGAAACATATACAACATATACAGCCTTTCTGTTTGTCATTCTTTGGAAGAACGTAATCAACCAGGTGGGATGTTGACTGTTGTGTTAGCCGACTCTCCGTGCTGTATTGCATTATATTTCTAAGTTTACTATGTTTTTTTCTTATTCATTCTTATCTGATGATGGTTGCTCGTGTTGAAATCGAAAGGTCGTATTCTATTATTGTTTGTTTTTATTTTCTACGTGACTTTACCGAAAGAACCAAAAAAAATGCAGTATACAGTAATGGACTGACATTCCAGGCAATGACCTTCTGCACAGAAGACATATACACTCATGAGAAACTGATCATATGTCAATATTAAAACTTGTCGATTAACTTTTTGTCAAGCCTTCTATGGTAAATTACGATCTACAACATATATCTGTCCATTCTCTGCACTAAAAAGTGCAGAGTGAACGTTTGAATGAATGTGAAAAATGTCCAATGACAAAAAAACACATTTCCAATTTCTTTTCATCAGTTCAGTGATTTTGTTTTAAGTGTGCCTCTGTTCGACACCACTTAGTGACACAAAATATACTCTGTTTCAGTGATGCTTGTAAATTTGACTTTTGAAACTTTCCATTTCCTCTGCAATGTCCCATGCCCATTTCTGCCATTGGCTCACCCGTGCAAGACAAGGCAATGACAGCTCAACTATAGTTTACAATGTTTACTTTCTGCCACAGCACCGCTTTTCAAACTACTGTCCACCTTTGGCTGAGCGCTTTAAATACAGCTCCTGGTACTTTAACAAGGACACCCAATACACAGCGTGCCTTCTGTGCTGTAGGTTTTCGCAGGTGACATTGTATGGCAGAGACAAATAGCACTAACTGTAAGCGTTGACAGTCAAGGGCAGAGGCAACACAACACATGGGATCCCAATAGGATGCAATACACGCGGTGTCTACAGCCATTGATTTTCCTAAGCACCTCAGTTCATGAAAAGTAGCAGATCCGTTCTCGGTGTTGGCCATGCCATTTTTTTTCAGATCAAAGGGAACTTTGAATGGAGAGGCATTGTTGAGTTTCTATTTTCAAGCACATCATTGAGTATAGCATGAAAAGGGCTTCATTTATGGGCTGAACCATTCCTGTATAATAGATTTATGAGCAAAAGAAAATCAAAACGGTGTGTGCAATAATAGCATGCATTTTGTTTCCAATACAGCCATGACATTTAAGTTTGTCTCAATAGATGTGATACTTTCATGAGAAGGTGAACTTCAAGTTCAAATAATGTGAATATACTCTACGGCCCTATATTTTTTACCCTCGGTGTTTCGCTGCTGTTCTGTACACAGACTCATTGACTGCGCTAATACTTTCAATAGCAGGTGGGCTAATAGCATGGTGGTCAAATAGAGGATAGTGTGTCGTCGAAATAACGTGAGCAGATATGCTGTGTCCCGCATATAATGGAGGTTTTTGGAGTAACTCCTAGCACTTGAAAACGAATTGTACAAAGATTGAAAATCGCATGTCCGCGAAGCTCAAGATTTGGAGAGTGTACAAATCATGGCTGCCTTGTGGTTAGCAATGTCTCCATGGCGAGCAGAAACATCACATGCCAGGCAGTCCTACTTTAGTACTGTGATGAAAGAGGACTCATTGGGTCACTGGATTGTGCGCTACAGAATTGGCTTGCGTGTTCCAGAATAGGCTTGTCTTTGTCAGCGTATTTTTTTACATTTCATTTATATGGTTTTTGTGATATAAAACGGCATAATAAATTACATTAAAAGCTGTGAAATGGCAACATTCGGTCTGCTTGGAAATAACAGGGTTTTGCTAAGCAAATTGATATTCCGGTGCAGCCTTCGCCTGCATTATATCGGCATTTTGAGGACACACTGCATCAAATACTCTAATGTGCGGTAATGTCAGTTTTGGAGCAGTCCTTTCAACACGAACGTAACCCACGATCCACTGCAACATCACAATGGGAAGCCACGGTGAACGTGATCAGGTTGAGTGTGTGCTGTGACAGGCTGCACTGATACAAAAAACAACTTGTCTCGTAAAGGCCATACGCATAATTGGTGAGTGGATTTGCCTCGTTCGTTATTATACTCTAAGATTTTAACAAACACAACATAAACAATTATTAAATGTTTGTTGTTACACGCGATGGATTAATTGTGTCAAAGAGTCACTCTTTAAGGTTTAATTTTGAGAGAAAAAATTGACTTGTAGGAATCGATATTATTTTCTAAAATAGAGTGTGATGCCTGTAAAGATATGCCATTAAAATCGTGGGGATGAATTATATATATAAAACATTTAAAATCAAAGTCTCTGTATGTCTCTCATGAAAATGAATACACTTATAGAAAAAATGTAGACTCCTATATAATATATGGAGCCATCACTTTCACAATATTTAATCGCCTGTTGAGAAGAAAGAGGTCATTATAAATCAGTGGAGAATCGATACATGGATCACTCTGTTAAACACACAAGTTTATACTTAACCACATTGCATGCCCTCTGTTGGCGTATATGTGTATAGTCGCCTGCTTCTTGGCCTCAACCACATCAATTCCATGCACCCAGCAATAAAATTCACCATGGAGGTAGAAATAAATGGCATGCTCGCCTTCTTGGATGTCTTAATCAAAAAGAGACCAGATGGCTCAATGAGCCATTCTGTATACAGGAAAATAACCCATACTGACGGTGACCTAAAACCTGATTCCCACCAGCATCCATCCCAGAAGAATTCCCTCATCAAAACGCTACACCATAGAAGTAAATGTATCTCCGACCATGAACACCTAACCAGTGAACTCAAACACGTACACCAAGCTCTCAAGCCGAATGGATATTCTGACTACACAATCCTCAAAGCCATCATCCCAACCGTGAGGAAGGAGCCAACTGAAGATCCAATCAAAACCATCACCTTGCCTTACATAGCAGGGATAACCAAAACGATTTCCAAAAACACATTCCTGCGGAGGGAGCTGGTAGGAACGTTGGGTTGCTCGGTCAATGGCCAGGGTCAACGGCGGCGTGGTGTATTCCGCAAATATGGCCGACTGTGAGGGCGGGCACAAGCCGGCGTGAGTAGGTTAAACGTTGAATTTTATAAGGGCACCACGGGGTGACAAGCCCCTCCCCACCCAGCCCCACCCCTCCCACCCAGCCCCACCCTCCCCACCCAGCCGCTCCCCACCCTCCCCTCCCCTCCCCACCCTGCCCCTCCCCACCCTCCCCTCTCCACCCAGCCCCACCCCTCCCATTTTTGGATGCACGACGGACGGACACAATAATCCCCTGTGGGCTGGTGGAACCAGGTGGTTCCTACCAGTATTAATATTCTTAGGTCTTTCAGTAAAGTCACATATATAGGTTCAAAGAAAATAACAAAAAAAATATTATGTTTGGATCGCAACACAAGCAATCGTCATCAGGAAAAAAAATATAGCGGGAAAGCTGATGAGACAGGATGTTTTAAAGGTTTTAAATGAGTGTAGCCCAAGGGTCCTAAGCGAAGTGGGCGGGGCTAGTGATGTTAAAGTGATACATTTGCATGTAACTGTAAGATCGGAGAGCTACCTCCATGATGACGAAGCTGCGAAGGTGGCCATTGTATTGTGAGAGATTAGCATGCCAATGTAAGATCGCAGAGCCACAGCCATATCGAGGAAAAACGAGCAACGGTGGCTGTGTTAATGTAAAGACATTTAACCTGTTAATGTAAAACCAGAGTCTAAAATAACTACTAACATCGAAAGGTAGGATGGAAACAATACAGCCAGTTATGACTTAAACTGGTTAATAACGTCCTTCCAATGATTACTCAGATGTGGCTCTGCGTATGCGATATTCTGTTGTATGTGTAACACCGGAGTGATTTAAAAAAAATTATTTTGCCAGAATAACAAAAAATTACGTTCAATCTAAATGAAAGTAGAGTGCACATTATATCCTGACTACACATCCAAGTTATAGTGTGTAGAGGATGAGATTATAAAACAAGGACATACACTCGCAGTACACATCCTGCCGAAGCAGCCTTTTTTTCACAACGCACGTAATACTTAAAACTGTATTTGCTTTTGAGTCAAATTGTGCGATCGAGATAACAAGGTTTCACACCTTGCTGGCAGTACTCTGCAGGGATTCCAGATACTAACCACATGAATGTTAGCAATGACAGTGGCTAAAATTAAGTCTTGTGAGCAAAAGGACTCATAGAGGGAAGAGCCATAACACTGAAAATGTGTGAAAAATGTATGCTATTCATGCACATGTAGACGAGTAATTTATATTGACCACAACTGGAGTATGTGTGCTATTTTTTTTTTCTGAGAGCACTTCAACCTGCTCTACAACTCGTTATTTTGTAATTTCGATCCTGGTCCACTTTCCATAATGTTCCTAAATGTAATATTCTCATGTGTTTTCCATTTGTATCACTTAAATGTTTTAAAGAAAAATTGGAGTACATGAGTCTTGTATATTGAGCCCAATGTTGCATTTTTCTCTATAAATCATTTCCTGTAATACATTTACATTTCTTGCTGTAATGAGTGTCATCAACAAATTACAGATGGTTAATCATTTCTCAAATTTAGAAGTTGGGAATGAAAAGTAATATAGCAATGCGATTTATTTAATTGAGTGTATATTATCTGCTGTGACATGGATCACGGTGCCACGGTGGCGAGATTTTAACTACCTCACCTGGTCTACAGGAGGTTGTGGATTCGTTCACGACCATGATGGCCGCTATATTTGGAGTTTGGATGTTCTCCCTGTGGTGTTATGGATTGTTCTCTGGGTTTTCCTTCCACATTTAGAAACATGCATTCAGTGTATTTGGCTGCTATACATTTTTGTCCGGTAAGTGGGTCTTACCAGGTAAGATAAAAAATATCATTTTTAAGTTTTAGATCAGAAACAAAGACACTGCTGACAAAGAATATGGAAAGCAGCATGGGGGAGTGGTGCATGTTTAGCATTTCAATGAGAGACACAAAGATGAAGACAAATAAGAGAAAAAAAACAATGCTGAGACGTCAAGTTTACTTAAGAGAAGCAGGACTTGTAAGGACATGCTTCTGGGATGATGGCCGGCGGCCGAGACTGAAGGCAGAGTCACCTGCAAAGGAGGCAATACACACACGAGGAGTCATCCATCGCAGAGACGGAGCAAATATCAGATCGCGTGTGGAAGCCAAATGGACTGTTGCATCGCGAGAGTGCGAGAGATTACGACGGCTTGGGGGAAGCCTTGATCTAGCAGTGAATATAACGTGGCTGATGATGATGACGACACATGTTAGATTTATAAAACATAATTTCAAATGTAGCCATGCATACTGACTGTTCTGTTGTTTGTTCATGGTATACAGTAGACCGCGTCACAGTCGAAGTGTTAACACTCTCGCTCCATAAAACGTCAGAACAAAGCAAAAACTGTTTATGCAGCAACAGTTGGAACACATTGCCTCATTCAATATTAATCTGCTCACATTTATTAACAAAAGATGGTCTGTTCTGGAGTTTGACCAGAAAATGCATTGTGTGCACCAAACAAGTACAGTGCTATAAAATATAATCGGTGTACAGTAACCGGCATACACAAAGACAACAGTACCAATTAATCTTGCTGCCCACACTGGAGGGAGTGATGAGAAAACAGAATCATGATTAATACAGGGTTTTAATCCGAGGAAGTAAAATAGGGTATCCAATTTAATACTGTATTCTCAACTTCACAGCATAATAAAACAAACATGAATTTAGGCACCCATGTGATGTCTCTTAACTTGAGAGAGTCCCTAATCAATTGCTTTATCTCTTGTGAAAACATTTTTTCAGAGTTTCTTAAATTGTCTTCATATTGTTTGGGAGATCCAAATGTTTGTGCCAAGGAGGGCATCACATAATACATAGCCATAATACATAGCCATATTTTCTATGATGTATTGTCAAGCATGCAGTTTTAATTGCTCCATCATGGAAATAATGACTCACCTTAATGACGACTCTTTAAAACAATTTATTGTTCCGTGGCATATTGACCAAAACTTTCCAAGAAAATAGCTCTGCAATCTGTAATCTTGAAAATCACTGCGTACAAATCTATCCACAAGAGGTCCTCTTTGTACACTAAATACACATGCTGTAATATAAAATTATCAGGATTATCTTGCACTGCTTTAAAGGGCGAATTAATAAATACAATAAATGGGATGCATAATAAGTACAAATGAAACCCAATTTAGCCTGTGAAGTTCGCGGACATGTGGATGCAATGCAAATCACCATCAATTCGCATTAGTGAGCAGAGGGTGCAGTCAATTACGTTCAAGAAAATGATGACGGCTGTGCCTTCAACTGTGCGTAAAGGAATCAATTAGAGCGACGTAATGGTTGGACTGTGTTAGGTTTTCATATGGAAAGGAAGGCATCATCTCCAGATGTTGTGCATTGATTGGAACCGATCTTTAGTTAAAGGTCTCGCTGTTACAATAAATGTTGTGCATATATGGCTGAATAGACAGCAAAATGGATTCATGGGGTACTCAAGTAAGATGTAACTATTAAGGCTAGTCTCGCTTAGAAAAGTATTGTATTTGATCTCTGGGCAATTTGACTTGGTTCTTACGAGGACTTACACATGTATAACACAACCTTCCTTTAGTTCATGGAACGCAAACACCTATACGTAGATTTCATTCAAAGCACCCAATGCACGTTCATAAACAATATACTCATCGTCAATTGGGGTTAAAGATCACTTGTTATTGTGATTAATGTACATTTGTTTTCTTTGGGTGGGAAAAGTGATTTTCTTTTAGGAAAATGATAAAGTGATGAAAAGGTAGCTTTTAAATTTACATTTTCTTCCACACATATTTTTATGCTTGGCCTATTTATGAATATGGCCACCAAAATATGCAATGACATCATGACTGGTATTGTAGCACAATCTCACGATTTGTTTTACTTCAATCGACTGGTGTTCCTTTCATTACCAATGATTACCTTACAATTCAAGTACTTTAGTCCATGAACAGAAACAGAATTGCAAGCTTTGGCATACAAAGTGGCAAGCATTGATAAGTACCCCAAATACAGTTGAATTGATCACATGGTGTATCAAATATATTTCACTTAGTCTACTTTACCATGCTGTTCGAAACAGTGGGAAACCTACATTTTACCCAGCCATAATCCGCCAATGGACTTACTGTGGAGTAAGTGATAGTATGAATTCCTTTAAGGATAGATGTTATTTTATTTTGAAAAAAATCATTCCTGCCCACTAAAGTGGTTCAGAGAGGTAATGCTCGTGTCAGAAAACTGAGCCAGTCCTGCTGAGATCCTGGGTTTGAATCAGGTCAGTCACACACACTAAGATTAACCCAGATTCTCCAGTGTGGAGAATGTATTGCCTTAGCCATATGTATACACAGACATTTATCGTTCTTGCACTTAATTCAGTTTTTCTCAGCTCGAATTGCTAAAATGTATACATGTATGTGTGTGTCTCAAATGGTTGACATGCCGAACCACTCTACACAGAAAAAAAATGTATCACCTAACGCCATGTAATAATTTAGCTGGAACTTCTGTATTTTAGCCATGCTGCAATATCATAAGCTAGAAGCAATGGCGCTTTCACACATGCTGCATACAATAAAAAAAACATTGAAGACCTTTCCTAAAAGTGAATCCATATCTCTGTATTAGTCAGCCGTCACCAACAGACACAAGGGCCCCTATGGATTGCAGGTTGGTCTATCTCTGTATCTAGAAGCTTACAAAGGTAAACAGCTAAGTGACTCAGTGGATATATACTGGATATATATTTGAAAGTGGTTGGATTTTTGCTGCAGTGGCTAGATGTATGCTACGTATTTATTTATTTTACCCTCAAGCCAAGTGCTATTGACCATAACTATAGAAAATTGTCAGTGCAAAAAGCAACACGCCTAATGTAGGGTTTAAAAAGTCTCATTAAATACACATTGAAATAGATACGTAATTCATTTAACGAAGTTATCAGTGTATGTATGACTGGCTATAGCATATGCAAATGTTTACGTAAAACATATACTCCATTCATTCCCTAATTGTTCATAACTATGCTTATGAGGAGGGACACCATCGAGAGACGATGACTGTGGGGGCTTTATATTTAACGAGATGTGACAAGTGACCTCTTTTGGCTAATACAACACCTGGCTTGCTCTCAATACCTCTGATCATTCTATCCCACTAATTGTCTAATCATCAACGTAGTCTAAATCGCCCTTCCCTATAACACTGCAAATGTTGTAAAAATGCTGCAAATGCTTATAGCGATATCTCTGTTATTTTTAGTGGAACGTGCACGCTTGTTTACGTATTTATTTGCATCACGTTTTGGGCTGAAACCACGTATTATTTATCAAACACACAAGAGTTCTTACTGCTGTCCATGTGGCCTTGAGCAAAGACGTTTCTGCACTCAAAGTGATGTTAACAAAGTGATCTGCTACACTAGGCTTGAATATTTTCCATACCCAACGTATATCAAAGTATCAATCTTAATACAATGACATCCGTCCAATATTTATTCCTGTCTTTTAGTCATAGTCAATCACCATACCTCTGTACTGCAGCACTCTGACTCAGACTCTGATATACATACATCAAACTCTGATCCAGCATAGTACAACCTTGCGAATTGTGTTTGCTTACAAACCATGAATGTAGTGCACTCTTACTAAACCGATCTAGACCAACCAACGTATACGTTGTTATAGAATAAGAACTTTGGGTAGAATCTCAAACACAATTATTGCAAATTCATGCCAACGTGTATGGCTCGTTCTGCAGAGCCAGTCACTAGCTGGGGAGTTGCAAAGGCCGGTGTACTGACAACATTACGCTCACCCAACCATGGAGCAAACTAACCAATCAGGCTTTATCTGCCCCACATTTGCGCCACTATCCAGCACTGTGCACAATTGCATCACTAAGCCAAATATGGCTTAGACCTGCTTACAATGGTGATGATGATGATGCAAACGATAACAGTGATGGTGATGACTAACCCCTATCTCGTGGCATTCCACCAACCCTTGCCTGCAAAGCACTAAATTATAGATAGGCACCGATGTGTGCACACCCCACCAGGTACCCATTTCAAACTAAATTGCTCTCAGGAACAAAGATCCCTGGTATAGCCTGAACGGAATGTTGGGACAAGTGCCGTGAGCGAGAACTTATGAAGGCAGGCACTATGGGCACACGATCAAAGGTAGTGGATTAACAAAGGTATAATGTATTTTATTAAGACCAACAATTCTGCAAAGGCAGCCTCCCTGGATGGCAGAAATGTCTACACTATACTCTTTGGTTCTTTCGGTAAAGTCACGTAGGTAGGTAGAAATCATTTTATTTTATTTCTACCTACGTGACTTTACCGAAAGCACCAAAGAGTATGGATTCCTGCAGTCACGAAAGCTTCAAATCAAGAATGCCTACACTGTTGGTCAAATCATTGCGAGCCAAATAATGTTTACCATTTAATAATACTAATTAAAAATAAAATTTTCGTAATATTCTGCAGTTATTGGTGATCAGGCTGAGACCATCAACTTGCCACAATAGAGCAGTCGTTCATCACGGGTGACTGCCCAAATGTATGCCTCGGATCTCAACAATTTCAGCTCAGTGCTCTGACCTCCGAGCAACAGGGCCACATCATATTTAAAATGCCTTTACAGTTGTTTAAAATGTTCACTAATAGAATACTGCATGTGCAATTATTAAAAGTTGCCGCATTATGTTTTTTCAAAAAGTGACCAAATACATGACTTTCAAACTTTATTTGAAGCTTCAATCAAACTTTCTCAGGTCAGTTCCTCCCAGCAATGTCACCTGCATTTTACAGATTCAGCACCTGCAATGGATTACAGTACAAAATCCACCTGCTTATATTCTCACTACGATGATAATGAAATTACTGAAATATCAATATACCGGTATTTTATATTTCAACCATTCTATATATTTGTTTTAATTATCCAACTAAGGCCATTTTATGGAAAGCTTCACCACCCCCCCCTTCCCCCGACGACAACATTGGATTTATATGTGGCTCAGGGCTACCAACAGATATTAGCGTCATAATATGTTCAACTGAGCAGGAATAAATGCGTACCTTTCTTATTTCGAACAATAACTATGTGTGTATTTCAATTGATGAACTTCTGTAATCGATGTAAGAGTTATTTAATTTAAACTACACTGTAAATGGGCAGTGACCTCGGTATCTACGTGCAAATATATTTATCTCCAAAGTTTTCCACGAGATGGCAGATGTATCATGAGATCAAAGATAGTGACGCCCTTACACAGCTGCACGTTATAAGAGCGGGGAGCTGATTTTGTTTTGTCGTCCTCTGTGTGTGTGAAGACAAGTAAAATGTATTGAATGAGTCTAAAATATATTTTTACAGACGCATCCATAAGACTGCTTATATATTTGCTCAATTCTCACTTGCCTGTTGGCCAGGTCTACCACTAACCATCACAAACATGCTTGATTGCAGCTGTTCCACCCATTTGTGAACGGTACCATGACTAAAGTGACTAAAAATCATTACTAATTTCAATTGTCTTCACACTGCAATTAGTTTGGAACAAAATGCTGTATTCCTGGAATTATATTTTATCAAAAATGCATGCTGCCTTACCATAACAATACCATTAATTGACAATTTATGGATGCTAACTGCATGCAACACATTTCCAATTCATCTTGCCTCATTACATTGAAATTGTTTAAAATGAGACAAATGTAAAAATGATGAATATATGTATTGTAAAATGATATCACGTTTGTATATGTAACTGAAGCTAAACGTTTATTGTCAGTTGCTTGCCACATTTTTTATATTAAGAGATGAAGGTTGTGTTAAAGACTACTGGATGGATGTGTTAGTCGACTAATTCCCCGTCTAACAGTAATAATGAAATGCAACAACAAATCCTGTACAGGTATAAATCGACAGACCTGGCCTCACCGCCTTCATAATGGGTACAGCAGCTGTTTTTTGTTGTTGTTCAAAACATGTGTAATCATGGCAATGTTCTCGAAGGAACTCTTATTTTTTTTTATCACATTTACTGAGGATAGACCCAAAGGTCCACAATGCCAAGCGGAAAGAAACATACACGACTGTTAAATGTGCAATAGATAAGACTTGATGCATTCTTGAATTGACGAAGGTTACAGGAACTAGGGACATAGACGAAGGAGGGGGGGGGGGCATTCCAGAGTCGAGTCGTGCACGGGAAGACAAAGAAAGATCCGTTTTTTTTTATGTTGGTGAAACACACTATGGATGAGAGACAACAAGCAGTCTGGTAGATCAAGTCCTGAAATTAGGAGTAGGAATCAAGGAGCGAAGTTCATAGGAACAATAACCATGGTCGTAGCGATATAAGAGTCATATGGGGGTGAGTAATTGGAGTGAATCAGTGCGTTCTGGATCATCGAACATGGTTTGAGATGCTGACCAACCATTATCTCATACCGTGTGATAGATATGTGGTCGAACGTGATTTGTGTCCACATGCAAGTTACGCGTATGAGTCGTGCCTTTCCACAATACCCAACAGTTCATCAGTGAGGAATTCTAAACGTGTAGCTACAGCATTTTACATTATTCAAGTTGAAGAAAATTAGATTTTTAAATAGCAAGAAATATATTCATGAAATCTGAAATTAAAAATAAATACAATGGTAATCTTTGAAAAAATATTTAAAACTTCATTATCAATGGCATGCCATTAATATTCACTTATTCAGCATCACCTGCTGTAGAAATTTTCCATCTTGGAGTGGGAGATATGTAATGGTATTTTAATTCCAGTGGACAATGGAATTTAACTTGCAGTGAACCACAATGAATTCGCATTCCTGCATTAAACATTATTGACAAACCTTGTTATGCTATGTTAAGCTTTGGCATAAAGTTTCTGCTTTATTTACAAATTTATATTTTAAATATTTGAATATTATCATCATTAGAAAAAACATTTTAGAATGTAAATGTAAATTAAAATCATGAAAAAAATGTCAGATTTATTGATATAATATATACAGCCCGGCTGTCAATCCACTGCTGGATAAGATCCCGCAGGGGTTATTTGACCATTCACTTTACCATGCAGTCAATGTGGGTTGGTAAGGCAAAGCGCATAGAACAATGCAATGTGCTGCACTGCCCCGAGCTACAAATGTAGACCTGCAGCAGCCTCTAAAACCTATATTCTTAGGTTTTGTCGGTAAAGTCACGTAGGTAAAAATTTTTAAATTAATAAAAGTAAAATAAAAATAAAATAAAAATCACGACGTTTCGGAGGCAACACAAGCTTCCGTCTTCAGGTGGAACCGTCACAGCACGATAGCTGTATCAAGTGAGAGAAATTCCAAGAAACAGTATTTGTATATATACTGGTTGAGGGTGGGAGGAGCCAACGTCGTGATTTTTATTTTACTTTTATTATACTTTTATTAATTTAAATTTTTTACCTACGTGACTTTACCGAAAAAACCTAAGAATATGAATTCTTGCAGTCACGAAAACTTCAAATCTAGAACTCTAAAACCTGCTTTATTATGCGTGGTGGTCACCCATCCAAGCAATATCCAGGCTCATTCCTGCCACGCTTCCTAGATCTTCTAAAATAAAATTTCTACCTTATCTTATATAATGAAATTAACCAATGCAGGTATGCACAGCTTTAGTTGTGAAGTTCCTTTGTCACAAATTATATCAATAATATAAGATGTACATTTAAACTCGAGTCATGCAAAAAGCATAATTTGTAGCAAACTTAATGACTTTTGATGGAAAAGGCCTTTTTTTAATAACGATGCACAATAAATGTTGCTCTAAGTTGTGACTTGGATGAGTAACTGAACACAAATCTTACAGTCTGTTCCAAATGCTCTGCACTAGCTGTATGTAACTCACATCCAATGACCCATATAGGTAATATAAAGGGAAACCAATACGAATTATATTCATCACCATCAGTCTTGTTCAATCCACTGATGAAGGTCTTCCCAAGCTGCCACTACCTCTCTTGATCCTGCGATGTCACATTCCAACCCAGCACGTTGGCCAATTTCATCACTCCGTCTCGTTGGTGGACGACCTCTCAGACGCGTTCTGTTCCTTGACTGCCACCACCACTGTTATTTTTGACCAACAACCTAGCCACATCCTTCTGTCTAAGCCCCACTTGCTTTTTTCACGGTCTTAAAAAATGTCATTGAACTGTGCATATTCACTCATTCGTGTGTGCCCTTTTCCGTCTCTCAGTGTAACTTTCAAGCGTGCCTTTTTGCGAACTTTTGAGTTGTTGTAAAGTCGATTTTTTGTTAATAATTCTGAACCACGTGTGAAAGAAAATAGTGTACACTTACTAAACGCTTTCTTCTTTAGGCACATTGTAAAAAATTTTATCCGAAAATATTTTATTGTTGTGCTTTTTCTCAGTACGTATTTGCATTAATTGTGCTGCAAATCATACGAATATTAACCATTCTCATTCAGAAGGAACGTTTGGGCGTCTCTCCTTGTTATGTAATAGATATCAGTTGGTATGCCGAAATAGTGGACGAAGATAGCTTTTACGTCCTAGTCGTATGGATGAAGCGAATGCTGTTAGCAGGAATTTATCACTCTGTGGCTGAACAACGGAAAACAGGAAGTGTGAAAAGGTAAACACCAAATCTGGCTTACTTAATCTCCAAAGTAGCAGTGATGACACAACCCACGAGGCATATTTTAGAATGGGGAGATGTAGAAACCCCAGGACAACCAAAGTGTATTGCCTGGAAATGAGCTTACAATTTAATATAATACTCTTTGAGCTTTTACCACAACCACACATGTATAAATATATAGATGGACGCTTTAGAAATTACATCGAGGAGTGCATTAATATAAGAGGTGTACAGAGTGCATCAACACTTTAGGCAAAATGCTGGAAAGGGAGAGGAAATCAAGGTTTTAAGTAAAGTATTGCAAACAGCATATGTTACAAAAACAGCACAGCAAACATAGCCAGCCTCACACAGCTGTCTCCAACCATGGTTTAAATATTAACCAATGCAATACATTGTAAACAGTCCAGTTTGAACGTATTAATGAAAGAATGTGCACTGATCGAGCACTGGAATTGTCAAGATGTCCACAGTGCAGCTTGTCCATCAGCCCTATGCTTTGATGGATGGCAGTCTTGACAGTAATTATTGGGCTGGGACTGTGCGGAATGGGGTTAAGAAGGACATCAGTCAGAGCTTTATGTTCTATGCAGCCATTTCTGCTGTATCTGCTTCCTCAGCACCTCATAAATCATAGGCCTTTACACCAGGCTCACACATACATCACTCAGCACTGTACCTGAGAGCCAGACCACAGTATGCTGTGGGAGAATGTACAAACTTAAACCTATTAATTTTTTAATAATTATGTATAATTTTTCATCATGCTATTAACATACATTACTATGATTGCTGCATTTTGTATCAGTTATTTTACTAATTACTGTAAAACAATGACCTACAGAGAACCGCTTGGGCAATCTTTACATATTACAAGTCAAAAATAATAATTGCCAGTTGTGCGGAAGCAAAATATCTTACAATCCATACATATGCAGTCGATTGTTGAAGCTTTTGTTAATATCCACATTCTACGTGGAATTGTATGTTAGCTTCAAAAGTCAACGTACAGATGATGTTTTGTTAAAATGCACGGTGTCATTTTTTTTAAAGGCTACCATATAGTTCCATTGAAATGCGAATAATTAATGAGAGTACCGCAGCAAGGATCTATTGGCATATTTAAGCATCAGTCAGCATGTTTAAGCAGATTGCATGGCGGTAAAGACTGCGAGCATGGCCGCATGCTTGCCGTGCACACCTGGTGCTACGAGGCCTTAATGGGTGCTCTTGGCTATGGATTGACAGAAGAAAAGTGATCGCAAACCCCGAACAGTTCTAAGGCCTCCACGTGTCTGTCAACAACAACCAAAATCACTCCCACCTCAAAAGGAACGAGGGATATATATATAGGTTTTTCAAACAATACATAGATATAAATAATAAAAGGTCCACTAAGACAGAAAACGTGTGATCGTCCTGTGGGCATTTTTCCTGGTAAAACTGGGTCAAATGAACCATCCCGAGTGGCTTTCCTGGTCACATCAGGAACACCTGCATCTCACGGAGTGAATGCAAGACTAAAGCCTCATCATCGCACACATCTGTTGCTGCATTATTGAAATCGATTCATTACGGCTTATGATGCACTATATGTTGTGGAATTAAGGACATAATGCATCACTCGTTTTCATATTCCGAACCATGGTTTGCAATTAGATAATAGCCTACCTAGAGGCAGTCCATAAATGACGTCACGCACCTAGGGGGGGGGGGGTCAGACATTTGTGACGATGTGTGACGAGGGGGGGGGGGGGTTGAGAAATGTGACGTCACATCAAAATGCGCAACTTTAAATAAATATAGACAACACTTTTATTTAATTAAATAAACGTTTTAATAAATGTTTTCTCCTACAACATCAAAGTGCAGCGCCACATTAAATACGCACTACAATGACAATAGTTTAAAGCGATTTGAAGCATTTTTTTGGGGGGGCAGAGCTTTGTGACGTCATATTTGAGGGGGGGTCTGACTTTTTGTGACGCCGTGTGGCCAAGCGGGGGGTCAAAAATCGTCAAAAATCGCGTGACGTCATTTATGGACGGCCCCCTAGAGCTGATTAAAGACTAAGCAGCCCTGGAGTTCTGTTTTTCAAAAGTAGGAGAAAAAAGTAATTACTCCAGCTTCAGTGACTCTGGGATACAAGTCGTGAGAATGCTTGGTGTCTAATGAATCAGAAAATCTAGATACTCATCACATATGCATTTCTGTATGTAGCATTTATATAAGGAGCATGGTTAAAGCGTGCTGAAGTAAAATAAAAGAGGGGTGAAATGATGGCACAGCGGATCGCGCACTGCTGTACGAACCTGGTGACCCCGAGTTCGATTTCAGGCCACGGCCAACAACAGTGGCAACTAATATCAGAACCAGTTCTGCTCCCCTACTACCCCCAACCCGCACTGACCGGCACGGTAATGCATGGTAAAAAATAACCCATGAGCAGACACAGCATGAGAAGGCCTTTATCAAACTGTGGATTGACTGACGATCACGAAGGATCGAACATTCCGAATTATTATTTTAACTCCCACTATAATATACAATCCCTGCACAACCACGTGTGCACTGCAAACTTGTTTCCTATATATATACACACATGTACCCCCCGTGGAGCCATATAGACTGCCGCACTACACACAAGTGAATGCTTCGGCCAGCACCATGCCTGGCGGATTGTTTAACGAGCAATGACGTTCCCACGAAGTTACGGTATTCATTTGAGGCTGAGTTGACCTAGGAAGGATATTCAAGACAATTTCTGATACCACAAGCTATGTAATGTTACCCATACCTAGGAATTGAACTCAAGTTGGCATCGGGAAGGCTCTGATCCATTGGTGGAAATATAAAGGCTGGAATTTGTTTCATTTAAATAAGAAAGAAATAAGCACTTCCTTACAAAAATATGTTCACCTCTCACCCAAGGCATTCACAATGAATTCATCACTGCCGTATTGTGCATTATGAATGTGTGATAAGTGGCTTCAGAAGAAAACTCACAATGCTGTAAAAAGTATTGCTTAAAGCCCCTGTAGTCTATTGATGAAAATGCAGTTACAACAGATTCAGTGTTGAAAGCAAATATAACAATTTTCTCCATTATTTTGTTGAAATCTATTTTTTCTGTGTATTCCGTCTGTATCACAGGAAGAAAAGCCAAAGGCCTTCCGTACATTAATATCTGGCTGCTAAGTCAGTTGAAAGTCGTGGAAATTCTGTAAGATGTGCTTATTCTGCGCAATTTTTGAACAAAGTTATTAATTTCCACGATCACAGTAAAGTTTGGTTATGTTCATAAATGTGTTTTATTTTGATGTGCTAATTAAATTATCTTCTTGGTTCTTTCGGTAAAGTCACGTAGAAGGGAAATGATAACATAACATAAAACATACTAAAATTCTCACGACGTTTCGGCCACAACGCAAGCAGCCGTCCTCAGGTGAAGAACACGTCTGTCGGACTTTACCGAAAGAACCAAGAAGATGAATCCGTGTAGTCACGAAAGCTTTAAATCGAAATTTAATTAAATTAGTTTTGCGATTGCATTGGTTTGTTTTTATTATTGCTTTGCTCTTGTTAAGAGCAATACGTGGCATATATCACTATTAACAATATTAAACTTTTTTTTATATTTTAAAACTTTCATTAAGCTTAGCACCACGTTGGTTCTTGTAGTTTTAATACCGTTCGTTGATTTAAATATGCAGGGAATGGGTAATATTCATGATAATTGCGACAATCAATTGGGTCATTGTCAGTCGCACATTGAGAATGATAAGTAAACGCAGGAATTTTCAGGCTCGGTGCTGGACAACAAGTCCTTTCATGTGAAAATGTGATAAATAATACAGTACTGCTCTTTCTACCTCTAATGGAGGTGATACATCAGTGCAATGACACCGAGTGATTTTGTATTTGCCACAGTACTTAAATGGCGTGCTTAGCCAAACTTTGAACCGATGTTGACAATAAACTCTTCACACATGTGTAGTGAGTGACTTCTGAAAAACGTCTAGTAGAAGGCTTCTTATTTATTAAGAGCACACAGGGCGATACACTTTGTAACGCGGCTACACGTAGGCTGTCCAAACACGCAGCCCATCTCCGTCCTGCACTATGCTGGCTGGTTGACGAGCGTAGCGGCATCGACGGAGCTGGTCTTGCAGAAGAACAGCCGCGTGGTCGAAGACGAAGAGATGACAACAGCAGCGACGCAACCAGGACCCAGACCCCACACTAACAGCCCCGAAGCTCTGGTTCGGTGCTCCTTATATCTGTCTGGCGTGGCCAAGCTCCACCTCTGGCCACGCCCTCTTTCTAGAACCTTCGAGATCCTTCAGGATGGTTCCTGGAGCTTCTCGACTGACTCCGCCCTTGACCTTAACCCCAGATATGCCCCTTCATAATAAGGCATTATGTAATGTAGCTATAACCGTAATTACCCTTATAGGCCGGCAGGTGTCACTCTGTCATTACACATGCAAACTACATATTATTTTGATTTGAAGCTTTCGTGACTGCAGGAAGCCACACTCTTTGGTTTTTTCAGTAAAGTTACGTAGGTATAAAATATTATTTATTGAAAATATAAGACTATATAATGGGATTGCCGACTTTCCACTTGTCGTGGGAAAAAAACAGAAAGTTTCCAGTGCAAGCCATCTTCATGGAATTATAAAGGGCTTCATCCAACCAGGACATGGCAGTGTCATCCATCATACATGGATGCTGACCGGATTAGGTTGATTATACAAAACAAAGTCTAGATCCACTTTTATGATTTAAACCTTGCCATTGAAAGGCATAAACAATCTTCTACAAAATGGTTTCTGAGTTTGGTAATATCATTGTGCAGAAAGTTTTTCGAGAACTGCAGAAAAGGACGAAACATTGTTTTACTGCATATTCATGTATCATTGATTACAATTATAGTATGGGTGGCTGATACATACTGATAAAATTTAATTGCATTTACAGAAGGCAATATACGCACATATTGTACAGGTGAAAATTACTCTTTAAAACTGCAAGGAATCATCTTCTTAGGTTCTTTCGGTAAAGCCACGCAGAAAGTAAAATAAAATAAAAACAAAAATCACGACGTTTCTCACTTGATACAGCTAATCTGGCTGTGACGGTCCCACCTGATGACGGAGACTGGTGTTGCCTCCGAAACGTCGTGATTTTTGTTTTTATTTTATTTTACTTTCTGCGTGGCTTTACCGAAAGAACCTAAGAAGATTACTCTTTAAAAACAAATTTTCCAGTAAGAAATCAAATGTAACCACTGCATTGAAATTCCTATTATATTTTGCACAACTGTATTAGGTGGTATGATTATTGTGAACATTTTATTAATTGCCTTATGCCACATTTGTGGTACTGAAACAAATGGATGTTAAAAGAGAACAGACAAAAAAATGAACGTGAAAAAACACACTAACAGCTACTTTGGGGCTATATCAACTTTACTATACATCAGTGTGAAATTAGTAATTTGATGAATGCTTATTTTATAACCCTCAATGCAACACTTACTGTCAAAACCATATGATCAGTGACCCTTGCAATAGTTTGGCAGTGAGAAACTACATGTGTAAGCAACTATACTGTTTTGGAATAAGAACTGTCCAATTGACCAAAAGGTAAAGATTATAACAAACACAATTACTGATATATACTAGGCACGTAACAATTCAATCAAACAGAAATTTGATGATCAGATTTTTTATTGCATTTGATGAAAAAAAATCAAATCACTTTTGCCCCAAATTATGTTTCTCATATAGATCATTCCGATTACCGTTTGTCGACTCTATCAGCCTCAATTTAACATGTATGTATCATTTGCATAAATTGCAAATAATAAAATATATTCTTACATGCAAGATGCAATCCATGTATTGTAAGCATACGAATATATTTTAAACTATGCATCCGTATATTCTTGTAATAGACTATACCATTTTTTTTATCTTTGTGCTTTACACATTTATTTTTTGCCAAATTTGCATGTACATTTGAACACGAAGGCTTTCACGACCAATATTATTCACAATAAAAAACTTTTGGGTTAGATTGCGTAAGTATAAATGTGTCGTAACCCTCCACCACCCGACAGAGCTAGTACTGGTTGTCACGTAAACAACGTGCCAATTAGCTACTACTTCAGCCCACCGGTGTGTTGGAGAGTAATTCCACAACACTTACAACATTTACAATTGTACAATTGTAAATGTCGTAGATTTACTCTCCAACACACCGGTGGGCTGAAGTAGTAACTAATTGGTGCATTGTTTATGTAATAAACCTGACTAATTGTCTGTATCGGTTGGTGGAGGGTTACGGAAACATTTATACTTGTGCGATCTAACCCAAAAACCTTTAATATGAATGCATATACATCATGTGGGTACCTTCAGTTATGCTTTGGAATCTGATCAGATCAACCTGATTTTTGCAGAAAAAGTCAGAATCGGTTTGGCACAGCGAACAGTCTGTGGTTGGATTGGAAAGTAACCCAATTGATATTTGGTCATGGCAATGATTCATAATATAGGTTTTTGGGTTAGATCGCATAAATATAAATGTGTCGTTAAACCCGCCACCACCCGACACAGCCTATTAGTTAGGTTTGTCACGTTAACAACATGCCAATTCATTAATAGTTCAGCACACCGGTGTGTTGTACTAGTAACAAATTGGCATGCTCTGTTTACGTGACAGACCTTACTAATTGGCTGTGTTGGGTAGTGGCGGGTTTAACGACGCATTTATATTTACACAATCTATCCAAAAACCTATATTATGGATGATATTGTTCGCAAAAGCCTACGTGTTAAAATGATCACAATTGACTGAATGAATGCTTATTTTTTAAGAAACTGACCAAGAAGGTTAAAAAGGGTGCAGGAATCCCAATTTTATTTACGCATAGATTTTCATTCACCATTGGCGGCTTGTTTAAGATTGGAATCGCAGTAACAATTGTAATAATGCTTCATTTGTATTGTGGAGTTATAGTGCATACCTGTAACCCACAGCATTGAAGGCAAGGGTTATTTGTTATTGGTAAAATGGTATTGGACAAATATCCAAATGTGAGAATCATCCTGAAAAATAATCTTGAGATTCATCGAGACATTCCTGCAAAAAAAAAACTAGCTTGACACGTTGCTGTTGTTATTTGATTTTATAAGTATTTTAACATACATTTTTAAGCAGTACAGTACATGAAATTCATTCCAAAGTTATCCGGATCATATGAAAGGACCGATCTAGATTCTTTTTATTTCGTAATCATTCTGTGTAATTATCAGTTCTCTTCACATCTTTAATTCTATACAGTAGGTAATAGATTAATCCATCAGAGCCAATTCATGCAAAATCAAGGAAAACTACATTTTTTATTGGTTGATTTGCTTAGCAGTGACGTCTCCTTTCACTTCACAGCATGTAATTATGCTGTGATTGCTATCTAGATACAACCCCAAGTTTTAAATGCACTCCCTCTATAATCTTGCATGTACTTTTGAACTCCAAACTATCCAGACACCTCCGCATGCCAGTGTTTCAAATGGTTTCATGATAATTCAGCTGTCAGACATAAAGCAGAAACTCTCAAATTATTAGCGCTAGCAGGGAATGGCATGACCTTTTAAAGGTGGTGACAAAAAATGTCACGTGACAATAGGCTGACAAACTTAGGCATAAAGAACATGAATGCTGCGAGATACTGCTAACCGGCCGATTGGCTCCTCCTGTCAGCACAAAACAAGACAGCATCAACATAGCCTATTGCCAGAAAACCACTGAATTTATTACCATCAATATTGCCTTTCCCTTGCAACGTACCAAAGAGTAAAAATGAAAAATTAATGACGTTCTTTCACAGCTTGATTTCTCCGATGAGTTTGCTAGCACATGCAAAAGATGTTCTACATTCAGGACATTTTGTTCTAATATTATTTAATGAAAACTAGTCTATATATACACACCTTTGAGGTATTGCTAATAGTGCACATCTGAATGTAGTTCTTTTTACGTCACAGTGATATTCCATGTGTAATATGAATATGAAATCAGTGTGTTAAGCAATGTTCATCTGCATGGGGATAACAATATTATATATAATTTCATTTATGTAAATCATGAAAGACTTAAATAATGATAGACCAAAAAACATCATTATCGCTATGGCCATGTGCAATGCCTTATAATTGACATTTAAAAGTCGGTTAGCATTTCAGGCATTGGCTCTTCTGCATAGCATATATTAATAACACAGACACAATTAACATATACCATAACTTAGAGGTGTAAAATGTCACACTTTGACAAGACTAATCATTAACTTTTAAAAATTATCCCACATCTTAAATAACCTGCTCAGAGCATACAATGTATATTTTCGGATACTTTTCTGAAAAATGAGATGGCTATAGGAGTTGAACTGAATTTTTTCATATTTCGTTGTTTGGGTGTAATTGTCTGTCAGCAAGGTGAATCTTCGTCCGAAGAGGTAGAAATAAAAAAAAAATTCCGAAGATAATTCCCAACGCTTATTTTTCCATCTGCGGGTATTTCGCCTCCGCTTTGCTCAGCGTCCTTGACGCGAAAGCCATTGGCCTTTATTTTCCAGCAGGTGTGATGTGAGACAAAACAGCCCCAACTCCATATGTGGAGGCATCGCACGCCAGTTGAATTGGCAAGGACGGGTCGAAGTGAGTTAACACTTTCTCATCGATCAACGCTCCCTTTGCCTTCTTGAAAGAAATGTCACACTCCTTGGTCCATGACCATGGTTTGCCCTCTTTAAGTAGCCTATGCAAAGGCTTCAGCTGTGTCGCCAGCTGTGGAATAAATTTGCCATAATAGTTGAGGAGACCCAGGAAAAACCGCAGATGGCTGTCATCCTGGGGAACAGGAGTATCTGCAATGGCTGCCACCTTCGATGGGGCTGTGTGGAGACATTTAGCATCGATCACATGGCCTAAGTACTCCACAGCAGGCTTGAAAAAGTCACAATTCTCTTTGCGAACACTTAGACAATTACACTTCAAGTCTTTCTAGAGTCTTTGCAAAGTTCCACAGATGTTCCTCATCATATTTTCCTGTGACAAGGATGTCATCAAGGTAACATTGTACCCTTGGAAGACCACTTAAAACCTGATCCATGGCGCTTTGGAACAGGGTGGGTGCCAAAGTAATACCGAAAGGCAAGCGGCGGTATCTGAAGAGTCCTGTGTGGGTCGTATCGTGAGATTCTTCTGTGACTCCTCATCTACATGCATCTGCAGGTAGGCTTGGTTTAGGTCAATCTTGCTGAATTTCTTCCCACCAACCAACCCAACGAACAGTTCCTCGCAGAGGTGTGGACTCGAGTCATGTGACTTGGACTCGAGTCAGACTCGAGTCATGAATTTGATGACTTGCGACTCGACTTGGACTTGCATAACAATGACTTTGTCCCACCTATGAGATGTGGACTCGAGTCATGTGACTTGGACTCGAGTCAGACTCGAGTCATGAATTTGATGACTTGCGACTCGACTTGGACTTGCATAACAATGACTTTGTCCCACCTATGGTTCCTCGATTATGGGAAGTGGATATTGTTTGACCATTAGTACCGGATTAACGGTCACCTTGAAATCTCCACACAGGCAAACGGAACCATCACGCTTTATCACTGGAACTACAGGTGTTGCCCACTTGCTATGTGGAACCGGTTCCAGGACACCTATCTTGACAAACCATTATACGTCGGCATCCACGTTTGTTTGAGAGCATTGGGAATGTGTATAGCCCTCATGTACTTGGGGTAAGAGTCTGTCTTGAGCTGTAGTTTCACCGTAATTCCCTTCATACTTTCCAGTTCATCTTTAAAAATAGCGGCATGTTTATGCAACCAAGCTGGCAACCCCATTCCTTCTTGTGCCAATATGTTCACCTTTATCCAGTCCAGACAATTTTTTCCCAACCAAGGCCAGCCCATCAGCACTGGACAATTGTCTTCTGACTTCCATCTTTGGTCTGTACTCCGGAATACCAACTCTAGCAGCGAGCACACTCCTCCTGAGTGTTCACAACTATGACATCAAGTTTCAAAGGTCTGAAGAACACACCAACGCTGATGGCTTGTCACGACTTACTCTGCTTGACTGCCCTAAAAGTAGTGAATGGAAGGTTTTCTACTTCAATATGGTAGAGAAAACACATGTGACCACTCAACAAATCAAAAAGGAAACACAAGGAGATCCAACACTGTCCAGAGTGTTCAACCGAGTGATGAGAAGTGACCTGCCACGTGTCTCTGACACGCCGCGTGATCTACGACCTTACCTTTCTCGGAGAAAGGAGTTGATGGTGACTGCGGGTTGCCTACTGTGGGGTATGCGTGTCATCATACTGCCAAAGCTGAGGAAACCTGTCCTGGATGAGCTACACACTGGACATTGTGGCATCGTCCGGATGAAAAAGTTAGCGCATAGCTATTTCTGATGGCCGTGGCTAGACCAGGATATTGAAGCCACAGCCATATTTTGCACTTCATGTAAAATCAACAGAAACACACCAAGCTTGGCCTCACTGCATCCTTGAGATTGGCCAGCGAGCCCATGGCAGCGTGTTCACCTAGATTTTGCAGGACCAGTGGAAGGAATGATGTTGCTGGTTGCCGTTGATGCCCATTCAAAGTGGCCAGAGGTCTCAATCATGTTCACCATAAAATCGGAGAAGACCTTAGAGATTCTGAGAGAGATGTTGGACAGCTAGGACTGCCTGAGCAGATAGTCACGGACAATAAGCCATATTTTACATCTAAATAAATGCAGAATTTTCAATATAACAATGGAATCAAGCACATCCTCTCAAGTCCTTATCATCCATCTACTAAAGGACTTGAAAAGTGAATTGTTCAGACAATAAAACATGCTTTAAAAGCATCCAGAAGATAGACACCACTGAAGCAGTGACTTGACACTTTCCTGCTCAAGTATCACAATACTCCGCATGCCATAAATGGAACGTCCCCTGCTTACCTACTCATAAAAAGACAGATCCGACTCGCCTTGATCTTTTGATACCAAAACCCACCAAAACGTTGGTCCAAGACAAGCAGCAAGATCAAGTCAATGTACGAGCAAGGCAGTCTAACGACAGACAGTTCTCTGTCGGAGATCCTGTCTATGCATGAAACTACATAATTAAGGAAAAGTGAGTTCCTGCAACTGTTCTTCAAAAGACTGGACCTGTCTCATACAGAGTCAACACCCAAGACAACCAGACCAAGAGGAGACATGTCGACCAGTTACTTCCTCGTGAACCTGCGGCTACAACCTCTGAAGTAAATACACCAGCGTTTACCTTCACAAGTGAGCTGACATCCTACTGGAACATGTCAGCACCTACGCCAGCCCCTTCTATACCACTGCCAACGGAGACCACTCCTCCAAGTACACCTGAGGCTCAGTCTGAGCCTACATCGACACCTGAGCCTATTCCGGTGTTGCGGCACAATCCACCCAGAGAAAGAAAACTTCCAGTATGTTATAATTAGTGCTAACCCTGGAAGCGAGGGGCAGAATAATCCCCTTTGGGTTTCGCGGAATGTTGAAGCTGTCTACCCTCTCTTCCAAGTTACAGAAAGTTATTGTTTGTGTCAATGTGGACATTGCTATTTAAGGGGGAAGATATGTTATGTTTCGTTGGTTGGGTGTAATTGTCCGTGGTCCTTAACATTATGTCAAGCTTCACTATGAGCTATAAAGGACCACGGTCTCTGAGGTTCAGGGCGACTTCCTGGAGTCATTCAGTAAAGCACCCGTTCATGTTGAAGCTTCTCTGCCTCTGGTTTGTTTAACAAGTCAGTACAGGGTTGCTCTGGAGCGTCAATACACAACAAAAACTATGTCGACTGGCTCCATATGTAAGTGAGTGAACGTTACTCACACCATTAGAGAGAGCAATTGGTGGCACACAAACTGTCTACTTAGTGCTCGTTAAAAGTGAACGAAAGTTTAAGCTGACATTTTATACAAGAGTACTTGTGAAGCTGTGCATGCAATTTCATGCATATGAATAAAGTTAGAGGACACAGAGAGTTGGGCTTTTATCATATGGCATTTGTCCAGTTTCCATCAACTGTGTTGCACATTAGAGATGAGTGGGCATATTTTTACCTCTGCTTTTTGAAAATTGTCACAATTATATTTCTATTAACATTTTAGTATATTTATATGACATAAATCATAAACAAATGTCTAAATCAATTCGTGTTTTAATGCTTCCATCATACTTCTTTGAGATATAAAGAGAAGGCAAGGTGATACATAATTTTCACATATGCAATTGATATTAACACTTGTTCAAAATGAGACCTCAGTAACCTTAGCTATGTACAGAAGCCTGTGGATTATTCCCAATTTTTTACTCCTGACAATCAAAAAAGTGATAGTCCAATCTCTAATTACCTATGTTGGCAAAGAATCCAAAAACCTATGCAATGCTCACTTTCACAACAGATGGCACACGTTGATATTTCCTCATCCTATATTACTTACAAGGCTGTGCCAGGAATCGAACTGCAAACGCCTCATGAATCAAGCCAGTGGCAAATGATTAAACCTTCAGACAATCCACTCAAAACATAATACCAGAGCGAATTTCACGAAGGAAAAACATAAAACCAAACATCCGTTTCAGTCATTTGGAAGCTCGCCACAAGGGCATGCATGCAGAATTTGGCACAAGGAGTTTTCTTTTTAGATTAATACTGGTATGTGTTTAGAATGTGTGCAGCATGCACTTTCATTTATAGAATGCCGTGAGTCATAAGGAAGTACACATACTTTTTTTCTGGCCATATCTGTGATCTATTAAACTGATATAATTCCTGAAATGTATACTGGATTCCAGACATCCGCCTCTGCAACCCCCCCATGGGATGGGATAGATAACCTTCTCCCATATACTGCTCATGTCTCATTCTCTCTAACCACCATCAATCTCCAACACTCTCCACACAGAAAGTGCTCATCCAGTACTTCTCTTTCTTTACACTCGCTGTGTATGATTACAATGTGCAATTGTTTACAGTAATAAGTAAAGTCAACATTCCGCCCTGAAATGTTTTCTCATGCCATTGCTGGCAAAAGGGCCTTCACTCTAGGGAGCTCTAAATAAGCACCACTTAAGATAATTTGGGCTACTCCTTTGCGCTGGCCAGGCATGTTACCCGACCACACGCAATTTGCTGAACGACTGTGGTGTACTCATACTCTTGGATGGACAGAGGGAGGAGCTTTGTTCTCTATGCACGTGTGCACACATGGACGTTTGAAGACAAATATCCTCCCATGCTTGAATATTCTGTATACAGTATATATTTTCCTTTCTAACTACTCATTTAAGGTTGAGTACACATAGGGGAGGCACAGGCAAAGTTCATATAACACTTGCCAATTGTAAAAAATCAATCAGTTTCCCCACCTTGCATAGACTATAAGGCCAGTAATTATGTTAATTCGAGTTGAGACGTAGAGGGAGATCTTCGAAATCCTAAAAAAAACATCTAAACAGAATTCTACTTTTTGGAGACCATTACAAAGGTTTGAGTACTATTTTTTCATGAGGTTTTACAGAAAAATGTAATGATCACATGCTTTGTCAGATTACACTGATGACTGCATGCATATATTTCCCTTGGAAATATCACTGGGCAATGTAAGTTTACATCTTAAACTTGCATTTATAATCCTCAAATAATGTTCAAACCCTAAATTTAACACTAAACTGCTGTAGTGTATGACGCTAATTCTTATTTTGTACATGGAATGATCCATTTATAGACAACACATGAAAATAATAGGCAGAAAGGATATAGGTGTGCACATTAAATGCACATTAAATTCGCTTAATACTCTCCTCTGTAACAGGAGCCATCACTTTCAAAATATTCAAATAGCTGTTGAAACTATCAGTGGAGTATCTATACATGTATGTTCCTTTACTTATATTCGTAGTGTAATCAATAACAGTGAAATCAAATACAATGAATATACCACAGTGAACGGACTCTCTTATTGAATGATTTCATAAGAGTAGTAGTTAATATTATTATTATTTCAATTCTCTTAATTGAAATTAAGTGTATATGGCACACAATGTGCTTTGATTTGAAACCCTTCAAATGTGTTAATTTTTGCTAGAGGCAATGTTGTTCTGCTCATGGTGTCAAGCTCGGTTCAATATTTTCACAGGTTCACGGGTTCAATAGTTTCACACGTTCGGTACATGAAGCTACGTGTGGGATATAGATTCCACTCTGGGGCATAAGTAATGTGTGGAGACGGTGTGCCTCTGAGCTTCACACACTGTAAACAGGATTAAAATAGACAGCCTACAAAGGCCACCGGATATAGAGTGCTGTGCCTCAAGGACCACGCAAGATGTTTTCAGGGGAGCCACAGTACCTCTGTGACATTTCATAATAAAGGCAATTAAAACAATACAGTGCAAGTATCATCCATGGCAGACATAATTGCTACAATCACAGAATCAGGCTTTTATGATATCCAGTTAATCAATTAGCAGGTTGTGTGCGTGATGGACTAAAGTGTTGGTAGATTACTTCCACGTCTTCCAAGACGTTAGTCAGTGTGGCAGAGTAGGCCAAATGCTCTCAAGAGTAGCTCTCTCGAGCGCTCTCAAGTGCAGCTCCAACCACCAGCAGTGGTGTGAGCAAGACATGCAGGTTTGTATGTTCACCATCTTTTATGGATTTTGTTTTGTTTCAAGTAATGGAGGCCATTTAGTTTCACATGTAAACTTCCGCGACCAATATTATTCATAATGAAGGTATTTGGGTTAGGGAGACCATTCTCTTTTATCTAGAAAATTGTTGCTGAAGAATACATTTAGATGGATATATGCTATAGCATATCTAATATATCTGATCTGATTCAATATATTGGGTGGTCTATGCATTTGGAAAAAAAAAGAAACACGAAATAGACCGTGTCACAGTATTGATCACTGGAGCTATGCACTTTTAAATTGAGATTGCAAACTCATTTCTTGAGAACTGCTTTTTATGTTTAGTTTGTTGTCCTTCTACCGCACCTCAGATTAACACGGTTGACTACGTATGGTGTGAAATAAGTTCAGCATCTATACGCATATACATACTGACCCAATGCAGGTGAACTTAAGCGAGGTGTGTGCTGCTTCGTAAGAGGGTTATTTACCAAATGCACTTCACACAAGACCTTATAGCTCTTGTGTGTGTGTGTCAATATGTTTACGCATTTCTGAAATGAATATTTGAATGTGCTACAGGTGGTGCTTCCGTTTCCTGGCCTTGATGACAAAGGTGTGACCTGCAAGAGGCACATACTCCTCTCCCAGCATGCACATCTCTGGGTGTTCATGCCAAGATAAGCATCATGACCACAGGCCAAAATTTTACTTGAATAGCATAGTTTACTATCAGTGCACTCCTCATTCCTAATGTTTACATTTTATAATGTGGAATGCATGGCAAATTTTGCCTCGGAGAAACTCAAATCCAAAAGCATATGTCCTGATGAAGTAAAGTAGTTTAAACAAGGTTTATGTAATAATTGAGATTGAAACAGACACGAATGCATATTGAACACACTTGCTCGACAAAAGTTTTGGTGATCTACTTGCACCCTATCCATTTCAGCATGGTGAGTAAAGCTACTGCATAAAAATGATATCTATATATTTACCTGGTGTTTTGGTTGTACGTAATGACAGCCACACCATTGCAACTAAATGCTCCAACAGTGAAACAGTCTATGGCACCAGGTAAGTTTGTTGTTGAAATTTGTTGAATACATATGCACGGATTATATATTTATATATGTATTTTTTTTCTTTTTTCGATAAATCAATGACGTAGGATGATCGGGTTTTAAATCTTTCAAACAAGATATTCTTATTAAAAAAGTTTGATATGATGTTTCTCAATATACACTTGTATATCATTGTTTTCCCTTTACTATATTGACACATTTACATGCAAACTTTGCATTTGTTTATTTTTTAATACTCATAAATGTGTTTACTATAGCCCTTGTAAACGTGCGCTTAGTCTGCACAGACATTACCGCACTATGTTCTGGTTAAAAGCTTTAGACATTGAATTCGAGTGCAGGGAACATTACCATACTTTACTATTGATGCCCATACATTCACATCATATAAAAGTAAAAGTAGTTGCAACAATGTGCTGTGGTTTTTATTATACCCTATACGCTTAATACTCGAGAACTATATTTCATAAGGTCACGATAACCTCAAGGTCACGACAATCCAAAAGTAGGCGGTGAAAGTTTTTGATCAAGTACTGCACTGTGTACCCAACCGTAAATAAGTGCCCAGCTAAGCAATGCTTTCTATAGCTGTATTGATAGATATTACAGTTACATTTAACGTATAACTGCTATATTTTACTTACCATATCAGTCGAAATGTTGTAAATAATAAAGTTAATAAATTGTATATGTTTTTCAGGACCCAAAATTTGCCTCCCAAATCGTTAAATCAGAATGCAATACGATGATTAAAAATGCAGTGGTTATTGACATTTATCTTGAAAGTGACATGGTTTCAATGCCTTCGCATATTGGAAGTCTATCACTGTCATGATCAGTGATGATGTCCATGGAAACTTTTTTGTTGATGGAGGGCATATTGAATCACAAACGCCAGTGCTCTTCTGAATAAATAATTTACGGTGTATTCTGGGAGTTTATTCCCTAACCCATTGGAAGTTCACCATTATTCAGTGCAGTAAACGGCACATTTTGTCTTGCATTCCGAATGCAAGGAGGAAGTAGGCTTCAGGAAACTATATGTTACTGGTACATTGCATTGCCAATGACATTTTATAGTTTTACTTGTAATACAAATGAGTTTATGTAGTTGACACATTATTTTGATTATTAAAGGGTCGGCCTGTTACTCAATAGCTACTGTTATGTAACTGTTCATATACCTATTTAAAAATGGCAATTGGACAAATAAACACATGAAAGGAAAATGTAATTCTCATCAGGCCCCATGGTGTTTAGTGCAGTCTCCAACCCTTAATAACTCTCGCTGGCCTCTCTGTTGATGTGTTACGATGGAGGGTCATTGCCCAAACCATCCCCTATTATACGCACTTTTTGATGAATGTGTTGATTTTTTTAAATTAATTCTGTTCGTGTACCGATGCAGCATCACCAAATAATCTACTACTAAATGAGATTTCCCCACGGGAAGTCTTAGACTACAATACCACTGGTGCGTTTGTAACATGCCTATGAGAGATTTGAAGCTTTCGTGACTGCAATGATTCATATTCTCAGGTTTTTTCGGTAAAGTCACGTAGGTAAAACATTAAAAGTAATGAAAGTAAAATAAAACAAAACAAAAATAAAAATAAAATTCACGACGTTTCGGAGGCAACACAAGTCTCCGTCATCAGGTGGGACCGTCACAGCCAGATTAGCTGCATCAAGTGAAGCAATGATTCAAGATGTAATCCCTTATAAGCAAGTTGAAGGGGGGAGGAGAGGGGGGGGGAGTTCATCAGAATGTGGTAGCCAATGAATGGAACGTATCGGGAGGGGGGGGGGGTGGGAGGGGGAGGGAGCCAACAAAACATTTGGCGACGGCTTGGACGCGGCTGCTGCGCACGCCAACACAATGGGCAGAAAGGGGGGAGGGGAGGTCTGATACACATGATAGAACAAAGGAACGAAAATGCCCATGTTTATACCAATGCAGGCTGAAAAATGAAGAGAGTACTGTTAAAAATAACTGGGGATGTTAACACTCGGTGAAGTAAATTAAAATAGTGCCTGTCAGATAAGATGGTCCAAAAAGTGTAATTAAGTCTTTTTTGCGTGGTTAATAACATCTTTCCAGTGATTACTGAGTTTGTACCCATCATCACGGTTGAAATTATGTCTGTGTTTGTATATTTGTATGGCTTCGTGTACAAACCTTTGATGGTAGCCAGGAGGCTTGCAGAGAACCTTGGTCTCGGAAAAGACAATTTCATGAGAGCCCGCCGAGTTGTAGCAATGATCGGCAACGGCCGAAGAATCAGTTCTGCCGTGTTTCAGATCTGACTTGTGCTCGCGGACACGATCAGCAACATGACGTTTTGTTTCTCCAATGTAGCAATCACCACAAATGCAACTCAATTTGTAGACTCCAGGATACTGTAAGTCAGGAACGACATCCTTCACAGATGGAATCAGATCACGGATTTTATGCACTGTGCTGAATCGGACTTGGATCTTATGTTTGTTAAGAATTTTGGAGATCTTTTTGGTCACGCCTGCTATGTATGGTAACGTGATAGTTTTGGTCGGAGTTTCATGTGGTTGTTTCTGTGTGGTGGGAGAGACAGCTTGGCGGATAGTACGGTCAGAGTATCCGTTCATCCTGAGGGCCCGATGTACATGTCTTAATTCATCAGTCAGGTGGTGTTGGTCAGAAATGCCATGGGCTCTGTGGTATAGCGTTTTGATGAGAGAATTCTTTTGAGATGGGTGGTGGTGGGAATCCGGTTTCAGGTAGGAATCTGTGTGGGTGGCTTTCCTGTAGACAGAATGTCCCAAGGATCCGTCAAGCCTCCTCTTAAACAGAATATCCAAGAATGGTAGTTTACCGTCTTTCTCCACTTCCATGGTGAATCTGATAGATGGGTGTCTAGAATTGATGTGGTCCAAGAAGTGGTTCAATGCTGGGAGGCCATGTGGCCAGATGACGAAAGTGTCATCCACATATCTCTTCCACAGGGAAGGACGCAGGGTGGATGTCTGGATGGCGTCTGATTCAAACTTTTCCATGAAAATGTTGGCTATAACTGGTGACAAGGGGGAGCCCATAGGGGTGCCCTCATTCTGTTTGTAGAAGGTGCCATTCCAGGTAAAATAGGTGTTGGTGAGGCAATGCCTAACCAGCGCAGGTACATCAGAATTCAATCCCTGTTGGACTAAGTCCTCAATTATTGTTAGGGTGTCCGGTACTGGGACTTTGGTAAACAAAGATACTACATCAAAGCTGACGAGAATGTCATCAGGAGATAGTACCATGTCCTTAACCATAGAGACTAATTGGGTTGAGTTGAGTACTGCCGAAGAGGTCTTGCCTGTGAAGGGGAGCAGAGTATCTGATAGAAAACGGGCTAGTTTGTACGTCGGAGAGTTTATCGTCGACACGATGGGTCGTAGCGGGGTGCCTTCTTTATGGATTTTAGGAAGACCATAGAGTCTGGGAGGTCTTGCCGCCGATGGTTTTAGAGAGGGACGTTTGCTTGGTTCGATTAGGGAAGTCGAACTCATGATGATACTGTTGGTTTTTGTCGTTAGGCTTTTAGTGGGATCGTTTTTAATTTTGGAGTAACTCCCATCATTAAGAAGGTCCAGGATTTTGTTATTGTATGAATCTTTATCCATGATGACCGTGGCATTGCCCTTGTCTGCCGAGAGGATGACTATATCATCTCTCTTTTTTAAATTCGCGAGTTCAGAGCGTTCGTTTTTGCTGATGTTACTAGTGGGTTTCTTAGCATTCTTGAGAATAGTAGCTATTTCAGCTCTTGCTACATCAGCATGGATGTGTCCTATGCCTCTGAGGGCTACATCAATCTGAGAAATCATATCCTCTACTGGTATATATTTAGGGGTGACGGCGAAATTTAGTCCTTTGGCCAGTACCGTTTTTAGATTGTCAGAGATTGGAATGTTACTCTGATTAATCACGGTCTTGTTAACATCCAGCTTTGCGATGTGTGGCTCTGGTTTCTTTTTAGATAGGAGGTTGAATTTAGAAATCAGGTTAGCTTTGCATTTGGCTGACATTGAGTCAGCAGAAGCAGAAGTCATGTTATCAACGTGGTTCCAATCAGAAGGTGACATTTTTTGTGTTAACATTAGATGTGTTTGTAAGAGAGTCTTGTCTAAATTATCGAGTTCAGATCGGAGTAACCTTATTCTCTCCGAGATTAGTGATAGGCTAGCTTTAAATAAGATCTGTTTGGAGTTCGGTGAGGACACAGCAGCGGATGTGAGTGTGAAAGCGATGGGTATTACCTTGTTATCGCGGCATCTCTTGAGGAAGGCCAGCGTCTCGAGAAGCTGTGACTTCTTGTCTCGTTGTCTGTTAAAAACTCTAACAGATAGGTGGAATTCCTCCCCGTAGAGGGCATTAATTCTAGATTTGAAGCTTTCGTGACTGCAATGATTCATATTCTCAGGTTTTTTCGGTAAAGTCACGTAGGTAAAACATTAAAAGTAATGAAAGTAAAATAAAACAAAACAAAAATAAAAATAAAATTCACGACGTTTCGGAGGCAACACAAGTCTCCGTCATCAGGTGGGACCGTCACAGCCAGATTAGCTGCATCAAGTGAAGCAATGATTCAAGATGTAATCCCTTATAAGCAAGTTGAAGGGGGGAGGAGAGGGGGGGGAGTTCATCAGAATGTGGTAGCCAATGAATGGAACGTATCGGGAGGGGGGGGGGGTGGGAGGGGGAGGGAGCCAACAAAACATTTGGCGACGGCTTGGACGCGGCTGCTGCGCACGCCAACACAATGGGCGGAAAGGGGGGAGGGGAGGTCTGATACACATGATAGAACAAAGGAACGAAAATGCCCATGTTTATACCAATGCAGGCTGAAAAATGAAGAGAGTACTGTTAAAAATAACTGGGGATGTTAACACTCGGTGAAGTAAATTAAAATAGTGCCTGTCAGATAAGATGGTCCAAAAAGTGTAATTAAGTCTTTTTTGCGTGGTTAATAACATCTTTCCAGTGATTACTGAGTTTGTACCCATCATCACGGTTGAAATTATGTCTGTGTTTGTATATTTGTATGGCTTCGTGTACAAACCTTTGATGGTAGCCAGGAGGCTTGCAGAGAACCTTGGTCTCGGAAAAGACAATTTCATGAGAGCCCGCCGAGTTGTAGCAATGATCGGCAACGGCCGAAGAATCAGTTCTGCCGTGTTTCAGATCTGACTTGTGCTCGCGGACACGATCAGCAACATGACGTTTTGTTTCTCCAATGTAGCAATCACCACAAATGCAACTCAATTTGTAGACTCCAGGATACTGTAAGTCAGGAACGACATCCTTCACAGATGGAATCAGATCACGGATTTTATGCACTGTGCTGAATCGGACTTGGATCTTATGTTTGTTAAGAATTTTGGAGATCTTTTTGGTCACGCCTGCTATGTATGGTAACGTGATAGTTTTGGTCGGAGTTTCATGTGGTTGTTTCTGTGTGGTGGGAGAGACAGCTTGGCGGATAGTACGGTCAGAGTATCCGTTCATCCTGAGGGCCCGATGTACATGTCTTAATTCATCAGTCAGGTGGTGTTGGTCAGAAATGCCATGGGCTCTGTGGTATAGCGTTTTGATGAGAGAATTCTTTTGAGATGGGTGGTGGTGGGAATCCGGTTTCAGGTAGGAATCTGTGTGGGTGGCTTTCCTGTAGACAGAATGTCCCAAGGATCCGTCAAGCCTCCTCTTAAACAGAATATCCAAGAATGGTAGTTTACCGTCTTTCTCCACTTCCATGGTGAATCTGATAGATGGGTGTCTAGAATTGATGTGGTCCAAGAAGTGGTTCAATGCTGGGAGGCCATGTGGCCAGATGACGAAAGTGTCATCCACATATCTCTTCCACAGGGAAGGACGCAGGGTGGATGTCTGGATGGCGTCTGATTCAAACTTTTCCATGAAAATGTTGGCTATAACTGGTGACAAGGGGGAGCCCATAGGGGTGCCCTCATTCTGTTTGTAGAAGGTGCCATTCCAGGTAAAATAGGTGTTGGTGAGGCAATGCCTAACCAGCGCAGGTACATCAGAATTCAATCCCTGTTGGACTAAGTCCTCAATTATTGTTAGGGTGTCCGGTACTGGGACTTTGGTAAACAAAGATACTACATCAAAGCTGACGAGAATGTCATCAGGAGATAGTACCATGTCCTTAACCATAGAGACTAATTGGGTTGAGTTGAGTACTGCCGAAGAGGTCTTGCCTGTGAAGGGGAGCAGAGTATCTGATAGAAAACGGGCTAGTTTGTACGTCGGAGAGTTTATCGTCGACACGATGGGTCGTAGCGGGGTGCCTTCTTTATGGATTTTAGGAAGACCATAGAGTCTGGGAGGTCTTGCCGCCGATGGTTTTAGAGAGGGACGTTTGCTTGGTTCGATTAGGGAAGTCGAACTCATGATGATACTGTTGGTTTTTGTCGTTAGGCTTTTAGTGGGATCGTTTTTAATTTTGGAGTAACTCCCATCATTAAGAAGGTCCAGGATTTTGTTATTGTATGAATCTTTATCCATGATGACCGTGGCATTGCCCTTGTCTGCCGAGAGGATGACTATATCATCTCTCTTTTTTAAATTCGCGAGTTCAGAGCGTTCGTTTTTGCTGATGTTACTAGTGGGTTTCTTAGCATTCTTGAGAATAGTAGCTATTTCAGCTCTTGCTACATCAGCATGGATGTGTCCTATGCCTCTGAGGGCTACATCAATCTGAGAAATCATATCCTCTACTGGTATATATTTAGGGGTGACGGCGAAATTTAGTCCTTTGGCCAGTACCGTTTTTAGATTGTCAGAGATTGGAATGTTACTCTGATTAATCACGGTCTTGTTAACATCCAGCTTTGCGATGTGTGGCTCTGGTTTCTTTTTAGATAGGAGGTTGAATTTAGAAATCAGGTTAGCTTTGCATTTGGCTGACATTGAGTCAGCAGAAGCAGAAGTCATGTTATCAACGTGGTTCCAATCAGAAGGTGACATTTTTTGTGTTAACATTAGATGTGTTTGTAAGAGAGTCTTGTCTAAATTATCGAGTTCAGATCGGAGTAACCTTATTCTCTCCGAGATTAGTGATAGGCTAGCTTTAAATAAGATCTGTTTGGAGTTCGGTGAGGACACAGCAGCGGATGTGAGTGTGAAAGCGATGGGTATTACCTTGTTATCGCGGCATCTCTTGAGGAAGGCCAGCGTCTCGAGAAGCTGTGACTTCTTGTCTCGTTGTCTGTTAAAAACTCTAACAGATAGGTGGAATTCCTCCCCGTAGAGGGCATTAATTCTAGATTTGAAGCTTTCGTGACTGCAATGATTCATATTCTCAGGTTTTTTCGGTAAAGTCACGTAGGTAAAACATTAAAAGTAATGAAAGTAAAATAAAACAAAACAAAAATAAAAATAAAATTCACGACGTTTCGGAGGCAACACAAGTCTCCGTCATCAGGTGGGACCGTCACAGCCAGATTAGCTGCATCAAGTGAAGCAATGATTCAAGATGTAATCCCTTATAAGCAAGTTGAAGGGGGGAGGAGAGGGGGGGGAGTTCATCAGAATGTGGTAGCCAATGAATGGAACGTATCGGGAGGGGGGGGGGGTGGGAGGGGGAGGGAGCCAACAAAACATTTGGCGACGGCTTGGACGCGGCTGCTGCGCACGCCAACACAATGGGCGGAAAGGGGGGAGGGGAGGTCTGATACACATGATAGAACAAAGGAACGAAAATGCCCATGTTTATACCAATGCAGGCTGAAAAATGAAGAGAGTACTGTTAAAAATAACTGGGGATGTTAACACTCGGTGAAGTAAATTAAAATAGTGCCTGTCAGATAAGATGGTCCAAAAAGTGTAATTAAGTCTTTTTTGCGTGGTTAATAACATCTTTCCAGTGATTACTGAGTTTGTACCCATCATCACGGTTGAAATTATGTCTGTGTTTGTATATTTGTATGGCTTCGTGTACAAACCTTTGATGGTAGCCAGGAGGCTTGCAGAGAACCTTGGTCTCGGAAAAGACAATTTCATGAGAGCCCGCCGAGTTGTAGCAATGATCGGCAACGGCCGAAGAATCAGTTCTGCCGTGTTTCAGATCTGACTTGTGCTCGCGGACACGATCAGCAACATGACGTTTTGTTTCTCCAATGTAGCAATCACCACAAATGCAACTCAATTTGTAGACTCCAGGATACTGTAAGTCAGGAACGACATCCTTCACAGATGGAATCAGATCACGGATTTTATGCACTGTGCTGAATCGGACTTGGATCTTATGTTTGTTTAGAATTTTGGAGATCTTTTTGGTCACGCCTGCTATGTATGGTAACGTGATAGTTTTGGTCGGAGTTTCATGTGGTTGTTTCTGTGTGGTGGGAGAGACAGCTTGGCGGATAGTACGGTCAGAGTATCCGTTCATCCTGAGGGCCCGATGTACATGTCTTAATTCATCAGTCAGGTGGTGTTGGTCAGAAATGCCATGGGCTCTGTGGTATAGCGTTTTGATGAGAGAATTCTTTTGAGATGGGTGGTGGTGGGAATCCGGTTTCAGGTAGGAATCTGTGTGGGTGGCTTTCCTGTAGACAGAATGTCCCAAGGATCCGTCAAGCCTCCTCTTAAACAGAATATCCAAGAATGGTAGTTTACCGTCTTTCTCCACTTCCATGGTGAATCTGATAGATGGGTGTCTAGAATTGATGTGGTCCAAGAAGTGGTTCAATGCTGGGAGGCCATGTGGCCAGATGACGAAAGTGTCATCCACATATCTCTTCCACAGGGAAGGACGCAGGGTGGATGTCTGGATGGCGTCTGATTCAAACTTTTCCATGAAAATGTTGGCTATAACTGGTGACAAGGGGGAGCCCATAGGGGTGCCCTCATTCTGTTTGTAGAAGGTGCCATTCCAGGTAAAATAGGTGTTGGTGAGGCAATGCCTAACCAGCGCAGGTACATCAGAATTCAATCCCTGTTGGACTAAGTCCTCAATTATTGTTAGGGTGTCCGGTACTGGGACTTTGGTAAACAAAGATACTACATCAAAGCTGACGAGAATGTCATCAGGAGATAGTACCATGTCCTTAACCATAGAGACTAATTGGGTTGAGTTGAGTACTGCCGAAGAGGTCTTGCCTGTGAAGGGGAGCAGAGTATCTGATAGAAAACGGGCTAGTTTGTACGTCGGAGAGTTTATCGTCGACACGATGGGTCGTAGCGGGGTGCCTTCTTTATGGATTTTAGGAAGACCATAGAGTCTGGGAGGTCTTGCCGCCGATGGTTTTAGAGAGGGACGTTTGCTTGGTTCGATTAGGGAAGTCGAACTCATGATGATACTGTTGGTTTTTGTCGTTAGGCTTTTAGTGGGATCGTTTTTAATTTTGGAGTAACTCCCATCATTAAGAAGGTCCAGGATTTTGTTGTTGTATGAATCTTTATCCATGATGACCGTGGCATTGCCCTTGTCTGCCGAGAGGATGACTATATCATCTCTCTTTTTTAAATTCGCGAGTTCAGAGCGTTCGTTTTTGCTGATGTTACTAGTGGGTTTCTTAGCATTCTTGAGAATAGTAGCTATTTCAGCTCTTGCTACATCAGCATGGATGTGTCCTATGTCTCTGAGGGCTACATCAATCTGAGAAATCATATCCTCTACTGGTATATATTTAGGGGTGACGGCGAAATTTAGTCCTTTGGCCAGTACCGTTTTTAGATTGTCAGAGATTGGAATGTTACTCTGATTAATCACGGTCTTGTTAACATCCAGCTTTGCGATGTGTGGCTCTGGTTTCTTTTTAGATAGGAGGTTGAATTTAGAAATCAGGTTAGCTTTGCATTTGGCTGACATTGAGTCAGCAGAAGCAGAAGTCATGTTATCAACGTGGTTCCAATCAGAAGGTGACATTTTTTGTGTTAACATTAGATGTGTTTGTAAGAGAGTCTTGTCTAAATTATCGAGTTCAGATCGGAGTAACCTTATTCTCTCCGAGATTAGTGATAGGCTAGCTTTAAATAAGATCTGTTTGGAGTTCGGTGAGGACACAGCAGCGGATGTGAGTGTGAAAGCGATGGGTATTACCTTGTTATCGCGGCATCTCTTGAGGAAGGCCAGCGTCTCGAGAAGCTGTGACTTCTTGTCTCGTTGTCTGTTAAAAACTCTAACAGATAGGTGGAATTCCTCCCCGTAGAGGGCATTAATTCTAGATTTGAAGCTTTCGTGACTGCAATGATTCATATTCTCAGGTTTTTTCGGTAAAGTCACGTAGGTAAAACATTAAAAGTAATGAAAGTAAAATAAAACAAAACAAAAATAAAAATAAAATTCACGACGTTTCGGAGGCAACACAAGTCTCCGTCATCAGGTGGGACCGTCACAGCCAGATTAGCTGCATCAAGTGAAGCAATGATTCAAGATGTAATCCCTTATAAGCAAGTTGAAGGGGGGAGGAGAGGGGGGGGGAGTTCATCAGAATGTGGTAGCCAATGAATGGAACGTATCGGGAGGGGGGGGGGGGGGTGGGAGGGGGAGGGAGCCAACAAAACATTTGGCGACGGCTTGGACGCGGCTGCTGCGCACGCCAACACAATGGGCAGAAAGGGGGGAGGGGAGGTCTGATACACATGATAGAACAAAGGAACGAAAATGCCCATGTTTATACCAATGCAGGCTGAAAAATGAAGAGAGTACTGTTAAAAATAACTGGGGATGTTAACACTCGGTGAAGTAAATTAAAATAGTGCCTGTCAGATAAGATGGTCCAAAAAGTGTAATTAAGTCTTTTTTGCGTGGTTAATAACATCTTTCCAGTGATTACTGAGTTTGTACCCATCATCACGGTTGAAATTATGTCTGTGTTTGTATATTTGTATGGCTTCGTGTACAAACCTTTGATGGTAGCCAGGAGGCTTGCAGAGAACCTTGGTCTCGGAAAAGACAATTTCATGAGAGCCCGCCGAGTTGTAGCAATGATCGGCAACGGCCGAAGAATCAGTTCTGCCGTGTTTCAGATCTGACTTGTGCTCGCGGACACGATCAGCAACATGACGTTTTGTTTCTCCAATGTAGCAATCACCACAAATGCAACTCAATTTGTAGACTCCAGGATACTGTAAGTCAGGAACGACATCCTTCACAGATGGAATCAGATCACGGATTTTATGCACTGTGCTGAATCGGACTTGGATCTTATGTTTGTTTAGAATTTTGGAGATCTTTTTGGTCACGCCTGCTATGTATGGTAACGTGATAGTTTTGGTCGGAGTTTCATGTGGTTGTTTCTGTGTGGTGGGAGAGACAGCTTGGCGGATAGTACGGTCAGAGTATCCGTTCATCCTGAGGGCCCGATGTACATGTCTTAATTCATCAGTCAGGTGGTGTTGGTCAGAAATGCCATGGGCTCTGTGGTATAGCGTTTTGATGAGAGAATTCTTTTGAGATGGGTGGTGGTGGGAATCCGGTTTCAGGTAGGAATCTGTGTGGGTGGCTTTCCTGTAGACAGAATGTCCCAAGGATCCGTCAAGCCTCCTCTTAAACAGAATATCCAAGAATGGTAGTTTACCGTCTTTCTCCACTTCCATGGTGAATCTGATAGATGGGTGTCTAGAATTGATGTGGTCCAAGAAGTGGTTCAATGCTGGGAGGCCATGTGGCCAGATGACGAAAGTGTCATCCACATATCTCTTCCACAGGGAAGGACGCAGGGTGGATGTCTGGATGGCGTCTGATTCAAACTTTTCCATGAAAATGGCAGACAAGGGCAATGCCACGGTCATCATGGATAAAGATTCATACAACAACAAAATCCTGGACCTTCTTAATGATGGGAGTTACTCCAAAATTAAAAACGATCCCACTAAAAGCCTAACGACAAAAACCAACAGTATCATCATGAGTTCGACTTCCCTAATCGAACCAAGCAAACGTCCCTCTCTAAAACCATCGGCGGCAAGACCTCCCAGACTCTATGGTCTTCCTAAAATCCATAAAGAAGGCACCCCGCTACGACCCATCGTGTCGACGATAAACTCTCCGACGTACAAACTAGCCCGTTTTCTATCAGATACTCTGCTCCCCTTCACAGGCAAGACCTCTTCGGCAGTACTCAACTCAACCCAATTAGTCTCTATGGTTAAGGACATGGTACTATCTCCTGATGACATTCTCGTCAGCTTTGATGTAGTATCTTTGTTTACCAAAGTCCCAGTACCGGACACCCTAACAATAATTGAGGACTTAGTCCAACAGGGATTGAATTCTGATGTACCTGCGCTGGTTAGGCATTGCCTCACCAACACCTATTTTACCTGGAATGGCACCTTCTACAAACAGAATGAGGGCACCCCTATGGGCTCCCCCTTGTCACCAGTTATAGCCAACATTTTCATGGAAAAGTTTGAATCAGACGCCATCCAGACATCCACCCTGCGTCCTTCCCTGTGGAAGAGATATGTGGATGACACTTTCGTCATCTGGCCACATGGCCTCCCAGCATTGAACCACTTCTTGGACCACATCAATTCTAGACACCCATCTATCAGATTCACCATGGAAGTGGAGAAAGACGGTAAACTACCATTCTTGGATATTCTGTTTAAGAGGAGGCTTGACGGATCCTTGGGACATTCTGTCTACAGGAAAGCCACCCACACAGATTCCTACCTGAAACCGGATTCCCACCACCACCCATCTCAAAAGAATTCTCTCATCAAAACGCTATACCACAGAGCCCATGGCATTTCTGACCAACACCACCTGACTGATGAATTAAGACATGTACATCGGGCCCTCAGGATGAACGGATACTCTGACCGTACTATCCGCCAAGCTGTCTCTCCCACCACACAGAAACAACCACATGAAACTCCGACCAAAACTATCACGTTACCATACATAGCAGGCGTGACCAAAAAGATCTCCAAAATTCTAAACAAACATAAGATCCAAGTCCGATTCAGCACAGTGCATAAAATCCGTGATCTGATTCCATCTGTGAAGGATGTCGTTCCTGACTTACAGTATCCTGGAGTCTACAAATTGAGTTGCATTTGTGGTGATTGCTACATTGGAGAAACAAAACGTCATGTTGCTGATCGTGTCCGCGAGCACAAGTCAGATCTGAAACACGGCAGAACTGATTCTTCGGCCGTTGCCGATCATTGCTACAACTCGGCGGGCTCTCATGAAATTGTCTTTTCCGAGACCAAGGTTCTCTGCAAGCCTCCTGGCTACCATCAAAGGTTTGTACACGAAGCCATACAAATATACAAACACAGACATAATTTCAACCGTGATGATGGGTACAAACTCAGTAATCACTGGAAAGATGTTATTAACCACGCAAAAAAGACTTAATTACACTTTTTGGACCATCTTATCTGACAGGCACTATTTTAATTTACTTCACCGAGTGTTAACATCCCCAGTTATTTTTAACAGTACTCTCTTCATTTTTCAGCCTGCATTGGTATAAACATGGGCATTTTCGTTCCTTTGTTCTATCATGTGTATCAGACCTCCCCTCCCCCCTTTCTGCCCATTGTGTTGGCGTGCGCAGCAGCCGCGTCCAAGCCGTCGCCAAATGTTTTGTTGGCTCCCTCCCCCTCCCACCCCCCCCCCCTCCCGATACGTTCCATTCATTGGCTACCACATTCTGATGAACTCCCCCCCCCCTCTCCTCCCCCCTTCAACTTGCTTATAAGGGATTACATCTTGAATCATTGCTTCACTTGATGCAGCTAATCTGGCTGTGACGGTCCCACCTGATGACGGAGACTTGTGTTGCCTCCGAAACGTCGTGAATTTTATTTTTATTTTTGTTTTGTTTTATTTTACTTTCATTACTTTTAATGTTTTACCTACGTGACTTTACCGAAAAAACCTGAGAATATGAATCATTGCAGTCACGAAAGCTTCAAATCTAGAATTAATGCCCTCTACGGGGAGGAATTCCACCTATCTGTTAGAGTTTTTAACAGACAACGAGACAAGAAGTCACAGCTTCTCGAGACGCTGGCCTTCCTCAAGAGATGCCGCGATAACAAGGTAATACCCATCGCTTTCACACTCACATCCGCTGCTGTGTCCTCACCGAACTCCAAACAGATCTTATTTAAAGCTAGCCTATCACTAATCTCGGAGAGAATAAGGTTACTCCGATCTGAACTCGATAATTTAGACAAGACTCTCTTACAAACACATCTAATGTTAACACAAAAAATGTCACCTTCTGATTGGAACCACGTTGATAACATGACTTCTGCTTCTGCTGACTCAATGTCAGCCAAATGCAAAGCTAACCTGATTTCTAAATTCAACCTCCTATCTAAAAAGAAACCAGAGCCACACATCGCAAAGCTGGATGTTAACAAGACCGTGATTAATCAGAGTAACATTCCAATCTCTGACAATCTAAAAACGGTACTGGCCAAAGGACTAAATTTCGCCGTCACCCCTAAATATATACCAGTAGAGGATATGATTTCTCAGATTGATGTAGCCCTCAGAGGCATAGGACACATCCATGCTGATGTAGCAAGAGCTGAAATAGCTACTATTCTCAAGAATGCTAAGAAACCCACTAGTAACATCAGCAAAAACGAACGCTCTGAACTCGCGAATTTAAAAAAGAGAGATGATATAGTCATCCTCTCGGCAGACAAGGGCAATGCCACGGTCATCATGGATAAAGATTCATACAACAACAAAATCCTGGACCTTCTTAATGATGGGAGTTACTCCAAAATTAAAAACGATCCCACTAAAAGCCTAACGACAAAAACCAACAGTATCATCATGAGTTCGACTTCCCTAATCGAACCAAGCAAACGTCCCTCTCTAAAACCATCGGCGGCAAGACCTCCCAGACTCTATGGTCTTCCTAAAATCCATAAAGAAGGCACCCCGCTACGACCCATCGTGTCGACGATAAACTCTCCGACGTACAAACTAGCCCGTTTTCTATCAGATACTCTGCTCCCCTTCACAGGCAAGACCTCTTCGGCAGTACTCAACTCAACCCAATTAGTCTCTATGGTTAAGGACATGGTACTATCTCCTGATGACATTCTCGTCAGCTTTGATGTAGTATCTTTGTTTACCAAAGTCCCAGTACCGGACACCCTAACAATAATTGAGGACTTAGTCCAACAGGGATTGAATTCTGATGTACCTGCGCTGGTTAGGCATTGCCTCACCAACACCTATTTTACCTGGAATGGCACCTTCTACAAACAGAATGAGGGCACCCCTATGGGCTCCCCCTTGTCACCAGTTATAGCCAACATTTTCATGGAAAAGTTTGAATCAGACGCCATCCAGACATCCACCCTGCGTCCTTCCCTGTGGAAGAGATATGTGGATGACACTTTCGTCATCTGGCCACATGGCCTCCCAGCATTGAACCACTTCTTGGACCACATCAATTCTAGACACCCATCTATCAGATTCACCATGGAAGTGGAGAAAGACGGTAAACTACCATTCTTGGATATTCTGTTTAAGAGGAGGCTTGACGGATCCTTGGGACATTCTGTCTACAGGAAAGCCACCCACACAGATTCCTACCTGAAACCGGATTCCCACCACCACCCATCTCAAAAGAATTCTCTCATCAAAACGCTATACCACAGAGCCCATGGCATTTCTGACCAACACCACCTGACTGATGAATTAAGACATGTACATCGGGCCCTCAGGATGAACGGATACTCTGACCGTACTATCCGCCAAGCTGTCTCTCCCACCACACAGAAACAACCACATGAAACTCCGACCAAAACTATCACGTTACCATACATAGCAGGCGTGACCAAAAAGATCTCCAAAATTCTAAACAAACATAAGATCCAAGTCCGATTCAGCACAGTGCATAAAATCCGTGATCTGATTCCATCTGTGAAGGATGTCGTTCCTGACTTACAGTATCCTGGAGTCTACAAATTGAGTTGCATTTGTGGTGATTGCTACATTGGAGAAACAAAACGTCATGTTGCTGATCGTGTCCGCGAGCACAAGTCAGATCTGAAACACGGCAGAACTGATTCTTCGGCCGTTGCCGATCATTGCTACAACTCGGCGGGCTCTCATGAAATTGTCTTTTCCGAGACCAAGGTTCTCTGCAAGCCTCCTGGCTACCATCAAAGGTTTGTACACGAAGCCATACAAATATACAAACACAGACATAATTTCAACCGTGATGATGGGTACAAACTCAGTAATCACTGGAAAGATGTTATTAACCACGCAAAAAAGACTTAATTACACTTTTTGGACCATCTTATCTGACAGGCACTATTTTAATTTACTTCACCGAGTGTTAACATCCCCAGTTATTTTTAACAGTACTCTCTTCATTTTTCAGCCTGCATTGGTATAAACATGGGCATTTTCGTTCCTTTGTTCTATCATGTGTATCAGACCTCCCCTCCCCCCTTTCTGCCCATTGTGTTGGCGTGCGCAGCAGCCGCGTCCAAGCCGTCGCCAAATGTTTTGTTGGCTCCCTCCCCCTCCCACCCCCCCCCCCTCCCGATACGTTCCATTCATTGGCTACCACATTCTGATGAACTCCCCCCCCCTCTCCTCCCCCCTTCAACTTGCTTATAAGGGATTACATCTTGAATCATTGCTTCACTTGATGCAGCTAATCTGGCTGTGACGGTCCCACCTGATGACGGAGACTTGTGTTGCCTCCGAAACGTCGTGAATTTTATTTTTATTTTTGTTTTGTTTTATTTTACTTTCATTACTTTTAATGTTTTACCTACGTGACTTTACCGAAAAAACCTGAGAATATGCCTATGAGAGGTGTGTTTTTTTACGTTGTGATAGAGAAACACGTAGTTTTAAGTATAGAGATCTACATTCCTTCATGCCAAGCCAAAGTCCCATCAGCCACTCTGGTGGGCATGCCATTAACAACTGGCTACTCGGATGTTTACTGCCAGCCTTTCTCAATCAAGTATCTCCCGCATCACACCGCAGTGTTACCATCTGGCGCCAAGAGAACCTGAATTGTTTTGCCGCAAACTCAAGGTGTGTGTGGGTATGTACTGGCAATGAATTATATGCATCATTATTTGTACGTATGAAAGACGCTTGCAGAGGCAATATTTAAAACAGTCCATGAAACCACACTTTCATCAGTGTGAGCTTTTTAAAAAGTAAACATTGCTCTTTAGTGCAAGACTGTCTTTCTAAACTGGAGGTTGTTTTTCAATCATTCAATCACACACATTATATGCATTACAGGGTCTCTTTCGTCATCCTGAAACAGGCAGATTGAAGTGGATGAAACACAGTTCTACATCATTATAACTCAATAATTAATCACAATGTATGTTTTTTTGTTTTATAGCCCAGTTCAATCTCCAGGCACGGCAGCTGAAACAATGGGCAAGTTCCTTATATCTCTCCACTGTTGTCTCCCTATCAGTATAAATGGGTAACATCACAGTTAATTAATCATCGTGTGGTGTGGTAAAGTGAGTACTCCCAGCTCTTGCAAGACATCTGGCCAGAACTGGATTTTCCAAAGCTCCCTAGAGCAGGGACCCTTCCACCAGCAGTGGCGTGAGCAAAGCAATCTCAGGATTGCACATTACCTTTTACCATTATCATGATGAAAGCTTTATTCAATTAATCTACTCTCTTGTAATATCAGAAGATGACACTTTTATTGGGACGCAGTGTCATGAAGTGTTGGATGGGGGGGGGCTCCGTTGGAATGGCTGTGGGAGTTGCCTAAATTACGATGACACTCAAAAATCAGAGGTGTGTTAGAGTCAGTCTAAAACCAAGCCCCAGAACAAATGTGTAGATGTGTTGTTGCTGGATGAAATCTACCGATGTTACCGAATTTACCCTCCTTCCCGTTACATAGAGTTATCGCCAAACTCACGGCAGCTCCTCCAAACTCCCTGGGTGCAAACAGAGATTACATTTTACTTATTAAATAGTTTTGGCGAAATAAGCTGGGAACTATGCGCAGTGTGTAGGTCTGTGCTCAGTTGCGTTTAAGCATAACACAGGGCTGGAGTTAAAAAAAAAATGAGAAATTTAGTATGAGTAGAATTAACACATGCACAGTTGTCAGCATACTGGGCTATGGACACCCAAATCTGACTTCAATTCGCAGCCACAACTCATATCTATGGTGAGTGAAATGTGAACCAGTCCTGGGCTTCCTTCTTCAGCCTTCCCTTTGCTACACTGACCAGTGTCGTGAAGTATGGACAAACAACTCCCATGACTGATATAGTGTGGTGATGCCTTCATCTATCAGTGGATAAATGTAAGGCTGTAAACACTAATGTTATAATTAATAGAGTAATTAAACAAAACATTAATAAACATAACACATTGATACAAGCACAAAACAGCCATTTAGCACTATCATACAGTACACAAACTAATGTACGATTAACATGTTAAGTATAACTTTGTAAAAACATACCACCACCACCCATGGCAGACCCATCAATCATTGTCAAGCACTCCATAAGAAACAGATCAATAGCAAAGAAAATATTACTATAAATGTTTTAAGTAGACCAGGCTTTGCTATTGACAAGATTGTTTCCAGAGGAATCAATGTGTCAAAGAGAAATGCTTTACAAAACCATAAAAGTGGTTATTTTTGGACATGAATGACAAAAAATTAGCAAACTCTAAATGTGGTAAGAACAAATTGTGCATTAAGTCACAGCAGCTACTGATTAATGTGCACACTTTATGCAATAGAAATTCTGAAAAGAACAAAAATGGTTGTCTTAACCACTTTGGCATGCCTCAGCCTGCTCTCCCTCGTGAATTTCACAGATAGAATGGCCTTATACATGGTTTATTATTTATTTATCACTATTATATTTATATATAATTTATGTTTGATACTAAAGCAACAACAACAAAAGTTTTTTCACAGCCTCAGAACCTGTGATATTACTCGTAAAATGTGTCCATGTGCTTGTTTTCCACTGATGCCGCCAGAAGGTATGTTTCCATGGTCACGAACCTCTGAAAAAACATTCAAAACCTGATAACTTGTATTTGATTAAATATAACATATTTGTACTACCTTTCAGAGAAGAAAATTATAACAGCAGGCATTTGTCAGTGACTCTCCAAATCAATGTGATTCAGTAATAAAAAAATAACATTATATTTGCTGAATTATATTTGTATTCATATTCTTTAGGTGCTTTGTTAAAGTCACGTAGATAGGTTCAAAGAAAATAACAAAAGCTACGACGTTTCAATCGCAACACAAGCGGTCGTCATCATTATTATTATTTTATTAATTCCCTTCTACGTGACTTTACGGAAAACACCAAGAATAGAAAATAAACTCTTGTATTGATGACTTGTTTACTGATAGACAAAGTATTCAGAATAGATTTTACATGTAACATTGTACATCATTGTAGCTTTGCCCATCTATCGTCCACGCAGGACACAATGACATTATGATCAGCAGACGCATTGTACACAGGGCAGTCTCATCGGTCATCATGTACCAGATGTTCTATGAGGTTTTCCTTGGCTATGAATATGCTTATGTTTACCCATAAGTAGGAGACAAACTCACTCTATTAAAATATACATGTATCATTGTATGGCATGTTTAATACCAAAGATAGCCCTCCCCTATCGACAAATGTACTTCAGAAAACATGGATAAGTGTCGATTAAAGAACCCATAATACATCTGAAATTAAATTCATTAAAGTTGCATTGACTATGCAATGCACATTTCACTCCAGTTTTATCCCCAATTCCCAGCACCAAAAATGTGCTACACGCAAATTAAAAAAATAGTGATGTAACTGTGTATGCATATTTAACACACAATATTGGTCAATATATTTATCCTATAATAGGCTAACAAAATGATTGCATATATGACGTAAGAACTTATTTTGGTCTGAATCGATAAGTATAGTACATTCGAATGTATGATCATATAAATTGTTGTTTTGAAAAATTACTATGCCATAATATATTTACATGTGCTGCATTTTATATTATTAAAAAAGTTATGCACGGAATAAATTAATTTACAAGTGATTTCTGGTTAAAATCATCTCTCAAACTGAACAAATACGAAAAACTGCACATAGCCTTGATATTCAAGGTTTCCAGTTTAAAATAATGACGCAAAAAATACAACCTTATATTGCTACGCCATGTTTTGAGCACAGTCATTTTTACATTGAAATACAAGGCAATAAAGTGCAGTGGTAATTTGTTGAATAATTTAAACATTTGAACTGAAACGATGACACCACCATCGTTATTATTAGTATATATGTTATTACCTACAGCCATTTGTCAAGATGAAGGCGACCCCATACTATGTCAGTCGTCGTTGTTATTTGATCATACTTCACCAAGCTGGCCAGAAATTAGGGGTTTTGGCTAGCCATTGCGCCCTGTCAGATGTGCTTCTGCGGCCATCTGGAATACTCTTCCGATATTAGGAAGCCACTGGAGCTATACACTTTAAAATCTAGATTTAAAAAAACCTAATATTTCGAACTGTTTTTTGTGTTTAGTTAGTTGTCCTTCCCCGCATTTACGATTAGCTCGGTTTGCTACGTACGGTGCGAAAGAAGTGGCAGGGGAGGCTGGAGTAAACAGGGGCGAAGGTGGCAGGGCCGGTTCAAATAAAACTCGCCACTGATTTTAGCCATTGCACGAATTGTACTCGGGCTACAGGCTTTTTAGCACCGTGTGCTTATCACTACACCATAAACAACAGTATGCATTAAATTAAGTGAAAGTGCATTTTTAGAAACAATTCAACATACATCGGACAAGTGTCACGTAACAAAAACCCCACTGGAAAGTTATCCTGTACATTTTCATAAATCAATGTGTGCGTGAAGCTTTAAGCCGGGGATGTCAGCCTAAGTGTATGCACAAGTAGTATAATGGGGATGAAATGCCACTCACTCTGACATAGCATTGTAATTAAGCCAGCCCAGCAGGAATCTACTTAAACAGCAGGGGTTCTACTGGAATCATGTGGCGCTATCCAACTTCATCTACTCAACATCATTCACTTGTTGTAGAATGTGACCATAGTTCATCGGTTGACAAATCTGGAGAAAGTGTGCAGATTAAATGCATATTACAGAAAATTACACACGGAACAATTTTTTTGTATGTTATCCAAAATGATTCGAGCATGTATTTCAAGAGAATACCATTTAATAATCGATGTAAGTGCTCACATTTTTAAACCAATTGTAATCAAGGTAAAATGTGAACAATGCAATTGATTACAGTCGTATTTAAATTCATATTTAAGGTTATTTTAGGATCATTATGCATGAGCAAATGCAGCACGTAGTTTTTTTTTGGTTCGTTTCCATTACGTTAATTAGAATCATGAAGGCATTTTTTTTTTCGTGAGAGAAATATTATCCTACCTACCTTGGAAGCCACAATGCCGAATTTCCCATTACGCTACTAAAACCACAGTAACAGGTTCCCGGTGACATCGAGCGATCATCAGGGAGGAATGGATGTGGGTGCCCTTCCTTTTACTGCCTGTGCACTTCTGCGCTTTTGTTTTACACACGCATTGCTCATACTAAATGTGAATAAGAGATCCCTAGCTGGAGTCATTACTAATATACAACATACGAGGATGGCAGTAGGTACATGAGAATGCTACTGTTATACAGGTTATTTTTTTTCTCCATTGGTTGAAGATTACATCGACTGTAAATGAGCTGTAATGTTACAGTTGAGTGACAATGCCGCATCCAGTATTTTATCAGCACAGCAGGCGTTTATAATCTAAACAGAAGATACAAACAGGGAGTTTTGAGACCGTGTTAGACTCTCTCAGCACGGTATTCATGCTGGGTGCACACGTAGGCTTTATAGCGGTGAATTCCCAACATTTCTGAACCCGAGCAACCTCACTTGCAACAGACATCCTCAGCGACGATGGTGCTGCTGAGGTTGTACAGCTGCTGAGCATGTCGAGGGGGGGGGGGTGAGTTGTGTAAATTGTGCTTGTGTTGTTTTTTTGGTGAGGAGACGAAGTATAAGGGTAGATGTGTTGTCAGCTCATCTATTCAGTAACACTGGAAGGTGCCTTTCAGGCAGTCTTAGGCATATTCACTTGAATGGCAAGCTACATGCTGCACGAAAAATATCTGATCTGAAACCAAGTGGTCTCCTAGGTTTTGGTTAGACCCACATACTGAAATACCAATGATTTTAACTTCAAAATGGCAAATTTAGGAACATATTAATGCGGTTACGTCGGGTGCACCTTTCATTTTGGTGATAATTATAAATTACACAATGCATGACTAAGACGGTCTACATAACACATATCGTCTACAAGCAGAATTGATTTGGATGAAAACATTATATTTCAATACAATTGTTGCATTGGACTATTTTTGATCAATTGGAAAAAAAAGAATATTGATTTGCGTGTGGGGAAAATATTGAAACCTTATAAAATATATTAAGTGGCTTTAATTCATACATAAGAATGCAGTGTTTAATAATTATGTTTAAACACAGTTGTAAATAGTAACAAAACAATTAATTGTGAATAATAATAAAACTTGTAAACTGTTAATATAGCGGAGCAAACAGTGGTTTACCTCTTCGTGGCTTGCAGAATTAGTTTAATTTGCTTTGCTTAAAAATTACTCTAAATATGTAACAGTTAAATGATATATCACAATGGGCACGACGAGATGATTCAGGAATCAATTCCTCCTCGTCTAATTATTTTCTATAATTCCGCTTATTTTTCCTTCTTTTAATTTGCTTAATGAACCGTTTACGTGGAACCATTTCTATGGAGCATAAACACTGTAATTCATTCCCACGTGTTCGATTCCATGAATCCACAATCCGCTGCATTGATTGTGAATGAATTGACCAAGCCTATTGTTCAGCAAGAATTAATGGAACTGCAGAGATATTCAGTGCCTATACTTTAGGACTCTAGGTACAAATAAAGTGACTGACTACTAGTCTCGATTATGCCGTATCTTCAAGTAAACTTTAGCATGACAGTGGTATGCTGGTTTTTAACGATGTTGTTCATGGTTTAATTTCGCTTCCGACAGAAGTCTTGATTCCCCTTCTGGGACTGCACTGACACCATCCTATAATCTCACCTGGATCCAGAAGAACGCTGGTGAACAGAGTGGAACAACGTGGACGTACATAATAAACACCTCTTTTGGGGTAACCATCAAACGCATCAGAACATCAACAGACTGATGCCAAACTTAAAGACAATCCACATTGTGATTGTGCCCATGCAACCTCAACTGCAGATCATATAGAAAACCACTGTAGTCTGAACCCCTCTCGTGGCTAGCAGACCTCGACATTGGTATTTTACTCCTGAACATAGTGGCATACACAGGAATAGAATGAAATTGTTCAATGTCCTACATTTACTCGTAAAGTAGTCTGGGTAGAGTGGTAGGAATTGCACTGAGCTATGAACCCGACAACGTAAGTTTCATTCCTGCCACGGCTACCATCAGTGGCACATTCTACCTGAGACAGTGTTGTCCCCCCCACCCCTCCTTACCAAACTCTTCGCAAGTATGATTGTGGTAAAGAATGGTCAAACAATCCCCTGTGACCACAGCATTTTGAGACCTTCATTCGGCAGTGGATTTACAAAGGGTTTAAGATTATTTTATTATTAGTTTATTAAGCTATTATTAGTTAATTGTTGCACTAAAATGCGTCTACCACTATTAGCCTAAAAGCTGATCCAAAACCATGCCTGATTGGATTTACTGACATTCTGATCGATTCCATGATGCGACTTTGTTTAGAATTGGATTTTCAAGGCAGTCTGGACCATATTATCATATAAAAAAAATGCACAGCCCAAACCACACGTCTCCTCATGTGTAAAATAAGGAATTCAGACACAATGTTCTCATCATGCTGTCATTATATTGTGCTTGAAATATAATAAGTTCACATTTTGAAGCTTTGCTTTAATGCACCATTCGTAAAAAAATTGCAAAAAAAACGTTTGGCAAATCATATAGGTCACGTGATCACCGGCTCTAATGAGTAACAATTTAAGTGCACTTTAAACGGACGTGAAACGTTGGTAAAATGAGAACTTGTAATAATAAACTAACATGAAGCTCCTTGAATGTATTTTGAAAGAGTTGTGGTTTTATGATTTTATTATAGTGGCATTTTACTTCATAATGCATGCAAAAACATGATCACAGCTTGATTTTGTTTTCAGGTGGTAATTCTGCCCGTAAAAATTCTGCCAGTATAAACTTTGAAGTATTTTTTCAGCTGAAAATGGACGCACAAACAAAATAAAGACACATGCATAATATTCTTCTTATTATTATTTTTTATTTTAAAGAGGCATGTTGTTTAACGAGTACATTTCAAAAATATGCAAAGTATTTATGGACTTAAAAGTAGAATACTGAATAAAACATTTGCCCCAATATTAAATTTGTGAGGATTGTTTTAAATACAGTGAGGGAAAAAGTATTTGATTCCCTGCTGATTTTGTACGTTTGCAAATCAATTTATAACATTTTTGACATGCGTTTTTCTGTATTTTGTTGTTGTTACTCTTTGGTTCTTTCGGTAAAGTCACGTATAAAGATAAAATAATAAATTAAATCATATCTTTATACGTGACTTTACCGAAAGAACCAAAGAGTAATCCCTGCAGTCACGAAAGCTCCAAATTAAGATGTGTTGTTGTTATTCTGTCTCTCACTGTTCAAATAAACCTACCATTTAAATTATAGACTGATCATTTCTTTGTCAGTGGGCAAACGTACAAAATCAGCAGGGGATCAAATACTTTTTTCCCTCACTGTACATCTGAAAATTGATAGATATCATTGCAAAAGGATACCACGACTATTTTAGCTGTACAAATGCAATAGTAATGTTTTTTCCATATATTGTGTATTGTAGCCCCTCTAGTGGCTGCAGGAGTTATATGATCTAATTACAAACAATGTTTCTTAAAAATATATAATTTATTGCACTAAATTTTAATGTATGTATCACGAGCCTAATAATGTATTCTACTCGATAATATGATTATTTGTTACATCCTCATTCACCACTATCATCATCATGAAATGCTGCCTTTATTAACTGCTGCATTTCAGCGACTCAAATGTAGTTGATATGCAGTGCACTTGAGAACATGTCCTTCACACATACCTCTATTAACAAGCAATGGACTGTAACAGTCTTCATGAGCCTGGTCTCCACAGCAATGTTCCTCATTAAAACGAATCGGGTATACTTAGCTCCGTGAACATCAGCGACGTGAACATTTTCATCACTCTTCATTTGTTGACCTTGTTTTCTCTCCGTGACTTGCATTACATGAGCTACTGGCTACATGAGCTCGTATTATATCTGTAAACTCTACAAACACGTAAATACATTGTGTACACACATATTGGATGACCATAATTATATATAAGCTAAGCACACATACACAGCATAGTATATCATACACTATTTAATAGACCACGCTCTTCGATTACGTTTGCAACTTGTTTAAATAACTTTCTCCGTCACATGCTAATAGCTGGAACTTTGTGTCTTCTCCAGGGGAAAATATCATGCTTGAATTTTCATGAATTTATTCATCAAAATGTACTTTCACATCCACTACTTTTAAATATGTAAATACCAGGTTCCATAGATATAAAGATGTAATACATAAATAGTAGTGCTAAATGGATAAAGAGGGGTAATACCTATAAAGATGTGTTTGCAATGCTTGTAAACTAATTGTTCTAATTACATGCTCAGTCTTAATTACAATGTGACATTACCATTTGTGGGAGCTAAGAAATGGCCTTAAATTGTTTCCTCGTACATCATTGAGAAGGCTATGAGCCATACATTAATACCAATTGAGCCACGTGAAGCTTGTCAGGCTTTGATAAGCGTTGACAAGTGATGGATCCTCAATGACATATACTCAGCTGCCTCTTTGCCCACAGATTCAAGAGGCATTCTTTAGTTACCAAAACTGTTCAGTATTGGGGCACATTTGTAAAGTTTATCAGAGCAAGTAACTGGGCATTGGTAAAAATAAGCGCACCACCAATGAAAAATAATGTATGTTTTAAGAAACAGAATTTGCAGAATGTTTTTAATTCTGATAGAGTTCCACATCCATCATAAGCTTACTTCACTTGAATAGCATTATTATAATGTATAGCCTGCCCTCTGGATTTACTGCTGGATGAAAGCCTACCCACTCAGTTTCAATGGCGGGGCTTGTTTGACCATACTTTACCACGAAGGTCAGTGCAGGTTAGTGTAGAGGGGAGTGGAGAAAATCCCTGCCATGACTTACCCTTGAATAAGATCACATAGATGCCCGAACTAGGTGCAAAGCTCCACGTTTTATTTTAATTATTTCTGGAGTGTCGGTGTTCATTTTAAGCAGAATTCAGCACAGCAGGCAGGTTTATACCATTATACTGAGAATGTGTGCGATTTTCTTCAAGCTAACAATGTTAAGTAATAGTAAAATGTAAGTAACATCGAACGTAGAGGCACTAAGAAGCTGGCACACTAGTTATTATGCAGTGCCTGAAATAGCCAACATATTTTTTAAGAAGCTTACACGTCTAGCTATGCATATACTTATATACATTTAAAATACTGTACTTGAATTTACTGTATTTTCACGGCTGATAAAACTAAATGTACGAGTATAAACTACGTAAAGAAAGATGTCAAATCAGTTACCATTGACACTGCTTGGTCTCCATTAAGTGGAAAGCCTATTTATTCTGCCCTTCCATAATAATACATAACACGAATTAATTATTCACGTAATTTTTTTAAATATAAGTAACAAAATAGATGAGCAGACAATATTTATTCTACTCAGATCAAACATAGAAGTATTCATAATCGAGTTTTTTTTGGGTTAGATCGCGTAAGTATATAAATGTGTAATTAAAACCCACCACCATCCGACACAGCTAACTAGTGAGGGTTGTCACGTAAACAGAACATGCCAATTCGTCACTTAGTACAGCACACCGGTGTGTTGGAGAGCCAAGCCACAACATTTACAATCTGAGTACTCAGATCTCCAACACCGGTGTGTTGGAGAGCTTGGCTCTCCTCTGGAGGTTAGGGGGCGAGAGAGCCAGGGATGGTGCAGCAGTACACAGGGGGCCATGGCACTCCATGTGAACCCGGAGGCCTGGTGACCGGAGGTCATTGGGGGGAAGAGGAGGCCTCGTTTGTGGCACTTCGCGAGGCCCTAGTCAACGGCCCTCCCCTCCGTTACCCCAATTTCGCTATTCCTCGATACGGACGCGAGTGACGCCGGCATTAGCGCAGTCTTGTCTCAGGTAGTCAACGGGGTGGAGTGTGTCATCGCATATGGTAGCAGGGTACTTTCCCCTGCCGAACAGTGCTACTGCGTCACGCGCCGCGAATTCCTGTCAAGTGTTTTTTGTGCGGCTGTACCGTCCATATTTGTATGTCTGGCACTTCGCTGCGCTGTAATATGCGCTGCGGGTCGACCAGCCATCCAGCCAACTTCCACGTTGGTTCGAGATCTTCCAAGATTTTTCCTTCACCGTGTCGTACAGGAAGGGTACTCAGCACTCCAACGCTGATGCCCTGTTGCAGTTGCGTGCCGAATGTGCATGCTTTTCGGGCTCTGGGCACTGTAGGCGGCCAGTTGACGATTCGGGCCCCGCCCCTTGCAGCATCGGCTGAGGGGGCTCGCACGGAAGTGACGGACAGTCCTGTGGCATGTGACGCCATCATTGAACTTGACCTCACTGAATGGGGACGTCTCCAGATGGAGGACCCATCCCCGGTGAAGTTGTGTCGCCGTGCCAATCATGCTGATGGTGATGGTAGCCATAGGGGCCTGGCTCCGGTCGTCTCAAGCATCATTGAACTGGTCGCACTGGACATTCTGGGTTCCTTTCCCGTTACCCCCCGGGGAAATATATATTTACTGGTGGGGGTGGAATATTGTTCGCGCTGGCCTATGGCCTGGCTGCTCCCAAACAAGTTGGCGGCTGCCATCACTGACGCCTTCTTGGATGGTTACATTATGGATAAGGGTGCTCCTGAGCGTTTATTGACTGACCAGGATAATAACTGTTCTTCCAAATTACTGTGGGAGGTGAGCGAACTATTGGGCACAAATAAAATTCGCATGTCACCATACCATCCCCAAACGGATGGTATGGTTGAGTGCCTGCACAAAACGCTCACCTCAATGCTGAGCCACCAGGTCAGCGAGTCCCAGCTTGATTGGGCCTTGCGGGTCCCAGGTGTGCTGGCCACATACCGCATGGCTCCTCATGCTTCCAGCGGCTATTCGCCATTATATTTGATGTACGTCAGGGATCACGACCCCCCAATTGACGTTCAACTGCGCATAGCGCCTCCGCTCCCTAAATCGAAGATTTCCGAGGTGGCACCCTTCAACATTCAGAGGCTGTCTGAAGCACGTGAAGCTTCTAGGGTGCATTATAATTTGTGCCAGTTGGCTAATGAGCGCCTGCGGAATCGGCGTGTTTTGCACCATGAGTGGGTTGTGGGTGACAGGGCATGGCTCCATTGCCCTCAAGTCCCGGTGGGTACTTCGCCCAAATTATTCAAACCTTGGAGAGGGCCGGTCGAGATCATTCAGTGCTGGTTTGTCCACCCATCACGCCTCAAGCCCTTCGTCGCTCCGTGCGATTCCATCTCACCTCCAAAATGCAGGGGCCAAGTGTGTGACGTGTCCGGCAAGTGCAGTGCCAGCCTCTGGAGGTTAGAGGGCGAGAGTGCCAGGGACGGTGCAGGGGTACACAGGGGGGCATGGCACTCCATGTGAACCCGGAGGCCTGGTCACCGGAGGTACTGGTCCGGGGGCCCTAAAGAGGGGGCTGGGCGACCACGGGACTAGGACCAAATCCCTCTCAAAGGCTCGAGAAGGGGGGCTTGGCTAGGGGCAGAGTAAGCCCCGCCATGGGCAATATAAACCAGAGTCCTGAACGGGTCCGGCTGGCGGTTGCAAAAATCAAGACCGAAGCCGTCATCTGGAGAAGACCTGCCCGACTGCGAGACCATGACCCGAGCCGAGATAGCCACCCTGTGTGAGCTAAGGTGAGCTAGCCCGGAGGAGATACCTCCCTAGGGTAGCTCGTGAAGGGGCAGATATACCCCTTCGTGTTTAGGACTTTATTGTTCAATACACGTGTTGCCTCTAAGAAGTCTCTGCCTCCCTGGTGTGAACCACAATAACAGTATGAGACAATGGAACTTCCAGGATAATAGAGCCTTCCCATGGCAATGCCTATTTGTTATTGGCCGTTGTGTAACACGATCTTATAATTTCAGAAGCAATGGTTTTGTATCCTCAAACTTGACCATTGTTCCAGTACTGACGCTACTCCAAGAGTCAGAATTATTTCGATCCACTTTTAATGTTGCCACTTGAATATAATTAAGTCCATGAATCTCAAAATATTTTACATCAGTGCATGCATCTTTGATTTAAGGCACAGATGCTCTTTCACAGAATATGGGGGGTGAGCTATGCAGGATAGCATACGGCTATAAGACCATTAAATGCTCTTGCAGATTTTGCTAATTCGATATAGATCACAGGGGAAAACTCTTTATTGTCTCTATATGTGGCCAACACGCATTAACCAGATATTAATTCTGCAGTGCAATTAAGTTTTATTGCTTTGCTGTGCACTGGCATATCGGATGGTTATGAAAGTGAGGGACCCACAAAGGGACCAAGTCATATTTGGTACCTCACCAGGGTGAACAGAAGAACACTCGGTGGTCTTCTCAGCTCATGACACTCGGATCATCACTTGGTTCCCTTTCCTATTGCTAGGTCTTTTATGTAAGCGGTGGCGAGATGATAACTACCTCAACAGTTATACAGGAGGTCGTGGATTCGATCCCGATCTTGATGCCTGTATATTTGGAGTTTCCATGTTCTCCCTGTGGTCGCATGGATTTTTTTCTGGGTCCTCTGGTTTCTCCATCCGCATTTAGAAACATGTGTTTAGAGTATTTGGCTGCTATACATTTCGACATATGCCACTTCGATGAGCTATCATTTGTGGCCAGGTCGCTTCTAAAAAACAATATTATAGCTCAATGGGCCTTACCTGGTGGGAAAAAAAAGTTTAAATAAATAAAAGTTCTGGAGTAACCATATTTTGATATATAGCAACATTGAACAAAATCTCGCATGATACTTTCATTAATATATTGTCACGATTATTTTGTGCTATGTCTACATGCATCCATGGCAATTTGTCAAGACATGACCTGGTCAATATAATTGGTGCTGGGCTAGCAAACTTATTTTAAATGTACCTTTGTTCCCTTGTATCAGATTGTACTGTCATTGCTGCCTTTTATACAAGGGACTAACTAAATATATCAGTAAAGTCAGTCATTTAAAAGCATCAGTACTAAATTGAACTGTTTCTATCCCATTTAAAAGTACATCAAAAACTTTACTTTGAAGACTTAACATGTCTGAGAGCGGCGAATGCTACTGTGAAGGTGCCCTTCATACCTACCGTTATAAAAAAAGCAATGGACTGTAACAAGACCTATGAATCATGTGATTCATGTTGCTCTTATTAAAATTAATTCAATTTCCCTACTGTGGGAGGAAAGGAGGAAACAGCAATTCCCATTGCTCTTCATTTGCTCACCATGTCCAGCTGCGAGACATTGGCTAAATGAAAAGCGCTTGGATGTTTGAGTCGCGGGCACCTTTAATAGAAAGGGTGCAAGGTCATTATTTAGTGCCGTGCTACATTCAGCCACAAACAACGCTATTATATCCAGAAAGAACTGCAAAATGGAGACCCGAATTAACCTCTTTGTATTCATGCACCTCGGTTTGTAAAATCCACAGAAACGACTCAGAATTTTAATGAGCTATATAAATTTATAGCTGGTCTGGGGGAAGAGGTTGGGGAGGAAATAATTTGTTCATTTTATGTGATGTAAAGGGTTTCTTTTTTTCCCTGGAATAGATATATATATGACCATTTATTTTCATTAACAACCGCTTAATACTGATATGATGAGGGTACTAATCAGGTAAACTTGGAATCTGAAGAAATAACGGCACAGAAAACAAGGGCATATCTATTTTTGTGATGTATTTAGATTTTCTAAATGTGTTTTCATGGATATCATAATTTTCCATAAATATGATTAATATATTTCTAGTCATACATATTTTTAAAAGGAAATCTTGATTTTGATGCACCTAAATATATTCTGACGCAACAATTATCATGACACAGTACTTAGAGAATCCAATGAGACGGCGATTTTCTTCTTCCTCGTGTTTGGACTTTATCATCATAACTATTATTTGTGTGTCTTACTACATTTAGAAAACACTTTCAATCATAGCTACGGCGATTAATTACAAACATGCTGCAAGGTGCTCGTGGGAAAATTCAGAATCAGAGGTACATGTATGTGTTGTGACTATTTTACAACAGCCAGCGAGACAACCACTCTCATTCCAATATGCCTTTATGGCCAAGCAAGTGTATTACAAATTTCACTATATAACACCTATAGAAAACATGCTTGCTTTGCACATTTAACACACACACAGCCGAAGCAAGCCTCAGAGTGGATACATCATCTTTAGTAGAATGCAAGTGTTTTCTTGAAGAACACATGTTTTATTAATTGCTTCAACATTGTGACACTACAAAAGGACCTTGTTGTAAAGTTATACATTTACTCAGTTATACATTGTCATATAAAACAAATTAAATTAATGCTATGGGCTTTAACCTTGTGATAGTCAATGTGGTTCCAATGAGATCATTCATCAAGATAAAACATTTTTGTGCATTTTACATGCATAAAATGATACATTCATAAACAAAGGTCATCTTATTCGGAAGGTTTACCAGAAGCACATTTTATATAATAAATCTAAAATTGTAAATGCTTTTGTCAGACATCTAACTTCATAATCAAAGTTACATATGGATATACAATGAACATTTAATGGGAAAAATAGATATCTGAGCAGTTCAAGATCAGCATTTTGCTCATTGTCCAACACAACGTCATATTTTAATTATATTTTGGGTGTTAACTTAATTCCCACGCACACACATTTTAGTCTTGGACATAATGTCAAACTGAAGTCATTTAAACAATGCGGATTTCCACATTTATCCCAGCTTTCTTTGGGCATCTATATCTAATGAAACTAATGGGAGAATGGTTTAACACCATCTCTGCCCACTTAACAATATAAATGGGGACCCCACAGTTAATCGATTGGCAAGGAATGTGTGGCTCTCTTGCACTCTCTCGAGAGAGAAGGTAATTTAGTGATTGCAGGGTTGCACCTTTCCCTTTTACCTTATTATGAAGAATAACAGCCACATTTATGATAATACTTCCCAGATGCACCAAGTATACTCGATCTGAAAGCTTGGAGCTTGTTGCTGCTCAAAGCAGCAGTCATTTTCATCAGAAATGGAAATCCAAACTACATGGGGGAAAGTATCTGAAGAAATCCACTGGGTCTGCGACCGTTCATTAGCATGATCAAATTTTTAATTAATGGCACCCATATTATGACATGGCCATGCATTATAAGCCTAGTAATGAGGTCACATTTGCATACGATGATGCCATAAACAAGCAGATTATATGACAGATGCTTCCACTTAATTTGAATCTTATGAAATATGAATAAGAAAAGTAACAGCTACCATTGTATTATGGCTGTATAATTCCTATAAAAAACCTAATTAAAATTACCAGTGATATTTATTGACACAGACACGTTGCATGAAGTTGGAGTGTCTTTCTCAAATGAGAGGATGGACTTTAAATAATTGCACAGACTCCCACACAATAAACTGCATCCATAATTGGCACGAAGAGGCATACAAAAGCTTCCACGTTCACAATAAGTTTAATACATCTGGTAACTTCGCTAGAATAGAAGATTTAATCTTTTCACCATTGCTCAAATCAGAATGAACCCATGATCTGCTGGGATATTAACAATTATCACAAAAGTTTTGCATACTGCTTTCGTTGGGAAAGAGTTAATGCTCCCCTATACTGAAATGAGTACGAGGAGTTATGCATCTCCATTGGTAGCCCTGAGCTAATTTTGGATATTCCACATTCCTGTTCTGATAGCAGGCGTTTCCATATGAGATCCAAAGAGGACTTCAGACGAAGCAAATCTGACTTTACAGACATACACCAGACTGAGCCAATATCCAGCTACAATCGGAAGTCATGTAAACTTTCAAACCGAGGACTATGCCACAACATTCACCTGTTTAATAGACTAAATTACTGAAAATAAATAAACCGATCACATGAGTAGTACTATTTCAATTGTCATAAATTGCTGAAGGCATTACAAACAATATCATGTTAACTGGATCTGACAAATTCTGGCAGTGGAATGTTTGTTGCATGATGTGTATAACCATAATGTATATAACGGTATTGTGGTCGCTATTTATTTTGTTGTTTGCATGTTCTTAAATGAGAAAAGTTCTCCCTCAAAAGATGGGAAATCGATATATGCCTTTATCAGTCCATTTGTTTATGCAGTTTGTAATCCACCAGCCAGAGCTTTATGTCTTTCATTAAATGTAGTGTTTTTTTTCTCATTTATACGTGCCTTTGAGGCATTATATAACACAAACCATTATATATTGTAATGATCAGCATGCAGAGTATATGTATGGCAATCAATCTCCCTCAAAGTGTGCAAAGTGTTTGTCTGTATATCGCTTTCATCACTGTTTTATGGAGCCAAGCCATGTGCTTTCTTGCTGTGAATCAACTGAATGTCTTTGACAGTGACATTTACCAACTCTTGCAATATGCACACACGCTTATTACCAGTAACAGAAAGTTAAAGCCAGTGCTCAAATAATGTGAAGTATAGACCCGCTAGCTGTTAATTATACAGTTGTAAATAATTAGGGAGAATCGTATAGCATGCCACTAACTAGGAAATAATTTCCAGAAAACATTGTATAAAATAGATTATGTAAAGGATGGCACATATGAAAATATGTAACAACTCTGTTGTAGTGAAACACAAATCTAGATTGAAACACAGTTGTTCAGCCCTTCAAGCATGCTTTCCTTCTATTCTTCTTTTCCAGGATTAATATTTTTTGCAAAAATAATGACATAGCAGTCAATATGTGACATTGTCCGGTGCGAGTATGAATGTTGGCCAATGGTTGAGACCGACTATGGAGTGCAAGCCAAAGGAAAAAACACTCCTGAGAGGGTGATCACTATTGAGACAGAGTAATGAGATCAGCTAATGTGCAGGCGCTAGATGGATGACTGCATTGGCTGATCATGAGGGAAGGCTACAACTCACAGTCCTTAAATCAGCAGCGGATAGAACATGGCTACTAATGATGAATAAGATAGCACACGATTCCCGAATGAAATCATCTCAATCCTGAGGGGTCACCCCTTGGGGCACTTCTAAACTACTTCTATTTTTCCGTACACAACACGCTGCAAATATCTCTGATGCTCTTTGAACTACATCGAGCTACTCTATGGCACCCCCATTGTGCTACATTACACATGCTGAGCAGCCCGACCAATATGGCCCAGTGACTCATACACTAGTTTTGTAATTATAGTGTGGTTTAGTAGTTGGTAAAGTTCACTTTCATCCTGGTATTCTGGGTGTGATCTCAGCCATGCAAGGTACCCCAGTGGCAAGAGGCATTATAAGCTGTCGTGGGTGTCCCACAGTGTTTACACGCAGCACTGAGGAGATAAACGTGTCCGGATCCTGGCCACACCACTCCTTGTTGTTGGCTTTAGCAGAAACTTGCAAACAACACACACAATCGACAGGAGGTACAAGAACAATGGTCTTGCATAATGTGCATGCATAATGTACGTTGATTACCAAATAAACAACCAAACTGGCAATGGATACCCATCGTCGTTTATGTGCATTCATTATCCCCCCCCCCCACTTCGCTCAACAATGGCTCACAAGTGACATCATCATATCTACCCCTCTATTTACGGAACGAACCAGCATGATTTCTCCACAAATCTGGCTGCTGCCTGATGATGCCGGTTGTAATTACTGGCGAAGCATCGTACTCAGATTGTGAATGTTGTGGCTTTGTTCTCCAACACACCGGTCTGCTCTACTAGTGTAAGAACAGTACGGGGTGATGTAGGGACAGTACGGCTCCCCGTGGCCATGGTTACTAATTAACATAACCGGAACAGACAGGATCACGTTAGGGTAATGTGGGACCTAAGTGGTTGCTAATAATGATTGATGCGACAAGCTTTGATAAGGTCGAGTGAGGGGAACCACGGGACCTAACGGTCGTAAATTGTAATAAGGGCAGAGACAGACAGGGCCAGGTGCGGTGAGAGAGGGTTCGGGAATAGGGGCGTGGCCGGGTCGTGAGGGGGATAAGACCAGGTGTGGACCGGGGCTCTGGGCTGCTGTTGTGGGGGAATTGCCGTCGCCGTCGTCACCTTGGAGCGGATCGTCTTCATCATACTGGAGTAGGCACCTTGTAGTCTTGGAAGGCTAGAGTTATGTTGTCTCAGAATAGAGTTATCTAAGTTACACAAGTGTATGTAGTCACTCGCGGTTACTCGTTAAGTTATCAGTGAGTCGGCAGACTTTATTCATAATAAATATACATATAACTGAACAAGACGGAGTCTCTGAGAGCTACATTAGACTAGTAACGAATTGGCATGTTTCGTTTACGTCACAAACCTCTTACTAATTGGCTGTGTCGGGTGGTGGTGGGTTTAACGACACATTCATATATTTACGTGATCTAACCCAAAACACCTGTATTATGGACTGCTGTATAAGGTTTACAAAGTTAATTGTGAGTGCTCTATATTTGTATTTTCATATGACAGAGTGGGCAAGTTTGTTGTGAAGTGCAATTAAGATTTTTCCGTAGAATAACATAAACACGTTAAATAAAATAATAACATCTACCAACAGTGTTACCTGTAATTTGCATTCAGGTGCCTTCACAGTTGGATTATGCTCAATCTCCGAATTTTGGATGTTTGCAATTTACCGATATTTTTCCAGAATATAATAAAATAACAGGGAACAATTGTCATTTACCAGTGCAAGATAATCTTGTTTCTTTTTTACCAGGGGGCTTTTATTAAATGGGATTTTAAAAAAAAGTTAAGATTAATCAAAATAAGATGTATTATTTGATTTCCAATAGTAATTTCAAAAATCCATCTTATATTTACTGATCTTATTATTTTGTTCATAAATGCTGAATAAAAAATAGCATTTATATTTGTATTATGAACAGATTGATATCGTATGCTGCATTTTAATCTTGAGTTTGTATAGCATACAGTTGTCATGAACGCAGGTCACTTTTGCAAGGAATCTCAAAACATTTTAGAAGCTTATATTTAGATTTCCAGTAAAGAAAATATATATTATTTTAAGGTCTCTTGCATCAACATCATGCAAATGTATTTATGCTTCTGAATGGTATGTTCTTTTGCAGCTATGAGTAATTACATCACAATGATGCTTTTCATTAATTTAACTATAATCTCCAAGAACACTTTATAATCCTGTGGAAAAAATTTCAAACAATACACGGAAAATTTTCTAAAAAGCATCGAGCCTTGTGCATTATGCAAAAACCATGAAATGTCCCTGAAGAACTACATTGCGATTTTCTCATCTGAGGTCACCATCAAATACATTTTAGCAAATGTGACTGACAGGAAGCAGTGAGATGGGGAGACAACTGTAGACCAGTTTTGTGTGTATTAGGACTCATCAGTACAGTACAGTCACCAATACTCACTGCTGCAAAGTCTGCCTTTGGAAACAGCCAGTGGTTATTGCTGCTATTATGTAAGAACACAGACACTGACAAAAGTTGAAGGTCGATCACCGGACAAAGTTGATATTTATGCTTGCAATTGCAAGTTGAGGAGCATGTGGAGTAAGGGACAAATGCAAATCACAAAATTATATGATATTGACTCAAGTGGGCTTGGGCAGGACATATTGCAGGCTGGGATAGGTGGCCTACAGATGAGCCCAGTGACAGAATAACAGCGAAATGAGAGATAGAACCCCATGATGAATCAGTGAGTTCCATTCATGTACAGGCATTCGATTAATTGTGGGATCGCAGAATTATGAGGGATGGTGTGGTGTGGAGTGGATAGGCAGTGGATGTGCAAACCTCGCTAAACGCGGGGGCGTGGGGGCGTTACTTTTCCTGGAAAATTCCGTGTCAGGCAAAAACCCGTTAGACAAATAATATACCTTATGTGAAAATAGGGTTGCGTTCCTGGCTCTGAAATTATCACTCTCTTCATCTTTGTTTAACTAATTCACACTATTTCTGCCCTTGTTATTGTACTAAAGGATGCTGAGTCGCTCTCCATTCCCACTCGACCCAGACACTTAAATCCCAGCCCGACGGTCGCTCCTAACATCTTCACTTGAACGTCCGTGGTTCGTCATATAGGTGTCCGTCTGACATCCTCAACAAGTGGGTGGCTGGACGCATGCGGCAGAATGTGAATATTACTGGTAGGAACCGCCAGGTTACACCAGCCCACAGGAGATGATTGTGTCCGTCCGTCGTGCAGGAAGGGGCTGGGTGGGGAGGGGCTGGGTGGGGAGGGGAGGGGTTGGGTGGGGAGGGGCTGGTTACCCCGTGGTGCCTTTATAAAACTCAACGTTTAACCTACTCACGCCGGCTTGTGCCCGCCCTCACAGTCGGCCATATTTGCGGAATACACCATGCCGCCATTGACCCTGGCCATTGACCGAGCAACCCAACGTTCCTACCAGCTCCCTCCGCAGGAATGTGTTTGCGTTGTGCCATTATGCCTGAGCATGTCGAGTGTTTTATTATTAGCACACAAATGTACACGAAAAAAAGTACACACCTTGCAGCACACTCACGGCACCGCTTTTGGATGCGGAGATGAGAATGTTAGCATCAAACCGCATGGAGCTGAAACATCACTCACACCCGTGTTCCGGAAAACAGACCTCATCAGGTAACCCGTGTAGACCCGAAACACGCGTTCGATAAAGACGCATTGGGCAAGGTTTTCCTGGAAATGAAATATACATTTCTACAATTGCCAACTCAAACACCTAAGTGATCAAAAGAGTTTTTTTATATTTACACAGTTCCTCTAATTTACATGGTTTATTGGATATATGCTGGTATTTATACCTGTACTCTATTTGGCTGCATAATATACCTCAAGGGAATTGTTTTCGGCACAGGGTGGAACGTGATTGTGATGAATGACAGCTCTGTTTAGGTGTTGGCTTGATGGTACTGTGATGGGTGTGTATTCTGTTCACAATTCAGGAAATGTTAGGTCAGGAAAGGTTCTTCTTAATTTCCTGCACATCCAGTGCTTCAAATCGCCCTGGGCAAAGTGTTCCTGTCGGAACGCAAATCCACACAATGGTATGACATAGCAATTACACTTTAATAATAAAAAAAATTAAACAACGTATGTTGCTCAAAAGGCACTGCAATGAGTAATAGTATACCATTTTGACATATACAATTATTTTCTTTTAAAGGTTTACAGGCGTTGTGTCAATGCAAGCATATTCCATGTGAATTACTGATAATTCTATAAACGTGGCTATGATTTGGTGAAGGCAACAATGTGGGATTTGCTGAATTGTGGGAGGGGAGCACAATCTGCAATGATGCCGATTGTTGACTAAGGTCAACAAGCTAATTGCGTTAGTCAATTTTATAAAAGCTGCTTATGGGGACTGGAATATGTAATTTGAGTGCAAACACAAAGGAAAAAAACATTATGCCTCTTCAATGCTTTCACCTTGTATTGGAAAATGCTGTTATTCAAAGAGAAACTGTCTGCACAATGAAAGCATTGTAAATAAGCGAGTGTGCACCCTCCCCTCAGCATGGCATTGCTGTGTTTATCCAAATCTCTCCCCTCAATGGCTGGACACGAGGTGAATTCTTGTTTTAACAATAGCAGTAGCCTTGTTGATTGCAGATATCAAGAATGCCATGTGTATTAGGTAATTTTTCTTTTGAAATGCAGGCATTCATATGTCCATTTACATTTAAGTTCCAATTAAATTTACAAAACAGAAACTGGGATAGAAATTCCTCTCGACAGAACGTCTCACAGCATGCAAGCTTTGTTTCCTTATTTAAACATGCTGGTTTTGCTACAGCTCTTGCAAAGCTATGTCGCGAATGTGTACAAACACACATTTACATTAGTAGGAACGCAAAACACGTGGATACGGTATATTGTTCAATTGTTATTTATTAAAGTATTACAAAAGCAACGTTCATTTTATTTATCACATTGTTTATAAAAAAAAAATATTTACATATCCATACATTAATACAATTACATGCGAATCATAAGTTTATTTATATACTCATATATGTGAAAGGAACACCGTGAATGCCGAGAACCACATGCCACTGCACGAGAAAGAACGTGAGGGAGCAATATCGTGGACATCGACCCGAATTCATATTCTGATACGTTTGTATGAACTGGTGTATGCTTGCTCCTTAACTACAACAAAGTAAAGCTGCTGTTTCAGTAAACATAGACAGTGAATAAAAGCCTGCTGGCAGAAGGGTCTCCGCCAGAACGCCACTTTAGGGTACTTGGCCTTATCTTCGATGTTGGTTAAACATCTTGGAAGAGGCGCGAGTACCCACACTTTAGCCCACCGCACGTGACCTGGCAATCAACTATAACAGTGTTGTACCCATTTGCACTGCTGGGTGGACAGAGGATTTAAGAAACTTGCCCATTCATCTAACTACCGCACCAGGAGATGAAACCAGCCTCCTGTGCATTGCAAGTAACCCAGCGTGCAAAGCATCATACTATGGCACCGTTCCCTATGATGAATAATCTGTAAATTCACGTATTCTCTCGTTACTTTCACAGATAGGGAAAAAAAATACGAGGAACATTTCAGCCAACTGGCTTCGTATTTTGGGTAAAACATTGAGATCTCTCTTTTTTTTCTCACCTTCAGTATGTATTGACATGTGCTTCAACAGCTTCAAGTGTTGTGCATGTACTGCAGTCAGTTATGAGTAGAGCACAAATGAGGTCACATGGTTTTGACTGTGTTTCCAAGGACAGCACCCAAAGTGTGAAAAGAAACGGTGACTCATTTTCCCACAACATTGGGCAGGCATGTTTTTAATATATACACAGAACTATACGTATATAAAATCATAATTTTTTCTCAAGGTAATACCGACCAACTTTTCCCAATATATACATAAAAAACACACACAATGATTCGTAGGTCATGATTACTTGTCTGCATCTAATGTTTAGTAAATTTATTTGGCTGAGTCATCGAATGCAATGGTAAGTGGCTCTTGCCCTATTCTAACCTTACATGGGTGTCAATTATCAATACAGCTCATAAAATACAAGAACATGTTCTGAACGTTGGGTCAGGAAATGTCACCAAAATAGATGACCACCAGTGGACAAAAGGAATGACCGATCGGCAACAAAAAGAGGGAATCCTCATGGAGGATTTTCCAAAAATGGATACGCAGTGATGAAAGCTTTACACGTACTGAGCAAGATGGATTCCCATCTATGCAAAACCAGCGGCAGTGGTATTATGAAGGGACCTTAAACTAACCCTGGACTTAAAATGATTGATATATGCAATATGATGCATGTCAGATACATCAATTGTTATTGCTTTATTAAAAAGACTAAATAAAAACTATATTTTCACACTTACTTAGATATAAAATGTATAGTATTGTGTGCTCGCTTCCACAAAATCCAGAGCATGATCTTAATTATTACTGTTGTCTGTCTTCTTCAGAATTAATCTGATCTTATTATCCATATGTATCTGGTTGAGATGGATACATATTATAAGATACTCATCTCATATACATTAGCACGGTTGGCTAAATATGGTGCGGAAGAAGTTCAACATATATACAGCAGTGACTCACATTTGTAATTCCAAACTTAATACCAATTAAAATATGTCTCCATGCATCTCTATGCACTTTTCAATTCCTGTTGAAATTTCTTCTTTAATATCCATGCTTAGATCTGTTGCATATGTCATAATTTTTCGCATGCATTTATAAAAAAAAATTGTGTTCAAGCACATTGGAATATTCCTTTAATTATTAAGTTGGATTTTCAAAGGCACTACAACTCGCTCTCATCACATGATTATCCATTTGAACGGTCAACTCGGTTACATATGTAATAAACGACTGGACCACGATGTCTGGCTCAGTGTCCTTTATTATTCGGTTCGTGCTGTACACCCACACGGCTGTCTTTACTCTGTAGCTTCTCCACGGTGCTGACTCCAATGTCGGCCCGATCCACAACAGCAGCTCCGCTGCTGTTTCTCTCACACAGCCCCCCTTGGCTGTACTCTCTGCTGCTCTTCTCCCTCCGCAGCTCTCACAGCTTCTTGCTCTCTCTCTCTCTCTCCGCAGCTCCTCCTGGCAGCCACACCGCTGCCTCTAACAAGCAGCCCCCTCTCTCTCTCTCTCCGCAGCTCCTCCTGGCAGCCACACCGCTGCCTCTAACACGCAGCCCTCCTGGCTGTCTCCTCCCCAGCTGCACACCACTCCGCAGCTTCCTCTTATCTTCGGGGTTGGCTCCCGATCGCCGTCGGCGCCCCCCCTCTCCACACTTGCCCGCGTGGCCTCACTCTTTTCCGCTCACACCCCGACTACCTTCCCCTTCCGGTTTACCCGCTTAAAGCCCCGAACCTTACCCCCACGTCACATGACTCCACCCCCCGTGACGTCACCTCCGGAAGGTCGCTTACGCCCGCATTACACCACCCTCCCCCGTAGAAAAATCCCAGCCGACCTCGGCTGACCAATAGCAAATCGTAATGCGGCGAACCGAGCTTCCCCCCCTAAAGGACACTAAGCATATAATGTAACAGCAAGAACAACAACAACGCAATCAACATCAACGATCGTACAAAAGCATGCAATAAATACAACTGTAAGAAAAAAATAACAAGACAGCAACAATCAACGAAACGTAAGCGATTTGGAACGTGTGCGGGTCGCCGGCCCGTCCCGGACGGTCGGCGGCCCACTCGCAGAACGGGAACGCGATGAAAGTCGAGGAACGACAGGGGGTAATCCCCCTGTCGCAGCTGGAAGTCCACCGCCGTCCCGTGTCTCTAAAGAGTTAGTCTTGGGCTTGTCCTGTGACCGTGCCCGCAGCTGGGTCGGAAGGGCTGCAGGGCTCGAAGGTCCCGCAGACCTGGCAGGCGTCCTCCGAGCAGGGCCCCTCGTCCCCCGCAATGTCACGGCCGGCCTGTCTGGAACAGGTACGACAGGCGCTCTAGCGAGATCAATGGACGCAGGCAGGGGAGAGTCAGCAGCAACAGACCCCGGCAAGGCAATATTGGGGGATGACGCATCATGTAAGGGAGCAACATATGGTTTCAAGCGCGACGTATGCACAACCCAGCGACGAGACCCAATCTGGACGCGTGCTGTCTGTGGGTTGGGAACCGCAATGAGGCGTACGGGACCATGCCAGGGTTTGTGCAATTTCGGCGAGGTCCCCGGACGTACCTGTGGACAATGAAGCCAGGCTAGGTCCCCAACCTTCCAAGGGCACTCCCCCTCAGACCGTCGCGCATATCGCTCGTTCCGGGCCTGGGCTTTGGCCGTAGCCACGCGGGCATTCTCCCGCGCCTCCGTGACTCGGCGAACCGTGTCCTGGATGTATTCAGGAAGTGGTTTCCGAGGTCCCTTCACCCCAGTTCCCAATTGCACATCCACCGGCGGCACGTTTTCCCGACCATACATAAGGTAAAACGGCGAATATCCTGTAGCCGCATGAGGCGTCATCCTGCACGCCGAAAGCACCCCGGGGATGTGCAGATCCCAATCTGATTGTTGTTCACTCACGGTATGGCAAAGCATGGCAGACAATGTCCTGTTCAGCCGTTCAACCATACCATCCGTCTGCGGATGGTATGGGGATGTCCGTACTTTCTTAGTCCCAAGGCCCGCGCACACTTCCGCCAATAATTTAGAAGAGAAATTCCTGCCCTGGTCCGTGAGGAGTCTCTCAGGCGCCCCCTTATCCATAATATACCCAAACAAAAAGGCGTCGGTAATGGCCGCGGCCGACTGATCGGGCAACGGCCAGGCCATCGGCCAACGGGAGAGGTACTCAACCCCTACCAGCAAATATTTATTACCCCTCGCCGATGGTGGAAAAGGTCCCAATATGTCCAGTGCCACCAATTCATTGACTCGAGACACCTGAATCGACTGGAGAGGCGGCACGTAAGGATGTTTCGGCGGCTTACGTTGTGCACACGCAGGGCACGCGCGCACGTGCCCTACGACATCTGTCGCCATGCCGTGCCAAAAATAATGACGTTGCAACGTCAACAAGGTCTTCTGCACCCCTAAATGTAAGAGAGTGTCACAATGGAGGGTTCTAATCAACTCGAACCGCAAGGACGTTGGTACCACCAGGCGCCAACGTTCCTGGAACCCCTCCCGCCACATAAGCAGACCATCTCGGAGAGCGGTTTGCGGCCCCACAGCCGTACTCGGACTCCCATTGTCCTTAGCAGACCGCTTCCGCAAGGACACCAATGACTCATCCATCATCTGTTCCCGGATCCAGACAGACCGCGGCAGATTCAAAACCCCGTCAGCCGGTCCCGGTTCTATCGGAGTGTCCGACTTCTCGACGGCCAGCGTGAGCGGCTGAGGGGGGTTTGGAATCGGCGAACACCTATGCGTCCCCGACTCACATTTACAAGGGCCGCGCCGCGGTAATCTGGAAAGTGCGTCAGCGTTCGCATGGCGCACACCCTTCCGATGTTGAATTTGGAAGGAAAATTCCTGTAGCGTGTCCAACCAACGTGCCAACTGTCCGGATGGCTGGTCAATTTTAAGGGCATATTGCAAGGCCGCATGATCCGTACGCACAATAAAAGAACGACCGTAGAGGTATGGTCGAAATTGCCGTAGGAAAAAAACAACCGCCAATAGTTCTCTGCGAGTGACACAGTAGCGGGTTTCCGCAGGAGACAAGACTCGGCTACCATACGCCACGACACGCTCTACACCCCCTTTAGACTGTGATAACACCGCCCCAATACCTGTGTCACTCGCGTCCGTATCAAGAATGAATGGGTGATCGAAATCGGGATAATCCAATGTTGGGGCCGTGGCCAATAGATCACGCAGACTCCGAAAGGCCGCCTCCTCCGGCTGTCCCCAAACAAACTTCCGTCCTTTACCCGTAAGGAGATGCAAAGGCCTCGCAATCGTCGCAAAACCCGGCACGAATCTTCGGTAATACGAGGCAAATCCCAAAAACCGCCGAACATCCCCCACGGTGGCCGGAGTCGGCCAATCCCGGACGCACGCCGTCTTTTCCGGATCCGTGGACACTCCCTCAGCGCTCACAATGTGCCCCAAATAGCGGACGGACCGTTGCAGTAGGTGACATTTCTTTGGTTTGAATTTCAATTTGGCAGAACGCATCCTCGTAAACACTGTCTCCAGCCGCGTCAAATGTTCATCGAATGTGCGGCTGAAGACAATGATATCGTCCAAATATATAAGACATGTCTCCCACTGCAACCCCGTCAAAACGAGCTCCATCAATCTTTGAAATGTAGCAGGGGCCGCATTCAATCCCATCGGGAGACAGTTGAATTGAAATAACCCCTGAGGCGTACGGAATGCGGTTTTCTCCCGTGAGGACTCGTCAAGGGGAAGCTGCCAAAATCCCGAAGAGAGGTCCAGTGTGGAAAAGAACTTAGCCCCCGACAATGCGTCGAGGGAGTCATCCATACGCGGCAGAGGGTACGCATCTGCCACCGATATCTTATTCAATTTGCGGAAATCAACACAAAATCGCAATTTGCCATCCTTCTTCTTAACCAAGACGACTGGAGCGCCCCATGGGCTGTTAGATGGCGATATAATGTCCGCAGCCAACATGTCTTCCACTGCCCCCCGTACGTGTTCTCGCTCCGCAGGACTCATCCGATGCGAATTTAATCGAATAGGGGCAGCATCGCCCGTCTCAATGTGATGGTAAAGCAAGGAAGTGCGGCCCAAATCCAAATCATCGGAGCTGAACACATCGGAATATGTCAACAACAATTTACGCAGCGCACCACGTTGCTCCATGGACAGGGAAGAATTTTCGTCACATAATTGAGCAACCCAACGATCATCCGAACTCCTTGGCTCGGAAACCCCAGCAACAACTCCCCGGCTATGTGGACAATCATGGGTCGCAAACGCCGTAGTGGCATGTGCCACAACCGTACCGGCCGGGACACGGACGTTTTCTCCCCCCGCATTAAGCACCTGTAAAAACGGTAATTGATCCGGCCGGACGATGGTCTGTGCCCCCACTAACGCCAACCCGGTTGTTATCGTGGCGGACGGTGACAACAAGACCCCTACTGCTCCTAGCCGATCAGGCAGGGGCTTCCGATACCGCAAGGGTATAAGCATCTGTGTACCAGGTGGGATGTCCACAGATGCGACGGACAGCGCCTGCACTTGTACGGCCGAAGCAGGTCGCCCCCAGGGCGACGGCAGAAACGAGATTTGACGGCCCCCCGGCAGTTCAATACAATTCTCATTGATTTTGATCAAAATGGGCATCTTAGCCAAAAAATCGGTGCCTAACAAACAAGGAACCGCCAAAGATCTCGATATCAACACAACACCCGAGGCCGACACATCCCCAATAGATATCTTAGCATCCACCTGACCCACGATGCCCATGCTACCCCCGTTCGCAGCGACGCACGACCCATAAACCGGACGCACAGCCCCCGACGGAATGCCCAACAGATGGAAAATGACATCCGATATAATAGTCGCAGACGCCCCCGAGTCGACCAAAATGCGCACGTCCACACCTTGTATGGACCCCGGTACAGTGGACGAACCCGTAGCGGCCGCGACAACTCTCCGTGCCAATTTGCGCCACTGCGTAACTGAATGACAAGGCCCCGTCGATGGCCTTTCTTTAACAACAACAATAGGATCGCGCAACACAGGTGGTGGGTGAGGTGGAAAGCCTTGCCGAGTGTCTGGTGCGTGCCGACATGCCTGTTTCGGAGGATCTTTAGCCGACTTGACCGGTGCCGAGGCCTCCTGCTGCGGCGGAGCCGGGAAGCGGGCCCAGCAGTCTCTGGCGTAGTGGCCCCTACGCCCGCAGCGGAAACATTCGGCCTCGTTGCGCCGAAGCGCAGGCCTCGCCTCCTGACGGCCCCGTTCTGGTAGCACCGCGCGCGGTCTCGGCCCGCCGCGTCCCGTCCATGGAGCGGAGGCGGCCGTCAGTTGTTGAGGGCCCCGGTCATCCGGAACATAGACGGCCTGCGCAGGGTTCCATCCCAGCGCATCCCCATCTTTGACGGGCCCCCCCGTCCACGCCGTCACTTGTTTCCAGCGACGGAGGTTGAATTGCGCATCGAGACACTTAGCAGCCATCCGGGAAGTTAGCTTCTCATGCCCACACACAGGCATGGGGATCCCTAGATCCCGAGACAGCTCCAACATTTTCCCTAATATGAGAGGCTCAAGCAGGTCCTGTGGCGTCTCAGGATAAGCTGCCATGGCCAGCTCCAGCACCGCACCCCTGAACGCCACGGGCGACTCCTCTGGTGCTCGTTGTCGTTGAGCGAATCGCCGATGCGCATCATCTGGTGGCTGATAAGCATCGGCCATTTCTTGAAAAACACCACATAAAGTTGCCTTCTTATCGGTCGCTATGGAACGGAAGAATCGGACAGATTCGTCGTCCAGGAGAGTCGGCAACACCTCCAAAGCCTCCGCATCGGTCCATCTTGCTGTGCGTACCGCCGCCAAGAAGCGGCAGGCGAACGCGCTCCAGTCCCCACCGACGGAAAATTCTTTAACCGTTGTAAGGTGGCGACTCCGACTCCTCTTCCCGCCGTCTTCCAATGGTGGTGGTTGTGATGGCAAATTCAAAATGGCGTCGGCCCGCGGCGTGGCCAAGATGGCGGTTTGGCGCCACGGAGCGCGCAAAATGGCGGCCTCTTGCCGCGTGGGCAATGGCGGCGGCAGGACAGGCAACGTGGCGGCCCGCGGAGCACCACTTGCATCATCCATCGTCCCTGGCGCGACGAGATGGCATAGATGCGCCAGGACGTCCTTAAGTGCCTCCAGTTGTACCGCCATCGCTTGCCATCGTTGATCCGCGTCTGATGATGTCGACGGACCCGCCACCGCGCCAACATCCTCCACTCCCGTTCCCGTGGTCGCCTCAGCCTGGCTCTCCTCCACCACCCCAACAGGATCCGTGGTTGGAGGGAGTTCGTCGTCGTCGGACGAAGAAGCCGATGCAGGCGCCGGATTAACTTTCTTCCTCACTTGTTTCGACATGCCGTTGCACTTCCGACACCAGTGTAATAAACGACTGGACCACGATGTCTGGCTCAGTGTCCTTTATTATTCGGTTCGTGCTGTACACCCACACGGCTGTCTTTACTCTGTAGCTTCTCCACGGTGCTGACTCCAATGTCGGCCCGATCCACAACAGCAGCTCCGCTGCTGTTTCTCTCACACAGCCCCCCTTGGCTGTACTCTCTGCTGCTCTTCTCCCTCCGCAGCTCTCACAGCTTCTTGCTCTCTCTCTCTCTCTCTGCAGCTCCTCCTGGCAGCCACACCGCTGCCTCTAACAAGCAGCCCCCTCTCTCTCTCTCTCCGCAGCTCCTCCTGGCAGCCACACCGCTGCCTCTAACACGCAGCCCTCCTGGCTGTCTCCTCCCCAGCTGCACACCACTCCGCAGCTTCCTCTTATCTTCGGGGTTGGCTCCCGATCGCCGTCGGCGCCCCCCCTCTCCACACTTGCCCGCGTGGCCTCACTCTTTTCCGCTCACACCCCGACTACCTTCCCCTTCCGGTTTACCCGCTTAAAGCCCCGAACCTTACCCCCACGTCACATGACTCCACCCCCCGTGACGTCACCTCCGGAAGGTCGCTTACGCCCGCATTACACATATATTCTGCTAAGTTTTCCCGCTGTGACCCTCAGACAGATATCTCCAATTGGTTAACAAACTTGTTGTACGTAACCTTTATTTTGCTCTCATTTATTCTGAGCCCAACTCTCCAGCCCTGCTTATTAAGTTATTCTAACATGTAATGTAGTTGATTCCCATTGGACTTGGTGATCACTATGCCATCAGAAAAGCTGGTATAACATTAATGAAACGAACATGTCAAAGACCGGATAAGCTTTTCAGATGAAAATGTAAAGTACACAACAAAATTGCACTATCATATATGAGAGGTTTCATTTTTCAATACACATTTCCTCCTTTTCCCAGATTTTCTACTGTAATAAAAATTTCACTTTGTTTACTCTACAACAATTGTTCACACCAAATATGTGGTTAAAACAATAAAATTCATATATTTTGCAGATAAATGATGCAAAGTTAATAGCAGAGTCTTAGTATATTAAATAGCCCTAAGTTACTGCATGGTTTGAATATGGAGGCAATAAAAACACTGGCACATGACTGGCCTAAACCAGTAATCGGATACATTCACCATCACCGACAGTACAAAGAGCTCTGCTTTCTTGAGATAAACTCCAAAGTGTTTCATGTTATTTTGGTGTTTCAATCAACATCAGAAGCTTAATATTTGTATAGGCTTATTGTCAGATATTTACAGTGTGAAAAAATAAGCAAGTTATTGGTATATATATAGCATCGCACTTTAAATGCAATACAATATCTTTTTTTAAGTTTACAACACTTCAAAATGTAATGGTAGCATGCTAAAATAAATATATTTTAGAAAGTAAACTGCGACATTTTGGAATATTTCATTTTAATGTGAAATTCGTGGGTAAAATAGTTATTTATAAAGCACCAGTGTTGACTGCTATTAACAAAAAATAATGTCGTTATTATAGTAGTGGTAATATCAATATTGTATACTATGCTATAGTAGTCCGGGTTATTGTATTCTCAAACTAAACGTTGTATTAGAATTGCAGATAAAAAAACTATCCAATCTTGATTTGAAGCTTTCGTGACTGCAGGAATCCATACTCTTTGGTTCTTTCGGTAAAGTCAATTAGGTAGAAAAATTGAATATAATAAAAAATAATATATCACAACGTTTTGATCGCAACACAAACGGTCGTCCTCAGGCAGAAAAAATAATCCAGCAGTGGAACTTCTGAACCAGGAAGAACACAGCGAGAGAGCTGTTACAACAATAGGTTATATATGTTGGCCAAGGGCAAGCAGACGGGGTCGGAGCTGGAAAGGAATTCCATCCCCGCATGCAAGCACGTCAGCTGTGTTAATGGGGGAGATTAGGTAGAGAGATTAGGGAGAGAGATTAGCATGAAATGAGCTTCCATCGCCGCATAAGAGTATCGTCCTGGCATATGCGCACAGCAGCAGTGTTAATGGGAGATTAGCACTATGTTGATGGGATAAATTAGGGAGATTAGCAAGTTAATGTCATGTCTATGTGTAACACAAGCTGTGGCGCTGCCAACTGCGCTGTGAGAGGCAAGCGCGTCAATACAAGAGAACCACCACAACGGTGGTCGCGCCAGTAAGACACAGCCCATCACACAGCCAGAACCATCTTGAGGCTACGGGAGCAGAGGTGGCCATGTTAGTAATACCCCAGCCCGTTAATGCAGAGGCACCCAACAGAGCAATGCAACTCAAGAGAGTCGGAGATAACAGTTACACGGCAGGAAGGATGGAAGCACCACAGCAAGTTACGACTTTGCTTGGTTAATAACGTCCTTCTAATGATTGCTCAGCTTATACCCATCTTCTTGTTTGAAATAATCTGTGTTTATATATCTGGATGGCATAATGGACACATCTTTGATGGTAGCCCAAAGGTATGCAGAGTACCTTGGTCTCGGAAAAAACAATATCGTGCGAGCCCACTGCGTTATAACAATGATCAGCCACGGCAGAGGTATTGGTTCTGCCATGTTTCAAATCTGCCTTGTGTTCACGAACACATGTAACTGCTGCCGCAGACACATCTTAGTTTGTAGACACCAGGGTATTGCATGTCAGGAATGACATCCTTCACAGATGGGATCAAATAACGGATTTTGTGTACTGTGTTGAATCGGACCTGGATCTTGTGTTTGTTTAAGATTTTGGAAATATTTTGGTAACACCTGCTATGTATGGCAAGGTGATGGTTTTGATTTGGTCCTCAGATGGTTGTCTCCCCATGGTTGGGGATACAGCTTTGCGGATTGTGCGGTCTGAGTATCCATTTATCTTGAGGCCTTGGTGTACGTGCTCCAGCTCACTGGATAGGTGGCGCTGGTCGGAGATGCAGCGGGTCCTATTGTGTAGTGTTTTGATGAGGGAATTCTTCTGGGCCGGATGGTGGTGGGAATCAGGCTTAAGATAGGAATCCGTGTGGGTGGCTTTCCTGTAGACTGAATATCCCAACGAGCCATCAGGCCTCTTCTCGATCAAAACACGATCCAATGTAGAATGACATTTTCATGCTGAAGCAGCTTAATTTTCCGAGGCAAGGGTCTATGTATACATTTGGCCTCCAAACCAGCATAAAAAAATACAAATCACATTGACCTTTCACTAAGCAGGGAGAGCATCAACGATTGTACAGGACAGAATGTTTTAAGGTGCGCGCACCACAGGCTTAAATGCATGTTAGACTTTGCTGCCATCCAGTGGTAGTTAATTTACTGCCCCACTGAATTTCATATTAATAATTAAATGTTGTACTGTAAATAAACAAACTAGATAAAAAGCAAAAGTAGAAAGTTATGGAATGACAAAACAGTTTTAATACACTATGAGATCTCCTTTACCAGTGGCAAAATATAGTAATAGGTTTTTACCCTTTTAACTGGTACAAAATCTGACACCTTTATACAAGGCATCATGTTTGCAATAACCTCAACACAAGAAGTCAAAAATGCAAACAAAAAGAAACAACTCTGATGATGATAATGATATGCACTGTCCTTGAAGTTGATTGGTCCACACCCGAGACAGCTTTCTTTAGAGCCTAGTCTCCATTGTGTTGGACCTCTTGTGTTGAGGTTATTGCAAACATGATGCCTTGTATAAAGGTGTCAGATTTTGTACCAGTTAAAAGGGTAAAAACCTATTACTATAATTTTAATACAGTCTGCCTCAGCAGCAGACCATGCTTTCCCACCTGATGATGGACGCTTGTGTTGTGCCCGAAACGTCGTGATTTATTTTATTTTATATCTACGTGACTTTACCGAAAGAACCAAAGAGTATGGATTCCTGCAGTCACGAAAGCTTCAAACTTAAGAACACAATTAGTAAAAAAATATCGTGTGCACCATTATTCCTAAAATTGAAAATAGACCTCCAAAATACATCTGTTGTCAACACTTTCACAATATTAACTTGTGATCTCTCACTACCACCATGGAGCCAATTGGTGAACTCTTTCTACAGATTTCTGTAGCCTAGATCAAAGCAGAGACATATTAGTAACGATTCCAATTATATTTAAGATGCAAGATACAACCTAGGCTGTTTACAACAATAAATATGCCCAAGTCTTTTGCGTCAGAGGTTCATGCCAACTCAATAACATTTCTCTTTCATCCAAGACAAGAAGGTTAAGTTACATCGACATTGGAAATGTGTAATGCAGTGGCGTCACTAGGGGGTGCGGGGGGTGCGGACCGCACCGGGTGACACCATCAGAGGGGGTGACACCAAAATGACTGTCTATGATTTTTTGTGCAGTGTTTCAGCATAAATGTATTATCATTTTTATTTAAAAAAAATATCCCTGTAGTTAGTTATGACAACAAAAACACTTTTCGTAAGCCCAGCTTACATGTACAATATATTCATAATCAAGGTTTTTGGGTTAGATCGCGTTATTTATAAATGTGTCGCGATCTAACCCAAAAACCTTTGTTATGAATAATATTGGTCGCGAAAGCCTCCGTGTTAAAATGTACAATATACCTACAAGGCTAAAACTCTATGGTAATTTACTTTTTGAACCTTCAAATGCGCTCCGGTCAGAGCATTGTTACCCAATTACGATGACGCTTTGAGTTACGTGGTTTCTTCTGCACACGCTACAAGCACGCGCTGTTGTTTTCATTGCTGCTCGTGTTTTTATAGACGCTGGTTTTGTCAAATTTTCTGGTGTTTTTGCTACAATATTGTGGTAATTAGCGTTTGTGAACCTATATCAATAACTTTTTTGAGAATGAAGTAGTAATTAAAGGAAAAGGAGAAAAATCTCAAAAGGCTTCCGCTCAATTACTAATAATGTTGTAAATAATAATGTTGTAATTCAATATAGAAAGATTTTACAAAAAATGTTGTTAGTATTCATATAATCTAATAAATATGACATTAAAGCAATTTACAACTATATCACATTATTCTCTGATTAAAATTTATCATAAACTTACATGTAAAACAATGATTGATTATATAACTCTTTGATAACTAAATAAAGAAATTGACAATTTAAAACATGAAGTGGGGGGAAATGCTATGTTTCTTGATACATGTTTAAGAAATATAACTTAAATTTTAAATATTTTTTTTTATTTTAATCTTTTTAAATTTTTATTTTAAAACATCACTGTCTTGCAAATATATACGTGATTTTAATGTCGTTCTTTAATGTTTTTACGTAGTTTTTTACTTCGGATTGTATTGTTTTTTTACCGAATTTTCACTTTAAACACGTGAACCTAAGTAAAAGTAAATACATTTAGGCTGTACGTATGATATTGTAATTTAAAGGTGTCATTTTAAGTTTGCAAGTTTTTTACGTCACTACTATTATATTCTTGGTTCTTTCGGTAAAGTCACGTAGAAGGGAAATAATAAAATTATACAAATAAAACAATAAAATTCTCACGACGTTAGTACAAAAAAACATTACTAAGGATTGCGTATGGACTGGTACGGGAGGAAGTTCGTGGGGGGTGACACCATGAGTTACCGCACTGGGTGACACCAACCCTAGTGATGCCACTGGTGTAATGTATATATAGTCATATCAACTTTGCATGATTATTTTACACTCTGAATCGATTGGAAAGCTCATAGTCGTCACAACAAACCAGGTTTAATTATGAACAATAATTGGCAAAATAACGGGTTTGTTAATATTTAATCTAATTTGTATGAAGATGTATGGTTGTGCGAGTAGCAATTACACCTACTCCCACAATTCTTACCGGCCAAATCATCAACTATAGTTATAGAATATACAGGAGCATATTGATCGATTAATTTACGTTCATACTAACTCAAATTTCACTATATATCTAAAACACCAGTAACAGTATCATCTTGATGGTGTAAAGAGGGCTCAAACTATTGTAAATTCTCACCAGAATTGAACCGATATGCTGTCTTCACCAGTCAGTATTTGTACATCGTATGCAGTCATTATTTATAAGCAATTGAAGCTAAGGGTCTGTTCTGAAATACACATACTCCATTGCCCTTTGAGACCAATCTATTGTGATTGCATAATTTATAATTATACATTTTAGCATGAGAATGTTATGAAGAATTTGATATCAGAATCGCAATGTTACTGTCTAAAATTCATCGGCTAAACAGATTGACTTGTGCATATGCAAATCCCAATCATCATCAACCATGATCTATCTACTACTGAATGAAGGCCTCCCCACGATGTCACTATCCCTCACAATCCCATGATGCCACAATCTTTCTCATGAACACAAGCTGATCTCATCACTCTGCAGTGGCCTGCCTCTCAGGTGTTTCCCCCCTTTAGTTGTCATTCCATCACCAATCACATCCATCATGCCGTTGTCTTCCCTTCTCGTGAAAGTCAATATGTCTCTGATTTGTGCGTGTTCCCCAGTCCTTTCTGTCTCTCAGTGTAATTCCACGCTTGCATCTCCACGAGTCTTTTTGTACTTCTCAGTTTTTTGTTTCATTGCCTTTGTTATTGTCAATGTTTTCAATTCATGTCACTGCAGGAAATGGGCAGTTTTCAGACACAATTGGATGTTGCTTTCATAATAAAATGTGGTTTTCAATAAGCGCTCCATTCTGCTCTAAATCGCTCACCTCTATTCGGTTATTTCATCTTTTGCTTCCCTTTTCAGTTCTGTATGTAATTACATCAACAAATGCCATATTGTATTGGCAATTGTGGTAACCAATCCCAGAGGTTCGGTCACAAATGAATGTTAATGGACCATCGTTTCACTCTCTCTTACCATGTGAATTCATAAACGACGTCAAAAAGAAACTCAACAAGGTAAGCTTCCACTATGACCTGCCCCTTAAACAGGCTTCTTTGGTAGAAGGCTCATATTGGTTGTCAGCCGTGCACCTCAACATCTTTTCACTCTCAATTGTAACGACAACAGATATTCACCATTAAGTGGTGGTGACATCACCACGGCACTCGTGCAAGGCTAGATGCACCTTGAGGCCACGTGAACTGTCGAAGGCTCGCTTGCATGAGGTCACCAAACATAACCCAGGTGCCATGGGTTGCCCGACTGAGATGACTGGCAGATGCACAAGGTGGTGCATCTGCCAGTCATCTGTGCCACATCATTGCGTTTTAGCCGACCATTGCTCTGCTTATTGATTTGTATTGCTCCTCCGCTCTCCATTTTTGCTGTGGGGCGATTACCTCCAATTTCCCAGTAGCGTCCTTTATGAGCCTCCTCCACCTCGCACACACACACCAGACACACAATTGCAAATAAAATACAAAGATACTCCATATAGCTTTAACAGACTGTCGGGGCAAGTGCTGTTAGCGAGCACCTTGCACACACGCACGTACCGTCCGCTTCGCAAGGTTGGTTTCGACGTTTCAAGTTTCATTTATTGGGTATAGCCCTGTGAGCCATGCGGCTCTTGAGTCGGGTGCAACCGCAACAAACAAAATATGAACAAAGAACATCTTAAAGTGACGACGCACAACAGAAGCATCCTGGATAAACCAGAAAATCTTCCAGAAAAGAAAAAAAACACTGTATTACAACGCTGTGTGCAAAAATCCCAGTGTGATGCAAGTCAAACAATAACAACCATAAGACAATTTAGATTCAAGTTATCAGGCCAACTCCCCACTTCCGCAAGAAACATGGCTTAACCATATGTTTTCGAAATCACCAAAATAAAGCTATAAAAACAATGTAACAACAGTAATCATAGGACTGTGATTCAAATGTAACAATAAACTATATACATAACATGTACTACCAAACTTGCAGCCAAAGCTGGCTTTTTTCCATCGGACAACAAAATGCATTGACTTGTGATTTGATATTGGCAAGATGTATTTTTCTTGCAACTACACTTATTACGAATAACATTGGTCGCGAAAGCCTACGCGTTAAACTCACTGCTGTACTGAATGCAAAAATGTTCGAGTTTTACTCAGACATGTAAAGTTTTACCTATTAATGGAGTTATAAATTGTACATTGTTGCTTGCTGGCATCCAATTAAGATTACTGTACCTCCTAAACAAATGCATCCGTGTGAAAGGTCAAATTAATTTTAATTTAAAAGGAAAGTAGGTCATGTTGTGCTTTAAACTTCAACGTTTGTATCCACTGGTTTAATTTGCGTCTCTGTTATGTCATGTTCATGCATTCCAGTTTTTTTTTTACAGAACATTAATGGTTACAAACATGGTTTGGTAAATGGTTTATAAATGCACTATTATGCACGTGGAGATCCTTCCATGAATATTAAAGTGTTAATAAAATATGTATATAACACTATTTTGGGCCCTTAACGTCATGCGCCCATTGAATTAAAAACGCACAATGCATTTAAAAAGAGTGATCTGGTGGTCTATCAAATATTTTGAGCCTCTGAGTAAGGCCTCAATAAACTTTACACAAATAAACGTTTGCATTACAATACATCCACAAAGCGGAGATGTTCTCTCATCTCAAGGAATGCGGGGACTCGATGCTTACTCTCATTCTCGGGGTTATCCGCGATTTTGCTCCTCATATTCGCGGGATAAAAATGCGGATAATTGGAAGTCACGGATACCGACGTGGGCTGTAAATACACTGTCACAAATATGCTGTCACAACTCTTATGTAGCGGACAAAAATCACGGATTATTGGAATCGAATTTCAGTAGCTGAGGAGTCAGTCTTAGAAAAGCTGTGGGTGTTTTGTGAGCATTTAAGCTGCTGTTAGTTTTTAGATATTCTCCTACCTGGCCTTTTACAGTAACATATACAAATCAAATGAATCGATTCATTGGCACAGTTCTAGTAGTATGTAAACTTATGAATACATCATTTTTCATGATTTAACATCATGGCAAATTCATGTCGTGCAGTGCATTGTAAAACAGGGGAGTGATTTACGAGTACGTGTGTAATAAAGGACTCGATCCTGGGTCTGTCTCCGTTGTCCTTTATTCGGGTTCTTACACTTTTCCCACACGGCCCTCGCTCAGAGCTCTCCCCTTGGCAGCTCCATAGCTGCCCTCGCTCCCGTAGCCTCCACACCTCTGCAGCTCCGCTGCAGATCCCCTGTGCAGTCCTCCGGCTGCCCTCACTGCAGCTCCACCGCTGCCCTCACTGCAGCTCCACCGCTGCCCGTCGTTCCCCCGCGCTTGGTCACCGCTGGCCGACGGTGCCAAGTCTTACTCTCCGTGTGTGTGGCGATCTCGCCACTCCTCGACCTCCGCCCTGCGTGGCCTCACTCTAACTCTATCTCCCACACTCCCCCGTCTCTTCCGGTATCTCTCCCTTAAGACCTCACCCCTCTCTCACACGTGACCTAACTCCTCCCCCCCATGACGTCATATCCGCGAAGCCGTTTACGCCCGCATTACACCACCCTCCCCCGTAGAGAAAATCCAGCCGACCTCGGCTGAACAATAACGAGACAAGTAATGCGAGCGAACACAACCATCACACATTCAAGGACAACGAAGCATACAATAAATATAACAACAACAACAAAACACAACAGTAAAATTCAACGAAATGTAAGGGACTTTGAACGCGTTCGGGTCGCCGGTCCGTCCCGGACGGGCGGCGGCCCTCCTGCAGACCGGGAACGTGACGGGGTTTTAGGAGCGACAGGATGAAGTCCTCCTGTCGCTATTGGAGGCCCGTCAACGTTCCGGTCCCGTGTCGCTGAAGGCCCAGCGTCGGGGGTGCGTCGCGATCGTGTCTGCGACGGGTCGGAAGGGCGGCGGGGCTCGGAGTCCCCGCAGCCGTGGTAGGCACAGCCCGAGCAAAGTCTCCTGTCTCCAGCAATGTCACGGCCGGCTTGTCTGTAAAAGGCACGACAGGTGCTCTTGCAAGGTCAACAGGCACAGGCAAGGATGAGTCGGCAGCCACAGACCCCGGCAAGGCAACATCGGGAGATGAAGCATCGTCTCGAGGGGCCACATATGGTTTCAAGCGCGACGTGTGAACGAACCAACGCCGAGATCCAAACCGAACACGCACAGACTGTGGGTTGGGAACCTCGATGAGGCGGACCGGCCCTTGCCATGGTTTGTGTAATTTAGGAGAGGTACCTGGCCGCACCTGCGGGCAATGGAGCCAGGCCATGTCCCCCACCTTCCAGGGGCACTCCCCCTTCGAGCATCGAGCACACCGCTCGTTCCGGGCCTGGGCTTTGGCAGTAGCCATGCAGGCCCCCTCCCGTGCCTCAGTAACCCGGCGAACGGTATCCCGAATGTAATCAGGAAAAGGCTTAGCAGGTCCCCTCACTCCAGTTCCCAACTGCACATCCATTGGCGGCACGTTCTCGCGACCATACATAAGGAAAAACGGCGAATATCCTGTAGCCGCATGCGGCGTCATTCGGCATGCCGAAAGTACCCCAGGGATATGCAAATCCCAATCCGATTGTTTTTCACTCACGGTGTGACACAACATGGCGGACAATGTCTGATTTAGCCGTTCGACCATACCATCCGTTTGCGGATGGTAGGGAGATGTCCGTATCTTTTTAGTTCCAAGAGCCGCGCACACCTCCCCCAACAATTTAGAAGAAAAATTACGGCCTTGGTCTATGAGGAGCCTCTCCGGCGCCCCCTTGTCCATAACGTACCCGAATAGAAAGGCGTCTGTGATAGACGCCGCTGACTGGTCAGGCAAAGGCCAGGCCATCGGCCAGCGGGAGAGGTACTCCACCCCAACTAGCAAGTATTTATTTCCCTTAGCGGATGGCGGGAAGGGTCCCAAAATGTCCAACACCACCAATTCGTTAACTCTAGACACCTGAATAGACTGTATGGGCGGCACATATGGTTGTTTAGGTGGTTTTCACCGGGCACAATCGGGACACGCGCGAACGTGACTGACGACATCCGTTGTCATGCCGTGCCAAAAATAGTCTCGCTGCAGCGTCAATAGGGTCTTCTGCACCCCCAGATGTAAAAGCGTGCCCCCATGCAGAGTCCTAATCAACTCGTACCGCAAGGATGCCGGTACAACCAGACGCCAGCGTTCCTGTAACCCTTCCCTCCACATCAGCAGACCATCGCGGAGAGCGGTTTCTGGCATACCCCCCGTACCCAGTCCCCCACTCTTCTTCGCAGTCCGATTCCGTAACGAGACCAATGAACCATCCAACATTTGTTCCCGAATCCACACAGCCCTTGGAAGATTCAGAATCCCATCAGCCGGTCCCGGCTGCTTTGGAGCTTCAGGCACGTCGACCGCCAACGCAACAGGCTGAGGGGGTTGCTGAATCGGCGCACATCTATGCGTCCCCGACGCGCACGCGCAAGGGGATCGCTGCGGCAACCTAGAAAGCGCGTCCGCATTCGCGTGACGCACCCCCTTCCAATGGTGAATTTGGAAGGAAAATTCTTGCAGCGTGTCCAACCACCGCGCCAACTGGCCGGATGGTTGGTCCATTTTAAGAGCATACTGCAAGGCCGCATGATCCGTGCGAACAATAAACGAACGACCGTAGAGATACGGTCGAAATTGGCGGAGAAAGAAAACAATAGCCAAAAGTTCCCTGCGTGTGACGCGGGAGACAAAACCCGGCTACCATACGCCACCACGCGTTCCACACCACCTTTTGATTGAGACAACACGGCCCCAATGCCCGTGTCACTCGCATCTGTATCCAGAATGAAGGGGTGATCAAAATCAGGATAATCTAACGTCGGTGCCGTAGCCAGTCGATCGCGCAGGCCCTGAAACGCCGCCTCTTCCGGCGGTCCCCAAGCAAATTTCCTTCCTTTACCCGTAAGGAGGTGCAAGGGCCTCGCGATTGTCGCGAAATCCGGAACAAACCTCCGATAATATGAGGCAAACCCCAAAAAGCAACGTACATCCCCCACCGTGGCCGGGGTTGGCCAGTCACGGACGCATGCTGTCTTGTCCGGATCCGTGGCCACCTCGTCCGCACTTACGATATGCCCCAAATAGCGCATGGACCGTTGCAGTAGGTGACATTTCTTAGGCTTAAATTTCAAATTTGCGGAATGCATCCTGGCGAACACTGCCTCCAACCGCAGTAAATGCTCATCAAATGTGTGGCTGAAGACGATAATATCATCTAAATATATCAGACATGTCTCCCACTGCAACCCCGTTAACACCAACTCCATCAACCTTTGAAATGTGGCAGGGGCAGCATTCAGCCCCATCGGAAGACAATTAAATTGGAATAACCCCTGCAGCGTACGGAAAGCAGTCTTCTCCCGCGAGGGCTCGTCAAGGGGAAGCTGCCAGAATCCCAAAGAGAGATCTAGCGTTGAAAAGAACTTCGCCCCCGACAAGGCATCGAGGGAGTCGTCCATACGCGGCAGGGGGTATGCATCTGCCACAGACACTTTATTCAATTTCCGAAAGTCGACACAAAATCGCAATTTGCCATCCTTCTTTTTAACCAAAACAACAGGCGCGCCCCATGGGCTGTTAGATGGAGATATTATGTCCGCAGCCAACATGTCATCCACTGCCCCTCGAACCTGATCTCGCTCCGCCGGACTCATCCGATGCGAGTTCAACCAAATAGGGGCAGCGTCCCCTGTGTCAATATGATGGTAAAGCAACGAGGTGCGTCCCAAGTCCAAATCGTCGGAGCTAAACACATCAGAATAACTCAACAATAATTTACGAAGCGCACAACGTTGTTCACCGGAAAGGGAAGAATTTTCCCCACACAATTCGGCGATCCAGCGATTATCAGCGGCACCAGGACCTGAAACACCACCAACCACGACCTGGCTGCCCAGATGATCTTGTGCCGTAAACGCCGTAGTGGCATGTGCCACAACCGTACCAGCCGGCACACACACAGTTTCGGTACTTGCATTAAGCACCTGCAGAAACGGCTGCTGGTCAGGCCGGATAATAGTTTGCGCCCCAACGAGCGCCGCTCCGCCCGTTATAGTGGCGGACGGCGACAGCAAAATCCCAATTGCACCCTGACGACCAGGTACAGGCTTCCGATATCGCAAGGGGATAAGCATCTGTGAGCCAGGTGGAATATCAACAGATACCTCGGACAGCACCTGCACCTGAGCGACCGGGGCAGGTCACCCCCAGGGCGACGGTAGAAATGTAATTTTTCGCCCACCCGGTAATTCAATGCAGTTTTGATTAATTCGAATTAGAATGGGCATCTTGGCCAGGAAGTCAGTTCCCAACAAGCAAGGAACCGCGAGGGACCTCGAAATTAACACAATTCCCGAGGCCGACACTCCCCCGATAGATATTGTAGCGTCCACCTGGCCCACAATGCCCATGCTACCCCCGTTGGCAGCAACGCAGGAATCGTAAACCGGACGCACGGCCTCAGGTGGGATGTTCAACAGATGGAAAATGACATCCGATATAATGGTCGCGGACGCCCCTGTATCCACTAACACACGTACGTCCACCCCTTGTATAGAACCAGGTACAGTGGACGAACCAGTAGCGGCCGCGACGACCCGCCGTGCCAATTTACGCCATTGCGTTACTGAGCGACGTGGCCCAGTCGATGGCCTCCCCCCGTTATTAACAACACCCGGATCGCACGACAACGGTGATGAGTGAGGTGTCAAGCCTTGCCGGGTGTCTGGTGCGCACCGACTTGCCTGTCCTGGAGGATCCTTCCGTGGAACGTCCGCTGACGAGGCCTCCTGCTGGGGCGGACCCGGGACGCGGGCTCAGCAGTCCCTGGCGTAATGGCCTTTACGGCCGCAGCGGAAGCAGTCGATGTTGTTGCGCCGCGCCACAGGCACCCCGTCCCGACGCTCCCGTGGCGGTGGTGCAGATCGCGGCCCCGGCGTACTGCGGGCCAACCACTGAGCGCCGACAGCGGAGGCAAGGCAGCGACCTACGGACCTCCATCGGCTCTCCCCAACGCCGTCCTCGGCGTGACGAGCTCGCACAATTGCGCGAGCACGATTTTCAGTGTCTCCAGCTGCGCCGCCATCTGCCTCCATCGCCAATCCGCGTCCTCTGGTGCAGACGGGTCCACCGACGCGGCGACATCTTGGACTCCCGGACCCGCACTTGTTCCCGCACGGATCTCCTCCTCCATCGCAGGCAGGTCGACCGCCCGAGGAAGGTCGTCGTCGTCGGATGATGTAGCAGATGATGGCGCAGGAATATTCTTTCTTCTGAGCTGTTTTGACATGCCGTTTCACTTCTGACACCAGTGTAATAAAGGACTCGATCCTGGGTCTGTCTCCGTTGGCCTTTATTCGGGTTCTTACACTTTTCCCACACGGCCCTCGCTCAGAGCTCTCCCCTTGGCAGCTCCATAGCTGCCCTCGCTCCCGTAGCCTCCACACCTCTGCAGCTCCGCTGCAGATCCCCTGTGCAGTCCTCCGGCTGCCCTCACTGCAGCTCCACCGCTGCCCTCACTGCAGCTCCACCGCTGCCCGTCGTTCCCCCGCGCTTGGTCACCACTGGCCGACGGTGCCAAGTCTTACTCTCCGTGTGTGTGGCGATCTCGCCACTCCTCGACCTCCACCCTGCGTGGCCTCACTCTAACTCTATCTCCCACACTCCCCCGTCTCTTCCGGTATCTCTCCCTTAAGACCTCACCCCTCTCTCACATGTGACCTAACTCCTCCCCCCCATGACGTCATATCCGCGAAGCCGTTTACGCCCGCATTACACGTGTATTGTACAGTATCGGTTTAACATTTCGCATTACAGTGAAGATTAACGGAAACCATGAAAGATAATTGGGATTTTTAATTCAGTTAAGTTTATTTTCAATACATTCCATTTTAAAGGTACTTTATTCACGAAAAACATAAACTAACCATTGCCTGCATATATCAGGAGCTTTAATACCAACTTGGCAAAGATTACTATGCTTCCACCAATGACCATTAATGGCCACAATGCACTTCAGTAAATTTGACCATTGGGCAAAATATGTTGATTTTAAATGAGTGTAGCGGGAGCGTGTAGGGAAAAAGATGTTCATGGTGCTATTAGTTTATATTTTTGGCCAATAGTCCAATAATGTTGATGCTTGAGAGACGGTTGGTGGTAAAGTGGGAGAAAACTAATAATGCTTCACCATTGAGTCAAAGTGCCTGACTTCTGTATGTAGTCAGATCTACATATTTCATTATGTCAAAATAAATAGACCATGAGCATCTTGGCAGATGTAGATTTTCCCATCTTCGTGGGTATTATTAACAATTTACTAAAACACTCGACAATGTACAGCAGAGGCGAAAACACAAAAGCATATTCTGAGTAAAATCAACCATTTATATCATCCATTGTGAAAGTGCGCAGCTCAGGAATATCAAACCATAAAGGTGATGAAATTAACATTCGAAGATAATGCTGTGGATGTGGATGTTGGTGTGGCTGAACAAATAAAACAATACATCATCTTGAGAACGACAATAGTCAATGTTACAGAAGGTGGTACATGGAAATACAAGTATGTGCCTTAGCATGTGTTCAAATTAGCATCTGGTACTTAAAATTACTTCACGTTAAAACCACATGCCGGTCTTGGGTATATTGTAGGGAATTGTGTGGTGGTGGTGGGACAATCCAAATCCACATTTTAAAGAATTTTTTAACTAATAATCACAACATAACTAACTTTTCCAGTCTTCCATCGCAAGGAATAATTTTACTTTGCCCATGAAATGAGATATGCTCCCCTAAGAGTCCACCATCCTTACAATAAACCCCAGATCTAGCTCATAGAGGCCGAATAAAATACAGTATTCGCTTATCCTCCTCCTCTCTCATCTCATATGCCTTCAGAGAAATGGCTCACTCAAAGCAGATAGCAGATTAATCTAAGAAATTGTGGTGCACACATGCTGAAATTTAATACGGATTTGAATACAGTGTTAAAATAACATTAATGAAAGAATTGAATTAATGCATGGTATATATATTTTTTTATATATGTGATTTACTACATACTTATTGAAAATGCACCACAAAAGAAAGTTCTTATAGTGGAAAAACAATGAGTTGGCATTGTACACAAGAGAATGGCATGAGCAGTATGCACACCCAAACAACGTTGTCTCCCCACCGCTGGTGTTGACACATCGCACCACGAAATGGTTCGCACATTGCATTAATCTAAAGGAAAGATTAATCTAAGGAAAGATTAATGTAACAGGCAAGATACACAGGCCAATTGCCACTGGCAGTGCGTGGCCAAGAATGAACCCAGAGTGCCACAGTGCACTCACACCACCACCATCAATCCCCTTACACGCCCTCGCCCACATGACAACGAATATTCATTTTGATTGATGTCGCATTGGCAAACGCTACCTGTCATCAAGCTGTAGGATTGTTGGAAATGTAATGGCATGCGCACATGTAACATCTCACGAGGTATACTGTAGTTACAAATTTCCGTCAGGCCAGCTTCCATTGCAGAGTCAAGCATTTATTAAATTATCTGAGCCATGAATACACATTTGGAACCCAATGGGTATTTCATCCGCTTCAAAGGATTCAGTCTACGAGTCTTCTCTCACATTTTGGAATGTATGCTTGAACTCCTTGGTCGACATTATTCTCAGCTCATTAATACAGGTGTAAAAATAAAGTTTCCCATTCAAATCATATTTAAATTCTATACTATAATACGTTATGCAAATTAAATTAGTTAAGTATACTTGGTTTAAAACGAAAAAATATTAACCTTAATAGGCATATAAACAACTAATTTGCTTGTGCGTTTTCATTTAAAAACTCTATGGTTAGTTAAAGCGAGGTGAAAACAATGCATTGCCTAGGGATGATTTTTACGTACTTAAATTATAGAGTAATACTGGCAGCAGATACACTATTTGAGTTTACTGGCAGCAGGTATTTGATTTCAGTCTACTGATAGCAGGCATAATTTACTGGTAGTAGGTATATGCTGGTAGAGTGGATCCCTTGGGTCAGTGGTCTGGCGCGAGCATTCTGCACAGCTGGCCACTGTTCCAGTAATGTCCGGGGGGTGCGATGCCAGCCAAGAGGTGAAAGCTGTCTACATTGGTCGGCTTGGGACAAGCCAGCAATGGTTCTGCCATTGCTGGACCTCGCATATGCAGGGCACGCATACTCTGCTGCCGAGTAGCAGAGCACCAGCACGAGTGACAGGAGTGAAGATGCACTCAAGCCCTACTTAGTATTGGCCCTGGTTTTCTAGACATGCACCTTGATGAGTGCGATATTGACAAACGTTTCACGTTGCAAGCATAGCATAGTAGACGGTTGTATTAATGAATGGATATGTAAATATAACTGGAGTGGATTCAACTGAGTCGCAGATGTACTCTTTGGGGGAAACACATTTATTGATACCAACACAAAGGGGTAACTGCCCCTTTACCAGATAACAACCTATGATGGTGGACCACCAGGCTAACTACACTAATTACACTGGGAGTCGCTACAATGGACAGGACCCCGGCTTGGGTCAAGGTCCACGTGTTGGTGACTCTTCTTGGACGTAGAACGTAGATCTTCAGGATTACAACAGCAACGCTGAACCCCGGTCCCTCTGGGGACCCGGTTTACATCCTCACTGGTTGTGGCTGGCTCAGCCCTTGGCCATGACCACCTTTTCGAACCCTCTAGCTGTCTAGCAGGATCTCGACCCGACACGTGACCACCCCCAGCCCCCACTTGGGGCCCCTGTGTAGATCTTACTCGTCACTGTGCCTTCCAGGGTCAACCAGAGTGCCAGGGTCAACCAGAGTGCCATGGCCTACATTAACCCAATTCATGGCCGGCACCCTCACACCCCCTCCTATGGGGGACAGCACTGCACGCCGAGCGTGGTGCCACTCGGCGCTCTCTGTCAGCGCTCACCGAGCCCCTCTACGGCTGGTACTACACCCACATGTACGGGGTGTCCGCGATGTCAACACATCGCACGCCGTGCCTCTCTAGGGCCGGCACCACACAGTGACATCCGCGATATCACGACATAAGTACAGTATAGTTTAAGACTTCAATGCTCTTTAATGGCTGACCAAGTCATTTATTAAATTGAAATAATCAGCGTTAATCTTATCATATTCGTCACCATTTCATTGTTCTCATACATTGCATATTTATATACTAGTATTAATCAACGTTAATTCAGTGCAGATTACACACGTTTATAAATTAAAGCTAGCTTTACAAATACCTAATAGCGTTTCCATGTACCAGCAGAAAACAAAGCACCAACAAACGCTGCTTGGTCGAGGATAAAAAGAAAAAGTGTTATTCTATATATAAATACGGCACATATTACTCACTATCGTAGAGCCATGATAAAGCCTATGGTATGCTATATGCATATACCTTCTGTGCTTGATAAATTGGTGGGTGGCTTATATGATAAATGTGGTGCCATAATAATCCAATTATTTTGCTTTTAAGATCTTCTTAATAGAATGGCTCAAATATCATCCTATACATTACATTGTAATAGCACATTCATTTATACGTGCATTAAATTACCTGAATACCGACCTGCGACATGAGTAATCCACTTTATTGAGAACTGCACTTTAATGCCTGATCTGTAAAGAACTGAACTCATCGGAACCAATTTAACGCAACAAGTGTTTGGTAAATACAATTCTTCCCTCGAGAATGATCCCTGGATTATTAATTTATGATCACAGTCTTTGCTGCCTTTAGGCGCTAATTGCAGCAGCTACTCGTGATAATTGCACATGGAATAATAGTTCACCATTGAAAAATATCACACAGGGGATTCTTTGGAGAGCACATTTAAAAAAAAGCCTGTACTGGAAGCATGATTCTAAAGGATTTAAAATGTCACTCATTTTTTATTAATTCCACACTATTGTTTACAAATCTTTTTCTTGTTTTAGATAATGCCTATTTTAAATGAACTGGAATGCCTGAGGTAAGATTGAGAAAACAATGTCCACTTTTTAAGTTAAGAAACTGAGAGAAAAAGTATGCATATGCCATGCAGCAAATATGGAGATAAGTCTTCTGTCAGGAGGGTTTGTTCTCTCTAAATTAAAAGTATTTTTTTTTCTGTCGTGACGTAAAGGTTAGCACATTTGAATCACAATCCAAAGGTTGCCGGTTTAATTTGAACTCCTGGCACATCAACTGAAACAATGGTGCAGGTTTATTATATTCCCCCACCTCTGTCCACCAAACATTATAAATGGGTCTACCACAGTCGATCGACAAATCGTGTGTGCTGCGGTAATGTGTGGTTTTGCTCTCACCTATTCCAAGAAGTCTGGATGAGTGTGGAAGAGTAGGCCAACTAGAACTCCCTCTGAGGCCCTTCTACCAGCAGTGGCATGAGCAAGAAATTGCAGGGCTGCATCTTTATATTTTACCTAAACATTTTCCACAATGTGTTTACAATGTAAATAACACAACCACTGTGTGCATGCTGCTGAAAACTTGAACACATTTCCATACACGTATTATACATATTAAGAGCGCATATGTATGCAAATTGAGACTGTTACATGTCAGTATTTAGAAATTGTAAACAAACGTATATTTGTTTCAAAATAATAAGCAAAAAACATCTGGATATGAAAAAGGGTAAATAGCTTGACATGTCCACACAATGCTTACAAACATATGAAGATTCATGGATGAGCACGTCAACATATAATCACGTGCAAACAATACATATATACACGTAATATTGTAATCTGCTTCAGCTGCTTACTTGAGCTGAAGGGCAATTTATTTGGCTCTTCTCATTATTTATATATGTAAAACAATCTACTTTATAACAAACTAGCGGGAATAACCCGGCATTGCCCGGGTCTTGAAATATTTCAAAACTACTCTTAAAAATTGAAAAGCAGTGCGTACTGACTGTGGCGGTACCTGCTATGATTACAGCAGTGCATATTGTGGTGGTACCTGCTTTCACTGCAGCATTGCATACTGTGGTGGTACCTGCTATCACTACAGTAGTACATGCTGACTCTATAGCAGTATTTATCAGAGGTGTGGACTCGAGTCATGTGACTTGGACTCGAGTCAGACTCGAGTCATGAATTTGATGACTTGCGACTCGACTTGGACTTGCATAACAATGACTTTGTCCCACCTATGAGATGTGGACTCGAGTCATGTGACTTGGACTCGAGTCAGACTCGAGTCATGAATTTGATGACTTGCGACTCGACTTGGACTTGCATAACAATGACTTTGTCCCACCTCTGGTATTTATATTTATCGACTGTACAGCACAACGTACCCACCTGACAGAGTGGCGTAGTGAGGCCTAGTCCTAGAGCCTTCGGCCTCGCATAGATTGTCCAGCCGGCCAAGGTGGTAACTTGGCAGGCTGGGCTGCTACCCCTGCCCTCCCCCCGCAGCCACGATCTCCCCGGCCGCTCTGCAGTAATATCTACGGCCTATAGTGGTAGCATCTAGCGACTGTATAGTAGTAATAACTGCATGCATCGGGGTGGGGGGGACATCACACAGTGAATAAATTACCTGAGCGTTTAGTGTATTTTTATAACATTTTTAACGGGAAAGAAAATGTCCCCCTCACTCCCACCGAAGTCGTGCGACTTGGCATGGACAGTTCCCCCCCACCAAAGGCGCGTGAGTTGGTACGGCCGTGCAGGCGTAATAAATAAATAAAACGGAAGTGCACATAAAACACACACATATATCGCTAATTCAACTAACTAAAAGTTGATGGATGTTAAAAATGAATAGCGCTTGCACACCACGGGGCTTACGGCGTGGTGCCTGGCTATTTTTTTACATAAACCCCACCATTTGAGAGCCAAGCACGCGACCACACACAAACCCACACACAAACCCACAAACCCCGCCACAATTTTTGACTTTTAAATATATAGATACTGCAAACTAACAATTTGCACTTATGCACACATCCTGGTATTCTCATTGCAAAAGGCATGATTTTATTGTCTGCAATATTTTTTAATGTTATCCCCAAAAAAAAGGTAAATGTGGTTCAATTAGCTGTATAATATTCAGGCTGAGGACATATTTAAAAATGCATTACAGTATATACATTTTATACTTGTGTAGTGGCGTAACGTGTGCAGGGTTGCAAACAGCAGATGCATTCACGCGCAGGGTTTGCAAATAGCGGGTGCATTTCAGGGCAAGCAGGTGCAAGCGTTAGGCCATGGAACAGCCGCCAGAGAGGCGCCAGCAATTAAAGGGAGAAGCAGGTACAGGCGTGCAAACACGGAGTAGGCACGGGAGAGACGGGAGATGGAGACGATAAGGGAGAGAAAGCACGTGCAGGAGGTGCCGGCTTAATGGGGGGCAACTGAGGACCCTTAATGAGGAGGGGGATATAAAGGGGTGTGCAGAGAACACGGGGTTGAGTTGGTTGGAGCTGAAGGAACGGAGAGGACAAGAGCCGGTGACAAGAAGCCTGGGACCTCGCCCTCCACACCTCGTCCTTCCCAGCGGTGTTGGCTGATCCCCTGCTGGGGGCACGGACGAGGTTGGAGGTGTGAGAGAAGGCTGAGAGGCTAACAAAGTGTTCAGTAACAGGCTAGCGGAGTATTAAATGACCGGCTATCGGAGTATTAAGTGACAGGCTAGCGGAGTAAGAGAGATAGAGAGTTCGGAGCAAGAGTGCGTTGTGTAAAGAGTGAGGAGCATCCGTGCGGACTGCAAAGTAATAAAGTGACACAGGAGAAAAGCTGACAGTGTCCGAGTGAATACACCACTACACTTGTATGACTTGAAAAACCGTAAAAGTAGGATTGAAACCTGGAATCCTTGGATATTACTTTCATTTGATATTACCAATATAATACAATATATATGCACGTAATATATATTGTTCACATTTATCTTTGGCCCAGCTTTGCAAGCTTCACATTAAGTTACACAAATATTGTATATAGTTCAGCTCAATAACTTGTTATCGTAACTATGTCATCAGCAAAATTTAGATGGACCATAATTTTTCCGCTTTGTTTATGCATCTACTTCTTAAAAACAATTTCAAAAAGTATATTCCAATGTCAATGTCTCCTGATTTGTGTTTACTTGCTTCATGCAATCTCAGTTTAACTGCCCCATCTTATACTCCAAATGGTTTTGATATTTTATATAGCTATTAGTATGAAAGCCTTTGTGAGGCTTGGGCGACTGCATTCAATTTCGAGTAACACTGCATCAAAAGACCACGAGCAATGGCAATGCCATGGGGAGGCCTGAATTCAGACGTGGTAAGATCATAATTGATCATTAACAAACATTTGATTCCATCAATACATTATTTTTGTCAACAATTGTAGGAAACCTTTAAAAAAAAACAAGATATTTTCGAAAATGTACAGTATTATACTGCAAATGAAAACAGTTTGCAAGCATTATTTTCAAAATTAAGTTTTCTTCATTACAGTATGAATTAATGGATGTGATATGAAAGAGTATCAAAATGTGTGAGGAAAATGTGGTTATGAAAGTAGTTTTAAAGAATGTTCAGTTATAAGTGGGTTAAGTATAATGATGGCTCACACTTTTCTCTGGTTGGTGCTATGGTATAATGGTTAATACCCTCAGTAGGCGAAAATAACTTATAGAGAGGCCCTTTAGAGCTCTCTCTAGTGGAGTCCTTTCAGGCAACAATTTAGTTCAGGGCTGCACCTTTCCCTCTAGATTTTTAACATTTGGCGTGTTGAGTGAAAGCCTGAAAATATTGTTTCCACAGTAGTCATCTTGACAAGTGACAAAGTGGCTCTTGGAACAAATATAGCACTATTTATATGAGCTGTGACAATACATGGATTTTAAAAGGTTGCTTAAAAGGGTACCTGCCTTTCAAGAATGCATTGCACATTGAGTCTTGTCACCTTCATGTTTAATTATATGCTCATGTGGAGCAAGATGTTCCAGAGCTGAATTTCATTATAAAATGCAATTACAAACAAAAACACTGGAAATCAGCAAGACAGTAATCGATTGAAATGCTAGTTTTCACCTGAGAATTACATTTGGAAAGTTTGTAGAGCTTGCTAAATTATGTTCACTCACACTAGGCATATAATATGTTCAATAAATTGATCATCATTACGAGGAACATAAATTGTGGGGGAATATGGGTGAGACAGGGACACCTACTGTCCAGCTACTGTTTAACTTCTATTTTTCTGAAAAAAGTGGTTAGGAAAGTGTGGTTTCTTCTTAGGGATTGAGTGAAAGCTGGGAGCCAAAGGTTAAATTCAGTAATGGTGATTTGTCAAACCCCCAATGGTCGGTTCTAAAGGGGGGCTGGGGAAGCTGGGAGCAAACGTGAGCAGGGCGGCGAGGGAATTCGGAATGAGAAATACACGTACAGGAAACAACAAAAAGTCATAGAAATCACGCAGAAATGTGAAAGCAAGGTCACCTGGTAATGTGGATAGGCAACAGCTGGAACATGTGAGACAGTTCAGGTATCTGGGAGATGGTATGGCAGAAGATGATAGATGCTCAAATGAGATGAGAGCTGGGATTTCCATGAGAAAAGCAGAATTCAGCAATAAAAAGGTGCTGTTGCTGAGACATACGAGAAGGGAATTTAAGAGGCTTGCCAATACCGCATATTGGAGAGCGGGATTATATTTGGCAGAGATGTGGACAATGACCAAGGAAGACATGAGCAGACTGGGAGATTTTGAGAAGTGGGTGTGGCTTGGAACAGAACATATTTTCAGAAGAATAGGGTTGCTTGGAACAGAACATATTTTCAGAAGAATAGGGTTGCTAAAAAAAGCTCTAGAGGGACATTGGCAAAGAGGGTGAAACTTATAAAAAAAAAGAAGGCACGGATCAATGACTTGAAGAAAGTGGGGTCAAGATGACGAATTAAGGGACAGACTCAAAATCAGTTTGTGCGGAAGGATCGTGAGCCAAAGACCTGCCCTCAGGCAGAGGCATCATAAAGAGTTAACGTTGGTTGTACAAAAAAATATGAAGCATGGTATATAATCTGTGTCAAAGTATTCCAGCATGAATAATTTTTTCTCACAAAGTAATGTCGGTGAAATAGCATCTTGTGAAAAGCCGGAAAATAAAATACATACAAATACATCGAGACATGCGCACACTGTATATATATGTGATTTTATTAACGAATGTCAAAGAATAGGTCTCGTTATGAAGAAAGAGTGAGGGGGTAAAAAGTCAGGTTGAATCCAGTTTTGACTCTTGGGGCCACGTGCCACATGACAATGATATGATAAATGAGGATTTCAGAACCCACAGAGCATCAGTAACTGTCAGACCCATAAAATCTATGACCCCTGAAATGGACTGCCAGAGCTGCGGTGTCCGCAGAGGTTAGTTCACCTATACAAGGACATGAATGAGGTGGGTTTAATGCAGCATGTGATGGGTTCATATGCTGTACAATGAACTGTGTAAGGTGGCAGAGTCCTACCATAAAACTCAAATTACAACATTTTGTAACACTTATTTCTACACGTTTACGACACCAGCACAATATAGGCTAGACAACAATCGGCGGATTGAAACATATATTCAGGGCACATTACACATGCTCAACACAATTTAATAAATAAATAAAAACGTATCATCATTGAACTGTATACGTTCAATGATTACAATATTCAATATTGATTCAAGAAACACAAGAGGTGGTGTTTTATGGCGTAGTACATATTCATATTTACACATAAACAAGCATTGCCTGCATTTATTTTTGGAAGACGTTATTTATAATGAAAATGCATTGGTTTGGGGGAATTTAGAATGCACAAAGGAATTGCAGTATAGTATGTGGAAATGTGTTGCCTATTAATGCCGCTAAAATCAATGCAGATTTTTTTTTAAAGAATAAATGTAGTTGCTTACGCGTAGATTCATAACAATTTTGGATAACTTAAAGAACATTAACGGGACACATTTCCTCTTATTTTTCAATTGAGTTAAGCAGTTCAGCCTCAACAAAAGTCCATCTACCGATGCAGTAGTCTATATATAAGTGAATGGCATTTGTAGTCAATGTGAAAAAGTAAACAATATATGTCCAGAATTATTTACTATATCCATTGTATTACTTACGTACATTTTTAAAGGGGTCTTAAATATGTGTTGTTAAGCAGCAAAACATAATACTTGACAACAATTATATCAATTTAAATCATTTGTAATACGTAAAAAAAACAAATCCACTTTACTTAAGTTTTAAAATTAACACCACGTGTCATAACACTTATGACGCCAAGACTATGTTAACTAATGTGTAATTATTGCTGCAAAATGGATAACTGCAAAGCAAAGTGCAGTCAATTGCTGCACCTGCTGCCGAAAAGGCAAATTTGTTGTAACATGAGAAGTCCTGCATTGTGCTTCACTTAAGGCTGATATTATTAGTAAGTGATGAGACACAATGGGTAAAATTTGCAACTTACATAAAAAAAATTAAATGCCATTTTCAATCTACAAAGGCACAAACGCATTTTAAACAAATTAGCCTTTTCCCAGAATCTGATACATACTGTAAAAACCCTGTCTAGGTGAACCACACCAGGTTGCCTCGTAAAACAAAACAAATATAAAATGTTAATGGTATGCAAAAATAGTAAATAGTATAGTGCCCACACATATAATTTAGAATGTCATGTAATGCATAATACATAATACAGATGCACTAGAATATGTCATATTGTGTATCATGTATAAAATATGTCGTGAAAATGTAATAAATGTACTTAGAGCAATACATTAGTGATGGGGGATGGCACGGAGGGGTTGATGGAGGTGGGTTGGTGGGGGATGGGGGAGGAGAGATGAGGGGGGATGTCCACACTTACACCACCTGCTCCAGGAGCTTTCCCCCTTTTTCATACTTATGAAGCCAGTTTATTCTTTAAAGGTGACATCTGAAATGTCTAACTAAGTAAACCGAACTATTTTTTATTTTAAGGTCCACTCAGCTATATTGCTCTTTTTTCAGAAGCAACCTGGCCACAAGCAATAGCTTAACGAAGTGGCTGATGGTTTTGGAAATTTATGAAGTAAAATAACCTAAAAGCATGTTTATACGTCTAGATTTGAAGCTTTCGTGACTGCAGGAATCCATACTCTTTGGTTATTTTGGTACAGATACGTAGGTATAAAATAAATTAAATCACGACGTTTCGATTGCAACACAAGCAATCATTATCAGGTGGGAAAACCACAGCAAGACGTTTTTTTTTGCTGAAGTGGGAGAGATGCCGTGGTAAGAGGTTATATAGATGTAGGACTTGAAATATCACGCGCCACGCGTTCTGTTGCTAGGCAAGCGAGCAGAGTACAGTGGAAGCATCTGAGGACACGGTTGTTGTTGTCGTGGCATTAAGGGGGGTCGTTAAGAGACGCGACAGGTGTTAGGGGTGACTGAGGACGCAGGCCGGTGATTGGTCAGGAGGGTGAGTGGCTAATGACCGGCGCTGGCCTGGCGGCAATAACATGGTCACGTGAGGCTGGGGGCCTGGGGGCGAGCAGCAAAGCGGGGGATGAGATCATTGACTGGGACTGATTGGTGCGGGATAAAGGGCACAGTGTAATGGAGAGACGGGAGTCTTGGTTGGGATTGGAGCTGGAGTGGTTGGTACCCGGGAGAGAGACGGAGCAGCAGTGAGCAGGAATAGATACGATAAGGATAGAGAGAACACAGTGTACGGTTAGCAGTGGATAGAGAGAACACAGTGTATGGTAGCAGTGGATAGAGAGAACACAGTGTACGGTAGCAGTGGATAGAGAGAATACAGTGTACGGTAGGAACGGGGAGACATGGAGTGTTGTTAATGGCGGGTTGTGCATCGGAGCGAACGGAGAGACACGGAGCGATGATGAGGAGGAGGTGTGAACTCTACGCGTGAATAAACGAGACGAGAAAGACAACGAGAGTACGAGTCCTGCATAGGTAAGAAAGGGGGGAGGGGCAAGGGGGGAGAGAGAAAGGGGGGTGTGGGGTAGGGGGAGGGGATCGCTGCTTGAGCGCTAGGAGGAGAGAGGACACAAGGCTGGGGGGGGAGTGGGTGGGGCTAGAAGTGGGAGGACGAGAGAGCTGGGGATGGGGGGAGGAAGTTAACTCGAAAAATATTAACCCGTTAAAACAAAGTTTTTCACTCTAAATCCTTTATATGCGTGGCGGCTAGAGTCCTCTCGTCCTCTGGCTTGAGATGGCTACCACCTATGGGTCAGATGATTATCTGCCAGCATTAAGCAATTAGTAATTAAATATGTAATTTTTTTTCCCTAAACAGTGTAAAATTTTGGAAAAAAATGTTCACGAAAATTAATTGTCACGCACAACGAGTCTGTGTGGAAAATGTCAGCTCGATTGGATCACGGGAAGTGGGTTAAAAAACGACCGAAAGATTTGCACGGTCGTAAGCAAGCAAGCAAGCACACAAGCACGCAAGCAAGCAAGCAAGCAAACTTAATATATAGGATTTAAAAATAGACTAGTATCAGGCAGATATGATAGACACCAACCATAAAGCAGTTAGGGTTTTACCTGGTTAATAATATCCTTCCAATGATTGCTCAATTTGTATGCATCTTCTCGGTTGAAGTTATGTCTATGTTTATATATCTGAATGGCTTCATGAACAAACCTTTGATAGTAGCCCGAAGGTTTGCAGAGTACCTTGGTCTCGGAAAACACTATCATGTGAGCCCACAGCGTTATAACAATGGTTAGCTACGGCAGAGGGTTGACGGCAAGCAGCGACGCAGTCCGGACCCAAGAATCCACACACGAACCCCGGTCCGCCCGCGCTTATATCTCCCCAGGCGCAGCTAGGCTTCGCCTCCGGCCACGCCCTATCGTGGAACCTTAGAGTAGGTTCCCGAAGCATCTTGGCCAACCGCGCCTATTACCTTTGCCCCAGATACTTTTCCCTTTCAGATTGGATGTTGTCTTAGCGGTGCCCGTATCCATACTTCCCTTTCCCAGCCAGCAGGTGTCATCATGTCATTACACTAGTAACGAATTGGCATTTTTTGTTTACGTGACAAACCTTACTAATTGACTGTCAGGTGGTAGCGGGTTTAACGACACATTTATATATTTACGAAATCTAACCACCCCCCAAAAAACTGTATTATGGATATTGGTCGAGAAAGCCTACTTGTTAAACAGACTAATTTTAAGATGTTCTATCTATCATGAGTTGTGACTCCATATTTCTTAAGGGCTATCATTTGTGAATTGACAATGATCAACCTCTTCGTTGACGCTTTCATTCTTCAATGCCTTGACATGAAATCTGCAACCATTCATATTTGTTTTGTGCTCTGTGATGCATTTTCTCAATCTTCTCTATTATAGATTGCTATGTATTCAATATTAGCTTATCATCTCTGTTTCTTTTTAAACGTATTATTTTCCTAAACATGCCTTTAAGGTTGATAAAGTTTTCTCTGTTTGCTTTCTACCCCCCCCCAACACACACTCACAACCACTTACTGCACCATTTTTGCTAGTTAATTTGAGTCTTAAAGTGGTAACATCCAGACGTAAAGCTTTCGTGGCTGCAGGAATTCATATTCTTTGGGTCTTTCGCTAAAGTCACGAAGATAGGTGAATTTTTTTTACCAAAAACTACGACGTTTCGATTGCAACACAAGCGGTTGTCATCAGGCGGAAAAAATAATCCAGCAATGGAACTTCTGAACCAAGAAGAACACAGCGAGATGACGACTGCTTGTGTCGTCATCAGGTGTTGCGATCAAAACGTTGTAGTTTTTGGTAAAAAAAAATTACTTATCTACATGACTTTACCGACAGACCCAAAGAATATGGTAACATCCATTTAATGCATTTCAGCTACCTGTTGACTCAGATTGTGTATGTTGTATATCAGGGGCGGTTTCTTCATTAGGGCGATTGGGCGACGCACCACCAATGTGTGAAAGGGACTTTTTCAATCACATTAACAATCTCATTCAACCACAGAGCTATGCTAGCCGTTACTGTGCCTCTGGATATAGTCCAATCAGCGTCATGTCACGTTCTGTGGAGTACCGCCTCTTTTTGGGCGATTTCACTCCGGCTGAGAATCGCCCAGAGTGTTTTTATAGACTTACATTCAAAGATGATTTTTTTCGAAAGGCGGGCGCTGCAATGCATTCTCTATGGCTTTCGGGAGGGCTCGCACTAACGTGCTTACGTCATCATACGTCAGCACGTTTCAGTCAACAATTTTATATGTCGCCACCTAGTGGAATTTCGATTTAAAGCTTTCGTGACTGCAGGAATTCATCTTCTTGGTTCTTTCGGTAAAGTCACGTAGAAGGGAAGTAATAAAATAATAAAAATAAAACATAATAAAATAATTCTCACGACGTTTCGGCCACAACGCAAGTAGCCGTCCTCAGGTGAAAACCAGGTATGTCGAGGCGACAGCGTCTGAATGAAACAGCACACGTGCTTGGAGCATGTATATAAGCTGGGTTGGAAGGGGGGAAGAAAGGGGGAGCCTTAACAAAAGAATATGAAATATCAAGAGGAATTTAGCATATTTATGGGAAATGCAGGTATATGACTAGTACTGCATATGCCCGTGCATTATGCAGGATTAGCAGCATCAAAGGGAGGGGATAAGGGTAGCATTAATGAAGGGAAGGAGTGTTAATAGTATGTAGCTGCAGTAACTAAAACCACCACGTAAACAACTAAAGTATAAACTATATATTATCATCAGTATACTAAATATACTCTACAATACGTTGAGTTACTAACAGTAAGTAATACATTACAATTCTACGTCGTAAAAAAAATAGATATAATATGCTTGCATCTAAACTTTATTCTCTTACATCACACAAGTCTACACCCTACTATATACTGCCATAGACAAACCCAACATTAAATTATATACTGTATTGCACACCAAAGAAAGGTTCTCCTTTTCCGACCACCTTGTAAGTGCCACGCTGCTACAAGGAGAGATGTTTCAACAGCATGGCCATACATTCCCTGTTGAGGCTCTGAACATCACTGTCAGGGCATACCCTATGTTAAATAAGGCGAAGCTGAAGACTGAACTGTCTGTCATTTATGAGAGTCCAGAATTCCAGGGCTGCTGTGGCGCACTAGTGCTGTACCAGGTTTTGCTGAAGTACAACCTCCAGGATACTTTTTCAGAGACTGTTGCTCTGTTGAACATCCTCATAACCACTCCCATGACAACTGCTGAAGCTGAGAGGTGTTTCTCAACCTTAAAGAGAATCAAGACATTCCTGAGAAATGTAATGGGACAGGAACGTCTGAATGCAATGGCTATGCTTTCCATGGAGAGGGAACTAGTCAGGAACATGCCTGCTTTCAATGAGAGAGTAATTGATCACTTTGCTACTTTGAAAGAGAGAAGAGCAAAATTTCAGTATAAGTAAGCAGTGTATTAAGCGAGTAATGTGATGTAAGTAGTGTAATAATAGTGAGTATAGAAACAAACAAGGAGATGTATTGTAAGAGTCACTTTATTTTTCATTAATATTAAAGTAGTGAAGTTGCCTTTACATGCTTAAGCTGTTAATGTATCCATTGCATGGGTGGACCTTATCCTTATCAATCATCCAAACATTTGCCCCCCCTGAGAGATTTTGCAGGAGCCGCCACTGTTGTATATACAGTGATACCTCGGTTCACGAACGCTTCTGTTCACGAACAACTCGGTTCACGAACAGAAAAGTTCATAAAAATATGCTCCGGTTCACGAACTCCGCTTCGGTTCACGAACAGGAGCCGCGCCATTTTAATGCTATTTCCAGGATGTCACATGGTCGTGACTTCCTGTAGGAAGATCTTGGAGAGAAGAAGAGACACAGAAAGAAGTACTGTGAGTACTGTGAAGACACTTTCAGTGACTTTTTGCTTTTTGGTGTGCTTTTTAGCAAATACAGTACTGTACTACTGTACTGTACAATACTGTACTTACTGTATTGTACAGTTCACCCGTTTGAGTGCTTACTGAAGTCATCTCAAGCAAGGTTAGTGTTCTCTCTTTATACATTACTATACTGTACAGTACTAATGTGTATTGTAATTTGTTTCATATTTTTGTGCTTCAAAAACCAAAAAAAAAGGTCAGAACGGATTAACCGGATTTACATTGAACCCTATGGGAAAATATGCCTCGGGTCACGACCAATTCGGTTCGCGACCAGAGTCAGTTCACGAATTAAGTTCATGAACCGAGGTATCACTGTATTAACTGTCTTGGTTTTTCATGTGCTTATCTTAGCTCTCTCTGATGATAATGAAGTGAAACTTGCATCGTGCCAGTCTGTAGTTGCTTCCTATGTTGAATTTCTTGACAGAGAGACGTCCCTGACGATCCGTAGTTTGTCCAAGAGAATCAAGTTTCTGCATTCAATATTTGGGATTTTCCATGTCCATTTCCTTTATTGCTTCTTAAAAAATATATTCGTTTTCATCAAGTCTGGCGAACTTATAGTAAGTAGATACTCACCTCTCTCATTCCTCACTCCCAATGCCAAACTCACCAAAACACGTTCCTTCGGAGTGGGCAGGTAGGAACTTGGTTGGACAGCGCATTCGTGCATGACAGACAGACAAATAATCCCTGGTGGGCAGTGTGGAACCTGTTGTTCGTACCTGTATGTATAAAAGATAACTTGACTTTAGGTAGCCAGGCAGACAGCCCCCTTAACTATCGCCCCCACCCTCCCTTAGGCCCCTCCCCCCTTAGGCCCCTGACCCCCTTTCCCATAGGCCCCTCCCCTGATCACCCCCCCATATCCTCAGGCCCCTCCCCTGACCCCCCTTCCCTTAGGCCCCTCCCCTGACCCCCCTTCTGTTAGGCCCCTCCCCTGAGCACCCCCCCCCCATATCCTTAGGCCCCTCCCCTGACCCCCCCTCCCTCAGGCCCCTCCGCTGACCCCCCCCTCAGGCCCCTCCCCTGAACCCCCCTCAGGCCCCTCCCCTGAACCCCCCCCTCAGGTCCCTCTCCTGACTCCCCCCTTCCTTAGGCCCCTCCCCTGACCCTCCTCCCTTAGGCACCTCCCCTCTCCGTACCCGGCAGTAGGTCTCCACCAATCAAAGAGCTGTTTACCTGACTCCCCCCTTCCTGAGGCCCCTCCCCTGACCCTCCTCCCTTAGGCACCTCCCCTCTCCGTACCCGGCAGTAGGTCTCCACCAATCAAAGAGCTGTTTACCTGACTCCCCCCTTCCTTAGGCCCCTCCCCTGACCCTCCTCCCTTAGGCACCTCCCCTCTCCGTACCCGGCAGTAGGTCTCCACCAATCAAAGAGCTGTTTGTAAGGTCTCCACCAATCAAAGAGCTGTGTGTATTATATATTTATTTATGCACGACAGACAGACAGTCAGACAGACAGACAGCTAAATAATCCCTGGTGGGCAGTGTGGAACATTGTTCCTCCCTGTATAATCTTCTCATCTCAGCACCTATTACCTTATGTCATCTTAATACCTACCCCATTCTTGATATCCCCGACTACTACAGATTGCATTATTATGCATTAATTAGTTTTAATAATAATGATGTGCAGCCTGAAATATATTAATATTATTATTAATAATATATGACTAATTATTATTATTTCATGGGTCTAGATATGTGACAATACTTCACCATGCTGCAATATCATTTTTACTTTGAAAACAACACACACTTATTCAAATGTAATAAAAACATGTTTGAATGTTTAATATTTAAGGGTACAATGTATCGAAAGTTTAAAGACATGCAGAGGCTTTTTATAATTAGACCAAGACATTATTGAAAAGCTACTCGTCAACAAAAGCAGTCTTGCAGTTGTACAGTATGATTAAGAATGGCAATTACTGGGTATAAAAGTGGCAAAATGTGTCCTGTTATATGTGTGTGCGTAGATATATAATGTATGTTGAACTTCTTTCAGACCATACGTAGCGAACCGATATAATTGTAGGTGCGGCTATCCAGTGATGCAAAGTGATTATATATATATATATGTCATACATAACTAGACCACAATATGGTCCCAACAAAAATGTCAGCCTTCATTGTTGCCACCAGCCATAATCAACTGACTGCTGAATGAAGGCCTCCCAATCTGTAAACGTCTCTCATGGTCCTGCTATATAACGATCCACCTCGCACCAGCACACGAGCTCATGTCATCACTCCATCTCTAATCTCGATGGTGGAGTTCTCTTAGGTGCATTCCCTCCCTTGGCTGCACTCAATCATCATTATTATAAATCCATTGCCCATCATCCCTACCAGTGGCATGTCCTGTTCAAGACCACTTTTATCAAAGGTCGACCATGGATTTTGCCTCTAATAGTCTTATCTATGTGTCCATTTTTTGTTTGTAATGCTATTTCAAGAGTGCATCTCCTCACGTTAAATTTTTCACTAATTCACAATGCTTGCTATAATGTAGATCAGAAATATGGACATTCGCAAAGAAAATGGAACAAAAATGTAACAGTGTCAGCCCTTTTAGTATCAGTATCAGCCCTCAGCATCGGTATGAATGTGAACAGCTACATACCGACATGGCATCCTTAATTGCAAAAGCTCTGAGTCGCAGATTTGTACCACAAAGGTGCCACGTGTGTAAGGAAAAAAGTAAAATTGTCTTGACTTTGACACGAGGGCTGTGTTGTGCTATGAAAGCACACGAGGTGCCAACGGTGCCACTGAGATGTACAGGGACAAGTTTAAATTTCAGAAGATGTCCTGCTTTGGATACTTGGCTATTATAGGATAAGTGGTAGAGTTTGAACCGGTAAAGACATGATCACATTATGGATCCAAATACATTTTGAAATCACAATGCACTACATCATTTTAGAACTGGCAAGTTGGAGAATGGTCAAGTAAGCTATCATGCTGATTTACATGGTGGAACATACATGCGGATCTGGTACCATGTAAGACATTTACAGTATGCGGCTGTTGTAAATTAGATGGCCTTGATAAATCATGAGCAATTTGGGCATATTAAGCCTTTATGAAAATTACGATTTACAAGTCAATACAATTAACCACATCTGACCACTATAATCAAGAGTGGTACTGTACGTAAAAATCTCAACAACTGTACGTGAAAATCCCCGTTGGGTCCCTGGCTTTCTCAAAGCGACACCAACACTCTGGCCGCCCATGCGGTGGCCTACACTGACAACGTCACAAACCACCAGACTGTTAAACATTCAAGTATAAAATGTTAAAATACTACATATACAAAACAAAAAATATACATTCGCAATGGCAACAATTTTTGCATTGGAATTACTATTGGAATATTTTTTTTTCCAACCAATCAGTTTAACAAGTGCGATATCATTAGTTGTGAAAGCAAACAGGACGGTTAAATTAGCAATTTGCGTTTATTATGCTTGCGATAATTTGAAATTAATTAGTAAAAGTGCAAAATACTGTACAGTTAAAAAAAGAGTATCATTTAACAAGAGATTGAAATTATTAACAACCATAAAATCAGATGCTATTAACACTTCATATTTATTGGGGAGAAAGTATGTTTGTGCACTGCGCTATAAACCCAGCTATGGCTAACATGATTGTGCGAATGATATCTGAATTGGCCCTGGTTCCACACACTACCCCACCTCCTTGACAAGTCCACACTGACCAACGTGGTGAAGTATGGTCAAACAGCCCCAAATACCAAAACGTCTTCATCTAGCCCTAGAGTGAGTGAGGATGGCCGAAAATTATTCTATCTGGGGAAAACAAATTCCTTGTCAATCTACATGCAAAACATGTACACCAATGCTCACATGCACACAAGGGGGTAGTTTGTCTAACACCACCCCCGGCCCCCTTTATCTCCCCAGTTTCGATGTTTACACACTACACCAAGAACTCATTTGGGACAGTCAATTTAGTTCCGTAATTCGCCAATGTTAACAATGACCAGGAATCTAGCTCAGGAAGCTGGATTCTAGCATGGTTTCTAACTACGGTGACACTGCTTATAAAACACATATACATTGTTGCACATATTCACATACTATATTCATATTTATTAACTTTTTTTTTGCAATTACACGCACTGCATACTTGTTATTTTTCTCTGGTTTAATTTGCAAAGATAAATGTTGCAGGCATTCTAAGAATACAATAGATTGCGATTATAAAGGACATGCTTTCACTGTCACAAAGAAATTACTAGCAAAACAGAACAAAACAAAGCAAAGATTAAATTAATAAATAACATCCAGTCAATGCATGATGTTGCTCCTCAAGCATCAAATCTGTAATACGCACATACAATCTACTGAAAAGGTTAGGCATAAAGCAGGAAGTTTTTTGTCTTGCAGAAGACAATAAACAAAGGGAAATACAAGGTCGGTCATGCATGATAAACCACAGGGCTTAATATTTTGACAAAACAAGTGGCGTCCTGGGTGAATACAGTTGCGAGAGAGAGAGAGCAAGCTTGAACCACCTTTACTCAGCAGAATATTTATTTCATCATAAAATAATGAAAACTGTAAACAGACTGATTCTATTACATGCCCGTACTGTTTGGCAACATCTGTTCTGGTGAATATATATTTTTAAAGGATGGCTCTAAACAAAAGAAACAAGGAGCGATACAAAGCCAGTGACCAAATGGGAGCATTTATGCTGGCAGTGCTCCTTAAATGCTTTATGAATAGTGAACACTCTCCAAGCAGATGACTGCTCTGGTATGAGCACTCAAAGATATCCGTGCTGCATTAGCTTTCAAAATATTTGACAAAGAAAAAAAGCCTCTCTCATCAAGGCAATTTGTGAAACCCTAATTTTTCAGAAATTGTAAAATCTCTGCCCATCCTTCAGTCAATACGCATGTTCTGATGTGCCAATTGGTACATTATTAGCGTAGCCAGAAATAAGCATAGGCCAAACACCTGTCGAAAATTGGTTATTCCACATGCAATTGGTACACACTGTGCAAACGGAATTATTTGTTGATGCTTTGCTATTTTAATATACAAATATTCTTATATTTGTGAAAAAGGAAATTAATTCATATGCCATGTGATTTTCAACTTTTGGCATGTAGGTAATTATAATTATGTTTAATATGAACACCTTTTAGAGAAATAAAGTGACAATGCTTACAAGTTAAATTACGGGTCACCTTTTCACTGACTGCACAAGCGTACGGGTATGTTTTTCGTATTGTCAATTGCTTCAATACTGTGCACAATGCACCAGCCACATCCCCTCCCCCCCCAAATAAATTAACATCGGTGAATACAATAGTATTACGAATGTTGCATCGATAATTGCACTGGCATAAAACAATGAGAAGGTGTTTAAATATCACGGTGCAAATACAATATTTCATGGCCTTATTTTGAGGATCTGAAAAAAAAACTAAGCGAGAGGAAAGGGCAACGTCTGGATGCAATGCAGTAGCATATGCAGTGGATGAAAGTGCACATGCATGATTCTTAGATCTTGTCTTTTACTCTTCAGGGGCAGCCTTGAAAGGCATTCGAAAGCCATAAGCACAGCAGGCATGCTGAGTATAGCTCGAGGTAGAAGATTGGGCATTTGTGGGGAGGAAAGATTTAATGGACGAGGGATATGGATGTGGTGGGAGGATGTGAGTGTGATATTATGCAGTCATCTGCAGAAATGTAACATCAAAAGTGAAGACTAAGAGAAGCACACATTGACAATAATAACCACAAGTGTATATTCAGTTGGAATGTGTTTTCCTTCTCGCTAATGTATTTACATATTTAAAGGGCTGGTCAAACAGTGTATGGTATTTTTCGATTTAAAGCTTTCGTGACTGCAGGGATTCATCTTCTTGGTTCTTTCGGTAAAGTCACGTAGAATGGAAATAATAAAATAATACAAAATAAACATAATAAAATAATTCTCACGACGTTTCGGCCACAACGCAATCAGCCATCCTCAGGTGAAGAACAAGTCTGTCGGAAAGACAGCGTCTGAATGAACACCACCAGGCTTGGCAGCGTATATTTAAGCTGGGTTGGAGGGGGAAGAGCGCCTTGACAAATGAATTTGCATATCAAGAGGAATTCATCTTAAATATACTCTGCCAAGCCTGGTGGCGTTCATTCAGACGTTGTCTTTCCGACAGACTTGTTCTTCACCTGAGGACGGCTGCTTGCGTTGTGGCCGAAACGTCGTGATAATTATTTTATTATGTTTTATTTTTATTATATTATTATTTCCCTTCTACGTGACTGTACCGAAAGAACCAAGAAGATGAATCCCTGCAGTCACGAAAGCTTTAAATCGATAAATTAAAGGCTTCTTTTCAAGCACGTGAAAATACGAATCACATTGCATGAGAATGTATTAGTCTTTGGAGTGGAAACATGACTTTAAATTTGTGTGTATATTTAATATGGTATGTTTTAAGGTTTACGTTGATGATGTTAAAATGTCAGTTTGTACAATTGCACTTCTCCCGGATGTATAACAGCCTTTTTTAGGCATAATGGATACATTTACAAATTATTATTCTTGTAAACATACACTTGAAGCTTCACATCCAATGTGTGCATGTGCTGCAACAACAACAAAAACACGGTGTCTATATGAAACAGCTGTCGATGCATGTCACCCGATCCCTTCAGAAACACACGCAATAAACCATGCACACAGAAAACGGTCCTTTCATAGTCACAATATCTCTCCCACTTTAAACTATAAAAAGCCACAAGGCATGGCAGGCAATGAATCTCTACAAACAGACACCGCATCTCAATGGCGGGTGAGCTGCTTTATTAGATATATTTGGTGCATTTTTGGGAAAGGCTGCCAACAATCCTGATGTGCTCTAAATTACGTTTTTGAAAGATATTGCATTATCAAAACACATGGACAACATAAAATATATATGCGTACGTTTTAACAACTTCCCCCTCCACATACTCTCTATTGGCAGCTGTCTGAAGAGCAGGAAATTTATTGTGGAATCTAAAGTATTTTATTTATGGTAAAACTGCACATTGTGATAATGGTTTTACACTTCTCCACAGAAAAACGAAATGCATAAAGCACAGCACATACATATATAAAGCAAATTATGTGCAAGTGATTACTTTGCTGATAATAAAACGTAATGTTTCTCCTCTTGCCCATGCATATATATTCCACGTGTGTCCAAATAAACTGTTGTTTGCCATCTCAGGGCCACTAGAGCTGTGATTTATGAGACAAACGCAAAGACAAACACCAGCAGGACTGGTATTGAATAAAGCGCTGTACCTGCCAACAGCTGAGGAATTTATGCTGCATAAATGAGTTAATATTCATGAGCTACTTAACAGTTACATACATACAGACATGCCTTAAGGTGTCACGAGTGATCATCACTATGATTTTGGTATGTTGTTGAATATTAAAGCTATTTAGCAATTCCGTTTTTTTAATGTTCAATTTAAATGTGTTATGTAAACATATTTTCCAATAGGAGGTGCACTATATATGAACCTGAAAAGGAAAAACGATTCGTAGAACAACAGGTAACGGAAAAAAATCATTTAAGGAGAGGTAACCAGTGCATTAGAGCGGGGAGCGGGGAACAATGTTGTGTTTTTCTACCACTGTCGACCGCTGCTGTAGTCCACTTAGGCAATCTCCTATCTCCCAGCGGGCTATCACGCACACAAACGTGATTTCATGGTAGCCTGTCCACGGGAACGAGCCTGCCAAGCAGTACCCTTGAAGCCGCGCGAGCCAGTCAAAATCGCGGGCTCTAGTTGCACACCCCTGCCCTATGCGCTGATATCGAGCTACACGCTGTGTTGCTAATTCTTAAGTTATGCACAACAAGTTTGCAAAACGACTGCAAATATTTGTTGCAGGGAGATAACTGAAACACACAGCCGAGTAAGTTGCTGACCAACAGGCACAAAGGCACAACACATCAAGCAGCTCGCAACAAAGGACACTATCACACAGATAAGAGTTGACGTGCGTCTTGAATTGAGCAAGGTTATTATAAGAGCTTGGGAAAATAGACAATTGCGGGGGAATGTAAAAGTGAGCAGTGTTAGAGAACAAGCAGATATAGATTCATTTTGATCTGCAGTGTGGCGATAAAAGACGGTATAGATGAGATGAATAAATCTTGTCTTGGTCAGTTGTTGCAAGCTAACAATGACCAAAATGAAATTAAGAGGTGGACAAGAGCAGGTTGGAGCACTTTTGGAATAAAATAACTTCATAACGAAAGTAAACGTTCCAAAGTGCCTCGACAAAGAGCTTGTAATCAGTGTATCTTACCCGCTATGCAATATGGGTAAGAAACATTAATATTGACAAATACAACTGTGCAAAATTTGAAAGATTTGGAGAGGTGCATGCTTGGATTCACACTGAGAGACAGGGAGAGGAATGTCGAACAGAGAACATACTCAAGACACCATATTTACTGTTAATAAAATGTGCGCGGCCGTGGACAGAATTGCACCGCTAGATGGGAACGGTGGCCTCTGCCTGAGGCTATTGATGGAGTGGACATCCCACGGAGGGAACATGCCCCAGAGGATGTCCATTGCAGATATGTAGTGATGAAATCAGTTCATGTGCAGGTGCTATCGTAGATGGATTACTCATCGCGGGATCACGATAGATGGCTGTGGCTCGGGGAGGCCTTCGTCCAGCAGGGGATTGAGCATGACTGATGATGTCTGTGTACTGTCAAGTTTGTTGATGTGCTTAATATTTCGCATGCAAAGGTGAGAGCTAAAAATTGTGTGCAAACTGTATTATGGGCAAACTTTTATTTCAGTCATCCGATTTTTCCCTTTAAATGTACTTTGTTTAATCGTTTCCAAAAATATACGGTGTTTACAATGTTTACACTGAAAAGAAACATGTTGTTACCATTTTGTCTACTCATATGAAAGTCAGAGTTAGAAAAACATGCTCATTAGTTTTGAGTGTTCTCTTTAAATGATTTATTTACTTAAGGTCAGCACATAACCTTACACTCTTTAAAAATGAATGCATTTTCAAATTTCAAAATTAAATCTATGAAGAGAGTAAATTGTTATTATTTTCTTCTTCTACGAGGACAGTTGTGAGGAATGGGACACGTACCAATGCACTAGATTTGGCCTTGGCAGCAACACAATTAGCGTTCTCTTCAGCAAAAAAGGATCTAAAAGGGCACGTGGGACTTAGATAAGGGGACACTTGGTAATTTAAGATAGGACGGAGAGGTAAAGGTGGAGGAAGGGTGGTCTCCTTATTCACAACCAACTCGACAACTCCTACACTATGAGATCTCTTTTACCAGTGGCAAAATATAATGGTAGGTTTTTACCCTTTTAACTGGTACAAAACTGACACCTTTATTCAAGGCATCATGTTTGCAATGACCACAACACAAGTAGTCAATAAAGCAAACAAAAAGAAGCAACTCTGATAAGGATAATAATATGCACTGTCCTTGAAGTTGATTGGCCCACACCCGAGACGGCTTTCTTTAGAGCCTAGTCCCCATTGGTGTAGGGCCAGATGACACCAGAAGGCGTACAACTCAAAAACAGTGCAATATCAGAGTATTGAGAGTTCGGGGCAAACATTTACACTATGAGATCTCTTTTACCAGTGGCAAAATATAATGGTAGGTTTTTACCCTTTTAACTGGTACAAAACTGACACCTTTATTCAAGGCATCATGTTTGCAATGACCACAACACATGTAGTCAATAAAGCAAACAAAAAGAAGCAACTCTAATAAGGATAATAATATGCACTGTCCTTGAAGTTGATTGGCCCACACCCGAGACGGCTTTCTTTAGAGAACTCGACAACTCCTTTTATCAAATAGTGCAACATCCATACTTTATCTATGGGACTTTTTTGGCAGTAGCAAAATGATGAAAAAATATAGGCTTTACCCTTTTCTGGCAATAAAACAGGTGTTAAGATGTTCAAACACCAAATAGAAACCTTTTGCAAAGCGTCATGTCTGAACTACTAACCACACATACTTGTGACAAAGCATGTAAACAAACATGCTCTGATAATGTCTGTTTGCATGTTTCGCCACAAGTATGTATGGTTAATGCAGACTTGATGCCTTGCAATAGGTATTTATTGGGTGTTTGAACACCTTAACACCTGTATTATTGCCTAAAAATGTGTAAAACCTATTGTTGTTTATTCTAGATTTGAAGCTTTCGTGACTGCAAGGATTCATATTCTTAGGTTTTTTCGGTAAAGTCACGTAGGTCAAAAATTAAAATTAATAAAAAGTAAAAAAAATTAAAAAAAAATCACGACTTTTCGGAGGCAACACAAGCTTCCGTCTTAAGGTGGAACCGTCACAGCACGATAGCTGTATCAAGTCACTTGATACAGCTGATTTTTATTTTATTTTTATTTTACTTTTATTAATTTAAATTTTTTACCTACGTGACTTTACCGAAAAAACCTAAGAATACTATTCTTGTTTGTTTCATTATCCATACGTTACCTTTTCAAACGGCAACATTAACAGCAGAACAATCATAAAGGTATTGTATGTGTGAACATATTCTAGCTTTCTACCCCCCTGTGTTGTCCATGCAATGCACCGCGGGAGCCGAAGAATGAATTCACCTACCTCCACAATCGATTTACCAGGCAAATGCGGTAGCTGTCACTGGTAAGCTGCACACCGAACTGATGCAGAGCCAGGGCCGAGCAAACATTTGGACAGGGTGTTGTGAATGGGAAAAAAATGGGGACAGGACACTGATGAAAGGGAGAAAATGCCACATCCTATTATTTTGTTTACTTGCCAAACCATCAACAATCACAAAATATAACGGCGCAAGGATTTTACAAGAAGGTAATTTGTTGCACAACGGCTGCTTCATTCAGACAGATGTGTGCACAAGTGCAAATCAATGACTAAGGAACAATCCATGCTTTTCCTACATCAATGTCCGCTTGTAAACACAATGACCTAACCTTCCCAAAAGGATCTTTACATTGGGATTTGGATGGGACAGCAGCCTTGGCATTCCTTTATAACTTCAGTACATTTTACTGGTTCAATACCCACTGACCAAATCCTCACTGTACTTGGCTGAAACGGCTGTAAAGTATAAGCCAAATGCTCTGCATCGGCATTGACGTTTAAAAAAATTAAATGTGATTTGCGCAAAAAGTTCATGCAGACATAAAAACACTTTAAACTACAAATCTACGTGATAGGATGGCAGGATGTAATTGCTTAGTGAAATCCAATATAGAAAAGAGCCGAACAAAGCATGGTACATTCCACAGCTACTTACGAGCGCGTGCACAGTTTAATAAATGCCCCTGCAGTTTTGAGGCGAAAGGATTCCTTGTAGAGAAATGGAAGTGGACCATCTTTTGGAAGGGGTATGATCAACCTTGACTTATATGAACCGCTATACTGTAATGTCTTTATGTGACGAGTGTATAGTGTATTGAATGCCAAGCCAATGTGTGCGTGCCACAATCTGTACATACTTAAGCCAGCTTCACATGAGGCAATAAGAATGCTATACTTATTAAAACTTCTACAATAAATATAAAATAAATGATCTTGAGCACACGTAAAATAATTGGATGAATATTACAATAAATAATTGCATAATCTCACTAGCTAAAAGTAGCACTGTCAAAGATAATATTGATATTTTGAAAAACAAACTATAGCAAGTGGGAATAATATAGATGGAAAAAGCAAACGTGACGAAACTCCAATCACATGAATACAAATTGAGTTTGACACATAGCTGAGGTGTTTGTAATTGGTAACTTTTAAGCAAGAGGTGACAGTGGGAGATATGGCATGGTGTAATTGGGTAAACCTTCAGGAGGCTTAGGTTTGTGAACACGTACACCCTGCCAAATTGCTACATGCATAATGTCTGCGCAACAAGGGTTATGATACTTAATGAGATTTTTTGTTTTCAAAATATGTTTCGTGTTAGACATACTGGCATGTAGAAAAGTAACATTGAAAGCGGATTTTATCGTAGTCAAGGATGAGACTTTTGTGCACTGTTGCGAAGAACCCAATGACCTGAGTTTGATTCCTGACCATGGAAAACATCAATGGCACCTGTTCTAACCTTCTTCTAGGGAGGCTCAGCAGGAAATGGGTATCTTTTGCGTTGTCTACAAATTGTTGGTGGACATCGTTGGCTGGGTGGCACAGTGGTAACACGTGGGCTTTCGCAACCAATAAAATCCATAATAAAGGTTTTTTTGGGGTTAAATCGCGTAAATATATGTGTGTCGTTAAAACCTACCACCACCCGACACAACTAACTAGTAAGGGTTGTCATGATATTCTCGTAAGTTTTGATGTGACTTCTCAGTTCACGAGGGTTCCGGTCAACGAGTCAATTAAATTACTTGACACTCTGTTAACGAACAAAGGTTTAACCGAAGATATCACAAGACTATCTGAACACTGTCAAAAGAACACTTATTTCTTGTGGAAAGGTGACTTCTATAAACAAAAGGAAGGAGCAGCAATGGGCTCTCCTTTGTCTCCTGTGATAGCGAATTTGTACATAGAAGATTTTAAAACAAAAGCAATAGCTTCAAGCACGCAAAAATCTTCTGTTTGGTTAAGATATGTGGATGACACATTGGTGGTCTGGCCACATGGCAAAGATACACTTAACGAATTTCTAAATCATCTCAACTCAGGCAAATACCATCCATTCAGTTCACCATGGAAGTGGAAGCTGACATAACTCTACCATTTCTGGATATTCTGCTCGGACGGGATCGAAATGGTAAAATAACACACAGCGTTTACCGAATGAAAATGCATACTGATGTCTATTGGAATGAAACGTCACACCATCACCCCACATAGAAATCTGCTCTTTTCAAGACAGTCATTCATTGAGCTAAGAAAGTGTCAGATGGTGACAGTCTGAGAAGTTAAATTCAACATGTTAATGAAGCGCTGCAAATGAACGGTTACAATGATGTAGAAATCAACAGGTCATTGAATGCCAAAACCAAATCAAATACCACGAGCGAGCATTGAAACTGCCCAAGTAATTAAAACGATAAAAATACCATACATTGCGGGAGTAACTGATAAACTAGCCAGATGTTTAGAAAAACAAAACATCCGAGTCAAATTTAGCACGGTACAGAAAATACAGAAATTAATATCTGCTACAAAAGATGTATTACCGAAGCTATCAACAGAAGGTGTGTACAGGTTTAACTGCACGTGTGGCAAATTTTATGTTGGGCAAACAGGACGAATGATCAGCACGAGACTAAAAGAACATCAGATAAATATTCAATTCTCCAAAATACAACTGTCAGCAGTAGCAGAACACGCGTGCCAACAAGGACACTCAATAGATTTTGATGTTGAAGTTCTGTGCAAAACTAGCTACTACTGGCCAAGACTAATTTGAGAATCTATCTAAATGGAAAGAAATACAAATAATTTTCACCGTTCAGATAGCTACCGCCTTAGTGCAGCATTGAAGCGAATACATATATATAAACACCCAGCTCTGTCACTCTGTCATTCTGTCACTCTGTGACTGTGATTAACACGGCACGTATTGGTTGAAGTGTGACACGTGACCGCGAGCAAGCAGCCAACCAGAGGTGTGCCCCTCCCAAACATGTACGCCCCTGGATTGGTTTAAGTGTGTCACGTGACCGCGAACTGCCCACTTCGTGTTGTTGTGGTGCGCTCCGCACCTCGGAGCCCCGAGAAGCAGCAACATCACGGCCACAGCGCCGGAGACGCAGTCACGGAAAGCTGACGGTCGATCCACTCACACAGCTCACTCGTACACACAGCTCACTCACACACAATCGCATGCATTTCAGAGGAGACGGGTGAGTGAGAGTGAGGAGACGGGTGAGAGTGAGGAGACGGGTGAGTGAGAGTGAGGAGACGGCTGAGTGAGAGTGAGGCAGAGTCGTGCTCCGTCCACTGCTACCCTGAGGGACCCCCGTGCTCTCCACTGCTGGCTTGAGGGAGAGCCGCGCTGTCTCCACTGCTGGCGTGAGGGAGCCAGACGCACTCTCCACTGCTGCCCTGAGGCAGAGCCGTGCTCGCTCCGCTGCTGCCCTAAGGTAGAGCCGTGCTCCGTCCACTGTGGCACTGAGGGATAGCCACGCTCTCTCCACTGCTGCCCTGAGGCAGAGCCACGCTCTCTCCACTGCTGCCCTGAGGGACCCCCGTGCTCTCCACTGATGGCCGCCTGAGGCTCGCGCTCCCGGGGTGCGCTCTCAGCAGCGGTTGGTGGGGCTGTTTGTGAGGGTGCCGGGGGAGCCGATGGAGCCGAGGGGGCCGGGTGAACCGACGTGGCCGGGTGGGCCGACGGAGCCGGGTGGGCTGACGGAGTTGGGTGGGCCGCCATAGGCGCCCCCCAACAACCTAGTAATCAAATAATATATTGTTTAAATGCATGCCTATAAAGGGCACCATACTTCAATCGGGATTACCGTTGGTACGGCTATTTTAATACACACAATGGATAGAAAGGACAAGATCAAAGGGCTCGCATAATCCTCCACCGCCCCCCCCCCCCCGACTTTGCGCAAGAGCGCAGAAGTGTGGTCACCACATCTACGCCTCTATAAAAGAAACGAAACAGGTGGACTTCTCCACAAATCTGGCTGTCTCCTGATGAAGCTAGTTGTAATTACTGGCGAAACGTCGTACTCAGATTGCAAATGTTGTGGCTTGGCGCTCCAGCACACCGGTGTGCTGCACTAGTGACGAATTGGCCACGTTCTGTTTACGTAACAACCCTTACTAGTTGGATGTGTCGGATGGTGGCGGGTTTAACGACACATATTTACGCGATCTAACCAAAAAAACCTCTTATGGACAGTGGTAACACTTGTATCTCACGGGAAGAAGGGCCTGAGTTGGATTTCTGACTCGGGTGACTTTCTGTGTGTAGACTGTTGAGAGTCAGTTGAACTTTTCTGTAATTTACCATGTTGACATATAGATTGGTGTGGGTTAGTGGATTAGGGTTTCCTGAATCAACATCCGTGCATAATCTCCATTGCTATCATCTTCACGGTCAGCGTCATGATTATTTGAAGTAACACTCAGCCATCTTTGGCTTAGTACTACAAATCCTTGCCTTGGTAGAGGATGGAGCATCTGACACACACATTAGCGTGTGTGCGCGCATGTTCATGTGCGAGACGGGCAGAGCCTGATTGATCGGCTTTGCGTGTCGGCGGTGCAGGTGTACTGACATCAGCACGCACAGACCCAATTCCCCTTGGCACCCACCTCAGCTGCTGATTGGTTGTGAAGTTTGCTTGCAGAATCGAGCTCCACCAATTCTGCATGAAGAATTGGGTCAAAAACTGTCACAGAAATGTGGCACAAACCCTCATCCCTTTTTAGAGTCATATCCTGTATGGTGTGCCTCCGATTCGAACACGCATTCGTTTACATTACGTGTTTGATTTCTCAGTAAAATTGTTCAGCAAGGGCAAAACAGATATTCACATAAAATGTTTTTTTTAATGTCCTGCCATAACTTCCTCTAACCCGTTTTACAAGATTCAGGAATTTTAAACATCTACGTGACCTCACTTCATCAGTTCTATCGATAATGAAATGTTCCAACAGCATGTCATAATTTAACTTTTAATACAAATAAGTTGATTGAATGATATGTTTATGATTCGTGAAGGGTATGTCTGTTACTCATTAGCTAACACGAGGTAACTATGAATTAACTAGTTTAAACACTTAATCAGGAAACATTTAAAAAATGTTATTCTTATTAGGCCCAATTTTGTTAAGTGCAGTCTGCAACCGTTCTTAATTGCATGAACCACACCTGTTTGATCACAACTGCTGTATTGTATTGCATGCAGTCAAATGATATACTCATTACAAGTGTAATTTTATTCTACATGATACAATCCTTATCCTAATATACAGAGAGGATAATGCAGCCGATCTCTTTTAATAAAGAATGGATAGAGCTTTGCTGACAGTCAAACTACACCTACTAACCTCAAATAGCCACTTGTATGCACAGAAATACGAATTAATGGAGTGTTAACGTTGTCCATTAATCAAATCACAATCTGCTCTTTATTGTATTCTATATATAGTTTATAATCACCAATTATACTCTGTTTGTCCTTTTACTGTTGACACGTAGTGATATGCTAGTGCAATCCCACGTACGATTGTAAACGACACAAGAAGATGCCAACTGATGACACCACATAACTTTCAGTATTTCGTCACCAGGTCTCCCTGTATCACCATTGATTGGCATTTATTAAAATTTTCATACAACAGAAGTGTCTTCATCAGAGTGAATTGTTTATCAGAATAACAAGACATGCTGTCAATTGTGCCTTAATGTAAAATGAAAATGATAGTTTTGAAGTAAATGCTTTGATTTCGACTGCACTGCTTGACAATTTGTAAAGTACATTAAATTGAAATTTGCATGCTCTTATAAAGGATGGATACGACACATTAACTTAGGGCATGTACTCATCAACATTTAGTAATATATGCTGTAAATGTGTTTACTTAATTTTTTTTTACTTTGCAGCATGATGCCCCTTAACAGATGGCAGGTTAATTAAAATCAATTTCTAATCCTGAAGGCAAAAACTTTGCTTACTTGTTCTATATCTAATGAGTATTGGCTAGAGTAGATGCAGGGGGGAAAATATGAAAAGGCTTAATTACCGTGAGCTGCAGTGGCCCGTACCTTCTGCTATGTTATCCAACCCTCTGTCCCATTCACGTCATCATGAATAAATATCCGGGGGGCTTATTCCCAGTTGAGTCCCTTGCTTGACAAGGATGATAGATACCATCATAAGAAAAGCTAACTACCGTGACTCTAAGCACAAGAACCAATGCTAATCACAACAGAGGTAAACCATATACTTATTTAACTATTTTAATTTAATGTTTTTGACTCGTGGCATCGAGAGCACAAACTTTATATTTATAATTTTTTGTATACAGTTCTCGAAATATGATTTCATTAATATGTGCATGGAGGTCACCTGACAGCAATCTTATATTGTTTTTTGTAGTCTAACAGGTAAGCTTTTGCGACCAATATTACCCATAATATAGGGTTGTTTTGGTTAAATTGCGAAAATATACTGTCATTGTGTCGTTAACCCACCAGACACAGCGAATTAGTAAGGTTTTTCACGTAAACAAAACGTGTCAATTAGTTACTAGTTCACCACACGGGTGTGTTGGAGATTATGGCAAATCGCCCAATGAAGCTGGTTGTAATCACCAGCGAAACGTCGTACTCAAATTGTAATTGTTGTAGGTTTAATCTCCAACTCACCAGTGTGGTTAAGTAGTAACTAATTGGCACATTATGTTTAGGTGACAAACCTTACTAATTGGCTGTGTCGGGTGGTGGTGGGTTAATGACACATTTATATTTACGCGATCTAACCCCTCAAAAAAATTGCTTTATTATTTACGTAGTATTACTTGGTTAAATGATGCAAGTATGTTCAACAAAACTAAAAATTGGTAAAAATACAGGAAAAATGTGGCATGTATTTAAAGAATATCGCGAAGTATAATACAATATTACTAATTAAAATAGGACACATTTTTACAATATGCGTTACACATATACATGCATTACATGCGCAAAATTTATTTTACTATCTACCATAATTTACTATGCCAACTTCTGACTCAAATGGCTTCTGTAATTGCTAGTGAAATAATGGCAAAGTTCAAGACATTTATTTTTTCAAATTTTTCCTGCTGCAAGATCAACCATTCCTGAAGACACCAATCAGCACAAACGTTACTTTGAAGTACAGGAAGATGGTTCACAGGAAAAAATAAATGAAGGGCAGGTTCCCACTTTCATCAGAAAATCCATATTATTAGCTTTGTTCTTCGACGATAATAATATTAAATGTATAAATCTAAAAGGTTAGAGTATATATATATTAACTTTTTAAAAAAAAAAGAAAATAGTAACGAATAGGGAGAATAAAACCACTGTAATGGCTGTCATTGATATAACTTGGCTTTTAGTGCCTTATGATGCTATCAAATGGCACTAATTTACTCATGTCAAAACTCGGCATTTAAAATAAATGGACAACTAAAGTGTAAATGTTAAATATTTATCTCCAGTACTCCACACATAAAATATAAAGTAATTAATTGCATGACATTTGTTGCATATGACACATTAATAACTCTTTTGTGGTGGAGTGGTGGTAGTGGTTGATATGCAGCATTGGAAACCAGCTAACCCGAGTTAAATTGCTGGTCACGGCTAACATAAGTGGTGACATCAGAACCAATCCCGTTTCACAAATCCGGATTAACCAGCGTAGTGAAGTATGGTTAAAAAAAAAACCACGTGATTGACATGGTGTTGGGAGGCCTTCAGCCATTAGGGGATTGAGAATGGCTGGAATGATAATCACTGCTGTGTGTGCAAGATATTTGACCCTATGGTTTACATGCATATGTATATAGTTTTTAAAGAGCTGTAGCAAGTAATCTATTCGTGCTGACATTTAACTCCAGCAGGTTTAAGAGCTACGTTTTGTTTCCCCAGTGCTGATTCAACTAGTGGATTCTATCATACTCATTTTAGACTCAGTCAACCTAGGTGAGTTCCAAGTCAGATTCAGATAACAAATTATACTGACATTTTATATGGCTACATAATCAAACCAAGGTCCCTAGCAAGGATCATGGTACAGGTTGCTAATCACTACACTATCACTGCATACGTGCATACAATTCGCACCTCCGATTAGCACGGTTGACTATTTACGGTGCAAAATAACTTCAACACAATACAACTGCACATAAACGCAAACAACATGTGGGGATCCTAACGTAAACAAATCAGGTGGTGACATTGCTCTGGCAGTGGTGCACATGTACAAATAACAGGTGCTGTCTCCAACTTTTGTTCACCCAATCTCCCTGGTCTCTCTGTGTGCGGTGAAGAAAGGCCATTGTCCAAAGCATTGCTTATTTTCTATGTTTTTCTTTTTTAAGGCCACACTCTTATTGATAAATCTGTTTCGTTTTTTTGGAGGGATACTAAAACTGCAACATTGATGCTCATAAAAAAGAAAATGTATGCATCTCCAACTTTAAAATTGTATAAGCTGCAATCGATCACCAGAACAATTCATATTATAGGCACACATCAACACACATACATAAACCCCATGCATAAAGTGTACAACATATATATTTAATTACAGCAAAGCAATATAAATTCTCCATAGAAAAGAGTACAAAGTCAACATTTCAGCCTATGGGCTTTTCTCAAGATGTATGAATAGCTCTATTTACTTTAACCCTTGAGTAAAGGTGATACATTTGTTGAAAAAGTAACTATGAATAATTCAATACCTTTCATCTAATTAAGTTCCAATCCTTATATGATGTCTAATTACTCTAAAGCCTAGCCAAGCACATCAATGGCACAACCTCTAAACCCTTACTTAGAAAAAAGCACTTGGAGCCCATTGCCAGGAAAAAAAGTCATTTGGAGCAGAGGCAGTGAAAGCAATGGGGATATGACCCCTACTCTCAAGCAAGGCACCCCTGGAATAGGGTCACTTGGGCCTGTCAGTGGACTTTAATGTTAAATTAACAGTCTGCATCCAAGGTAAGCAGCAGCTGCAGGAGAAAACGAACTAATGAGGAGCTGGGAAAATTATACAGGACAGGGCTGCCAAGTGCAATTGCAAAGAGCAGGAAACAGATGCTGGTGGAGAACTCATGTTAGGCATTTTGGGGTTAAGGTAATATGAAGGTAAATGTGTATGCATGCACTGCACATGCATTACAATCACGTGCAATGCATTTACTAAAATATGTATTTAATACGTTATTTAAACAACCGTGTGTAGAATACAATTTCTTGTGAGATATATATCACTAATTTGTTATACAATAATACTGCGTTTTCAATGCATAACCGAGCCGCACCAGAGCTCTTCCTGAGCTAGCCCAATGAGGCTCAGGAGATGGAAGATTGTTTTATTTTTCCAGCCGTGCCACTGACGTCACATGCAATTAACTAATTGAGATGTGTGGAGATGATGTGGTGATGTTGTGGCCTCGCAGTGTACTGAATGTGAGAATAATAAACATGTAATGAGTTCGCACGTGGCTTTGCTTCGTCCCTAGCCAGATTCAGATGTCTTGTGAGGCCAGAGTATTGCGATTTGGCTCGGCACGGCAAATAGCCAGTGGAAAACCGCCATTACTCTGAGGGCCCCACGCTGTCTCGACTTGGATGAAACGGTGGAAAAGGGAAACATTTACTGACAAGGAGGTGCTGCGGTGGTTGCAAAGAAGATTGCTTAAGTATTTCTGTAGTTCAAGACAGAAATAAGTTATCAATGTTCTAGTGAAAGGAAGCTTTCCTGCTGCTGATTTTTAAGATAGCTTATGGGTTGGTTACAGTGAGTGACACCTGAACGTGTGAAAGCAATGCCACATAGTGGACAATGCTGTTCAAGGATAGCACAACAGGCATTTTTGATAAGCCTAGGAGTGGTGGACCAAGGATGGCAGTGACCCCAACAAATGCACAGAGATAATGTAAAGTGATTTAGGCCAAATCTTTCGTGACTGCAGAAATTCATATTCGTTGGGTCTTTCGGTAAAGTCACATAGATAGGTTCAAAGAAAATAACAAAAAACTACAACATTTCGATCGCAACACAAGCGGTTGTCGCTTATCTACATGACTTTACCGAAAGACCCAAAGAATATGATTCAGGCCATCCTTGCAGTTAAAAATATGGGTGTAATCACCAAGAACGACTGGAAGTTGCTTCACCACCTTAATTGCACTAATGAAGACCGACTTCTGTTGCTAACGGGTTGACGGTGATGATGATGATGAGTTTAACTTGATGTGCAATGGTGGTTGCTGTATGTTACCATGATGGAATTTACAAGTTGGTGTCACAATTGTGGAAGTTTGTCGATCTTGCTGGAGATTACATGGATAAGTGATGCGCCATTGTGTGCGTATCTCGTCTTTTATCAATAGGTTGGACTTGTGAATAAAAACATATTTTAGGAAACACTTACAGAATTTATGTACTGTCGTTTCTGAATGCATCGTATTAACAAACCAACTTTGCAACATCTGCAATGTATACATTCTGTTGGTTATTTGACAGTTTAGCTATTTCTATCTAAACATAGCAATATGCATATTCCCTTCTGAAATGTCCTAATATAGCAGAGCAAGGCATAATCATATCGTGGTATGCTGTGCACATGTTTTGAAGTGATTATTTTTGCATATACTGCTTTGAGGCATGGAGGTCAGTCGACTGATTAAGAACGCAATAGAGACCACTTGTTTTCCATTAAAAAAACTACCGCTGGCTATTTCTGAATCAAGCCTCATGTAATCACAGCCTCTGGTCAAGCACAGCTTACCTGCTTTTAACAACAACGAAATTTGGTTTCACACAACGACGTGTTGCTCAATAACGAAGGATATTTTGTTGGCTCTGAGATAGTATTCGAAACACACTTATATTAAGTAAAAAAATATATGGCCTGTCTTCTCATATGCTTCTACGATTACATGTTGATGCTGTGTGCCTTCATGCTATGTGCTCACATTTACGCGGAAACTACACTGTGTATATGTATAGATATACTGCTGCACAATTTAAAGTAAATTGAGATGCAGACTTTCTTTATCAGTGTACAGAAATTCCAAATCGATCTTGAGCGTTTTAGGAACGCAACGACACGAGTTGTATCCTGGATGAAGAAAAAGCAGCTTAACATTCAAGCTCTGAAGATGTAATTCAGTTAAATGACAAGATCTTAAACCAAAAGCATTTCATACCACCCTCAATTGGCTATTAGCCACTGCTATGGCATTGCCCCAATTTGCTATTACATGGCATGTGACAGAAGATGTTTAAACAAGACAAGGCTCCACATTATGCACCCGATGGTGGTGGCGAACACCTGTAATTGCCCTTAGCAAGAGGACAACTGCCTTGGAGATGGAGCGATGAGATGAGTTAATGTGCTGGAGTAAGATGGATAGTAGCAGCACACGGCCATGAGGGATGACAGTAGTGTGGAAGGCCTTCATCCAGCAGTGGATAGACAATGAATGATGATGAAACATGTCCAGACAGTGAAAGCAGGTGCATACAACAACATACAAAGATCCCCTTTTAGCTTGGAAACGATGTTTTGAAGAACCTATTATAGCTGACACAATGCACAAGAGGATTCGAAGGCTAACACCACATACAAATACATTTATCTCACCAGTGATGATGTTTGCCCACCACAACAGGTACTCGTGCTATGCTGAGTCAACCTCGGGAAAGCGCAGGTCAGGTTCAGATAGTAATTGCTTACACACACGTGCCTCAATATGGCTTGAGTGACATTAAATCTATGCCGTCTACAGACACAAAAATGGGGATTAAATGTAGCTGTGACACGGCAATAACAACATTTCTGACACTTTCATAAATCAATAGGGAATTCATGTGACTATCAGGGTTATTTAATTTAATTTCAGGGGAAGATGTAATCATGGTTAATGTGAAAAGTCACGTAGATAGTAAATAAATAACTAAATAATAGATCACGACGAAATTATGTCACGTTTCTTTTGTCTCTCTCACTCAAACCACACAACTCAGACATAATTTCAACCGAGAAGATGGATGCAAAATTTAGAAATATTTGGAAGGACTTGATCAACCAGGTAAAGTGTTAACTTTTGTGTTAGCCGACTCTCTGAGTTGCATTACATTTCAAAATTTTGTTAAGTTTGATATCTAAGCTTTGTTGTCACATTTTTTTTCTCTCTCTCACCCAAGCCCTCTTTGAATTTTATCCCCACACTCTCGCCCCTTTACGGCCTCTCCCCCTCTATATAATGCCTCGTCACAGAGGCATGTTTCTCTCTTTCACCTGAGGACGATCGTTTGTTGTTGCGATCGAAACGTCGTGATCTATTTTTTGTATCTAATTGACTTTACCGAAATAACCTAATCCTGCAGTCACGAAAGCTTCTAATCAAGATTTAATGTGAAAGGAATATACTTGGATAACGTAGAACAGTATGCACTACTACAATGACAATTACACTATCAAGATATTATTTGTTTACAGATCAGGAATGTGTGCAACAAATTTACGAACTGCCCGTTAAAATGTCCGAGGTCGGCGTGGTTATGTTAGGTCAGCACCACCGGTGTTACACAGAAGGTTATCTTGTCAAGATGACTGCTTGGGTTGAAGCCTTTATTCAGCAGTAGATAGATCATGGCTGCTGATTGTATTGAAGCTGACTTTAAAATAAACGTTTAGAAAAGATTAGCACGGTTGTCTGTGTACAATTCGAAATAAATTCAACATACATAATACATGTACAAAATATTAATGGGTTGAAATAATTTTTCTATTAAAAACCCAATCGTAATTATTCAATAAATATTGGGTGTGAACGTGATGGTTTTTGTGATATATAAAATATCGTATGTACAGATACCACTAGGAATTATCTACAATACAGCAGGAATCCTGACTCATGAGGGCACTGGAAATGTCATCAGGAATTATATTTGCACATATGTGACAGCATTATCAATTCTCACCATTTCTGAATTTACGCTTTACTCAAGCACAGAAAGCAAATCAATTGAGGATTTTACTTCCAAACAAATATTTTTTAGGATAGACAGACTGAATTATCGTGGCGAAAAATGCACAGCGAGCCCAGCATATGGCAAAATACAATGTTTACATCTTGAAAAAGGGTTTGCAATTTTAAAACGCAGTGTTGAAACCCTCATATGGTACAATGACGGAACCATTAAATGCGACCACTAACATGCAGTCGCCATATGTGCATGACACTTTACCTTGTGGGAATTAGTCAATTCAGTGGTGGCAGCTCCTAGCATGAGTTGTACCAAAAAAACATATGAGCTGTTGCTGGAAATCTTTTAGAGCATATACTACTCAATGCAGTGATATATTATACACTCCAAGATGCAGGCTAGCTATGGTGACAAATGTGTATTCACTGTATAATCTGTACAAGTGGGTGTCAAAGTTTGAAACTGGTGTTACATCTTAGAAGGATGTTCCATCACCTGGTGATGATGAAACTTAGACGGATATTATATTGTGCCACCCATCCTCTTGCCAGAGTCAGAGGATAGGTGGCATGCAGTACCTTCCTACATTTCTCTTTGTCCTCCACCAGTCCCACTGCATTGTTAACCTGCATCCCTGTCCATTCACTTGCATCATCTATCCATCACCTGTGTCCATCTTTGTATTCTGCCCTTTTTTGGACAATCTCAAGGTTTGTGGATGAGTGTCCATAGAATGTAGAGTTATGTCTCTGTATGCAGTAATAGAGTTGGATTTCCAGATTTAACTCCCAGTTATTTATTTGGTGTTGTTTAACATTTTAGTACATGAAGGTTTTAATTTGCAGAGTGCAAACTAATTTTTAATTTACTTCATGATACAATTTAAATTCTGAACTACAACTCTAATCCAATCCAAAATGTTCCAGATCAACTCACTGATTAATATCAAATCCATAGAATCGTGGACAGAATTGGCTTTGTTCAGTATGCAGCTAATATTAGATGACCCTTGAACCACACAACTTTACAAGGTACAAAAAGAAATAAGCATCTCCATGAGTACACCATTTAATATAACGAGTACACATTGGAATGCATGGCTACAGAATTCGCAATTTTTTGCATGTCTTTACATTATTCAAGTTAATTATATGTCCATGATTGAGTGGACTATATTTGTATTGTTAGACGATTGTATGCTGCACAATCTTCGTTTATATGAATACACGAAACTACTCTGCCATTATGTTAATATATTAATTATCAATTTCCTTGAGCTTATTTGCTGAAGAATACCATTATATTCTTGCATACACTCTCAAGCGGAAAAAAATATTGAATATTCACAAGTCAGGTCTCCAAAGTAACAAAATACCCATTACATTTCAGAACCCATGGCCCATTATCTCTTACTCTTTGGTTCTTTCGGTAAAGTCACGTGGGTATAAAATAAAATAAATGTATATCTTCTTTAAATGTCAGACTGTTGGTTCTCTCTGACCTCTAGAAAGGAGGAAATAACACATGAATAAAAAATTTCCAAAGAAATAATAACTTAATTAAACCGTTGGTTGAAACGTAGACCGAAAGCAGGTTGGAGTGCTTTTGGAATGCTGAAATTGATAATGCTATGCAACGTAAAATTGTGCATGAAGAAGAAAATGTTTTAATAAATGCATACTACGTGCTGACACAAGGATCAGAAACGTGGTCATGAACGAAAACAATGAAACAAAAGCGTGCAAATAGGCATGTATGCTTGAATTCTATTGAGCAATACAATAATAAACATGTCGATTAAAGAGCACATGTAGGTTAGTCACAATTGTATCTGTTAAGAGAATGTAGCCGTGGGCAGGATATGTTGAAATAATAAATTATGTCCAATTGTCAAGAATAACGGTGGCGTATGTATGTTGAACTTCTTTTGCACCATACATAGCCAAGCGTGGTAATCGGAGGTGCGGGAAAAGGATAACAAGGAGGTGATGTGCCCAAGAGAATGTAATTACAAAGAAATGGAGCAATGAAATCAGCTAGGTGGATTGTTACAATGCAGGATTACGAGAGCTGGTAACAATTTAGGGAGGCCTTAACTCAGCAGTGTCAACAAGTTGATATATCTTTACCAACGGGTGTTCCTTTACATTTTTGGAAACATATGCAGCAATAGATTTTTTGATTTTTTACAAAGCATGACATTTAGTTTTAATCGTGTTCTTTTAAATTAAATGAAACCATATGTATGCGATGTAGAGTTTAATTGCATAGTCTTGATTTATTTTTATTTGTTAAACCAGCAATTAATACATATTTTGTATCTGAAATTAATTCGTCATGTATTATTGTATAAGGAAAGTTTGCTGTATTTATTGACCACTAATGTGCAAATTTAACCTTTGATTTCAGGGTATATAATTATTTTAGACCCAGTGAGATTATTTATTGTTTTTGGCAGAACACTTTGTAATTCAAGTGGATAATTTTGTTTTTGTAATAAAACATTCTTAAGTTAAGTGCCTACATCTTAATACGTGACAAATAAATGGAGATATTATTTTACAGAACACCCACCCTGATCGATTTTATTGACTTGCAAATTGACAGTTTGGCACAAGCAGAATAAATGAGGCTTGTCAGTTTCAGTGTAATTACTTGACATTTTATGTAGGACAAAGTATAGGTGGAAATCTGGCTAACTGAGGTGAATAATTAAATCTCCAAGTGCAATTTGTGTTGAAATCATATTCGGTATTATTACTGAAGAGAGAAAATGTGTTTAAATTTAGAGATGGAGGCACACAACAACAACGAGGCACACACCACGGACAAGGCACCGCCTGTGAAATGTAACAGCACCCGTTCCTATTAGATGCACGTTCTTCCTCAAAGCAGACTTATTCAAGCATAGGGGTCTGGTGAGGATGTCTGACAGACCTCACTTCCTGAATCTTAAAATATCGATTGCACACCTGACCTTATTCCCACAAAGACAAAGATCCCCCATATAGCCTTAACAGATTGTAGGGGCAAGTGCTGTTAGCGAGCACCTATCAAGGCCGAAACGGTACACCGCCTTTGTCTCCCAAGTGGCGATGTTTACACACCACACAGGGTACTCATTTGAGGATGAGTCGACCTAGGAGAGGCCCAGGACCGGTTCAGATAATCGTCATTGGGTGTTGGCCGTGAGCAGGAATCGAACCCGGATCGCCGGGTTCATAGCGCACCACACTAACCGCTACACTAACTCTCCCCACCACACGCACATGAACACACACACACACATGTTGATGCAGACACACACAGATGAATACACTGAGAAAACTATTTTTTAAATATTGTTGAGGCAAGTGCTGTTAGTCAGAAGGTATTAAGGATGGCAAAACAAATGACTGATTGTGTGTCCGGAATTTTATATGTCTCTCTATTGTGTACATTTACACAACACATCAAGTGTTAATTTTAATACTAAGTTGATCGAGGGTATTCCGAGGACCAGATCAAGTATCACTTGCCACTGATGTCAGTGGAAGCCAGGAATCAAACATAGGCCACAAGGTTCACAGTCCAGTCCACTAACCACTACGCATCCATTCCCCACACAAGTTTATCCCGAAATAACAACAACAGCAACAGCTGCAATTTGCGATAAAGTGGTGGTGACATAACTACAGTGCTTGTGGCAAGCTAGATTCACTTTGAGGTCATGCGAAAAGTCAAAAGCTGACTGGCAGGTCATGGGACAGACCCAGGTGTAATGGGATGACCGAGATGACTGACATTTCCACCAACTGTTGAAAAACGTATGGAGTATGTGCTCCAACAAAATTACAGATAGAGATAAACATTTAAACAAATACACAAACATCAAATACAAAAGATCCCTGTTGAGTATTAGTTATGTTAGCAAGCACACACACACACAATTAAAATAAATACAAGTCATGTTGACGTATGTCACCTCATAATAATCCACCTTTATATATCCATTGAGTGTCCTAACCCCCTGGTTGCTAAGCAATAAGCAGCCCTAGATCGGCCAGCTCAGCACATGAGCACTGTGGTGTCTGCCTTCCTGGTCCTCTTTTTGCACTCATTCCTGTCCTGGTCCATCGCCACTAAATCTACTACACATCCTTAATATCCTGGTTCAACACTTTGAATCACCCTTTTCTCGGCCCACCTCTTAGTCTCTGCCCTGGTGCTTCAATGTTGATCACCTTTCTTCTGATGTTGTTTTGCTGTATTATGCCATATCCTAGCCAGCTTTGTCAGCTTGCTTTCAGCTTGTCTGAGATGAGCATCACTATTGCCATATTTGTCTCTTTATTTCAAAAATGATCTAGTATTGTCGATCAATCATCATCACATCTATCTAATCCTCTTCATTTCTATGGTGCATGACATTTTCTCATTCCAAGTTTTTAGACTGCCACATTCAGACCCATATATCAAGGCTCGTCTTATTATTGACTTGGATACATTCTCATTCAACCAAAATGACATATTCCTATTGCGCAACATTCCACCGATTTCTCTCTATCTCAACCATGTCTTTTAGAACCTGCCTTTGATCTTCTGTCCATCCTCTTGAGCTTTATACTTGAACATCTACCCCTACTTCACCATTTCTTGCTCACCTTGCTCGTCTTGGCTGAACCAATTATGATATATGGAACGCTGTTTTTCTTGTGGCATTTCCTCTCTACTTTTTTCACATAGCATAATGTCATCAGCAAACCTCAGTGCTTATATTTGTAGACCTCTTGTCAACACGTCTGGAAGGAGGTGTAAGTTAGGCAACTTAGTTGTGGGGGTAATGTAATGCCCTCAGGGAGTGATAAAAACATCTCATGTTGAGAGATTTCTGGGGAATGGAGTTCAGCAGTCAGGAGTTTGTCGTTGCCGCTGGGAAATTTGACTCTCCCAGGTTTTACATGCGAGGACTACTCTAATGTGTACAAGATACAATTGAAATCGGTGCATTCGCAAAAGGTATGCATGCATTGGTGTAATCTTGACAATTCTGCGATAGCATGAATATTGTAACTGCTTTGTGGAAGCGCCTGTGATGCCTTTCTCAGCATTGCAGAAGCACTATGCAGTGATGGTTGCACTCGTCATCTTAAACAGTGATTTATTTGATTTGACTTTACATGAATTGTTAAGCAATACGAAATGTCTATTTTCATTTTTATACCAGTGTGAAGTCAGGCATTCATTTTTCGCCTCAAAGTTGCCATTGATATTTTTTTACTTTTGCATGTTATCCTCTTGTAGCTGAAATTCCCACTTGTATTGGTATATATGACTCTCAGATGAACTCGTCCATCTCATATGCCGACTGGAGAGATAGTTGAGGGAAATGCTGCAATGGGATCCAGGTAAACTCGATTGTGGAGGAATCGTTAAAGGCCTCCATCCAGGAGAAGACAAATAGGAAGGGTTTTGAAGATAAAACAAGTCATCATCTAGGTCATATCTTCCAAAAACGTAGTTTTTTTTTTTCGAGATAAAACGTCTACAGTACATTAGTAAATATTTACAATTTATCCTGCAAAGTGTGATTTACTTACCATGCCTTTCTTTGGCTCAATGTTTGTATAGTTATCACCGTGCAATGTGCCAGCCTTCATCACCTTTATATCTAGTCAAAGTATATACTTAGATATTTATATTTGTCAACAGACATTGTTTCTGCCAAAAGATGATACGTGGCAGAACGAATCTTCAGTTGTTTTTAATAAACTTCTCATCCAGATGCATCTCGTCTGTCTGGGATGTTGGCGTGACACCTCACCTAAGATGACATGTGGAAAAAAATTCAAAAGTATTTTTACTTAAAAATAGTAAAATTTTTATTTTTTTGGAACAAGTAAGTAATTTAAGTCACTGCCTTAAATGTTTTTAGATTTTTCAAAACGATGTGGATAGAATAAAAAAAAAGTAATTTAAATGTGAGGCACCCAAATTGTCAATAGCAATGAGATGCATATTTCCACATCGCATTGGGTGATTCAAACTACTCACATGGAGGGCCACATATTGCAAAAGAAAAAAAGAGTGCAGATTATTTTGCCCCTGGCGAATAACAATACATCGTTTCCATGGGCCTTTTGGATCATTGGTGCTCGTTCAGCACCCTTTGCAACAGGTAACTGGCAATTATACGTAATTGTTCAAAACAATATCAAGAGTTAATTCTAGATTTGAGTGCTACAAAGCAGTTGTGTTAGTTTGCAATGGCTGGATTATAGATAAGGACACGGTTCAAACATTTAGAATTGAGCCATCATATTTACAAATAGTGTAACTACTGACAAAGAGCACAGGTTATGTATTTATTAATGGTAGTTTTAAGTCCTACCTGACACTTCTTCAAAATAAAATGTGGGCATATCACACAATACAAAGAATAAAAAAAGCATAAAAAATGAACACTGCCCCATTAAACTGAAAAAACATATTCATTCGTCTGCTAGAAACAGTTATTCATTCCGTGTTATTTCAAGGCACTGAAAACAAATATACACTGAAGGAAAGAATGCACAAAATCTAAGCACATGAATGTCAGGACAGTAAATAATATGGTTAAATGTATGGCTTAGCTTAAACAGCAATCTTAATTCACATTGTATGGATCAATGTCCTTATTCACCATGTTTATTGAAAGATAATATTATCCGAAGGCAACATGAATCAAGCACCAGGGCACTGCCCGAGCAGTCAAGTGGATAATTCCATCAATCCAGTGCCATCAAAGAACTGCTCTACCAACCCTTACAAGCCAATGCCACTGAGTCCAACCTGCAATGCTAGATAAAGCATTTGCATTACTCCATGCGATTGTAGATAACCACAACAAAGTATCGTGTCACTGAGCCTAGACAAGACTGCTACACTTGTGGAGCTTGCCTTAACATGTTCTAAGGATCTTGGCTATGGCTCATATAACAAAGCACTTATTTTCTTTTCACTTTTAACTTTATGATAGCATTACATTATAATCCATGCAGGCCAATATGCAGGAGTTAAAAATAAAGGTACCTCTCTCTTGCGGACACATAACAGCTGAACCACATAGAGGAGGATTGTCCCATTGTTTCACACCATTAGTCTAGATTTCAATAAGATTAGACACGGTTAATTATAATGGTACATCCATGAGTCTTAGTTTTTTGGAATAATTGGGCTTATCTAACAAGAATGTTAAGACTATAACCGTGCCATTATTATTCATAATAATTCCCAAATTAAAGAGCATAATAAGTTAATGAATAGAAATTTACAGAATACCTACTCTGCTCTGTATCAACTGTAGCCAAATATTAGTTGTAAAAAAATTTCTAGGCCAGAAAATCCATGCAGATATTGACAAAATGCTCATTACATTTCTGCAAAAATAGTTCCTGGCCAGACAATAAGCTTTCATTTTACCACGCTTTAAGACATGAGAGGTCACAATATGCCACTATTTGAGGAAATCACCTTGGTATGTCTTTTAAGATGGAAAAAAAGTTTATGATGGATGATATGGAAGGTCAACAACTCAACCTATATAACTAGTGCGCAGCACTCTGAATTGACCCGTAAACATTTTGAATTGTCTCTACTGCAGTAATGGTTTCATTTAAGTTAATATTGCTGGAAAGGTAACATTTATAAAGCGATTTGCTTAAGCTAAGACTTACAGATTACATGTTAGTGAAAGTTACTTTACAGGGATCAGGGTGACATTAGCCACTTTCCAAGAAAATGGAGAATGTCCTCAAAACAGTGAAACATGTAATGAGGTTTGCCTCAACAGGCTCAAGGGGACACATCTCTTTCACCCTGTACTTGAGCTCAATAGGCTACGAGTTGCTTCACATTTATAGGTTTTATATCTCCGAGATGGCAGGCACATAAAGCAGTGGGATTGCAACTTAAATGAATATCTTAAGATCGGTGACACACCACTTACATCTACTATCTCATCTTGATCGAGGAAATGGAGCAATAAAATCAGCTTGTGTGCAGGTGTTGGGTGGATTGTTGCATCACAGGATTGTGAGAGATGGCGACGGCTTGAAGGCCTTCATCCAGCAGTGGATTGATTATGGCTGCTGCTGATGACAATGACTTTACCTAGGATAAACGTTACTGTCGTGCCACGACCGTGGGGCCACTCCGTAAACGCCACAATTCCCCCCCTGCCCCCGCCCTGAACGCACACACACTCACATAGTGTCCCGGCGGGGGATCGCCTGGGACCGCGGGTTTTCATCCGACGGGCCCCTAAAGGGGAAGTCCCACGGTTTCCTGGTGCCAGGAGATTGGCTGGCCCGCCCAGGACAAATTACATTGCGGCCCCCTAAATTGGCTTAAAATTGTATGGGCACACCGAAGCTCACCGGGCTAACCTCAATGAGACGCTCACACCACTGGGGACGGGCCAGGGTGAAATATTACGCGAGCAGCGCAGACGAGGAGGTGGGAGGGAAAGCCCTGGGCAGCCCGCGGGTGTGTATTCGGCCTGGCGCTGCTCAGGGCAGACTGTCTGAGTCAGGGGTAAGGAATGCGGGCGTGGAGACAATGGGCCGGGGGATCGCGTGACGTAATGCCCTAGGTAACGGCCGTGAAACGTTTGAAAATTGAAAGGTAGGCGTACGATTGGCTGCGCAGGATGACGTCACATAACCCTGGACTTTCGAAATCCCAGGGTATAAAAAGGGGAAGCCAAAAACGGTTAAGGGAGTTCTCCTCTTCAGCCTCTTGGTGACCGAGATTGACTCCCTGCCTGCCTTCTCGAGCCGCTCGCAGCGTCCGTGCGACGCTAGCGACTGTAGCTACGAGACAGCGATAGGTAAAGTCCCCTCTCATCTCCGTCCCTACCACCTCTCTCCGCGTCCATGTGATGCCGTGAGAATGGCTGCGAGGTACGTAACAGCGCGTAAATATCTGGGGAATTGTATCATGATAGATAGGCTCTGCTCGCAAGAATATTTATTCTGGGCAGTGCAGGGTTTTGCGCCGTGAATAAACGTTAACACAGATTATCGGTGCAGTGTGATTTGTGTGTGTGTGTGTGTGGAGCAGCTGTGTGGGCGGACGAGCAGCGAGGGCAGAGCCGCACGTGCAGGTGTGCGAGTGTCCTGTTGGACACGGGGGTGGTAGCCTCACTCATGAGCACAACACACTGCGGCTTGGTCAGGGTTGATGAGGGCTGCCTACAGGCCCTGGATCGCGTCCTGCACACTGCGAGTGCAGCTGGGATGGGACTGCTGGGGATGGTCACCCTTGAGGTTCGCCTCGGACACAAGGTGTGTAACCAGGAGTTCTATGTGTCGAGCGTGTTAGGCCACGAGTGAATTGCAGGTACCGACCTCCTGGAAAAGTTGGGGCTCAATGTGCAGCCCCGCCAGCGATGCGCCACCGTGGAGGGCAGTGGGGAGCGGATTCTGTTCTTGGGACAGGAGCTGGATCGCCCCACTTCAAGCTCGTGGCCGCTATCCTGACGTTGGCCGTCACCATCGGCCCCCTCGCGGAGATGCTGGGGCCGGTGGCAACGCGTGGCCTGGCCTACCAACCGTGTAGAGCCCCCTTCCACTCGGCGGGCTCTAAGGTATGGCTGCATACCCCGTGCATATAGACCGGACAGGTGGGAAAGTTGACCACCTACTGACGAGGACCCTGGACCGTGGTGCGGCAGATCTCCCCCTGGAAGGTGATGATCCAAGGCAGGAAGAGGGGTCAAGAGACGGTGGTTAACGTCCGCCGATTAAAACCTGGAGGGCATACCCAGCGGGGGAATTGCCCGCCCTTCGAGTACTCCGAAAACCCAGAATCTCCGCACACCCCATGCCCCCCATGCCCGATGGCTTCGCACCATACTCTCTGGGCCCAAATCTCCAATGGACCCCAGCCCAGCAAGGAGGCGACGAGCGCGGCGGCACCTAAACCCCTCTGCCCCTGAGTTTGTTCCCCAGCCAGTGGATGCCGGAGGGCAGGAGGGGCCTCTGGAGTGGAGATGGAGACCTCCGCAGGAGCCTCGAAAAACGGAGCCACCACCTACGAAACCAGCAACAAGGGCCAGGTGAGTCCCACGGACTCCACGGCGCTACCTGGTTGGAGTGGCCCAGGCGAGGTGCTCCAGTCAGCCCAGGACAGGGATGGGCACCTCAGGGGGCTAGTCAAAGTCAAAAGTCACTTTATTGTCAAGTGTGTTACATGCATGACATACAACACAGATGAAATTACAGTCCTCTCTCTTGGTCCCACGGTGCAACCCAGCAATTAAAAAATGAATCACAATTAACAGACATAAATAAACAATGAACAATCGGCGATCAACACAAGATAAATAATCAAAAATGTAATAGACTTAAAATAAACAACAGTCAAGAATTATAAAATGTAAAATATTATTTAAATAAAATATTTAAAGAAATAAGATATTTAAACCGGTGTGGTAGTGCGATGTAGTGCAATGTGCGGTCCAGAGATCAGGATGTACGAGTGAATGTGTGTGTGGGGGTTGGGGTCAGGGGGCAAAGGGGGGAGGGTGGGCAGAGGGGGGGAGTGATGGTAGAGCAGGGAGGGAGTTGAGTCTCCTGACAGCCTGGTTAAAGAAACTGTCTTTGAGCCTGCTGGTCTTGGCCCGAAGACTCCGCAATCTCCTCCCTGACGGCAGCAGGCTGAAGAGGCTGTGAGATGGGTGGGTGGGATCACCTGCAATCTTGATTGCTTTGCCGGTGATGCGGGTGTTATAAATGTCCAGAAGAGGGGGGAGAGAGACACCAATGATCCTCTCAGCTGCTCTCACTATGCGCTGCAGAGTCTTGCGGCAGGACACGGTGCAGGCGCCGTACCACACGGTGATGCAGCTCGTCAAGATGCTCTCAACGGTGCCTCTGTAAAAGGTGTGCATGATGGGGGGCGGGGCTCCTGCTCTTCTCAGTTTGCGGAGAAAGTACAGGCGCTGTTGGGCTTTTTTGGCCAGTGATGCAGTGTTGTGACTCCACGACAGGTCTTCAGAGATGTGCACACCCAGGAACTTGGTGCATCTCACCCTCTCCACTGCAGCACCGTTTATGGTTAGCGGAGTATGCTGGGTGTGCACTCTCCTGAAGTCCACAACAATCTCCTTCGTCTTCTCAACATTCAAGTGGAGATTGTTGTCCTTGCACCACGTGGCCAGCCTGCTCACCTCACTCCTGTAGTTTGTCTCATCCCCGTTTTTGATGGCACCCACCACAGTTGTGTCATCCGCAAACTTAATGAAGAGGTTGGAGCTGAATGATGGTGTGCAGTCGTGGGTCAGCAAAGTGAAGAGGAGGGGGCTCAGCACACATCCTTGAGGGACCCTCTGTTCAGTGTGATGGTGCCGGAGGTGTTGCTGCCAACTCGAACTGCCTGTGGTCTCCCTGTCAGGAAGTCCAACAGCCAGTTGCACAGGGAGGTGTTGAGCCCCAGGTGGTCTAGTTTGTGGATGAGCTGCTGGGGGATGATTGTGTTGAATGCTGAGCTAAAGTCGATGAACAGCATTCTGACGTAGGAGTCTTTAGTCTCCAGATGGGTGAGAGCTGAGTGGAGGGTAGCGGAGATGGCGTCATCGGTCGAGCGGTTAGACCGATACGCAAACTGGAAAGGGTCCAGGGCGGGGGGAAGGACAGACTTGATGTGTTGTAGGACTAGCCGCTCGAAGCACTTCATAAGGATTGGAGTGAGTGCGACCGGGCGGTAGTCATTGTTGCAGGAGGGTGATGACTTCTTCGGGACCGGGATGATGGTGGTAGCTTTGAGGCACGTAGGTACAACAGCCTGTCTCAGCGAGGTGTTAAAGATGTCGGTGAAGACATCTGTGAGCTCCTCCGCACAGTCTCTCAGGACACGACCCGGAATGTTGTCAGGGCCCTGGGCTTTCCTTGGGTTCGTCCTTCTGAGGGATCCCCTCACGCTATCTGGGGATAGCGTCAGCACCTGGTCGCCGGGAGGTGGTGGAGTCTTCTGTGCTGGGGTGCTGTTGTCTGCCTCAAAGCGAGCGACGAAATCCTTCAGCTGGTTCAGCAGAGAGGTGGAGCTGTCACAGGTCTGCGGAGAGGGTTTATAGTCCGTGATGGTCTGCATCCCTCGCCACAGGTTCCGGGTGTCTCTGTTGTCATTGAAGCGGTCGGCGATCCTCCTGGAGTACTGCCTCTTGGCCAATCTGATGCCTCGCGACAGGTTGGCCCTGGCTGTCTTCAGGCCCATCTCCTCGCCAGCTTTGAAGGCGGCGTTCCGAGCCCTCAGGAGCCTATGGACTTCCCCTGTCAGCCATGGCTTCTGGTTGGCCCGAATGGAGATGGTTCTGGTGACCGTGACATCCTCCATGCACTTCCTCATGTAGGAAGTGACAGTCTCCGTGTACTCCTGGAGGTCTACGGTGTTGTTGTAGGTGGCTGCCTTTCTGAACATGTTCCAGTCGGTGGTGGAGAAGCAGTCCTGGAGTGCCTCTGAAGACCCCTCAGGCCACACGCAGATCCGCTTTATAACTGGTTTGGTGACTTTAACCAGCGGCCTGTATGCTGACGTTAGCAGAACAGTGGTGTGATCTGAGGCCCCAAGGTGGGGGAGGGGACGGGCTTTGTAGGCACCTTTGTGTGTAGTGTAGACATTGTCCAGGATATTGTTTCCTCGTGTGGGAAAGTTGATGTGTCCCTGGAGTTGTGGAAACATGCTCTTGGGGTTGGCATGGTTGAAATCCCCAGCCAGAATGAGGAAGGCATCTGGGTGGGCTGTCTGCTGGTCACCGATGTGCTGATGGAGTTCATACAGTGCCTCGTTCCTGTTGTTTTCGGAGCCAGGGGGGATGTATAGTGCCACCAGCAATATGGCACTAAATTCCCTCGGCAGGTAGAATGGCCGGCATTTAATTACCATAAACTCCACCAATGATGAGCAGTGTTGGCAGACCACAACAGCGTCGCGGCACCAGGCATCGGTGATGTAAACACAGAGTCCCCCGCCGCGAGTCTTCCCCCCCTCGACGAGCGCTCTGTCCGCCCGGTAACATGTTAGCCCGGCTAGCTGAATGGCATGGTCCGGGACGTTATCGTTAAGCCATGTTTCCACAAACACAAGGACACAGCACTCACTCACAGTCCTGGAAGTTGTACGAAGAAGACGGATATAGTCCAGTTTGTTTTCCAGCGAGCGTACGTTGGCCAGTGTGATGGTAGGGATAGCCGGCCGGTGAGGGCTAGCCACTCGCCTAGCCTCGATACCTCCGCGCTTTCCCCTCTTCTGCTTCCTCATACACCGCCTGTGGCGTTTCCACTGTAGGCTGGTTGCAGTAGTGGGGGTCGGTGGTAGAGCAGGCCTCTGGAGCAGACCGCAGTCGCGTAGCTCTTCCGCGTCTGCTGGGTTTATATCCATGAGTGTGCTTCTGCCGATGGCGAGCAGAAATTCGCGAGAGTATGTGCGCCTTACGTTTAATCGACGTGATGATGACGAACAAATGCACGTAGATGGATAACACAAAAAACATAAAAACACCGATCTGATGGGAGAGAGAGGAGCCGCTGCATGTGTACGCGCCGCCATCTTTACCAAGGCTATGTGGTGCCACGACTGCAGGGCCACTCTACAAACACCGCAATTCCCCCCTGCCCCTGCCCTGAACGCACACACGCTGCGCACACACTCACGTAGTGTCCTGGTGGGGGATCGCCTGGACCACGTGTTTTCATCCGAAAGGCCCCTAGAGGGGAAGTCCCATGGTTTCCCGGTGCCAGGAGATTAGCCGGCCCCCCCAGGACAAATTACATTGCGGCCCCCTAAATTGGCTTAAAATTATATGGGCACACCGAAGCTCACCAGGCTAACCGCAATGAGACGCTCACAGCACTGGGGAGGGGCCAGGGTGAAATATTACGCGAGCAGTGCAGACGAGGAGGTGGGAGGCCTGGCGCTGCTCAGGGCAGACCGGCTGAGTCAGGGGTAAGGAATGCGGGCGCGGAGACAATGGGCTGGGGTGGGGGTAGCGTGACGTAATTCCCTAGGTAATGGCCGCGAAACGTTTGAAAATCGAAAGGTAGGTGCACGATTGGCTGCGCAGGATGACGTCATGTAACGCTGGACTTTCGAAATCCCAGGGCATAAAAAGAGGAAGCCAGAAATGGTTAAAGGAGTTCTCTTCAACCTCTTGGTGACCGAGACTGACTCCCTGCCTGCCTCCACGAGCCACTCGCAGCATCCATGCGACGCTCGCGAGTGTAGCTACGAGACAGCGAAAGGTAAAGTCCTCTCTCATCTCCGTCCCTCCGCCTCTCTCCGCGTCCGTGCGACGCCGCGAGAACGGCTGCGAGGTACGTAACAGGGCGTGTGAATATCTGGGGAATTGGATCGTGATATGATAGGCTTTTGCTCGCGGAATATTTCCCCCGAGGAATATTTCCTCCCGGGCAGTTTAAGGTTTTGTGACGTGAATAAACATTAGCACAGATTATTGGTGCAATGTGATTTGTGCGTGTGTGTGGAGCAGCTGCGTAGACGGACGAGTGGCGAGGGCAGAGCCACAAATGAATCACCTGCAGGTGTGCGAGTGTTCGCGCCGCTGCTTTAGAGCACATCTTAGCGCGGGTGCGGGGTAGCGATTAACCACCCGCCAGCGCGCATATTCGCGCAGCCGTTTTACACCCAGCCTTTGCGTGGACGCGGTGTGGGATACAACCACCCACCAACGCGCGCGTGTTCGTGCAGCCACTTTAGCGCTAGTCTTTGTGCATGAGTGGTTTGGAGTTTAACCGCCCGGAGGCGGACGCGCTTATTCGTGCAGCCGCTTTAGCGTTCGTCTTTGTGCGTGAGCAGATTAGGATATACCCGGCCGCAGGCGCACGCACATATTCGTGCAGCCGCTTTAGCGCTAGTCTTTGTGCGTGAGCGTATTACGGTTTAACCACACGGAGGCACTCGCGCATATTCGTGCAGCCGCCTTAGCGTTAGTCTTTGTGCGTGAACGGATTAGGATATAACCGGCCGCAGGCACGCGCGTATTCACACCGCCGCTGTAGTGTTAACTGTGGGGCGTGCGCATAGTAAAGGATAATCACCAGCGGGAGCGCACGCGTGCTCGCCGCCGTGTGAGCATTAGGTGTGGTGTGCGCGGGCGTGTCTGGAGTAACCCCGTGCGGCGGTTAGCCAGCCATTCAGCTATGTCCCTCAGAGGGGACGCTAACGTGGGGGGAGCGATCACCCAGTCGGCGGGGGCCGAACGGCGTGGTGGAGGAAGGAGTGGAGGAAGGAGTGGAGGGGGCAGACGTCGCACCCCACTTGCCCGGCAGGGGGGGAGGGGTGGACGCCGGACGCCATGTTACATTATCATATTGGAAAATGTTTGAGTATGAATGTTTTTCTTTTAAATAATAAAAAGCACTTTGCCAATCCACTGCTGGTTGAAAGCCTCCACATACCTCTTCAGTCATGCGGGTTTCTTGACCATACTTCACCACGCTGGTCATGGTGGGTAGGTGAATGGGGGGCCCAGAAGTGGTGCTGATATCACAAGCCAGGAATACAATTCGGGTCACTGGGTTCACTGTAAAGTATGCTAACCACTTGGCCACCACTCCATCTAGAAATCACAAAATCAGGCGACAATAACCTATTTCCATGAATCGCTTAATATAAATATTAATATCCCTCAACCTGGTGAAATAACATTGAACTGTGCAGTCCATCAAGACAGTTGTGAATATGCCACCAAGGCATAATCCCCATTCAGGGCATAATCCCCCATCCATGTATTCTGTGTTTACACTGCAGTAATACATCTATTGTATTTACATTATTGAAAAAAGGATTATACAATACCACAAACTTAAATATAACCACAAGTAAAGCAATACAACCTACCATCTTAAAATATGAAATATATAATGAAGAGGATTTATTCTGGATTGGGCGTGTAGTAAGAGTGAAATGGCTGTGCTTGGAGTAGGTAATCGAGGGAAAATTCTTGGGGAAAAAAACAAGAGGAAGAAAAAGAAAATCTATTCTAGATGATGTTCAGCAATGAATGATGCATGGACAGATGCAGAAAGCAGCAAAAGATAGAACAACGTAGAGGAGAGAATTGTCCCCTGGACCTGTCTACTATCAAAACCCTTAACGATGAACGATGAGATATAAATGCAGCATACTATAATTTATAAATAGCAAAATGGTGCATAACGATGAACAAAACAGCATTAATCAGTATGTTTTAAGTTCCAAAAAGCTCGGTATGTATACACATACTGGTTAAACTGCCAACATTTTTTGTTTAACCATTAGTTTAACGAGTTCGATGTTATGGTGTACACCAAAGCAGTGTAGCTAGAATAACCATTGCATGTACTGTTTTATAAATGCACACTTTTTATAAATTCCCAATGTGTTCATCACGAATACTCTTTCACGAAATGTTCTAGAATGTGGCAAGGTACATTAAAGGGTCAATACTTATTTTTCACCATGTACCATCAAAATATAGAACCCCTATCTATCTTTGTCTCAGTGAGATGATATTTCTGGCACTTGATAATGTCTGTTTTATGGCCACATATTGCGAAGGTATATTTTGTGATTAGTAGTAGGCTGTTTTGTGTGCGTTTATGTGCATGTTGATTTGCGTGTCTAAAAGGTCAACTCAGTTGACCTCACAGACCTATGGGGGCCTGCCTTTGGGCTCTGTATACAGAAGCGTCTTGTGTCTGAGTGAGATGTGCAGGAAACGAGGCACACATTCATGACATTTCTGCTACCTTGCACTAGGAGCAAATATTTGCACATATTCCCAAAGGAATGCTTGTCCACTCATTTTGCTCACAATGGTATTTATATGTGTGCAGCACTCCACTGCTGATGATATGCCTCAAGCACTGCTAAAACATGGTGCTTCACATGAATAAACATTATTGTTTCAAGTGACTACTTTGTCATTATCTGTTTTGGATGTATGATATAAAAGCAGCATGACATTTGATTGTAAAACTTTCATTGCTAGAATACCTGTGGTACACACTCAGTATACTGCACTTTTTTGAAAAATGTCTTTTACAATGTTGAAAGAAATGCAATCAATTACTGCTCACATTTGCAATATAGAGGCCACAGCATCATACTATTTGGCACATGCTTGCAATCAACTGTGAAATACACCTCGAGCATACATGGCTGGTGACTGTGGCTAAATAATAATTGTATGAGCAGGCTATCTAAGGAACCTTTTTGGCATTATCAAAATTATGGAAAAATAATAGGTATACGTGGTCAACAAAAGTTATTAATGGTTTGATATTTGCATTGCCTTTGTGCTGTTTGCCTTGCAGTGTTCTTGGATCTAACGTTGGTAAGACAAGGCCATAAAATACTCTGATATTGCATATATTATCAGAGCATTTCTTTGTCTGTTTTAGCACAAGCATTTGTGGTTAATGCACACTTGATGCCTTGAAATAGGTGGCTATTTGGTGTTTGAACATCTTAGCACCTGTTTTATTGCTGGAAAGCGTAAGTCTTTTCTTTTTTTATCATGTACGTAAAGGCATTTGTTGGTGTAGTATACAGTATCCCAATTTATTTAGAGCAGTGGAAAAGAGATGGAGGCCAATTTATGTGACTATTCTGGCCGTCATTCCACCAGTTTTTGATAGAATGACGGCCTATTCTGCACAAAATCAGAAACGATTCACATTTTCATTCATGCACGGCTGGTTCCACACCAAAAAATAACCATTCCACAAACACTCATGACACAATGTTTATATCCCGGATGACAATTGTGGAGGATTTTTGTTCGCATATTTACCTAATCTCGTCAATTACCGTGTGGAGTCGAGGCTTGCATAGGGACCACTGAGAGGGAATAGGGTGACCCATGCTGCACAAGCCTATGTGCATGTCTCATGCCTCCATTCCACATTTTGTTGGGGAACTTTGGAGGAGGTTTCTCTTAATGTTGTGCAAAATGTCAGAATAGAGGCAGGGATGCACGTGAAGATGACACTGATGATGAAAACAAGGAAGACAATTTAAAAGGATGCAGTGGATGCTGCAGATGAAAATATTGACAATGATGATGATGATGTTGCCATTGTTGATACTCTTTTTTTTTTGCTTCTCTGCTGATGAAAATGATCACAAGAGATGGAGGTCATTCAGTAGAGCTAATATTTCCAGGAAAGGGACACTGAGTCCTAAGACGTATTTTTAAGTGGCATGTGGCAGGAAAACTGCTACACGCAGAGCACATCCATGCTTAGAAGGGATAACACTCCAGACAGATAGATGCAAGAACTCATTGCTGTAACTGTTTTCACTTGACCATCTCATAGCCAAGTGGGGTTTGGAGTTTCATAAATCTTCAGGTGATCCACACACCCATGCCTCCAAAGTGATGGATTCCAGGAGTTGTGCATACAGCGAATCCGGCATGCACTGAAGACTCGGTTGACCCAGGAGAAGCTCGGAACAGGTTCTGAAATCACTCACCACTGATGTGTGCCCAGGTGGTAACCAAAATGTATTTGCAGTGTTCGCAGGGCAGTGCACAGATTACTGCTCTCTCATATATTCACCCATAAACACCCGCGTACATTCGCATGTGCACACATAGATCCCCCACATCGCCTGAATAGACTTTAGGGGAAAGCACTTTAAGCGAGCACCTATGAAGGCCATTATGACACATGAAGGGGTGGGTGACCAGCACCGTGCCCGGCTGCCTTTGTCTCCCGAGTGGCGATTATTACACACCACACCAGGTACTCACTTGAGGCTGAGCCGACCTGGTGGGGGGGCAGGACTGGTTCGGATAATTGTCACTGGTGTTGGCCTTGAGTGGTAATTTTAATCGGGACACTGTGTTCGGATCGCAGTGCGCAAACCATTGCGCCACTGTTCCCCACATACACAGACACATGCGCATGTACACAAAGAGTCACAAACATACAAATACATTTGTAGTGACATCGGGGATGTCACTGTGTGGTGCCGGTCCAGGAGGGCCTTGGCGTGTGATGTACGTACGTCGCGGACAGCACCGTGTGTGTTACAGAGTGATGCCGGCTCTAGCAGAGAACGGCATGCGATGCACTGTCATCGCGTACACCCCGTAGATGGGTGTAGTACCAGCCCTAGCGGGGCTTGGTGAGCGCTGGGATAGCGATGACACTACGCATAGTGTGTAGTGCGGGCTCCCACTATAGGGAGCAGGAGAGTGTCAGCCCAGGGACAGAGTTGCCCCGGGCCATGGCACTCTGGTTGACCCCGTAGGCACGTGATCCGGAGTGTCCAGAGAGGCCCCCAAGTGGGGGGGCTCGGGGGTGATCACGTGTCCGGGGAGAGCTCTCAAGAGGGATCGAGAGGGAGCTCGAACGCTCGCGAAGGTGGGCGGGGCCGAGGGCGGAACCGGCCCCGACCCGGTAGGATATAAGGTGGGTCCCTGAGAGGCACCAACACGTGGCCGGGGACCCAAGTGAGGGTCCAATCCATCGTAGCCGTAACTCCTATGTGTATGTAGTTAGCTAGGTGGTCACCACCCTAGGCTGTATCTGGTAAAGGGGCAGTTACCCCTTTGTATATACGTGTTGTGAATAAATGTGTTGACTCTGAAGAATAACGTCTGCGACTCAGTTGGACTCGCTACACATTCACTGATGAATACACATGCATGCATAGACATCCACAGATTGCCTGTGTAGCTTTACAGGCTATTCATATGAGGACTTGGGGGAAGGAACTGGTGGAGACCGTCTGAACCAGTGGTAGGCTCCGCTTTTGCCAAACCATCATGAGAAAGTGGGTGGAGAATGGTTAAGCAAACCCCATGACGTGCACGACAGTGAATTGATATACGATTGTCAAGTATTATTTGTATCGCCAAAACAGTCAGCAGCATATATTTGCCAATACGTCAACTCATAATTGAGACATTGCTCTTATCTACAGTATACTTGCTGTTTGAACAGCCGTTATCACTGTATACCTCCGATTTTTCTTTGATATTAAGAAATAAAACATACAAATTCACAGAATTTTTTTAATTCCACATATGCAAATGTAAAACGCGGCAGTGATGGTGCACTGGATTATGCATTGGGCTATGCGTTTGCAGACTTACGTTTGATTCCTGGACCCATAAGGACATAAGAAGTATGCGTTCTGCACCTCGCCTACAGCGACTCCATGCTTTGCACACTTTAGAGGTGGGGGTTTGTGATGGATTGTCGTGGATAGCGGTTAGTGTGGGATGAGGGGGGGGATCACCAGTAGATGCAGCTGCAGCATCAATATTATGAACATCATTCATAATAACCAGAATGTTCATTTATCATCATTTATTAACATAATCATTTCCATCTTATCTTTCATCCAAGATCATCTCCTTTATGTATAATAATTTTTAACACGTGCAAACACACATGCTAATGACTCCACGTTTATTTGTAGTGTTATATATATACATTTTGTCGAATTAATGTACATAATTTCTATGAAAGTTTTGACATATGACCAGCAAAAACTGTAACCATTATATTAAATTATACAAAAAAAGTGTATAAAGCTTTTTCAAATGAATGCGGACCGTTTCGCAGTTTGCACATTTGAAATGTTACTGGGAAAACATGCAGAGACCCTTTTCAGTGTAGCAACTTCTTTTTAATGAAAACATAATTTCAATCAAATATACAGATCAGGTTTCCTGCAGATACAATCACTTTTTATTATTGACTTATTTGTTTTATCCATGACCATGGAATCGACAATACTCTATGGAGCTTTGATTTAAATAGGAGTACAACATGTTGTTTTTTTTCGGTAGAAACACGTTATCTTTAAACATAGCCAAGCCGAGAGCTGAGCGAATCTCACAATCCTCAGAAAGAATTACAATTCTATTTTAGAAATCAAGAATACATTCAACAGGATCGTGGAATTGCCAGTATGTTCTATAGAGAATTTCCAAAGCCTTTTCCATCAAGTGGAAAACTTTTGCAAAGGTTATCGCTGTGTTGCGCAATGTTGCAGCTACAACTCCCGTGGTGTTTCTTCTGCGTTGGAGCAGCTCCCGCTGATCCTGCTGCGTTAAAATGAATGGGATTCCATCAACAGAATCCCATTCAAGTGAATGGAGATATTTTTAACAAGGGAAATGTCCATACAAGAATCAAAATTCCTCCAAGGTGAAACGCAGTACTCTAGGTAACTGACCTCATGACTCCAAATACATTTTTTTTTACAGTTGTTTCACTGATAATTAAGTAAATAATTGCCTATAAACCCTCGTGTTAATATTCTTATTTTTTCAAAGACATGCTCATATGCTCATTGCAATGTAACATTTCCTTAATTCATAGTTGTCTCAATATTGCACCTAAAACTACATTTGCCTCCACATGCTCAGACGACATAAAAAAAATAGCTTTTTTTCTACTGTTATTCTAACGTGCAGTTTTGCGAGGTCACCATTATATTTGATCATGCTAGAAGTTTTCTATCCAATGGAAACATTTTGAAGACATATTTTTCATAAGCACATCCGCTGTAAGATTTGTACTGAAGTCAAAATGTTGCAGATTAAATAATTATAAAAAAAATAATGTAATGAAACACCCTCATGAATATTCATTTGCATATTATATATAGCTAATAGGTTTCCTACAACAGCTTTAATTTGTGGCTTACAGCGTGAAATCTGCTTAAAACAGTCGGCACTTTTGCAAGTGGAGCATCGCAATATGCAATACCATCAGACTACACCGATCTTAAAATGAGCATCATAATATGGGGCCTGGCACACATCGTTGAAAGCGCAGCCAAAAGCCATGTAACAGCATGTGTTAGCACAGTTCATTAGTTTGAATCTCTGTATGTTTCATTAATTTTTGAATTAAGAGTTCAGTATTGGGAACTGGCAGCCAGAGTGATGACGCCACGTTCAGCACACTCCATAATTAACTCCATGGTCGCAGTTCGATTCCATGCCATGGGTAACATCAGTGGTGAGTGATAATCTGAACTGGTCCGAGGTGCCCTCCTTCACCAACCTGCAATCAGTGTGGTGAAATATGGAAAAAACCACCACGCTGACTGACACAGCATGGAGAGAGGCCTTCATCCAGCAGCATTGTAAACCAATATATTGAATCATGGTGCAAACATATTTTTTTTAATAAAATGGTTTTACAAAAGTGGTAAAATATTGTTTTGACAATGAGCAGGCCATATTTACAAAGAATACATTCTCAAGATTACAAATAGTTTGATCAGAATTGATAATCAATCTTGATTTGAAGCTTTTGTGTCTGCAGGAATCCATACTCTTTGGTTCTTTCGGTAAAGTCACGTAGATATAAATTTAATAGTTCAATGTAAGAGATTATCATGCCAATGTACTGGAGCCGTCTCACATTGACATTTACGTACAATTTCCTTCTCTAGCTCCGCCCACTTACCTTTGGGTTTGACCCAACAAAAGCGTATATAAACTCTTATTGCAGCAGCTCTTTCTCCTACGTCAGGAGTTCTCCTGCTGTGTTTGTCTCACCTGATGACGGTTGCTTGTGTGCGATCGAAACGTCATGATCTATTAATTTTCTATATACGTGACTTTACCGAAAGAGCCAAAGGGAATTGATAATCAGTTTCTTTATTGGTAATACCTAGAGTATTATAAAGCAGATTTCACAACTTATGCCTGCCTTACAAATGTGATTGCAATATGGGGTAAACATTGTTTTCCAACTGTTCAATGATGTATCGCATTTCAGCCGATTAAAGTCACTTACAGTAGTTAGAAGAGGTGGGACAAAGTCATTGTTATGCAAGTCCAAGTCGAGTCGCAAGTCATCAAATTCATGACTCGAGTCTGACTCGAGTCCAAGTCACATGACTCGAGTCCACATCTCATAGGTGGGACAAAGTCATTGTTATGCAAGTCCAAGTCGAGTCGCAAGTCATCAAATTCATGACTCGAGTCTGACTCGAGTCCAAGTCACATGCCTCGAGTCCACACCTCTGGTAGTTAGTAATGTATGGTATCTGTGTGACTTATGAATCAAATGTTTTAATAGACGGAATTAAAATTACAAATTTTCTTTAAATCAAGATGAATTATTTATCATATGTACACTTTTCTTTCGTACTTTTCCCATATATATTGGACTGGCAGAGTTTCAATAAAAAAGCTATTCCTCCAAATTAATGCCGAGTTTTTGGTGGCTCATTGGGCTCAATAATAAGCGAAAGGAGGGGTAACATGATTTTGACAGAGCGTAACAGCATCGTGACAAAATCCCTACCCACTTACAGGGGTAACCAATCACTGGTCAATCTCTGTGATACATGTATATGCTAATACGTACTTACATATGTAATTAACTCCAACCCCTGCAGAGACATCGTTTTATGAAGCCCTGGCCTTGCAGTGTTATGAGCAATGTGGCAGTGGACTGCAGCTCTGCTTCCGGCACACACACACGTGTCTGTGTGTGTCAATATATGTCAAGGACAAGAGGTCAACACAGCTGGTATCACCATACTGCACCATGACATCCATCTGCTATTTCTCTCAGCTGTTGCAATTTGCCAAGGACTACTCTTAGAGTCTCATTGCCACTTTGACCATCGACCTCTGCAATGCAGCCTACGATCCTCTATCCTGCACTGTCTGCACCATCACAATATCCTCTCGCATATGAAAAACATTGGTAAAAAAATAAACATCTATATCGGAGGGTAGAATATATATTTAGTATGGTTTAATGTGTGATGTTTTAAATATATATATTTAATTAAAAAAAATAGGAATACAGTATAGTGAAATTCCTGCTATATAAAGCAAGTTTAAAGCACATATGAATAATCAAGTCAATACCTTGGCCATCTGGGAATTGTTCGAAATATAATACGACTGAAACGTCAATTTGTACAAAAAAGTGTTGCTTTGTTACCATTATACATTACACAGTTTAATAAACAATGAACGTAATAGTTTTTAATGGCACATTTTTTCTCATTTTATTATGCAAAAAAAATCCTCAAATGTGCGATGTTCAACTGATGTATATATAAATGTAATATTATTTAGTTTCGTCACCTAAAACAGTGTCAAACAAAACACATGCACATTCAACTTGTGTCAAGACCAGGTATCTTTCACTTTTACTGTCATCCCATTGGTATGCATATTTTTACTCTCATTAACACATGCATAAAAACGCCTAATTAAACTGAGAGTTATTTTTCTGCCAGGAACCTCCTGAGCAGCTAATGAGTCACATGTGCATGTTAATTTGTGAATACACTTTAACTTTTTAAATAAACAAACTTACTGGAGATCACTGATACCTGTTACACAAACAAAAAATGCATGCGCACAGTATGTAGTTTAATTATTTTAATTGGAGGGCCTTATTTTAAATGGATTTACAAAAAACAGACAACAAAACATTACAACTGTATTGTACACCCGAGTCATAAAACATTTCTACATAGTGAGGGAACAAACAAACACATTTGAACGACAAAATTACATAACAGTGGCATCTAAAGTAGCATGCATTAGTATAAATGTTTGTTTGGTAGCAGAAATTATAATGGTAAAAGTGCAGCGCTGCAAATTCATGCTCATGCCACTACTGGCTCCATTAAGAGCGAGCTCTAGAGGGTAGTTTTGGCCTCTGCGTAATTGTACAAACACATTGGAAGCGGTAGAAGTACCAACACGTTACCCCACCACACGAGACCTGCAGGTAGTCTAACTTTGGCATATCTATTTATACTGCCGGGTGGACAGAGGGAGTGGGATTTTTTTGTATTGTCCATTGTTGCAATTGCTGTGCCAGGACATCGAACCTGCAATCTCTGCATTGAAAGAATTGAAATTTAAAAAAATCCCAAATTGGGCTCCACAATTGCATGACATTCAGACTTTAATTGCTTTTCGGCAATCAACTCAGGAGGTAAAAAAACATACCCGGACACCTTCGTCCCTTGTCTGTTATTGAAAAGAACTGTGTACCTATTTCATGTCGAGTGGGCCTAGAGGACAGCCTTTACCTTTTGCAAAGATACATTTTACCTCAATTTGCCCAATATGGGCCAGAGCATAATTAAGTGCCACTTGAAGAGGCGCATATTTAGTGATACCAGTTTATGTATTTGGCTAATAAGAGTGAATTATGTGAAAACATACTTATTAAATATTGGTCAGGCATTATTCACTTTAATTGGCATCTTCAGATGTTTGTACTACTCAAAGTTGTGCCTTCTCAGGTGGTTCCAACAAGAAATATACTTAGTGTAAGACCATGGACTATGAAATCTCTCTCTCCTGCCATTTGAATAAATACAATAATCGGCCATGGCTTTCCAAAACAATCTTATCCATCGACATTTGTGTAAGCAAGCAAACCCAAAGATTGGTTTCGTCCTGTTTTTCATAAGCATATCCAGGCTTGTTAAACAAATGCTGCCGAGTTTCCTGATATTATTGGCAAAAACACGTAAACTATGGGCTCTGTTCAATGCAAAAGCAATATTACACACTACAGCGTGACATGAATACTTGCAAACATTCGTTGAGCTCATGTGCAAAGGGACTCATGAATGCATTGGAGTCGAGTACTACAGTAGAACACTGCCACTCTATAGGAGAAACTGGACTAGATTGGCAATACTCTGACATCACGAATGAAATATGCGCCAACAATTAAAGTAAGCTTTTACCGTCCAAATAATTCTTGAGAGACACTATGTTAATCGGTAAAATAACACACTTCAAATGACTCATACCATGTGGGACGATTTTGAAAATGGGTACTGGCGACATCCACAGGCGATGAAAGCAGCTATTTCGCGAGCTTGTACAAGTGCGTTCACTCTTGTTCAATCCTGCCAGAAATAAACTCAGAGTTCAATGCACAAAGAGCTTTAGTTGGATGACAAGCGATTACTTTTATTGACCTTCCTCAAAGTGCAGGTAATAACATTTAATTGATCAAAGGGAAAGTAAATGGTTGTATTATGATCAATGTACTATCCTATTAGAGCAAGAATAACAGAAAAGGTTAATGGATGCTTTTCAGAGAGCACTCATTGATGGGGTTTTTTTGTGTTTGTCATTTTCACCTCTCTCTTTGGACAGCTGAATGTCACATTATCATTATAGTGGGAAACTGTCCTTCCTGCCATCACATTATAAACATCATGATAGATTGTGTTTGCACTTTCAACAGATTATACACTTATCTTTTACGAAGAGACACTGCATGCATCACCATTGGACATAAATCTCTAAATTATAACGACTGCCTAATTTCACATTGCTTCTTGCACTACTATCAAATGCAACGTCAGGCCTCGGGGCCAATATAGCATTGTTATTAGCCTTCCCTGACACATGATACAATACATGTGAATATATGACTTGATATATATATTCTACGTATGAATGGAGACAATTTGTTGACATCAAAAGCTGAAATGTGATATCTGGAAAGCACCTGCAATAAATTAACTGAAACATCCCATGACATTTCAAGGGGACTGGCGGAGGGGTGGAGATGGAATATATCACGGTTGGTATTAACTCTGTACAACCAATAATTATTATATTTTTGTATTCATTATATGTTATTATTACAATAGTTTACTGAAGAAAGCATCAATGAATCGTATAATACCTTTTCAGGAGGGTCCTGATTATCGTGTATAATCAAAATTGAGTAATTTGCAGTTAGTATTTAAATTTTGCAAACATTCGGATCATTACGCCAGCACACAATGGCCTACTCTTGTCAACGATGTCTCAGAATCTTTAAGGCCCACTTTGAAACAAATGGCACGTGTATTTACGTTAAATATACTCACAGTATTAACAAGAGCAGTCCCTGGATTTGAACCATGAGTTTAAATAGCACACAAACAACTGTTACTGCACAATTACCCACATCTAACTTTCATAGAAGGTGGTATATTTGTGTTTAGGTTTTCATTTTGATAAGGACATTGACAAGCAGTTAACCAGCTTGCACAAAACGCTGGTATTGCCATTTCTTCATGTGTTCCTTGCATAATGTGATATTCAAATGTATTAATTGCAACATCATTTGGGTTATTTTGGACAACGTTGAATTCATACTGCTGAATTGACCATATGTGTAACTCTAAAGGCAAAATATGAATAAATAATGTAGAAGCTGTATTAATGAAATTCATTTCCCTCAACAGTAATTTATTTTCGACTGCCAAAGATAGGTTATGCATGTGCTTCCATGCTGGAACGAAATATCCTTTGCATTTAGTCACATCCCTAGAATACAAAGTTGATTTTATATTCTGTTCACTCACTTGTATGGGTAACTGTGCGATATATTTCATGATGGTATTTAATTATGTAAATGGATGGCTGGACCTAATTCAGTTGCATGCTGTAAAAAATATTACACAAAAAATGCAATTTGTGTTGTTAACAAATGTCTTTCAGAAAACAATCACAAAAAATCGTGCAAACAATAATCTTCCTCCAATTCATAAACGTCAGTGTCACCACGCTTTAGTGAGCTAACACATCCATTTACTTCCATATCAGAAAAAAACCCTCAATGCATGAAGTGCATGCCATATGAATACCACTGTGTTGAAGTCAACAGTGTTTTCCTATGGAAATTTTCGACCTCGCCATAGGAATGTAGAATTTTCACCCTTCACTCAAGGCTGTAAACATCAAACGAATACCGTCTCAAATCTCATTTGAGCAAGAAAGCACTTCAACTTTGACATGCCATTTGAAGGTTTTGTAAATGTTTCATCCTGGAAATTTTCTTTTTCCTCAACTAAATAATTGGCATCAGAATAATAATTATTCTAAATATTCAAGTTTACTATTATACCATGTTTATATGCACCCTTTGCACAATGGGTACGAACAGGACCGCCATCTTGATCTGATGTCACAATATATAAAACACACGGACTCGACCAGGTAAAGCAAACTTTGTCGAACTGGAAGCAGAATTTGGCATAAATACATTTCTCGTGTGCAAAATTTCATAAATCTAAAGAGAGCCAACCTTTACTATCATAGACAAATGATATCTTAACCTATATAGCCGATTGTGTAGATCTATCCATCGCTAATTTTAAAATCTGGACCATTATGTCAGTGAGTTCACAGTAGATTTTTTACTTCTATGAAATGAACGTCACAAACATTTAGGTGAAACATGTTCATACTACCAAAGTACAACTTTACACTGGGGTCACATAGTATGTCATGTGGTGTATGAAGACTGCTAAACGATCGTGTGATTTCTACTTAGATGGACGCATTGCAGAGCCCTAGTCTTGACCACTGACCATCATTCCTTGTAGTGAATGTCCTGTCCAGGCCTACATTTCTTAACATTGAGGTTTATGTCTCTTACTTTTATGTATGTTGAACTTATTTTGCACGGAACATGGTTATCGGAGGTGTGGGGGAAGGACAACAAGCTAAACACAAAAATCATTTTCAACAAATTAGTTTTCAATCTCGATTTAAAAGTGCATAGCTCCAGTATGTGTTTGCTTACTGATCCCTGTGGCCCTGTTTCCGTCTCACATTTTAATTCCAAGCATGCACCTCTCCATGTTTCTTTGCACACTTATGTACATGGTTCCAATTTCTTTGTCAGTGTCCGTATTTGTGATGAATACCATATTAGATAATGCACATACATGTTATATATATACATTAATTGGACAATATTATACAAAGTGCATTTCAAAACATTTGTATATGCAGTAAAATTTCTTATAGATATTTCATTTCATATTAAACTAAGCAAATACTGTAATATACAAAGCATGTACAGATTCGAAGCTTTTGTGTTTTTTTCGGTAAAGTCACGTAAAAATAAAATAAATAATAATAGAATAGGACGTTTCGATTGCAACACAAGCAACCATCATCAGGTACAAATGAATGAGAAAAAAACATAGTAAACTTAGAAATAAAATGTGCCTATGTGTGAGTCTCTCTCTGCTTGTGTGTCTGTCTGTGTGTCTCCGTGTCGATGTTTTGTCTCTCTCTCAAATTCAGCAATTTTTGGAAGAACGTAATCTACCAGGTGGTGTGTTGACTGTTGTGTTGGCCGACTCTGTATTGTATTGCATTATATTTCTAAGTTTACTATGTTTGTTTTCTCATTAATTTGTGCCTGATGATGGCTGCTTGTGTTGCAATCGAAACGTCGTATTCTATTATTATTTAATTAAATTTATTTCTACGTGACTTTACCGAAAGAACTAAAGAGTAAAGCATGTACATTTTTAAACAACCTGGATGAGGAAAAATAACTCGGCTTCAGGGAAGGTCCAAGCCTAGCTAAGCCAATGGTTTAATGATGACTCATAAATTGAAAAGATCAACAGTCGGCCTATAAGTAGGGCAATTAACCACTGCCACTGACATTTACATAATTTGCTTTAAATAAGTTGGCATTTACAATATTACACAATACACACATGCATACGAGTGAACACCCTAACCAAATATTATCTTTTCACATAATTCAGACTAAGTGGTGTTCATTATCACATTTTACGGCCAGCAACACACAATCTCACTTCAGGCTTGGTTGACAAATCAAGAGTCAGTCATATATATATGAACATTAACACGTGTTGGGCATATTTTGGCATTGTATTGGTGCATTCATTGAAATAACTATTACCAAATGTATTTAGTTATTATATACATGGGATGCTTATATAGATGAAAAAAGCATAATGAAGCATTATAATGTATTGTATAATATGCACTGATTGGGTGACATCACCATATGAACGAGTGTGATGGTGTGTGTGACACATGAAGCAAAATAGCGATGTTTGATTAAACAAAACATCAAACATTTACAGCCTTCATTTTCAGTTGTCCATCATCACACTTCCTTGGCGCACAACCCACACATTTTATTTTCAGCGCATTTTCTCGAACGTGCAATTTCACTTTTCTGCTTGACAGGCTGCACGAAGGACTCGGTTCACAAGACATCACTGGGCTGCTTCAATTGACCCCGTGGGTAAATGCTAAGATTTTCAACTGCTTGCCAGTTTGTAAACACATTTTTTTTATTTAAGGAAATTCTGTGTGTTCAAACACATGCTCATTTTTTCACAATTATGACGAGAAAAAAAATGCACTTTGTTTCTAAAACGTCACTATATAATTTTATAACAATTTTTCAGAAATATTTTAAAGCAGATTTTAGTAAGTCAAGGGTGTTAGTCTCATTTCAATTCAAATAATAGAGCCATTTTAAGTCTAGTTATGATTAAGTAAAGGGCAAGACTACGTTTGTCTTGGTCTCGTTACATCTATTCCATGATTTAATAAGATGTTTTAAATCAAGCATTAAACACTTGCTTTCAATTGCGAAAATGACGGCCCAATAAATGTGATCTCATCGTTTTAATGAACTCAGATGTTTTGCAATGTAATTTTTTGCAATTTTTATGAATCTGCATGGCTATGTTTTAACTACAATTACAATTAATTTAGAATGTAATGTTTACATTTTGTATTAACTAATGTTAGTTTTCATTGTTTTTGTTATGTGTTGACCAAGACTTTTAAAATTAACAAATTACGGTTTATATGTAATAGTCTATTGCATTTATATGCATATCCTTTCTTGGTTAAATGTGTATACAAAAATGTTTAATATGCCTTTGGGGCCGTCCATAAATGACGTCACGCACCGAGGGGGGGAGGAGGGTCAGACATTTGTGACGATGTGTGACCAGGGGGAGAGGGGGGGTTTGAGAAAGTTTTAAGTATTCTTTTTTATAGTTATAATTATTTTTAATATTTTATAATTCTAAGATAATTTCAATATAATATTCTGAACATCTGCAGTTTTAGTTAGACGTTGAATATTTTCAAGTTAATTTTATGCTAAATTTTAGCTTTCCAACGCCTCATTTTTAATACGTTTTCTCCTACAACATGAGAGTGCAGCGCCACATAAAATGCGCACTACAATGACAATAGTTTAAAGTGATTTGAAGCATGTTTTATTTTCAAAATGGAAATGTTTTTATTTGGGGGGGGGGGCAGAGCTTTGTGACTTCATATTTGAGGGGGGGTCTGACTTTTTGTGACGCCGTGTGAAGATAGGAGGGGGGGTCAAAATAGGCCAAAATCGCGTGACGTCATTTATGGACGACCCCTTTCTAAACCACTAAAAACATATTACAATTAGATTAATAAAAAAACATCCCTGCACAATTAAAATGTAAGAGCGATCAATGTTTACATATTACACGTGAAATGTTTTTATTTCATTTTCACCGATTCAGAACGGTGGCACGCGTTTTCTTTAGATGTATTTATTTACTTATTTTCCTTGGTTAAGCTCTTGAGACTTTATGCCATCAAGATTAATAAGACAGGTGAACACAGATAAATGGAAATGCCTAAAGTGTATTAGCTAATGAATGTCTTATAATCACACTTATTTACAAAGATGAGCAAAGTTGCATAACCGTGAAGTATTTATCAGAGTGGCAAGGTGGAGCAGTGGTATTGCTCGTTCCTAACAACAAGAAAACCTGGGTTCTTTTCCTGGATCGGGTGCTTTTCTGTGTGGCGTTTGTATGTTCTCCCCCCATTCTCTGGCTTCCTCCCATAGCTAAAACATCATACAATGTAACTGGTATTAACCAAACGTCCCAATGCTCAAAATCTACCTGCCAATGACTCATTTGGGTTGACATATCAACAGCATCGTCTCCTGCTGCAAAAAAAACTTGCAGGATTCTCCTGAAAAAGTCCTGTAATGCTATCCTAGGTAAAAAAGCATAGTAAAAATAATAATAGAATGTTTAAAATACAAAAGCTACATTTGTCACTTCCTAAATAATGTTACTATTGTCTGCACATCATTCAGGGTGAAAGCCAAGGTCAGATCCTTCTGGAGATGGTCATTGATCACCTGATCTTTCCTAGTGGAATCCGATAGAGGTCAAAACTTTTCACTTTCTCAGTGTACCAATTAGTCTGTGCAATTAGACAGCTTTGACACACAAAATTGGCATGCTGTGAATTTAGGGATAAAGGGGAGGAAATAAATGTGCATGACAAGGTAGGGCTGTTGATGACAAACACCATACATATCACAATTATTATTTGAGTCCGTATGGGTATTCCATTACAGAATGCAAAAATGTAGAGCGATTTCAAGATACAAGCAATCCGTTTAATTTTGCATCGTGTCCTCCCGTAGGTTTTCTAGTTGTTGTAGGATATGGAGAAGATAATACAAACAATAAATGCATTATACTGTGACTTTCTTTAAATTATAAACTAAAAAAATCATTAGTCAGACACTTTCTTCATTTGAAGAAACAATTCAACAGTAGCCCATTCTGTGATTCTTGTTATGTTTTGCTGTCGACGAAACATTGTTTGTGTACAAATCACAAGCGTGAGCTTTATCTCATAAGCCACTATGCAAGTGCAGTATACTGCAGTATACTGCAGTATACTGCACTTCTGCAAAAAGAGCTTCATAGCATCAGATTCCTCCAGGATAAATACAGATTGCGATTTTGCTGTTTGTGTGTGCATAGGTGAACCTATCCATGGGGAGATTCACTCCCAGCGATTTAATGAATTACAGCATCGCAATTCAATCTCGAGTTATTTAATAATGCATTTTTTTCTTGATTTACCATCTCGTCTCTATTATTTCTCATTTGTTCTGCCTCATTTTCACAGCATTGTTCACTTCGTTAGCCTAAATGTAGCATTGACATGTACTGTGCTTTACATCTAATTTGTATAAATTACAGAAATATATTTTCACACGCATGATTTGATACATCTGTGTTGAGCTTAATAATAAATTTTAATCGATGCATATTTAGTAACCCCACATGCATGTACCGTATGCTGAATTCAAATGCAAGTTTCTGTTGATGAACTGAATCAAGTAATCTACCAAAGTAAAATAAGTTAAAATGAAAACACTGACAATTAGACAATTACAGAAGCGTGATTCACTCTTATAAATTGTGGACATTTTTCCTCGATAATGATGTAAACATTTATTTTCGTAAAAATGTCCCTGCACGTGCATAACAGGAGTAATGGGAAATGCAATTTGTGACATCAAAGCAGGTTGTTCTTACCAGCTGCGACATTGGGTACACATACAGCTCTCATTATTCAAAGGTATAGACTATAATAACAGCAAATATTTAAATGCAAGTTATTCTTTAGTATATATAGGTACATGCAGCACTGTAATTGAATAACTGAAGGTGTCCTGTATATGGAATGCCTACTCTGATTTATCGCAGTCCTGTGCTGTTACATCCAATACATCCTCTGATTTTTTTTTATTACCTGTGAACTTATCCACACCCCTGGTTTGTGTGCTGTGCCAGACAGCATACGAGAGAGTCACAGACATTCATTCTCATGCACAAGGGTCCCATTACATATTGCCATAGCAGCTGCCTCGGGCACTAATACATCCAATGCAGGAACCCCGGCCTTGTTCCCGACTTGCTAAATCAATGACCACGACTTCACGGAAGCTCTCAGTCAGCTACGTGTAGATCGCAATACTTTGAAGTCTGCAGAGTGACTGACGGCCGTGCTCCGAGCAGCTCCTCCAGATTCCAGGTGCGTGCCACATAAAACTTAATGTATATAAGTTGGTTAGTAGTATTTCCATAGTCGCGGATCATACGTGACATGGCCGTATAAGAGAACCAATTATACTGAACCCGTTTAAGCACGTAAATTAACCAATTTGTCGTGTGGTCACCATCCCATTCTTTTATTACCCACAAATTACTGAATGGGGGGAAGAGAAACGTTGCCCCCCCCTACTGGAAGACTATATCCGTCGATGAAACACGATGTTATTATAAAACACCTTTTGCAAAACAAAATAAATGCAACATGAAACTACATCACTAGCCCCGGCCACTTCTATATGACCCTTGGGCTACACCCATTTCAAACCTTTAAAAACAGTCTGCCTAAGCAGCAGACCATGCTTTTCCTACCTGATGACGGACGCTTGTGTTGCACCTGAAACGTCGTGATTTATTTATTTTATACCTACGTGACTTTACCGAAAGAACCAAAGAGCATGGATTCCTGCAGTCACGAAAGCTTCAAATCAAGATTCAAATCAAGATGAAACGACAATCCTGATTTATTCTACTCAGCTGTGCCTGGGGAATGAGGATCAACTTGCTGAAGCCATTCGGAGAGGGGAGCTGTGCACACACCCCGGTTTCTAGCAGCACCAACAAATCTACCTGCTCCCTACCACAGATCCATCATGTAGCTGTTCACCTGGAGATCCCCTTGGGACCATTGAGGGATTAGAGGGCACGTGAGGGCGACGGCCATCATGACACAAATTGCTGCTATTATCTTGTCAACACTGTTGTCGACCAGGGAATTCGCCCTCTGCAGCTCGAGGAAGCTGGCCACTTAACGTGTTTATTATCTCCTGCAAAGAAGGCCCGAGCTGCTTTGCTGTGCAGGTGTGCACCTCTTATGAAGGAGTCTCAACGCCTTCATCACACCACACACTGGTGCTACGAGTATTAGAGTGTCAACCGATGTGTTAACCCACGCTATTGCGTTGCTAAGTGGCAGAATTACTTTGCCGTTTCTCACCTTGGGCTGCCTATGAAAAGCCAAACTAGAGCTATGCTCAACGGCATATGTGCAAGGTGGTCCAGATGTCTTGTGACAGCCAAATCATTGACCCCGAACATTGTTTTCCTTTGCCTATTCATTTCTGCTTTCGGACATTGTTAATATCTACAATAATGATGACATTTAATGAATATATTATATTCGTTTGTATGTATATTTCTTACATTACATTGCACACGCATTGGTATACACAAATATTACGTTTCAGAGATTCAAATAGGACAAACCTTTACAGTGAGGGCAGGGGTACCATTGTGTCTAAGTGTAGTGACATAGCGCTGACTGTTGGACAGCAGGGCGGAGGAACTGGGGCAAGGGTCACGGTAGACCTCGTGGGGAAGCCCCTGGAACCATCTGGAGGGTTCGAGAAAGGAGGCGCGGCTAGGGCGGAGCAAAGCCGTGCCGAGGGGCACATAAGCAGCGGAGAGCGAGAACGCTGGGCTGCCGGTTCTGGGATTGGACTCGTCTGGTCGTCGTGGTCATCGTCGCCGCCCTCGCCGCTGCCACCTTCGACTGATCATTGCAGACGGAGGGTCGTTGGCTGTCCCGGTCGACGCCGTCGGTGCAACACGGACAGGGTCGTTTCTGGGACGTGTCGTGCGGCAGCGTGGTCGTGAGAGAGAGGGGGCCCGAGTGGTGGCCTGAACTCAACAACAATAAAAGGGGAGGACGGTGCCTCCTGCGCGACGCACACCACCCGCACACACACACAAGTCTCGGGCGTTGAGCAGAAGAAAACGAGAAGAAGAGACGCACACCTATACTACACACGTAATATATATTTTTTTTCACGGGAAAAGTTTAGTTTGCCTGGCATGGTTACTCCTATGTATGACTGCTATGTATTTAGAAAACACTTTAATGCGCGATGGAGAAAATGTGATTAAAATTTAGCACAGCAAGACCCCTCTGCAGTGGGGAAACTTCGGCCAGAAATTTCCCACTGCAGAGGCATCTTGCAGTCGTGATACATTTTCATTACGCTATCTATTGGTCATGTCCAGCTGTTCACTATGCTTTACCAGTTCAAGAGAATGTATTTTGTTGAGGGTAGACATTATCTGTGAGCTAAATTATACACCAAGTGTAAGGGTCTCCATGCTGTGAAACAGGAGTTATGTCCCATAAAGAGATCAGGTACAGTTGGCAAACTGCTGACCATTTTTATACTGTGTACTCTATGTTGACTGCCCTAGGATATTTTACATGAGCTCTATATTACAAGATATGCCCGATAGAGTACAAGGTGAGATATTGAGGCGCCTCGGTCTGCCTTTGGAATGAACAGCCCGTCAGGGATTTAACAGCATCTATTATGAACAGCATGTGATCAAAGACGGATGCTCAATACTTTACAGCACATTGGCGTGTGGCTACTATTTCACCGACAAACTAAGAATACACAAGTATCAAGGAGTTGTGATATATTTTAGCACGTGTTATTTCTAAGCACATTAATCAAAGACCATATTGACACTGGCTTGGGGAACCAACTCTATACCATTTAATAAAAAAGCACTTTTCACACATTACATATGAAGCAGACAACCACCCTATTATATAAGCAACTTCATAAAGGGTATAGCAGGAAATGAAAACACAACTGTGCATATATATGTGCGTGTGCTATATAAGGCATAGGTGAACTCTTACAGCACTTTCTGCAACAGTCTGACAAAGGCGAAATGGGGGGTAGTGCTTAGCACACTCTGATATGAACCACTGGGTTAAATTCCCAGCTATGGATAAAACCAGAGGACAGTGGTATTTGAACCTGTCCTATGCTTCCATAAGATTGACTCGGCGCTATGGTAGTGCCCAGTATGATGCATGCATATTAGCACAGCACTCCTCATGCATTGTGCTGGCCTTGACAGCTGCTCACTAACATCACTTGCCTCAACAGTCTATTAAGCTAAATTTTTCATTGTCTTTATTATTCAAGATACAAACAGGATATATATTCACACATCCCACTTTATTTTGTGTCAGCATAATGTACTGTGGCAACCAATGTACCACCCGGCCATATTCTATCATTGTGTTGCCCATTGGGCTCACAAGTCTGAAAGATGTTAAATTGTTCAAATAGGTGGGTGTGTGGTATCTTACCTAATTTTGCGTGTGGTGTGATTGATTGCATTGTAGATAAGCGGTGTAGATGCATTTTCATGAATCGCAATAGTTACATATTTAGAGAAAATTAAAATAATAGGGACCCATAGGCCCACTGGTTTTTCTAACTATGCTGTCGCATATTACATGGCAGAATAAAAGTTCCTATAATCCATCACGTGTTCTAAAATTCGTTCAACAGTTCTTCGGATGACATTGCCATCCGTGGCAGTTGTTAAGTCACTGAGGGTCTCACCCTTGTAAGATGCATTTCATCTAGTTCTTTGACAAAATCAACAGAAAGACAACCCTTGAGTGAACAAACCAAAAACTCAAAAAACGTTTTTTTTCAGTCTTTTTTGTTGGCCTTGAAACACATGCTTGCTTAAGCTGATAGATTCCTGTGCTGCTGTGGGTTGTGTACTTTACAGAAACGCAGTGGATTTCTTTTTCCCAGACAGTCATGGATAATAATACCTATTAGAATCCACATTCGGAAAGGCTTTTGTAAACCGAGGGTTATATAAGGTAGCTGGTCTCCTGATGATGGGACTGCCAGCATATTAAGTACAGTGCACATTCATTTTCCACGGGTGATTTAATAGGTTGGTATTGGCACATCTCAGGAAAGCACCTACATGCAATGTTTGAAAATGTGCAAAGAGCATAATATACATCCCATACAACGAGCCCCTATGACCCCAATGACACGAACCAAACCATCAAATCCTGTTTTTCATGTATTTTGGTTACGACCAAAGGTCCACACTTTATACCAGGACATCACTCAATTTCTTCTCCATCCATACTTGCCTGCTCGGCATCGGTCCCGTGTCAGTCTCAGCCCACCATTGCATGTGAGGTAGAGTTACCTACACTTGAACACTGGCTAAACCTGATGCAAACACGTTCCTTCGGAGTGGGCAGGTAGGAACTTGGTTGGACAGCGCATTCGTGCGATCCGTGTCACGCGGCGCAAGCTGCGTGGGGCGACGCGTCACGTGGTGCTGAGCCCGCCCGAAGCGCTCTATGAAATACAAATCGAGGGCGTGGCTATGCACGACAGACAGACAAATAATCCCTGGTTGGCAGTGTGGAACTGTTGTTCCTACCTGTATAAATATTCACCCTTGAACACATATAGGCTCTGTCGTAGGAATCACGAATGGGGTAGAGGACAATTTGGTCCCCTTTCACTTATTCGCTCTTATCTGACATTTTCCTCATTGCACCCGATTTTGATCCTGCCACCCTCTCCTTCTCTTTAGTTTCTCCTTGTTATATCTTCTCCATCTTTTTTATTTTATTCTTCCACATCAAATTTCCTGTCTCCTAGGTCACAGCCTGAGAACACTCCGAAGTTGCGCGTGTGTGTTGGTATTTTGGAAATATGTTAGCCCGTTCATTTTACTTGTATTGTTGATGAAAGAAATCATTTAACAAAAATATATACTGAGATATATATGCACGGTATATATAGCTAAATAATTTGTGTAAAACTATTGATAGCGCTTGCCTTTGTCATCGCGCTTTCACTACCAGTTCCCCACCATACCTCACCTCACTACTCTCGCCTGGCAGTGAAGCTCATTGTAGAACCCTACGCAGCAGCTTCACTCAAAATCTGTTTTGGACCCCAAGGTCTTGAACTGTTACAGCCTCAAGTCGGTTCCCTGCTGTCGCCCCCTCGGTGTGGAACTCTATCCTTTTGCACATCCACAGAATCAAATGCACTCTGACTTTTAAGAAACATCTAAAGGTCTATCTGTCTGGTCAGGCTTTCGAGCAGCCCTGAGCTTGAATCCGTGCCTCTAATTTGTTAACTTGTCTTCAAAATCTGCCGCGTTATAAATTCCATTATTATTTCACTTCCCAGCAGATGTATTCAATTAAACACACTTTTATTGCCCAATTACATTCCCAAATTCATATAAATTGATATTTGGGAATACTGTCTTAATAAAGATGCCAAATGACAAGTTACAATTAGAATTTTCCCAACTTGGATGTCATTGCATCATCACTGAAATATGGAACAATTAATCATTTGCCATGTTGCTATCTGTATGGACAAAACAGGGGGTTTATAGTTTTACAACCGAGTGGTTTTCTTTAAACGATGTTTATGTTCACATACATGGCTAATTGATCATATGTGTACGCAAAGTGTTTATACTTATATTACTAAGCACACAAACACTATTCAGAGTGGCGATGCATTGCCATAAGATTAGGCAATATTCTCCTTTGACTTGTTATTGGGCAACTTCCATTAGACAGCGAGCCCATGTGTGGACACAATGAGGCCTAAAACACCAGATGGTAAGGTACTGGAAAGCCTCTGCAGGCAATTTTTGCAAGTAAATACCAGCTGTGCTGCATTAAAAAAAAATCTCCAGATGCCACAATATTGGCCAACCATAGATCATCAGCAGGACAAGTGCTTTAACTGTGAACAATTCATGATGCACACATCTTTGATATATTAAAAAGGTTAAAAGCTTGGCAAAGAAAGACACTCCAAGGCCAAGCTAAATGAATCACATGATGACGGCTCGTACTTTGTCTTCCTTCGTGTATTATATGAATACATGTTCATTTCCTTAGATTCTTGGCAACGATAACCTGCGAAACTCTTCACAACACACGCTTCTAATAAACCTCAGTTTTTTGTTCTATTCAGATCATACTATAACAGGTAATGTGTCCAAAATAATGTCCATGAAAAAGGTGGAGCGATTAAATCAGTCCGTTTGCACGTGCTAGGTGTATTGTTACATTGTGGGTCTATGACAGGTGGTGGCAGCTTGTGGAGGCCTTCAACCAGCAGTGGATTGACCATGGATAATGATGATCACGATAACCGTTATCATTAAAACTACAGTATTCCAAACACTCATTTTGATTACAAGTAATGGTGACTCAGAAATTGCATTTTGCCAAGAGACTGAAATCCACTTGATGGTCATTTTGGAATATGTGCTGTTACACCAAAGTATCACCCCCCCCCCCCCAAATAGCCTCTCAATCCAATTTAATCAGGGTAGACAAGAGACCAGTACTCATGGTGATAAACATACAATTGCTCAAATTAACCTTTACAACGACTAAAGTGCAGGGCTCACCTCGACAGCATGGTTAAAAACAAGTACCAGTGACCACTTTATGCTCCAGGAACGTACAACCTCTCTGTCGATCAAGAAAAGCATGTTTATTATTGGGACTCCATTCTGGCACATGGCTGGAAATCTAGCTATGATAAAAAAAAACTGGATGTATTTAAACCAACAGGGTTCTGTGAGTTACAGTTTTTGAAGCCAGTAATGTCATTCATATCGCAAATATGAGACTAACCACAATATATTCTGCAGGACACAATGTGCAAAAGTGATAATGAATTTTTGCATTCTGTTAGAATTAATCACTCTAAATCTCTGCGTTGCTACCAACAGTCTAATGACTAAATACATAAATAACAAAATACGTACAATTAATTGACATTCATTTACTATTACATGTTTTGCTTAATCTGAAATGTATGTGATTCTTAATGTAAATCTTAAACATTAAATATTATATTAAAGTATATTATCGTTCATGGTCTAATGATATGGTAGCAATTTATAAACAAAACATGTTTCAAAAATGCATTATGTTTAACATGTGGCCTAGCAATTTAATTTTGCACTTGTGACAAACACACCATCATATCCTGTGATCTTATCAATAACAGCCATATAATTAATTAATGCATCTCTCTATCTTATTTTTTACTCCAGTTATACTATTGGTTTCATGTAATTAGACAAATTATGTGGACCCCTTCGAGAGAAGTGCTTCATTACATGTTTTAAGAGATTGATATTAAAAGGGAGATACAGAGCTGCTTTTGAAATCCCTTCAAATAAACTTTGATATCCACACATACACAATTCAACCATACTCTGATGTAGAACCATATTTGTCACATTGAAATCAAACAAATATGTGAACGCAGACAATTTTCAGCTTAACTTTTGCCAAACTAAGTGCGAGCGAAATGTTACATGATTTGTTTTTTTCATTGCAGTTGTTGCTGACTTCATTTGAGACCCAAGCTTCCTGCAGTACCAGCTCAGTGCTCTGACTGTTAAGCCACACCATGATCAAACATTTCAAATATTGGATACGGTACAATGTGCCGTACCTCTTTTGTGCTGAGCAGTATATCGTCAACAGTCTGAAACTCCCCTTGGAATGCATATGGTGGAGTCCCATGCTCAAATTGCCGGAGTGTAACATGTGATGTCTCGCAGCTCACAATGTCACCAGAGTACTGACAAGAGGGGGGCTTTATTGTTGCAACATCACGTAGAATCATTCCTTCGAATATTTACTCCAGAATTCATGACAATTGAAATGTATATGCCATGTAATGATATCTTGTACATATGCTATATATACCAGCTGTGAGTGCATATAAATCAGTACATACTAAATTGATAAGGAAAAACAAAACGTCATCAAACTCATAACTTTTAGTATTCTCACCATTTATATGCAAATCAGTCATCGGTTTCAAAGAAGAAACATCAAGGAATTCCATAGAAATATATATATAAGTTAAATACAAATGCGATCATGTTAGCCAATCATACTCGACTTCATCAATTTAATTGTTTTAAACTATGTATTTTATCGAAGCTTTTGTGTTTACAAATAAATATAATTTGGCAGTCAGATGTTGTGTTTTTGCAAAGGGGACAAATTACAATTATAACTAATTGCAATCGCTGTCATTATTTTGCCTGGCATAATTAAATTGGTCTGCAGTAATTACTGTCTTAAGATGCACATGTATATACTGACATGTGCTTGGATGGTCACACATGCATGCAAGCATGCATGCGTCGCACATTAAATATGGATACGCTTGTCAGGACAGCAAATTCGCAATTCACGCAGGCAACTGTTGCTAGAGTACATATTTGTAGACTTGCATCAACAAACTAATAGACAGACATATCCACGGATAAGCACTCATCCAACAGTTGGGTAGCACCATGCCCTGCACTACATTTCCACGTGAACCAATCAAGAGATAAAAGTAATGCTTCGATTTAAAGCTTTCGTGACTGCAGGGATTCATCTTCTTGGTTCTTTCAGTAAAGTCACGTAGAAAGGAAATAATAAAATAATAAAAATAAAACATAATAAAATAATTTTCACGACGTTTCGGCCACAACACAAGCAGCCGTCCTCAGGTGAAGAACAGGTCTGTCAGAAAGACAGCGTCTGAATGAACACCACCAGGCTTGGCAGCGTATATTTAAGCTGGGTTGGAGGGGGAAGAGCGCCTTGACAAAGGAATTTACATATCAAGAGGAATTTAGCATATTTATGGGAAATGCAGGTATGTGATTAGTACTACTTATGCCCGTGCATTATGCAGGATTAGCAGCATCAAATGGAGGGGATCACCTGGAATGGAACTTTCTACAAACAAACTGAGGGCACCCCAATGGGCTCCCCCCTATCTCCGGTTGTAGCCAACATTTTCATGGAGAAATTTGAGACGGACGCCATCCAGACTGCCACTCTACGCTCGACCTTATGGAAGAAGTACGTAGATGACACTTTTGTCATCTGGCCACATGGCCGGCCTGCTCTAGACCAATTTCTCGACCACATCAATTCCATACACCCAGCCATCAGATTCACCATGGAAGTCAAAAAAGATGGCAAGCTACCCTTTTTGGATGTCCTAATTAAAAGGAGACCTGATGGTTCAATGAGCCACTCTGTCTACAGGAAAGCCACCCATACGGATGCTTACCTAAAACCGGATACCCACCACCATCCATCCCAGAAGAATTACCTCATCAAGACTCTATACCATAGAGCCCAATGCATCTCCGACCAGGAACACATTGCCAGTGAACTCAAACACGTACGCCAAGCTCTTAAGGCTAATGGTTACTCCGACTACACAATCCGCAAAGCCATCACTCCAACCATCAAGAAGGATCCTGTTGAGGAGCCTTTCAAGACCATCACCTTACCCTACATTGCTGGGGTCACTAAAAATATCTCCAAAATCCTGATAAAACACAAGATCCAGGTCCAATTCAATACAGTACATAAAATCCGTGATCTGGTCCTGTCTGTAAAAGATGTGGTTCCAGACATACAGTACCCTGGCGTCTACAAACTAAGTTGCCTCTGTGGTAGCAGTTACATTGGAGAAACCAAACGACATGTCTCGGACCGCATCCGTGAACATAAAGCAGACTTGAAACACGGTAGGACAAACACCTCAGCCGTGGCAGATCACTGTTACAATTCAGTGGGTTCACATGATATTGACTTCTCCAAGACAGAGGTTCTCTGCAAGCCATCTGGCTACCATGAGAGGTTCGTTCATGAGGCGATCCACATATACAAACACAGAGACAATTTCAACCGAGAAGATGGATTCTGGCTTAGCAATCATTGGAAGGACATAATAAACCATTTCGGAACTTAACTGATTGTGTTCACGTTTACGGTGACTGTCAGACCGCGTTCCACTCACTGGCATTGTATTCTTTGCAGGGAATGGATTCTTTGCTCTGCTGCAAGTTTCCCTACACTACTCTCCCATTGACATATTTCGTTGCTTCCTCTTAGCATCTTTCACACGACGGTCAATGGTACAGTGTATAATAACAAATAGTATAAAATTTATATGCTTAATACAATGTACAAAGTAATATATAGTATCGTAATTGTATAGTGAATATACAGCAGTGTGATATACATTAGGGTGGGTAGAATAATACATAGTGTAATATTACAATGTATAAGGTTTAGGGTGGTTTATAGCAATACAGTATATAATTTAATGTTGTGTTTGTCTATGGCAGTATATAGTACGGTGTAGACTCGTGTGATGTAAGAGAATAAAGTTTAGATGGAAGCATATTATATGTATTACGACGTAGAATTGTAATGTATTACTTACTGTTAGTAACTCAGCTTATTGTAAAGTATATTTAGTATACTGATGATACTATGTAGTTTATACTTTAGTTGTTTACGTGGTGGTTTTAGTTACTGCAGCTACATACTATTAACACTCCTTCCCTTTATTAATGCTACCCCTATCCCCTCCCTTTGATGCTGCTAATCCTGCATAATGCACGGGCATAAGTAGTACTAATCACATACCTGCATTTCCCATATCCCCTCCCTTTGATGCTGCTAATCCTGCATAATGCACGGGCATAAGTAATGCTAATCACATACCTGCATTTCCCATAAATATGCTAAATTCCTCTTGATATGCAAATTCCTTTGTCAAGGCGCTCTTCCCCCTCCAACCAGCTTAAATATATGCTGCCAAGCCTGGTGGTGTTCATTCAGACGCTGTCTTCCTGACAGACCTGTTCTTCACCTGAGGACGGCTGCTTGCGTTGTGGCCGAAACGTCGTGAGAATTATTTTATTATGTTTTATTTTTATTATTTTATTATTTCCATTCTACGTGACTTTACCGAAAGAACCAAGAAGAGAAAAAGTAATGCTCTCCATCAAATTTACACCAAATTGCAGATCAGTGTAAATGACGAGACAGAGATGATTTCCATTAGACAGGCTAAATGTACACATCGATGATAATGACACTTATACATGAAAATAAACACGTATAATAACAACTTTTCGCCAAAGGAGGGGGGGGGGGGGTTAGCAGACCCTAGCACACACTAATCAAATTTCCTTAACATACTTTTGGGTCAAGTGGTGTTAGAACATGTAATTATTTTTAACAGAAATACATAACTCAAGGATAATGATGACGCCACACATTGTGACAAACGTTGTTCTACAATGTGGGATTAGGTGTAAATGTGTACAGGCACTGTGATAAATTTCTGCGCGTCATCTTAAACGGAAGCCAAGAGTGGTGATGATGACAAGCATTTGTGTCATATGATGGCCAATCAATTAACGTGTATGTTTAAAGTAGCTAGGTGACTTATTGGAAAAATGCATTGATCAATTTCAGAGCAGTGAGGCACCACGACTGATATGCTGAGGTCAAACACCTGTCTCCCAAACCAGGTAAAACAATCACAATTTTAAGAGTAGCAGTGTAATAAATCACTAAATATAATCACCAATGATTGCACACGCGCAGAATAAAGTATTTTGCCCTCAATTTGGTCAAGCCTGCCTATGAAAGCTATGGTAATTAGCTAACTAGCTATAAAACAAACGACTCTTCTGTCTTCACATGAATACAGCACACTAAAGTTGTTTTGGTAAGATATGCTTAAAGAATATTATTAATCAATGCATAGTAATGTCACTTTATTATCCCGATGTTCAATATTTTACAAGTGTACATGAACCATTATATATGGTGAAATACATATATATTTTAACTGCTGATTTGCCCGAACATAATGGCATAAATCGTCATCATCATCATCACTCAACCACTGTCTATCCACTGTTGGATCATAGCCTCTCCATACCATCCCCATGCATCACTGTCCATTGCTGCTACCATCCATCTCGCTATTGCACAAGAACTCATCTCATCGCTCAATCTCTACAGTGGTCATCCTCTGACACATTCTCTCCTTTAGCTGTCATTCTGTCACCAGTCCTGTCCGCCTAGTGATGTGTCCTGTGCCAAGCCCATTGACTCTGCTTACTTGCTCATACAGTGAGGGAAAATAGTATTTGATCCCCTGCTGATTTTGTACGTTTGCCCACTGACAAAGAAATGATCAGTCTATAATTTTTATGGTAGGTTTATTTCAACAATGAGAGACAGAAAAACAACAAAATCCAGAAAAACGCATGTCAAAAATGTTTTAAATTGATTTGCATTTTAATGAGGGAAATAAGTATTTGACCCCTCTGCAAAACATGACTTAGTACTTGGTGGCAAAACCCTTGTTGGCAATCACAGAGGTCAGACGTTTCTTGTAGTTGGCCACCAGGTTTGCACACATCTCAGGAGGGATTTTGTCCCACTCCTCTTTGCAGATCTTCTCCAAGTCATTAAGGTTTCGAGGCTGACGTTTGGCAACTCGAACCTTCAGCTCCCTCCACAGATTTTCTATGGGATTAAGGTCTGGAGACTGGCTAGGCCACTCCAAGACCTTAATGTGCTTCTGCTTGAGCCATTCCTTTGTTGCCTTGGCCGTGTGTTTTGGGTCATTGTCATGCTGGAATACCCATCCACGACCCATTTTCAATGCCCTGGCTGAGGGAAGGATGTTCTCACCCAAAATTTGACGGTACATGGCCCCGTCCATCGTCCCTTTGATGCGGTGAAGTTGTCCTGTCCCCTTAGCAGAAAAACACCCCCAAAGCATAATGTTTCCACCTCCATGTTTGACGGTGGGGATGGTGTTCTTGGGGTCATAGGCAGCATTCCTCCTCCTCCAAACACGGCGAGTTGAGTTGATGCCGAAGAGCTCCATTTTGGTCTCATCTGACCACAACACTTTCACCCAGTTGTCCTCTGAATCATCCAGATGTTCATTGGCAAACTTCAGACGGGCATGTCTATGTGCATTCTTGAGCAGGGGGACCTTGCGGGCGCTGCAGGATTTCAGTCCTTCACGGCGTAGTGTGTTACCAACTGTTTTCTTGGTGACTTTGGTCCCAGCTGCCTTGAGATCATTGACAAGATCCTCCCGTGTAGTTCTGGGCTGATTCCTCACCATTATCATGATCATTGCATCTCCTCGAGGTGAGATCTTGCATGGAGCCCCAGGCCGAGGGAGATTGACAGTTCTTTTGTGTTTCTTCCATTTGCGAATAATTGCACCAACTGTTGTCACCTTATCACCAAGCTGCTTGGCGATGTCTTGTAGCCCATTCCAGCCTTGTGTAGGTCTACAATCTTGTCCCTGACATCCTTGGAGAGCTCTTTGGTCTTGGCCATGGTGGAGAGTTTGGAATCTGATTGATTGATTGCTTCTGTGAACAGGTGTCTTTTATACAGGTAACAAGCTGAGATTAGGAGCACTCCCTTTAAGAGTGTGCTCTTAATCTCAGCTCGTTACCTGTATAAAAGACACCTGGGAGCCAGAAATCTTTCTGATTGAGAGGGGGTCAAATACTTATTTCCCTCATTAAAATGCAAATCAATTTATAACATTTTTGACATGCGTTTTTCTGGATTTTGTTGTTGTTATTCTGTCTATCACTGTTCAAATAAACCTACCATTAAAATTATAGACTGATCATTTCTTTGTCAGTGGGCAAACGTACAAAATCAGCAGGGGATCAAATACTTTTTTCCCTCACTGTAGGGTGTCTCTGATTTGTGGTGAATTTTTCATGCCATAATTTGTGTTCATGAACGTGGAACATTGATCAAAAGGTAGCATCATGAAATTTAAGCAATTAGCTACATTCGTAAAGAAAAACTAATCTTAAACGTTTGGTTCCAGATCATTTGTCTACCTGGATGTATAAGTACATTCTAAAGGGGTGCAGGGAATTCATCTGACCTCTTCAGATCTTGGACACTCAGCAAGTTTCATCATCATGCAGTGGTATAACTGGTGATCATTTGCCACAACGGCTTGTTATAGTGGGTGTAGTGCTAGATGGCAAGCAGCAAAGGGCAGTGCAGCACGATCCATTGTAGTGCTCTACTTATATGCTCCCACACATATGCTTTCTGCCTTCAAAAACCTTTACTGACCAGCATGGTGAGGTATGGCCAAATAGTGCACGCAAACCGACATTGGCTAGGGAATCCCTCATCCAGTAGTGTATTGACGAAAGGTCTGGACATGTACATATATATATAAAACACACATATGTATAACCTAAAGCCTTCTACAATTACACATTCTCAAACGTATAAAGCCTCTGCAACAAAGCTTTTAATGTGCTTAGAATTAATGGGTTTATTTATTTAATGGCACACTCTTATAAGCCACATTGCAAATTACATGCCAGTTTTAAAAGCATGAAACTGTAACAACAATAAATTGCCTTAAAAGGTCATAACTAGGAAGAGTTTCACAAAAGGAGAGGCCACTATTGCAAAAAGCTTGGAAAAGTCAAATACATCGCTATTTAGCCTAAACAGGTTATTTCTTAAATAATTTGAAAATCTGCAATGGAAGAAAGCAATATGATTTGTCTGTAGGTTATTCATGCTGGCTGGTTATATGGGATGATACATTATCTGTTGCATATTTAAAATTGAGGATGAAAGCTAATTTTCATAAATGACAATTTTAAGCATCGTAAAATATTGACCTTTTTGTTGTTGTCCGATTAGCATGCACCCTTGTCTTTTAGAAATATGATTATATTCACAGCATATGAACTGAACATTTTACACTTCATGTAATTTGTTTATTTTGTAACAGCTACCCACATACATATGATTAATTTGTATTAGAGAATTTCTTTCCCCTTGCATTAAAATAGATGGCTTTTGGATAAGCCAACAAAAATAGCAAGGATTCACTGTTAATCAGAGGACATGTGAAGCAGAGATGCTTAATTGAGTATTAAATCACCTTTACCCCTCAATGATATGAAGTAACAAATGTTGCAATTAAAATATACATATTAATTTTGGTCTAAAGTTTGTAATCTCAAGTAATAAAACCATATAATCTGTATTTGACTAATATTCTAATAATTATCTGACATTTCTGTGCTATTATCTGATCCTGTAATACAAGGTCAAGATGATAGCATTTTGTTCCGAGTCAGTGTTGAAAATGCAGCAAGTGCAGCAGACTCTCAACAGTGACAATTGAAGTCTGGGGGAGGTGAGCAAGTAGTCAATTATGTTTGATAACATTGGAGGACAAGATCAAGAGGTTTATCACAGTCAATGCCATGATAAACACCATTACTTCTGTCAGATCCTGTAATTGTTGCCAGTCGACACCCAACCCTATCAGGTCTGCAGTAAACTCTCCCCCTTGTGGCTTTCGGCCTTGCCCTTGGTTATTGACCTCTGGATGCAGGTTTAATGCCCTCCTTACTAAACTGCCCTCCTATTTCTGCACCCATGCCACACTCACCACGACCTGCCATGCTGATTATGTCTGAACTATTTTCTGCAATGTTAAATTGTGATGACATTAATACAAATGTAAGGGAGTCCATATGAGGCATCTCTTGGGTAAGGAAACCTTATTGTTTCATAACCACACACACATTCGTAGGAATCTTCGCCATCCAGAGACCTGGTCTTGGTCCTCACCATTTGAACTCCTCAGCCAACCACATGCTAGATTATTCTATATTGAAAACGTATTTCTTTGGAACTGCTTTTTGTGTTTAATTTGTTGTCCTTCCCCCGCGCCTCAGATTAGCATGTTTGGCTACGTACAGTGCGAACGAAGTTCAGCATGCATACATGCTCTGTCCGTACACGGTGTCCTACCTCATCATTATATTTTATTTATTTAAGGTGTACTTCAGCGACCATTACACTCATTAAATGTTGAATAAATATGGCGTGTTACATTGGCGGTTCAATAAATTATGAACGTAATACTATTCGTTTCTTGCAACGTAATCCATTGTGGGTTTTCTTCTTTTTAATTTATATGGAAACAGTCATTTGTACACGTTTCTTTCTGCATCAGTGAGGAGGCATTCCCCAAACATCCCACTGCCATGTGCTATAACAGGCTGTTGCTCTGCTCGTCAGAAGACTCGTTCATCAACACATGAATTATTCTAGCATGTAAATGCTTTCAATCACTAGAAAGTGTGTGAATGCATTTGGTTTAATGTAATAAAAAACGCAGGTTTTTTTCAGTAAAATCGAAGTCATTAAAGAGTTAATTGAAAAAAAAATCCTGAGACAGCTCAGCAGAATATAACCATTCAGATTATTTGCATATTGTGAGACTTCATTTCAGGCAAAGACCTTTCATGGACGATCTAAGCATATAGGATCCATCGTAGAGGTCAGAGCACTGTGATTAAACCAGTCTAAAGTGTAGTGAGTTGGTTTTCTCAAACAGGTCATCAATGACTGCAGACGCAAATGTATCATATTAACATTGCTTTTGCATTTAATTCAGGTAAAATCCAGCTGTCAAAATAAAAATAACATCACTTTCCCTGTCATACGATGACTATTTCTCTGCAGCAGGGAGTGTGGGAAAGTGCTGCTCCTGAACGTGTGTAGAAGAGGTCAATTGAAGAGATTTCAGGAGCAGTTCTATGATGCATCTTTCTGTGGACCATCCTTTAAGACAGGGTGATTCGATCCTCTGCAAAAGATCAGAATAGATTCTCAGGACATGATGACAATAGCCCAATTGGTACACAGTTGAGGAACAATGCACACACAATACTACAAAATGTATAAAATCGGTAAGGCACACTGAGCTATACAGCTCTTTTTCAGAAGCGACCTGATCCAAAATGATAGCCAAATAAAGTGGCTTATCGTGTGCAAATGTACAGCAGCCAAATACTCTAAACGTATGTTTCTAGATATTGAGGGAAAACCTGGGGGACCTGGAGAAAAATATACGTGACCACGGGGAGAGCATGCAAACTCCAAATATACAGGCGTCAAGGTCGGTATCGAACCCACAACCTCCTGTATACCAGATGAGGTAGTTAACATCTCGCCGCTGCAGTATCCTATAGCGTCTTATATACACCTGCTGTAATGGGTACATAAGTATTTTACATCCAGTACCTCTTACTTGCAATAGTTTTTACATACAGAGTTAACATTTTATCCATACTTCACACACCATTCAAGATAACCTTCGCAAAACTGTTTAAATATCTATATAAAGATGGTTTTACACAGACCACACCATTTATAAGATAATACAATCTATGGCAGCTCACTATGAAAAATAAGCTCAGTAAATCACTGGCTATTGCACCAAAATAATCTTGCCTCCATAATAATGGGATGAATCTTAACATCCTCTCAAAAATAAGGCGCATTCAACAGCACTGCTTGTAATGCACAACCTGGGATTTCACTTTGTTTTCAAGCCTGCAATCTATAAACTTAAAGATGAACACACTCCTCCTTAGCGCTACTTAATGATGAAAACACTCTTCCTTAGCTCTACTGCAGACTAATAAACGAGGCAAAAAGCAAGCCGAGAATCCATGACTTTGCAAAATTAACAAACGACCATCAATTTTATCACACTGCTGCTTTCTTGAAAGACAAGTGCTGCACGGTTAATAGAATGACACCTATGGATCAATGACATGTTCTGAAAAGTGCCAAAGTCAATGTGTCTTTACATATTTCAACATTGTCTCCTGCTCGCGTGCACATGCCCCGTCTTGCTTGGGGCTTGCAGATTTCTCGCCAAAAAATATTGCAAGAACACAACTTGGAAACAACAAAATATTGACAATCGTTGAAGGCTGATTGGAATTAAAATAATAAATAAAAGACGAACATGAGCCTGAAAGGAAGGGCTCAATGGAGTCAGTGATGAGATTTTATTTTCATTCCCAGAAGTGTGAGATGGATTGTAGCAATATAAAACCTTGAAAGATGCCAATGGCATGGAGAGATCTTCTCCCAGCATTGCATATCCAGTGGCTTATGTTGATTGTTATGTTTGATGGTGATTTAAAAAAAAACATTTGTCATTTATACATGTCATCTTTCTCTCTTTGTTCACAAGTTTTAGTTTCTTTTTGATGGTTTAAATAAATTTGGTGTCTTGTTTTTAAACGTATATTCCCAAATTTTCCAAGACGGCATTGTGACATGTTACACGCATTACTACTTGCTTGGAATTATTTGCCCTCTTCTAAATATGTATTATTTATTTAGTTACATTTCAAAGCCAAAAGAGAAAGGATGTAGATAAAGATGACATCGACTAATGAATTCAAGGCACACATGCGAGGGGGATGGATTTTTGCTGTATAACACGTGTGAGTAAAGGTGTTGGAATAGAGAACTTGTGGGTTAAAGGTGTTAGAACAGAGATGCCTTCATCCAGAACATTACTTTGAGTAATCATACAGTATAATGTGCTGTCTGACATCTCTGGGTTGAGTTTTAACATGTCCTGCCATGAAGGTGAGCAAAGTCTCCAGACCAGCGCATTTATGCACCTGAATATGTTCCAGGAAAAAAAACTTAATGCATAAAAAAACCTGTAGTATCATATTGGAATAATGTATTGTGAAGTGAAGAGTTAAAATACCAGCTATACACCTTGATAAAAAATTAACAAAACACAACACCTGTGAAACGTTGGCACTTTTTCGCCAGAATCAAATTAAAAGGAAGATGTGCCAAACGCACGCATTGGGCTCAGAGTGTTAAATGCCCAAATAAGTATCAGGCAATGCTCACCTCTATTGATAGTCCTGAGCCAGTGGTGGAAATGCCATTGTTGCATAGAGTTTGTTATTTGCAAGGGATACGTTCCAGAGATGCTCGTGAATATACAATTTGGCAGATAATAGCATTGGCCTACAAATACCTACTGTATCTTTTTAACGAATTACCATATTTACATGAAAATTATCATAACACAAAATTTTTTGGTGATAATAAACATAAAGGAATTCAAATTAAATATTAATTAATAGGATATAAATTAACTTACTTTAAATTAGGATGCTGCTGTGCCTCATCACTTTTTCTCATCACTTTCTCGCATCACATTCTCTCTCATTACTTTATTTAATCACTTTATCTCATCACGTTCTTTCTCTATCTTTCTCTCTCGATGCAGTAGTGGAGAGTTCCAGATGCGATTCGTAGAAAGCCAAATTCACGGATTGCAAGTTTGGGAATAACGAGGGAATACTGTAGTACAATGTAGATAATGATAGTTTCAAGCCATTCCAATAGTACACCTGAAAAATGCATGTGAATGTAAGTGAGCACCATTGCAGCAGGATGTGGGTAAATGTTTGGACGACTATGCTTATATACTTAGTGCATATTGATATTTTATTTGTCCAGATGTGAGCGTTGCACAAATCTTTTGTGATGCCTTCAGTTATTCAGAAGCTCTTGGGGCTAACGCACTGTGTCAGGACACTGAGCCAGTACCACTGAGAGAGCCAGAATTGAAGCCCTGGGGCAGACAAGTGAAAAATGAGCATCGTCTTCTCAGTGTTAAAGTCCAGAGAAATTCGATTACCAAAAGACGTATAAAATTGGTGTTTTCGCTGTATTTGGTCATCATACTCAGCTTTAATAGTAGCTAAACTGCAACGGAGCAAAATAGAAATTGCTCACTGGTCCGGTGAAGACCACTCCGAACGTGGTTTTGAGCCCTGAAGACAAGAAGACAAGTAATCCACGCTGTCTACAAAGATGCCTATATTTGCAGTGTGTTTGCAATTGTAAATTATTCTCGATGAGAGCATTGTGTTTCTCGAGATATAAAACTTAAACTTAGAATGTGCACTCAAATATGACACAGTATTGAGTGTTGTTATATACAAACTATGCCTTCTCCTCTAATATAGCCCCTTCAGCCATTGGGTTAAACTGCTTAACCTGGGCTATTAATGCTTTGGCGTTTGTATCTTCCTTGTGCTGTTTGCCTTTTGGCGTTCTCTGGCCTCGACCACCGGTGAGACAAAGCCATCAAGGAGGCTGTCTCTGTTGTTGGCCAATCGGTTTCAAGCAAAGAGTGTACATTATCAAAGCATATTTGTTTGCATTCATGTTTTACCACACGTTTATGTGCTTAAATTCAGACTTGATGCCTTGTAACAAATAGGTGTCTATTTGGTATTTGAACATCTTAACACCTGGATTATTGACATGAATGGTAAAGCCTTTTTCTTCCTTTTATACCCACAATATAACGTGTTAAGCTCTCCAAATATACATACACCATGTGTATTAATTACACCCTTAAAGCTTCCTTGAAGAGCTTTGGATTTGACCTGAAAAGCTGGGAATCCCTAGCACAGGACCGACCTGCCTGGAGAAGAAAAGTACAGGACGGTGCAGTCCTCTGTGAGAGTAGGAGAAGCTCCTGTGCTATCTTGAAGAGGCAGCAGCGCAAATCTACCAAGGAAGGACGTGTGGCTGCACCTCAGAGCTCTACATCCTCCCTGACCTGTCCAGTGTGCCACAGAGAATTCCGGGCTCGGATTGGCCTCTTCAGCCATCTGCGCACTCATCAAAACCCAACAAAATGACAAACGTGCCATGGTCATCATCAACTTTGATGGACGAACAAGAAGACGTATTAATTACATCCCAAAACAGTACAATTTATTTTGAGTCAACAGGGTATGGCTAGCAGTGAGCTGTGTAAAAAAACGCATACAATATTTTAGAGCAATTTCAAAGATGAATTCTACCAGCAATCCAGTTGTTTCACTGCATGTACTAGAACAGGTCCAGCTGCTACCAATCTTTATAACACTGATGGTACATTTAGGCAGGTTTACTGGTTGAGCAAGCACATGTTCTGTACAAAAGATGCACACTCAACTGGATTGTAAGAACACAAGAGATTAGACAGAATCTGGAGGTTTTGTTTGGTGTGCTATGCAGCATGCGTCCATCATTAGTATTCATTTCCGTACCTCTACTTACCATAAGCTTCACAGTATGAAGCACTAAACTCCATATATAGTCCATGGCAAGTCCAGATACTCTCCTAGTTACTTTATGCACTGTTTATCACACTCTAGCTACATCCCTTTCGGCATTTTCTTTCCAAAAGTAATCTATCCAGTGAGACCACACACAATAATTTGCAGAATAATACCTGCCTACAATCCACTATTCGCTTTGGGCATCCTCAGAAACAAGTTATCTGCTGGGCTACACAGTAACTTCTGAATATATCCAACAAACGAGTGACAAAAACTGTAATGTTTGTAAATTATGCTGCTTTAAAAATGTATATATGTACAATAACCCAATAACCGTAGGATATAATAACCCTATGAAGAAGGACCAAGGTCCAAAGCATTGCCTTTTATGAAGAAAGGCTATTTCCCGATACTTTAGTTTTCCTTTTATGCATATTTTCCACTTTAGGGCAGTGCTATGGACGAATGTGTTGAGTATTTGTTATTGTGCTTGCATTGTCACAATTTTGTTTAAATTGAAAAGAAAGTGAGATATTGAACTTTACATTTTAAATAAGCTGTCGTGTTCGTAATTGGAATTGTTTATTATTGCATTGTTAGTGTGATGCATAGTTGTGAAAATCAACTGCCATCAGGTAGGGAGGGGTGGCCTGGCTTTATTTCATGCAAATTCTGCATTTATAAACCCTGTCCCATTGCCAACGTTCCAGTCATTTGAGCACCTCGCATTAGATTGGAGGCCAATTTTTACCCAACCGGCATTGTTAATATTGCTCTGTCATGCTCCAATGTTAATTTCTTTCAGAGTTCTCTCAGTTCCTGAGTTCCTCTCAGTGGTTGTGCTCGTTCTGAATGGATTCTCATTATTGGTAACTTCAATGTTCCTGAAGGGCTCACAAGTAACGTTATCACATCTATCCCTCTATTTTAGGAAAGAAACAAGACGATTTCTCCACAAATCTGACTGTCCGCCTGATGATGCTCGTTGTAATTACTGGCGAAATGTTGTACTCAGATTGTAAATGTTGTGGATTTGCTCTCCAACACACCGGTGTCTTGTACTAGTAATGAATTGGCATGTTCTGTTTACGTGTTAACTTTTACTAATTGGTTGTGTCGGGTAGTGTCGAGATTAACGACACATTTATATTTACGCGATCTAACCCAAAAACCTATATCACGGATTCAATGTTCATGTTGAAACACCATCCAACCCTCAAGTCAGGGACATTTTGGCCACCCTTGACTCTTTTGGTTTCATCCAGTATTAAAACAGCCAACACAGTCTGATGGACATACTTTAGATTTGGTTTGTTCTATTGGGTTTCACTATCTGAACTGACTGTGATGGATCCAGGAATCTCAGATCACTCTTTGATCCTCTTTGATATATCTCTGCCCCCTTCTGGAATTTCAATTCACAAAATTACATCTATAACCACGGCCTCTCTCACAGACACCCTGTTGAGTTCTCCACTAGCTGATGAGTGTGAGCTTCCCATTGAAGGAGCAGCTCAATTCTATAATTCGCTTCTGTTAGAAATCCTGGATCATTTGGCTTCCCTCTGAACCCACTGTATATATATTTCCTATCGTCCTTCGCCATGGTCAACTAGAAAAATTGAGAGCATAAAAAACTACTGTCCGTAAAGCAGAACGTGCTTTGGAGAAAGTTTGGCCTCCTAATTAATCATCAAAATTTTCCTACATCGCTGGTCACATTGGAAATAGTGATAACAATCCTCGGGCCTTATTTACCTGTATCAGTTAACCTTTGAATAAGGAACCAGATTTAATCTCCCACTCCTCCGCTGATTTCTGTACTAAAATTCAACAGTTTTGTTTTCGATAAAAAATTCCCACTCTCCGTTCCAAATTCATGTTTCTTCACTCTGTTCCCTCTCTTTCCTACTTGCCTCCAGCTCAGTTCGAGGGCACATTATTAACTGAGTTTCCCGCAATTACAACTACGGAACTGATCTATTTACTTGCTTCCTCTCGACCTACCAACTGTCCACTGGTTGTTACGGGACCATTCTGGTATACTGAGGCCGTTTATCCTCAGTCTTCTAAAAAGGTCCCTGAAAACCGGCACAATTCCTAACAGTTTTAGGATGGCTTTGGTCACCCCACTTTTAAAAAAGCCGTGTCTTGATTCCGTAGCTTCTGGAAAATGTTTGCCCAATATCCAACCTTCCGTATTTGTCAAAAATTCTGGAACGATCTGTGATCACTCATTTACATCAACATCTGGCCTCAAACGATCTATTTGACCACTTTCAATGGGGGTTCAGACCTGTGCATAGCACCGAGACTGTTTTAGTAAAGGTGGTCAATGGTTTACTTTTGTCAGCCTTCTACATTCTGCTAGATCTAAGTACGGCATTTGACTCCATTGATCATGGGGTCCTCCTTGAGCAACTGGAAGTTTCAATGGGGATCTCTGGCATGGCTTTGTTGTGGTTCCACTCTTACATAAATAATCGTAGGTACTACATTATAAAGGATGGCTTCAAGTCACCTATTAGACCGGTTCTCTGCGGTGTTCTGCTGGGATCTGTGCTTGACCCATCATTTTTTTTGCATCTGTGTGGCACCAATGGGTACTCTGCTTCAACATCTTGGCTTATCCTACCATTGCTATGAAGATGATACTCAAATTTATATCCAGAAAGAACCAGACTATGCAACAGCATCTTCTGTGCTATCTGCATCACGAACAGTAGTGAATTCATGGTTGCACCAACACGTTTTGCTCCTAAATGCTGACAAGACTGAAGCCATATTCATCAGCTCCCCTCGGTATCTTTCTAAAATTGGTTTGCCTTGTTTGTTGATTGATGGTCACGATGTCAATCCCACATGGGAGGTCAGAAACCTTGGTGCTCAGTGTGACCAATCATTATCCTTTGAGGAACATATATCTAATGTGGTTAAAATGTCCTTTTTCCACCTAAGAAATATTGCCAGAATGCATCACTTCCTGTCACCTGCTGACTTGGAGAGACTGGACCATGCTTTTGTGTTATCCTGACTCGACTACTGCAACGCCTTCCTGGTTGGGATACCGAGCAAAGTACTGGGTAGACTCCAGCTTGTTCAGAATGCAGCTGCTAGAGTGCTTAGACGTACACCATTCCGTGAGCACATTACACCAGTCCTCTTATCTCTTCCTTGGCTATCAGTTAAATTCCGAGTAGATTTTAAGATACTGCTATTAACCGATACGGCTTTAAACGAGTTCACCCCACATTACTTGGAGGAACTAATTACTACTATAATAGCCCAGAAATGTGTGTAACGCGCGTGACGTCACTCCACATGCCCCCCCCCCCCCGTCATTACACTCACGCGGAAGAAGGTCGAGTGGAAAGATATTTTTTCTCGCAAAGTTGCTTCACATTTGACGTTTCTTTACAGAAAGTGACGGCCAAAAATAAATCTATGCAGCATAGTGCTACATCCGTATGTGACGTCACCGCAAAAGAGCCCCCCCCCCCCCGTCATTACTATCATAAGCAATAAAAAAAAGTTGTACGCTAATTCGCTTTAAATTTGACGTTTCTTTATTAAAATATACTAAAATAAATAACTCTACGCAGACGTTTATTTACGTAAATATTACAGCTTCCATCCTAGGACGGGCAAAAGGCTAGTACATTTATATATTCCATCAAGGTCCTTAAGATCTTTTGATCTCCAACTGCTCAGCACTCCCAGGTCTATGTTGGGCTATTTTGGCGATCAGGTTTATGTTAGCGTGGCACTCAAGCTATGGAACGCTTTGCCATTTGAAATCAGGAAATCAGAGTCGGTAGATATACCGACTCTGATTTATTTGAAAACCATCCCTTTAAAGTGGCCTTCCCTCTTTATTTTGGTCGGTTGCCCTGGTTTTGTTTTTGTTTCCTGATTTCCGTGCATTGCGCATTGGGATCCTAGGATGTAATGCGCATTACAAATTAGAATCATTATTATAATAGATAGAAGACAAACAATTTTCATATCTTTTTTCAGAAGAATACATATAAAAATGTAAGAATACACAATTCAAATACATATTTATGTTTTTGATATGTATATATTTGATTTCGTTTGGCTATTTGGGATGTTGACTTATACAAGATTACAATCGTAAATGTTTGTAGTCACATGTACTTTATGGCAGATGGCAAGTTACCATACACTAACATTGATTGGCATTTGGAGTTCAACTGATGAAGTGATGGAATCTAACTCAGTGGCAAGCAAGGCAAGGAATGATATGCATCAATCTCTTAATCCAGATAGTGGCTATTAACTATTACAATTAAAGATTATAATAACGTATTCATTCCAACACCTGTAAATAACAATAGAGATTAAAGGTACATTTGACATGGGCAATCCTCCTGGTATATATTTGTTCAACAGCTACAAAATTATAACTTCATATATATATCACTGAGGACAATTCTTCTAAATATGATGCCACAAACATACAACAACAGCAGACTGAGAAACATTCAAATAGCTGAACCACTATCGTCAATGCTGCCCTCCTGATCTCTCTAAGATTATTGTCAGTTGGCCTCATCTCTCATTCCACACAATGATAAAAGCGCAATACTGTACTAGCATTGCTTCCATCAGGCATGGCTCACATGGGCAATCTCACTCATATACAAGGACTTAAGATCTTTACTCATGGGAAGAACTATTATTGTATGCACTTACATCAATGTTCATTATTTCACAAGAGTTAATACAAAAGTAAATATGTCAGCATTGCATACCAAAACAATGTGGTCCCCGTCTAACATAACAGTTTAAGGAACACCCAAGGGTGTTTGTGAGATCAAAGATCTCACCAAACCAGTAAACAGCAATTTTACCTAAAAATTGCTTGCCTCATCTGACATGAGGGCCTCAGGGTTTCTGCTTAACGCTTTGTGGTCATTTCTCCCTACAAAGGAACCTAGAGCTAGGCTCATTTTCTGATTGGCTACCAGAGACTAGACGATTCCTGCAGGAATTGTGATTCTTCTTTGGAAAATTCCATGTTACAACATCCCCTTTCGTTTCAATGATATTCTAAGAGCCATGGAAGATACGGGCAATAGAATGGGATTTTATTGCAATTTATTGCATATCTAGGTTAGCTAAGTTTGAGCTATGCCAAGCTAGGTTTAGCTAAGCATTGCTGAATTCAGCATGCCAGAATGACGATTCTAGCCAATTCCAAACGGCCAAGTGGAGATTAATAGATTTTCATACAGCAGTAAATTAATCCCCGTACACACACACACTCTATATTTGTGTTAAGAGTGTGTTATTGTACAATAATACTTTGCAAAACATCCCCACTTCCAGGTGGTTTATGCCATTTATGGCAAGAGTAAACTACGTGTTTTGGCATCATGGTTTAAATTAGCAAATTGTCAAATATTGTGCTGCGATTACTCAATTGTATTAAACATAGGAATCATCACCATCCTACTGTGAAAACGTGACAGGACTCTCAGGGTAAAACACATTTCTGCGGAGGGAGCTGGTAGGAACGTTGGGTTGCTCGGTCAATGGCCAGGGTCAACGGCAGCGTGGTGTATTCCGCAAATATGGCCGACTGTGAGGGCAGGCACAAGCCGGCGTGAGTAGGTTATAAGGGCACCACGGGGTAACCAGCCCCTCCCCACCCAGCCCCACCCCTCCCACCCCCACCCAGCCCCACCCCCACCCAGCCCCACCCTCCCCACCCAGCCCCTCCCCACCCTCCCCTCCCCACCCAGTCCCTCCCCACCCTCCCCTCCCCACCCAGCCCCTCCCCACCCTCCCCTCTCCACCCAGCCCCACCCTCCCCTCTCCACCCAGCCCCACCCCTCCCATTTCTGGATGCGGGATGCACGACGGATGGACACAATAATCCCCTGTGGGCTGGTGTAACCAGGAGGTTCCTACCAGTAAAAGAGTCACGAGACTCGGTGAGGCTCTCCTGAGTAAATAAGTATAATAATAAAACGTAATAATCCTTGTACCCTTTCCCACAACTCCACTCATGTGGAACACCTTGAGATAGCCACATATAGGCAGTCTTAATTTAGGATCACATTACTGTGGTTGAAAAGGTCATTTTTTTTCTCTTAATTTGAATGTTATAACTTCATCATTGTCAACTCTTCCTGTGATGACAAAAATGAAAACACACAAAATACAAAATGCTGAAGCAGAAAATGAAAGGCATTTTATCAAGCTACAAATGCAAAAAATACAAGTGTGTTTACACTTTGGTCTATCCACATTTTATTGAAACGTGAGTGTCTATTGATCAGACATTGAATAAAAAAACCAATACACACTAATAACACTTTGCCGCGAAGCCAATGATTACATTGGCTGTTTGTTTATACGTATTTTGACACTTCTGGCGTCATGGATCTATAACCATGAATGTCAAAACGTTGCTTGGTATTTTTAAAATAGGGCAACAAGAAAAAGAATAATAATAAAAAAATGAGTACATCACATGTGACACGCACCATACTGAGAGATATGTTTCCCCAATGAGAAGACTTTCAGGATTGAATGGCCAGACGGCACATGGAACATGGGGCAAAAAAAAGAGCATCAGATACATCAGTCACATCAGTCAGAGTTTTATGTTCCATGCAGCCCTCTCCCTTGTAAGTGCCTTCCCATCTGAATGTAATAAATAACAGGACCCTTCTCCCTAGCATGATATTATAATTCCAAAAGCCCTCCCATCCACACTATGATGTGATCAATTATTCCCCTCCTGTCATCTGAAGCCCCGGTGTTATAATTTTATGGCCGCCCCTCAAGTTCAACTTTGGCCCACCACAATGAATCTTGGCCATGCCAGAGAAGGCTCAAGCACCCGTGTGACATCATACTGGTATTTAAAACTGTAAAGGGCACAGAATATTTATTTTCAGATGCGTTATTGAAATTGTATCATGATGTTCTTTTGAGCGTAACATTTTAGATAAGGAATCAATACTTTATTTCGAGATGTTGCACATTGCAATTTTTTGTGGTAACATCACATATCTATATCATGAAAATGTATTAAAACACGCTGACAGTTCAATCACAATATTCCCATACAATTATTATTATTTTGATTATCATCGCACTTGTTTACTCAGATTAACTTCACTGAGTCTCAGGACTCTTCTTCGGGGGGTTTCTGCCAAGTCTTAACAATTGGGAGCAATGTTGCGAAGTGCAATCCCAAATGAGTAATTTGCAGGTACATTTTTAGGTCTAGCATGTTTTCCGGCACCACCTATGATGTTTTGTTGTTGTTATGGGAGATAACTGGAAAAACTGAAAAAAACCCATGCAGAACAGGGGGAGAACATAAAATTGCCGCACAGAATCGGGAATCGGGAATCGGGAATCGAACCCAGGCACGACTTTCTGTGGGGCACAAGTGTTACCACTGCACCACCATGCCGTCCAAAGCTTTGAAAACCTCAAGATGTAGAAATCCATCCCTTCTTCCCTGAATTGGTCTGCTCGACAATATGTATACTACAGGTTCAATACATGCATACAATCATCCTGCTATCTTATTGTAGTTTTGTTTAGGTTGTATATTCCTTCGAGCTAAACTTATAGTCTCCCTCTTACCCACTACCCATAAATTCCTATATATACAAACTTTCTTTAAAAAAAAATACAGGCATTTGTGAAGATCAACAATGTATGTCTTGTATGTTGGTAGTATGTGACCAAATTGTTATTATCCCCTCCCATCTCAGGCCCCCTGGAATGTATTCCTCCATACCCTTATTTGTATATTTTTTTCAAAGGTAGTGAAACATTATACAATATACACCTAAAATATTGTTTAATAGCTGAAATTAAATAGCATTTAACTCAAAGCAGGCTCTGACATCGATAGCTCTCAGCAGCATCTGCTTAAAGCCAAACCTCGAATTGGCAGCATGTGGTCAGTTAGACTAATGCTACCGGATGGCCTGATTGTTTAAGGCAAGAAACATCAATGAGGTAAAACAATCAATAAATTAAAAAAATCAGATGTATAATAAATTATAGACCTTTTCTTTCATTGATGGAAAACAAGTGTATTTATCACAGTCTACCACGACTGCGTAAGTTATTGTTTTAATGTTTGAAATTAGCTATGACAAGCAAATACATATTACGAAAAAAATTGTAACAAAAATCAACATAGAAGCATTATTCTATTAGAATGGATATTTACCAATGCAATACATCCTGACTGTTTTATCTCTTGTTCAGAATGACAGTCTATTTCCCATTGACTGTTTCACAAATACAGCTATATTCCATTTCACTAGAGCCTCAATCCATCCAATTAGGGCAGTGCTAAACCGGCACGTGTCAATAAATGTGCACTCAAAACAGTAAAATAACCCCCCCCTCCCCCCATAAGCCAGATAGCCAATTTCCCACTTCCGTGTTCATCTGAAAGCCTTTTGTCTATAAAGCCAAGCGAATTACACAGAACCCTCTCAATCTGGAGTTAATGTTAACTGGCAACTAGGCCAAGACCTTCAACTGCCCACGATTGTAATCCCGTCAACACCTAACAGGGCAGAATGAGTTTGTTGTACTGGTAAATTGGTTTTGAATCCTAGTCTCAGCCATCCCTTTGGAACTTGACACATGAACTTACAATGACTGTTTTCTTTTTAACTGTGAAACATAGACAGACCACTCAAGATGTATTATTATACGGGAAGATGTTTCCTTGCTGTAAAAATGTTTATTAAAATTCAATGGGATATTTTAGGACACCCATAAATGACCTCTATATGCTTTTAACCTGTCATTAAGGCATAACATTGCTGAAACAGCATTTAAAGCATATATAATGCAATTTATGTTATAGGCTTCCGCAGCTGTACTGATTCATACTAATAGAAAATTCAGGTTGGCTGTGGGGAAGGAATACTGCTAACCCAAATCTACTGCTGCATTAGTATGAATGAGATGTTCTGTCACATAGACCATCACTTACATTGCCTCTGTCTCTCATCCTATCTCAGTTCTCAGACTAAAGACCGCACAGCAGACAGAACGTCTTCCCTTTTTCCTTCCAAATACAGATTGTTGTGCCTATACACTGCAATGTATCTTTAAACGATAAGCTTTGCATCAATAGTATGGATTTTTGCACTATGTAGTATGCATTTTGAATGGTCTATTTATATATAATCCCCAATGTATATTAAAAGTTTGATTTTTAATATATGAGCTCATAATATAAACTGTAATTACCGTGAAGAAAATCCACCAGCATTAAGTAATAAACATGTCATAAAGTCATAATCAATACATTTACAAAACACATTTATGTTATTGACATTTTTGTTGCAATACATAATATATACTCGGTGTTTATTTTGAATACACTTGCATACAGTATATATTCCTTTTAAAAAAACACATTACTGGTCTGTCTCCTATGGATATGACATATGAGAAAGACCCATAGAATGTGCAATGAGCATCTAGTGTATGATAGGTCGTAACAGAGGTCTTGCCTACTCTGTTATTGGAATAATAATAAAGATATGTATTTCAAAGGTCTCTACTTTCCATATAAGAAAAAACAAAAAAATAATATAGACTATATGTGTGTCTGTGTGCATACTTGTACGCATGTTTGGAAAACCTATGTAAAAGCACAACTCCCATTTATGTTGATTGTCAAGCCTAACAACATTGGCTATAAAAAGGTTGCACTCAAAATGGACATAGAGGGTTAAGCAGAGATGAACAACGAAGTGTGTATGGTGGACACTCAATATATGCATTTGCGCACTGTGAGCAAAATATGATCTATAAACAGTGTGCACACGAGCACATTTTTATTTTATTTCTGCATACACAAGTGTACTTAAGTACCACAGCCCATTGGCTATACGGCTGGTAAATGATAGTGCCTTATAAAAAAGTAAAAAAGTCAATACTCGCACCTCACGCATTTGAGCAATCCATACTATTGTCAGCATCAATATACTAAATTGCTCAACCCTCTCCTGCACTGCACTTCAATCTCACTCTTAAGCATTTCGCACTCCCCCCTGGCCTTTACACACCCACCAATACTCACAGTAACCGTATATATCCAGCAGTAACAAGAGCTTGATGTCAAATTCCATAATTGGCTCTTTAACAAGCAAGAAGGGTGTATTAAAGTGAGGACATTGGTGTGGATTAAAAAGCTCACTTACTCACGGTTGTTACAAAACAATGTTCACGACATAAAAGCATTTTGACTGCGCTGATATTTAAGGTCAGCGCTGTCCATTGAAAAACAATGTGTAGCTAGTCTTTAACATTGCACATTATGATCTATATTTTATGCATTAAGCAACCTTTTCTGTACATATATGCATGCCACAGATAGGCACATCTATAGGGCTACTAAACGAGGTTATAGTGCTATTCGGTGACCATCAACCTTTAGCACGGTTGTAATTCGTTACATAGAAGGATATTTTCTTGATTTGCATGTTAATTTCAATGTGATCACAATATTACGGCCCAAATGTGCAACACTATTACTGTAGTTCTGCCATTGATTCAAATAATGACACCATGGCTATCCAATAGAATTGGGAGATTCTGATATCTAACATGAAATCGCAATTCCATTCTTAGAATTAATGCGAGTCCTTGTGAGGGGACTCAAGTTGAAAGGAGCGCACTGGAGCATTCAGACACGGGGCTGGGCATGGCCTATTGAGCAGAACCACCACATAAAGTCGAGGTCTACATAATGCATTGCAATTCTGATTCTGGTTGATACCGTCCAGCTGGTACTGACCCCAACTCCAGTATTAGTCCCGATGTTCGACCCTGATACCAGCCAGCCATTATCAACCAGAACCACGATTGAAATATGTTTCGGAGGCATCGGTTATACATTTAAAGGGTGATTACACGTGGATGACTATTCCAACTTGCATGATTTTCACGCCGTATTTTTAGTAGAATCGAGCCAATTCTAATGCATTGACCAGACAAGCTGATGTTTAGCTAAGCATATAACAAATTAACCCGTAAAAACAAAGTTTTTCACTATAAATCCTTTATATGCGTGGCGGCTAGAGTCCTCTCGTCCTCTGGCTTGAGATGGCTGCCACCTATGGGTCAGATGATTGCCTGCCACCATTAAGCAATTGGTAATTAAATATAATTAATTTTTTCCTAAAAAGTGTAAAATTTTGGGAAAAAAATAAATAAATTGTCACGCACAACGAGGCTGTGTAAAAAATGTCAGCTCGATTGGATCACGGGAAGTGGGTTAAAAAACGACCAAAATATTTGCACGGTCGTAAGCACGCAAGTGAACTTAATATAAAGGATTTAAAAAACTTAGCCAAGCTAGATTTTGCAGTGGAATCGCAAAGTTATCCCTTTCTGTCGCACAAATAAGTAAGTGTGAACACTCGTTATCGCCCACTGTTATGAGTCCAGTCCATCACGAATGTGCACAACATTTTCTATGACAGAATTCATATTAGAATCAAATTCCATGGAATCGAGACTTTAACGTGGGACTCCCTTACAGGAGAATCACAATTTTTGCATAAATCGGCCAAGGTGAAATTGTAAGAACTATTACGATTCCTACAGTAATCATCGAGCTCTACTGCCCACATTTAGTGACAATTAAGAGGCAACAAGTATGCAGATGTTATTCCATATTTACACGTAACAATGCTGATTTAGACAAATACATTATGTTAAGACATATAAAACCAGAAAGTGTACATGTTAGAACGCTGATTGTAGTGCTTCCTTTACATTGAAAATAACTAACTAAACTTTTTACATGACCAGGTAAGGCCCACTGACCTATATAGCTCTGTTTCAGAAGCGACCTGGCCATAAACTTTGGCTCAACGAAGTGGCTTATCATGTGGAAATGTATAGCAGTCAAGAACTCTAAACACACGTTTTTAAATGTGGAAGGAAAAATTCTGAGAACCAGGATACAGATCTATGCGACCACGGGAGGAACATGTCAACTCCAAATATACAGGGATCAACATCGGGATCGAACCCATAACCTCCTGAATACCAGGCGAGATAGTTAACATCTCGCCACTGCGGTACCAAATCAATTTAAAAAAATGTTAGCATGTGTGTTTGTATGTAAAGTGAGGGCTGGTAAACATATTTTGAAATTTCTATATTAACGTTTGAATATCGATGAAAGGCTTCGTCTTCTTGGTTCATTCGGTAAAGTCACGTAGAAGGGAAATAATAAAGTAATAAAAATAAAACATAATAAAATAATTCTCACGACGTTTCGGCCACAACGCAAGCAGCCGTCCTCAGGTGAAGAACAGGTCTGTTGGAAAGACAGCGTCTGTCTTTCCGACAGACTGCCAGACCTGTTCTTCACCTGAGGACGGCTGCTTGCGTTGCGGCCGAAACGTCGTGAGAATTATTTTATTATGTTTTATTTTTATTATTTTATTATTTCCCTTATACGTGACTTTACCGAAAGAACCAAGAAGATGAATCCCTGCAGTCACGAAAGCTTTAAATCGATAAATGAAAGGCTTCTTTTCAAGCACGTGAAAATACGAATCACATTGCATGAGAATGTATTAGTATTTGGAGTGGAAACATGACTTGAAATTTGTGTGTATATTTAATATCCAACTTTCTAAATGTTTTGCCTCTGCCGAGTATGACCATTTTAAATTAAAGTTTGTTTCAAATACAGGGTTCTTCAAAAAAATGTTACCGCTTATATGGGAATATCGTTTTTAATGGCAAAAGAACGGATAATACACTTTAACAAGGCCGTAATTATAATATATTTTGGGGGGGAAACATCCCCCCCAATTTTCAAATATACTATAAATTAATTGCTATGCTATGTAAATAAAAACAACAATTTGCTAAACCTTGGCCACAATATCTGGACTTGTCTTCATATAAATTAATGCATAGATTTATGTTTATATGATTGTGGTTATGGTTGTACTTTATTAATCCTTAATCTCTGCCATTACATACAATGCATCAATAAATGGTAAAAAAAATTAAACAGAGCAATGTAATACAATACACTATTAGACATTATTGTAAAAACAAATCAAAAGTCCATCCCATGTGTTAGTGAATTTTTAAATATTTTAGGCAGGAAATTAGTTTACAAATTTAGATATTTTTATGGGTTGGGACCCCCAGACACCCTGGAAGATTTGGTCCCCCCCTATATTGACTCCATGGCTACGGCCTTGCACTGTAACATGATAACAAATGTCATGTTAATAGCTTCAAAAAGTCAAAGTCTCCACTTGTTCGCCATTTTTTCAACACATGCCTGGAATCTTCTCAGAAGTGTTAACATTTTTCTGAAGCACCCTGTATATTCTTATGCCCGTTTAAGTCAGAGGATACTAGTTTGTGAAATAAATGTTCTGCTATAACAACATTTTAACGTTAAAATCTATATATATTGGTTGTTTATCTATCCACCTAAGTTGTCATGATGTTGTGCATCACCAATAAACCTTGTTAGAATTTTAAAAACAGTGTATTCATATATGATACCTCCCTGACAACTCGGCAATGCGTTAAGATAAATCAAGACAATCTGATCACTGGCGGAGCCAGTGGGGGGGGGGGGGGGGGGGTGGCACGTGCCCCCCCCCAATGATCCGATCGAAATCCCTAATTTCGATCGGATCATTGGGGTCTATTAGTAATAAATCCGCATTTTGCGACCCGCACTGCCACTGTGACGCATATTATTACGTGTCCGGGACTCTATGAGATTATAGGACAATAGTCTGAGTCCATAATTGTCAATAAGTAACGGCAAAGTGGTTATAAGTGACTCACAGAATTGTGCGCAGTTACTTATACAGTACACAACTTCTCTGAAAGCATACCTTCAGCGAGCGCGATGCCGATCACACACGGTTCGACTTCGACCCCCGGTTGATGGCTGCGCCATCGCTGCACACGCATCGAATAAAAAGCAAGGGACAAGTCCTTACTTACTAACAACTCCTATAATGTTTCATTGCTGGAGGGGTTGCCCCACCTCTACCTGAAAATCCTGGCTCTGACATTGAATCTGATGAGAAGCCTTTATATGCAATTTGAATATCATTACAAGATTACAGTAATTAAGGTGTACAGCATTGTTTTTATTTTTAATATACATACTAGTTTAACTGGTAACATTACTGCCAAAATAAAAAAAAAACTCCATCATTATTTTCCAAACAAGATTGCAATGTGAGCAAAATATAATGCAAACTTTAAACTCGATTAATTAGAGTGCAATATGCTACCACATAATTGATAACAAATTCATTCAAAATTGCAATGGCTCCCACATGGTTCATTCAAAGCGGGATCTGAAATAAGTATCATAGTGAAAGTTATTGCATTATCATATGAAGAAGTATTACCTCAAGTTGTGAATGTAGATCTATATCATCATATTACAAAATTATTACACCAAACTACAGTGGGTGTTAGAGGGAGCAGATTAATTACGTGGTATAAAGCCATTGTTTATGAGTGGAAATTCTCATACTGGATGAGCAACCTTGATAGTACCTCTATATTACGGTATTCAAAGACAATGGTGGTCATCCATATGAATAAACTGATCCCTGCGATGGGAATGTGGCTCAAGGCTGATAATGGAATTTCAAGCCACCCTAATACTTGTTTGAGTATGGATATACTTAGATTTGACTGTGCCAAGAGAACTACCAATATTACTCCACTGATTCTTTTGTTATATTCCTTTGTCATATATGACACCGCAATCATCAAGCACCGTAAATCCACCGCTGAATTGAAGCCTCCATCAATTGTCACCACCTCTAATGGCCTTGGCAACGCAACATTTGCAAGACCGTCGTTCTTGCTCCTGCACAAGAGCTGATTTCATCACGCCATCTCCACGGTAGATGCACTCTTGGATGTGTTCCTCCCTTTGGCTGCCACTGTCATGAGTCTTAACCACTGGCCATCGTCCCTTATAATAACGTGGCCTGCCCATAACCACAGTCTTTTCATTGCAATTCAACTTAAATGCAGAGAAGCTTGTGAATAAAATATTAAACCATTAAATGTTCCATCCTAATGGTACTAAAGTATTTCACTGTACATTTCATGGCAATCAATAATAATCATAGCATATTTTAGTCTATTACTTTAATTGAGTGTCAACTCTCATACTTTTCCATGGGACAAAAATTATGGAACCTGTTCACAGAGAAAACCTACACACAGAATGCAATTGTCCTTAAACTTAAAAAAACACACAGGTTACAAACCAAACATGTTATACTGATTCCTACAAGCACGTCATTGCTCTGCAAGTTGGTGTCTCACGCAGGCACCACCCTACAATCTCACTGGGCTACAGGTGTGGGTGTGTGGGTGTGTGGGTGTGTGTGGGTGTGTGGGTGTGTGGGTGTGTGGGTGTGTGGGTGTGTGGGTGTGTGGGTGTGGGTGTGTGTGTGTGTGGGGGTGTGTGTGGGTGTGTGTGTGTGTGTGTTTGGGGAGGGGGAGCAGTAGTGTAGTAGCATTTAGCACACTGCGATGCAGAAGTCGGTGACCCGAGTTCGATTCCCGCTCATGGTTAACATCAGTGACGATTATCTCATGTGCTGTGCCAGCCTTCATAGGTGCTCACTAACAGCACTTGCCTCAATAGCCATGATACTTAACATTACATAATTACCTACAGGTACAAAACTGCACCGTTTGAGTCAGAATTATTACATTGAATGCCATTCTGGTGGTTAACATATGGTTGTACAAAATGTATTTGGCTCCTTTAAGGCAAAACAATATGAAAACCCCCCAATAATATTGCTTTAAGAGCGAGTTGTTTTTGTTTAATTGTTATTAATACATACACAGCTGTCTTAAATTTGTTTCGAAAAGAGGTTCTCGTTGATTACATGGTAGGAGATCAGTACAAATGCCCCAATTGTGAATTTTTCTGTGTGAAATAACTATATTTCACCCGAACAATGTCATTGTAAAATTTGCGAGTGAATGACAAGGAACAACATCAGGTGAAAATTATTTTTCAATGAGATAAGAACTAAAACTCCCAGCTACCAACCATGCCCAGTCAATATGCACAAACTCAATACCCACAAAGACATGTTGACACGTTTGAATTGTACGATACATTATCAATAGAATTATCATGAAGTAAACAAAATTATACAAAAGCTCGTGTAAGGTTCTTGAATGATAATAGTGGAGAAAAAAAATATGATTTTCCACTGGGCCATACATATTTCGTTAACTATCTTTTATTTATAGTTCCAGTGCAAATAAATGCACTTACAAAAAGGAGCAATGCACACACTGTGCCATGTATACGTTGATGTTTCACAGGAAATGAAGAAATAAAAGTGTTAAGACACATATGAACACATTGTGTGAAATCGTGCAAGATTGTTTACTGAGTCATGCATTGACAGATCAAATGCACGACAATGCAGAGGAGGAGGAAGTAGCATGAGTGTGTTATGACAGCTTTCCTTGCGACATGTGTGGTGTGAAACACATGGCGGTAATAAACACTGCGGTGGCAATTACACTAAATCATTTTAGTACGGTTGAATCATGGAAGAGCTGTGGCTATTGCAAAATGCATCGTTTTACATTAATTATTGAGTTACACTAATTTAATTGGCTGCGGAGTGTAATTGAACCACATTTGTGTGTAATTGATCTAAGCCTTTTAAATCCAATAATGATAAAGCATCCAGTTAAAATCAGTGGAGATCAATATTAAAAGGGCAAAAAATCTGCATATTTGACCAATGTGCAAGTCCCTTACTCACCACGCTGAATTCTTCCCCTGTTACTTGAAATATCATTCTTTCTGCCTTTCTATACTATTATTTATAGTCCGCCTTACTTCCATTCACTACACCCACTGCACAGCAATATTACCGTGACATCACCGCAGGGGTATTGATATATTTCGGTGCCCTGCTTGGGAATTTATGCAATGCAAACCGAGTTGTGTGTCACCCAGCCGAATGCCATCTGTCTGCATAGTCAAAATCCAATCTGCAGAACCTATGCACATGCAGGATGTTACCTGTACAGCAATCAGCCTTTCCTCCTGCACTTCCCTCGTGCGCTTCCATGCTGCGGCAATACACTTGGTTATTAATGCCGTAGTTTTTCCACGAGGTGAAACCTGCTGTGCTTCAAATAGTAAAGCATGTATCTTATACTTACGCTGAATAACCTGGAAAAAAATGTTACTATAGCTCTTGTTTCCATGCTCTGTAGCTATCTAATATAACATAATCAAAAGTATGAATGCGCACAATAGCATTTTGAGATATTTAATTACCATTTGCAAGTTATTACATTTGTGTACATTTACAAACTGTTTTCATGGGTTTTAATAAGGAGAAAAATGTATGTGTTGCTTTGATAACAATATAATGACCCAAGACTATCTTTAAAGCTTACAAACAATGGTCTTGCTCACGCTATAAGGTTATCTCAACCTCAGCAGTTGGTAGAGGTGATAAATGATACTTTTAGCCACTGGGAATATCAAGTACCATCAAGCTGAGGAAGAGAATGATTAATAACTTTATCTACTTTGATCGCGAGCAACTCCAAGGGCATAAAAACAGCCTTTCCAATAAAACAGAGACATTTTTTTAATGGAAAATAATAGAGCGTCAACGTAAAATGTCGCCGTCATCTCTGTTTGTGGGCCATTGCAAGTTAGTTGATATCGGTGTCACAGCCAGGCATGCCGCAATACTAAATAATGCCTTTGTGGGGGGTGAGAAGCTGTGGACCTCCAAGGGAAACTGATTTGTGCTTCATAAATATGTTTCTCTGTTGAGCAGCATAGGTTTGGACAAACCTGATGGTGTATGAAAAAAATGCAGCTATGGTAGTAGTTGTGTATGAATGTGACTGCCTCATGTTGCATAACTGGGTGAAATACATCGTCACTTTTTGGCAGTTTTATTTTCATAAATTTTTTTGTCTTCTGGTTAAAAGTGATACCAAAAACTGCTTTCAGAACTATATATTGTATACATACAACAAATAATCAGTTTATACGCATCACGTGTGTATAGCTTGTGTATGAATGAATACATTTAATCAACGTTTAAGTTTTGCCATTTGCTAGCATTTAGCTTTATCATTCAGAGACAATTCCCAATTCATAAACTACTGTCAATATCTATCCCTAAATGTACACACAACCAGTGCATACAGTTAATTTACACATGCACTGCTGAACATAAAATAAAATACATTTCTAGAGTACTGCATTATATCAGTGATTTAGTCAATTATTCATACTTGCACTAAATATTGCTATCATAAAAACATACATTTGTATATTAAGCTATTATACTGTACTGTTTAAAAAAAAACAGGTTTATAAAACTGATATACATGCACTTCCATTTGTGAACCATGCAATCTTACTAACAATTATATATCATTAAAATATATGTACAGTATACCTGAAGTAATGTTCTTATACAGTATTAGACTATACTCTCTATGGTGGAGTGCTCTGTCATGACATAGGTAATGGGGCATGGATGTACAGAACTGTTAAACACGGTTTTCAATCAGTACATATTTACTGCTGTAACATATGGATCAAAAAACGCTGCCAATGACTAAAAAAGAAGCGTGGTGAAATGAATGCCAGGAATTATACTGAAAGATAACAACAAAAATACGTCACATGTTTCAAAGAACAAACCCAAAATATTCTTAGGTTTTTTCGGCAAAGTCACGTAGGTAAAAACATTAAAAAGTAAAATAAAATAAAAAATAAAAATCACGACGTTACCTACGTGACTTTACCGAAAACACCTAAGAATATGAATCATTGCAGTCACGAAAGCTTCAAATCTAAAACCCAAAATAGAGACATCACATTGCCTGTTAAGAAAATAAATTGAGCTAGGGCAGTAACATCACTAAGTTCCCATGGCTAATGGATGAGACTGGTAATGGAATGCCAGACACAAGAGTGAACACACTTGAAAGGATGCATACCACAGAAATAGAGTGATGAGGAGCGAGATGAATTATGGCAATGCAAAATAGTGAGGGATTGTGACGATATGGGGATAAGGAAAGCCTTTATTCAGCATTTGATTAATTATGGCCGTTGATAACTTCCCTTGCCAAACTACGAATGAAACGTCACTATATATTCAAACCCACCACGATGTGGTGTAAGACTGTAAATAAATTTACAAGACTGCAATGAAAGTTACATAAACTGTGTGAAGCTGTACAGTAAATTGACAAATACATGTATTTTATCCGAGCAATTAACATAAACAGATATGGTAAATAGTGAATACATTTGTGAACGTTTAGATTTTTATTTCATATATTTTTTTCTTCGTTACATTTTTATCACATGTCTGCCTGCTGATAACACTTGGCAAGCGCTGGTGTAACAGACTCAACTCCAACAACATGATTGAGGAGGTCATTATAAAGACCCAGGCCGTTCAGGTGATGCATAGGGGAGAAGAACATGAAAAATTAATGATGCATATATATTCTATAAATTAATGCATTGCCTCACAAGCACATTATGTCGTGACACCAAACATTTGTCATAATCCTTCTCCACCCTCCTCTCCTAATATATATAAATAAATAAAAACTTTAAGGTAGACAACCAAACAATAGGAAACTCCCTGTAAAATTATTAAACCGAAGCTGCTTCTTGAAGGATGACCTCTTCGTGTTGAAATTTCAATTACGCAAAACGAATATTTCATTCAAAATAATCAAAAATGATCAGAATTTATACTTGGCACAAAGTAATTGAAAGTGAAATTCAAGACCTTTGCCTGTGACAATAATTAATTAAAAAATATATCTTTTTTACCAATCTTTACAACATTCATTTCAAGAAAAATGCATATGTTCAGGAATATGTTACGAGTATGTGATCCCAATTGTAATGGAACACTGGAGAAATGTAAACCAGTCTGAGTTGTATGCTGCAGATATCAAGTGACTAAAACGAGAACACAACTGGCTCCACAGCAAGCCTTTACAAGAGGTGCCCCATTTTAATTCTGTGTGTGTGTGCACTTGGGGGACATGTAGGTAGAGGGGGTTAAGGTAAATCCCAATGAGCACTGTATAGCTGTTCCAGTGAGTGATTTGTCAGCTGGTGTGACAAGCAGAGCCATCAAGAGTGAAATCGACAGACACTCACAGACTGTGGGCCTGATGGGAAGTTTTGAGGGAAATAGGGAGGGGGGTTAGGGGGATCACAACACTAAGACTCGTGATGTATAAGATGTGACTGCCAGAATGGGGGACCTAGTTTTGCGTTTAAGCTTTGCTGCACTAGATTCTGAGGGAGCTAATAGTAGCTGGCCTATACCACTCGTCTGGTCCACCATGTCCCATTGAAATTCTAATCGTGTCTCTACAAGTTTGTGTTTTTTTAAATCAAAATAAATTCATAAAAGCATTTTCAGTTATAGGATTAAGCCAAATAATAATACTTTTTTTTTAAACATAGAAAAGCTATTGATTTAAAGACCACTGCATTAGCAGGTTAAGCATATTTAGTAAATATTGTTGACACTGAAGTGTCCCTTCATGGGGTATTTTTACACTTACCAAAAATGTGATATGTAAGTACAATATTTATAAAAGTGCCCTTGATCTAGAAACCCCTTTTTGAGTCTTTATACTCTTCTCCAAGAAAATAATTGTTAATGTTAAGTAAATTCCTAATTTAGTATATTGTGTGTGAGGCGAAACAGGAGTAACTACAGAAAACAAAGGTTTCCTGTATAGTCTTAACAAACTGTTGGAGCAAGTGCTGTTAGCGAGCACCTATGAAGGCCGACACGCTGAACGAGGGGGTGGGTGACTAGCACAACGCCTGGACGCCTTTGTCTTCCTAGTGGTGATATTTACACACTGCCCCAGGTATTCATTTGAGTTTGAGTCGACATAGGGCAGGCCCAGGACTGGTTCAGATAATCGTGACTGTTGTTGGCCATGAGCGAGAATCAAACTCGGGTTACCAGGTTCGTAGCGCAGCATGCTAACTGCGACACTACCGCTCCCCACTAAGAAACACAGACATACGGTACATACCAGCGGATAATTCAACATTTTTTGTTGAATTTGTGACAAGCGTTAATTTTTTATGTTGATTTCCGATATATAATAGTTTTTTTCTCTTTGAGGGAAAAGAAAGATGTTTGTGTTTCAGCCAAGTGGCTAAGATTCTTGCAGAAGCCCAAACAGCAGAAATATAAAACAATTATTTCCATTTCACTGAACATTTTACATTCCTGTTGATAATTTCCATTTAATTTACCTTTTGCAAATATATCGCACACTCAGAAATACTGCAACAGCCAACATTACTATGAGAAAATACGAAGCAATTAAGATTGACCTGGACCATCCATTTTGTACCCCCCCCCTCCTCACCAAAACATTTGCTGGGTAAGTCGTCACCAAGTACAGTAGTAGATTGAGGCAATCAGCTGGGACGATGCTTTTACACTACAAAGAGCAAACTCACGACGGTATAGCCTTCCTCAATATGTTACACGTTGACTTTTAAAGCAGAAGCTTATGAGTTCGAACTTACATACATCCTCCATAGATGTCTAAAAGTGCTAAGCTTCTTGATTCCTTTTATTTATTCTTCACGATAACACAAAGATTCGCAGTAGAGCATATAACATATAGACATAGGATAAGTGCTGTAAGTGAGCACCTATTCGGAGGACGATATTGCTTGCAACACACCACGCCATCTTAGTTTCCCCATTGTGCTGATGTTTGCACACTGCACCAGGTACTTATTTAAGGGCAGTGCCCAGGAAAAGCTATGACATTGATTTCCACTGGCCAGGAATCCAATTTAAGTCATTAGATGTGTAATGGGTTTCGGAGACACTTGTAGAGGTAACTTCTTTATTACAATACAACACTCCAACAGTCCTGATACTCTGTTACAGCCTAGGTACACAGCCTAGGTACACAGCCTAGATACACTACTCTGGCTACGCTCTGGGGTCCTCCGGCTACAATTACCCTAGGGGAGGCTATCTGACCCGACCCAGCCAAGGTGTGGGTCTGGACTCTGGCTTCCTCGGAACTCGCCCTTACAAGGACGTAGAGCCGGGAGTCCCAGAGTCCCACCACTGGCCCTCACAGCGTCCCGGCCCTTACAAGGACAAGCGGGACGAGGGGGTCCAGGGTCCTAAGCTGGCTGGCGGGTCTTGGGTCTTGAGCTGCGACTGGCCCTGATCGGCCAGGGAGCTGCCCTTTTATGCCTCGTCCCCAATGAGGGGTGGGGTTGTGCGCGCCCTCAGATATCCCACAGAGCACACACAGCCCCCCCGTTGGTGGCGCCAAGGGGCTTAACTGTCTGGGGTGCCTGGGATCCTAGCGCCTGGCGCCAAGGGCTTATCTGTCTAGGGTCCCAGAGCCCCCAGCAGCCCCTCCCATCTTATGGCACTACAGATGCATAACGCAGTGTTCTAACCATTTCACCACCGTTCCCCACCTGCCCACCCCCCCTAAACATACATAAATACGTGTACACGTTAGTATAGTATTGTAATTGTACATCCAAGAAGGACTTCTGTGAAGGAAACATGAGAATACTTAAAATGAGCATCAGATTGGATTTTCTCTTTTAACAACAAGGGGAACACTCAGAGCTCCTGATTATTCAAAGATATAAATTTCTTTAAGTTGGCAGCTATATGATTATGAAATCAACCAACTGCATCATTAAATTACATTGTGTGCATTTTTGCTCTACTATTAGCACACAACTTTCTATAAATACTGTAAACATCACCACCACCGCCGCATATCGATACATTTGTAAGATTCAAAAAGTTGTAAAATTATATGGTTGGTTTTGATTGCTGAAATACAAACCTGAATTGTAATATAGCCTCATAATATTTTAGCTGTTGTCGTTTCGTGAGATAATAGCAGGAGGGGCAATGTATGTTAATTTAATCTCCAGGGTACCATTGTATATGCTATAAAAATAAATGAAAGCTCTCATTGTTTCAACAAAATAATTATTATCCTAAATCATATTGATAAAATTGGACTCACTTACAAATTATGTGAATGCAGTGTACGAGGCAGTGTTTTTGAAGCATAGTCTCAAGAAAAACAAAAGAAATCATAAGAGTATATTAACTAATTTAGAAAGCAGGAAGGCCATTTTAATGAAAGATTGAGCCGCATTGGTCATGGAGTGAACCTCATAGCTTTATATATGTATGTATACACATACATGCACTGTTCATTTGTTTTTTGTTATGTGCATTCATTTGTTTATTTATTACTTTCAATTTAATATGCGGCCCATAAATAACATGCCACAACTCCTGCATGCTTCACATTTTATCCAGGATAATAGTGGGAAGAATGGTGGGATGCACGAACAGATGGGATGGCTTCACATCATTCCCGCCACGAGATAAATGAAGCGTTTCCGTAATTTTCTCCAGAAGTATGAGGGAGTGCTCTGGCTGGGCCAGGAGGTCCCACCATTTGCCTCTGGCTTATCTCACATCAGCGGCTCTTGGCTCACACAGCCCAGTTATGCTTTTAACCCTCCAGCAAACAATCCCCTTTCATAATTAGATATGGGGATGTTTTAAATGCCATATTCTATCTTCACACCTTTCCTTACTTTTATACTTTTGATGCATCTTCCAGTAAACCAAGTGAAAAATAATTAGTTTATTGTTTAAGCATTTAGCTATGGAAAGCAGCTTTGAAAAAAAAAGTAATGCTGTAGAAAAAATATGATAATATACGATATAATGCATTGAAAGAAATTTCTGCACATTGCTCCTGGGCAATTTACAGTGTTGAATACAAGTCGCTAATCTGTATATATGTATACGACCTAATCTCAACTTCATGCTAATCATCCTATTGGAGGAAATCTCCACTGACTCTCATTCTGTCACCAGTCTCATTCTTCTGATGTAATTCCTCATAACATTGTGCCCTACACATGTATACTTACTTTTCTTAAGTCAATAATGTCTTTAAATTGTTTGCTTTCTGATCCGCGTGTAGCTACATCTGTCTTGGTGCAATTCCTAAAATGCATCTCTCATGTTTTAGATTTGAAGCTTTCGTGACTGCAAGGAATCATCTTCTTAGGTTTTTTCGGTAAAGTCACGTAGAAAGTAAAATAAAATAAAAACAAAAATCACGACGTTTCGGAGGCAACACAAGTCTCCGTCATCAGGTGGGACCGTCACAGCCAGATTAGCTGTATCAAGCGTTTCCAGATTAGCTGTATCAAGATACAGCTAATCTGGCTGTGACGGTCCCACCTGATGACGGAGACTTGTGTTGCCTCCGAAACGTCGTGATTTTTGTTTTTATTTTATTTTACTTTCTACGTGACTTTACCGAAAAAACCTAAGAAGATGCATCTCTCATGCTTCTTTGCACACTGTTATACCGTTGGTTCAACGTTAACTACTCTTTGGTTCTCTCGGTGAAGTCACGTAGGAATACAATAAAATAAATAAAATCACAACGTTCCGGGCGCAACACAAGCGTCCGTCATCAGGTGGGACAACCACAGCAAGAAACAATTGTTGAAGTGGGCAAATGGGCTGCCGTGGCACTCCCAGCCCCGCCCACTTCCACCCCCACCGGCATTTTGCCTTGCTCGTCTTCGAATCCCTCTAGCAGCGCTCCCCACCCCTCTCTATCTCTCCTCCCTTGTTCCTCCCCCCTCTCTTACTTATATAGCCTCTTGTCACGGCAGCCCTTTTGCCCACTTCAGCAATTGTTTCTTGCTGTGGTTGTCCCACCTGATGACGGACACTTGTGTGCCCGAAACGTCGTGATTTAATTTATTTTATTTTATACCTACGTGGCTTTACCGAAAGAACCAAAGAGTGGCGATCCCTGCAGTCGTGAAGACTTCAAATCTAGATTCAACGTTAACTGTTAGTGCCCATGCTTGTGATCATGTGTCACGGATTGAAAACATTATTCTGGGTGGTACATTGGTGGAAATCTGGGTATCATAGCCGGGCTTGCCAGGAAAGAGCAGTACAGCAAAAAATTAACCCGTAAAAACAAAGTGTTTCACTATAAATCATTTATATGCGTGTTCAATGGGCCACAACCTAGCCCACATTGGTCTTTGAAACGGGCGGCTAGAGTCCTCTCGTCCTCTGGCTTGAGATGGCTGCCACCTATGGGTCAGATGATTGCCTGCCACCATTAAGCAATTGGTAATTAAATATAAAAAATTTTTACCTAAAAAGTGTAACATTTTGGAAAAAAAATTTCACGAAAAGAAATTGTCACGCACAACGAGTCTGTGTGCAAAATGTCAGCTCGATTGGATCACGGACAGTGGGTTAAAAAACGACCGAAAGATTTGCACGGTCGTAAGCGCGCAAGCAAAGCAAGCAAGTGAACGTAATATAAAGGATTTAAAAATGAGGACTCCATCTGTTTCGTCTGTATGGGATACAATGTTTCCCCTTCACGTGCGTAAGTTTTCTTCGGATGCTCCGGTTTCCTGCCATCCTTGTTTGTGGTTGCTCATGCCTCAGAGTCGCTCTCTCTCTAAATTCAGTGTACTCACATGGTTGGCTGGCCTCTCAATTGCCCATTATTACATTTTCTATCCCTGAACACTTTTATAAATGTGATAAAAACTAACGAATACGCACATCTTCACATCTTGGTATCTACTTTTTTTGTTTGTAAGAATAATTGTGGTAATGTTTCAAGATTGAGGTACGTATTTCATTGTACACATTTAGTAAATATGTCCACTCATTTTGTTCAAACAAATGGCCCTGCGTAGCTGATGGTTGTTCCGTCTTGTACACGAGCTTTCCCGTTATCATACAGGAAAGGGCGGTGGTTAAATCTTGTGACATCTGGCACCTCCTCTTCTTCAACTGAAACATTATGCATTTTCTCAGTAATTTTTTGCAGCCGAAATTTGCATGTAATGGTTGTTTCTATCGTGCAGTATGGCTCTCTAAAGGCAACCAATTGTCATTTACCAATCATCGTCGCCCCTTTTGCTACTTGTTATTTCATTTTCAAATTTCAATAATGTTTACATGTTTCTAATGTATATTCTCATTGTGTTCTCTTTTTATATCTATCCTTAAATTCAAAATTCCTTTTTGGGATTTTAGACAACTCATTGTCTTTGTTTGCTTTTTTGCTTTGCCCACTCCTCTTTCAAGCCACTGTCCAATAAACTATGCATCATTTTATTATTTAAATTCATGACATCCATTTAATAATTTGCTTCTCCTTCCCATCCAATGCTCCATCTAGTGAAACTGGATCTACTGAGGACTGAGTGCTGTGGTTTAGGAAATAATGTCCATATTTCACCATGATGTCTGTGTGGTGTGAAGATACCAACGTGGAAAGGGAATGCATTGCGATTTTGTTTAAGTTTCCTAAATAGATACGAATGTCCCCCAGAATAACCTTAATGCATATCTGGTATTCACCTGTACAATCACCTTAAAAGTATTTCATTAAACATATATAGTGTAACAATTGCTATAGACAGTGCCATTATAAGAGAGGAGACTTTTTGAATAGGCTACTCAACGGAGAATATTTTCAAGCAATGTCAGGAATGACATCCAGAATCATTTTTACTGACAAGTGCTTTTTAACCAGCAGCAATTCCAGATGGTTGACAGCATACATCCGGCCAGGCTGATTGTGGCATACATTTGCATTATCCCTGAGGCCACATTATATGTTCAAAACAGTGATGCAATGTTGGCTTGCTAATTTCACATTATTATTTTCCTAACAGAGGTACGATTAAAAAGCAATAATAAATCAATAAAGCAATTACAATGACATAGTTTGGTGTACATAATGAACGACATGGTAAAAATGCGTAAATACAAATAATTGGAAGGTGTTTTTTTTATGCAAACCACCTATTCAGCGTCTTTGACCAAATCATCCCGAGTGCATCTGATCCCATCAGGTCTTGATAGCTAAGATGGGATTATGCTAAATCGTTCTTGAATGAGTGACCACCGTGCATATACCATTTGATTGTAGGCATTTTGGGCACCAGGGGGCACATGGATTTCCTCCACCTTTACCAAGAGGTATTGAACCAGCATCGTGAAGCATGGTAAATAATTGCAAAGCAGTTCTGCAACCTAGCCATGTTGACTATGTATCTGGTCTCCCATGTATACATATGGGCCACGTTTGCTGCATTCAAATACCTCTACTTGTGAATTTAATTAAAGACTAGCAAGATTAAATAAAAAAAATTACTTTCGTGACTGCAGGAATTATTATTATTTGGTTCTTTCGGTAAAGTCACATAGATAGAATAAAAAAGTAAATAAAAGTAATAAAAAAATAAAAAAAAATGATGACGACCGCTTGTGTTGTTACCGAAACATCGTGTTTTCTTTTTTAATTACTGAAAGAACCAGTAATAAGTCTACATTATAGACTGCCAGTACGTTCATTCAGGTGAAGAACCAGGCTACAGTCTATATTATAGACTGCCAGTACGCTCACTCAGTTTAATACCCATTGCTACAGTCTACATTACAGACTGCCAATACGCTCACCAGCTTAAAACAAACTACAGTCTACCTTATATACTACCAGTACACCCACCAAACTTAATAACCAGGCTACAGTCTACATTATAGATTACCAGTACACTCCCTCCGATTAAGAACCAGGTAACAGTCTATATTAGTGTTTTATTTTTTTTATTCACTTTATTTTTCTATCTACGTGACTTCACTGAAAGAACCAAAGAATATGAAAATTGTACTTTCCAGGATGTGTATATTATGTATCTAATCACAGCGATTTGAAGTACAAGTTTGTGTTTTGCAGTTATTCATCTCTAATAGTGATTTGAACCTATAATAAAGGTGTTATTCTTAGAAAGATTGAAATACAAGTGAAACCCTTTGTTGCGTTGTATTGATGTTATGGACATGATTCTGTGTAATTTGTTAAAGGTGCATAATAACGCAGACCCAGCAACAATCTGCTCAGTGATTGAGTGTCTATGTCTAGGGCAAATTAACCACCAACTGTAAGTAATAAATATCCATTACCACACTAAAGAAGGTTTCTTACATACGTGTGCTACACTGTCCTGCTGGACATTGTAGTACCAGAGTACATGAAGCAAGAAGTGTTTTTTTGTCAGATAAAAATATGTTTTTCTCATGTTAATTATTATTGTTGGCCAGTATTTCACTTCAACTGTTCTATATTGGGGATAAAAGCAAGTTCTGCAGGGTGACACAGTGCAGAATAGGTAATGTACTCAAGGAATAATGTGAGAAAAGGCATATTTGAATGGCACACGCTTCTGTGTGGGTGCTTAATGTATGCATGAATGTGTGCTTAAGTCAAACTTGTTAAGATATTTCATGGTGATTACAGTCCAATGGCAAATGTTAATCTTGAAGGCCTGTCAGCCAGAAGGTTGACTCTTTCCCTCTCAGTCTTCAACGCGTCTTCAGTACCCTGTATATATATATCTTTTTTCAATTTATATTTCCTACGGCACAAATCCATGTTAATAATAAGCATATGGCAAGGTGTGATCAAAAATATCTGAGAACATTGAAATGCAAGTCAAACCAGCATAATACCTTTTTTTAGTTATGAAATCTCTTTTCAAAATGAAAATGGTTGGCATATATTCATTGGGTCTTTCGGTAAAGTCACGTAGATAAGTTAAAGGACAAAAACAAAAATAACCAAAAAACTACCACATTGCGATCGCAACGCAAGTGGTCGTCGAAACGTCGTAATTTTATGTATTTTTTGTTATTTTCTTTGAATCTTGAATATCTACGTGACTTTACTGAAAGACCCAAAGAATATGAATTATTGCAGTCACGAAAGCTTTAAGTCATGGTTAGCATATTGCAAGCATTACTATGCCTGAACCTTTGAGTTATTTTAATAAGAATGTGTACACATTCATCTCTATTAAAGATAATATGTCTTTTTTTCTTGCTGCCTAAACAAAAATAAACTGCAATTTACAATTTCTACTTTTAAATGTACATTTAATGTTTTTTTTACATACCCAGACACAATTATGCACTTAAATCAATGAATCGAAATTAAATAATCTTTCATTGTATACCATACTCAATAGGTTGTAAAAATGCATTATTATTACGTCTCATTGCCTTTCATATAATTACAATAATATATTAAACTCTGTATATACAGATAGAGTCAGAGATTGCCTTGAATATGAATCACGAGATTTGTAAATATCACATTTTTTCCATATGAGCTGAAGTTTTAAACCATATTAGCAATAGTAATGTGTATATGTGCAAATCTCCTTACAGAACTCCTTGTTACACCTTTAATAATTTTTCCTTAGACGCTACCCCTGTTCCACCAAGTGGGTGTCTGACAACAGACATCATTGTTCCAACCTCTGCCTGGTCCACCAAACCGACTTACAAGCCGATGCATTACAGACGTGCATCATCACCCTGGGCTAATAGGCTTACTCTGGATAAATGAACCTTATGGCGGGACCCGGGGGTCCCATAAGCCCCCGGCTCTCGCATAAACTTCGTTGCGACGTAATTTTATGCCTGTTGAAGGCGAACGATTGGGCAATCTATTCCTCTCGACGAGCTTTACACGATGCGCTAATCAAAGTTTCAAAGTTGTGTTTATAACTACGGCAATTTTGGCAACGATGGGCGCTTGGTGAATAACGAGAGGATTAATTTCTGGTGGGTCGCGGCGTTTATGTGTGCGGTGGGACAAAGTCGGCAAAATAAATACATTAATTAAGATTTTGACTTCCGTTTATTCGGGACCCCGGGGTCCCGACATGAGGTTCAAATAACGTACTGAATTAATGACAAACTGATTACTGTATTTAACAATGAGTTTACAGTCCTGAGCATTTTGAGTTGTGAACGGCTGTCAGCTGAATATAATGTTGTAGACATGATTATGAAGAGGCGTTCTTCAAGAGAATATCCATGCTGAAAATAACGGTCTTATGGCAACAATTAATTGCAATAAAAAAAATCCTGCAAAATGTTTGTTTACCAAAGACGCTGTGGTGTGGCAAATCCAAGATTGTTCAATAAATTGTATCATCTTGGATTTATAGAGCGCATAAATGCAGCTGCATATCAAGACGCTATGGTGTGGCAAATGCCAGTGCTTCAGAGGTGGGTCAGGTTGATCATGGAGATTTCATCACGGGTGTGAGACTGCCAACTTGCTGGGCTGTGACGTGGCAAGGAGATGGCAGTACAGCAAATAGTTTTCTGCCCTGTATGGATTTTGAACGTTAAGCCCTGACATGCAATAGGTTATCTTGGAGTTCTTGAGTTTCCTTCAATATGCAAAACACCCGATAAGGAATTTGGAAAATAAGCCAATGCTTGCCCTTTCTGTAAAAATAAAAGGTTTTTACACTTAGGCGAATGTGTTACTATTTATATGTGAGCACACATACGTCAACACGTTTTTTTATGCGAATCAGAAGATGTAAGAAGTACTATTATCTGTTAAATGTTACTTAAAAGGCTGCAATTACCTTCTAGGAAGGACATTAGTCATGGAGTTATTGTGTAAAGAGTTCAGCATAAAATGTCCACGTTTCTGATGGATTATTCGGTTGTATTGAATTCTGTTCGAGGAATGTAATTTGATTACGTTCATGAAGACACTCCCAGCACGTGGAGCAAAAACGTTGGACATCATACCGATCAACGTGCGGTACAACCCGAGAACACGTGACAGAGCTGCACAGCACAAGCGCGACAACCTGCGCCTAAGATGTTGCACTGGCTGAGTTGTAAGACCGTGGTGCATAAAAGACAAACACATATTTCGTTAAAGTAATTCACATTTGAAACTGTGTTTGATTGAGGGTAGTTTAATTGGGAGAGGGTATAGGGGAGGAGCTCATAATTTAACTGTGTTTGTCAATATTCATGATTTGACAATGCAGAGCGCACTGGTTTGCAGTATTATGCCACTTCAAAAAGTGTTTATTTTAGAGGCTTGTATTATGCATGGGTATATATTATATATTCCACACCTCCGATTAGCACAGTTGGCTAAGTATGGTGCGAAAGAAGTTCAACATACATGCATGCACACATTGTTTTGGAGTGGATAGACAGGAGGGATTGTAGGCATTCAAGGTGAGCTTTGATATGTGTGGAAGTGAACTCCAGGTAGATGTCTGAGGAAGCTTTTTTGATAGCCTAACAATCAATGGTGTCCAAGGGAGACTTTGGGCCAGAGTGTGCAAAGGTGGCTGCTGAGAAGTTGTGCCGTAGGGTGGATTGAGGGTCCTGATTGGCACACGCTTGGGACAGAAATTGTGATGAAAGTCAATAGAAAAAATGTTACTGAACATTGCAAAGTTGATCAAAATTCTAAATGTTAACTTTAAAACATACATTTGTCCGTAGCTCGAAATGCTACGCACGGTAAAGTGGCCACGTGGCATTTGGTGAAAGTCCAACAGTAGGGGTCACATATCTTGCATTTTTTCAAATCATACAAAACAGCACATTATCATGAATATGGGAGCAATGGCGGAGCCAGGATAGGAGTTGTTAGTAAATAAGGACGTGTCCCTTGCTTTTTATTTGACGAGTGTGTGGCGATGGCACAGCCATCGATCGAGGGTCGAACTCGAACCGTGTGTGATCGGCATCACGCTCGCTGAAGGTATGCCTTCAGGGAAGTCGTGTACTGGACACGCAACTGCGCACAATTCTGAGTCACTTATAACTGCTTTGCCGTTACATATTGCCAATTATGGACTCAAACTATTGTCCTATCATCTCATAGAGTCTCTGGCACATACTAATAATATGCTACACTGTGGCAGTGGGGGTCGCAAAATGAGGATGTATTACTAATAAACCCCAATGATCCGATCGAAATTAGGGATTTCGATCGGATCATTGGGGGGGCACGTGTCACCTCAACCCCCCCCCCCCCCCCCCAACTAGCTCCGCCAGTGTGTGGGAGCAGATATTAAAGTCAAACTAGAATCTGCAAAGGTAATTTCATTTTTCGTAGACGTAAAAAAGTATCTGATAAAATATATGTTTAATATGCATGCATATATGAAGATTCTATTTGGTGAGATCAAAATATGATCTGGTGAAGAATCAAACTATTAAATCCAGTCAATCGATCACATACTAGGATTTTGCTGTATTTTCACCTACAATGCAAAACATAACATTACACATGTGTAAGTAATGCATTCGGAATGTGATGATTCACCACCTCCACGATTCAATGCATTGTCCTTATTCAGGGCCACGAATCAATTCACAAATCAATAGTTTTCTTCCCTTGTGAAGCTGTAGAATCGAGTGGTTTGGAAAATCTATACATTAGTGTATACAAAAAAACAATAGTTTGAATCTAGATATTAAAAAGTGTTGTGAATCTATGGAGGAAAACGTGGCATGGTGCTATACAATATTTCAGTTGTGTGAATCAATCAAATACTCTATGGTGGGATGATTTTGAGGTTTCTAAAGTGCTGTGAATCTGTATAATCTACATCTGAAAAAATATATATACAAAAGATTCATACACAATTCATCTATTGTACATATATCTCCATATCGAACTTTAAATTCGCTGGCATGAGCTCCAGAAAAAGTTATATTCCTTGAGCTTCTCTCCCATCATTTGCAAAGCTATCTAACCTGCTCTGTCGTATACCATCAGCCAAATCCCAACTTCCTGTCCAATTTTTATAATTTCTCATCCACTGCGGGTCTCTTCTGCCTCTCCAACAATCATCACTGCTAATTCACAAATATGTCCAAATGTGTTTTTTTATCTTCCACTCCTTTGGCTGTACGTTCCATGTCGTCATCTCCTTCACCAAGTCTATTGCCTTCACCGCCAAGTCTTTAGGCATCTTCAGTAACCAAACCCTCATATATTGCTCCTTTTCTATCCCCACCATTCCAGTCTTAAATATCCTTCTGCTCCAACGAACAACTGTTTCCATTTCTTATCTGCCGCTGCATCCTATTGATCTCAATTTAACGATACAAAAAACCTCTGTACAGAACACTACACCGCTACCATTTCCAGTGCTCCTCTTAACCAGATTCTTTCAAGATCAAATCAACCTCCACATATCCATCTCCTAAATAAGCGACTACGTTTCCCCATCTGCAACTGAGAGCTTTATCCATGTATCCTATGTACTTGACTATTATCACATATATTGTCAATGGCCTCTCCAAATACCTCACCTCCAAACTCTCAAATGATCCATAACGTGGCTGCCAGACTTGTCATCCTTACATTAAAGCATCGTACCCCTAATAAATTCCAGATCAACCACAAGATTGTCATCATCATTTTCAAGATCCGGCATGGAACCCAGGGGCGGTTTCTTCATTAGGGCGATTGGGCGACGCACCACCAATGTCATTCAACCACAGAGTCACGCTAGCCGTCACTGTCAGCCTCTGGATATAGTCCAATCAGCGTCATGTCACGTTCTGTGGAGTACCGCCTCTTTTTGGGCGATTTCACTACGGCTGAGAATCGCCCCGAGTGGCCCCATAGACTTACATTCAAAGATGTTTTTTTTCGAACGGGGGCGCTGCAATGCATTCTCTATGGCTTCCGGGAGGGCATGCACTAACGTGCTTACGTCATCATACGTGCTAACGTCATCATACGTAAGCACGTTTCATCCAACAATATAATTTATCGCCACCTAGTGGAATCTTTAATAAAATAAACTTGAGTGGTTTGTTTTAATAGTGAGTATATAAACAAACAAGATGTATTGTAAGAGTCACTTTATTTTTCATTAATATTAAAGAAGTGAAGTTGCCTTTACATGCTTAAGCTGTTAATTTATTCATTGCATGGGTGGACCTTATCCTTATCAATCATCCAGACATTTGCCCCCCCTGAGAGGTTTTGCAGGAGCCGCCACTGATGGAACCCCACCCCTGCCGAGACTGTATACTCGCGTCTTATTCTGCTCCCCTCCATATGCTCTCTGCTCCAGCAAAATATCGAATCTGTCCAAACCCCTAGTCAAACTTTGCTCAATGGGAGGTTGCTCCTTCTCCGCTGCATGACCTTATTTCCTAGTGATCCCTTCATTTGGCTGTCCACATTGCTGAGCCCTTGTTCAGGTTCCAAGCATCTCTTCTTCCTTGTTCAGGTTCCAAGCATCTCTTCTTCTCTGTGTTGCTTCATTCAGATCTCCACCATACTGCCTCATTGCCTTCCCTGATCCTTCAGTTACTCCCAAATATATAGAAATAAATAATGTAATTAAATCCGCATATTCAAAATATATCAATGCACATATCTCACATTTAAACAACATTTTGAGGTGGAGTTGAATTTTATGTTTTTATAAACTCAAATTGAATTGTATATTAACTGAATTTAAATGCTAAATGAAATTGGTATGTAATAAATTCACCTACTCCATAATGCCATGTATTGTTATGAGCATTTTAATCAAATTGAATTTGTGATGGGAGCTCGATTACCTAACATAGTATTGCATAACACATCACCACACCATAATTTAAATGTTATCCCAATCCATCAACCAGTGACAGTTTTTTCTGCTGGCTGATCAGACCTGAGTAAAAGGTGGATAAAATGTATATTTAGACCCGTTCCATCAGAACCAAACCATAACCTCTGATAATCCATATCTGCATAAATAATTAGTTGTACATATGTGCCCCCCAAAAATATTACCATTAACCCTTGCACATAACAATTTTATATATGTGGACATGAGAAAACAGAAAATTACCATGAGGTTAGACTGTGAAATCGCGGAGACAATGTGCTACTTCCTTCGAAATAGTGTTTACTGCTTGACGACCCCTCTGTCTGATAGCTTTGCGACAAGGCAAAGAAATGACAAATGTGACGCCACACCTTCTAAAAAGGAAACTGTTCATCCCACACGTTAATTAACTGCCTAAACGCAGTGGGGCCAATGAAAACAACACAACAACAAACCAGATATTTTTACAGAGTATTTTTAGCAGGCTGCATTTCAAACCTTAATTTACTCTACACAATACATGGAATATATTTATGCATTCTCTGAAAACACTAAACAATCCCAACGCACTGTTATCATCGCCACTGTTATAACTAATACATTTGATCATAATCTTCCCTATCTATGTGTCCACTGATGTGACTTAGTTTGACATGACATTCCGTGCATATAATGCAAAGCTGTTATGATTTCAAAATGCATTCTTTAAATTATTCCAATTATGACTTTTTCACGTCCATTGTTGTGCCCGTTAACGAGCATCGCGCTCACACTTGTAATTGCACGCTGCACAGTTTCTTAACGTTTCGTTCGCGCATTGCACTGCTTCGCTGTATAAACACACGTGTGAAGAAGACGTGGGATGTGTGTGGAGCGAGTGTAGCTCATACTGCTACAGCGCACCGCACATCGGCGGCTTGCTCTGCAAACCCTTGGGCTACCATCAGAGATTTGTTTATGAAGCCATCTATATATATAAAATCGCAAATCTGTCTGTCTGTCTGTGTGTCTGTGTGTCGCCGGACCATACGCAGTTTCATTGGACGGCGGTTGCCCCTGGCAACGGGTAGCGACGCATTCGCTGCCGGGTGGACGCCATTTTTAATTCCCGTTAAAAATATGCGCACGCATTTGTGGTATAAACTCGATATACCCAGCGTTGCCCAGGGGGAAAATACATTTAAAATCTTATGAAAACTTTCAAACATTACATACCAATGAAAAAACAACTGTGTAATTACTTTTAAACCCGACGCGCCAAGAATCGATTCTCTGAATCGCGCAAATGAATCGAAGCTTGTAGATTCCTTTAGATTCGGACGATTCCCGTTTACTATAAGTTGCTTAAAGTCGATATAAACTGCTACGAACGGGAAATATCCGGCGTTGACCGGGCCAAAAATGTAATTAAAAACTCCTGAATAAATAAATAAAATAACAATGAAAATGAAACTCTATCATTCAAAATGTAAACCCCCAACATGCCAGGAATCGATTGTTTGAATCGCACAAAGGACTAATCGAAGGTTGTAAATTACTTTAGGATCGCGCTTCCTGTTTAATATAAGTTGCTTATAGAGTTGATATAAACTGCTACGAATGGGAAATATCCAGCGTTGACTGGGGCAAAAATATAATGGTGAGGGCGGTTGTGAGTGGCGATTGTGAGTGGTGATTAGTGAGTGCTGAGGGGAGGTTGAGTGGTGAGGGTGAGTGGTGAGGGTGAGTGGTGAGGGTGAGTGGTGAGTGGTGAGGGTGTGATTGGTGAGGATGAGTCGTGAGGGAGAGTGGTGAGGGAGAGTGGTGAGGGTGAATGGTGAGGGTGAGTGGTGAGTGTGAGTGTTGAGGGTGAGTGGTGATTGGTGAGCGTGTCATTGGTGAGGATGAGTGGTGAGGGAGAGTGGTGAGGGAGAGTGGTGAGGGTGAATGGTGAGGGTGAGTGGTGAGGGTGAGTGTTGAGGGTGAGTGGTGATTGGTGAGGGTGTGATTGGTGAGGATGAGTGGTGAGGGAGAGTGGTGAGGGAGAGTGGTCAGGGTGAATGGTGAGTGGTGAGGGTGAGTGTTGAGGGTGAGTGGTGAGTGGTGATTGGTGAGCGTGTCATTGGTGAGGATGAGTGGTGAGGGAGAGTGGTGAGGGAGAGTGGTGAGGGTGAATGGTGAGGGTGAGTGGTGAGGGTGAGTGGTGAGGGTGAGTGTTGAGGGTGAGTGGTGAGGGTGAATGGTGAGGGTGAGTGGTGAGTGGTGAGGGTGAGTGGTGAGGGTGAGTGTTGAGGGTGAGTGGTGAGGGTGTGATTGGTGAGGATGAGTGGTGAGGGAGAGTGGTGAGGGAGAGTGGTGAGGGTGAATGGTGAGGGTGAGTGGTGAGTGGTGAGGGTGTGTATATATGTAAGGTTATTAATAAATATATTTTTCACCCGGGCAACGCCGGGTACTTATGCTAGTCCAGATATACAAACACAGACAAAACTTTAATCGAGAAGATGGATTCAGATTGAGCAATCATTGGAAGGACGTGATAAACCACGTCAAGTTTTAACTGCTGTCATTCTCACTCTTACACCCGTGCTGTTTTCGTTTACTAATTCAAGCTCATTGACATGCTAATTTCTCCAGCCCCCACCCGTCCCTGCACGCCACAAACGCTCCCCCTCTCCACCGTGAACTCCTGCACCCACGACTCAAGCTCATGGACATGGTAATACTGGTAGGAACCTCCTGGTTACACCATCCCACAGGGGATTATTGTGTCCGTCCGTCCGTCGTGCATCCAAAAATGGGAGGGGTGGGGCTGGGTGGAGAGGGGAGGGTGGGGAGGGGCTGGGTGGGGAGGGTGGGGAGGGTACACGTCAGGGGAGGGGAGGGTGGGGCGGGTGGGTGGGGCTGGGTGGGGGGTGGGAGGGGTGGGGCTGGGTGGGGAGGGGCTGGTCACCCCGTGGTGCCCTTATAAAACTCAACGTTTAACCTACTCACGCCGGCTTGTGCCCACCCTCACAGTCGGCCATATTTGCGGAATACACCACGCCGTCGTTGACCTTGGCCATTGACCGAGCAACCCAACGTTCCTACCAGCTTCCTCCGCAGGAATGTGTTTTCTCCAGTCCCCACCCGTCCCTGCACGCCACAAACCCTCCCCCCCCGTAAACTCCTGCAGCCACGACTCTACAACCCCCCTTCCCCCCGTGCCTATATAAAGCCACAACAGCAGATCATTCTTTCTCACCTGATGACGGCCGCTTGTGTTGCGACCAAAACATCGTGTTCTTTTATTATTTGTTCTATCTACGTGACTTTACCGAAAGTCTGTTCATGCTTTGTCTTTGTGTGCGTGCATGCATGTGTGTGTGTGTGCCCACACAATTGTAGGAACTCGTGACGCCCCTCCGGACAAGCAAGCCAGCATTAGAATTAAAGTGGAAATAAATCAGATGTTTTTTTTTATATTCACGTTACTCTATTTTGTAATTTGTGAAACATACAGTTTTATTTATATGGGCGGAAACATGCAGAACAGGGGGATATCATACAAAGTTAGTGAAGAAAGGTGCTTGAGTCAGGAATCAAACTGAGGTAAATATTCTGTGATGCACGAGCGTTACCTCTGTGCCACTCTGCCACTGCAGATTAGTATTAACTATTTATATTGGTATTGGAGAGTTCGAACCCCTTGTGCATGCACTCCCCAATCACTCAATTTTCTACAATGACAAAAAACACATAAAAAGAGTTTTGACACTTCAACTTCCCAAGATGAATAAAAACAACTGTTTGCTCAAATCATCTATTTTTCGAATCACAACATAAAGGACGACTCTCAAGCACACAGTTGAAACTATTTATTTAGTTCCATATAGCTTACTCATTGAACATGCTGACGTTTGACAAATGACGGAAAGCTAATCTCACCATGTGGAGTCATAAAACACCGCAATTTTAATTGGTTGAGTGGTGGGTATCCACACTGAACTTTCTAGAAGCACAATACTTTCCGTATGCTGGCAGGGCAGGGAACCAAGTATCCTAAGAATAGCCCTCTTAGTTGATTTTGGTCATGTTTTTGTGCTAAAAAGCTCTTTGACAAAGTAGGTTTCCAAATGAAAGTGGCAGTTAAGAGAAGAAATTGTTTTCACTGTAAAAAAATGAAGGGTAATGATTTTCTCCCCACAACTCCTTAAGTCATTGATGGATTCCATTCTAACTTTTCTTGGCAACGGGACTAAATAGTTCTCCGTGCAAATGGTGGAATGTTTTACTTGTGTTTTTATGTTTCCCTTTATCCCCCGAGAGATATATAATTGTGTTTATATGTCTACACCTTCTGTATTCACCACTTACCATGCAATATTTGTTTGAGAGTTGTTATCATGCTCAACTCACAATAATGATGTTAATAGTTCAAGCCTATGAGAATAATCATTTCAGCCCATAAAATATCCAAAGTCATAAAAGTCAACAGCAGTTGTCTCGTGGGACCTCATGGGACCTCCCTTGCCAGCATCAAAACACAATAATAGGTTTTATCCTTTCTGACAATAAAACAGGTACCTCATTTGCCAGTAAAAATATGATAATTGGTTCTTTACCCTTCTATCTGGCAACAAAACTGACACCTTTTTACAAGGAGTCATGTGTGCATAGACCGCAATACCTGCAGTCATAATACAAACAAAAGAACATAACTCTGATAATGTGCACTGTCCTTAAAGTTGATTGATCCACACCCGAGACAGCTTTCCTTAGAGCCTAGTCTCATATGGGTTGGACCAGATGACGCCAAAAGGCGCACAACTCAAAGACAATGCACCATCAGAGTATGAGAGCTCGGGGCAAGCATCTACACTATGGGAACCTCATTTGCCAGTAAAAATATGATAATTGGTTCTTTACCCTTCTATCTGGCAACAAAACTGACACCTTTTTACAAGGAGTCATGTGTGCATAGACCGCAATACCTGCAGTCATAATACAAACAAAAGAACATAACTCTGATAATGTGCACTGTCCTTAAAGTTGATTGATCCACACCCGAGACAGCTTTCCTTAGAGCCTAGTCTCATATGGGTTGGACCAGATGACGCCAAAAGGCGCACAACTCAAAGACAATGCACCATTATCAGAGTTATGTTCTTTTGTTTGTATTATGACTGCAGGTATTGCGGTCTATGCACACATGACTCCTTGTAAAAAGGTGTCAGTTTTGTTGCCAGATAGAAGGGTAAAGAACCAATTATCATATTTTTACTGGCAAATGAGGTTCCCATAGTGTAGATGCTTGCCCCGAGCTCTCATACTCTGATGGTGCATTGTCTTTGAGTTGTGCGCCTTTTGGCGTCATCTGGTCCAACCCATATGAGACTAGGCTCTAAGGAAAGCTGTCTCGGGTGTGGATCAATCAACTTTAAGGACAGTGCACATTATCAGAGTTATGTTCTTTTGTTTGTATTATGACTGCAGGTATTGCGGTCTATGCACACATGACTCCTTGTAAAAAGGTGTCAGTTTTGTTGCCAGATAGAAGGGTAAAGAACCAATTATCATATTTTTACTGGCAAATGAGGTTCCCATAGTGTAGATGCTTGCCCCGAGCTCTCATACTCTGATGGTGCATTGTCTTTGAGTTGTGCGCCTTTTGGCGTCATCTGGTCCAACCCATATGAGACTAGGCTCTAAGGAAAGCTGTCTCGGGTGTGGATCAATCAACTTTAAGGACAGTGCACATTATCAGAGTTATGTTCTTTTGTTTGTATTATGACTGCAGGTATTGCGGTCTATGCACACATGACTCCTTGTAAAAAGGTGTCAGTTTTGTTGCCAGATAGAAGGGTAAAGAACCAATTATTATAATAAAACAGGTGTTAAGATGTTAAAACACCAAACTGAACCCTTTTTCAAGGAATCAAAGATTTCAGTTTGGTGCTTTAAGATTTTAACACGTGTTTTATTGCCAGATAGGGTAAACGCTATTATTATATTTTGATGCTGGCAAGGAAGGTCCCATGATGTAACTGCTCACCCCGAGCTCTCAATGTCCTGATAGTGCATTGTCCTTGTGCTGTTCGCCTTTGGCATCCTCTGGTTTAACACTGTTTGAGACTAGGCTCTCAAGAAAGTTGACTGGTGTGGACCAATCAGTTTCAAAGACAATACAGAGCGGTTATCTGATGCATACACTGGCCACTGTCGCAGGAATATTGCATTTCTACAAGAGACACAAACAGAGAAGAGTGTCAACATACTTGCAGATATACCCCTGATGCATGCATGCAGTACATGCTCCGTGTAGTAGAGCATCCTCCCATTGAAGCAATGACCAAGCTGGTCTCACTAGAATTCCTTACAAGTCCAAGAACCAAGGTCCAGGTCTCCACGGCCAATGAGGTGCTATCAGCAGCACTGCTGCATTGTTCTAGAGCATCTTGAAGCATCTTGACCAGTGCTTTGTGCATTCGGCAGGTAATGAGGATTGTGTAGAGTATTCCCTTATTCCAGGACGAAGTTGTTGAAGAAGGTACATTGTCAGGGACCTAAAACGTATGCATAGCTTTGGTACTTTTGCCTTGTGTGAGAGGAACAAGTCGATTATTAGAGACCTGGAATAGTCATTGAAGTACCTGAACGCTGCCACATGGATAAAGCATTAATTTGTGTTGACACATTGCCTGCTGAGGTGGTTTATAATTCCTTTATCAACCCCAACTAGGTGCTCTGCACCAAGTGTTGTTCCTTGCCTCTGTCATCATCACCATAGGGTCCGGGATGAGGTGTTTGAAGTACAGAGATCATGAGCGATATAAAATCGCTGCAGGAATTGTGATGTTGCATTATGTGTTGCATATTAGGAACACAGAGAAGTCCGTTATGCAATCGTGAAGGCGGCACAGAGCTAGTTTCACCACTTAAAACTCCAACACATTGACACTCTCTATTGAGCCCATTGGCCAAGGTACTTTGATGGGAGTCTATTTTTAAGTGCCTTTCCCACTCCATTCCCAGGACATGTTGAGAGAGGGGTGCCCAGAGACATTATTTGAGTAGATACAGTGAGGGAAAAAAGTATTTGATCCCCTGCTGATTTTGTACATTTGCCCACTGACAAAGAAATGATCAGTCTATAATTTTAATGGTAGGTTTATTTGAACAGTGAGAGACAGAATAACAACAACAAAATCCAGAAAAACGCATGTCAAAAATGTTATAAATTGATTTGCATTTTAATGAGGCAAATAAGTATTTGACCGCTCTGCAAAGCATGACTTAGTACTTGGTGGCAAAACCCTTGTTGGCAATCACAGAGGTCAGACGTTTCTTGTAGTTGGCCACCAGGTTTGCACACATCTCAGGAGGGATTTTGTCCCACTCCTCTTTGCAGATCTTCTCCAAGTCATTAAGGTTTCGAGGTTGACGTTTAGCAACTCGCACCTTCAGCTCCCTCTACAGATGGTCTATGGGATTAAGGTCTGGAGACTGGCTAGGCCACTCCAGGACCTTAATGTGCTTCTTCTTGAGCCACTCCTTTGTTGCCTTGGCCGTGTGTTATGGGTCATTATCATGCTGGAATACCCATCCACGACCAATTTTCAATGCCCTGGCTGAGGGAAGGAGGTTCTCACCCAAGATTCGACGGTACATGGCCCCGTCCATCGTCCCTTTGATGCGGTGAAGTTGTCCTGTCCCCTTAGCAGAAAAACACCCCCAAGGCATAATGTTTCCACCTCAATGTTTGACGGTGGGGATGGTGTTCTTGGGGTCATAGGCAGCATTCCTCCTCCTCCAAACACGGCGAGTTGAGTTGATGCCAAAGAGCTCCATTTTGGTCTCATCTGACCACAACACTTTCACCCAGTTGTTCTCTGAATCATTCAGATGTTCATTGGCAAACTTCAGACGGGCATGTATATGTGCTATCTTGAGCAGGGGGACCTTGCGGGCGCTGCAGGATTTCAGTCCTTCACGGCGTAGTGTGTTACCAACTGTTTTCTTGGTGACTATGGTCCCAGCTGCCTTGAGATCATTGACAAGATCCTCCTGTGTAGTTCTGGGCTGATTCCTCACCGTTCTCATGATCATTGCAACTCCACGAGGTGAGATCTTGCATGGAGCCCCAGGCCGAGGGTGGTTGACAGTTCTTTTGTGTTTCTTCCATTTGCGAATAATCGCACCAACTGTTGTCACCTTCTCACCAAGCTGCTTGGCGATGGTCTTGTAGCCCATTCCAGCCTTGTGTAGGTCTACAATCTTGTCCCTGACATCCTTGGAGAGCTCTTTGGTCTTGGCCATGGTAGAGAGTTTGGAATCTGATTGATTGATTGCTTCTGTGAACAGCCAGAAATCTTTTTGATTGAGAGGGGGTCAAATACTTATTTCCCTCATTAAAATGCAAATCAATTTATAACATGTTTGACATGCGTTTTTCTGGATTTTGTTGTTGTTATTCTGTCTCTCACTGTTCAAATAAACCTATCATTAAAATTATAGACTGATCATTTCTTTGTCAGTGGGCAAACGTACAAAATCAGCAGGGGATAAAATACTTTTTTCCCTCACTGTACCTCTTGTCCATGAGCGTTATTTTCTGGGTTAGATCGCGTAAATATATACATTTGTCATTAAAACCCGCCACCACCCGGCACAGCCAACTAGTAAGGGTTGTCACGTAAACAGAAAATGCCAATTCGTCACTAGTACAGCACACCGGTGTGTTGGAGAGCCAAGCCACAACATTTACAATCTGAGACAACCCTTACTAATTGGCTTTGTCGGGTGGTGGTAGGTTTTAACGACACATTTTTATATTTACGCTATCTAACCCAAAACACCTCTATTATGGATGATATTGGTCGTGAAAGCCAACGTGTTAAATAGACACCTCTTGTCTTTCCACAAGCGTAGGTATAATTTAAAGCATGGGGGTCATGGGACATCGCCGCTCAACGTGTTCATGACCAGCCACCAATTCGTCGACAGGAACTACTGGTCGCGTGTGCACCCCGGGACAATTCTACACTGGCTGACACGAATGCTTGGTCAGCGTTGGGGATTGGCAATACGAATCATTAGTGACTCATCTCATGAACAACGCCTGAGGCGGATTACCTGTATGGATGCTGTAATTGTTGCGGGGCAGCATTCTGTAGATTGTTCGAGCATCCATGCCCTTGAGAAGCCCAAGAGTATCGGCTGAATATTCTTGACACGGAGACTTCAGCATGGGCTCCGCATCCCCCACAAAATGCCACTAATCACTAATTAACTCCCTTTCGTAATGGTCAGTGTTGATAGATGGGGCCAGAGGAGGGTGACGGGATTCATACGAAAAAAAATGCATTAGAGAAGCAGGGGGATGTCAGGGGTGAAAGGAAAGCTTCAGAATGTTGTGGTGGAAAAGGAGATGGTATGGGTGGGATGCTTGGATGAGTGAGACAATAAAAGCAGTAAATCAATCAAAATGGTCCTTTAAAAGAATAAACTTAGACATCATTTTTAGCTTTACACAAAGAAACACCTGCAAAACCTAGTATTAATGCAATCAATGTTTGTATAATGGAGGGAAGCTAAACATCTTGCTTGTGAAAATAAATTATATTTGTTTACTTCTCCAAATATATCACTACGTTGTGTGGACAGACTACTGACTTGAAAGACTGGACCAGCAGAGCAGAGTAATACATAATGCATTGTGATACTGTACTCGTATGTATTGTGACAATTTGTGTGCTCACACTTTGTACGACACTGGGACCATTGTAATGTTCAATACATCGAGACAGTTTGTGCACTCACACCAGATACTTGTGAGTTATCCACACAACAGCAGCTTCCCTGACCTAATACTTCACAGAATACTGACCTGCAGGATTATTAATTATTAATCCATATCTTTTCTGTAAAAAAAACAGAAATTTATTTTATTGTATTCTCGTGTCAAATCGCATCCCCCCCCCCCATATTGTTTAACCTGTTGGCCATAGGTTCTGCAATTTGATGTCAATCTAACCTAGATTTGAAGCTTTCGTGACTGCAAGGATTCATATTCTTAGGTTTTTTCGGTAAAGTCACGTAGGTAAAACATTAAATTGTCTTTTCCGAGACCAAGGTTCTCTGCAAACCTCCTGGCTACCATCAAAGGTTTGTACACGAAGCCATACAAATATACAAACACAGACATAATTTCAACCGTGATGATGGTTACAAACTGAGTAATCATTGGAAAGATGTGATTAACCATGCAAAAAATATTTAACTACACTTATTTGGACCATCTTATTTGACAAAAAACTATTACAGGTTACTGATAGACAGCCAGTTTTGTTTTACCATGTTTAGTTTTCTACCAGGTTAAGCTTTCTTTTTTCACACTTTTGTTATGCAGGCCAGGCGTAGTCACAAACCGAACCTCTCCATAATAAAGGCTCAGTCTTTTGTTATGCAGTCTATTCATAGTCTCAAGCCGCACCTTTAATCATTGGAAAGATGTGATTAATCATGCAAAAAAGATTTAACTACACTTATTTGAACCATCTTATTTGACAGAAAACTATTGCAGGTTACTGATGGACAGCCAGTTGTTTCACCAGGTTTAGCTTTCTACCAGGTTTAGCTTTCTTCCTTTTTTCACACTTTTATTATGTAGGCTAGGCGTAGTCACAAACCGAACCTCTCCATAATAAAGGCTCAGTCTTTTGTTATGCAGTCTATTCATAGTCTCAAACCGCACCTTACCATAATAATAAAGAGTGGGCCATCCCTGCCCCTTCCCCCCCCTCCCCCCCTCAACCATTATATATACGGAGTGGTATCTCCTGTAATCTCTCATTTACTTGATACAGCTGTCGGGCTGTGACGGTTCCACCTGAAGACGGAAGCTTGCGTTGCTTCCGAAACGTCGTGATTTTTATTTTATTTTACTTTTATTAATTTTAATGTTTTACCTACGTGACTTTACCGAAAAAACCTAAGAATATGTCAATCTAACCTTCCTGAGGAATTGTGAAGATTTGTTTTAACCTGTTTGATCCCATTTAAATAATGAGTAAGGCCCAGAAGTGAGTCACTATGTAGACAATGAGATACCACTCTGCAACATTTATAAGCAGGCTGTAATGTCAGCAAGTTGATCATTCAACTTTTGAAACGAATGAGTTTAAGCATATTTTTGTAAGGGTTTGTCTGTTAGTCATGCTCATGGGTATCCTAACTTAAGACTATACTTTGGTTCTTTCGGTAAAGTCACGTAGACATTTTTTTTTAATAATAAAGGTTTTTGGGTTAGATCGCGTTATTTATAAATGTGTCACAACCCTGCACCACCTGACACGGCCAATCAGTAAAAAATGTGTCACGTTGACAAAAGACAAATAGTTCACTACTTTAGCCCACCGGTGTGTTGAAGAGTGAATCCACAATATTTACAATTTTTGAGTACACGTTTCGCTGGTAATTACATCCAGCATCATCGGACAATTTTCCAGAATAGTGAAGCCCTCCACCTGCTCCCGGTCTTAAATAGTGCAGCAGGGTGACGTCATCATTTAACCCAATCAGGTGCAGAGATCAGAGGCGGAGAGGGGGGGTATTGTAATGATATAATAAATTAGTAATCAGAATAGGGTTTTCCCATTTTTTCTGGCAATCGAACTGAAACCTTTTTTTACAAGCAATCATGTCTGCATTAACCACAATACTTGTGGTCAGAATGCAAACAAAAAAATACTCTGATAATATATGCATTGTCCTTCAAACTGATTGGTCCACACTAGAGACAGCATTCTTTTGAGCCTCGTCTCAAACGGTGTTAGACCACAGGATGCCAAAAGGCGTACAGCTCAAAGACAATGCACTATCAAAGTAATGAGAGCTCGGGGTGAGCATCTACATCAGGGGACCTCCTTTGCCAGTACCAAAATATAAGAATAGGTTTTTCCTCTTTTTTCTGGCAACAAAACAGGTCTTAAGATGTTAAAACACCAAACTGAAACCTTTTACAAGGAATCATGTCTGCATTAACCAACTAATTACTAATCTACAACTGATTACTAGACAGTCTACATGAGAGACTGCCAGTATGCTCACTCAGTTTAATAACCATTGCTACAGTATACATTATATACTGCCAGTACACTCAACGAGGTTAAGATCCAGGCTACAGTCTACATTATAGACTGCCAATACGCTCAGCAGCTTAAAAACCAGGCTACAGTCTACATTATAGACTGCCAGTACACTCAACGAAGGTTAAGAACCAGGCTACAGGCTACATTATAGACTGCCAGTACACTCACCCAGCTTAATAACCATTGCTACAGTCTACATTATAGACTACAGTACACTCACCAAACTTAATAACCAGGCTACAGTCTACATTATAGACATCCAGTACACTCACTCCGATTTAGAACCAGGCTACAGTCTACATTATTGTTTTATTATTATTTTATTATTATTTTTCTATCTACGTGACTTTACCGAAATAACCAAATAATATGCATTCCTGCAGTCACGAAAGTTTTCAGTCAAAATTTAATATAAGACTGTTTATCTTGAGACATTCTTGAATCTTTCAGTCCCATGGTGAATATTGTAGTCTCCAACTATTATTCACCCAAACTCTCTGGACTTATTTTTGTCTGTGTACTAATAAGAAGAGCCAGAACCCAAAATATTTTCTATTATATACAGACATAGTCTTTCCTTTAATGTATTGCTATTTTATGAATGTGCTGAGGCTTTGTTGTTTGTTGCTTTTGTCAAATATGTATATATAGTAGTATTCCTTCTGCAAAATTAAGGTTATAAACGTAGGTCTGAGAAGAGCAGTGAATATATTGCAATTGTTACACATTCTCAAGTCTGCACATGAATGCCTGAAAATATATCTTCAGTTGCTGAAACCCCTGGGGAAAGATGTACGGTTTTTTTTCATTTGAAGAGGTTGGGAGGATTCATGTCCAATGGCTCAAGCGTGGATCACCCACATTCACATGATGGGGACATTGTCCCCCTCGTCTCCATTGTAACTGCATCTGTAGTTCATCGAAATACAATTACTCCTCTACTTACGAACATTCGACTTACAAACTTTAAGAGATATGAACAAACCTCTCTGTCCAGTTGCCTGTTTGGACCGAGAGTCGTAAGTTAAACCACCGTGCAATAGATGGCGGTGGTTGTTCGATGTCAAGCACTGGCTTGTTTTGAGTCTAAGGAGTCAAACACTGATAGGTTTACTCAGGTGTCAGCAGCTGTTCATGATGATATTGCCTGTTACAAGTTTATTTATAAAGAGAAAGAGAAGAAGAGAACAACTGTGCAGATATCTCTTCGTAAGTTTTTCAAGAGAGTAGAGAGGAAACGCCAAAGGGAATTAGCATCTACATCTGCAGAACATAAAGAACCAGTGGCATATATATCTGCAGAACATGAAGAACCAGTGGCATCTACATCTGCAGATCATAAAGAAGCAGTGGCATCTACATCTGCAGAACATGAAGATCCAGTGACATCTACAGGAGATTATACAACGTTTAAAGCCATTCCCCGTGTTTTGTGTACATGGTGTATAACATGCTTGGAATCTAGGAGTCAAGTTGGACTTACGAACAAATTGACTTACGAATAGACCGCTGGAACCTAACGCGTTCGTAAGTAGAGGAGTCCCTCTAATGAGACATTGACTGCGTACAACAAAGCCTCATTTCACGTTAAAATATAAAGATAAATGCATTGTACAGTTTATACCACGCTACATTTACACGTGTTTTGTATGTTTTTTTGCAATAGTTGAGATGCTGGAATGTATTGTGAAATGAAAGACAAAATTATTTTAACATGGGAAATCTGCACTGAAATTATACAATCATCTGCTTTAATGTTGCAATGGAATGAGTACAGCATAAGAAAAACAAGTGAAGCACAGGTCAGAGATTGAAATCCAACTTTGCTTGTAATTAAACCATTGCTGGTGCTGTTAAGTGATTAACAACTATCCAATGGCTCATATTTTCCTGTTTGAAAGGTCTGGATGAGAGTGTTTTCTTAATGGGAAACCGCTGTCCTTGCTGTATATCGACTATATACACTCAATTGACTTTAATGATGTCCGCTGCTGCAATGCCCTGTCATCTGCTCCACTGGCACAAAACCAAAAATGATCCTTTTGCTTCATTGTTGTTATGATTGGGAGTAGCTGCAGTGTCGGTGTGAGGGCTGTTAATCTACAGAGAGCCACCACCTCCCATTTGCATGCTTTTTCTCTTGAACTGCATGCCAGTCATTGTAGCAATGTCAACCTGCCACCGTCACTTACTGCTCATGGTATGCACATTATTACTGCACTATTTTATATGATACGCAAATTTATTGTGAAATATTCCACCTCTCTCTCTTGGTGTCATCTTTATTGTAGTTTAATGTCGGTTTTAATCAGATTATCAGCACCAGCCCATTATTGCACTGTTTGTATTAATTCTGTAGATGGAATAATTACAGCTTTATAATCGAACAAATTTTTTAACACATCATACACCTCCAAGGCAATTGCTCTGTAATGCATGCAAAATTGTTTAAATTAGTTATATCAAGTATGTATAATGTTGTTTGGTGTCATTTTAAGGTTTTTATTTATTTATTTTATTACAATAAAGTTTTTTGGGTTAGATCGCGTAAGAATAAATGTGTCGTGACCCTCCACCACTCGACACAGCCAGCAAGGTTTGTCAAGTAAACAACGTGGCAATTAGTTACTACTTCAGCCCACCGGTGTGTTGGAGAGTAAATCCACAACATTTACAATTTGAATACGATGTTTCGCTGGTAATTACATCCAGCATCATCTGGCGATTTGCCAGAATAGTGAAGCAATCCACCTGCTTCCGGTCTTAAATAGAGCAACATGACGTCATCACTGAACTCATCATGAAATTGTATTATCAATATGAAGTGTACGTACCAAAAGAGTGTTGTTCACTCTGTTCCCTGCCAATGTGCACCTTCTTGTATCACTTTGGTGGGGAATTTTGGCAAACTTATTTACTGCAAGCTATTCACCGAACCATGTGTTCGAGTGGAGATTCGGGAGTATTTCAACGCCAAACGTTCTATACACTGCCGTGGCGAAGTTGCAACTTTGCCCACTTATTCCCAAAGTGGGGAATAGACCATAAAGACCGGCCACTAAAAAGAGTGGTATCGGCGGGTGGCTGGGAGGTGTGCTGTGACAGTTAGACACAGTGCGCACATTATAATTTAATGGTCTAGAACATATGGCATTCCATTCGGGATGCCTGGCCATTCCGAATGTGCAACACTCAAGGTAGCTGAGTTTACTGGCAGCAGCAGAAACTACAGAGTGGGAGGAAAATTTGTGGTGCCATCACACCTACAACAAAAACGGCTCCTTTAAAGAATGAACAAATATCAACACTCACCGACATCAATGGGCATGCGGCATTGGGAGGGCTGTAAAACTGGCCAGCAAATGAAACGTATCACGCGGCCTACACACATGCAGCTTAGTGGGAAAAGTATTCATGCACCAAGAGGACGCAGGCACAGCTTGCCCAAAACAGAAAATACAAAGAAACGGAATACATTGAATCGTGTAGAAAAAACAGGACAGTGACAATATGTATTCACACTTAATCAGCCTCAAAACCATTATTAACAACTGGTCCTGCTATTTATCATTACAGGAAATATCACAAGTATTCATTGCATGAGAATAATGCAATTTATTTATGCAGAAACGGCTCGCCGAATCTCTAAGACTTTTCAGGAGGGTTATGCATTGGGACTCAATTTCCCTTTGTGTGTGTGTATGGCAAACTATAATACCCGGAGGAAACCCATGCATAAGAGGTAATATCACGGGAAGCTCTGCACAAATACATTAACATCACTTGCGGCACTGCCTTTCTCTGGCCACCTTAAAGCCCAGTTGGCTGCAAGTTTTGCAATGTGTTGTGATCCTCTAGCCCTTAACTCCCAAGTGCTGTATTGGAGGGAATGTAAGAGAGCAGTTTTTATTGAGCTAATGCTTTTACACGTTACTTTCTTACAGAGCACCAGATACACAAGATAAATACATAATTAATAAACATGGGTGTCAATGTCATCTGAGTGGACGTCAGCCCAAGTTGCCAAAGAGCCATGCGACAGCCTCCTCGTCAAGCACGTGCAAGGCAACCAGTCCCCACCGGCACGCCTGAACGATGTGCACCACGGTCTCCTGGCTCCCCATATTCACACAGCGGACTGTCATGTAGCATGCCCCATTGATGTTCAGAAGCAGCACACACCCCCCTAGTCACACCGGAAGCGGTTCAAATGAACCCACTTCGCACCTTGGGAGGTCGAAGCCAGGCATGTAGACAGACGGATCACCGATTAGGTCCTTGTTAGGCACATCCACACATCTCCACTCCTCGCCGAAGGGCCGTGCGGATATCCAGCATAATCGAGTCTTTGGACTGTGGTAATGACCACACTGGGTGTCGGGACTTCAGGCGCACAGGGGTGGAGGCTTGAAAATATCGATGTGAAGCAGCAATAAGAGAGCAGATAAGACTGTCTTAAAGACCCCGTGATGGCATGTTCAACAATGGGTAATTGCTTGCCAGTGTCAGAGCTCAATCTAACATTGAAAGCAACCCATTGCATCTCTATACATAAAATAAATAACAAACGTATTCCATATGATCACTTCGGCCTTCATTGCACTAAATTGGCTTAATATACAATGAATAGTGCATAAAGCAGAATTTGACAGCAAATAATCATTTAAAATTAAGCACATATATAGAGGTGTGCATTAGTATTTCACCATTAGGAGAAAATCACTTCATATGCATTATAATATATACGTAGCGCAGTAAAACATACATCGCCGCTATTATATTCTACGACCTTGCATGTGGCACAAAATCGTATGAACAAGCCATGATGTCAGGTATACTGTAAAGAGCTATGCTATATGCCCTGAGAACGATTGTTTCAGGGCGCTTTATAAATTTAAATTATTATATTGAAATTAATTTTGTAACAAACTAAATATTTGACTGCAACATTGAATGTCATATGCCTACATGTATGCATAGTTTTAGGCATATGTAAGTGTTTGCATATGATTAATAATTTGCACCCATTTGCAGGGACCTCTGCAGGAAGTCATCTACACTCAGATACCATATTCTTTGGGTCTTTCGATAAAGTCACGTAGATGGTTCGGTAAAGTCACGTAGATGGTTCAAAGAAACTATCTCCGTGACTTTACCGAAAGACACAAAGAATATTAATTCCTGCAGTCAGGTTAAGTCAGTGCCTGGCTCATGCTCTGGTATTTCTACGTGCTTTCATATTCTATATTCCCCTGTCATTTCCATATCTAAGCACATTTTACACTGGGAAGAGTAGGAATGTTCCACCCTTTGAACAATTCAATCTTATTTAAGTACAAAAATGATGATACATTTGGCATTTAAATGTATTATAAGTTGACCTGTTTTCTGTGGTGATGTGGGGGTTAGCCACTAATTTACTCCATTATAAAAAATGTTTATCAATGCGGATAATAGGATTAATTTGCTGCACACATCCAATAATTCGTGAAATGTTTTTTTTATTTACAAATCGGAAGCCATTCTTACATGAAGAATAGAAGGGTGGGTAATTGTGGATAATTATCGGAAGAAGACGGATAAATAATAGGTAGTATATGTAAGAGGAGTTCTAAAAAATGTATACTTTCAGAATTTCTTCCCTGACCTATGGACGTCGGATTTTTGTGGAACCTATGGAACATTTGAATGAAGTTAAGAAAAAAAGAAATTGGAATTGCGTATAGAAAATGTGAAATGACGTATAATATTTGTTTCTTTCTAAAAATAATTTGTGATCCGTCCTGGTTAGGGAATCATTGTGTTTTATTTAAGCAATACTTTACAAAATGTGCATAGCTTAACAGTACCAGAAATGCACTAAACAGCATAGAACTTAGTGATATAAAATCGGAATATATATCCAGTATGTTTAAATACACCAAACGATTATTTTCACAACTAAAAATCTAATTCCACGGGAAAAAAATACAAATATTAGTTTTTTTTTAAAATTCAGTTTAAAAGTGAACAAAGCAATATAATATTAATGCATGCATATTTAATCATACTTTCTGTGCATATGAATTGCAGAAGAACGTTCTGCATATTGTGATAAAAAAAACAGTCTATGAATTGTGTTTGGCAAGTGCTGAACCCCGAAAGGGACAAAAATTTGTTGTGCTTTAGTCTGAGCTTTAGAATGATAAGGTGACCTTACAGAGGGCTTCCGAATCCCTGCCAGGGGCAGATTATACTATATCAATCAGAGTCAGCTGTGGCTGTGATTGCATCTCCTCCTACCCTGTGATGCCCCCTCTGTGATGTCACATCTGCTCGAAGGCAATACCTCTTTATCAGTTGAAGATTTTAACCTTCCTGAGCATCGAGAGTGAGAATAAAAATGAAGTATCTGAATGGCATAAGAGTCTGAAATGTGCAGCCAAAACGTTAAAATGATAGCCTTTCACATATTATTATTATTATCATTCCGTGGTCATAATGCATTTCTATAGCACGAAAACAGTGTAATTCGTACTTTGAATGCATATGGTCACAGTGTGAAAATAATGTAGTTCAAATGTATTGCCTTTATCCACAATTAGGTTTTAATCACGGATACACAGAAGTGTTGCATTTAGACGACTAAATATAAAATGCTGTGCACGAAAATGTCCGAACAAGATCACACATTTAAAAATAACTAATCACACCTTTTAAAACATACCCATTCCCAGGACTTACAACCATGCAGGACGAAGTCTATTAACAATAGAAACGACATTGAGAGTGACCAAACACAATCGTGTAGGTGTAGCCAAAATATAAAAATGGAGTTGTTGTAATCTGATTTGATATTCAAGTTGAGTGTGCGAGACAGCACAAGTAGATTATTATGATTTGCCATTCCCACCCCCCCCCAATTTGAACTCAACTGTGCTATCGGCATCATGTCATGAGACAAAATATCCGTTCGGATCTCTCACAGAGCAATATATCCATTCGTCTTCGAGAACGGCCTCCCAAAGCAGATATTACAAATAACCTTTGGTCCTCACAGAAGAGGGAAGCACTTTCCCACCCTGCTCTGCATATGATAAGATGTTTTTAGTTGCAGAACATCTAACCAATATTTATCTCAGGAGCTGGAATCTATCCAAATGAAGTGTTTCACCGAATTAAATAGGATGGATTTTTGTGTGCATTATAAGGTGACTGGGCTAAAGCCATCAACTCACTCCACACGACAACCCAGTTAATGACAGGCAAGTGCCAAGAGTTGAACCCAGGATTCACTTGTAAGCAAGCCAAACAACTTTCATAAAAAAATCCCTTGGAATGTCATAACGAGCTATTTTAGTTTTTAATCAAATATTCTCTACATTGACATGATGGCTGGTTTGTGAATATTGCTGTCATTTACAATTTAATGATGTAATTTAGTGTACCTCACATTATAGCATTTACATGGCATGAAAATGTGTTTGGTGTATATACAAGGTGGTTCAACAAAGATTGAACCACTTCTACGGGGAGGGTTTCCACACAACTGTTATATCCTGCTGTAATTGTTTCACCTGATGACGATCGCTTGTGTTACGATCGAAACGTCGTGATTTTCTACCAACGTGACTTTACCAAAAGAACCAAGGAGTATGTGTATACAGTGTTTCTGTATTCACATGGGATGGGCACTTTACTTTGGCACACTATCTGGACTTTCTAAGAATATTCAATACTAAAATGCTCCTGTGACCTATGGATTGTAAAATGTAAATGCGTAAGATTTAATAAACCCCATGAGCAGAATATCTGAAAAGGATTCCCCAATGGCTGAATGACCGTAAAGATTACTTTATTTAATTTAATAATTCACTGCATGTGATTATTAATTACAAATTTATATATGCACGTGAAGCACTGATACATTATATCCTAATAAACAATATACTGGACTATATAAATATTGACTTAAACCTTATTCGAGTAAAATCATCCATAGGCTTTCTTTATTTGTCCCAATTAAAAGAAAGCCTATAGCTTAACAGAAAAAAACTACAAAGTTGTGCTCAAGATAAATATCAGAAAAACACAATCTGTGTCTTGTGTAGTAAACCTGTTCAGTTGAGCACTCCATCCCTAGAAGCTTGCATTGGGCCTTGATTACCAGGTCATGAAAATGGTCACTGGCATTCCTCTGTTCACGCAATTTGGGTCCAGCCACCAGGACAATAATAGCTAGGCTTGACAAGATGGAGTTAAATTGTTTTTATTAAAGTAGCTATGTTATGAGTTACACCAATATATTATAATCCAGCTGTGACCAACCGTCATCTCGAGCAGCATGTGGCTCTTTAATCCACCACACGTAGCTCTATCGAAGGGGCATAACATAGAACATACTATGACACCACTGAACTTCCTCTGCTGAAGCTGATTGCAGGCTCAGGCACATCCCTTATGGTCAGACACTGATTGCCAGGTAGATTTGTTATGTTCTTGGTCATAATGAGTTACATCTCAAAGTGGAGGGACACTACACCTTCTACTATATTGAATGAGGCTACCAAATTTTCGAGGGATTTTATAGGGGAATGATATTCCCAGATTTAAGAGTGAGCTGTATTGGATCAGACATTTTATGGCTTCTCGTACTTTCAGTTGCAGTTGTTCTCTGGATGATTATGTAAATGAGGTAAAGAAATACATGCATACCATTTTTTCTGAGATATGCTATGACTATCAGGGTGTCCTTATCTATGACAGAAGCTGAAGGTTTCTGTCATAGATAAGTGGCGAGAGCCCACCATAGAGATGGAGGTGCTATAACGGGATGTGGAGACATATACATTTCTAGTCTAATGACTTGCTCAGATTATGGAGGTCTATGAATGTGTGATAACCCCACAAACTCCTGATGTGTTTAACATACTTTTAATATTATTGGTTCTTTCGGGAAAGTCACGTCTAAGGGAAATAATAGTTTAAGTTTCATTTGTTACAGGGAGGTCCACGTTGCGTGTTTTCTGTGCCGCTGTGCTGGAAGGGGGCACTAACAAAGGGGATATTCTCCGCGGGGAGATGCTCACGTAAGTATTCTATGTGTAGTGGTGGTATTGACGTGCGCCGACTGTGACAGTGATGGATCACGGGGCGGCGCGGGGTGCGGGGTTGGGCACGCGTTGTGGGCGTGGTGTGGACGCGCGCGCCGGGAGTGACAGATGACGGGGCGGCGCGGCGTGGGTGGTGAGGCACGATGAGATGTGGGAAAACAGGATCGTAGCCAGCGCCCGGCGATTGGTCGAATAAGTGGGTGCTCGCAGCGACGTCCGCAGGTGGGGTATAAAGGGGGACGCGCGAGAGCACTCGGGGGGAGTTACCCAGTTGAAGACCCGAAGACGGAGCTGAAGACCTAGTGCCCCGAGACCCCTAGTCCCGCCGTCCTTGTGGGGACCGGGGCCCTGTGTGGCTCGGAGGCGAGGCTGTGGGACCCGGGGTCCGACGCCCCCGTGGGTCGGGCTGGGGACCCACAGTCGAGACGGATACCCCGGGCAGGGAGTGTCCCGAGTAGCTCAGTGGCGTTAGTCGCCGAGTAGCTAAGTGGATGTTGGTCATCCGAGTAGCTCAGTGGCGTTAGTCGCCGAGTAGCTAAGTGGATGTTGGTCATCCGAGTAGCTCAGTGGCGTTAGTCGCCGAGTAGCTAAGTGGGTGTTTGTCACCCGAGATACTAAGTGGATGTTGGTCATCCGAGTAGCTCAGTGGGCGTTAGTCGCCAAGTAGCTAAGTGGGTGTTTGTCACCCGAGATACTAAGTGGGTGTTTGTCACCCGAGGTACAAAGTAGGTGTTAGTCACCTGTGAACGAGTTTGATAAAATAAAGAGTGTGTTACCCGTGAAGTCGTCTCCCGCCGAGTTACTACACTACAACTGGCGTCAGAAGTGAACCTGTCTTCAAGAAGTATGGACACGAGGAAGACTACCCGTACCCACGAGCGAGGTCGGGACGACGACGGCGTACCGGGGACACCGACCTCGGGAGTAGAGGACGAGGAGTTGCCGCCGATGCAGCACTTCGCGGTGATGGCCGACGCTCCGCTTGCCTCCGACACCAGCCTCCAGGACGCGCACTCCCGGTTGGCGGAGTTGCTACTCGCCGCCGCCGCTGTCTTGGCCGACATCTCCGTTCCGGCGAGCGGAAAAAACGGCTGCGGGGGTCGTGGAGGAAGCGACGTTGGAGGATTCCCGCCAAAAGGCGCTTCGCGCCAAAAGTCTGGAAGTTGCCGCCGTTTTTGGGGGGCCGCCACCGATTGGCGGGAAAGACGGACGCCGCGTGGCCGGACACCTCCGCGCAGCGCACGTCATCAGCGCGCGCCGGAGCCCTCCATTTTGCGCCTGACAACCGAGCCGACATTTTACACAACTACAGCGGAGCGCGGGAAAATCTCTCCGACGTCGACGACGATCGGGTCCTCCAGCAAAGATTGCCCGCGCTGTCGGCGTTCAAGGCGGATGGGGGCGACTGGGGAGCCTTCCAACGAAGGTTCCTCGCTCATCAGGAGATGTCGGGGTGGTCCGACACCACTGCCCTGCGTGCGTTGCCAGCGATGCTTGACGACGACGCGCTTGCAGCCTTCACATCTGCTGCAAGGTCGTCCCGCTCTACGCTCCAGGCCGCACTACACCTGATGGCGAAGGTGTTCGGGCCGCCCTCCACGTGTCGCCACCAGTTCTACGATCGGCGGAAGGTGGCTGGAGAAACGACGCTCGCCTATCGCACGGCACTACTCGCCTTGGCGGACGCAGCTTTTCCCCGCATGGATAAGGAGGGGAAGGACGCCATGGTGACGGAGCAGCTGCTGGTGTTGGCCCACGAGTTAGGGGTCCCCATCAACGTGGCGGACGAGATGGATATCTGCTCCCTGGCGATCGCCACGAGCATTCACGCGTACGAGGTCTTCAAACGCAAGCCGGGGGTCGTCTGCAAATGGGCGGGGAACGCGGCACTGGCCGCCACGATCGCCGAACCTCAGCCAGCTGCGGTGCAGGAGCAGGCCTTCGCTGCATCGCGTCCGGGGGAGTGGAGAACGGGAGGTCGTTCGCCCACACGTTCGCCCCGCAAGCTGGAGCAACCGAAACCTACGACGTCCGTCGTCTGCTACAACTGCGGCCTTCGGGGTCACGTCGCAGCCGGGTGCCGGGCCCCGCGTCAGCGCGCCACAGGACCACGTCGGGACGACGACCAGGGCCACAAGTCATCCCAACAAAACCCGGTGCCTCGGGCTTGACGGCTGCTGACCGTCGAGAGCCTGAACCCCGGGGCACGCACGGGTCCTCGATGCCTGGCCGATGTCTTCCTGAACCGCCGGCACCACCGGACGTTCAACCGCGTCTGGTGCCGTACGACGGACCGGCAAGGCGGACTCGGGCTAGGGCTCAACAATTTTCATGAAGACGTTTTTTCTCTACACCGAGCTCGCCCGGTGTTCCCCTCTGCCGGGGTAATGTCCCGTTGTAGGGACGCTCGGAAAAAGAAGGGGACACTGCACGAGTCGAAAGAAAAAAAAATTTTTCCATTTATTTTCCTTTTTGCATACACATTGCTATTGTCACTCGCCGGTTTGCATATATTGTTCTATTGTCGCGGTGGCATTGGTTGAGGGTTGCGGATGGTAGTGTTCGCGTCGTGTTGTGTTGTTAAGTTAGTTGTTGTTCTTGTTGTTGTGTTGTGTTACGGGGCACACAGGGCGGTTTGTATATTTTTATAGCAGCCGGGTCGGCTGCGAGCTATGTGGTAGGGGGTGATGTAGTGGTGGTATTGACGTGCGCCGACTGTGACAGTGATGGATCACGGGGCGGCGCGGGGTGCGGGGTTGGGCACGCGTTGTGGGCGTGGTGTGGACGCGCGCGCCGGGAGTGACAGATGACGGGGCGGCGCGGCGTGGGTGGTGAGGCACGATGAGATGTGGGAAAACAGGATCGTAGCCAGCGCCCGGCGATTGGTCGAATAAGTGGGTGCTCGCAGCGACGTCCGCAGGTGGGGTATAAAGGGGGACGCGCGAGAGCACTCGGGGGGAGTTACCCAGTTGAAGACCCGAAGACGGAGCTGAAGACCTAGTGCCCCGAGACCCCTAGTCCCGCCGTCCTTGTGGGGACCGGGGCCCTGTGTGGCTCGGAGGCGAGGCTGTGGGACCCGGGGTCCGACGCCCCCGTGGGTCGGGCTGGGGACCCACAGTCGAGACGGATACCCCGGGCAGGGAGTGTCTCGAGTAGCTCAGTGGCGTTAGTCGCCGAGTAGCTAAGTGGATGTTGGTCATCCGAGTAGCTCAGTGGCGTTAGTCGCCGAGTAGCTAAGTGGATGTTGGTCATCCGAGTAGCTCAGTGGCGTTAGTCGCCGAGTAGCTAAGTGGGTGTTTGTCACCCGAGATACTAAGTGGATGTTGGTCATCCGAGTAGCTCAGTGGGCGTTAGTCGCCAAGTAGCTAAGTGGGTGTTTGTCACCCGAGATACTAAGTGGGTGTTTGTCACCCGAGGTACAAAGTAGGTGTTAGTCACCTGTGAACGAGTTTGATAAAATAAAGAGTGTGTTACCCGTGAAGTCGTCTCCCGCCGAGTTACTACATTACATATGTACCCAGTCTGGGTGCCACGGTGGCAAGATATTAACCTCGTCTGGTATACAGGAGAACGTGGGTTCGCTCCCAACCCTGATGCCTGTAAATTTGGAGTTTGTCTGTTCTCCCCATGGTCACGTGGACGTTTATCCGGGTCCTCAGGTGTTTTTCTCCACATTAAAAAAAAACATCCGTTTAAAGTATTTGGCTGCTTTAGATTTCCACATGATCAGCCACTTCGATGAGCTATCATTTGCGGCCAGGTCGCTTCTGAAGAAGAGCTTTATAGCTCAGTGTGCCTTACCTCATGAAATACAAAGTTTAGTTTGATTTGGAAGGGTCCCAGTTAGTTGTGCACATATGGGAATTGGCTTCAGCATACCATCAAATGATTTGGATCACCATAAAAACCTAGGCAACATACTTGCGGCTCAATCCATTTTCATGGATGTAGCAGTTTCCGAGAGGGTGGGATCGAGTCCAAACATGCAAACCACACGCATTGCAATGCCATCACCTAGTTGGGTGGTTAGATGTCATGTTCTTCTCTGCTTGCGTATACACTGCCAAAACATAGACCGCACACCCAATCACATAAGGTAAAGTGTAGGCTTGGGCTGCTGTTCCTGCCAAAATGGAGGCATAAGCTGTTCTGCACTGGAAAATTGGTGACATTAAAGCCATGGTGTGAGAACATACGTAATACAGACACTCGAATGAGCTGGAAAAGTGAGGATAATAAATATTAAACCTTATCTGTGGCTGTGCGGTCATGACATAAGAGGCAAACGGCCTGGTTCAGCATGCTTAGGTGCCACGTCTTTCCTGCTCCTGCCTATCTAAAAACGTCACATGAGTATAACCAATGCATTGTCCAACTACTGTAATAAAACAATTAAAGAAAATAACGATCTTCGTGACCTGAATACAAAGAAGTTCTCAGAGGTCTCCGAGTGATGATCTGTAACAGAGATATTATGTAACACTGCAGAGACAATCCAGATGGTGTGAGTCACATAATTGGACAACACCAATTTCAACTGAGTTGAGGTGGAATATCTCTGTTGCTGTTTACTCACAGGCAGTATCACCATAATCTGCACAAGATGCCGCTGTGCTGTACTCGTTATCACACTGGACTTACAATCTAGAGGTGACTGGTTCGATCTCTAAAGTGCAGCAGTTAGAACAATAGGTTAGTTTAATAATTCCCACAGCCTCTGTCCACCCAGCAGTATAAATGTATGCACCTTAGGACGGTTTATCAGCAGGTGATGCGTGGTGGGGTAAAGTGTGGGTACTCCCACACTGTAGTAATAGGTTTTTACCCTTTCAACTGGTACAAAAACTGACACCTTTATACGAGGCATCATGTTTTCAATAACCACAACACAAGCAGTCAAAATGCAAACAAAAATAAACAACTCTGATAATGATAATGATATGCACTGTCCTTGAAGTTGATTGGTCCACACCCGAGACAGCTTTTCTTAGAGCCTAGTCTCCATTGGTGTTGGACCAGATGACGCCAAAAGGCGTAGAACTAAAAAACAGTGCACTATAAGAGTATTGAGAGCTCGGGGTAAGCATTTACACTATGAGACATCTCCTTTACCAGTGGCAAAATATAGTAATAGGTTTTTACCCTTTCAACTGGTACAAAAACTGACACCTTTATACAAGGCATCATGTTTGCAATAACCACAACATAATCAGTCAAAATGCAAACAAAAAGAAACAACTCTGATAATGATAATGATATGCACTGTCGTTGAAGTTGATTGGTCCACTGGAGACTAGGCTCTAAGAAAAGCTGGCCAATAAACGCTGATGGATTAAATTATGCCTGTGTAGTGAGTCACTTCTGAGACACTAATAGGAGGCAACACATGTTTATTCTACACCTTTGGACACTGTTCACACACAGGATAACTATAAACGGGTCAGAACAGCCAGCACGCTGTCTGACCCACGACGCCGGAGACAAAGACGTAGCACCTTAAGTTCCATTCCACCGACAGACAGCCCTTATCCAGCCTCGGGACCGGTGTGGCCTGGCTCCGCCATCGGCCACGCGCTCTTCTGGAACCTACCAGAAGGTTCTGGGCTATATCTCACGTGTCCCCTCGGTCACCTTTGCCCGACATCTTTTACTCCGGCCTATCACGTGCTCCACCAGCAGGCCAGGGTGCCACGTCCTCATATGCCCCGTTCTGCCAGCAGCCAGCGCCACGCACTCTAGTGACCCACTCCATGGCATTGTATGCTCTGCTGGCAGAACGGCTGCCACACCCTGCTCTGCCGGCACGTCGGCCATTACGCACCACATTCCCTCCCTCTGTCAGTAACTAGCGCTATGTGCCGTAGGGACCCATTCTATGTCACTACACCTGTGTAATGTAGCTCTTAGAGACACCGTCTTGTTCAGTTATATGTATTATATTATAAATAAAGTCCGCCGACTCACTGATAACTTAACGAGTAACCGCGAGTGACTATATACACTTGGGTAACTTAAATAACTATATTCTGAGACAACATAACTCTAGCCTTCCAAGACTACAAGGTGCCCACTCCAGGATAATGAAGACGACCCACTCCAAGGTGACGATGGCAACGGTTGTTCCCCCACAACAGCAGCCCAGAGCCCCGGTTTGCGCCGGCTCTTATCCCCCTCACGACCCGGCCACGCCCATATTCCCGAACCCTCTCTCACAGCACCTGTCCCTGTCTGTCTCTGCCCTTATTACAATTTACGACCGTTAGGTTCCGTGCTTGCCCTCAGGGGACCCTGTCAAAGCTTGTCGCATCAATCATTATTAGCAACCACTTAGGTCCCACATTACCCTAACGTGATCCTGTCTGTTCCGGTACGTTAATTAGTAGCCATGGCCACGGGGAGCCGTACTGTCCCTACATCACCCCGTACTGTCCTTACACCTGTATAGAATGAAATCAGACAGGAGTGGCAGTGACACTCTCAAGAAATCCAATGTTCCTTGGGAAATATGTTGGTTTTTTATATGTTACATAGAAGTCAGATTTATAAATTGGAGTAGAGCTTAGCAACTTTTGCTAATTATGCATTCAAATTGTATTGTAAACAAAAAAAGAGAAAATCATATATACACTGACTAGCTTTACTACCCGGCTTCACCTGAGACTTGAATTCTTGTCTTGGATTAATACACATCCTACGCGGAGGGTGGGGTGGGCATGCTTGACGTCAGCAGGCACACTGCGTGACGCTGCCACATGCGGGTGACATTACAGGTGTGACGTCACCACTTACTTGCCGTGCAAAATATATACATTATTGCGCCCCCCCCACCTCCAAAAATACAAAAGTCTACTTTTATACTTTTTGCATGGTGTACAGTCTGGAAGCTACCCACATGCCAAATTTCAAGTTTGTTGCATGTTGGGAAGTATGCTAAACATTTCGAACAGACACACATATTCACAAATTTCCCTTTTTTATATATATATAAAGATTATGAATTCCCACCAATAATGAAGATATCAGTTAAACATATTAGACAAAAGCACACATACATTCTTATCAGAAATACATTTTTTCCTTTCAGAATGTAGTTTTTCAGATTGCAGATCTTCATTTATATGAAGTGAAAATTTTTGCACATGATGCAGTGGCATTTCTGTGGAGAGACTGAACTCTAAATGTTACCCAAGGAATGGAAGCGAAAATGTGCCAGAGTGAGTCATTTTGTAAATTTTGTATGACGTGACATTTTGTTTATTTTTGTTATGCACGGATCAGCAGTTGGAGTGATTGGAAGCAGGACTGTGGCCTGCTTCTCGTATATATATATTTTTTCCTTCAAAAATCAATGCATCAGTAGCTGTCTTGACACTAGAGCAAATGTCTGAATTTTTCATTCAATCTCTGAATGGGTTTCAGAATGACATTTAAAATGCTCAGACCTACACATAGCATTGTGTCAGTATTGCACCCGCTACAATGCAAAAGTAACACGCAGCACATGCTCATATTTAAATATTATTTGGAAATTAACCCTTATTGGTGATGGGTCTGTGGTTTGAAACCATCATTGTAAACAATCAGCAAATGCCAAATCCAAATGACTGTTTTTGCTCATGAAATGATCATTAACCCATATGAATCCTTTGCAAAGTCAATGCAAAAAACATTGCATATTCTAACAAATACATAATCTGAAAAGTTTAAAATTATTTAGCCCCATGTGTTTGTGGCTGTGGTAAATATGGAACTGTATTTTGGCTTTTGTTCTGATGGGCGATTCTGACAATCATAACAATTGAGCCGTTCCATAGATAGCCCAATAATTACTTCGTACTCTGTGGTATAAAACATAATAATGACATCTAATATTTTAAATAATGATAGTGCTGTCACACTATTGCAGAATACTTCTTATTTATTTGGGGGATTTATGGCAATAAAATAAAAAAAATCATACACAAGATAAGTAACCATATCGTACACGTATATCAAACTTCTTAAACCTCTTGAAAAAGAAACATGTCAAGGATAATTTATTGTGCATGCTAATCACCTATTTGTGAATCAAATATAAGCCTAAAATGTGTTTTTATACGTGTGTTTTTGATCAAGAGTGCTAAAGATTGTATACTCAAGGCACTCCTGATGAAATTCGCAATAAAATAACTAATTATGCTCCTTTCAAAATTTAAATGCATTATATTTCACATATATCCCACACTTAGTTTCTGTGCTATAAATGCCAAGTTATGGTTGGCATTAAAACACTGTTGTTGAATATCTTCATAATTACAGTCAAGTTCCTACAGTTTGTGTGGTGGCCAATAGTGGGCATATTTATGTGTATGTTTGGTGCTCCCATTATACAAACCTTTCCTCACATTTGGATGACAATCTGAATATTGTATTTTTTTTATTCTATGTCTATATCACTTGTGACTCCTATTTTGCATGGCGGATATATGGTTCAAGAACACTCCTATTACCTGCACCCATATTGTTCCTTTATCCATAACAGATAATACAATGTATAGTGTTCATACCGCACATCACTGCTTGTGACTAGGGTGGCTTTTTGAACCCATTGTGGTGAATGTATTGCAAGTTCTTGAAGGAAAATCATGCTCAATCTTAAGTAAAGCTATGAGATTACAATGTCAGTGTAGGCTTCTGAGAAATACGATTCTAAGAGTAACTAATGCAAATGTTAACATTTGCGAAAGGTTATGTATACTTTTATAATGATTATGGCTGCTGAAGTATATTTGGAGACCCGTCTCATCATCTCATAATAATATAATCAACACAACTCTGTTGGTACAAGGCTTCTGCCAAAATCAGTGTATGCTTACGGAATTATGTCAAGTTTGGAACAAGTACGTTCCAAATGAAAGTCATCAGTGTATTATCTTAGCAAGCCAGACTTTTCTCATTTGGATGAGCAATATAAGCAGGCATTGGTTAATGAATTTGCATGATACAAAGTGTAGCCCTGATGACAAACTGCCTCTTATGCTTTGTAGGAAAAAAATTGTTATAAAATTCCACCAACTAACACTATTTGAGACACAATTTCAACATTCATCTATTGATCATGTAGAAATTGTACTAGGTTTAAAAAAAATTTCACTCCAAGACACTCCAATAACATAGCAAACAAGGGCATTACTTTTCAAGTACATGAACGTGTACTAGGGCAGGCAACATACGCATGCACAAAAGATGTTATTTATACCACTAAGACGATTCTAACACAAACGTTAATCATATCATAGTCCAAGGCCTATAATGTGACTTTGAGGATGCGACACAATGTATTTAATGTTTTGGATGAGTGATATAAAATCAGATATGAGGGCATGGTGCATGGGGCATGTGCCTACACAGCAGCGTGAGGCTGCGTTTCATCACTGCCGCCGCTGCCATTAGGACACCGGCCGCCTGTGCCTCCTCCAGCCTGGCAATAACTCAAATTCTATTTTTCTTGACTACAATATTTTGTTTTTACCAGGTAAGGCCCACTCAACTATATAACTCATTTTCAGAAGCCACCTGGCTTATCATGTTGAGATTCATAGCAGCCAAATACTCGAAATGCATATATATTTTTTAATGTGGAGGGAAAAAGCAGAAGACCTGGAGAAAAATCCCTGCAACCACGGGGAGAGACATGCACACTCCAAATATACAGGCGTCAGGGTCAGCATCGAACCCACGCCCTCATGTATACCAAGCGCAGTAGTTAACATATCGCCACCGCGGTGAGCTGTTAACTCGTAGTCGCCCCACTGCACCCCCGCTGGGTCGGCCCCTGGGAAGCGAGCCACGTGGCCACCAGACAGCCGCAGCTGGTACTCCCTGTAGCATGCACGAGGGTTGGAGTGATGATGCTTATATTTAATTTGTGTAATGGGCATTGAAAGTTGGCACATTTGAGTGATTTCTAAATACTTTGGTGTATCCTACAAACATTTACAACATTGTGATTACAAGCCACCTACAAATCTGAGCAGACGATGTATGCATGTTCAAATTATCATTCTGCAGACCATGGTACACAACGGTGAAGGCACGTCTCATGTGAATATGAAAACCCTTGCATTATTTCTACTCAAAGATACATGGCAAATCTTAAATCATGGCCATGTGCTAATGGAACTTTAAATATATTGCTCATTAAACTTTAAAAGCTACAATGGGAAGCAGAGTTCTTGAAAAAGAATCCCACTCGATGTTAACTAACAACTATGAGATTCATCTTCTTGGTTTTTTCGGTAAAGTCACGTAGAAGGGAAATAATAAAATAATAAAAATCAAACATTATAAAATCATTCTCACGACGTTTCGGCCACAACGCAAGCAACCGTCCTCAGGTGAAGAACAGGGCTGTCGGAAAGACGCTGTCGTGAGAATTGTTTTATTATGTTTTATTTTTATTATTTCCCTTGTACGTGACTTTACCGAAAAAAACCAAGAAGATGAATCCCTGCAGTCACGAAAGCTTTAAATCGAACTATGAGATTGTAATGTCAGACGAGAAATCTTAGAAATATATAATAATTCTTGACTTAAAGCTTTCGTGACTGCAGGAATTCATATTCTTGAGTCTTTATTTAAAGTCACGTAGATAGGTTCAAAGAAAATAACAAAAGCAACAAAAAACTACGACGTTTCGATCGCAATACAAGCAATCGTCATCAGGAGAAAAAAAAACCGATTGCTTGTGTTGCGATCAAAACATCGTAGTTTTTGTATTATTTTTTTGTTATTGTCTTTGAACCTATCTACGTGACTTTACCGAAAGACGGAAGAATATAAGAATTCAACAACTCTGCATTTTCTGTTGTATAGCTATTTAATCAAAAAATGAAAACCCATACTAATTTGCAATTCACATAGCCAATTATAGCACAGCTATGAAGTTGTGTGTTAATTTCCCTCGTGGTGACTACTTTCAGAGAACGTTTCTTACAATCAACATTTACGTTATGAATGAAGAACAGAGGATCCAAGCAACATTTCCTTTGAATATGGAAGCTGTACAGTATAAAACTAAGAACATTTGCTGTCTGGATCTGGGTTAATTTTGTCTTATCCTGTAGCGTTAAAAGTGGCTTTTGGTAGCATTGAAGGTGGCAAATAAATGCACACAGGAAATTAATTATCCAAAACATTTTGAACACATAGATTGCTAAGGCCGAACAATAAGTGCTGACAGTTGACAATACCAACAGCTAATGACTCCATTGGCATATACATATTCATTTTAACCTGAATGAAAACCATCAAATCGTCTTTACAGAAAACATGTGTAGTGACATCGGTGATGTCACTGTATGTTGCTGGCCTGGGAGGGTCGTGGGGTGCGATGTTCCTACGTCGCGGACAGCACTGGGTGGGTTGCTGTGTGATGCCGGTTTTTCTATTGCACGGCGTGCGATGCACTGTCATCGCATACACCCCGTAGATGGGTGTAGTACCAGCCCTAGCAGGGCTTGGTGAGCACTGGAATATAGGCCTCGGCAAGGTAAGGTAATTTACCCTTTTTACCGGGTAAAAGTAAAGGGTAAAGGTGTCGACATGCCAAGGGGTAAGGTAAATGGTAGGGTAAAGGTAGTTCGGAAGAATTACCCGGTAGGATAAAGGAAGCGCAAAGTATTACCCGGTAAATACGGTACCTTGTTTACCGCTAAAAGTTCCGTGGCGCAGTCCGTGGCCTCCATTTAATAAGTAATATTAAAACAAACTTTATTAAAAACACGCTTTTATAAAATGTGCTAGTAATGGCAGAACTCCACGACTCCAGGAAGTGGCCCCGAGGCTTGCCAAAACGTAAGGGACCGTGGCCAATTACAGCCAACGTCAGTTGAGCGTGGACAATTAGACCCAAGCCGAAACATAAAATAAAAAAATAATGTTTAAAAACATATTTTTTATGATAGAATATAGTATACCAAGTTTGCAGTCGATACCACATTAGGAAGTGGGTAAAAATTGAGTTTCAAGATTTGAGTATACAACAACAATAACGACAACAACAACAGACAGAGTGAGTTAAAAGAAAGTGTGTAAAATTGGAATCATCGAGATTATTATATATGATTAAAACGCTCTACCTAGCATTTACCGTTATAAACCTTGTTCATGTGTAGTAGATCCCTAGTAATTACCCTGTAAAATAGGGTACTTTAAATGGGGTAAGGGTAAAAGGTAAGGTAAAGGTAAGCTCGTTGCTTTTTACCTTTTACCTTACCTGCTAAAGGGTAAAAGGTAGGGTAGAGTGATTGTATTGTGGTAAGGTAAAAGGTAGGGTAAAGGTAGGTTCGTTGTTTTTACCTTTTAACTTTTACCTTACCTTGCCGAGGCCTACTGGGATAGCGCGGGCACCATGCATAGCGCGTAGTGCAGGCTCCGACAAGGGGGAACGGGAGAGTGTCAGCCCAGGGACGGGGTTGCCCCAAGCCATGGCACTCTGGTTGACCCCATAGACACGTGATCTGGAGAATCCACAGAGAGGGCCCCAGGTGGGTAGGGGGGGGCTCGGGGGTGATCACGTGTCCGGGGAGAGCTCTCGAGAGGGATCGAGAGGGAGCTAGAATGCTCGAGAAGGTGGGCGGGGCCTGGGCGGAGCCAGCCCCTACAGGGGAGCATATAAGGTTGGTCCCTGAGAAGGACCAGGGTCGCTTCGTTCGACAAGCTGGACGCTCCACGAGTGAGGATCCGACCCTTTGTAGCTGTATCTCCTCCGTATAGTGTAGTTAGCTGGGTGGTCACCACCCTAGGCTGTATGTGGTAAAGGGGCAGTTACCCCTTTGTGTATTACGTGTTGCTATTGTTGCCTATAAAGGATAACGTCTGAGACTCAGTTGGACTCACTACACATGTATAACCATTGATAACATAATGCTTGCAAACAGGATGGTCCAAACAAGCACTGTCTCACACTTCCTCATCATAAGGGCATTTTCAACTTTTACAAAAAAACGTAACTAATCAATGTGGAATTCACATCAACACTGCTCTCGTTTTGCTGCAGTGATTTTGCTTTTCAGCAGTCGTATCAACAAAAGCTATGTCCCACAACAACCAAAGGGGCTATTTTTTTCCAAAATGTCTTTTGTCACACACACTGTTCTGTTTTTAATGTTTTTTTTTTTCTCAAAAAGGAAGCTGGCACACTCTACTTTCATGGTACCTTTTTCTTCATCATATTCCATTGTTGATCAATGCAATAGAATGTGCAAATGCCGAGCACTCTATCATCAGTAACTGTTTATCCACTGCTGGACGAAGGCCCCTCTTTATACATTGGTCTTCCTTTCGGCAGTGTTCTCTCCTTTGTGGGCCATTCTGTCACCAGTCTCGTCCATCAGCCATCATCTTTTTTTCAGTGTTCCTTGCCTAAGTTTAGCAGCCAATATAAAATCCCTCCCTGAACTGTGTTTGTTCCCTGGTCAGCATGTTCCTCATTCTTTAATATAGTTCCAAGCATGCACCTCTGCAGGTTTCTTTGTACACTCTTTAACTACTCTGTTTTCAGTATCAATGTCTCCATATAGCATAGCTGGCAACGTGCACTGACTGAAAACAGTCCTCCCCTGGTGAAATTGTATGCTGCTTTTCATTATTAAGTTCATTTCAAATAAATCACTGCATCCTTCTCTTGTTAATTTATTTATTCAATCACTTTGATGCAATACTCGATGCAGACATTCTGCTGTGCATCTGGTACTTACTAGTTGATATTATTGCCATGTAAAAAGTATCCTTTTGAAAAAGCATGACGACACCGACATTCCCAATCAGGTGACATGTCTGCTCTCACCCTGTCCGAGTTGTGTCTGATTTATCTTAACATGACGACATTACAAATTGTAAAGTTAGAATATTCCAAAAAGCTGAGAGCCTAACCTTGCTTTTTTGTGGTGGGCAATATTTGTCTCATTAAGCCAAGCATACGTAGGAAAAAGCAGGACATGTTATCCATGCTCCTTCCAAGGAAACACTTCCAAGAAAACATCAGAGCTGTTTCACTTCCATAGGAACGACATTTTGTTCTCTTCTGAACATCATGAAGCTGCATGCTTTCGCTGTCCGACAGGTCTGGGCTTTGCCTTGTAGATCTGTCTTTGATACATCAGAAAAAACACTTTTTCTTGAACATGGCTTTCCAATCCAGTCTTTGCTGCCAATTACGGAGGACTTTCCACGTGGTAACTGCGAATCACACGTTCAATGAAGCCAAGTAATTTTCAATGAAAGAAAATGCTGATGCTAAACGCCATGCTGTCAGCTTACACACGTGTGCTCGCTGCCCCTTTTATACACTATTCTAAGAATGTATCCTCATTGTGCAAGAATCACAAACACCTGAAGCACTTGCAGTGAGTGGTCTTCAGGAAGTCCTATCAACATAGAGGTGACACAATTTTCCGGATGGCTATATTTATTATGACTGCCCTTTCAGAGCCATCAAAGCTTAGCGTATTGGAAGCCTGCAGGGAAAATGAAATAAGCAATACAATTACAAATGTAAGGTTTTTTTCTCTCTCATTTTGTGGATTTCTGTTTCAGACTTAACTTTGTTTTACGTTGTATTGCAGAACCTGATATGTGGTCTTGAATAATTCAACAAAACTGTCTACTTTTCAGACTCTAAACTAATTTTCAAAATCAAATAATACTCTTGACAGAATCAATTCAGAAACATTTCAATAAATTGGTTATGTTCAACGTCAGATGGAATCACTGTATAGTTTTTGTGCAACGTTCTATAAGCTGTGTCACAATACTGTTTCACAATAAATAACAAAACCCAGATCAGTTGCCATCCTCTCAGTCTTAGTTAAAGCTGATGGCCAAATAGGTATTGCATTCATACTTTTATTTAGTTACGTAAATTTACAATTCCATGTTAGAATGTGTCATGCAATTTTATTATTTAAAATTGATATGTATTGCTTAAGTAACTTGTTCAAGTAAGAATAATGTTTAAATTAATGTGTTGATTCTCTATTTAGATACAGTGGCATTCAATTAATATGAGAAATTTCCATCACAAGCTTTGAAGATTGTACTTACAAAAATTGAGACCTCTAAATTACAAAATATTCATTCCATTTCCTTTTAGAAAAGAAGAGAACATTAATGAAGAATTCTCATGTTTTCAAAATAAGATAAAACAATCATTGTATGCTGTGTCATTTGAAAATAAAATGTAAGCATTAGTTGGTGTTAGTTCATGCACATAATTGTTTTGTTATTAAGCAATAGAGTTGGCCTCGTGATATGAGCATATAACGTAGCATGCTATTAAAGTGAATGATTTATCTATTAGTCTTCAGTCGATTTTCTTCATTGGTTTTTTGGAAAAAAATATCCATCGTGATTTTCTTGGGACCACTTTCAACACAATTCACCTTTACAATACACGTTCTGTTGACTCAAAATCTGCTATGAATGTCCATGTCCTGTAAAGGTGAAGTCATTGTTTACCACATCATGATTCAATTGAGCCACATAGCAGGCATCCTACGACCTGATACATCATATCAAGGTACACTTGTATTTCTTAACATGTACTACAATGCAACTGCTTTTATTTGGTCATACAATGCAACATTTTCTCCTCTTGCCTTACAAGAGTTATTACAAACGTCCAATATTTGCATGTTAAATTGCTTTGTATCACTTACTTGCAGTGACCTTAGTTTTTAAAACCTGTGTCAAAGCAATTCACATTCAGTGAAAACGTTCCGATTCAGACACGAAAAAAACATTCACTTTTACAATTAACTGCTGGATGAAGGCTTCTCCATGCTGTGTTGCACATGGGAGTTGTTTGGCCATATTTCACTACGCTGGTCCACGCCGGTCAGTTTATGAAGGGAGAACTCATTACTATTATTTGGTTCTTTCGGTTAAGTCACGTCTAATGATTATACCTGATGATGATTGCTTGTGTTGCAATCGAAACGTCGTATTCTATTATTTAATTTATTATTTTATCTTTAGACGTGACTTAACCGAAAGAACCAAATAATAATTCCTGCAGTCACGAAAGTTCTAAAATTAAGATAGAACTCATTACTGTTTCAGATATCACACCACTGGTGTTAGCCATGGCCAGGATTCAAACTCAGGCTGCTAGGTTCATAGCGCAACTATCAGAAGCATATTTTATTGTTAAATGTGTACTGCTTGTTATTGAAAATTGATCACAAAACACACGTATTTAATAAGAATATGGAGCAAAAACTTAAAAGTGTGTAAATATCCATGGGAAGGTGAACAATTAGAATGGCATTGAGGGAGAGACACACGTGGATTGTAGACCATATGCAGATCAAAAACATATTGACTGGAAAAAAAAACACAAGTGGGCTTGGGCAGGACACATCCCGAGAAAAAAAAATGCTGGCTGGTGTTTGAGAATTAAGCTGGAGTGGCAGTCAGAGGGCACAAGTCTGAGAGTATGTATACCGTGGAGAAGGAACAATAAAATCAGCTTATGTGCAGATGCTTAATGGATTGTTGCATCACTGGATCATGCATGAGTGATGGTGACGACTTGGGGAGCCCTTCGTCCAACAATGGATAGATCATGGTTAATGATGATGTTAATTCGTGTTTAAAGCACATACATCAACAGCACTGAGTAGGAAACGTAATACATTTGTTAGTTTTAGCCTTAGTTTCATACAGTATAATGAATATGAATGACCTTTTGCCAATCCATGCGATTACAATTCCCACATCTTAGAATAAGCTCTTCGTGTAAAGGATGCTCCAACCTCAACTGGGAATCATAACTTAAACCCCATTAAATCATTAATGATGCATCTGCTCTGCATAAAGTCAAGTGCAACAAGATGACTGAACCACAACAATACGTTCTTTGAACTATTTGGCCCACGTGTAAATGTCAATTGGGCTTTTTTGGAAGTAAAGAATAGCCGCTCAGATATTTTCCACTGACGACCGAAGGTGAGCCATCAACTGCATAGCAGGTTGTTCAGTCTGTGAGTCTCTCAACGGCCTTTGAATGTATCGACGATACCAATGTACACTGAAAGCATCAGTCATTGTTCCATTCCATCCTTACTGCTTTAAACTCAGGTCAGTACCACCTCCCTGGTCAAATCTAAATGATGAAATCTGATGGATACATTTAAGTGTCACTTCCCATCTGTCACACTGTCTCTTGGGGCTCTGCAATTTGACCTTTCCTCTATTATACAATAAATCAATTACTTTCTAAAAGCCCTAAGCAACTATCCTGTTAAAACATGACAAACACACAACGGAATTTGAGAATACCTCTTCAGTGTGTAACATTAATTATCCTTTTGGAATTGAAATATAAATATATAATGTATATATTTTCTGAAAACAGAAACAGTATTTGTCAAGCAAACTGCATTTCATGATAATTGGCTTCTACCAATGCCTAATCAGGTTTGACTGACAACAACTCAACCTTGGAAATTAGCTAATTACCCAAACTCCTGGGTGTTCTCACTGATTGGATGCTACCCTTTGAGAATAATTTTTCGATCACCGTGCAAAAAGTCACCAAGTTCACGATACCTGCTGCCACATTCCAGCTGCTGCTTGGATATTAACACCTGCTGTCCCATTGGCACTGCCCTTTTTGCTAGAAACTTGACCACAGCAAAGTTCTATAGAACAGCTGCAAGAAAAGCGAACAAAGAGCAGCATCACCAAGAATACTTACGATGCATGTCTACTATAGCACTTGTTATAGCTTACTCACCAGCTGCAGATGCAAAATAAAACAAAAGTAATTTTCCAAGACAAATGCCAAGCAAATATTTTTTTGATATCAGACATCTCTCATTAAATCTTCCATGTGGATAAGAATGCTGTGTGTGTATGCAATCTATTGAGGTTGTGCTGCAGTGCAATTCCCATCATGCTGTGCAGTTTAAAGGTAATACATTTTGCCTTTCTATGAATAACTTTTGTTGCAATGTTACAAATTAAGTATTGCACACTAAAGTAAGGTAATTTAAGATTGGGAATTGAGGTTGGATATATTATTGAATATTAGTTTAAAAGCCGTAACTCCATCATGGTAACCATAAAAATAAATGTGGCAAACAATTCACAATTGTGCGGATCCATGGAGACATTACAACCGAAATTGTCTCCTCTTTGATAGGTTGGAAAGGCTATGTTTTGTATAGCTTATCAATCATGGCCAACTATGATGATAGTTTCACATTTATTTTGTTTAACCAGGTGAAAACTCAAGAGACCAGGATAGTCTAATTTTTAAGAGTACCTTTGGTGCAGTAGTCAGACAATAGGGGGCAATGATTGCTATATGTATAATCCCAATTGAGTATTTTGTGGGTAAAGTTGTAATTTGGCAAATTTGGACCACGACGCTAGCACACAATGGCCAATTCCTGCAAATCATATCAGGGTATCTTTAACGTCGATTGTGAAGCAGACGGTTGTTGCACCCGCAGTATTAATCAGGATTCGAACCATGAACTTTTGCAACAAGCAGTGAATATGCTATGGCTAGGCCATGTCACCACCCATCGTAAGACTGGAAATAAGATTGAATTGCTTGAATGAGTCTTTTGTCTGGTAACCAAGCATTTTCATGGCTCTTATGATATATCGTCTCAGCACAATCATTTTATATAACCAAAAAAGCAATTACTAACACTGAAAACACTTTTATGATGGATGTATTACATATGATTATCGCTAAAAATAGACAAGAAAAACTATTCTTGAAGTAACCAACATTTGTGACGTAAAATGTGTTTTTAAATCCAGAATAAAATTGGATCATGATTCTTAACTCAGCCATGGCGGTGCCATATTTTGCTGTGAGAATCACTGACAGCTGGGTGCGAACATTTGCTTGAAACTTCAATCAAAGGTCAGCTGCTCCTCATAGTTCTGAGATAATCTAAAAATCTCTAACCCACTGTTCAAATAGACAGGAAACTTTTCCAGAAATGTATATTTGAACCTTATGGCAGGAACCCGGGGTCCCGAATAAACGGAAGTCAAAATCTTAATGAATTAATTTATTTTTTGGCGACTCCGTCCCACCACGCATATAAACACAACGACTCACCAGAAATCAATCCTCTCGTTTTTCACTAAGCACCCGTCGTTGCCAAAATTGCCGTCGTGATAAACATAACTTTTAAGCTTTGATTAGCGCATCGTGTAGAGCTCGTCGAGAGGAATAGATTGTCGCATCATTCGCCTTCAACAGACATAAAATGACGTCGCAACACAGTTTATGCGAGAGCCGGGGGCGTATGGGACCCCGGGGTCCCGCCATGAGGTTCATTTATCAAAACATTAATTATTACAGCTTGTATAGAGATTTGTAATGTTATTATTTAAAAAACTGCGTGTAAATGAAGATTGGTAAAAAAATATATATAATCGACTGAAATAAAAAATAATCGGTCTAATTTTTAAAATACATTCATGCTGTTATTATACGTAGTGTAAGCGAATTAATCAAGAGACTAATTATTGTAGCAAGGGAGGACAGGAGGCGAGCAATGTCATGATTGGGAAACAAATATATTTATAAATGTTGATCTCCAACCTAAAAAAGCTAGAATGGAAGTGAATATAAAATTACTAGCCCCAGGTGCACGGCCATTACATTCCCTTATGTGGATGTACATAAAGTGAAGGAATATACAAAATACTTTGTCCGAAACAACATTCCTTGCTCTCCCTCGATATAAACACTCAGACACTGTTATCTGATACGATATACACTTATTTCACCACTGGCTTCTGGGAAGCCCACATGAATCTTTGTCAAGTGTGCAGAAAAATTTGTATACATTTTAATAAAACATTCTCAAGGGTCAAAAGTTCAAAAATCCAAAATCAATATATTCCAACAAGGGAGACTATTTCTGGTTGACCTTTTGGCCAAGGGAATGTGTTTTATTTATTTATTAACCTTTGAATCACATAATAATAAAAAAACTACTATTCTAAAGATGAGGATTTTTTTTGTTATGCACAGTGGCTAATTGTGAAATAGATACTTTACAGAAAATTAAAGCACAACACCAAAATCGAGTGTAATATGTCCTGGCTACTCTTGTTTTTTTTCACCCCTTTTTAATAGACTGTATTCCTTAATTCAAAAATTTGGCTATGTGTCAAGATAGCAGTTATCCTGATGAATGCATGCCTGTTGGCTAAGCATACCACCTGTGCAGATTTTTAATTATAAATCTAATTTTATGCTACATGCCTTGGGGAGGATGGTCAGTAGGAATCATTGTAGAGGAAAATATGAATGCAAATTAGTTTTGTGAAGCAGTGTTTCAGCAGAAAATTCAGATTAAATCAGTTAATGGGATTTCTGCTTTCTGGGTTGCAGTGTAAGGGCAGTGTAATCAGAAAGATACTTATTGAGGCTGACATATGTTGTTTACTAACAAGTGAGTACATGGAAGTGACAGAAGTGTTTAAGAATTGCTCTACCCGAAATAGCACAGTAAATGACAGTCTATTCATTGAGTGTGACACATGTTGTTGACGAACAAGACGATACAGTGATGAAGAGCATTTAAGCAAAGCCTAATTTTCTTAAGTACATTTTACAATGTACTTTGTTGTAATAAGCTTCAACCCATTTTCGTGATCAAACATTGTTTTCAGATACCTTAATATATCTGTATAAACTAGAATTGCTGGTGTCCCAGACTATCTTCAAATATTATCACACTATTTGCAATGTTTTTAAAGTCGTTTTTTTACATTGTAACAATTACCAAGCCAATGTTGTTGCTGGCACCTTGCTTCCAATGTCCTTATAATTTGCTTTTGTTGCTGCTCCAACTTCTGATGCAACCCGGTTGTCAGCATTTATTAGTGTCAAGCCTTGCAATGCTACACATGTGTGGTGATAATTATGCAGTTCATGGTATTTGTAAATTGTTTCATATACTGTATTTATGAAATAAGGCAGATGAAGCTTTACAGTGGTATTGCAAAAAAACTGCCATAAACATTTACATACATATTGTTGGTTCTTTCGGTAAAGTCACGTAGAAGGGAAATATTAAAATAATACAAATATAAAACAATAAAAAATTATCACGACGTTTCGACTGCAACACAAGCAATCATCATCAGGTGTGAAATCCACAGCAAGAAAAAAAAATCCGCAGCAAAAGAGTATGAATTCCTGCAGTCACGAAAGCTTTAAGTCAAGATCTATATAGTTCTTGACCTTTGTTTCGTAGATAAATGTTCATCAAACATGCATTAGCAATTGTGTTAACTCAGTAAGCTGTGTGATATGTACATGTCAGTATATCGGTTACCTGAGCATGTACTGTACCCTATACATGTCTCGTGACGTATCTACTGGTAGTGAAGATATGGTGAGCATTTAACGTAGTTCATCAAACTTCAACAAATGGTTGTGGAAATGTGGTTCGTATTGGGTCAGTTGACGCCAATGATGTATTTAGTTAAAACACAAAAAAACATAACTGGTTGCGCTTGATAGGCCAGGATGGAGGAGACGAGCAAGTTGATCGAGACGGCAATTAAAGTGGTCTCCGTGGGTCTGGCCACCAAAGAGAATACCTCGTGCGAGGTACGATATCCTCCCTCCTTACTCACGAAATTGCTATCCGCGATTTGGGATATTCGCAAATCGCATCTGGAACTCTGCACGACTGAAGCAAGAGAGAAAGAGAGAGATAAAAGACAGTGATGGGATAAAGTGATGAGCTAAAGTGATAAAATCATCGTTACTGCATACTTATACTGCTCAGCATCATCATAATATGAGGCAAGAATATTATGGAACTATTATTTAATAATTCAATATTTGTTATTTACTGTATGTTTATTATGAGCACATTTTTTTGTGTGTTGTGATAATTGTTACGTATTTAAAGCGTATTTACGTATTCATTTCAAGTCGTTCATTAAAAAGGTAGGTTTCCGTAGGCCAATATCGTTGTCTGCTAACTTTGCTATTCACAAGCATCTCCGGAACGTTTCCCTTGCGATTAACGAGGGGATACTGTCGTCTTCTTTCTTACCCATGGCTGATGTAGATGCAGAGCAACAACGACAATGTCACATTCACGTGATCGGGCAAGGCGGGCATTACGTCGTTATGTGTTGCCTGGTCCGTTCTAGATGACCACAGTGACACACTGGAGCGTTTTTATCTTCCGTTTGCACATCAGCGTGTCCGTATCTGCCACGGTTTGTGCGGACACAATTTAGGGTGGACCATGAGCTTCGTGGAAGATCAAACCCAGGGATCTTCTCAAGGTGTTTGCTTGCGAGTTCTTTTCAAGTCCATTCAGTTGTCCAAGCTTAATCGGGATTGAATGAATACTGTAGTGGGAAACTATTACAGGCAGAACTTGGAGGTCGTGCATCTTGGGAACAGGTAAAGTAAAAAAACATATCCATGAGGTAAATCACTCCTCACTGGCTATACATGGAACAGAACACGTATTGATCATGTACGGTATTACATATTTTCAAGCTAATTTAACAATGAAGACCACTTGGTTGAACAATGCATCAGTGAGTGAACAATTAGATTACATCAAGAAAAATGGGAGAGCGAAAGGCAGGGGGAGTACTCGACTAAGTGAGCGAGGGCATGAGTGGAAGCGATATTATTGGAAGAGTGGCAATGGGAAGATATAGAATATGATGAGTGAGAAGGCTGTCAGGGAGAGTGGGGGTTGAGTGGATGGAAGGCGGGCGTGGGAGCATCACGTGGGTTTTGAGTGAGTGATGGCTGCAGGGAAGGTTGCTCAGTGGTAGAGGGTTTCGGCTAGCAGTCGGAAGGTTGCGAGTTCAAATCCTGGTCGGGGTCAACTCAGCCCATCATCTCACCTGGGTCAATATAAGTGAGTACCACTTTGTGGGGGAGTCAACAGTAGTGTCCTGTGGATATAAACTCTTCCCTGCCATATGAATATGGAATTTCTACCACGGGCTCAGGGCTGTAAATACAAGATGAGCATATACTCAATATGTATTTGAGGAAGAAATCACTATGATGGGTGCAGAAGGGAGGGGATGCAGATGGAAGGAATTGGTCCCATAAGCGATGGAATGTAGGTGCGGGGCATAGTGGAGCTTAATTTGCCTAAAGTTTGTGCATCTTGATTGTCCATACCAGAATCAACAGGATTTTTTTAAATTCTTTACAGTCACGTCAGATTGTGAGTTTGGCATTGGTGCCGTAAGTGTACAGTAGTGCACTGATGTTTAGTTATTTCGGTGTGTAAGGTTAGGTCGTCACCTTGATTCAACGAGGTGAGAACCCAATGACACCGCAAGTATCTCTTACGAGGATTACCTGGGTCAACACGTGATACCAAAACCAAGTATTACACTCAAGTCTCATCTGCACTGTTTGTACCATTTAAATAGTATCATTTGTGCTGATATATCTTATCTATATTGTCTATCTTGTTCATAGTATATGTCATGGGTATTCTGTATGACTCAATGTTTTTCATGTGCATCACAATTTGCATCGTAATTTTTTAAATATATATTGTTGGTCTCATTTGTATGGTCCAATTAATATGTTCTACACGAGTATACATGTTAACTCTGGAAAATGTACTTGGGGTCAGAGCAGGAATCAAACCCCTGAGTGCAAACTTGCTGGGTTAACAGATAACATCATGCCTTGTTAATTGTCTCCTGGTCCTTTTTTGGGGCTGATGAATCACCTGAGAAATGAAGTCCTGTGTCTACACCTATGTGTGGGTTATTCCTATGTGAATGATCACCTGCCAATCTTGGGCATTGAGCAGAGCAGCTGTTTATTGGCAATCCCAACACAGTTAACTGAAGTTTTTTTTCTTTAACAAAACAAAAGCGCCAAACAATTACGAAGATGGATCACTGTTGAAGAGAAAACACTTTCTTTATAACTTTATGGATAAAGATCGAGATGTTAAGATCGATAACTTGCGTAAGTTGGAAACGTTTTTTTCTTTTTCAGATCACGGAGAGATACGACTCCAAGTGATTTTCTGACACCTGTACACGTAGAAAATATTTGATTTAAGGAGATGATTAAATGTTTGACATCATATGTATATGCCAGTCATAAAAATAGCAATGGCCTTGCCTTCAATTCGTTCTTCATGTTTTTATTTGTAATGTGGAATTATATGTTTTTAAATCACATGTTCTGTCAAGTGTGTCCACTGGGATGAGCAAACTTCTATATTTTATCCTATTTTGAATGCCTCAATTAAAATGCAAATGCCTGAACCTAACAGGATGTACGAATGAGACAGCAAGCAAATTGAAATTAATGCAAGCAAATGGGAAACATGACTATATGCTATAATTGTCATAATTATTATGATCATCTGCCATGATCTACCAACTGCTGGATGGATGAAGGCCTCCACACACCGGCACCATCCCCCATCATGGTCCTGCAATGCCACGATCCATCTTGCTCCTGCATGAGCTGATATCATCAGTCCATCTCTGGAGCAAATGCACTCTTGGGTATGTTTCTCGTTTGGCTGCCATGCCGTCATCAGTTTCGTCCATCGGCCATAATCTCTTCTCGTGATGTGTCCTGCCCAAGCCCATAAACTTTCTTCATCAGCTAATATGATGTGTTTAATTTTTGTCTGTTCTCTGACCCATGGATTTCTCTTTTCTGTCTCAGTGTTATTCCCAACATTTATTTTTCTGTGTGTGTACTGTTTCTTTATCACTGTTCACGTTTCTGATCCCTATGTCAAGGCAGGCAATGTGCACGAAATTAAAACAAAAAGTTGAGCTCTTTCCTCGAAACATAATACAAATTGGCACCAGTAATAAGTAATTGTTACATTGCGCAAGCATTGTATTCCTATGTGAATGAGGCATTCAAAATAGGATAAAATATAGAAGTGCGCAAGCATTGTAACAAGAAGTGGAAACACTTCAATAACCAAGCCACCAAAAAAATGCATGTATAAGTGCACACGCAAATGAATGGCAAACTCGGGGGGGAGAGGTCAGCCTTGTCACGGGAAACCTCATTTTCCTCCTTGGGCCACCCAAAGCTTCATACAGCCTTGAAGGGTGCCCCATTTCTGACTCGTGCGATCCAGTGAACCGGAATCGCATGATCATGCATGTGATTATGAGCATCTGACCCAGGCTCCTGTCCATGCGCATTTCAGTTGAGATCTGTCCAAAACGTCAACAGCGAAACAAACCACTGAGAGTGCACAATAACTCAACCGGTGCCAAACAAATCACAAAGTGCATAAACAGTAGCACCACAAACAAGCGCACACAATGTGACCTGTTTCAAACGCAGGTCATTGCGGCCATTGCTGTGGCAAGAATAAAAAACCTGCGGAAGAGGGAGGGAGACTCTCTGTGGTGGCGTCTGTGTTAGCATAACGATGTTTATATACAACATGAGTAGTTATAACATATGAAGAGCAGCGCAAATCTACCAAGGAAGGACGTGTGGCTGCACCTCAGAGCTCTACATCCTCCCTGACCTGTCCAGTGTGCCACAGGGAATTCCGGGCTCGGATTGGCCTCTTCAGCCATCTGCGCACTCATCAAAACCCAACAAAATGACAAACGTGCCATGGTCATCATCAACTTTGATGGACGAACAAGAAGAAGAAGTTATAACATATGTTATATATAAGTTGTTATAACATATGTTGTAACTACTCATATAGATACCATCATATAGCTAATGCTACGTTACAAAAGCAGTAGAAAGGGAAAACAAAAGCCCTGGAGATTGGCAGGCCACCACAGACACCGCCTTGTATGGTGGAATGATGGCTTCCCACAAAGCAACTCGAGATTTTTCCCACAGGCCACGCGATTCCACAAAATGACAGCACATATTTATAGATATTTGTGGAAACGTTCCACCATTGTTGGTAATGCCCCACATCCACCTACTTTTGGCCAATTTGTAATTCCGGCATGAGTGGTGAAAGAATGGGTGTGTTTTTGTGCATGTGAATTACAGTTTGGGAACTCGGCCCAATATTATATTTAAAAAAATGTATAACGGATTCACCAAATAGTGTTCGAGTGGTACTCAAAAGACAACATTATTCAGCCCCTTTTTCTCTAACATGCATTTTGGTTCAATCTTGTTCTTGAAGACATATTGTTTGTGATCAAGCAGTCATTTTTGCTCCTTTCATGCTCCTTTCATGTTCCCAATGTTAACGCTGACATTTTCAATCACATTTATTTACTGTTTTCTATTCTAATGCTATTCCAAGTTTTAAAATGTTGTGTGTAGTTTATCTTTTGTTTGTAATTTCCACCCCTTTACATATAACGCTCCTTTTCGTAAATATGTTGAGTGGTTTCAGGTAGCTTTTTTTACTTTGCCCCCTCACTTTCACATAAATATAAATTAACAACTATAAATAATAATTTATCAATAAAAAAAATCACTCAGTTAAAACAAGTATTTAGATATTTGACTAATTCCTTAAATGGGTGATTTGCACTGGAGTACATGGAGAGAATATTCATATGATGGGGATAACATTTAAATGACTGCAAATATGGAATAATTCATGTTTGATATAATATTGTCATCTCCTTGCCACCTCATAGGCCACACGTTTTGGAATCATGCCCACTGAAAGAACCCACCATGCTTCACCAACGGGGAGACCATACAGCCCTGGATCACAGGTGTGAACCATCATAATTACACGCACATACTCTGTAGTATTCAGGACAGGCAAACCTCGTATATGTGTGTTGGTACTGTCCTGAACACTTAATGAGGCAAGACATTCCATTGTTCAGCAAATCCTCAATGCAATGCTTTGGATTATGATTGATAATATACACATAAAGAACATTGTGTATCATTGCACATTGAGTTGGCGAGTCAACCATTAGAGTACTCTATAATGAATATCCTGTTTATGCCAAAAACACGCAATGCTTATTTTATGAGATATGTGACATCCGCACCAATAATTCACTATATAACACGATTTTTGTTCCTGGGTAGTAAGTGTTATTTTCTAATTAAATATGGCTCAAAAGTATAGAAAATGGCTATTATTCCCCACAAACTTTGCTTTGTACTCTAGAACAAATAATTAATCAATTTGTTACAGTGTTATTAATGGAGTGGATTATTAACTTTGCTTTTGTGTCCTGGTCAAGTTTGTTGGGAATAATAGTCATTTTCCATAGTTTTAAGGCATAAGCAATTAGAAAATAACACTTACTATCCAGGAACAAAAAAATATATTTGGTACGTAGTATATCATTGTCGCTCCAATTTCATGTGTGTCACATTCACGGTATTGTTATACTATTTTTTAAAATTCTTAGTGTGTAATGCAATGCCGAATTTTCAATATGTGATGTTAATTGTTACACGTGTTTAATTGGTCACAGGTCTTCCAGGGACATGGCCAATTAAAAATGCTGGTAATTCGTTACAGATTTATGGACATATGGGATGATCACATTCTTTAGAATAATCCATCATTAAAACAAACATGACATTTTTTTACGTGGTAGCTTATGAAACATCTTCCTAGTCATCTTCTTGGTTCTTTCGGTAAAGTCACGTAGAAGGGAAATAATCAAATAAAATAATAAAAATTAAACATAATAAAATAATTCTCACGACGTTGTTTTACTTATTTTATTATTTCCCTTCTACGTGACTTTACCGATAGAACCAAGAAGATGAATCCCTGCAGTCACGAAAGCTTTAAATCGAAATCTTCCTAGTCTCCGTATAAATAAACGTTCGTGCAATATTTTGAGAAAATGTGTGCACAACGAAGTCAGCATCAATTCGGACAACAAGCTCAAATATGAATGACATTCGTTAAAAACTGATGCTATTTTTTATTTAGAATACATCAATGCATTGAATATGCATGCCCCCTGAAGGGCCTTTTTTATATATAATATAAACGTAGAAGTTCTTGGCTCTGATACTTGTTGCCTATAAATTATGGAAATGCATCAATATTTGCAATGCACATCACTATTAGGATGATATTAATGGTATGTATTTGACATTTACCTGTTTAGAAGTATTTCTGAAGAATAAAGCATAGTTCATATCATTAGGAATTAATATAAAGTGAAATAAATACAGGAATAAAATGTTATTGAAACATGTTATAAATCAATATTTTCTATTGTCGATGAACTTCATCGATTTATTACAACAATATCAATTGAAAAAATATAACCCTGCATGCAATATGTCATTAGCTTGATATGTTAGAAATCAGCTTAAGAACATCTAGAAAGTTGTTAAAACTGTTTTTTTTCTTTCTGAAAACGAAAATTTTGGCTTTATTATTCACCCTCATATTCTTCTTTAATTCCATTTATTCAGCACAGGAGAGCCTCATTGAGCCTGAACTCTCTTTTTCAGAAAGCTGCTTGCCAAGTCTTCACAAAAAGGTGTCAATGTTGCTTGTTTGTAATCCCAATTCAGTCATTTTGCAGGTCATTTTTCAGAACTGGGATTATTTGAGACCAATACCCGTTACATTGTACGTGTGTTTTTTTTGGTTTGGGATGAAACCGTTAAACCTGGAGGATACCGATGCAGAACAAGGAGAGAAGTCGATACAGGAAGGCACCTGTGTTGGGAATTGAACCCAGGTCCGTCTTGCTATGGATATGCAAGTGTCACCACGGTGCCGTCCTGCTCCCCATATGCAATTAGATACAGATCTAGAAGCACTTCAAATTACTGTGAATGGAATTACCCTAAACTAACATTTGAGTATTTACTTCTGTATTTAGAACGCTAATAATCATTGCAAGAACAATGTGAGCCTAGTGAAGCAGATCCTTTTTAATGTTGAAAACTTCCAGCGCATTTGATATAGACGAACCAATGCAAATACAATTCACCCAATATACTCACACTGTTAACTTATAATAGAGTGCATATCTTAATCAATAGGCCCAATCTTAATATTCAAGACAAACTCTTGAGGTGGAAAATAAAAATGTTATTATTAATGGGAATAGAAACCATGGTGAGACTAGGAGCAAGAGTGCATTTTATTAGTACTGCATCTTATAGATAAAATAACATCCTTTCTTTTTATTTCAACAAAACATTCACGTGTAATACTTTCTACCAACCTTATAAATTAAACATTACACATGCGAGTGTGGGAGTGATATGTGATCATTAAAAACTTCCATAACAGTTACAACAATAACTGATGCTGCCAAAGTCAAATGACCTAACTTTAGGCCGTTTAGGATTATAGTCGTCTGGCACAAAACAAATCAACAGTCCAGAGACTAAGTTTATGAGCCAAACTATCTGTAATAGGAAACTGCGTGCCGACATATAAATATACTGTACTCTTAGGTTTTTTCGGTAAAGTCACGTAGGTAAAAATAAATAAGAAAAATAGAAATAATAATAGAAATAAAATAATAAATCACGACGTTTCGGAGGCAACACAAGGCTCCGTCAGCAGGTGGGACCGTCACAGCTAAAATTTACTGTATCAAGTGAGGTAAAATTCCAAGAGACAAGCTCTTAAATACAAGTTAAGGGGGAGGGGGCTTATCTGAATGTGGTAGCCAGTGAATGGAACATGTTGGGGGGGTGGGCGGGGCTAAAAGAGAACAATCAGTACCTCGACTTGGGGTTGTAACCGGTGTTGGCTGACAATCCAAATACAAAAAAGGCAGTACTGTTAAACGCTGGGGATGTCAACACTCGGTAAAGTAGAAGTTATATTTATTTTTTGAATAGAATATTTATTTTTACCTACGTGACTTTACCGAAAAAGCCTAAGAGTATGAATCCTTGCAGTCACGAAAGCTTCAAATCTAGAAATATACTGTACACTACTGGCACAAAAATAGATGTTTTTCTTTAAAACACGTTTGCATTTGTTTTTCTACACTTCATGCTGGTTGCTGGTATCCCATGGGGTTTTTTATCCTGTTCATAGGAAAAAGTTAATCTCTGTTGGAGTTGTCTTTCCTTTTCATGATAAGACAAGACTCAGGTTTATTTTTTATGCATTTTCTCCCCAGTGTACAGGCACCCAGCTGAGTGATGTTATCGATTATTTTTACCTTGTAAACCTATAACCATGGTTCAAAATGATTGCTGCTTGCTATACTATATATTTACCTGAACATTATTTAATTCAGATATAATGTTTTACAAATTGCTAAAAAGGTTATGTAACAAAACGAAATAAACGTTTTCTCCAAAAGCAGAATTAATTTACTATGTTGAGTTGTTGTCTTTTTCCCAAATTTGTTCCAATTGTGTTTTTGGCATCATCCAATGAGATGAAGCCAGATGTCTTTTTAAAACTCTTGCAGAGTAGGGCATCAACCCGAGTTACAGAATGGCCACAGAAGAGGTGGCTCAGAGGTCAGAGTGCTGAGCTGGCATCACTAACATCCTCTGTTTTAATCCAGGCAGCTGCCTATGATTAAACTGGGTTCTAAATTGTATAAAGTTGATAGTCTTAGCCCAGTAACAAATGATGGCACACACAAATAAAGAACATCACGTGAAATTTGTTTTTGTGCATAATTTTGCCAAATCCCAGCTCTGAAAAACAAATCAGTTTGGCTTTTATGCAATGCAAATTAATCTCTGTAGCAGGGTGGTTGGGCAGGAAAGTGCTGTCCTGTGGTGTGGATAAGAGGTCATTTGCAGTGATTTCTGAAGCAGTTCTGCAAAATCTCCTTCTGTGGCCCATTCTCTAATGGGAAAATCCACAGCTCTGAAATAATTATGAATGGATCATTCTTCTCTTGACATGAAGTCAAGAGCACAATTGGGAGATAACTGTGGGAAAAAGACAAAATTATAGCAATGAAAGGTATCGCCCACCATGGAAATTATTGTACAAAGAAATCTCTGGAACTCCTGCATGTGTCTTCTTATCCACATATAGAACATATAATACTGATGTACATCGCATGGTGGAAACACGTGGGCTTTTTCACACAACTGTGAATTTTCTGTATTAAGTAAAACAAAACTGATTTAACATTACGTTTTTTGTTGTTATTGCAGTCACTATTGACTGGGTTGAGACCATCAACTAACTACACTTGAGACCCAGGATTTCAGTCGTGCCGGCTGAGTGCTCTGACCCTTGAGTCACCCGACCACCTTCTAATTAACCACATATTTATTGCTTTTCACATTTTTTCCATTTTACTGGAATATGGGTAGGCTGGGGCAAACCCGACAAAGCTTCATGGGGATATCTTAGAACAATTTATATTCACTTTATTACATTCACTAAGCCAGTGCCCAAAGAAGGAAAATGTCAAGACAAAAGATGTACAAACCCAGTGGAGTCATTATCACGAGTCATGGCTGCAAGGGATTAATGACCTAAATTATCACCTGCAATAGCATGGTATGGTCCCCGAATAATTAAAAATTTACTTTGTTATTCATATGCTGTATTCACATCATCTGCATTGCTAAGTGTATACTCCCATTATTGACAGAGACAAATGCTTAAACTATTCAGTTTTGATGGAAAGTATTTCCAGATAGTTGTCAAACAATATTTGAATAATATTATGGAGTAAGAGAGAGAGAGAGATGATGAGCCAGAGTATGTTTCCATGTCAGACAACTACATATAATAAATGCAAAATAGGCAATTAAATGAAAACATTCTTGCTGTATGTGTTTATAACTGTTAATTTGTGATTTGTTTCGTTGAGGAGTTGTAAAGGGAAGACATGTAGTTCCAAATGCACACCATACACGGTAACAAGGTTTTCCATTTTGAAAGTAATTATTTTAAAACGATAACTTTTGAACGACTAAAACTTTTCTTATCTGGCTCTTTGAGGTGGCTGGGCAGCTGCAGGGGATATTTCCCATGTCAGAGCACTGAGCCAACACCTCGAGACGACTCTGGGTTTGAATTTGTGAAGCCATCCATGATTTTTTTTTCATCTTGTTTTTTCGTAATTCTTTCATTTTATAAGTCTCCCTTTCAACAGATAAATAGTTTCGATGGAATTTTACCAGGTAAATTAAAGGATACAGAAATTAAATTAAACAAGTGCCTATTTGTTTCAAACATGTTTGAGTATAACACGAAATGGGACTTTTACTTATCTCATGGAATGACAAGAGCATTGAAACAGGCACCTTTGTGTGCCAGTAATGGTGGGTTACTGTGGAACATATAGTCTGCTAATGTTGCATTTTGACGAATAGTGCTAACAAAACAATAGCAATGGGATGGATAAAAGAGACAAAAATTAAATGTTCTTGAAATGTATTGGGATCTCATATTGTGACAATTTTTGACTCACTGTAAGTTATATGCCTAACATTTACCCTTGTATAAATTGTAATGTATGAATTGTTAAAGGAGAAAAACAGCAGCATATAACATGAATAAATGTCGAATTAAGTACTTGAAATTCTTTACTTAAAATTAATTGTTTACTTGAAATTAATGTTTTCACCGTGTAAAATATTAACGTGTTATTGGTGTTTAACTTTTTTTGGGATAGTTTTGATATATCTGTAGCATGCAGGCCTCTGTTCTCTCCCTCTGCATGTATCAGCATCAAGCTGCTTCAAACTGAGTTAACAGTTAAAAGAGCACAACAGGACCCTTACATATTTTCCCTCCAGTCCATCTGTGCAACACTTTGATGTATATAAAACTTTTGAATAAATATTAAAATTCACAAGTTTTCCTTTAGGGGTTTCTCTTGTTTTTGTAAAGGGTTAACGATTAAAAGAGAAGAGTCACTTAAATTGTTTATGCAGCAAAGCATAGCTGTTCAAGTACTATATAGAACGCTAATGTCACTGCCTGGTTACTGATTGTCAATGATTGGGGAAAAATGCTCTTTAGGGTTGCATTTTTGAAATACTGTATATCAGAAGAATGACATGCTGCAAATGATTGTTTCCATGACACAAGATAGCACCATTTCATATTGAATAAGAGTGGCCCAATGAACCGACTCCAGAAGTAGTTCAGCAGTGTCCCCTTTCAGGGTTGTACTCTGACAAGATGTGTTGATTTGATTACTGCATGAGTTTTGTATGGTTGTTTCATCACCTCGAGACATGATGACAACATAATCGTTTTTTTACTTCCCTGGTTATGAAGGACATTTTCATCAGAGGCCTCGTGTAATGCCTGTCTACAGTCTAATTTATGTTCATGCATTATTCACTAATTGATCATTTCTTTGCGACTCAATACTCTTGTTGAGCCAGGAAAGCCTCCCTGACTCTCATGACTCTTTCCGGAGAGACCTGCCAAGTTTAAGCAATAGGTAGGATGATTGCTATGCACATTCAAATTGAGTTGTTTGTGGATATTTTTTGTTAATGTTGCAAATGTGTTCTATGATCTCAGCACACAATTGTCTACTTTCGTGAATGATACCACAGGATCCACTGTGAAGGAGACAGCATGTAGATTTATTGACTAATACACCTGCAATATTAGCCAGGGCAGTTGCTGAATTAGAACCATCAATCTTCGCAACAAGTGGCAAACATGCTACCATGAGGCCCATCTCACTGCCAACATTAAACTTGTTCTCTGATCCATGTGTTTCTATCACTGTCAGTGTTATTCCAAGCATTCACCTCTACATGCTTTGCGCATCTATCAAATATTGTCCAATGTCCATATTTCTGACCCATATGTCATAACAGGCAATAACCATTGATTAAAACGCATGCTTCTTCAGGAAGTATTTGTATGTTGCTTTGCATTAAAGTTTAATCTCTCAAAAGCACTTCAACCTCCTCTTGTCCACCTCTTTATTAGATGATTTTAATGTCAGTCCACCTTCAATAACTCTCATAGGTATACATATTTTGCGATGTTTTCCAGTTGTGTCCCTCTGACAGATATCTCCAGTTTTCATGCAGACTTTTGATTCAAATAATTTATCTGTTGCAAATTAGAGCATATATATTTCTGGGATATCCAACTGGCTGTTTTTACTTTTTCACAATCCTCAAAATAAAGCCGCATACAAAAACGTCATTAACGTTTACATTGCAATGTAATTGCACTCACAGTTATAGCACAGTGTTCTCTATTGCAAGGCCCGCGGGCCACTGGTGGCCCCTGGTGGCCTTTAGTGCGGCCCCGACAAGACACAAATGTGAAAACACCCCTTGCAGGCAGTTTGGCGGCCTTCGCACTGATGTCTCATAGGCAAAATTGGGCCCGCCCCCTGAAAATGTGTGATGAACACTGCTATAGCAGCTAAATGAAATAATGTATATTGTTGACTAACCAATGCTTCCCTAGAGATAAAAACAAAAACAACATGAGTATATTGGTATCCAGAAGAATAGTGACCAGCATCCCAGAATACAGCCATCAGATAAAACATTGTTATCACCCACCTTTGGGAATTCCAGCTTTTACTTAGTGGGCCGACCCTCATGTCTTGTAAAAGGTCAAAACAACCACTGAAATAAACTGTTATGGGCACTTGATGGCTCTGCAAGCAGAGGACAATTCACGTAGTCAACTACATAATCAATACAGTACAAAATCACGGCTTTTTTATAGTGCATATTTAAAACATGTCTGCAAATATGTTTTATTTCGGGAGATGATGCTTTTGAAGCAGAGTGAACATCAAAAGCACAAGGACAACATTTTTTTGTAAAGCAAAATGTAAATACTGCATACCATATGCTATTCATGTTTACTATTCATTAAAACGTTTCTTATCCACATCAATAAGGGAGGGACTCATGTTGGATCCTATTATCTTTGGTAATATGCAAAAAAATGCTGATATCTGCATGGTTATTTGTGGCTAAGCACAATTAGGATTAATTTGGATTAACAGGTAATCCCTCTTATTCATGAACAAAAATGTGCATTCGACATCATTTTCTGAATTTCACCTCTTACCCCCCAAAAAATTCCTAAATAACAAGATAGATATAGGGCTGCCAGAATACCATTTCCAAGTGGCTTATCAGCAGGTAATCAGAGATAATATGATACATTTGCCGTCACATCTGGACCTCCCCTCATTGAACGTAAGGATAACAGGAATAATCAATTCACGAATCGAATTCTGTGGCAAATATTATGAAATATGGATAAGATCACAATAAGATAAGTTGAACTTCATTGTTAGCAATGCGACACCCATGCGTGTTCATTTCATTCGGTCATGAGAAAGTGTAATATCCTATAAGACGTCCCCATGCCATGTCACTCATGGGTGTTGTTTGACCACAGGTCACCGCATTGGTCATTGCGAGATTGTGAGGAGGGGTGCCCATGACTGACTCGGAGAGCTCGCCACTGATGCTAACCATGGTTTGGAATAAATCACGGGTGACCGGGTTCATAGCAACAGGGAGCTAACCACTGCACCGCCTCCTCTCCATCCACCAACCACCCCCACCACCCTCTGTTGTCCACATATGCAGTGTGTCATTAAGCGAGGGGCAATTCCTTGGTGTCTAAAAAGCAATGTGTTACAGCTCAGTCGTATATCCATCATTTATGTGGTCAGACATAGAAGCTGATTTGTGGTCAAGAAAATTACAACAAATGTCCAAAACTAAATATCGTGTGTGCGTATATATATAAGAGCGTGGTGGACAAACATTGTAAAGCTTTGGGAAAACACGGCTATCACCAGCAAATATCGATTCCAATTTCACAAGACTACAAACGTCACCTTGCTTTATACTAGGTTTAGAAAGCATCTGCAGGTGCTTCATTGATTAATTGGAATGTGGAGGCGATATATAATAATAATAATGCACCAGAGCTGGACTCTCAAGAGACCTGGTCCTCCTGGGAAGCTGTAAGTCTGTCAATTTAGCCCATCTGGTGGAGACAGCTGTAATGAATCCACCGCTATGGCATTCAATTCCCACGATTTAATACACTACCTGCACACATTAAATAGAACTGTCCATGTGTAACAAGTTGTTTCCTGCTGCCCTGTGAACTTTTGTAATTAATACACTAATGTATAGGTATATGGCAGAGATTGAGAATAAATTCTAGATTTGAAGCTTTCGTGACTGCAAGGAATCATCTTCTTAGGTTTTTTCGGTAAAGTCACGTAGAAAGTAAAATAAAATAAAAACAAAAATCACGACGTTTCGATTGCAACACAAGCAATCATCATCAGGTATAATGAAATAGCGACATAATATCATACATTGCTCTCGCTATGTATGTATCTTGTGATATCTGTCTGCTAATATGTCTGTCTATAGTTTTCTGGTTAGATATTATGTCGCTATTTCATTATACCTGATGATGATTGCTTGTGTTGCAATCGAAACGTCGTGATTTTTGTTTTTATTTTATTTTACTTTCTACGTGACTTTACCGAAAAAACCTAAGAAAATTGAGAATAAAACCTTCAAAGCTAATTTTCTAATTAGTAAAACACAATACCTAACCTAAATTCGGCAAGCAGATACTGATCCACCAGGCAAGGGTGACTATCAAATGTAATATAGTACTTATACTATTTGGTTCTTTCGGTAAAGTCACGTAGGTATAAAATTAAATCAATTAAATCACGACGTTTCGACTGCAACACAAGCAATCGTCATCAGGTGGGAAAACCACAGCAACAACTTCAAATCTAGATTGAATATAGTACTCACTTGAACAATGCAATAATATTCTTGGTTCTTTCGGTAAAGTCAGATGGACTCGTCCATTTGACCAACTGCCAAATCGCTGTCCGTGGAGCTGACGTTAAGAAAAAACCGCCACTTTTTTCAAATTTTCTTGCTGTGGATTTCACACCTAATGATGATTGCGTGTGTTGCAGTCAAAACGTCGTGATAATTTTATTGTTTTATATTTTTATTATTTTATTATTTCCCTTCTACGTGACTTTACCAAAATAACCAAGAATAGGAATCCCTGCAGTCATGAAAGCTTTAAATAATATACAAGTTCTATTCAATCCAGAACGTGCAGTTCTACTACAATAACTGATTTTACAGCGAGCCCTTGGAGCATCGTGGCTCAGGTGTTCAAAGAGACACTGGACATGATTACGTTCATATATTGATGGTTCCTGAGTTTTCAAAGTAGGTGTCACAAGGGTGCATCATGTAAATAAGACGCTCTGTTCTCCACTTAAAATGGTCACCGTGACCCACCCACAAGTCAAACCACTTACGGTCTTATTTACAAGCAGCGCTGCATATGTGATTGTTGAGTGGTGATAGAAGAGCGGAGTGGAAATCAGGGATGATGCATTCCATCATCTTCCCTTTTCTCCGTGTGGATATGCTCCATCAGCACCCGTATTATTGTGCTTTGTTGTGTTCTTTTCTGGCACTGTTCGTCTTTTGGGAGGTAGCTTTGAAGTTACAAGCAAATCAAGGGGATTCATCATGTACGTACGTACATAAATATTGAATATCAACATGAGTATATAACCTCAATCGATTACCGTTTGGTATTCGATTAAAACACATTTAACCCATCTATTAACAATGAGAATTTGTTTAATAATGCGTTTCCATCAGGCAGAAAAGAAAAGAGTAATAAAGCCATACGAACACAAATGCCAGCATTACCACCAAAATGCCATATCCGTGTTTAGAAGAAAAAAACCCGTTAGGTTAACTTAATAACGCTTAACGGGATAATGTGTTCACGTTAAATTGGTTAGAGCTCAGATTTAACTACAACAGAATTGCTGTATAAGGAATACAATGTTAATAATGCTGTGATATTGTTATGCATTCCATTTCCAAATCACTGCTCTGAAGCAACTATTTCCTTAAACCTTATCCATAATTCTGAAGATCAATTGTAAACAGTTGCTCTGCAACTATTGCAGGTCATACAGACACTTATAATTTGGTCAATGAACAGCCCTTTCGATTTAAAGCTTTCGTGACTGCAGGGATTAATCTTTTTGGTTCTTTCGGGAAAGTCACGTAGAAGGGAAATAATAAGACAGCGTCTGATGACGGCTGCTTGCGTTGTGGCCGAAACGTCGTGAGAATTGTATTTTATTATGTTTATTTTTATGATTTTATTATTTCCCTTCTACGTGACTTTACCGAAATAACCAAGAAGATGAACAGCCCTTTGTCAATCCACTGCTAGATGCAGGCCTCCCCACGCCGTGTCGGTCATGGGGGTTGTTCGACCATACTTCACTCCATTGGTCAGTTCGGGTTGGTAAAGGGAGGTGGGGCATGACAGGTTCAGATGTCACTTGACATTATTGTTAGCCATGGTCATGAATCGAACTCTGGTGGTTACCAAGTTCACAGTGCAGAGCGCTAACCCACTGCGTGACCCCCCCCCCCTTACATGCGTGCACCACAATGGCACCAATACTAATCAACGAGTCACTGAAATCCGAGGTCGATTCATGCAAATTCATCAGAAAGTGGGTGAAACTGGCCACTCTACTCCCGTTATGCATGAAAAAAAAAGTAAGAGGTCTCCACAGGAATCTAGATTTGATACACTCGTCCGGTCATTGAGCTCGGCTAATCTATTTTGAAATGTTCATGGAAAAAATGCTTTCAGGGCATGATCTGGGTAGTTATGCTAATTGTGGGAAATGTTCACTTTAATCAACACCTTTAAATTATTGAAACCATTATCTTTCATTAAGCTACTTAACAAACACATTTCTGTAATATTTAAATCAGATGATGCAATGTGAAATTAATTTGGAAGCAATGAATGTGAGATATCAATCCATATTAACATTATATCCTTAAGCATGCACCTCAGCAGTTAAATAATAATTTACCGTGTCTGCAGTGACCTTTCTTAACTTGCATAACTTTTTTTCACCAAGTAATGAATGTTCACCGTTGCACAGTACTTTCTCCAATTGATAGAATAGGCGCTTGCACCATTTGGCATGCACAAAGTGATTCCTTTCCCAGTGTGCATATTGAAACGTAAATGCACAACTGCCAAAAAGATGTGCCGATTATGTTTCTGCATAGAAATGGCCACTAATACAAGAACAAATCCACATACCCATTTTAAAGAAAGTATGTCCATTGACACTGTAGGGCAATAAAAATATAATATCTACTACCTTACACGAACGTGCCAGCATATAATAGATTACCGTATAGCTAAAATGCCTTCAAGGCAATTAAGTCAAGCAAACGAGCCATTTATTTCCGGTCTGTTGTAAGTAATAATAAAAAAAATAGATTTAGAGTTTAAAACACATTTACAACTCCAATACTAGGTATTCTGGTTAAGCACCTACCAAATTATTTCAGTGTTCCTCTGTAATGTATTGAACGTTTAAAGAAGTACACAAAGCTCTTTATTCATATTTAACCATTTTTTTTTCTTATTTTGAGCAATTTTCTATTTGTACAAAATACAATGGACGCTGCTCTCACATTTCAAATAATTGTACCTCTTCTGATGTGACAAAACATGCATTCAACAACACTGGTGGGCACTAAATCTTCCTTCTTAATTTACGTGGTGTTTTCTTTATGAAGTTGTGTCAACCGGCAGGCTGCACACCATTAGTTAAAGCAGTTTGCATTGTTTTTTCCTTACACAGAACAACGGAATGATGAGCATAGACATCTGGTTCAGTGTGCATATACAGTACCGTACAACATTTGCCAACAGCTCAAGTAGGGTTTCGTTTGTTGTCCTTTCTTTGCACTTCCAATTAGCACGATTGGCTACGAACGATGCAAAAAAAGTTCAACATACTGTGCTTACATCCCAAAATATTAAATTATTCGATTTTTTTCTACACTCGTATAATGGCAGATGGAAAAATGTTGTTTCTGAACCTCAACGCGATGTTTAGAATTGCAAATGAAATGCCTTAGGGCTAGTAAGCAAGTCGTAAATAACTGTCTTTTGAGCTGCTCAGTAAACAAAACAAGGTTCAATGATTTATGATTTATTGTATTGTGTATATTGCATTACAATTCCATCTAAATTGCCTGCGCATTAAATTAACACACGAGACCTTGCTAAAGTTTTACATTCAGTTTATGTCTGCAATAATTGACAAAGTATGACAATGCAATATATAAAACACGCATGGGCTCATGTATATGTAAAACGATCAACTGCTGCCAGTTGAGGTAATGGTATGCAGTCAAATAATGATATGACACAGTAACTTTTTTTTAGCAGATGGATAACTTTATATACTAAATCGTCACAGCATCTGAGATGGGTACGAACTGTTGATGATTTTGAATGTGCCTACCACTAGGCTGGGTGGTAACTTGGCACGATAATATGCGTACAAATGCATACAATGAGTATTACAACCCCACAAATGCAAAGTCGCACACCAAGCAAAGCTCGAAGCCAATTATGTAACGAGCTCATTTAGTGCGCGTGCCACGCAGCCCCGAGTGTTCCACCTTCAGGATGCATGGCGGATACTTGGGCCAGGAGACCACAGAGAGTCAGACAAGGTCGTAGTCACTCAACGTTTGAGATACATAGCAGTGATAAAGAACATTATTTAAAGCTTAAAGTGTAATCCGGCTGAATTGTACGCTTAACTATAACTGACGTGACACTGTAGAACTATGCTGCTGAAATAGAAAGGGATACATTGTGTCAAAAACAAGACGAGTATATATATTTTTACTCTCTTTAATTTGTGAATTAGATCTGCTTGTATGCCCAATTTCAAACATTTCAAAAAAAATCCGTTCAGAAGAAGGTCACAGCACTCAGTAAGCACAGTGTGAAATGGGTTTTCTAATGAAGGGCAAATGTTACGGAGTGGGAGCGATGGGGGTGGTCACCTCTTCTTGCCCTAGCCTTGGCTTATTTTATTTCTAGACCTCCTGGCGTTGGCGCTGCTGGTGGACCGATTCAGCAAACAATATCAGGCCACGGCATCTTGCACGTGTGAATAACAAACTGCTGTTTTCGCAAAGCTACCCCTGCGCAAATGCAGACGTGAACAGCAGGGTGTTGTGAGTTTTAATTTTCCTTACAAGCCCACTGATTTCTTTTTGCAGTCAAGCATTTATAAATGCATGTACCATGTGTCTGTATTCATGCCGTCATTTCCACATCAGTGATGAGAGTCATTGACATGTTTTTCTTACGTGAATGATAATGCACAAGCTGCATTCATGGAAAAACAATATATATATAGTACATATAAGGTGACCGGGTGGCTCAGAAGTCAGAATGCTGAGCTGCCACTGCTGAAATTATGCTTTAATTGATTAACTTGGGTTCTCAAATATATTGTAGCGAGTGGATGGACACCAGTGACACAAACAAGAATTATAATGAACTTGTTTCTGCACTTATTGGGCTCGATTTCAGTTCCGAGAATTAAAATATCAGTTCGGCTGTCATGCAGGAAACATGATTCTCATTTGCAGATCAAGTGTGGAAGTGCAGTCCTCTACTGTCAACCGGTGGCGACTTCGAGAGATCTAAAATAGCTTTCAAAATCATATCTGCTTCCGTAGGCCATTATCTTACACAACGGATTGCACACTTCTATGTGAGATATACAAATTCATTTGCTGCCTCACGAAAAGATGCCGATAGCACAATCATGATCAAATTGGGGAAACGTTCTAAAAATATTACGTAAACTATTGTATATTATAAATACATTACAGCATAAGAAAATACATTTCACTGAATTATTTATAGCACTGTGTAATGTACACTCGATAATCGATAGCGTGTTTCGGCTATACGCGGTTTGACATACAAGAATGTTAATATACAGGGTGTTTGAGAAAGATGGACCCGATTTGAAATCGCTATATCTCTGCTACCACGAACCGGCCATGAATGAAACTCTTACCACTTGAAAGGGCGGGGCATAGAGTTTCAAATGATTACCGCTAGATGCCTCTCCCAGCGCAGAAACAGCCCCTAGCCTCAGTCATTTGCAAGATGGTGACCCTGCAACACAAGGCGTTTTGCGTTCTACAGTTCAGCAAGGCTGAATCCGTAATTGCGGTGCAGCGTGCGTTTCAACGGCGTTTTGGCATTGTCAAAGAGCATTCGTCATTGGTACCGATAATTTGAGGAAACGGGCTGTTTATGTAAGGGGAAGAGCACAGTACGTTTGGGACGACTTCAACCATCGTCTCGCTGTTGTTCATAGAGCTGTTGGAGGGCACATATAGCATTTATAAAATGGATAGTAAAACTTGATAACTCATTAAACCGTTTGTCACTTTTTGTGTAATTGTAACATGTTGCCATCGTGACATATACTGCTTTGAAATTGGGTCCACTTTTTTAATTACCCTGTTTAGATAGGCTTGCGAGAGGTGGGAGTACTGCATCCGTTGGAAGGTACTAATGGTGTAAATGAATTGACGTTGAGGATTTATTTTTCATGTATTTTTAGCGTATTTTTGCGTGTGATAATGCACTCCTCAACATGCTCACTCACAACGCAAATATTTACACATTGCTGCATGCATATAGCTGTCCCCTCTTTTGAGAACATCGGTCATACGGACGTCTCGATAGCCAATCATTGATGTTTAAGTGACGGGCACGATCGTCGGGCTGGGAATTCAGTGTTTGGGGCAAGCGTGAGTCCCATGTGCGGGAAGAGTTACGCAGATGGTGCTTCAGTGTTGATGTGAAATTCAAAGAGTGAACACACAAAATGTAGAGTGACTCGGCATCCTTTATTACATTAACAAAGGGGGGTAAATTATGGAGAAATTAGTTAAAGAAGGATGGGGTGATGATTTCAGATCGAGGAACACAACCCCGATTTTTCCCTTGAGGTCTATTGTTTGCCAAACGCGGTTTTAGCCCAACGTGGAAATTTTCCAGAAACGTAACCCCCCGCGCGTTCTGCAAGGTTTTTCTCTCTCCTGGATATGAGAAAGCCAAGGAACGACAGGCATACCAGTTTTGTGACTCTCCCCTCTTGTTTTTCCACTCTCGTGATGGTCAAATTGGCGCTTAAATTCTAATTTACACTCAGGTGGCTTACAGCCAACGCTGCGCCTGTCCGCGGTGCAGAGATGAAAGTGAGGCATCATGTGTAGAGGGTGGAGTAAGTCTGGTGGCAAGGGCAGCCCTTGAGGGATGCGTCAAAGCCTTCTCTGCACACATTCGTGACCCATGCCAGGAATTTCTATATAAAAAAAAATATGTAAAGAAGAGTCCCATGGATGTTGTCATTGACAAAGCATATATATTCCTTAAAAACTAAAAATATTTTCGTAAGCATAAATTATGAAAATAAAGCTGCTAAAGATTTAAATTATGTAGTATTCAATAAATACCAAAATGCACCTTAAAAGGCTATGAATTGTGTATTTTTATTCATAAAAAATATTAGGAGAAATTCTGCTTGACATCATACGCCACCCAAATGCCAAATAGATCCCATCCAAAACAAGTGAGCATACAGTACTGCATATACAATTACACGTCAAGTTCGGTTATGTTCTGAATGTAAATGCATTATGCATGGCTACTAGTGTGACCTATTGGCCTAACACAGCTAGCCAACTGCTAAAGTATATTAACTTTATACGATTGCATGCTCAAACTGCCTGGACACTTGGTTCGCGCCTTCCTGTCCACATGGATTATCACAAGATAATTCTCATTTTAATACCAGCTATGAACGTTTGATGCTAAACTTCATGTGTATTGGAGTGTTTCAAAACTTTATTTTACACTTGGCGTTTAAATAATATAATTTAGCTAATGTTATTGCAACACGACACCGAACGGAAATACCTGTACATTTTCAAATACCATACTTAATGTTTGCATGCCTTCTATCGCTCAGACATATTTTTTTAAGTATCTTACCAACAAAATTTGTTTACGCATGTCATCAGCCATGCTCTATTCACTGCTAGATAAATGATTTTCTAAGACATCGCCATCCACTGCTTGTTGTAGATGCCAACAGTTCGAATCCAGCAGCCACCCTTGTTAGGACTATTGGTGTATTGCTCGTAAACTAATGTGCCCATCTGCTTTACAGTGACCATTAAAGATCGTGTGACCTCATTTGCAAAAGTAGGCCGTTTTGTGCCGGTGGTTTGGTTCAAATAAAAAATACCCACAAATTACTCCATTGGAATATACATGGCAATGATCGCCCCCCTACTTTTGAAAACTTGGCAGGACCCTCCTGAAAAAAGTCATGAGACTCAATTAGGCTTTACTGAGCAATCAAGCATAATAATCTAGCTCGTGCACACAAGCCGATCTCATTGCTCCACTTTCCCAGTGGAAGTCCTCTTGGACATGCTTACTGTTTTATCTGCCCCTCCATCATTAGTCTCGACCACCAGACATCACCTCTTCTAGCCACATGTCCTGCTCATGTCCCTTTTCTTTTCTTAGCAGTGCTTAAGTGGTGTCAGCTCCGTGTAATAAATAGCAAGCACGCACCTCTCCATCCTTCCTTTGCACACCGTGCAGCCTTTATTTAAGTATAGCATATATTTTCACGCAAGCTATTAACTTTACATTTTCATGTTCCGTCATTATTTTACATATTATGTAGAAATGTAGTGTGCACCCAGCAGTTGGCATTGCAGAAGTAATGGATTCTGACATTCTTTGAAAAAATAAAAGAATAACAGCAAGCACAAGCTCAGCTGTGAGATCCTAATCTGTTGCCTCCCAACGCTGCCCACCAGCAAGTGATTTGTGATGCAGCCCCTGCTAGTGCAGTCGGAGGTTTTGCCATTGAAAGGCACAGTTGGATAATCCATATGGACAGAATGGATTGCAGACCTTTGCTACTCACAAAAATAAAAAAAAAATACGCTCGCTTTAATGTCACAGCACTGCCACTTATTTAGTGTAAGTACAAAGAATGTAGTATTTTCATTCCACATAGGCAAAGCCTACTTTGAAAATGTTAAAGTTCATGTTTATTATATTACATCTTCACAAAGAAAAGTGGCTTAAATGAAGAAGAAAATGCATGCATCAAAACTTGGCTCAGACAGAAAATAGATTTGACTACACCTTTACTTTTTTAAGTATAATGTTGCCTCTTATATTTTCAGCATATATATGAAGGCAATTTTTCTAATAGTATAACATATCAAAATACATGTATGGTATACAGGCAGTCCACTTACTTAGGAACATCCAACTTACGAACATCCGCTCTTACAAACCAGTTTCCATGAGATATTTTTTTTTACATCGACTTGCGATGGACAACTCACACTTTGTGAATTGAATCGCGGAAACTATTTTGTTGAGTGGAGCGATCCTCCGTGATGTGTAATAAGTCACAGCCTCCCACCGGGAGTGAGCTTGTAGGTGAAAATTAGTGTGTGTGTGTGAAAGTGAGTGTGCGCGTGTGTGCACGTGTGCACGGGTACACGCATGTGCGGAGGGGATAGTAAGTACATTTAGTACGTACGCATGGAGGGTGGTTAACCCAAATTCGTACGCTTGCGTATGGGGGGGTCTACTGACAATGTACGTACGCATAGGAAACGGGGGGGGGGTGAAACCCATTGGCCTTCAAATGAGTTAGATAGTCCGGCGGTGGACTATCTGTTTGCTTAAATCACGTTAATATTATTAATCGTTGATCGTTTCTGCGTGGATTAAATATCGGCCGTTCTATAGGATTCGGGGGGGGGGGGGGTGCGTCAAGCGTACGTACGCAGGTGGGGGGGGGGGGTGTAAAAAGTACGGGTGCGTACAGGGTGGGGGGGGGTCAAGTTTTGACACATTTTTGCGCACCTACTCAATGGATGGCCCTTTAGCGTGCGGTGCTACCAACACGGCGACTCGAGTTAAATTCCCGCTGGCGACCAACACCAGTGACGATTAACTGAATGGATCATGTGCCTCCCATCGGTTGATTCAGCTTAACATAAGTGCCTGATATGGTGTAAAGATCGTGATTGCACTTGCCCCGAAAGTTGGTTAAGGCTATACGGGGATCGTTGTTGTGTGTGCACAATTGTGGGGGCTCGTTACGCCCATTCCAACAATCAAGTCAGCATTCGGACTCAAGGTAAGTGAAAATAAAACTGATTTTTTTTATTATTTATATTACTTTATTTTATGTTTAGTTTACTATATAGTATGTATTACATGCAAATGATCAACATTTAGTATTGATGAGTTTAACAATGTTTCCATTTTTGATGAACCATAATATATTGTGCTCTTAAATACAGTACATTGTGTTCCGACTGCCAAACCGTTACGAACTGCTCTCAGAAACGGAACCCGTACATACATTTGCCCAGATACGACAATATATATAGATTCCTCACCAAAGAGTAAATATCAGAAAAGGGAAAGGGGAATGAGCAACTCTGTCACTAGGTATAGCACTAAAACCTGAGAGACTGCCATTCGGACTCGGGGACCTGGACTCAAATCAAAACAACTTTTTGATTCACAAAAAATGCTTCCGATCAGCAGGTGATCTGCAGTTAATTGGGTCACATTGCAATCCATGCTTCGTAGGTTCCAATTATCCAATCCTATCGTAATTTTTTCACGAATAAAAATCAGATTGATCTGATAGTGAACACAACCGATGCTACACCATTATCAAGGTGAGCAACTTTACACATAGGTAACACCATCAATATGTCAATGCATTGATTTTAAGTCAAATAGTTTTTGAAGAACAGACATCGTACCATATTCCCCAGCATGTGTCTCAGTAATATGCCTGAAGCATTTTAAAAAAAACTAAGAATCGATGGCACCCCAGGAAAAGCATTTTTTTTTATTAATGCCATGCATTCTTAACTTTACCCAGTCAATATTGCATATTTCCAATTATATTTGTTCACTTCAAACAAAGCCAACGTAAATTGTAGACATAAAACGTTAATCAGATTACAATAAATACATGTATTTTTTTTATTATGCCTAATATAATTAGGAAAAAGTACGCAATATTTTTCTTGAATACATTCTTAGATTTTATTTAAATCACCAGAGCATTTTAAATACAGTATTGTTACACGTATAAAAGTTAATGCTCTTTAGAATGTATTAATTTGTACCAAATATCTCCATTGTGCTGATTTCAGTTCATATCGCGAGGGGCTACTCTCTATTGGGAGAGTTATAATTGCGGGCGATTTTCCAGACGAGTGCAGCCAAGGCACTGTCCCATCATGACCTACGCTTGCAAAATGTCACCAAGTTCTTTTCCATAAACGAGTTAGCGCACACATTATATTGGACGGTGATATATAGAGTCGCTGAGCAAAGACCCAAAGGCCTAAAGTGCCGAGCAGCCAGCAGCAAACCTCACTAAAGTTGCAATGGATAGGCGGTAACACATTTGACAGTTACGGAGAGTCACGTGCTTGAAATTACACTGCCTGAAAGAGGAACATAAATTTCAGAGAACATACACAAGTGAAAGACGTAGGAAAGACTCTTAAGAACACGAGGTGGGCTTGGGAAGAACACACCCCTTGAATTGCCGGTGGTCCAGACCAATGACAGTGTCAGCCAACGGAGGGAACACACGCGTGAATATGTCCACCATAGAGATGAAACGATCAGAGCAGCTTATGTACAGAAGGTGCTATGCATCGTAGGACTTGAAAATATGGCCACAATTTGGGGAGTCCTTTGTCCATGGCTGAAGAGTAGAATGCTCATGACTGAAGATGAGGATCGGTAGTGGCATGGCCCAGCGGTGCCATGTGCGCCGCTTGTTGCAGAGGTTCAGTTCAAATCCGGAGGGCCATCCTGGTTAACACTGCGGTTATGTTAACCATAAAATGTGATGTCTGCTTCACAGTGGACATTAAAGAACCCTGATTTTATTTTAAAAAGTAAGCCACTGTGCACCTTGTCATGCTAAATCTGCTAACTTTAAAGTATTACCTGCAAAATACTCAATTGGGATTACACGTAACAATCTTCGTCCACTACTGGAGACGGAATGAACACTTGCAGGCTGGTGCCAAGTCACCTTTTGCCAACAGGGACAGCTGCCTTTGGGAGTGCCCTTGGAATGTTTGCGAAATGATGAAAGGCGCGTTGATCTGTGGGAGGCACGTAAGTGCCATACAAATGATACAATGCTTCAATCACCTATTCTAAACCCTGGCCAGGACGTACATATTGTCCAGTGCTTGTCATGCATTCAACTTCACTGAGGTCATCTCAATGCTTCAATCTTATAGATGAACTGTCCACCCAAACACCGTGTCCCAGTTCAAAGCTGAAAGATTGCTTTATAAGCACTGTGTATCGCCTTTATTTCATACAGTATTTCCATAGTTACCATTGCTATGTATAAGAGTATTTTGTTTTTGTTCACAGTAGAGAGAGACGACTCATGCAGAGATGGTGTATCAAATAATGGCTTCTTATACGTTATGGTTTACTTCATGTCTGATATACAATAACGCTATGCTATTGTATACCTTACATAACAGCTGCAAAGTGGCACTACATTTTACAGTACATTGTATTTTTGGTTTTACTACATTGAAAACATTCAAACCTAACTCTAAACCTAACTACAGTAATTAGAATGTTATAATTAACATATTCGTATTGAACCTTTATATAGTTTGCAGGCAAATTACCACAGTAGTTTTATATGTGCAATTCAGGCATAAATTGCGCATCGATGCTTAATGTTAAAGTTGTTTAAACCACATCTAAATTGTCCACGTGTTTACAGACACTATTGTTAAAATGCTTGGCACGGTCTCAGTGCTTGCAGGAGACCGGAGAAGAATGATCTCATCCATGCACATCCTGTAGAGTGCATTGAACCACATTATAAACACCTTTTGATTATTTAGAAATGGCATGAAGAGAAAATGGATTATTAATAGTATATAGCTTCCTTTGCTAATCCTCTGTTGCACATTTTACACCACACACATAATTAAACACATATGTATTAAACTTCTTCATCCTTGTGTGAATTTTTTTTCAATCCATGTCGACACGACATTGCAAACGTCTTTTGAATTGTTGTTTTCCTGTGCTACATAGAATGACTCGGAGGATGAAAATATTTTATTTGCCAATTTCCGTCTTGCTTCAATACCTGACCTTTAATGCCATCATTGTCCTCAAAATCTGTTTATGAAGTCAAGTAAAGTACAGTAGTTGTTTACCAGAAAGCAATTTCACTGCTACAAAAACAAATAGGCTTTGTCTGCATCACATTATTGTACATATTAATAATTCAGTGAAATGTAATCACATAATATATGCTACAACGCAGTTGTATTACAGATGTAAAATTTAAATGTTCCACGTTCCTATGTTCTTCTTTCCAGATCATGAATCTCATTCACTTCTTCACCCTCACATTCTGTCTTTCGTTCCATGCTCTATTGACCTAAATCATCCTTCTGTTGAACACTACAATTCCATATTGTCTACTGCTGTGATGGACTTCACCCCTCTATTCTAGACCATCCTCGGCCCCATAGAACACAACTGTCATCGATGAGGAAAAATTATTGGTCGAGACACAAACCAAATGCAGCCTTGAGATTCCTTCGACCTTTCCATACCAGGACTGTGTTCCCCCCAGAAGCCCCATGTACAAAGGTGAATCCCAAATCAAGATGTCATCGTGGCCAAAGCTGTTGATGCCACCACACCTGTATAAAAAAAATTCTACCTTGTGCCAGATCTCACCTCTGCTGGACAGTCGACATGTGACTTTCAAGACCTGCCCCTAATGTTATCCCACTATCTGGTCTTAGGTATTCAGCTTGTTGCCAAGACTGCTGGAGACCACTCTAATACCATATATTTATAGATATATATATATCAGTGTGCTGTGAATTGTGCAGTGAATAATTCTGTATACAAACACTGATTATTATACGCATTGTATTTCCAAATAACTCTTTTCCATGGTCCTCTTGTCTGCAACGAATGATACGGCAGCCCAAATTGATCCACAGAAACCGCTACTTTAATTTCCGTCACGCTTAACTGCAAGTCACTCCAGTTATTTCGAAATGGTCATCAAAGGTACTAAGTACAGCAACGGTATAATAACCATTATTTTTTTTATCGTACGACGATGATGATGGATTGAGGATGATGACGCTAGATTGATAATCATAGGTTGAAGATGATGAAAATGTAAAAGATGATCACAATTATTCTCATATCGTTGTGTTTGCTACGCAGTCACCCACTGAGCCATTGCGTTCTCCTACTGTGTGCTCGCGTGTTCTCCCGGGAACTCTCCTGTTGTGCGCTCCCGCGTGGTGTCTCACCACGCGGAACAATTGCAGGGTAATGTAGTTGTCTCTGGGCCATCTCCTGCTTTTCGCGGTCTTCCGCAGAGGGCTTGCGCAGCCTCTTGCTGTGTACTGGTGCAGTGTCCTGTAGAGCGATCACGTGGTCTCCCGCTGTGTACGAGTGTGGTCATCTTCACTGAGTGTGGAAAAAGAGGAGAATGCGTACGGAAGGACTACAGCTGTGTTGGAGTGATGAAATCGGAACATGTGCTGGACCATAATTGGTACTAATGCTGCAGCGAGGCATTCATCCAGCAGTGGATACACATTGGCAAATAGTGATGATGATGGATAAAGAGCTGCAGATGACAGCGTAATGATGATGATGACAATTATGATACGATTATTGATAAATGCATGACTTAAATGGTGAAAAATTAATGGATAACTTGAATTCATGCATTTGTAATAAACGACTGGACCACGATGTCTGGCTCAGTGTCCTTTATTCGGTTCGTGCTGTACACCCACACGGCTGTCTTTACTCTGTAGCTTCTCCACGGTGCTGACTCCAATGTCGGCCCGATCCACAACAGCAGCCCCGCTGCTGTTTCTCTCACACAGCCCCCCTTGGCTGTACTCGCTGCAACTCCTCTCTCTCCACAGCTCTGACAGCCTCGTGCTGTCTCCCTCTCTCCCTCCGCAGCTCTGACAGCCTCGTGCTGTCTCTCTCTCTCTCCGCAGCTCCTCCTGGCAGCCACACCGCTGCCTCTAACACGCAGCCCTTCTGGCTGTCTCCTCTGCAGCTGCACACCACTCCGCAGCTTCCTCTTGTCTTCGGGGTTGGCTCCCGATGGCCGTCGGCGCCCCCCCCCTCTTCTCACTCGCCCGCGTGGCCTCACTCTTTTCCGCTCACACCCCGACTGACTTCCCCTTCCGGTTTACCCGCTTAAGGACCCGAACCTTCCACCCACGTCACATGACTCCACCCCCCGTGACGTCACATCCGGAAGGTCGCTTACGCCCGCATTACACCACCCTCCCCCGTAGAAAAATCCCAGCCGACCTCGGCTGACCAATAGCAAATCGTAATGCGGCGAACCGAGCTTCCCCCCCTAAAGGACACTAAGCATACAATGTAACAGCAAGAACAACAACAACAACGCAATTAACATCAACGAACGTACAAAAAGCATGCAATAAATACAACTGTAAGAAAAAAATAACAAGACAGCAACAATCAACGAAACGTAAGCGATTTGGAACGTGTGCGGGTCGCCGGCCCGTCCCGGACGGTCGGCGGCCCACTCGCAGAACGGGAACGCGATGAAAGTCGAGGAATGACAGGGGGTAATCCCCCTGTCGCAGCTGGAAGTCCACCGACGTCCCGTGTCCCTAAAGAGTTAGTCTTGGGCTTGTCCTGTGACCGTGCCCGCAGCTGGGTCGGAAGGGCTGCAGGGCTCGAAGGTCCCGCAAACCTGGCAGGCGTCCTCCGAGCAGGGCCCCTCGTCCCCCGCAATGTCACGGCCGGCCTGTCTGGAACAGGTACGACAGGCGCTCTAGCAAGATCAATGGACGCAGGCAGGGGAGAGTCAGCAGCAACAGACCCCGGTACAGTGGACGAGCCCGTAGCGGCCGCGACGACTCTCCGTGCCAACTTGCGCCACTGCGTGACCGAGCGACAAGGCCCCGTCGAAGGGCATGCTTTAACCACAACGTTAGGGTGGCGCAACGACGGTGATGGGTGAGGTGTAAAGCCTTGCCGAGTGTCTGGTGCGTGCCGACATGCCTGTTTCGGAGGATCTTTAGCCGACTTGACCGGTGCCGAGGCCTCCTGCTGCGGCGGAGCCGGGAAGCGGGCCCAGCAGTCTCTGGCGTAGTGGCCCCTACGCCCGCAGCGGAAACATTCGGCCTCGTTGCGCCGAAGCGCAGGCCTCGCCTCCTGACGGCCCCGTTCTGGTAGCGCCGCGCGCGGTCTCGGCCCGCCGCGTCCCGTCCATGGAGCGGAGGCGGCCGTCAGTTGTTGAGGGCCCCGGTCATCCGGAACATAGACAGCCTGCGCAGGGTTCCACCCCAGCGCATCCCCTTCTTTGACGGGCCCCCCCGTCCACGCCGTCACTTGTTTCCAGCGACGGAGGTTGAATTGCGCATCGAGACACTTAGCAGCCGTCCGGGAAGTTAGCTTCTCATGCCCACACACAGGCATGGGGATCCCTAGATCCCGAGACAGCTCCAACATTTTCCCTAATATGAGAGGCTCGAGCAGGTCCTGTGGCGTCTCAGGATAAGCTGCCATGGCCAGCTCCAGCACCGCACCCCTGAACGCCACGGGCGACTCCTCTGGTGCTCGTTGTCGTTGAGCGAATCGCCGATGCGCATCATCTGGTGGCTCATAAGCATCGGCCATTTCTTGAAAAACACCACATAAAGTTGCCTTCTTATCGGTCGTTATGGAACGGAAGAATCGGACAGATTCGTCGTCCAGGAGAGTCGGCAACACCTCCAAAGCCTCCGCATCGGTCCATCTTGCTGTGCGTACCGCCGCCAAGAAGCGGCAGGCGAACGCGCTCCAGTCCCCACCGACGGAAAATTCTTTAACCGTTGTAAGGTGGCGACTCCGACTCCTCTTCCCGCCGTCTTCCAATGGTGGTGGTTGTGATGGCAAATTCAAAATGGCGTCGGCCCACGGCGTGGCCAAGATGGCGGTTTGGCGCCACGGAGCGCGCAAAATGGCGGCCTCTTGTTGCGTGGGCAATGGCGGCGGCAGGACAGGCAACGTGGCGGCCCGCGGAGCACCAATTGCATCATCCATCGTCCCTGGCGCGACGAGATGGCATAGATGCGCCAGGACGTCCTTAAGTGCCTCCAGTTGTACCGCCATCGCTTGCCATCGTTGATCCGCGTCTGATGATGTCGACGGACCCGCCACCGTGCCAACATCCTCCACTCCCGTTCCCGTGGTCGCCTCAGCCGGGCTCTCCTCCACCACCCCAACAGGATCCGTGGTTGGAGGGAGTTCGTCGTCGTCGGACGAAGAAGCCGATGCAGGCGCCGGATTAACTTTCTTCCTCACTTGTTTCGACATGCCGTTGCACTTCCGACGACAGTGTAATAAACGACTGGACCACGATGTCTGGCTCAGTGTCCTTTATTCGGTTCGTGCTGTACACCCACACGGCTGTCTTTACTCTGTAGCTTCTCCACGGTGCTGACTCCAATGTCGGCCCGATCCACAACAGCAGCCCCGCTGCTGTTTCTCTCACACAGCCCCCCTTGGCTGTACTCGCTGCAACTCCTCTCTCTCCACAGCTCTGACAGCCTCGTGCTGTCTCCCTCTCTCCCTCCGCAGCTCTGACAGCCTCGTGCTGTCTCTCTCTCTCTCTCCGCAGCTCCTCCTGGCAGCCACACCGCTGCCTCTAACACGCAGCCCTTCTGGCTGTCTCCTCTGCAGCTGCACACCACTCCGCAGCTTCCTCTTGTCTTCGGGGTTGGCTCCCGATGGCCGTCGGCGCCCCCCCCTCTTCTCACTCGCCCGCGTGGCCTCACTCTTTTCCGCTCACACCCCGACTGACTTCCCCTTCCGGTTTACCCGCTTAAGGACCCGAACCTTCCACCCACGTCACATGACTCCACCCCCCGTGACGTCACATCCGGAAGGTCGCTTACGCCCGCATTACACATTTAACAAATAGTAAAAGCCTAGCATTACAAAAGCTCTTTGTAACCTCCTCATGTATATGCACATCAATGTCAGAGATGTACAGGATGGTCCAGATGTCTTGTGACTCCCAATGAATTAATCCCTTAACATTTTTGTTCTATCCTAAGCATTCCTGTTTTAACACCCATTAGTATATAAAAACATAAAACAACTATTTTAACAATTTATCGTTACACCGAAAAACCATGGAAAATTCCGAGATTAACAATGACACTCACATGGGATATGACGAGAGAGCGGATACGCACATCTCCCATCCCCAAATATTAACGACGCATGCCAACCATGCTTAATTGTGCAAATGTGCATGACAAGTGGTGAAAAAATAAAACTAGCCAGCCGTGCAACACGACCACTACCGTGGAGCCTTTATAGGACAATGACTAAACGGATGTGCATGTAGCTTTGGTTTTTTTAAAGCTACTGTAATGAAGAAAATATGGATGTAGAAATTATTCTCTAACCCCGTCATTAAACCTCATTTCTGTTGCGCATGTAGCAGCATTTACTGGTTTGGATTTGTGGAGGATTAATCATCCCCAGCCACTTCTTAAGCAAGCCCTTAAAATAATTAAATTCCAACTGCCTCTCCACTTAGCATTCAACCAGATGTTGGTGTAGGTTTATTTGGCCGCTATCCAACAAATCCACTTAATCAGATGTATTGGCATGTGTTTTTTTTATTCCAGTTGTGGAGGTGTCTCGTAATGCCTTCATTGAGCGTGGCTCACTGTGGATTAAACACACGACTGCTCACATTCTAAGTATCACTTATGCTCATCCACTCCATTGTCTGTGCACACCTTGCATGTCTGTCAGAGGTGATACTCATTTTATCCTGCCATCATTATGCCCTTTACACAAACTCCTGTTATCATCGCAGCACCTTTTGGCTAACCATTAAACACGGATGGTCACTGCATTACGTGCTTTTGTGGCTATCTGGAACGCTCTTATCTCTGATATTAGAAGCGACTGGAGCTATGCACTTTTAAATATAGAGTATAAAGGAATTAGTTGAGAACTGATTGTTGTGTTTAATATGTTGTCCTTCCCTCAGACCATTGATTAGCACGGTTGGATATGTACGGTGCGAAAAAAGTTCACCATACATACGAACAGCACGAATAATGAAATGTGGTTTACTTTAAATTATAATATGCTTTTAAATATAAACACAATTAACTTGATGCGCACCTTGCTGTCGTAAAAAAAAATATCGCCTTCAACTTTGAAAACAGCAGAATTCCCATGGCCGATTTCCCTACACTCAGCATGTCCCAAGAGAGAGGCACATTCATATTTCTGGCTCAAGCCGAGGACCACAGGCCTAGTGTACTACTTATATGTCATTGGCACGACCTTGTAGTTAAAGATCTAGAGACTCATGAAATCCCTGGAGTGAACAGCACAGCTGAGCCAAATACGCAAGAAAGTGTGTGTACGTGTGTTTGTGTGTGCTTGAACGGACGGACGTCTGTGTTCAGGCTTTTAGCATCTGCCACAGGTCCCACACGGCCTCACTAGCCACGGAAGATTAATTGATTGATTGGTGTCTGTATAACTATTTCTACCTAGAGTCTGAGGCTTTCCTCCTGGTCAGTATACATCCGTTTTGAGCACACTGTATGTGCATTGTGACGTAAATAGTATATTCAGAGTATGCATACACATGCAAAAATCCCAACATTTCCTCTTCATGAATAAAACCTGAACAAAATTAGTGTCACTATTAATTCTAATTCCACACTTATGCCATGCTTGTACACATTTCTTCCATGTAGTTAAGGGCCCACGAGAGCCATAAACATACAAGTGAGTGCTCCCCTGTGGCTGCTTAAGGGCATTTGCTTCAAGCCAGTCATCACTATGGAACACGCTTCCTCGCAACATCTTCATAGAACGCATTCGTTGCACTGTGACACAGAGTTTGACGAGATCACTCTCGTGCATATTAGAATGAAAATTAATTTCTGGATAACTGCTTGTGTTTAGTTCGTTGTCCTTCCTCACACCTCCAATTAGCACAGTTGGCTACGTACTGTGCGAAAGAAGTTTAACATGCATACATTTCAAAATTATTTCCTGCTCAAACGAGCATCGAGGCTGGTACTCATCACCTGCTTACAGCCCTGTGGCAGTGGTGAAAATTCCACATTTCTATGATGAGGGCGAGTGTCCATAGGACGACCACTGTTGACTTCCCTACAACGTTGTGCTCACTTTATTGACTCCTGAGGGATTATGGGTTGAGTCACTTCATATATCAGACAGTTGGGCCAAGGGCTGTTAGCAAAGCACCTATTAAGGCTAACATGGCACACGAGAAGGTCGTATGGCCAGCACCGCTCCCAACCACCTTTGTCTTCTTATTGATAAGTTTACAACACCACTGCACCATGTATTATTTTAGGCTGAATTTAACTAGGAGACCCAGGACACATTCTGATGCCACCTTCCAACTGGTGTAAGCCATGGCCAGGAATCAAACTGAAGTGGCCATGCTTCAGTGCATTAACCACTGCACCACCACTCCGCATAAGTAGTTTTAGACATACACACCTGTGCCCAAACAAAAAGTACACGTGCCAACACAAATATTCAGGCTGAAAATTCATGGTAGCGAACTGGTTAATAACAAGGGCATTTTATATTAGGACTGTACCCAGTTGAAACACTTAGGAGGCCTGATTAATGAATTTCACTGCCGTAGGCAAAAGTAATAATAAGGACCCCTCTGATTTTCCATATTATGGACACCATGTACAGCTGGGTTTATCTCTCTCGTGGAGACTACAGTCACCTGCCAAATGTGCCCTGGGTGTTAAGCTACTGTAATTGCCTATAGCACCTCTTTGTCTTAGAGCCTCACTCCAGTAGGGACCTTGTTCATGCATCGAATTGGGAATACTGCATCCCTGTGCCATCTTGAATAGTTGCATTTTATCACAACATTATTATCTAGCAAAAAGAATAATTAATTGCTTATTTTTCATACCATCCTTATGAAACACATCTCAAATCAAAAGTAAAAAAAAAAATGTAATTCGAACAGCATATTTTGCTTCCAATAATGTATTATGTATTGCAGGCAGTTAACATTTATGTACGATAAAAAAAGCACAAATGTGGATACTGTTATCGTGTACACTAATTATAATGATATATTTCCACATTTTGTACAGAGAAGAAATACGCTCAACAATTAATGCCACTTATTGGACCATCGTTAAACAATGTACTGGATGAAACAACAACTATTATTTTAACTTGCAGTCGAACTGTAGGCTGTATTCCTTTCAATTGGGTGTTTAGTAAATGCACATCAGAGTATGTATACCTATGCCAGTGATTGAGCTGGACAGGCATAACATTATGAAATAACTAGGTGGACGAAAGTGGGTTGGAGTGCTTTTGGTAAGCTTCACTTTATAATGAAACGTAACACACCATTTTGTCTGAAATCAAATGTGTTTCATCCGGGTGTACCACCAGCTATGACATGTGATTCAGAAACAAGATCATTTACAAGACGTCAATACATACTACTCTGTAGTGGTTATTGAACCATGACACAAGCAACATGTCATACACAGAAGAATCTCGCAAAGGTGGTTTTTATCAGGCATGAACAACCTGATAAAGAGGGTTCTCCTCTGGCCTATTTCTTCCTCTAGAAACGCTCCCATTGTCCAGAGGTTTAACTATTACGTCAGATGCCTGTCTTAGTAGGGCACCATGGTGGCGAGATGTTATCTCTCTCGCCTGACATGAAGGAGGTTGTGGGTTCGATCCTGACCCTCACGATGCTTGTTTGTTTGATCTCTCTCTCTCTCTGCCTGTGGTGGTTATGTCTATTTTAATCCGGGTCCTTGAATTTTGCCCTCTACATTTGGAATCGAGCATTTAGATTATTCAGCTACTATATATCACCACATGATAAAAAAAAAGCCGCATTGATTAGCTATAATTTCAAGCCAGATCACCTCTGTGAAAACACTCATAGGTCAGTCGGCTTTATTTGGTAAATAAAATGGTTTAGAATTAAAAAACATGGCTGGGCTGCTTGCAACAGCAGAAGCCAAGTATAAGAGCATTGGTATTAGTTGAAGAGCAGTGTCATTTGAACCATATAAACTCATATAAGAGTGACCAGGTAACATTTTTACATTAAGTTACTTAACTATGAAGTAAAATGCAATGTTAATGAGTGCTTTTCAATGTTTCTCCCAGCACGTGAAAAATGCAATCCCATGGATGACTATATATTTCAGATTATAAGTTAATGCTGCTTTAACAAAACACCTCAGTGTTTTGAACTGATCCATTAAATTATGTTAAAGCACCGTGTGAATAATTCGTAAAAAAGACTCATAAAATAATTTAATACCTGTTATAATAAAAGAGCAGCATGTATTGGTGCTTCAAATCAATCTCTTAAGTGTGCTATCTGAACGGAGTTTTAAGTTTATCTCTTTCATAGCAGTCAAGTGATACTATACAAATATGCATGCAATGCAGGAAATTCAAATCGCATTTGACAAACCTGATGATCCAATTTATGAAATGGCTTAAAGATACAAGTCGCCACTTTAATATTTTGTTTTTAAATTAGGGACTGAAAACCAAAATTCAAGTACGTGCATAGAAGAATGAATTTGTGCTTGAGCACGAAAGGTTTTAAATGTATAATTTACTGTAATAATCATCATTCTTAAAAGAAAATGTGGTTTATTTAATTATATGGTTTGTGTATCTTGATAAATAGTTCCTGGAAAATGTAAAATATATTCAAGGACATCTGGAAACCTCCAACCTTTTCTGTTGTAAATGCAGGTCAGACATGGACCTGACCAAATTCAAACTTCATGAAGTTTGGAAGCAAAGTGAGCCAGGAAAGAAGCTAACTTGATGGTCTGGTGCACAGACACACTATCAGGTATACTGGCAGAATTCAGCAAATGGGAAGTAGGAGTTGAAAAATTTAGGCATGGTTGAAAGACCCTGGTGCACAGAGCAAAGCAATAAACCGTGATCATCGTAAAAAGTGCTGCCATGCACTGTCTGCAATTGTGCAGCCTTGGCCCTCAAAACATCCATCCTTTATTGTGGAGGAGTGGTCATAACCTCCCATTAAATGGCCCACTAGAGTTGAACGCAATTTCATTTCGATTTAGCATCAGAATGCAACCTCCGTACAGGACAAGCAAGCAATTTTGTTCGTAGCCAGGAGATAAATTGTAGTAAAATCAATGTATTCCCAATGTTAAATAACTGACAATGTCGACTTGTTCACTGGCGTGATTTAACTTTGTTGCACTGCACCACAGTGGCGGCTCCTGCAAAATCTCTCAGGGGGGGCAAATGTCTGGATGATTGATAAGGATAAGGTCCACCCATGCAATGGATAAATTAACAGCTTAAGCATGTAAAGGCAACTTCACTTCTTTAATATTAATGAAAAATAAAGTGACTCTTACAATACATCTTGTTTGTTTCTATACTCACTATTAAAACAAACCACTCAAGTTTATTTTATTAAAGATTCCACTAGGTGGCGACAAATTATATTGTTGGATGAAACGTGCTTACGTATGATGACGTAAGCACGTATGATGACGTAAGCACGTTAGGGCGAGCCCTCCCGGAAGCCATAGCGAATGCATTGCAGCGCCCCCGTTCGAAAAAAAACATCTTTGAATGTAAGTCTATGGGACCACTCGGGGCGATTCTCAGCTGGAGGGAAATCGCCCAAAAAGAGGCGGTACTCCACAGAACGTAGCATGACGCTGATTGGACTATATCCAGAGGCACAGTGACGGCTAGCGTGACTCTGTGGTTGAATGACATTGGTGGTGCGTCGCCCAATCACCCTAATGAAGAAACCGCCCCTGCTGCACCAACTGCTCGTGTCAACGTGGAAATTAACAGGAGTTTCAGGCACGCTTGGTGAATTCCGTTTAAAGTTCAATTTTTTTTATTGTTACTTAAAGTATCAAATTACTTTTTTTAATGGCTGCATTCGAAGGGAAAATAACTGAAAGAAAAAGGCTCAAGTCAACCTGTAGTGGTAAAAAAGGGGGTTGTGCCTGTAATTGGAGATTCTCTAAAAATATCCGGCGTCAAACAGACATTGTGAACACCAATACAGTACAACTTAAATACAGTATTGAGAATTATATCAGAAATTGTATCAATGCAGGAATTGTATGGAGGTGACACGACATGTGGTACTAGTTATGACAATTATATCACTTCTGTGCATTATGTTTGCAAATGGATAGAGTTATTTTAACTGGTACAGGGAGTTGCAATGCAACGTCTTCTAGACGTTTAATATAGAAATTAAGAATCAAATTTATTCAGGCGATTTTTGGCTATTTACATTGAACCAAAGTAAATATAAATTTGCGCTCTCTTGAGTTTATAGGTACAATCTTGTGCTACTGCAAATAGTTTTAGTCACTTTTCATCATTTACGCTTACAGTGGTGATGTTTAAAGCATGCAGCCTGATGTGACAAAAGCCCATATAGGTGTATGAGTTTTCTACAGCAGTTGCATCCAAAAGGCAAGTGGATGAAGAAAATTATTTCATTTTCAAATGTATGGATAATTAAAGCAACACCAATACAAAATAATGCACTCTTTAACTGTGTCTATAAAGCACACCTGGAATATCAAAAATGCAAAGGCTGAAATTAAGTTTAACACGAAGGCTTTGGCAACCAATATTATCCAGGTTTTTGGATTCGATCGCGTAAATATAAATGTGTCATTAAACCCGCCACCACCCGACACAGCCAATTAGTATGGTTTGTCACGTAAACCCACAACATTTACAATTCGAGTACCGTGATGTTTTGCCAGTAGTCACACAACCAGTCTCCTCAGGCGACAGTCACAATTAAACCCGGCTGCCCGCTCATTATGAATGGAATGAATTTGAAAACCAAAGCTGCCCCCTCTCTCTATGTCTTGGGCTGCAGTGCAGTTAAGAAAATGCAAAGTCAAAGTGTCTCCCTCCTCAGATTTGAACTAGGGTTGTGCTCTCCTCAGACAGTGTTGGAAATTCCACACTCAATAGAATGTAAGGTTAAAATGTAACATTTGTTTTATATGGTATTCAAATATATATTACTCGTCTTTTGCCCCTCCAAGGACGGGTGTATTTCAGTAAATCTGAAACGTGCAAGCGAAAAGCAGACCGCGACGTGATATTCATTGCATCAATTCGTGTGCAATTTATAAGGCAGCGATGACACAGACTTATTTCATTTAAAGGTTATAATCTCTTGTTCATCATGACGTCATTTTTACTTCGATGTCTCAATAGCGTTACTAGTGTATTTTTCGCATTCGAATTAGTGAACATAATAACAGTATCCAAATTTGTGCTTTTTTCATAGATACATTTTAACTGCCGGCAATATATATGTAATATATTCTCAGAAGAAAAAAAGCTTGTCCTAATTTTATGTTTTACTGCTATAAAATCAGGATTACCATTAAAAAAATAAAATCAACAATGAAATGAGCACTGGGAGCACGAGGGCACATTTTAATTTGTTTATCTGTATGCAATTATGATTCGTTATGTTAACCAATGTGACAATACTTTCATTACACATGGATATACATAATAAATAAAGTGACTTTTAAAGAATCCGTGAATAATAACTGATTGTGCAACTGACACTTATCACTTTGGATGGCATATAGGTAGATGTATGTGTGATTGTAGATGAGGACAGAAAGTGGAGGATAAAGGCTGGTGATCACAGGTGGTGAATATGGTAATGACGATTGAAGGATGGTGGTAATGGTGATGACGCTGGTGGTCATTGTGGTTTCGATGTTCGTGGTGGCCAGTAGTATGTGTTGATGACAACTAAATTTCGAATAGCAATGAATAAAAAACTGGAGAGGACATTATTATTTTCAAGTTAAAGTGGAGTTGATGTGTTTTGTACATGTGTAGTGACATAAATGGAGTCACTATGGCGTTAAGCGCTAGCATATTGTCACAAGAGTAGAACTGTGCGTCTTGAGCCTTTCTTTAGCACCAGAGTAGGTATGGCATGAAAGCGGGCCCTAGGGGGTATTGTTCTGGTGACGGTCGGAGAGAGGGCAAGTAACGATGTGACAGCCTGGATGAACCCAGAGGGCACGTGACTGGGACAGGGTAGTGAGGGGACACAAAGGGTGGCTTGAGGGACACGTGGTGCTCAGTCGAGAACCTTCTGGTAAGATCTAGAAGGGGGCGTGGCCAAAGGCGGAGCGAGGCCATGCTCGGGAGCATAAAAGTAAGGTCTCGAGAGCAATCGCAGCTGTCTTCTGGAATCAGCCAGCCGTGCTACGTCTCTTCGGTCTTCGCTCTTCGGTCGTTACATCGCTGTTCAGGCAGTGCGTTACTGACTGACCCGGTTATGTAGTTACCCATTGTGATCTGAGTTACTTGTGGTCGTTATCACCTATGTCGTTATCACGTATGTTTATGCAGTTACCCTGTTGGGTTGTTAGAATAAACGTGTTGCCTCCCAGTTCAAGTGTGTGCCTCCGTAAAACCCACTACACATGTGTTTACTTTGTCCATGTATATCTAACCCATATGTTACTTTGGCAGATATAATCTAATCTCAACTAAACTTCACAGATGTATACAAAGCCCCAAAGGGTACCATCACTATTACATTGAAATAACCTAGGACAAATGCCAAGGTCAAAATGGTCAGGGAGAAATAATGTATTATTTTGCATATGAAGACTTACTTTCCCTTAGAATTAGCCTAAAGCATTTTTTTTATCAAAGGACTGAACACTGGAGTAATTGAAATTACAAGTGTGTCATGTAAGTCTTCTCGCAGCCAATATCGGTTAAATGGCAATTTTTCAGGACAAAAGAAACGGGCACAGGGAGTAGTACATTATCCATTTTTGTTAAGATTTCCATGTAAAGTGAATCCTAATAGCAGTGCTTCATATTTTAGTCACTGGAATTTTCAAGGGGGATTCACATCTCCTGGGAATGAGTCTTGAATGCATGTACTTTGATGCATTAGTAATGGGCAATTGTAAAGGGTTAGCGTTAATTTGTAGTTGTTGAAACATACCTTGATAACACTTCAGATGTTTTGATTCATTGACTCTTGCCACAAAAAATACATGCATAGAATCACGTGTCATAGTAAAGAGTATTAAATATGTAGCTGAATGTTATCTATCTTCTTTCTTCTATATATATAAAAGTAAAAAATTGTGTGTGGGTTTGTGTGTGGTCGTGCGCTAGGCTCTCCAACGGTGGGGTTTAGGTAAAAATAGCCAGGTACCATGCCGTAAGCCCTGCGGTCAGCAAGCGCTATTCCTTTTTCACATCCGTCAACTTTAAATTAGTTTAATTAGCGATTTAGTGAGATTTTTTGTGAACTTCCATTTCATTTATTTATTTATGACGTGTGCACAACCATATCAACTCACGCCCCTTTGGTGGGGGGGGGCGGCCCATGTCAAGTCGCACGCTTTCGGTGGGAGTGAGGGGGACATTTTCTTTCGCGTTAAAAATGCTATAAAAATACACTTAACGCTCAGGTAAATTCTTCACTGTGTGATGTCCCCCCCACCCCAATGCGTGCAGTTATTACTACTATACAGTCGCTAGATGCTACCACTATAGGCCATAGATATTACTGCAGAGCGACCGGGGAGATCGTGGCTGGGGGGGGGGGGGTCAGGGGTAGCAGCTCAGCCCCAGCCTGTCAAGGTGCCACCTCGGCTGGCTGGACGATCTAGGTGAGGCCGGAGGCTCTACATGGGTCTATGCCACACCACGCCACTCTGTCAGGTGAGTATTTTGTGCTATAGAGTCGATAAATACTGCTATAGAGTCTGCATGTACTACTGTAGTGATAGCAGGTACCACCACAGTCGGTATGCACTTCTGTAATCATAGCAGGTACCACCACAGTCAGTACGCACTGTTGTTAGCTTTTTAAGAGTAGTTTTGAAATATTTTTTTAAGACCCGGGCAACGCCGGGTACTTCCCGCTAGTTTAAACTAAATATTCACTGGTACAACTTTCGAGGAATGGAAGGAACAAGAGGCGAGCAATATAGAACTATGAATTTTAAATAAAAACAAGATTAAAGAATAATCTTGACTTAAAGCTTTCGTGACTGCAGGAATTCATATTCTTTGGGTCGTTTAGTAAAGATTGTTATCAATCAGAGTAACAGTCTAATTTCCGACAGCCTAAAATCAGTTCTAGCTAAAGGGCTGAATTTCGCATTCACCCCTAAACACATCCTAGTTGATGATGTCATTGCCCAGGTTGAGGTAGCCCTTAAGGGTTTGGGCCACATAACTGCAGACGTGGCAAGATCGGAAATCGCTGCAATCATTAATAACGCTAAGATACCCATTAGGGACATCAGTAAGGATGACCGCTTTGAGCTTTCCCTATTAAAAAAGAGAGATGACATTGTCATCCTCTTAGCCGACAAGGGCAATGCCACAGTCATCATGGACAAAAGCAAATACAATAACAAAATTCAGGACCTACTTAATGATGGTAGTTATGCACAAAGTAAGAGAGATCGCACCAACAGCCTCGTTACGAAAACCAATAATATCATCACCAATTCGACATCTGTAATCGAACCAACCAAACGGGTTTCCTTAAAACCCTCTTCTGTTAGACCACCCAGATTCTATGGCTTACCAAAAATCCATAAAGAGGGTACACCCCTTCGTCCTATCATCTCCACCATTGACTCATCCACCGACAAACTGGCCCGATTTCTGTCTGAGACCTTACAACCATTCACTTGAACAAACACAAGATTCAGGTTCGATTCAACACGGTACACAAAATCCATGACCTGATCCCATCTGTGAAAGATGTGATTCCTGACATGCAATACCCTGGTGTCAACAAACCAAGTTGTGTCTGCGGTAGCAGTTACATTGTGGAAACGAAACGACATGTCTCGGACCGTGTTCGCGAACACAAGGCAGATTTTAAACACAGCAGACCAAATACCTCTGCCGTTGCTGATCATTGCTTGAACGCGGTGGGCTCACATGACATTGTTTTTTTCCGTGACCAAGGTACTCTGCAAACCTTTGCGCTACCATCAAAGATTTGTTCATGAAGCCATCCAGATATATAAACACAGACATAACTTCCACCGAGAAGATGGGTATAAATTGAGCAATCATTGGAAGGACGTTATTAACAAGGTAAAGCCTTAACTGGTTGTTGATGTTTCCATCCTACCTGCTATTGTCAGCAGTTATTTCCGACTCTCTGAGTTACATTACCAATTACATTACTGAGTTAAATGTATTTACATTAACAGGCTAAATGTCTCACGAACAAAGCCAACGTTACGCCTTTTCCTCGATGTGGCAGTGGCTCTCGTTTCTTATCAGACTATAACTGGCTGTGATGTTGTTACGTGTGTGTCTCTCTGTGTGTGTCTCTCTCTGTGTTTCTCTCTCTCTCTGTGTCTCTCTGTGTGTGTGCGTCTCTCTCTCTATGTCCCTCTGTGTGTGTGCGTCTCCCTCTCTCTGTGTGTGTCTCTCTGTGTGTGTGTCTCTCTCTGTGCGTGGGTATGCCTCTTGATGTGTGTCTCTCTCTACTTCCCTCGATGTGGTGTTGTCCCTCGTTTGTTTTCCCTCGTTTTCTAACGAGCTGGATGTCTCACTAGCACAGCCACTATTACGTTGGTTCGTTTACATTGACATGCTAATCGCTCACAATACAATGGCCTCAGCTCTCGCAGCTCTCGCATCAACCCCCCCTTCCCCCCCATCCCGGTTCCCATCTTTGGATTTATCTTCTTGGTTCTTTTGGTAAAGTCACGTAGAAGGGAAGTAATAAAATAATAAAAATAAAACATAATAAAATAATTCTCACGACGTTTCGGCTACAACGCAAGCAGCCGTCTTCAGGTGAAGAATGAGACACTGCCAATCTAGGAGCTTATATATAAGCTGGGTTGGAGGTGGAAGAGCGCCTTAACAAAAAGAATGTGCATATCAAGATGAATTTAGCATATTCATGGGAAATGCGTAGGAGGTGGGCGGAGGGGTTTCAAAGTCATATTATGCCCATGCATTGTGCAGGATCAGCAGCACCAAGGGAGGGTGCAGGGAGTAGCATTAACAAAGGAAAGGAATGTTAATAGTATGTAGCTGCAGTTACTAAACAACCACGTAGAAAACTAAAGTATAAACTACATAAAAACTAAAGTATAAACTGCATAGCACCATCAGTATACTTACTATAGTCTACAATAAGCTGAGTTACTAACAGCAAGTAATACATTACAATTCTACGTCGTAAAACTTATATAATATGCTTCCATCTAAACTTTATTCTCTTACATCACACGAGCATACACCGTACTATATACTGCCATAGATAAACCCAACATTAAATTATATACTGTATTGCTATAAACCACCCTATACCTTATACATTTTAAGATAACACTATGTATTATTCTACCCACCCTAATGTGTATCACACTGCTATATGTTTACTATACAATTACGATACTATATATTACTTTGTACATTGTATTAAGCATATAAATGTTAAACTATTTGTTATTATACACTGTACCATTGACCGTCGTGTCAATGGGTGAGTCGTGGGGGGAAAACTTGCAGCGGAGCAAAGAATCCATTCCCTGGGGAGAATACAATGCCAGTGAGTGGAACGCGGTCTGAAAGTCACCGTAAACGTGAACACAATCAGTTAAGATCCGAAATGCTTTATTACGTCCTTCCAATGATTGCTAAGCCAGAATCCATCTTCTCGGTTAAAATTGTCTCTGTGTTTGTATATGTGGATCGCCTCATGAACGAATCTCTCATGATAGCCAGATGGCTTGCAGAGAACCTCTGTCTTGGAGAAGTCAATGTCATGTGAGCCCACTGAGTTGTAACAGTGATCTGCCACGGCTGAGGTGTTTGTCCTACCGTGTTTCAGGTCTGCTTTATGTTCACGGATGCGGTCCGAGATATGTCGTTTGGTTTCCCCAATGTAACTGCTACCACAGAGGCAACTTCGTTTGTAGACGCCAGGGTACTGTATGTCTGGAACCACATCTTTTACAGACGGGACCAGATCACGGATTTTATGTACTGTGTTGAATCGGACCTGGATCTTGTGTTTAATCAGGATTTTGGAGATCTTTTTTGTGACCCCAGCAATGTAGGGTAAGGTGATGGTCTTGAAAGGCTCCTCAACAGGATCCTTCTTGATGGTTGGAGTGATGGCTTTGCGGATTGTGTAGTCGGAGTAACCATTAGCCTTAAGAGCTTGGCGTACGTGTTTGAGTTCACTGGCAATGTGTTCCTGGTCGGAGATGCATTGGGTTCTATGGTATAGAGTCTTGATGAGGGAATTCTTCTGGGATGGATGGTGGTGGGAATCCGGTTATAGGTAAGCATCCGTATGGGTGGCTTTCCTGTAGACAGAGTGGCTCATTGAACCATCAGGTCTCCTTTTAATTAGGACATCCAAAAAGGGTAGCTTGCCATCTTTTTCGACTTCCATGGTGAATCTGATGGCTGGGTGTATGGAATTGATGTGGTCGAGAAATTGGTCTAGAGCAGGCCGGCCATGTGGCCAGATGACAAAAGTATCGTCTACGTACCTCTTCCATAAGGTCGGGCGTAGAGTGGCAGTCTGGATGGCGTCAGTCTCAAATTTCTCCATGAAGATGTTGGCTACAACCGGAGATAGGGGGGAGCCCATTGGGGTGCCCTCAGTTTGCTTGTAGAAAGTTCCATTCCAGGTGAAGTATGTATTGGTTAAGCAGTGTCTCACCAGGGGGGGTACCCCAACATTCAGTCCTTGATGAACCAAGTCTTCAATGATTGCGATGGTGTCAGGTACAGGAACCTTGGTGAATAAGGAAACCACATCAAAACTGACAAGCAGGTCGTCTGGGGACAGGGCAATCCCCTTGATCGTCGATACCAGGTCAGTAGAGTTTAGTACCGCAGAGGTGGTTTTTCCAGTGAAAGGCCGTAGGATTTCGGACAAAAAACGAGCCAATTTATAGGTGGGGGAGTTGATAGTAGAGACAATGGGACGAAGAGGTGTATCTTCTTTATGTATCTTTGGCAAACGTATAATCTTGGGATTTCCCACTCGCTTAGGCACAATATCTAGCCCTCGCCCTCTTGCCCGATGGGGCAACCCTCCCCTCCCCCCCTCTCGGCTCTATATGTAAGGACTTAATTCAGCAGCCTGTTTTTCTCTCCCACCTGAAGACAATTGCTTGTGTGGCGATCGAAACGCCATCATCTATTATTTCTTCAACTGACGTGATTTTACCGAAAGAACCAAAGAGTATGGTAAGACCACCTCAGCTGTACTGAACTCAGCTCACTTGGTATCGTTAATAAAGGACATATCACTATCTCCAGGTGATTTGCTCATTAGTTTCAATGTAGTCTCTTTGTTAACCAAAGTTACTGTGCCTGGCACCATTACAATCATTGAAGATTTGGTCTAACAAGGACTGAATGCTGATGTACCGACCCTGATGAGACACTGCCTTACCAACACTTACTTCACCTGAAATGAAACTTTCTACAAACAAGTAGTAGCCAATGTTTTCATTAAAAATTTGAGACAGATGCCATCCAGGCATCCACTCTACGTCCGTCCTTGTGGAAGAGGCACGTAGATGACACGTTCGTCATGTGGCCACATGGCCGACCAGCTCTGAACCAATTCCTAAACCCCATCAATTCCATACACCCAGCCATCAAATTCACCATGGAGGTGGCAAGCTACCATTCTTGGATGTTTTAATTGAAAGGAGACCAGATGGCTCAATGGGGACACTGTCTACAGGAAAGCCACCCATACAGATGCATATCTAAAACCTAACTCCCACCACCATCTTTCCCAGAAGAGTTCCCTCATCAAAACTCTACACCATAGAGTTCAATGTATTTCCGACCATCATCACATAGCCAGTGAACTGGAACACGTACACCAAGCTCTCAAGATGAATGGATATTCAAACTACACAATCCATAAAGCTATCACCCCTACCGTTGGGAAAGAACCATCTGAGGACCCAATCAAAACTATCATCTTTCCATAAATAGCAGGGGTCACCAAAAATATCTCCAAAATCATGAGCAAACACAAGATCCAGATTCGATTTAACACAGTACGTAACATTTGTAATCTGATCCCATCTGTGAAAGATGTGATCCCTGACATGCAATACCCTGGCGTCTTCAACTACTGCGGCAGTAGTTGAATTTGGGAAACTAAGCGACATGTCTCGGACCATGTTCGTGAACATAAGGCAGATCTGAAAAGACGGTAGGACCAATACCTCAGCCGTGGCTGATCATTGTTTTGATGCGGTGGGCTCACGAAATTGATTTCTCTAAGACGAAGGTACTTTTCAAACCCACTGGCTAGCAACACAGATTCGTTCATGAAGCTATCCACATATACAGACACAGACACAACTTCAATCGAGAAGATGGGTATAAACTGAGCAATCATTGGAAGGACGTTATCAACCAGTTTAAGTCATAATTGGCTGTGTAATCTTCTTGGTTCTTTCGGTAAAGTCACGTAGAAGGGAAGTAATAAAATAATAAAAATAAAACATAATAAAATAATTCTCACGACGTTTCGGCCACAATGCAAGCAGCCGTCCTCAGGTGAAACCAGGTCTGTCGAGGCGACAGCGAAAGAACCAAGAAGATTAATCCCTGTAGTCACGAAAGCTTTGAATCGAAATTTGGCTGTGTAATGTTCCCATCCAACCACCTTCTGATGTTAATTGTTATTTTCGGCTCTCTGATTTTCCATAAACAGGTTAAATTTTCCACACTAACACAGCCACCTCGCTCGCCGAGCTCGACGTTGCTGCTCTGTGATCTCCCATTAACATGCTAATCTCTTACGTTAACATAGCCACCTCCATGCCCTCATCGTTGAGGCCACTCTCCGATCTTACATTAACATGCTAATTTCTCACATTAATATCACTAGCCCCGCCTACTTCGTTTATGACCCTTGGGGTACACCCATTTTAAACCTTTAAAACAGTCTGCCTCAGCAGCTTTCCCCCTCTTTTTTCCTCCTGATGACTATCGCTTGTGTTGTGATCGAAACGTTGTAGTTTTTTGTTATTCTTTTGTTATTTTCTTTGAACCTATCAACGTGATTTTACCGAAAGACCCAAAGAATACTCAAGATAAATTAGGATTTTTTAAATTATAGATCATGAGTCGTGACATTTCATATTTTTTTTAGGGGGAAGGAGGTGGAATGTAACCACTATGTGTCACGATGAAACTTTTCAATACTAATTATTAATACACATTATGTATTATTTACACCAGTTTATTAACATAATGCAAATAACCTCAATATACTGTCTGATTATACATTTATATAATATTCTGTTCATCCGGGAAAAATCAAGATTTTTTTTTAATCATGGGATAATTTTATATGTTTGGCTATTCTTTAAAGGATTTTTCACATGTGACAGGAAACAGAACTGCCTGGAGAATACCTATAAAATAGAGGTGAACACTCAAATGCCATGCAGATGGGGAAGATAACTACTACCTCAACTGTTTTCAAATGGTCTTGAAGACACAGATTTTCACATTTATATTTTCTTTGATAATTCACTCTCTTCATGAAGCTGAATAACATTGATTTTAAATTATGTACAACTTGTTGTGAGGCAAACAGTAAACTACTCATCACCCAAGAAGATTAAGCTAGAATATTACAATTAGAGCTACTGGACATCTGTACAAAAATTGTTATATAGCGCATCCGATTCCTCCAGTATTAATAAATATTCGGATTCTTAAATAAATAAAACATATTCTGATATCAGTGGATTCAGTTAATTAATCGATTAAATGTATCATCCAATGCCTTCTTTGTGGTTGATTACTCAGGCTCATTTTCAAATTGTGGTCTGCCAAGTCCTGGCTCTGGACTACAGGAAATCCGAATAAGCTACACTCCACGTAACATGGCTGCTGACGTCGATGACATCACAAAGCTCAACCCATCAGCTCCCATCAAGGGCGACACGTAGGAACAGACTTGAGAGTTTATTTTCCAACAAATTGTGTTGGCCCGATTAGTCGAGTTATTCAACTTATCATTGGAAGAGTAATTCGATAAGAAAAATCATAGAATAACCCATAGGAATAACTAGTAGAGCAGTATTTGAAATTGTAAACATGCTTTACCTATTTACTCCTTATTAACTGCCTTTACAAAATCCCCCACTCATTAAGCTTGCTCATTTATTTCTCTGTGTAAAAATCTGGTTTCATCTAACTCAAAACCTCTATTATGGATGATGTTGGTCGCGAAAGCCTACGTGTTAAACTAAAAAATAAATAGTTTACAAGTTTAATTTTACATTTTTTTTTATTCATACCCAACTTTATAAATTAGCGCCCAAAATGTTAACAGATGGAGTGTATAACAAGGTCTCTGTTTTTGGTCTTGTATTTGATTATTTGATGTTTTCCCTTAATGCATTGCCAAGATGCAACAACTCATTAACAGTTTTGTCCTGGTAGTAGCATGGGGGTCATGTGCCATTCCTGATGTGATGGTACATTTTGAATAAGCATTAATATGAAAATGACACAACTTAGTAAATAATAAATGCTTTGAAATACTTATTACACTGGGTATTTTAGGTCATGTTTGCAATAGATATAATTTTATGAGGGTGTGTTTTCCTATATTACATATCAGAACATAGTTGAAAATGTGGAACTAGATTTACGTGGATTTTAAGAATGTATATCAAATTTTGAAACCAAAACCACAAAATAAAAAAATACACAAATGGCTTCATTAATGTACGTGCATTAATATGAATGCACATGTTTTTCTTTTTACAGACAGTGAAATATAAAGCTGGAGAATTCAAAAGGTAGACAGACTAGAGATACAGCTACTAATACCGTGGGTGTATCTCAAGATTAGTGTTGGGGGCAACACAACGCTTGGGCTAAAAGCTGGGTAAGCAGCCTAGTGAACAGAAAGGACCAACAAGGAAACAATGGGCTATTTATTAGGCATGAAACATCTGCCAGAGAGGTTTTCTTGATCAAGGATTGAATTATTAATTAAGAAGGCATGGACAGAAGAAGTGCATGGAGGATTTGTATTCATAAAAGGGGATTCGTTTCAGTGCTGTAGGGAGACCCCTAGGCAGATATGAGAGGGTCTGGCAAAACTCTGTTCAAGGGATAATTAAATATTAGTTCGGTATACGTATTAAATGGAGCTGTCAATTAGTGTGAGTACTGGAAATATGGAGTGGGACATCCCTGGGCTTCCTCTGTGGTAAAAGTCATCTCGAGATTACTTACATCAAAAGTGGCACACCATTGTCAATGGTAATTCAATTAAAATTAGAGTCTCAATCTCCAGTAAGTTCATAGCATCGTACTGGCTGGATAGTGACCAATGTAACATCAGGTCCCAGTAGAGATGACACACGTGGCATCTTTTCATTGAGCACGACTTCCATCACAGAGGCCATCAGTCCCCGCAGATGCGTTGCCGTCCCTATATTATTGACTTTACCTCGCAAACATGCCTGCAAGACGTTTGCCAAGCTTCGTGGCTGCCTGCTGTACAACAAATGCCTTCCCCATATTGGTTTGGACCAAGAACCCAAAGTGTATTAGGGACTTTGAAGGAGTCTTGTGGCAGGTCACTCGGGTAGAGGTGGACCTTACCATTCCCAAGCAGGGGGGCGGGGGGGGGCCTGTTTCGACAGCACCACATCTGGCCTTCATGGATATAGAGCATAGCCCAAGCACAATCTATTTTCACACGATCCAGCCTCACGCATGACCAGCAGCGATCATGGTGGTACAAGGCTCGCAGCCCCAGGTTTCACTCTCAAGAGACCAAGCTGCAGATTTTGGCAAAAAAATTGCTAACCCTCGGCATCAAACTTCAGGGGAAAAAATATAGACTACCACTATAAAAAAAGTAGTTTAATTGTTTGTGTGCAGCACATACTACACGCCTTCTACTGTCCATACAAGAAAACTACAAGAGTGCATGCGAAGAAGCCGGACTCATGTGCTTCCAATGACAGAGGTGGTCACGTTGTTCCTGGTTGCTTGGTCACACGAGTTGGTGGTTGCTCACCACTGCTGTTTGCGTGTACACGTTCCATAAATTGAACATCAAAGAATCGCCGAACTATGGCTATGGTGAAGCCTAAACACTTCACCGACGAGTGCGCCATCCACTCAAATCCTGGCGGTATGCTGAAATCCATACAGCGTCTACAACCTCCTTGGATTGGTTGAAGGACCTTAAAATTCAAATGTAACAGGTAACCCATTCCTGCGGAGGGAGCTGGAAGGAACGTTGGGTTGCTCGATCAATGGCCAGGGTCAATGGCGGCGTGGTGTCTTCCGCAAATATGCCCGACTGAGGGCGGGCACAAGCCGGCGTGAGTAGGTTAAACGTTGAGTTTTATAAGGGCACCACAGGGTGACCCGCCCCTCCCAACCCAGCCCCTCCCTGCACGACGGACACAATAATCCCCTGTGGGCTGGTGTAACCAGGAGGTTCCTACCAGTATAAAAACTGTCGCTCCCCCCTTCCCCGGAGGCGGCAGTGTGGGCAGCTTCCCGTCACTGGCTGGTTCTCTCCCCTCGTTTGCGGATAGTTGCGGAATTACAAGCTCTTACAAAAAAACAGTTCCACTTGCTGTGTCACATACTTGTGCGAGATATCAATTAAGTTTATTGTGGCATCCATTTGTATAGTTAAATTATGGTGCAATATCTATTCGATCGAACACAGTCATAATTGAAATGAATGTAGGATGGTGCTGTTGGTAACTGAGTTTTGGGACACGGAAGGATGCAGAAATAAGTAATAGAATAAGGGTTGTTTTCTATAATAGGGAAATTCTAATTTAAATAATTGTAAAGGCTTACATAGATGTACATGCATAACCAGTGTGCTTCAGTATACATTGTAGCAAGTCCCTCATTGAATGGAAACTATAAATAAATATATGCTTAATGAGCGTAAAGTTCCAGAGGCAATAGTACAAAGTTCTTGACCTGTATTGACATGATTGTTGCTGTTCAAAGCCCAACTTCTAAATGGTACCTGTTTTTACCATTTTTTCCGCCAACACATTCTAATTGTATTCATATAAGGGCGCAAAAATGTGCATTGTTACGTCAATGTGTATTATCTAAACTAAACACTTGAGCAGCCCCTGGCTGACAATGAACTGCCATTATTTTGATAATTACTTTATACACCAGATGGCAAATACTTACCAATTGAAACACTGGCTTTTCCAAAAGCCCATGAAATGGCAAACATGTCCACTTTGAATTTATTAAAATCAACAGTGGCCTGATGTCTAATGTCACCCTATATGCTAAACATAAAGCAAAACATTATTTTGTTACTTAAAACCAGTGGGCTGTGTCAAACCAATGTGGTAACATCGTAAACAAATGAAATGCACAATATCTAAGAAGCCTGTTGGTGTACTGGATGTATTCGATTATTCGTCATTTTGGCTGCATACAGTTACGTGAAACACGAAGCTGCTATTAACAGGAATTTATTCAGGTAAATTATCATCACTATTGAACAAATTTGAAGAACAATTTAATCCTTATTTAGGGAATATCTTTCCAAGTTTCAAATTGGTAAGTAATGCAAAGAAATTACGAGCTTTATATAGGTATACTAAAACCACCCCCACCAACAACAACTAATCACTTATGCCCACCACTAACTTTTGCATCGGTGTATGATCCAGGCACCGTCCAAAACGCCAAATGTCACAAGGCAGCTACAAAATCCCAAATAAACTCGCACTCGAACCGATCTCTCTGAGACGTGGTAATCCCCCTCCATCTGCATCAATGGTTTTGGCACGAAGTGCTTCAACATTTCCACTAAATCGACATATGGCAAATCCCCTGAGATGTGGTACTGCCAGCTCAGACAACTAGGTCGGCTTTTGCTTCCATATATGATAACATAGCTATATTATAATCGTACTGTATACTTTGTAAAATAAAATAAAATGTTGCAACAATTCCAGAGATTGCATTACTCTTCTTTGCCATTAGTATTTTCAAACATACAACTGTATAAATACAGCACTACACCACCACTTGCTTACTATGTCCATGTGTTGTTTATCTAGTTGTCTTCACATGTCCTGTCCTCTTAGGCAGATCCCATCCTTGTTAAAAATTGTTAAGTTCCCACTTTAAAGTCACCAAACTCAACACAGCAGTTAGGCAGCACACAGCAGCCAGGATACATTTGCCTCACAACCAAGTTCACAAACAAAATGGCGTTCACAAGAACTCACTCCAACAGCTCTGGACAAGCTATTTATAGTGCCCTACACAGCATCCTTAATGGATGCCTAGATAGGTATCTGAGATGTTCTTTCATATACAACTAGTAACTCGCACGTCCTTTGGACGTGATCATCAGTCCCTCCCGACGCGAAAGCCAGACAGCAAAACATTTCTTATATAGCATATAGACAGCATACAGTTGTTTACATTTAATACGGTTACTTCAGATTACTGGCAAATCATAATTTAAAGTGCGTTATACTTCAGAGTTTTTAAATGCCTTAATTTATTTCAAATTACATCAACAACCATAACAGCCATGCAATGAATGTAACAAATGTATAGCATCACAGTTTTACTATCATGCCATTATCACATATGCATACTGAAATATGTAGAGAAAAGAATTCGATATGTATGCTACACTATGCACTTTTATGAATGAATACACAGGCTGCGTGTCATCTCCATAGACTCAAAGTTCACGGATTATTGTAATGGAGGTAGGTTCACCAAGGCCGATCACACTGTCAGGTAAAAATGTCAGATCTTTGGGAAGGCAGGATGCAATTTAAATTTGCAAAATGGTAACCTTTTTTTATTGCGGTTTTGAAGGATTGGCTTGTTAATAATGGAAGTGATTCCTGAGGTCTCAACGTCCTGTGAGTAGAGCAGAGTAATTCCTGTAAGAATCATATTCCCTTTATACGTTTCTACCATGGACAAATTCTGCAGAGATCACAATTCTTCGATGGGTGATTGCTGTATACATTCATGCATGCATGCATATATACATGTGTAAATTAAATGAGTATCTGTATGTGTGTAAGTGCTCGCTAACAGCACATACACCTAACAGTCTGTTAAAGCTACACAGGGGATCTTTGTTTTGTGTATATAGCAGTAGAGTAGCGGTTAACGCGCTGCGTTACAAACTGACGATTATCTGAACTGGTCATGGGCCTCCCCTAGGTTGTCTCAGCCTCAAATGAGTACCTGGTGTGGTATATAAACATCACCACTGGGGAGACAAAGGCGGCCGGGCGTGGTGTTGGCTACCCACGACCTCGTTTGCTGTGCCAGCCTACATTAGGTGCTTGCTAACAGCACTTGCCCCAACAGTCTGTGACATGCTATACAGGGATTCTTTGTTTTTGGTTGGTGTATATAACACTTCTGGACTGATGAGGCAGGTTCTCATCAAATAGCCACACATTTAATTAATATATTTGAATTAACATGTAAATACGTATTTTATTTTATTCATGCAATATACTAAATTACTGCATTATGACTGGATTACATCCTACACAATTGATCATATTACCATTACCATGAGCCATGTTTATATTACCACTAAAACAGACTTAGACAACCATAAACAACTTTATTTTATGGACATTTATTTTCGTGTTAAAATCGGCTCTTGTCAATTACATTTATATAAATAACGTTCGAATATTTTACATAAATTACACTGTCGAACAATAAGGTTTTTTTTCTTGTGAAAATATTCAAATTTCTCTAAATATGCAATCTTAAAACGTTTACAGGAGAGGCCTCCACATATGGGCTGTCACTTATGACTACGTAATAATTAAACTATAACTAGTATTTTTATTTTACCAAATAAAGCCCAATGAGCTATATGGCTTATCATCATGTGGACATTTACAGCAGACAAATCCTCTGAACGCATTGTTTCTGAATGTGGAGGAAAAAAACCGTAAGACCCAGGAGAAAAATCCATGCGACCACGGGGAGAGAACATGCAAACTCCAAATATACAGGGTCGGTATCGAATCCGCGGCCTCATATATACCAGGTGAGGGTGTTCACATCTCGCCACCGTTTCAAGTGTGAGGGAGGGGGTCTTATTTTGAAGTGCCTATTGAGCGTCACTGTGAGAATCCAATTATTTTGTAGTTCGCATGTCTTAATTTAAGGTCCTTGAAACTTGACTAAGATTTAATATAATGCATCTACTTGGTTCTTTCAGTAAAGTCACGTAGAAGGGAAATAATAAAATAATAAAAATAAAACATAATAAAATACAATTCTCACGACGTTTCGGCCACAACGCAAGCAGCCGTCCTCAGGTGAAGAACAGGTCTGTCGGAAAGACAGCGTCTGAATGAACACCACCAAGCTTGGGAGCGTATATTTAAGCTGGATTAGAGGAGAAAGGGCGCCCTGACAAAGGAATTTGCATATCAACAGAGGAATTTAGCATATTTATGAAAAATGCAGATATGGGATTAGTCACTACTTGGGGGTCTCAAAGTCATATTATGCCCGTGCATTATGTAGGATTAGCAGCAACAAAGGGACATGCACATCACATTGCCATACATAGCATACATAAGATAGCAAACATAAGATCCAAGTCCGATTCAGTACAGTACATAAAATCCGTGATTTAATTCCATCTGTGAAGGATGTCATTCCTGACTTGCAGTACCCTGGAGTCTATAAACTGAGTTGCAGCTGTGGTGATTGTTACATTGGGGAAACGAAACATCATGTCTCTGATCGTGTCCGCGAGCACAAGTCAGATCTGAAACACGGCAAAATTGAGTCTTCCGCCATTGCCGATCATTGCTACAACGCTGTGGGTTCCCATGAGATTGTCTTTTCCGAGACCAAGGTGCTCTGCAAACCTTCTGGCTACCATCAAAGGTTTGTACACGAAGCCATCCAGATATACAAACACAGACATAACTTCCACCGTGATTATGGGTACAAACTGAGTAATCATTGGAAAAATGTTATTAACCATGCAAAAAAAAAAGATTTAACTACACATATTTGGACCATCTTATTTAACAGGTACTATTCTACTTTACCGAGTGTTGACATCCCCAGCGTTTAACAGCACTCTCCTCTCCTTTGTTGTATTTGGATTGCCAACCAACAACTCTCCTCTCCTTTTTTGTATTTGGATTGTCAACCAACATCGGGTAAAACATCAACAAGATGCACCAACTGTTCTCTTTTAGCCCCGCCCCCACCCCAACACGTTCCACTCATTGGCTTTATACACCAAACTAGCTATGGAAGGACGCCTGTACAGCACCTGTGTCATTTAGCTGCAAACTAATGACTTTACATTGCACCTCCTTCCCATGTCTTGACATTAAAGTATATATATATATTATACATCCCATCAGGCCCCACGGCCTTTTGGGAGGTGCATTTCTTTTTTTACGTACATGTGAAGAGATAAATATCGAAATGAAGATTATTACGAAGTTATTTCTTTTGGTGTACTTATATTCTCCACAACGGTGCTAATTCTTAACGTGTGTTATATATTACCTGAGCTTCAAATTCTCCAGTTTGCCTTCGAGAAGCTTTGTTAGGGGCGTTTCAACTCCACAAATCCTGTTACTGCTGCTATTTAGGATGTGGCACAAGCCACAAGGAAGGGTGGTCGGGATGCCCCTTCGCCCTGAATTCCAACAAATAGCTTTTAGGAAAGGGGTATATGGACTTCTGATGCACGCTATACATAGCTAAATCTGAAAGGATGACATGAGGGCAATTTAATTTGCCCACAGAATTGCACGCAGTTGTTTATTCATATAACTTTAATGTACTTCGTCATATAGAAGTATTCTAAAATATCTATTAATTTGGCTTTCAAAATCATATACAACTCATACGTAGAAAAATGCTAATTACGTGAACAAAAATGTTTAGAGAAATTGTTGCACCCAAATTGAATGCCAATGTGTTTGTGAATACCTTTACCTATTTCTGCTGATTGAAAAATGTTGTCAACCTCTGAACGCTGTGTTCATATATCAACATATTTTGTTGTGCCGTAACAACATTGCAGGGAGCAATTTATTTTCATTATAGTTGTTTATTTGTTTTGTATGGACCGGATGCCGAGAAAACACATGTGCGATTGTGTGTACACCACGTGCTGGCAGCTACATTGACAAAGCCATTTCTTAGTCTGATGCGATAACGAGAAATTTTTTGCGAATTACATTTTTTTCGCATTTCCCATTAAAAGGCATTTGTTCCGTGTGGAAATTAATTGGGGCAAATAGAAAACAGTGAACATCCATCAAATTTACAAATGTTTTGACAATAAAAAAACTGGACACTTGTATCTGTATAACATCTGGTACATCAAGCATTGGAAAAATTGAATGGTAGGTCCACTCAATCAGCCCTGTGAAAACGAAATGCTTCACGAGTAATTGCCAGCACATGTGAAGCTCCGAATAGACTGCTGTTAAATTTTCAGATGTTCAATATGAAGAGACGACTGTACTTCTAGGGGTTTAATTTTTTTGTTATTTATCCATCTCCAATAACGCTATTAAGGAAATTATTTTCAGTAATGGCTCATTGAAAAGCATGGCATATTTTTTTAATATATTTATAAAAGCACATGCCAATGTTCCGTTGCCGTTTCATTTTTAACTACTTGCATAAAAACTAAGTGTGCACCTTCAAACTTCTATCAAGTTAAGCATATGGCGGATAGGCCATTATCCAGCAGTGGAATGATAAATGGGCTATACGTGTATAATTGCTAACACCAAAACAACATGAAGGGTAAACTGAAAATTAATCAGTGCTGGATGGACTCTCACATTTCTCACAATTATGTGAGGCAACAATCCACCTAGCATCTGCACGAGATAATTACACTTTTTTTCCCTAAACATGTTATTTTACCAGGTAAGGTCCACTGAGCTATATAGCTATTTTGCAGAAGCGACCTGGCTATGACAAATGATTATTCAACAAAGTGACTTACTATTTTGAAATACATAGCAGCCAAGCACTCTAAGACGCATGTTTGATTCTATGAGTGGAAAGAAAACCGAAAGACCCGGGAGAAAAATCCACGTGGCCACGGGGAGAACATGCAAACTCTAAATATACAGCAGGCGTCAGGGTCGGGATCAAAACCACGACCCCCTGCATACCAGGTGAGGGAAGGTTGACTGTTCTTGATTTTCCCTTTACAGCCTGCCATGCCATTATTGTTCTTGACCATAGCCATTTTCCCTCCGAACAAGGTTTAAATGTGCATTGAACAGTACATATTTTAAGTTCATTAGAACTATAAAAAACATAATACAGGGTGTTTGAAAAAGATCGACCCAATTTCAAAGCAGTATATTTCACGATGGCAACATGTTGCAATTACACGAAACGTTACAAACGGTTTAATGAGTTATCAAGTTTTACTAATCATTTTATAAATGCTCTATGTGCCCTCCACCTGCTGTACGGACAACATCGAGACAATAGTTGAATTCGTCCCAAACGCCTCTCTTCTCACGTTTTCCTCTGTGGTGCGTGGTCGCCCTGTGCTCTTCCTCTTACATAAACAGCCTGTTTCCTTAAATTATCGGTACCAACGACGAATGCTCTTTGACATTGGCGGATCAATGCCAAAACGCAGTTGAAACGCACGCTGCACCGCAATTACGGATTCAGTCTTGCTGAACTGCAGAACGCAAAACGCCCCTTGTGTTGTGGGGTCACCATCTTGCGAATGACTGAGGCTAGGGGCTGTTTGTGCGCTGGGAGAGGCATCTCGCGGTAATCATTTGAAACTCTATGCCCCGCCCTTTCAAGTGGTAAGAGTTTCATTCATGTATACTCACCAATTACTAGATATTGAGTAAAAGGTCGTTTTCCATTCCTAAATATTAAATTCCTAAATATTAACCCATCGGCAAAAGTAGGCCAATCTGAAAAGAAATACTGGATTCTAAGCAGTGACCAACTGAGCAGTCCTTTAATAATCAAATCAGACAAGGCCAGTTGAAAACTTACACTAGCACTGGGCTTCCAGCATTCACAGCCAACAATTCCCTATTGACGCTTTAACAGCATCGATAATTCCTGACGCACTGCTTCCGCAAATGTGTCGAAGCACTCAGCCGTGAGTGCTGTATCCTATTCCTTCAGTCCGCAAAGCAATCTCGCCATCAGGGCACTTTATCAGCATCACAATCAGCAATAGACGGGAATGAGCCACGAGCCGCGTGGCTTTGTTAAAGTGAGCGACGGTCTCGTTAAAGTCAGCGATGATCCCGTGCTTAACAGCTGCCCTGCGGGGCGACTCCATCAAGGCTGTAACACCACAGCAGCCCACCCATCAAGCAACCCCCCAACCCCCACCTCCCAAGCTGCCATCAGGCGAGGTTGGGCCACAATGAATTATGGTTCTCCAATGGAACCTACATCACTGACATTGCCGAAGGTGTTAAAAGCCCAAGGGCCATAATATGGAATACGTGCAAGAGTCATGCTTGTCCATCTGACTTGTATTTGGTACAATGATTTGCCCCAAAGCCTGGGACATACCATTTTGTGTCTTCCTCAAATATAAAATTGACCAATGGACAGTGGCCACCCATCAAGGAACTCCGCTAGAGTTTAATCTTAGGTCGGTGGCAGCCTGCAGGGGCCGATGCCCCCTGCCTTCTTTCTATCTCCAACTACAACAACTCCACATGCATTTGAGTAAACATATTCTGTCCCATAGTCACGCATCACTGATTTTTGCTGACTTTGCTACATTGATGACGCAATTGTAATGACAAGAGTTGTTTTTCTTCACTCGAGTTATTTTCTTGAAAATAAAATGTGTTTCTACGTGACAAAAATTTCTCGACTCGCTTATGGAAATGTTATTGTATAAAAACAAATCACGTTTGGAATTGCTACATCAAATTTTAATATTATTCTATTTTCATAACCTGAATGATACCCTATTGAAATCGAATAATGTAACTTTTTTATATCTATTTTAGATCCTCACATAGATGTGCTAATATTTTCTGTGTTGCAACATTGCTACACACTAACACTACAGTAAATAAAAAAAACATATTTGTATATGCACACACATGGCGACATTAAAGTCTTAAGTTAATTACTTTTGTTTCAATGCATGCTAATTGCATGGCCTGCTACCATCAGGACTGCTTTAAAACAATAACATGCTTCAGCATAAACAACGCACACCCTGCATCTACAACGTTACGCTTCATTTGTCAAATAATGTTCAGCACCATTTTCCAGCTCAGACCAGATCACTGCATCTCCTCCAACAGCCATTCTGACACAGCATGTGAACACTACAAAGATACAAGGCCCCTTGAGGTGGATGCTTGAGATTGCCTGCAGTCTTACACGCAATGCCCCACTGAGACTCGTCGAGTTTCCCAGCACGGACAAGGTTTCTCTGCGTACGAGGCCTCCGCTGTGAATGGTGTGCAATAACTGTGTATCCCGAGGGTCAATGCAGTGCATAGAAGTGCACGGTTTGCTGAACTACAAAGGACCAGCGGCAATACAACTTGAATTGTACTAAAACTGGCGGTAATAGTCACATGGGTGGCATTGCCGTGTGTTAAATCTTAAAAGACAAAACTACATTTAAGCTTATACCATCTCCAAATAACTAAAATATATTTGGTTATATTCGTATTGCAACGTAACATCACAAAAGTACAACATGAATGTGTTTCTTTACTTATAAACACGTTATGCAAACTGTTACAACCCTTAACATTGTCCCATTTTTTTTTTCAGAATGTTTTTATCAATGTTCAATAATTTGTGGCGAGGTTTATAATCTACCAATCTTAAGTGCAATTAATGTGGGGGAGAAGCAAACAGTTCTCGACGATTTCCCAGATAGCCAACATAGACCCTGTAGTGATCCATATTGGCCTTCAGATTCAAATCATCCGCTCTGTACCAAAACCGCGTTGGCAACCCGAGAACGGCCGTATCGCCGAATTACACCGTAGCCATGCAGCAATCTGTTGGAATGATTTCCCCATGTGGGCGACTAAAACATTTTCGCTGGTCTAGTCAAGGAAGCCACCAAGGCCAACATCGGCTCGTTTTAGGAAGGCCCCTCACACTCACCTGTTGGTCTCCAGAAAGCAAACTTCTTTTCCGACAATTCACTGCCGATCAGAAAGAGGAGACGCCAAGAGCCTTGCTCGAGTCACTGAACTCGGCAAGAAGACAAAGGTGGCGTGAAACAGAAGTGGCGCTTGACCTCCACAAGTCAGCCCTGATGACATTGCCGGACAGCTAAGCATACATTTACGAGCTACAATCGATGTCTCACGTTTTGCCCAAGTATTTAGGGTATGGCTTGTTTTTGACAGGGTTACTATAGAAAGTGACTTCCATATGGGAGTTTGTCATGCTCATTCAGATGTTGGATTCCGCCAGTCTCAACCATTGGAAGCGGTATTACAATGGCAAATTAGGCACATAATAACACAAAAATATGATATCGGGGATATTTTGAAATCCCATTCAATGCAATAACAGGCGTTACCATAATGACACCTAAATAATTATAATAAGAATTTGTATATCTGCATGTACATTCCCAAAACTTTTGGCTGCTCTCTTTGTAAAATAATCCGCAATGGAAAGACATTTTAAAGGTCTATAGCCATTCTACCAGTCTTACCAGAGCTGATGGCTTGTCAGCACTAATCAGTGAAAAATTGCATAAAGGATTCTTTCAAGTGGCACTAATAAAAGGCATTCGGACAAAAGGTCAAGTTGGCTTAAAAACCCCATCATACACCATGAATGTTTCATGGACCACTACTTGAATATGATTGTGTTTGCATGCATACAAAACAAACTATAGTGTTGTTTATTTTGTGGAATACCATTTGAAATTTTCCATTTTGAACACACTACATGTGTGTGTCGAAAATGTACTTTTATGAAGTGTAAAAAGACAATAATATTTAGACATTTTTTATATTCATAACAGGTCAAAGGTGATTTTATAAATAAACATGATTAAGACCCACATTGCTAGAAACATATAAATTCTAATTCCCATGAAAAAATACCCATGAGGAGATGTTGAAGTATTGATATAGAACAAGTGAAGAATTTCGAGAAATCAATTCACATTTTATCCACCTGACAGACGTTGACCCGTTTAGAACGTCTAAACACTAATTAAACATAGCTTGGAGAATATTCATATAACATATTTAAAAACAGTTGCATTACCAGTTTAACTATATATTTTTTTCTTATTTATTATAATACATATCTACCCATATCGTTTATACTGTAAAACACTTCTACATATACTGCACCATAATTAATTGGAGGTGTTGCTATTTACTCGTAATATACATTTAATTGAATAAAGGGCTTAAAAGCAACAGGCTTTTTAACCTGAAATAAGAATGGGAATCACATATATCAGTAATGATAATCGGGGAAGCCTTTGGGGTGAAAAGGTGTCTAATTGTTTCTGACATTTCCATTTCTATAATCAGTTAAAGGTCAGTGTTTTTGAAATTTGCATTCACCAGCACAGCAGATGTGATCATTTTATTAAAAGTGTCATACCAACAAAATATGGCCTTTGACTCTGGCTATTACGATGCTACGTTGCTCTATTACACACAATTATGACCAACGTAGCTTAACTGACAGTTATTGAACATTACACAGTGTATTCTGCAGAAGCTTCAATTACATGCTAATTAATACATAGCTGTCAACCATTTCAGCTTGAGATGCTCACCCACTTTGGCCTTTATGTCATCGTGGGAAATGATGATGTTCATAGGTCCGTTCGTTATTATTTAAATGACTCCTAATCAGAATTATTTACTCAGCAAAAATAAAACAACAAAGTAAATGTATATACATACGTGTCTTTGCTCTACTATGTACCTGTTATTCTATGATACACTTGATGAAAATGAATGTTTGATATTTGGCCACAGACTGTAAGGCATTCTTATAGGCAGCCATTTTTAGTTAATATTTAATACATTGTATTTTTTTATGTTTTTCCAGCACAGGCCGAAAGGTCCAAAACTCCAAGAATCCAGCAACAAAGAACACCAATTACGGTGTACAAAAAAACCAAAGTTGACTTGTTTGTTTCTTGAATTGAGCAAGGTTGTAATTTTTAGGAAACGATTCAAAGGCAGGGCAATGTGAGGGAAGAGAGAGACGTGTTGTGACCTGCAGTGTGGTGGGTGAACATGCAATGTGGTGGGTGAACATGCAGTGTGGTCGGTGAACATGCAGTGTGGTCGGTGAACATGCAATGTGGACAAGCCAAAACAGTTTCTCTTGTAGATCTAGTCTTGAACATGGGTAGAACAATCAATGGAGTGAAGTAGTAATTCGATGAAGATTTAAAAATCGGTTATAATATCAAAAACATGTCTTCAGGCATATCTGGCATGTCTTAATGTATTGTGTATATATGTTCAGGATATCACAGTGTAAATGTTTTGCATTGTTTTGATTTGATAGAAGAGAATGTAAACGATTTAATGCTAACATTAATTTTAAAATAAATCACATTAAATATTTTTTTTCATGGGTTTCCCCTCAGTAACAATATACGGTATATAGGCAATTCAAAGTATATTGGTTCATATTTTGATTGTAAATGATAAATACACTATATCAAGTAAATGCATTTTTGGATTATTCATTAGCAGCAGGGTTATATTGTATATGTATTGATTCACTATAAAAGGTATCCAATAGATGGCACATGGATGGCCAGGGGTGGTTACCTGGCTCAGTCGTAGCACGTTTTGCTTTGTATTGCAGAGGTTCATTTCGAATCCAACGACCGTCTGAATTGCCTTTTAACCATCCCAAGAACTAGAATAGGAACAGGTGACAAAAAGCCTTTGTCATTCCAGAACCAACGTTTTGGAACAACCTTGTTTCCTCCCTTCACATTGTACATCGTCCTTCAAAAAATATTGTGAAGCAGAAGACTTGTGCTGGATACAGCACTAATTAGTAAATGTCATCCTTACCCGTGCATCGATAGTTCAATCTTAATGTGCAATTTTATTAAGGGATCGTGTGTTGTCTTGGTGTGGACTGGGACTGGTTTTGTTGTTGCTTTGCTGCCTTACCCAAGATTGCATTTGGTGTTGAAAAATTGGCAGGAATTTATGCACTTATGCAATTTGTGCTTATATACTTAATTTATTTTATACTACTGAACATCTACCTGGTAAACAAGCACAATAACAATAAATACAATGGTATAAAATCACAACTTTTATTCTCTAGAAAAATCGATCAAACAAAGCAAGAACTAATTCTAGATTTGAAGCTTTCGTGACTGCAAGGATTCATACTCTTAGGTTTTTTCGGTAAAGTCAAATAAATAATATAAATAATAATAGAAATAAAATAATTATTTTATGTTACTTTACCGAAAAACCTAAGAGTATAGCAAGAACTAAATCTTGACTTAAAGCTTTCGTGACTGCAGGAACTCATTTGCTTTGGGTCTTTCGGTAAAGTCAAAGAAAATAACAAAAAACTAAGGCATTTCGATCGCAACACAAGCGGCCGTCATCAGGAAAATGGGCGGGGGGGGGATCGGAAGGCCGTAGTTTTTTGTTATTTGTTATTTTCTTTGAACCTATCTACGTGACTTTACCGAAGGACTCAAAGCATATATCAATAACTAATTGATAAAAAAAATATTACACGACCAAGTTACTTGCATAAAATTGTATAATACTGATTATATTTCTTTTTTTAAACACAATAGTTGTGAATTATGCTATATTATGAAGTTTATTCTGCTGCAGGATACGAAGGATTTCACAATTTAAAGCATCGAATATACAAAGCCCTGGAGTTGTTTGCAAAGAAACCAGCTTGAGTTACATTTCTGCAGAGGGGCTGCAATTTACCTGATCAGCTATTGTTTCTATATAAAGCATTTTTATTTTTCATTATATGACACTATTTAAATTGCAAAATTGTTTACAGCTTAAAATCCCCAGAGGCATTAAGCAGCAATTCAGAGCTTAGCATTTATTTTATTTTTATTGAGCGTGGTGCGTTTGCACTGTGCTCAACAGCAGCTTCATCAGCAGCTTCATCATTAAGCTTGGTTAGCGGGAAGACAGTCTTCAACAATGTACATCGTCGTCTGTCTCCGTGCTTCGTGTCCCCATGCATGTGTTGAGTAGTTCAGACAGACGTACTCGGACGCGGAGGTGAGTTAGGGGCTTCCGCCAGGGTTTATTAACACGTATCACTATCCCTGGTTTCCTCTTTACCCCTTCTACTATCCCCGTTCCTCCAGTGACCCCGCTTACGTCACGGGGTCTCCCTTAAATACCCTAGGAGGGGTGACGTCACGTGCACTGCCCAGCGCGTGCGACCCCACGTCCCGTGATGTCACCGCACCGGACAGCGCACACGACGCCACCACTCTCCTCTACTCCTCTACACATGTGTCCATTGCTACATCCCGAAAGCTCTTCTGCAGCGGCGGCGATTGGCATAAGTAAACCAAGCAAAATAGGATGGCCAAGTACAACAAGGGCTCCCATATTAATAACAAATAAAAAGGTTGCACCAACCAAATTGAGAGCCTAATAAAATAACACTATTTAAATGGTTTTATTGCATCTAGTCTGTTAACATAATTACCACACAATTGTGCGATCTAATTAAGCAGTCACGTGTAGTTGGAGTAGCCCTGCCCAATAGTTACGACACAATGGAGCTGGGCATCACTAAAAAAACATTCCGAATCAGTGAAGGAAAAATAAGCATTGATTTTTCTCATGTCTATCATTAAAATGTACATTTCTTTAAAAAATCTAAATAGTTTACATTGTGTTAATGCTTTAGTAACGCGCTGTTAAATTAGAAACAGGTTTAACATTTACTAGATTCCTATCAGTCTGAAAAATATAACAAAAAGTGCTTCATGCAAACATTGTAGCTAACATTTTATGTGCTTGCTTATTTTGACTATAGCTTAGAGGCCATGTCGTGGGAAAGTGGCTCCTGGCATTGATTTTTAAAGAAATATTTATGTTCCTCTAATGTTAAGCGAATAGGTTTAGTAATTTTAACAGCAGGGGGGAGGAGATCATGGCAGATGTAGTGACGCTAATTGAAACTCATAAATCACGATAGCATCAGGATGCACACTCTGCAGTGTAGTAGTAGGAGGGGGTGCGATGGGATAGTAAAAGTGTCCAGTCCAGTATTTTAAGGCTCAGACCAGATCCTGAAATGTGTGTTGCTCTGTCTTCACATCCAAATGCCTTGTGTAAAGTGCAGTGAACAGGAAAGCTCATTCAAAAGTAGCTCGCTGTGGATCCAAATTGTTAGCCTAGGGGTGCACTTAGAATATCCTGTCCATGCGTACAGTTATGCATGCACTGTAAAAAGGAATCAAATGAAATTGTCACATTATATACGACATGCACATATGCACACAATATAGAATGCATGTGCACATTAGCACGGTTGGTTATGTACAGTGCGAAAGAAGTTCATACATGTGGTCTTTTCAATCGTAACACTATGTTTGAACTACCAATTTACTAAAGCGTGCACGTTACTTGCGACAATTTTGTCGTTGCAGATGTTTCTAATCGATAATACCACACCCACAATATAAATGTTCTTCTTTCTTCCAAGCATGCGTCTATAAATATTTCTGATGCATGTCATGGCAGGCAATATGCACGGATTACAAACTTCCCTCGATAGACAAAACATTGGTATGTTGTCTTTTATAATCACGTTGATTCCTTCAAAAGCCATCCTAATCTGCTGTCATTCAACCTGTTTATTTCATCATATGGACCATGGTTAGCCTTCACTAACTTTTCTCAGTATTGGCATTCTCTTGTGTTTTCTAGTTGTGCCCCTCTGACAAAGAGCTCCAGTTTGTGTTTAATCCTAGTTACCTTTATCCAACTTTGCAATTGTCTTTATTTGTTCTTACATTTCCTATATGTAGTTGATTCTTATAGAGCACAGTGACTATTTTCAGAAACTCTGAGATCGTTAATATTTTCTCTATTTATGCCTTTGTTTCTCCAGTTAAATGTTCGAAATACAATTGTCTGACTCTTGAAATATAGATTGTGTAATCTCACTGTAGTTGTTCCATGTTTGTAAATCTTTTACAATTTCTAAACTTTTGCTTTCTTAAGCTTTGTGATGATTTGGATGAGTTACATGCCTTTTCATAGTCTACAAAGGACAGGTGCAAATGGTATTTTAAATCCATTGCTCTTTTCCATAATGTGATGTCTGTGGTTGATGGTAGATACTCCTTTTATAGCTTTCTCACGTAATTGGTTGGCCTTTAAAATATTCCACATTTGTGTTCCCAATGATCTTTGGGATGTCGGGTAAGATGACCGCCTTAAGTTTGCAGCCATCTCCTTCTCTTGGGATTGTTGTGGGTGTGTGACAGCGAGGTTGTATGGCATGTGCCTGGATGGGCAACCACCATGGGCATAGCAGGTGTTATAGGCTGTGGTTGAAGACCTCCGATGGTTAGCACAGTGCATAACAAATTATTGTTCCACACCAAAAAACACTTCCCAGCGTGGTCAAACAATTCCCATTATCCACGTGGTGTGGGAAGGTTCCTATCCAGCAGTGTATTGGAAATAAATTCTCCACATGGGCATGCATATACTGTGTTCATTCCATGCAATCTGTTTCTTATTTTATCTCCATATATATAAAAGGCAAAGTTGTGAATATGTGTGTCTGTTCAAAATGTTTAGTGTACTTCCCGACATGCAACAAACTAAAAATTTGCCATGTGGGTACTTTCCAGACTGTACACCATGCAAATATTATACAAATACACTTTTTGGGGGGGGGGGCTCAATAATGCATATATTTTTTGCACGGCAAGTGAGCTGTGACGTCAATATCTGTCATGTGTCCCACGCATGTGGAAGCGTAACGCATTGTAGTGTAGCGGTTAGCGCGCTGCCCTACGAACCCGGCGACCCGAGTTCAATTCCCGCTCACGGCCACCACCGGTGACGATTATTTGAACCGGTCCTGGGCCTCCCCTAGGTCGACTCAGCCTCAAACGAGTAACTGTTGTGGTGTGAACATCGCCACTGGGGAGACAAAGGCGGCCGAGTGTGGTGAATCCAAGTCCCGGGTGAAGCTGGGTAGTACAGCTAGTTTTATATATATATTTAAATATTATGGATGTTGAAGTTCTTTCGCGCCGTATGTAGCCAACCGCGATAAATCGGAGGTGTGGGGGGGGGGCAAACAAAATAAAGAAGCAGTTCTAAAGAAATGAGGCAAACACTTTTGAGTAAATGCTGAGCACAATGAGTATAATACCATGAGCTTTTGACTGCTATTGTCTCGATCTAGTTAATGCTCAGAGCCCGAATGTGTTTTGCTCACATTAAGGCTTGACCAATCGACTTAATTTGATTAATGTCTAGCACTTCCACAAGAGGGTATATATCAACCTCGTGCATCCATCGACATATCTAGTGAAAGCACACTGCTCAACATTGTGGCTCTGCTTATGGTGAGTGCACACTGGACATATATTTCTCCATCTTGAAAGGGCTAGAGGACAATTGTATGTTTCAGCCCTGTGGTGTGTGGGCGCTTTGAAAATTCCAGAACTTTGTCATTGATTCATGTACTCCTGAACCCAATCCTTGAATGTCTATTTATATTTTGACTTAACACTTTCGTGACTGCAGGAATTCATGTTTTTTTGGTGAAGTCATATAGATAAAACAATTATAACACTAAAATAATAAAAATAAAGTGAATAAAAATATCACGACCTTTAGATTGCAACACAAGCAGTCGTCATCAGAAACAGGGAGGTTAGCCTGTGAGGACAAGCTGTTTATAAAGGTTTAGAGATGGGCGGGGCAGCTTATGTTAATATAGGAGAGGGCTCGACACCATCAGTAGGTCTACACCAATCAAAGAGGTCTAAACCAATCAAAGAGTTATTTGATTGGTGTAGACCTACTGCCTCATTAACATTAGCTGCCCCACCCATCGCTAAACCTTTATAAACAGCTTTCCCTCAGAGGCTAACCTCCCTGTTCCTGATGACGACCACTTGTGGTGATATATTTATTCACTTTATTTCTATTATTTCATTGTTATATTTTTTTTATCTACGTGACTTTACCATAAGAACTATAGAATATGTCTATTTATAATTTAAAACATTTTTGAAAAAATAGGATATTGTATACTTCATATAAAATGTGTAACTCTAAACCGTATTAAGGATTTTGAATTCTATAAGTTGCATTGATATAAATATCAAAAGATGCGTCTCTTGTTTACCACATAGCATGTGTGGGGAAAGGAGTGATGCGCTGTATAGTCAGTGAGCACTCTGAGTTACGATCCTTGAAAACAGGTTTGATTTTTCTTTTTTTACACAAACCAGATTTCGATTTGTATCCGATCCTAGCTCTGCCTCCAGTAGGTTTAATCATAAAGTGTGCAACCTGCAATGCATGAACGTTAGTACTGGCGAAACAATGGTGTCCATGTGTGCTGTAGGTCATACACCACTGCCTCGTGTGTCATGCCAGCCTTTATTAGGTACTTGGGTAACAGCAATTGCCTCCAGTCCAAAATGGATAAAAGGGAATTATTTTGTATTTCATACAGATGTACAGCAGCAATTGCCATCACCGGACATGATCTATTTACAGCTGAAAAAAATATCTCACGTCATTTCCATTTCATGGTCCAGTGGTGCTTCAATCCAACTAATTCTTGCATATGTATGTTGAACTTATTTCGCATTGAGTGTAGCCAACTGTGCTAAATCAGAGTTGCGGGGGCGAAAGACAACGTGAGCGGTTCTCCATCGATCCAACTCCACGTTCCCTCCTGGTGCAGCTACTCTGACGTTAGCCTCGAATACTGGACTTCATTTATTTTACGTGTCAATATCACCCTCAATAAAGTAGGCATCGGTGCGCATCCCTTCTAGCGGCTATGCCGTACAGATGAGTCCTAAAATGTATGAAAACAATCTACGGTTGTCTCAGTTTCACTGCTGCCTATCATTCATACACATCCCTCAAATGTATTCCAAGGTTACTTCCAACAAGACGAACATATTTGCAGTTCTTTTGGAACTGTTGATAGCTAGATTATGCAAAATTATTGAATACTTTTTATACGCATTTTTAATACACATTTCTGTGCGTGTTGGTCGAATTTCATAAGATAGTTGAACTCTTTGCACATTTGGTCTATTAATACATCATGGCCTGGGAACATTTTGTACTTTAGAGCCAGAGCTCTTGGTTTGGAGTGTGTGCAGAGATGGTTGTGGTGACGTCATTCTGTAGAGTGGTGTGAGAGCACCTCAATATAGAATTGTATGCACATGGATAGAGGCCATGATGAAAGACGTTGCAAGGGATTATTGACATCGCAAAGTTGCACAACATTGTCAACATTTGTAAAAACACAGTTAATGGTATTCTTTGTTGCATAAGCGATCATTTAGCAGAGGTTGTGGAGGCTTGAAATGATGGATCCGATTTGTAAATGTGCTCCAATTACGTGTTTTATTTCGTCATATATCATGGATAGCTTTTCAGGGCTATGATGCTGCCAAGCTTCTTATCCAAATAAAGGTTACTACACCTTTGAAAATGTCTATTGATCCTGCACAGATTTTAAAGGAGAAGAGTAAGTATAAATGCGTTATTCACATCAGTGTTACTTACGTGTTTATTCCATTACACTCTTCTTCCACCCAATTTTTTTTTAGAAAACAGTACAGCGAACCTCAAATCATGATTTATGTCCCCATAAACAGAGGATAATTAAACACACTTCCTTAAAAAATAAAATCCACTCTTGTGTTCTCTATAAATAGATCAATACATTTCAGAAATATATAACAATCACCAATTGCTAAACAGCTCATTACAACAACAACAACAGCCATTCGCCACTAATTGGTGGTGATGTTACCACAGCGCTTGTGCCAAGCCACGTGAAAAGTTGAATGTCCACTAGCCGAAGGTCACGGGAAAGACGCATGGTTTCACCGACTGAGATGACTGGCAGATGCACCACCTGTGCCCCCTATTGTGCCAACTTATTGTGTTTTAGCAGTCCGGCGCTCCGCTCATTGCTTCGCTCGTTTCTGTGAGCGTCGCCCCTCTGCTCTCCATTGTTGCTGGAGGGTGACTGCCTCCAACTGCCCAGCATCATCCGCCACGAGCCGATTTTGAGACCGCTGGTACCAGTCATTGGCAAGTCCACTCAGCTCCATATCCCCTCGTACCACGTAATTCCATCTATCTGGACGAAAAAAAGCTGTTTGGGCATGCGGCTGTTGGGCATACAGGCTACATGACCCAGCCAACACAGCTTTACCTGCTGGAGGAACTCACCGATCAGACAATGTCCAGATGTTTCAAGGATTTGTGAGCTCCTCACACAATGCAGCATGGTTAAACCCAGGATGGTTTCTAAGCAGCCCAGCCTAAATGTTTATAACCATCGATGATGTTCCATTAGGGGGGTCCACGTTTCACAAACATAGAGAAGGGAGGGTACTACCGTGTCTGAGAAAACCAAAACCTTCGTGATGAGCGACAGACCAGGTACCTTCCAACCAGCGTCTTTCAGCTGAAAAGTTCATACCGCTCGACTAATTCGGAGTGAGACATATGCTGTCAAACTGGAGCTGGTGATAAGCACACTGCCCAGGTTTTAATGACCTCTCCACGACTTCCCCACCGATGCAGAGTTGATGGGGTAGAGTGTTTGATGACACAAAATACCTAGGCAGGTACTTAGTTTTGGTGGGGCTGATGGTAAGGCCCCACCTTTTAGTAGCATGCTCCAAATAAAGCAGCAGAACCTCCAATTACTTCTCGGAATGAGCAGCAATCACCAGATTTTGACTTAAAGCTTTCGTGACTGCAGGAATTCATATTATTTGGGTCTTTCGGTAAGCACGTTTACTCTTTGCTTGTGTTGCAATTGAAACGTCGTGATTTTGTTTTATTATTTGTTCTACCTACGTGGCTTTACCGAAAGACCCAAAGAATAATTACCAGATCATCAGCATACATAACATGGTTAACCAATAGGGAGCCATTCCTCGACTGCATCAGGGCATCGATCAGCCTCCGGTACAACCATGGAAAGCTTAATCGAACTCCGTAGTAAAAAATATGTTAAATAATGTAGATTCCAGATGACATCCCTGTCGCACCCCAAAGTGAACAGGGAATGGCTTCGACTTCCAGCTCCGTAACTTTACCTGGGCCTGCACACCATCATGAACGTCCTCAAATCACTGTGAGCGTAGAATCTGGGACTCTGAAAGCACGAAAACCAATCCAGAACCCGGCCTATTAAAATGGTAGCATAGGCCTTGACCAGGTTAATAAGGCAGATATGTAGGTCCTGTTGGAATTCATTGCACCTCTGCTGTAGCAGACCGACAGAAAATATGGCATAAGTAACCACCACCACAATCCATCGCCCCCAGTTCATAGGGATGCAAGCCCACAGTAGCCTGGGGCTTACAGCTTCCTACACCTCACCACCACTCTCCCATGACCCATCATTATTTTGTTCAAAAGAGCCAATCCCTGTTGTTTGGCAGTCTCCTGCCCCGAGAAGAGGACTGTGTCCGCTCCACATGGTGACTGGAGTCAGAGCCAATCCACTGGATCTCCTACATGCCACAGGAGATCCAGGTGGTACCTGTTCAGCTCATTATAGTGACAGCCTCGTCTCCGCAGTGAGCATTCAGAATTCCATGTGGCCACTCGGAGTGGATTTTTGCCATTTCTGGAGGAATCCCGAGGGTAAGGGTTGTCTCCTGGCTCCGCCAAATGGGGTTTGACCAGGAAACATCATAGACTCATGTTCCCCTGGGTGCCTCTGGCAAAAGCTTAGTTAAATATGTAATCTATGGTTTAGTGGTAAATTAATTAAAAGGTGGAGGGGTTAGCAACCCCTCGCACCCGTCCAGAGCACCCATTGGCTGCTGAGGTGTCTATGAGCACCATGAGGGGAACAGCCAACTTGAATTGCCCTTCCTTTCATGACACATCCACCACAGCATTACCGTCCGGCACCATCGAGGACGTCAGGGGTTGTTTTTGTCACACAGTTCCACCAGAGCTTTAACATTTCTAAAACGTGGATGAGAAGATTTACCATTTTTTTGTACAAAATCTAGTCACAGCATCTACAAGATAATATACCATTGGAAGCGTCCAACAAACGTGTCGGTGAGGTCTACATTATATTAGCTGCTAACGATAGCTGGAACCAGTTCTGCCATTACCCAAACATCTTGGTGATTAAAAACAAAAAGCATCATCAGTAATTTCCAGGTGAAAGCCTATGCTATACAAATTATGTTATTTCTATTATTTCTTCTATTATTTTTATTATTTCTTTTTACCTACGTGACTTCACTGAAAAAACCTAAGAGTATGAATCCTTGCAGTCACGAAAGCTTCAAATCTAGAATTATACAATTGTTATTGTGGCCCTATTAGCGTGCATTCATTTCCTCTCAAAAATGTGACAATTTAATCACTTCGCCTTCCACCATTAGTAATTCATGGTAAGCACGTTTACTTCAAGTGGTCAAAAGCTTTCAGATGCTATACATTATACATGGAAGCAAACCAATCATGTCTACCATATCAATGTAACTAACTTTAAATTTGAACCGGCGAATCTTTAGTTTGGACCCATAAAAATTACTACAGCTTCCTAAAAAGTCTGATGAGCACTTTTTGGCCACTCACCGACTATGTCTCATTAACTGTGAATAGTCGGACACATTTCAATACGGGAATTGCATTTATAACCAGTCTGCAGTTAAAAGCACTTTTCCCACAAAAACACAAATCGTGTGCAAAATGCAAACGATCCATCCTGACAACCTGTCAAAACTGGGGAATGAACGTTATGTTCTGTTAACCCTCACATCAACAGCAATTGCATGCATTGTTACAATTTCACTGAGTGTGTGTTAAGAGATTATTTATATTAAGTGTGAATTTTATGGAATAGATTATAAAGAATAAGTATTTTTTTCCAGGATCTTTGATTATGTCAGCACATTAACATAGTGTAATGGATTTTTGTTATGTGGATCAAATTTTTGATTTTACAAGTGAGGCTTAAATAGGACACTTTTGCAAATGTATAACAGTTGGTGTGTGCCAGTGAAAATACACACACACGCATAATTACCACTTACCTGAATTGCAAGATTTTACATGCAATAATTTTATTTAAGAGATAGTTTTTTTTGTATTGGACAAAGATGCTTTTCAAAGCGTGAAACGATTCTGGAAAAACCTGTAATTTTAATAGATTGCATTTCCTATTTTTTCCATTATTTTAGTTGAAAAGGACAATTCACAAGCAAAGTCACACATCACCCACTTGTACATTTAAGAGTAAATTCCTGAATTAAAGTTTTATTCATAATAGCAGTGGCATTCCAATAAACTGCTCAGACTGGGTTTATTGATGTCAGCTTAAAACTATGCAAATGTTTTAAAAGGTATCTCAAATTAGTATTGCAATAGCAAGATTGTAAGAGACATGCCAAAATAAGATCACGTTAAAATTGTGACAATTGAAATCCCATCTTGCATAAATGCCATGCTAGAATTGGAGTGAAATTGGGCCAGTTTTGCACACTTGGTCTTGACCATATATTTTTTCCATATATTTCCATGGCAAAAAGGCAATTATGGGCCAGCTGGTATGGTGTTGGATGTCATCTATGTGTTATCAACCAGAATCGCCATCGAAACGTATGGCCAATGCCTATCAAATACAATTTAATGCCGATTCCGGTCAATGTTGGTCAGTTGATATTTACCAATACCAGCCGCTTAGAATCACTGGTATTGCCGTTGAAACATTACATTAGGCATTGGCCATATTATTTGATTGGGATTCCACGAGGCCATCTAGGCCACATTGGCTCTCCCTTCTTGCCCCCAACCTCCCCTCCCAACTCCCACCTCCTCTGCTAATCTTGTTTGAAAAGAGGTTGTATTCTACAAATCTAACTAGGATTCCAGGCTAGGAACTGGGAGGATCACCTACTTCCCCTGCACATCCGATTTGCACGGTCGGCTACATATTGTGCAAAAGACCTTCAGCATATATACATACATGAATCAATCATTAAATATTTCAACATGTTATTGACCAAAATACATACTCTCCACAATTAACTGTTCACCAGAAAAAAACACGAAGCATGAAATATAAACAAACAAAAATATTGATCTAGGACAAAATCTTTACGATGATTACTATGTAGTACACCGATCTATTGATGATAAAAACGAGACTAGCGAGTTGTCTGTAGAACCTTATTTAAATAAATACTAAATATTGATTTTGATAATAAAATATGATTGAGCAAGGACAGGCGTTGCCATGCAAGTGAATACTATTTCTTTTTCAGTATTCTATGTCGAGCAGAGGTGACAGGAATATACATTTTCTTTGCACATATGTTTCATAAACGTGACTACATTGCATATCCATTACCATCATGAACAAACCATGCAATATACAGGGTGTTTTAAATAGATAGACCCGATTAGAAATCGCTATATCTCTGCAACCACGAATGAAACTCTTACCACTTGAAAGGGCGGGGCATAGAGTTTCAAATGATTACCGTTATATGCCTCTCCCAGCGCACAAACAGCCCCTAGCCTCAGTCATTCGCAAGATGGTGACCCCGCAACACAAGGCATTTTGCGTTTTGCAGTTTAGCAAGACTGAATCCATAATTGCGGTGCAGTGTGCGTTTCAATGGCGTGTTGGCATTGATCCGCCAATTTAAAAGAGAATTCATCGTTGGTACCGACAATTTGAGGAAATAGGCTGTTTATGTAAGGGGAAGAGCACAGGGCAACCACGCACCTCAGAGGAAAATGTGAGAAGAGAGGCGTTTGGGGCGAATTCAACTATCATCTTGTTGTTGTCTGTACAGCAGGTGGAGAGCACATATATCATTTATAAAATGGTTAGTAAAACTTGATAACTCATTAAACCGTTTGTAACTTTTTGTGTAATTGTAACATGTTGCCATCGTGAAATATACTGCTTTGAAATTTGGTCCATCTTTTTAAATACCCTGTATATACGAGAACTTGCTAGCTACAGTAGCATTTGTGATGGTGCTATAAATTAAACACATACCAATAGGTTAAGAGGATTTTGGAACTGCTTAAAATGTTTACAATTTCTCAGTTGCGAGTGAACACTTTTTCACATACTGTTTCGAATAGCAATAAATGGCGTAATACTACATTGCATACTGAATGAGAATAGGTTTTTTTCCCATTTTTGCTGGCAACAAAACAGGTGTTAAGATGTTAAAACACCAAACTGAAAACTTTTAACATCCTAACACCTGTTTTGTTTACAGAAAAAAGTGGAAAAACCTATTCTAATAGTTTGGTACTGGCAAAAGAGGTCCCATGATGCATTCTGAATGTTTTGAAAACTCGATAGAAATTCAGATTCGATATATGGCCCATGGGAGCCCCTTTTTTGCTGAACAGTCTGTGTGGCACATTAGGAATGGACCATTCTTTGAATTATTTCCTCGTGCAGAAATTGAGTAAAGTGTGGTTTTGTGAAGGTCCTCATGTGCTGTGCAGTACATCAATGCACGTGTGTGCACCAGCATGCGATACCGAGTCGGGCCTATAGGTGGCTGGCAGGGTTAGAGTAACCTAACCTGTACATCAGTCACGTGGTTAATGGCGACTCAGTTGAGAATGGCTGTGTGTAACACACGTGATGTTGCATTGTACAGATTATCACAATAAATGCGTTTGCTCTCGATTTGGAGCACCTGCCCACGTCGTTCATTTCGAGTGTGCAACATTTTGGCGAGCCTGGAAGGAGAGTTTCCCAAAGTTCACTGACGGGGATCAACTCTTCCAACGAGACGGGCAAAGCAATTGTATGGGCACCATATGTAAAGACAGTCGTGCAAGAATCTGAACAGTCTTCACATCATGGCACTAGAACAGCTGCAGGAGCTCGCCGATAAGCTCAAGCGGCAGCTCAAAGACATCGACCAAAACGAGAACATCCAGAAGGCCATCCTGGTATCCAAGGTCTATGAGGACATCATCAAGGCCCTGAAGGAGACGGAGGTGGCTGCCAACCAGGCACTATAGTCTGCGTTGAAGTCCGAGCAGGACATGCAGTGAGAGAACCTCCCGAAGAAGGCGGCTGATTTGAAGAAAGCGAGCGAGACACTCAAGAAGGAGATCGAGGATTAACAAGGGACTTTTGACTACAACATGAGTGATCAAGACAATATTAGCTGTGGTCATATGGTTGTTAAGTTGTTTAAGATGTATTTTAAGTGGTGTGTTTGAAGTATTGGAATGACGGCAGGAAACCACTTGACGGGTAGCACACTTTTTATTAAACCTTGACTTGTCACGATACAACGTGTGGTCACTATTCCTCTGACTACACACACTTCACTTGACACGTGTGGTCACTATTCCTCTGACTACACACACTTCACTTGACACGTGTAGTTACTATGCCTCTGACTACACACACTTCACTTGACACGTGTAGTTACTATGGCTCCCACTGCATGCTCACACTGCACTCCGCCCCGTAACGTCCGTGGAGCCTACAGGCCCACCCCAGCTTGGGCGTGGGCCACAACCTCTGAGTCCCAAGGGCCGGCCCTCTCACGGACGCTCGGCCCCGGGTCCCAGGGTTCCGCCTCTGGGTCACACAGAGCCCCGGCCCCTACAGGACAGCGGGACTAGGTACCGCAGGGCCCTATCTCTTCCTCCTCCGTCTTCAGTCTTCGCTGGTCACTCGCTTCCCGTGCGCCTGTGCGCACCACCTTATATAGCCCCCGCTCATGGGAGACGGAGCGTATGCGGACCTCGACGTGAGCATCCCCCTTAGTTGACCAATCCCCGCGCGCTTGCCCCAGGATCCCATCGCTGTCAGCGCGCGTCACTGATACCCAACCAATCACTGCCTCATAACCCCCGACCCCGCGCTGACCCCTGATCCTTCACCGTCAGCGCGCGTCACCAACACACACAGCCAATCACTACGCGCTGGCACACGATCCCTACCCCAGCGCGTATCACCACTACATGTTTAATATGTTAAGAATGGGTTATTGCTTGAGATGAAACATAAAAAAATGGCGAGGAAAATATTTTAAGTATGTTGGTATGCCGATAAGTAAGTATCTAAGAGCTAAATTCCTCAGAGCATTGACAAGCTGGAAAGGATTTTATCTTAACAAGTACTGGGAAAAGAATCTTAATCATTTCTGGTCAGTAAAATGTGAAGCATGGTTTAATAATACCAGTGTCTGGTAATTCCAAAAGCATAATACAATGCTCGGGTTCCTGTCTCTTCAAAGAGAGCTTATGGAGTGGCGCTATCTTGGAAGGGATATGATCTCTATAGAAATTATCTTCACGATTTCATAAACTCCTTTCATGACCAGTTTAAGATAAAATAATACTGGTGTGCAACATTTGCCTTGCAATTAACATGCAAACAATAGCAAATTGACACAACAAAGTGTAGTCTGGCAATGGAGGCATAAATCGGCAAGGGGATTTAAAATAAATTAACTTGAATAATGGATTTAGACTTTAAACTTTCGTGACTGCAGGAATTCATATTCTTGGTTCTTTCGGTAAAGTCACGTAGATAGAAAAGAAAAATCTAAATTAAAAGCAAAAAACCCACGACGTTTCGATCGCAACACAAGCGGTCTTCTTCAGGTGGAGAGAAAAGAGGGGGCAAGCTTCCAAATGCAGCTGCTTATAAGAGCTCCAGAGTGAGTGGGTATGGGAAAGGGCTGCGAGAGAGACAGGGGGAGATAGAGGGGGTGGAGCAGAGATAGGGGGGAAGGAGAGAGGGGAGGGGTAGAGATGGGAGGAGGGAGGTATTACACCTCGGTACACACATCAGGAAATGGGGAGGGGAGGAGAATGGGGCAGAGACAGGGGGAGAGAAAGAGGGGGTGGAGCAGAGATTGAATTATGGAGTAGAATGGCTACATATTTAGTAATAAAGGTCTACACATCTCCGAAAATGCTGTATATCTTTAAAGATGAGAATTAGATTCTGATTACATTCTTTAAAAAGGGGAATTTGTTCAATGGTAGAAGGGTATATACATCATCCCAGAGTTGGTTAACAAATGCCAAGTGAGTATTGTTGCAGCAGTGTTGTACAATGTAAACAACCAAGATGGTGAATTCCAAACACCAGCATGGCTGCTTTTCTCTCAATCATCCCTTTCACTGTTTTGCTATACTCCATCCTGTATTTTAATGCCTCCGCTTCAACTTAATAGTAGTTAAAGGGAAGGCTCAGGTGATGGAACGCGAACAGTTTTCTCTTACACAATGTCCCTCAAACTTAAAATATCCACGTACAGCCTGCTGGTGTTCATTTCTTCCACGACACTTCCCCACTCATCTCACATTCATGGACAACACAGGCACTTATTTAAGGCCGCGACACAGGTGTTATCTTTCTGTGTGTCTATATGTGTGTCCCTCTCTGTGTCTCTGTGTGTTCTCTCTCTCTACGTGTGTCTGTCTGTGTCTCCCTGTACGTGTGTCTGTCTGTGTCTCCGTGTCTGTGTTTTGTCTCTCTCTCAAATTTAGCATTCTTTGGAAGAACGTTAAGCAACCAGGTAGGATGTTGACTGTTGTGTTAGCCGACTCACTGGGTTGTATTGCATTATTTTTCTAAGTTTGCTATGTTTGTTTTCTCATTCATTCGTACCTGATGATGGTTGCTTGTGTTGCAATCAAAACGTCGTATTCTATTATTATTTCATTTATTTTCTTTCTACGTGACTTTACCAAAAGAACCAAAGACTCAAACCATTTTATGGCAGGTCATCAAGATTCAAAATGTTGGTCATGCATTTGTACATTTTGAACGCGAGTCGTTAAAAACAAGACGCCAAAAAATGAAATGGATACATTTGGTGGTTTCATTTGTGGTTGCAGTTTAATAATATTTTCTTCGGCAAACGTTAGTGCCTTACAAGAGTATTGCACTTTAAGAAATGTTAAAAGTGATTGTGTATGAAACGTATGAACAAACCCAATGGTGAATTACGAATGACATGCAATTCTGATTACATTCATTAAAAAGGGTCATTTAGCTTTCAATTTCAATTTTTTCAGTGGTGGAAGGGTATAACATCATCCCTGAGTTACTTAACAAATGCAAAGCGAGTATTGTTGCAGAAGTGTTGTACAATGTAAACAACCAACATGGGAAATGGAGGTGGCTGTGAAATGTGAACGTCTATAGATCATAGCAGTTACACCACGCACACATACTGCACTGGATGTGGTCCGTTAATTGGTCAAGGTGAATGTGACGTTGTACTTAAAAACATCAATTTGGCAGCCACCTAAAATATGTTATAATCGGCATGTTTCATGTCGATGTACTTAGAATAAATTAAGATTGATGTATGTTCGTGCACTTTGTTCCACACAATAGGATTAAACATTATGATCGATTGAGTGTCTTTGCACATGTGGTTCACGCACTGTCATGATCCCAACAACTTGAGTTTGAGCCATTCCTGAAAATAGACATTAGTGGCAGCTTGCATACATATTCATATTTCCTTGGCCTTATGTAGGTCAAATTAGGGATAATATTGTTACATTGCCTTTTCCCCAAAAGTGGGGAGAGAAAGGTCCACATCCTCTCTCGTGTGTCAAATTGCCTTTAATTCGGTGCTCGCTAACACTATCCCAACTGACACAAAGACATGGCTTAGAGCACCACATTTTGTGTGGATTGAATATTCTCTACGTCCATCATAACATGACAAATGAAAAGATACGTTTATTTAAGCTAATGTTTATGGATATTTTTCAAAGTGAGGTAAACAGTAGAACATAAAAAGAAAGTCCATACTCTAAAATACCACCTTCACACGTGGCTTACAAATATATAACTAGGCAAACATACATTCTCAATGCAGGCCTCTTGCAAGCATTTATCATGCGGATTGTTGTCTGAATTTCAGAGCACAACTAAATAGGAGTGCCTTCAGCACAACATGTATTCGTACACTACTCTGGTGAAGATTGTTATAGATTGCTCATCCACTTGATTGTTTACTTCCTTGTACCTTGCATGTCCACGAAGACCTATTAATTGTATTACTCTACCTATCTTCCAAACACCTTTTATTTACAGTGTTAACATTTCAATGTTTTGCTAAACAAAGCTAATTGCACCACTTAGCAGTTCTCATTAAGCTGTTACATTATTCATACTGAACAGTAATTCAGTGTTCTATTGTATTATTGTACGATGGCAGTAATTTATTTTATATACAGTATTTGTTGACTATTTTCAAATATAGCTCTTGTACTATGCAATGCTTTATGGCAATGGGCATTGTCACACTTAAGTAGGGAACTCGGGCATCATCCTATTTAGCATTGCATCCGACAACTCAAACCACATGTTTTTCAAAGCAATGGGTTCCAAGACCCTTCTTCCAGGATGTAACGCTGTACAATACAGTCGGAGCTGGGATGACCAGTTGAAGTAATCAACCGACAAAATGGCAACCGTCTTAAAGGTAGTAAACCCTCCTACAAGCCAGCTCAACATGGCTGCCAATGATGATGTCACAAAGCCCTGCTCATCACCTCCTATCCAATGGCACACGTGGGGACAGAGGCGACTTATTTTTCCAACCTTTTTCGTGTTAGCTAATTAGTTGAGTAATTTACAAAACGGATGATTGAATGAGTCATGGATTATTTAAGTTACCAGATATCGCATCTATGGAGACAGCTTCTAAATTTCAAGTGGAAATGTAATGTAACAATAGATTTTACCTTTTCTAGCAATAAAACGGATGTTAAAACACCAAACCGAATCATTTTTTCAAGTAATCCTGTCTGCATTAACCACACATACTTGTAGTGAACATGTAAAAAAAAGGTCCCATATTGTAGCTGCTCACCCCGAGCTATAAATGACCTGATAGTGCCTTTCTTTGTGCCGTTTGCCTTTTGGCATCCTCTAGTCGAGCACTTTGAGACTAGGCTCAAAAGAATATCTCTGGTGTGGACCAATCAGTTTCAAAGACAATGCGTACATTATAATTTTTGACGTTGCCTGCTTCAGATATGAAATGTGCTGTTATAGATTGTCATGTGCTGAATTAAAATATGACAATTAAAACATTGGCTACTGTTCAAGATATTAAAGTTGTTACATTTTATGTTTATGTACAGTGTAGATAGAGTTTACTCATAAATTGTAAATCTAGGTCTTTTCTTGTGTTTAAGGTTGCTTTACATGATAACATGTCACCTGTCCTGTTCATGTAACACTTAAAAACTCAGCAAAAAGTTTATATGAATAAAATGTATTATGAAAACAAAAGGCAAAAAACTATTATGTATAAGTACGTAGTTTAGTCCTTATTCAGTGTCTATTCGGCGCTTCTTGGCTTGTCTCGTATTAATTAAATGGAGCATCTCTCGTCACTGTCCAGCAATAGTTTGCAAGCATTGATGGGCGCCATTTGCCCTGATAGAGTTTCTCCATTGTTTCAATGTCCTGGTGAAATCCCTCGCCATGCTCGTCGCTCACTGCTCCACAGTTCCGTGGGGAAAATATCTAGATGAGTGCGCAAAAAATGTATCTTTAGTAATATGTTGCAACCAAGGCTATCTGTAGTTGTCTGCCTTGTTGTTTCCGAGAAAATGTGTTGCCACTAACTGGAAGACATTCCATGCCATATTTTCCTTGCCACGCAGTGCACTGTCAAATGCATCATCTCGAAGTTGTACACGGATTTGAGGACCAACAAATACACCTTACCTTTATCTTAGCTTCACTTGACCTTGGAAATTTTCCACGGAGATACTTGAAATCTGCTTGTGTTTTGTCCATGGCTTTGAAGAAAGTTCTTCATCAGACTCACCTTGATGTGTAAGGGTGGTAACAATATCTTCCTTGATTCAACAAGTGGTGGATGCTCAATACTTTTCCTCCCAGGCTTCAATGACTGTCGGAGCAGACAATCTATCTTGATGTAGTGGTAAACTCTCACACGACTATCTCATTCGCAGAGAAAACAGCAATACTTTGTGTATCAAGTATGCAGACCAAGCGATCAACAACCTTCAAACCGCCACAAAGCTGCCACTGATGTTGGTCATAGTTTATGCACCTCAAAAGTTGTTTCATGTTGTCATAGGTTTCCTTCATATGGACTGCATGACCAACTGGAATTGATGGCAAAACATTGCCATTATGCAGCAAAACAGCGTTAAGACTCATCTTCGATGAATCAATGAAGTCTCCACTCATCTGGATCATGAACGATGTTGAGGGCTGCCATCACACCATCGATGTTGTTGCAGGCTACAAGATCACCTTCCATGAAGAAGAATGGGACACGATCTTTTTGATGGTCACAGAACATGTAAACCCTAACATCACCTGCCAGGAGATTCCACTGCTGCAGTCTGGAGCCCAACAGCTCTGCCTTACTCTTGGGTAGTTCCAAATCCCTGACATGGTCTTTCAGTTCACCTTATGTTAATGAGGCGTGGTTCAGAGAATAATTCTGGTGCATCATGAACCAGCAGTCCTTCTCCGTGGGGTACTGGGTGTAAAGCTGATAAAATATTTGGATAATGCACAGTCCACTTTTTCTTATTTGACACACCTTTTCCCAGCTGCAGGCGCCATGCAGAAGTAATAATTGCTGATAAGATCTGTTGGCTCTCTTCAAATCATTGGCACTGCAAAAGGCATATATTTTCTTTTCCTGATCAACCACTGGCGAAGATGTGTTACACAAGTGTTTAGCATATGTATGGGGCCCACATCTTGTCCTGATCTCCAACTTTGCAGCCAAAATAAAGTTAATAGGCTTTCTTAACCATAGTGGTTATACTGTTCTTTTGTGATGCAAAAGTCACTTCACCACAAACATAGCATAAGTTATTTGCTTTGTTCACACAAGTACTAGGGATCTCTGCTCAACTTGGCTAACCAGAAATGTGTCCCTTTGCAAAATCAAACACCGACTAATAAGAGAGCACGACATTGTATGATTTCGAGAGCTGATATATGGCAATTTGTTCAGCAGCGGGATGTAAGCCTAGTTATTTTTGCATCATTCATGACTTCTAGGAATGACATGATGCAATTAATATCATGTATGATGCAATACTAGGTTCAGATTGCATCATTCATTGTTTTGCTCAAAAAGCAAGTACTGTCCAAATCCAGTCATAGATGTATTCATAGATCCAATCAGAGATGTATTTTCAGGTTCAAATTTAGATCCCTTCCCTTTATAACGTATCCTCCACCATTCCCAAGCCAATGGTCGTATATACTGACCCAGTAGCATATCTTTAAAATTAGAGCCAATCAACAATTTTAAGCATTATTTTCATTTCAGTGACCCACAATTAATTTCGGAAGCATTTTGGCTGTAAACCAGTGTTATCAGAGCATGGTTTTTGTTTGCATGTTCACCACAAGTGCGTGTGGTTAAATGCAGACAGGATTCCTTGAAAAAAGGATGCCGTTTGGGGTTTAAACATCTTAAAACACCTGTTTTATTTCCAGAAAGGGTAAACCCTATTGTTATATTTTGATAGTGGCAAGAAAGGTCCCATATTAGACTTGTAATATTTGTTACAATATTAGATTGTTATAGCTAATAATGTTCGTGGGCACTTATTATGAGAATGGTATGGCCAGAACCATACCTGGTCACTTACATTCAGAGCTAGTGATCACACACTACACAAATAACTAATGATTTGCTTGATCAACCTAGGTGAAGCTCAAACTTGGTTCAGAAGTAAATGATCACGAGTTTGCTTAGCCAAAAATACAATGCGAGGGGCAAGAAATGTGACTGCATTAATGACGCCAACTCTGGTGACCGTGCACATCGCACCTCCGATTATCACGGTTGACTACAAACGGTGCGAAAGAAGTTCAAAGTACTTACATGCACACACAAATATCTTCACTTGGGTTTTGTAGCAGAAGAGACTTGATACTACCAAAGCTCATTCACCTCATTTCGGCTTGATCCATAGCCATTTTTCGGTCAAATCAGAAACATACCAATTCTTGTCATGTCTTTGATTCACATGAACATTGTATCTATTTGGCTGTGTTGGTGGAGGAGGGTGTATGACACAATGGCATTGTACGCACACGATACAGACTGAAAAAAAATTGCCAATCATAACATTAGTTGTAAAAGCCTGTGTTTTAAATGTTTTGTTACTTATCGAGATGGGAGCTGAGAATGGTATAATAAAATAATGTCAGAATGTTGCTTGGAATAATACGCCCTGGTGCCGCTCCGTGGCTACGTTTCTAAGAAGCACTGGGGCACGATGGCTTGTGATTTGTAAAGAACATCGTGAAATGTGTTACGTCCATATGGAAGCAAATGGAAATGCGGAGGTAATGGTACCTCCAAGTTTAGGCACATTCACCTATAAACACATCATCACTTCGGGCCGCGGTGTGATTTCTATTCATGAACACCAAGGTGTACAAGCAATTCGATGGGCATAATGGTGATACACACGAGTTACATAAAACTGCATGCAAATCACTCATTTTAAAACAATGTCACAAGTTTCTGAAAGCTGTGATATTCTGTTTTCACATTTTGATTGGTGAAAGATAATATCAATTTTCTATCACCTTATGCACCTGCTGCCTAAGGGTTAGGTAGATGCATAGGGTATATGCAGTTTCAGAGCCGGATAGTTATTAGCGCCTCACGCTGTGTTTGTGATTGCATTGAACTTAGCTTCCATCAGCACTGCTTCACTAAATTACTTCAACCAAAAGGTGTCGATTGATACATTTTCTTAGTCCTCTTTCTTTGTGCAAAATAATAATTGGCAATCCTTTTGTATAAACAAGTCACATTGTGCCCTTTGCTGTGCAACACGAAAGTGAAGCACCTGTGGGATTGTTTCGAATTCGCAAAATGACGAGTGAGCAATGCAAGTTATTGAGCAGTGCATTGAGAACTGTTCAGAAAAGACAATTCAGTTACATTTCCAACCGAAGGCAATGCAGTATTTAAGTGTTAATCATTGCATTTTCCTGAAAAAAAATGTAAGAGTCACTAATATTTAAAAGGGAATGCATCGTGATGAACATGGGATGGTAGCAAAGAAGCATGCTGCGTAGGTTAGAGTAGTGTGGTATGTAAGTGCAATCTATACATGTGTAGTGATGTAAAATGGATAACTTCGGCGCGTAGCGCGAACTGCTGGAGAACAAGGAAATATGGGTGCAGAGGCTGGCACACCGTGCAGTACCATACAGTGGGTCACTAGGGGCGTGGTACCGGGTGCGAGCAGAGAGAGGCAAATGAGTCCTCTCGACAGAGTAGGGGATTGCAGCCACTCCGCCAGCGCAGCGAGTAATTGCCACATAATTGGTCATTGGGGAGCGTGGTGCGGGCTGCTGGCAGACGGTGGCATATGAGGACGCGTCACCTCGGCATCGGGTGAAGCACGTGATGGGCCGGGGTAGGTGGCAGGTACAAGGTAGTCTGGAACCTTCGGGAATGTTGCAGAGGGAGACGCGGCCGAGGGTGAAGCCAGACCGCGCCGAGAGGGATTAAAGGGAAGCCCCGATCGAATATCGGGGCTGTCTGCAAGTGAAGTGGAACCCAAGTGCTGTTCTGACCCGGTTATAGTTATCACGTGTTATAGTCCTGTGTCTCGAGTGTAAAAGTTAGGTGTATTGTAGTCACCTGTGTAAAGGTGTTATGTAGCGTAGAATAAACGTTTTTGCCTCCTAAATGTCTCCGAAGTGACTCGCTACACATGCTTTGAAAAGTCCACAACTGTATTTTATTGTATATTGCCACCAGTTTGTGAACAGTTATTTTAAAAGAGGCAACTCTAGCTTCAATGGAGCTGTCGTATGCTTTTTACTCATTTAGTTGAGCCACGTTGAGGAAAGATGTACAAACGACTGTTATTCTTACTCTCCATCACCAAGACTTGAATAGACATTTCTAAACATAGTTATTTTACCCTGCAACCTTTATTTAGTTATCAGATGAAAGTGGCATATATACAAATTTACGTAATCTTTAATCGAATAAAAAGGATAAATGTGTTCTTTACCTTGTGCTTTGAAAAAGGGATACGTTTTAGACTCAAAGTGTGTTTTTGAAAGATTGTTCACTTCATTTTAGATATATATCCATCGAAGGACGTAATCAAAAAGTTGTTGGATTCTTCAAGGCTTCGTGTGATCACAGACACATAACATTGCGGAGCACACATGCTTCAAATTATTGCTTACTCCGGAGCAATGTTACCTATACATCAAGTATGTCGACTTACAAAAACTTTAGCAAGTGCTGTGGAATAAACAATTGCTGTTGCACGGTATTTAAAAAAAACTGCAAAATAAACCTATGTAGATGTTCATCATTTGTGCCACCAATTTAGTGTTTAATTAAATCATAAATCAGTGAATAAGTGGTGGGTGATTACCAAATGTAAAATATATTGCACTATGCAGTTTATCAATCTAAACACACTTTATGTTACATGTGTTTTTTTATGAACTGTACGGAAAAGTGTGTTACTCATTTACAAATGTATTGTGCCTGACTATTCATTATGAAGGCAACGGACTTGATTAACATCGCAAATGACCATTTTTTCCCTTTCTTTGGCAGAATTGTGACAGATTCCACGTTAAATATGCAACATCTAGCATTTTGTAATTTATGTACGAGCCACATTTTCTCTTACTAAGCCAAAGGGACAGATAACTTTCCCCTTTACCATTTATACATTGTTCATACCATTTTAATAAATATTCATGCTTCTGTGGTGTAATGGTTAGCACACTGGACTTGAAATCCAGAGATGACCGGATCAATCACCTGGCGTGGCAGCTTTAGCAGTGGAAATGTCTTAAAATCATCCTGCCCAGAAGTACGAATGGATTCATAAGGCGGGGGAGAATGTGGGTAACCCCTACCTCCTCCAAGACGTCTTAAAGTGGTGAGAAAGATATTTCTAGTCTGTGTATTTTTCTTTAAAAAAAATGAAAATTTGTATCAATTTGTTTCTGTAGTGCGATTTGCCCTCCATCCTATCGATGATAGGAAAAGTAACGAGATGTGTGTCATGCTCGGCGCACTGGTGCATGGCTATAGCCCGATTCTGTGAAGAAAGGCTCTTCCCGCAGACTTGAGAGGTCAAGGCAAGAAGACGATTCGCTGCTCGTAGGTGCGTGGCGACGCTCCCTCTGGTATGTTCATAGTCTACACGACGAGAAAATAAACGCCACATTTAAAAATCAATAATCCTGTTTTAGAAAAGGAAAAATGTAATGTTATATATTAGCATATGTTTTCCTTTTTTTTAAAAGGCAGTGTTATTGACCAATCCGTTTATTTTTGTGATTGTTGTGCACCACTGCCAGCACTGTATGAAATGATTTTCATAAAAGGGTGATGTGGAAGAAGTTAAATCATAGAAGAAATGTAATGTACACGTTGATAAAAATTGTATACAGCTGTAATAAATCATTACATTAATTGTAATATTTCCTTTTTTATGCATTTACACCTATATTTAAAAAAAAACATCCATACCTGTGCATTATTGGTATTTTTTTGTTTACCTTAAAACAAAATATAAAATTTACATCCAATAATTCTGCTATTTTAACCTAATGCATTGACCAAATTCAATAATCTAATCAAGATCTTAATAAAAAAAATATATACATCTGGTAAAAAAGCAATATGTGTAAATGTTATGATCATGTCTTAAAGCTTTCGTGACTGTAGGAATTCATATTCTTTGGGTCTTTCGGTAGTCACCTCGACAGAAAAAAAAAATAATAACAATAAAAGAACACAAATAAAGTGAATGAAAAATCTAAATAAAAACATCACGACGTTACGATCGCAACACAAGCAATCGTCATCAGGAGAGAAAAAAAGAGGGGTAAAGCTGCTGAGGCAGGCTGTTTTAAAGGTTTGAAATGGGTGTAGCCCAAGGGTCACGAACGAAATGGACGGGGCTAGTGATGTTAAACTGAGAAATTTGCATGTAAATGTAAGATCGGAGAGTACCTTCATCTTGGAGATCATGGCTAGGCCGGCCCTGAACAAGATCCAATTAGCATTAGTAGAAGTGTAATAAAGGACTCTCTCTCAGATGTCGATCTCCGTTGTCCTTTATTGGGTTCGTTGAATCTCGATACCACGGCGTCTCGCTCAGGCCCGCGTCCCGCTCGACGACCTCTCCACAGCCCTCGGCTGCTCCGTTATGCAGTCTCCCTGCTGCTCCGTTAGGCAATCCTTGCAGCCACACCGCTGCTCCGCTATCTAGCGTCACTGCTGCCCCGTACACAGCTAGCCTCTCACAGCCCCGTTAGCTCTCTCCGTCTGACACCGATGGCTGTCGGTGTCGACGTTTCCCACCGCGTGGCGACCGCGCCACTCTCTCCCTCTTGCCCAGCGTGGCCTCCTCGTGTTTCACTCCGTCTCAACTCCCCCTTCCCCTTCCGGTTCTCTCCCTAAATCCTCTCACCCACGTGACCCTAACTCCACCCACTCCCCACGTGACCCAGACTCCGCCCCCCCCTCAATCCTTGCTCGCATTACAGAAGTAACAGCAGCAGATGTCAGTGTAAAGGCGATCGGTATTACCTTAGTGTTGCAGCATCTCTTCAGAAATGTGAGCGACTCGATCAGATGAGCCTTAAATCTTGACTTAAAGCTTTCGTGACTCCAGGAATTCATATTCTTTGGGTCTTTCGGTAAAGTCACGTAGATAGAAAAATAACAGGCCTAACCCTGATCTCCAACACGAAGGTCCTCTCCGATCTTACATTTACATGCAAATTTCTCACTTTAACATCACTAGCCCCGCCCAATTCATTTATGACCCTTGGGCTACACTCATTTCAAACCTTCAAAACAGCCTGCCTCAGCAACTTTCCCCCTCTTTTTTTCTCCTGATGACGATTGCTTGTGTTGCGATCGAAACGTCGTGATGTTTTTTGTTGTTTTTTCATTTACTTTATTTTTATTTTTGTTATTTTATTGGTATTGTTTTTTTCTATCTACGTGACTTTACCAAAAGACCCAAAAGAATACTGTATGTTATTATCATACAGCGGTCTTCGTCTTCCGTATGTCTAAGTATTTCTGTCACATTTCTGCACAGAGCAGAAATGCTGCGAGCATGTGCAAAAGTGCATAGCGGAGCTAAATCTAGATTACCAGAAGGGACGACTGTACTTAAATAAATAAATTGGCTCACATCACGCTCTTCTCTCGTTCCTCAACAACAGAGAGCCCCCTACCATTTCCACACCCCACGACTTGTATTTCTGAGCAGCTTGAACTTTTTTTTAATCAGCATCAAAGATCCTTGTAAAAAAAATACATTATTTTAGCGCAAAACAGATCCACAGCACCACATTAGATGTGTTAATGAACCGCATGACTTTTACTTTAGGGGGCGCGCAGCATGCAGCAAGAATTGAAATATGTTCGTGTGAAAATAACGTTATTTGTGGCATGTCAATTGAAGTGTGTGCCCCCCTCCATCCAGAGCCACAACTTCATAGCATGGTAGGGGTGGCTACGGGGAAAGATATTAACCTCGTCGTTTTTGAATCTTTAACTAGTCCTACGAGTATAATTATTCCAATATTCAAACCATTCCTTACATCAAGCAATGGTTGTTATATTTACATAAAATCCAAGGATCGTTATTGCTAATCATCTCAGTTTATTTAAAATGTGTCAATTTATGGGTAAAAATATTTTGTTTCACATTGCACATGGCTAAATACTATCCAAATCATTTATACATTTCTCTTATTCACATCTTTTAAAGCAATAACACTTTCCGTATTTTAGCCATCGTTTTTATATGCAATTCATGGTTGATTGTAGTTTGTGATACAATTGAGTAAAAATAACGTGCTAAAGATTTCAAATGTAAAATAAAATTCGCTTTATACACATACATCTATCACGTATCCGTAAAGTCAAAGTATCTCCATTCTCTAATGAATATTGGGTAGTGCTCATCTCTGTTGGAGGAAATTACACATCAATGTGCAGGTAACTTGTGATCCTTCGAAAGAGAGCCTGGTGTGCAAACGGAGCCATTCTGGCCACTTATTTTAAATAAGAATGTTACGTATAAAATTTAGCTATGCATTGAGCAATCTGTAATCCGTTGCACACAGCAAATAGATACGGATTATAGTGCTGGTATACACACCAATTAATTCATAACAGTGCTTGTGGCATGAATATGGTGCACAGCATTTTCAATAAACATTAATAAAGAGGGCGGCGAGGAATAGAGCACATTCACGAGATGTCAAGGTGTCCCAATGAATCTGTTTGTAGTCGTTTGGTTTTAACCGATGCCTGCGTGAGTTAGCACGCCAATGGATATAATATGATGTTATTTGGTGGGAAAGGTTCCACATAATCATTACGTGCCTATTTAGTAATGGGTTTAATAACCTGCATGCTGTTATTAACCCCCTTTAACCTCAAATTATCCACTGGATTTCATTCTATGGGTCTTGCCAATATAACATGTTAATGTCCCGTAAATATGTGCAGCAAATGTTTGTGGTACTTAATTACATCAGGATTGTTATATTTTCAGCGAGACTATTTGACCGCTTGTATGATCTTTTAAATTTAGGCATTAATGTAAATATTTTAACAAAAAGCAATACATAAATCGAGTATAAACGGAGAACATATAACTGTGAGAAAATCATTTTTTTTGCTGAGGACAACCATTACAGCAGTGGGAATTAATGACACAAAATTATAAAATTATATAGTTTTGCCTCGTTCATCAGAGATGCTCGTGAATGAAAATTACCTTAAATAAATACGCAAATAAGCAATTAGACACGTGTAAATTATTATAAGAGCACAATAAAAATTTACTAAAAGTATTTTTTTGTATTAAAATGTTAAAGTTTAGAAATGAACTTGCCTTAAAATGATGATGATGATGATGCGGTTCATCACCATGTTGTCACCTTTCTTTCGCTCTCTTGATGCAGCCATGTAGAGTTGCAGATGCAATTCAAGGATAGCAAAAATTATGGATAGCAAGTTCGTGAATGGGGGAATACTTACAAGTTAAGAGTAAAACAAACCGTCACGTATAACATGTTCACTTAGCAATATAAGACATATGTCAGAGAGGGACCCAACTAGAAAACAGCAGAGTATGTATATCTATGAAGAAGGAACTACGTAAAAAAATGTTTTTACTTAACTAAATATTGAAACTCAACATAGCAACGTGCATAAACAAGGTTTTCAATCTGATCATATTGACTATGGATAGAAAATGGGGCAACATTTGAAAACCATGCCAAAAAGCACGGAGGTGCATTCTTGCATGTAGGTAGAACTGCTTTTCGCACAGTACGTCAATAACCATACGAATCGGAGGTGCGGGAAATTATACCAAGAAAGCAAGAGAAACACTTAGCTTGGAAAACATATGAAAGTTAGACATCATATTGACTATCACTGGATTAGATGGCTGAGACTAATGATAAATTGGCAGTCAAAGGAGAGAACATATCCACCGTGAAGATGAAGTGATAAAATCAGCTGATGTGTGAACGCTACATGACAAAGAAACTTGTCAACAAAACTGCCTGAAAATAAAAAAATTATATTAACAAAAAATCGCTGACGTTTCTGGCAATGGTCCAAATTTCATGGGGTTTTTGTTCATTCAAGGCATTGCTGTTGGGGAGTGTGCCGTGCTCCACTGCCAACGCAGTAACAAATAAAATCCTATATGGATTGCTGAAAACCACGAAAAGATAGCAATGGCTTTGGGAGACCTTCATCCAGCAGTTTATATATAATGGCTGATAATAATTTAGGACATTTGACACCGAGTAGATTAATGCAGTTTCTCAGCAACAATGACAAATTTCCGTTTTTGTATTCCCTGTACACGTGTGACCCTTCGATCATTATATTTAAAGGAATAGTTAGGGAGATAGAATTATTGCTATAAAATGTAAATATTAGATTTATTTTGGACTTGTATGACTCACGTGTAAGTTAAAGTCGAGCAAGCTACAACAGTTGCTGTCTTATTCAAGTCACGCAATCTTGGAAAGCCTCAGACAAATTGCTGCATCACCATTTCTGTCATGCAGCTTTTTCATGCAGTTACGTTTCCCTTGAGGAAAGATTTTTCGTCACAGCGACACTTCTTTCTTTGCAAACAAAGACAAATTAAAAAGAGATAAAAACAAATGGTGTGTCACAGGTTTTTACCATCCATTAATATGGATATGATCATGTATTTTTTTATCCCTTCAATGAAAAAAACATTAACAATGCTGCAAATGTATTTGCGACTTCCTTGATAATAAACAGCACAAATAACTAGCTTGAAGATAAGCATTTCAAGGTTAAAAAAAAACCCTATCTCACACATCTGTGATTTTATGTCTGGTGGGTTTTCATGGAATATGGCCACATCGTATCAGTCACTGCAACAATTTGGTTTACTGGGAAAATGCCGTTAGGCATGAATAGTTCAGAAAATTGTTGCCACTCAAATCCAGTTGACACTTTTTCAGACTTTTCCCCCCTCAACAAAACGCATTGAGGAAAGGACAAACAGAATGCTGAAGCTTGCCATTTAAAATAATTTCTAATTGCCTTGTCCAAATATAATGAATTATATAAAATGTGAATATTTCAGATGTTTATTATTTACACACTTGTACACAGTTCATTATTACTGCACACAACCTTTTAAAATAAACCCCAGATTCAATTTAGTACCTGAGGATGGCTGCTTGCGTTGTGGCCGAAACGTCGTGAAAATTATTTTATTATGTTTTATTTTTTATTATTTTCCTTCTACGTGACTTTACCAAAAGAACCAAGAAGATGAATCCCTGCAGTCACGAAAGCTTTAAATCGAAATAAAAGCTCCAGTCGTTTTGACCATCAGGAATCAAAAAAACACGCGTTTTGCAGAGCCTGTGCAAGACAATCCGCAAGTCAAGTGGCATTAATCAAACTCCAGTAACCACCCAGAGGCTACGACACATGTCGGGTGGGACCCTGTGTAATGTGGCAGCCCAGCCAATGATGGGTGGCCATTGCCACCAGCATAAGCTGGGGGGAGGTGGTTGGGGTGGAAGGAGACCTTCCTGGAAACAGTCAGAACCATTTAATGATTGAGAGTAAGAGACAAGTGATGCAAATAGAAAAATTCTGCAGCATGCATGGTTTGTGCACAGTATATATGAAAACACACACACGATAACTATAATGCATATAATATAGATGAAAACCACATTGTGGGAAAGCAACAACAGTAGACATATGTGAAGTCTTGTCCCCACCATAGGAATGCTTAATTTTCACCCGTAGCTTAAGGCCACGAATTGAGAAGGCCCAGCTTCTACTTAGGGCAGAAACATTGGGCCAGGTTCGTGTAGTAATTGTGTCCAATGTTGTTCCACTACTTTTTGGTAGAAGACCTATTCTGCATTTTTGGAATTTATACACAAAATTCAAATTTATGCCGATTCACTTATTTTTATTTTAAAGTTAAATATTTATTCAGTATAGTGTGTTGCACACTAGAAATGAAGGACGTGACGCAGGTGCTCCAAATCGAGGGCAAGCACATTTATTTATTTTGGTTAATATTAATCTTGAGAAGAACAGCACCGTCACTCTGTAAAATGCAACAACACGTGTGTTACAACCAGCCTTGCTCCCGAGCCGCCATTAACCATGTGACTCGTTTACACGTGCGGTTATTCATTAACCCTTTCTCTTAAACCCAATTCTACTACTCATAAACCATCTTTGTCTTTGACAATCACATTTGCACGTCACTATTCGACTATTACTTTAATCCTAAGCTGCATGTCTATCTATACTATCCACTTATATCGGTATCTTACACCCATTATATGTACTGTATGTGTACAGTATACGTACTGTATATCACCATTGTACAGCTTACTACTTTACATGTGTAATAACAGCCATAGAGGGTTCACGTGGGGATTGGCTTGCCGGTCCTGCTTGTAGCCAATAAGGGTTGAGATAGGGAGCATGGCCCCGGCGTGATCACGGCATGTCATTAGGAGTGATTGGCCTAGCCATTCGGGGCCCCAGCTAATGGGGAGCCGGATGAGAGGCGTGGTCCCGGGATTGACAGGGAACCATCGAGAATGGTCAAGGCTGTCCATGAACGATTGGCTGGGGGTACCACGTGACTAAGGGATTAAGAGAGAGTGAGAGAGAACGATCGAGAGCAGACTGGGAAACGAGAAGAGCAGGGTCACGCATGTACAGGGGCTCTGGGTGCCACGTGCACGGTGGGGACTTAGTGTGAAGTCTGTCCTCTCTCCGTTGTCTGCCAGCAACGGAGAGTGAGTGAGTAAAGTGTATTGTGGAAGTGGAAATAAAAGGACCGATTCCGAAGCCGTCTCAAGAAGGATTATTACACATGTGTTCTATTCTCAATAGCATTACAAGTAGTCATATTCTGGGTACATGGGCATGGTTATAGACTAAACAGTATTAGAGTTAGAGAATTACAATGACAGTAACTAATTACAGTGCGTCATCCCTTTACAATGCACAGTGCTAAAACGCCTCTAATTGCATATATCACAAACGAACAATTCATAGCCAAGCTTAAAGTCTAGAACAAGTCTAGAACAAGTCTAGAACATTTATATAACTATCAAAAACAACCTTTGGGTCCTTTACCTGTAAAATGCAACAACACGTGTGTTACAACCAGCCTTGCGCCCGAGTCGCCATTAACCATGTGACTGGTATATCCGCGTGGTCATTCAATAACCCTGCCAGCCACCTACAAACAGGCCCGACTCAGTCATCACATGCTGCTGTACACACATGCATTGATGCACTGCACAGCAGATCAGGACTTTCACAGAACCACACTTTACTCCCTTGCTGCACAAGGACATACTTAAAAGAGTGATCCATTCCTAATGTGCCACAAGTGGATCGTGAAGAAAGTGTAAAATAAAAAAGGCAAATATACAATGCATGTATTCAGAGATGAAATTTGAGCAAAACCAAAAGATTATTATAACACGGGTACGCATGCACATGTACACTTACTCTAGGTGAATATAATCTACTCAAGAGTTCTATTCACTAAGTGTACACTTGTGTAATTGTTGATAGAACTGAAGAAGAGAGCTTAATACTGGTAGGAACCTCCTGGTTACACCAGCCCACAGGGGATTATTGTGTCCGTCGTGCAGGGACGGGCTGGTCACCCCGTAGTGCCCTTATAAAACTCAACGTTTAACCTACTCGCGCCAGCTTGTGCCCACGCTCAGTCGGACATTGACCGAGCAACCCAACGTTCCTACCAGCTCCCTCCACAGGAATGTGTTTTCGCCACTGCATAGGATATGTGTATTGCTTGGAATGCTCAGCTAACTCCTGTTATCTGCCAACAAATGTGAGCAGCAGTGTGCACACATACCTACTATAATCACCCAGGAATGTCCTTAACGCTCGTGACGTCACTCCACATCAAACAGCCCCCGCCATTAATAATTCATGAGAGGGGCTGACGTCACTCCACAAGGGGCCGAGGCGCCTCCTCCCCCCTCCTCAGTGTCAACTTACAACCCTCACTACAAAGGCAGAAACCTCACTTCACGCGATCTCCGTAACGCTATTGAGACAAAGTAAAAATGACGTCATGATGAACAAGGGATTATAACATACTCTTACTCTTAAAATTAAATAAGTCTGTCACCGCGGCCTTACGAATTGCACACGAATGGATACAATGAATATCACGTCGCGGTCTGATTTTCGCTTGCAAGTTTCTGATTTACTGCAACACACCTGTCCTTGGACGGGCAAAGGCTAGTCTATAACATTGAAATACTTTATCTGGAAAATGCAAGACATGTACAAATGCAATTTTGTACTCGGTAAACCATGCATAAAAGAAACACATTCAGATCTGTAATACCAATATTAGATAACACTCTGCAAACAACTTCTGAATGTTTCAAAGAAGTGCAGTTTAAAATATGTCCGTCTATGCATTATGTAGGGCCATTTCACAGTGTGTAGTGGCACATGGTTTGTATTGAAAATTGCACACTAAATTTGAAAAAAAAAAATTCGTATCGTACGAAATTTCGATTTAAAGCTTTCGTGACTGCAGGGATTCATCTTCTTGGTTCTTTCGGTAAAGTCACGTAGAAGGGAAATAATAAAAATAATAAAATAATAAAAAATAAAACATAATAAAATAATTCTCACGACGTTTCGGCCACAACGCAAGCAGCCGTCCTCAGGTGAAGAACAGGTCTGTTGGAAAAAGTTTAGCTGGAGGCATATTATAATTATTTTGCGACATAGAATTGTAATGTATGACTTACTGTTAGTAGCTCAGCTTATTGGAGAGTTTATTGAGTATATTGATGATATTGATGTAATTTAAAATTTTAGTTTTTTACGTGGTGGTTTGGCTGCTGCAGCTCCTTACTATTAAAATTCCTTCCCTTTATTACTGCTAATCCTACATAATACACGAGCATAATGACTTTGAGACCCCCCCCCCTTCACCTCGACCGGTTGGACAATCTAGGCGTGGTCGGAGGCTCTGCACAAGACTAAGCCTCACCACGCCACTGTCAGGTGAGTACTTTGTGCTATAGAGTCGATAAATACTGCTATAGAGTCAGCATGTACTACTGTAGTGATAGTAGGTACCACCACAGTCAGTATGCACTGCTATTAGATTTTTAAGTAGGTTTGAAATATTCTTTTTTACCCAGCCAATGCTGGGTACTTCCTGCTAGTAAGTGATAAATGGTGTCGGTTGAGGTTTCACACACACACACACACATGGGGTTCCCTAGTTCTCCTACGTCCCAGTTCTGTCTCCAGTTCGACAAGGTTTGAGTCCTAGCACCTTCTATGTAGCAATAGTGAGAGTCAGAGGTGGATCTAGAAACTTTCCAAAGGAGGGCGGGGGGGGCAGTCCCTAAATGTTAAACTTTTTAAACAGGGGCTTACATTAATAGGAATACAAAAACTTGATTTCTCTTGTAAATAAAAAATAAAAAAACGAATACATATTCTGTCTTAGATCCTACTCCGAGTGCAGAATGTATCTTGCTTAATCTTAATCTGTACATAGCTCGTGCTTCCTAGGGAATGTGGATCTCTTAGGGAAGGTGGATCTCTTCAGCCTTGGAAGGCCGTCTACCTAGAAGGACACTCTGATGTAAAAGCTACGGCCCGAGGACCTCGCTGTCACCATCCCAGCTTGCTAAGCCATGGCAGACGAACCCCGGGTTTAAAGGGTGGGGTCAGTTCTGCGCACACTGCACTCCACTTGAAAGCTCCTTTGCGCAGGTAAGAGGGAAATCTTCACGTCTACCCCCCCCACCACCCGGTCTCACCAAGTCCTGTAGCGATGGGAAAGGGGAGAACTCGGCAGGTGTAAGATGACACTGGCAGCCGCAGTCTCAATCCTATATGCAGGCGGCTCAGGTGCTAGTGGTCGTTTGATGATGACCTGGAAACGACATCATCACCCGGCAGCACCCTGAGCGACCAAGCAGCCTTTTCTAGGGACAGCACTGCTTGCTCCACACGGAGAGGGGCCTAGAAAAGGTGGCCTAAACAAAGCTCGTCTCCTCCTCCCTTAGTTGGCTTACCGCGGTCAACGGGCATCTTCATATGCGGTCGAACCACAGTGAGGGAAAAAAGTATTTGATCCCCTGCTGATTTTCTACGTTTGCCCACTGACAAAGAAATGATCAGTCTATAATTTTAATGGTAGGTTTATTTGAACAGTGAGAGACAGAATAACAACACAATCCAGAAAAACGCATGTCAAAAATGTTATAAATGGATTTGCATTTTAATGAGGGAAATAAGTATTTGACCCCCTCTTAATCAGAAAGATTTCTGGCTCCCAGGTGTCTTTTATACAGGTAACGAGCTGAGATTAGGAGCACACTCTTAAAGGGAGTGCTCCTAATCTCAGCTTGTTACCTGTATAAAAGACACCTGTTCACAGAAGCAATCAATCAATCAATCAATCAGATTCCAAACTCTCTACCATGGCCAAGACCAAAGAGCTCTCCAAGGATGTCAGGGACAAGATTGTAGACCTACACAAGGCTGGAATGGGCTACAAGACCATCGCCAAGCAGCTTGGTGAGAAGGTGACAACAGTTGGTGCGATTATTCGCAAATGGAAGAAACACAAAAGAACTGTCAATCTCCCTCGGCCTGGGGTTCCATGCAAGATCTCACCTCGTGGAGTTGCAATGATCATGAGAACGGTGAGGAATCAGCCCAGAAGTACACGGGAGGATCTTGTCAATGATCAAGGCAGCTGGGACCATAGTCACCAAGAAAACAGTTGGTAACACACTACGCCGTAAAGGACTGAAATCCTGCAGTGCCCGCAAGGTCTCCCTGCTCAAGAAAGCCCGTCTGAAGTTTGCCAATGAACATCTGAATGATTCAGAGGACAACTGGGTGAAAGTGTTGTGGTCAGATGAAACCAAAATGGAGCTTCTTTGGCATCAACTCAACTCGCCGTGTTTGGAGGAGGAATGCTGCCTATGACCCCAAGAACACCATCCCCACCGTCAAACATGTAGGTGAAAACATTATGCTTTGGGGGTGTTTTTCTGCTAAGGGGACAGGACTACTTCACCGCATCAAAGGTACGATGGACGGGGCCATGTACTGTCAAATCTTGGGTGAGAACCTCCTTCCCTCAGCCAGGGCATTGAAAATGGGTCATGGATAGGTATTCCAGCATGACAATGACCCAAAACACACGACCAAGGCAACAAAGGAGTGGCTCAAGAAGAAGCACATTAAGGTCCTGGAGTTGCCTATCCAGTCTCCAGACCTCAATCCCATAGAACATCTGTGGAGGGAGCTGAAGGTTCGAGTTGCCAAACGTCAGCCTCGAAACCTTAATGACTTAGAGAAGATCTGCAAAGAGGAGTGGGACAAAATCCCTCCTGAGATGTGTGCAAACCTGGTGGCCAACTACAAGAAACGTCTGACCTCTGTGATTGCCAACAAAGGGTTTTGCCACCAAGTACTAAGTCATGTTTTGCAGAGGGGTCGAATACTTATTTCCCTCATTAAAATATAAATAAATTTATAACATTTTTGACATGCATTTTTCTGGATTTTTTTATTGTTTTTCTGTCTCACTGTCCAAATAAACCTACCATTAAAATTATAGACTGATCATTTCTTTGTCAGTGGGCAAACGTACAAAATCAGCAGGGGATCAAATACTTTTTTCCCTCACCTGTATATCAAAGAATCGACGACGCATCCCACTCGCCTTAAAAGGTGGGAAAGGACTGAAACTCGCATGCTGGAACATCAGAACGATGCTAGACTCAACTGACAGCACTCGACCTGAGCGACGATCTGCTTTAATTGCACACGAACTCGCTCGGCTGGATGTTGACATCGCCGCCCTCCGCGAAATCCGCTTTTCAGAGGAAGGCAGTCTGAGGGAGCATGGCGCAGGTTACACTATCTACTGGTCAGGCAAACCAGCGACAGATAGACGCCGTTCAGGTGTCGGCTTCATCATCAGGGACTCTATAGCTACCAAGCTTGCAAGCCTGTCAACTGGCCACTCTGACCACATCATTTCAATGCATCTACCACTTCGTGACCAGCAACACGCAACACTTCTCAGTGTGTACGCTCCAACCCTCCAGGCAGATCCCGCTGATAAAGACAAGTTTTACTCCGATCTACGCAGCCTTCTGCAGGATATCCCAGCTGACGACAAGATTGTCATCCTTGGCGACTTCAACGCCAGAGTGGGCAGAGACTCTGAAACCTGGTAAGGCGTACTTGGAAGGCACGGTGTGGGCAGCTGCAACGTCAATGGATGCTTGTTACTTGAACTCTGTGCGGAACAGCAGCTTTCCATTACCAACACCATCTTCCAGCAGAAAGACAGTCTGAAGACAACCTGGATGCACCCTCGGTCAAAACATTGGCATCTCATAGACTACATCCTAGTGCGCCAGCGTGACCTAAAATATGTCTTTCACACCAGGGTAATGCCCAGCGACGAGTGTCACACAGACCACCGTCTTGTCCGCTGCAAACTCAGCTTCCACTTTAAGCCCAGACCAAGGAAAGGAGGCACCCCGAGGAAGAAGCTCAAAGTCTGCAGCTTTCAGTCTGCCGCGGTCAAAGCAGCTTTCCAGGAAAGCCTACGATCTAGGCTAGAAGAACCGAGCTGCCTAGCAGACTCGCCTCCGGTTCCTGAAGTGCTGTGGGACCGCATCAAAACTGTTGTTCTGCAAGCATCTGAAGATACCCTCAGATTCTCCACGAAGAAAAACAGAGATTGGTTCGATGAGAACAACTTAGAAGTCCAGGAGCTGCTGTCAAAGAAGAGATCAGCACACCAGGCCCAACCTGGCCCGACCATCCTGCCCGCACAAAAAAGCAGCTTTCCGCCTGGAATGCAGCACCCTCCAGCGCAAGCTTCGAGAGATTCAAAACGAGTGGTGGACCAACCTCGCAGTAAAAACTCAGGTTTGCGCCGATACCGGCGACTACAGGGGATTCTACGAAGCTCTAAAAGCGGTATATGGCCCCTTGTACCAAATCCTGAGCCCCCTGCGGAGTGCAGACAGGAAAGAACTGCTCACCGAAAAGGACTCAATCCTGAACCGCTGGTCTGAGCACTTCTACACACTCTTCAATGCTAGCCGCTCAGTCCAAGAACCAGCGATTGACCGCATCCCACAACAACCAGTGAAAACCGAACTGGATGTGGCTCCAACATTACAAGAGACTGAGGAAGCCATTAAACAGCTGAAGAGTGGTAAAGCTGCAGGAGTTGATGGCATCCATCCTGAAGTATGGAAGAACGGAGGCCCAGCACTGCACACCAAACTCCATGAATTATTCGTCTGCTGCTGGGAGCAGGGTAAACTCCCTCAAGACCTCAAAGATGCAGTCAACATCACCCTGTACAAGAACAAAGGGGAGAAATCAGACTGTTCCAATTATCGTGGCATAACACTTCTGTCCGTTGGCGGCAAAATCCTCGCAAGAATACTGCTGAATAGACTGGTACCCGTAATAGCTGAATATGACCTCCCAGAGACCCAGTGTGGCTTCAGAGCCAACCGGGGAACCACAGACATGGCGTTTGTCCTGAGGCAGACTCAGGAGAAGTGCCGGGAGCAAAACAAAGCGCTGTACGTCACCTTTGTGGACCTGACAAAAGCGTTTGACACCGTGAGCAGGCAGGGACTTTGGAAAATCCTGGAAAAGCTAGGCTGCCCACCGAAGTTCCTCACCAGGATTGTCCAGCTTATGAAGACCAGCTTGGACAAGTCAGACATAGCAACGATCTCTCGCAGCCCTTCCCTATTGCAAACGGCGTGAAACAGGGCTGTGTTCTTGCTCCCACGCCGTTCACTATTTTGTTCAGCATGATGCTCCAGCAGGCCACAGAGGACCTCGACGACGCTGATGGCGTATACATCTGTTTTCATCTCGACGGGAGCGTGTTCAACCTCAGGCGTTTGCAGGCCCACACAAAGACCATGGAGCAACTGATCAGGGAGCTGCTGTTTGCTGATGATGCCGCCCTCCTTGCTCACACAGAGGCAGCTATGCAGCGAATTACGTCCTGTTTCGCGAAAACAGCTCAGATCTTCGGTCTTGAAGTCAGCCTGAGGAAGACTGAATTTCTTCATCAGCCCGCACCCGATGAGGAGCACCATCCACCAAGCATCTTCATTGAACAAACATAACTGAAAGCTGTCCACCAGTTCAGCTACTTGGGGTGCGTGATCTCGTCTGACGCCAAGATCGACAACGAAGTCGACAACAGGCTGGCCAAGGCAAACAGTGCATTCGGCAGACTATACAAATGTGTCTGGAACAACAGCAACCTTAAAAGCTACACGAAGGTCAACGTCTACAAAGCTGTTGTGCTGACTACTCTCCTGTATGGCGCCGAGTCCTGGGTCACCTACCGTCGTCACCTGAGTCTCCTCGAGCGTTTCCATCAGCGCTGCCTCCGCACAATTTTCAATATTCACTGGAGTGACTGTCGCCAACACTGATGTCCTCGAGTCAGCGGAGGTCATCAGCATCAAGGCCATGGTCCTCAAGATACAGCTTCGTTGGGCAGGGCACATCGCCAGGATGGAGAACCACCGCTTACCTAAGATTGTCCTGTATGGGGAACTGTCCTCTGGCCATCGCGACATAGGGGCACCACAAAAGCGATACAGACTCCCTGAAGAAGTCCCTCACTGCTTGCTGCATCGATCATCGTCAGTGGGCAACACAAGCAGCTGATCGCAACTCCTGGTGGCACACAGTCCACCAGGCCACCTCCTTCTTCGAAGATACCCGCAGGACCCGTATGGAGGACAAAAGGAGGAGGAAGAACCATGATCCCTCAGCACCCATCCCAGATCAGACCTATACTTGCAGCTGTTGTGGCAGGACCTGCTTGTCCCGCATAGGCCTCGTCAGCCACCAGCGTGCTTGCAGAAGACGTGGATGTCCTTCCTAGATCTTCGTTCGCGAAGCCAAGCCATGATGACATAGCTCGTGCTTCCTAGCACCCTCCGCTTCTTTGCATAAGCATCAGGGTGTAATGGTTTTGGGGGGAGGAGACATGGTTAATGTTTGATGAACAAGGGGATGTATTTTTTTTTACTTTGCTTCAACCAACCTGGCAAGGGCATGGCGAAAAATCCCAAGAATTCATCTGACAGTCACCACACATGTCCATGCCAGTATTTTGTTTTACAACTTTACTACCCCGGCTTCGCCCTAGACTTGGATTCTTCTTCTTGGTTCTTTCGGTAAAGTCACGAAGAAGGGAAATAATAAAATAATAAAAATAAAACATAATAAAATACAATTCTCACGACGTTTCGGCCACAACGCAAGCAGCCATCCTCAGGTGAAGAACAGGGCTGTCGGTGAAGAACAGGGCTGTCTGAAAGTTTTTCCGACAGCCCTGTTCTTCACCTGACGGCTGCTTGCGTTGTGGCCGAAACGTTGTTAGAATTTTATTTTATTGTTTAATTTTTATTATTTCCCTTCTACGTGACTTTACCGAAAGAACCAAGAAGATTAATCCCTGCAGTCACGAAAGCTTTAAATCGAAATTTAACTTGGATTCTTGTCTTGGATTAATACACGGCCTACGCGGAGGGTGGGATGCGTGACGTCAGTAGGCACACTGTAACGCTGCCGCATGCGGTTGACATCACAGATGTGACGTCACCGCTCACTTGCCATGCAATATATATCCATTGGTGCGCCCCCCCCAAAATACAGAAGTCTATTTTTATACCTTGTGTGTACAGTCTGGAAGCTACTCACATGCCAAATTTCAAGTTTGTTGCATGTTGGGAAGTATGCTAAACATTTCGAACAGACACACATATTCACAAATTTCTCTTTTATATATGTAGAGTAGTATGGAGACATGACGTCATACGCGCTGGGCGGTGCGATGACATCATGTCACCTCGGGGTACTTGAGGGGGGCCCCATGACGAAAGCGGGGTTGTTGTGGGAGCCCGGGATGGAGAGCGGTTGAAGAGACAGCCAGGGGTAGAGCTCAAGGATTCTGGAAAAGCCGGCTGTATTTGTGGAAGGTGCTGCTCTCCTCGGTCGGTTGATGTTGGCTGAACCCCCGATCCGACTCGAGTGAGAGAGTCCAAGAGATAGCCGAGGCTAGGGACAGACAGAGCCGAGGGTCCACGTGAAGGACCAAGTGTAGGTTACCTACCTCTGGTGGAAGGTGTCACCGACCCTTGTTAATAACCCGGCGCAAGCCCTTACTTGAAGACCTGCCTCTGCATCGTCATTACAACACAACATATATAGAGGACTACAATACGAGCCAAATGCTACAACAGAATACACACAAAGTTAAACGTAATGGTTTAAGTTTAAGTAAAAAATAGCACCAAGTTACAACTATACTCCACCCTGGCACCAGCTTTCATCCAACAGTAGATATAATATTGCCAATGACAATGAGGTTTTATCATAACGTAATACAGATTGTTTAATATATATGAACATGAGCCCAGTGAGTGCATTTCTTGTAGTCTTAGTAATGCAGTAGAAATAAAAATGCAACTTTCATGACATTTATGTTTAGAATTCTACACGAACCGACCATTGCTTCACTGTAAACTGTAAAATTGTAAAAGTACACAACACAAAAACAAATGAAATATAATGGCACCACACAAAGCACTCCTAGCACAATTCTGTTTGATCCAAATGTAATGAGTTTGATTGAGGTGCACACTCAACTTGGAGGCAACACTATTTATTAACACATAACATTAACCATGGACACTATACATAAGGTGGTGACCACCATTCTTACTCTCACTAACACTCGGGAGCATTACATAGCGTGACCAAGGCAGGGGGACGGCTGATTGGTCATGAACGATGATTGGAGACTTGAGGACTTCTTATGGTGTCTTCATTCCAGAATAGAACAGCCCCACTCCCCGTTCACACCCCACTTATAACCGCTCCGGCGTGGCCAGCTCCGCCCCAGGCCACGCCCCCCTTCTCGATCCTTCAGGAAGGTCCGGGCCCCCAACCACGTAACCCCCAAGCTTCCCCCTGGGGCCACTGGCCCCCCTTTATCCGGTCAGGTGTCCTGTTGGGTCACACGGAGTGCCACGGCCTGACACGACCCCCGTGACACCCGCCTACAGCCCCCATACCGAGTCGACACGGTAGTGACGTCTTATGTCCCTACGCTCGTACAGTCCAGACATAGTAGCGACGTCATATGTCACTACACAAATATGAGGGAAATTATGGCTAATGGCAGCTCAAGGTTATGCACCAACTCAAAGACTCGGGAGTCAACCACTTCTAAATCTTGAAAACAGCTACACACGTCATTAAATTAAAACAGATGGATAGAACTTTAATGATAGAGCATTGATGATGAACCAAAATGTCACTAATCACCCACCTTATTACCCCTACTACCCCAATAATAGTGTAAATCCGACAATGGTAATTCATTTCACACATTTTTACATGGATATTTTTGCATTCGAAAAAAATGCATCTTATTTTAATATGCCATAAGGAACAAAAAAAAACCACATGGTTTAACTGTATATTGTATTTGTACAGCAACATAATTTTTACAGGGCATTATACGCATGTCAAAAATGTTATAAATGGATTTGCATTTTAATGAGGGAAATAAGTATTTGACCCCCTCTTAATCAGAAAGATTTCTGGCTCCCAGGTGTCTTTTATACAGGTAACGAGCTGAGATTAGGAGCACACTCTTAAAGGGAGTGCTCCTAATCTCAGCTTGTTACCTGTATAAAAGACACCTGTTCACAGAAGCAATCAATCAATCAATCAATCAGATTCCAAACTCTCTACCATGGCCAAGACCAAAGAGCTCTCCAAGGATGTCAGGGACAAGATTGTAGACCTACACAAGGCTGGAATGGGCTACAAGACCATCGCCAAGCAGCTTGGTGAGAAGGTGACAACAGTTGGTGCGATTATTCGCAAATGGAAGAAACACAAAAGAACTGTCAATCTCCCTCGGCCTGGGGTTCCATGCAAGATCTCACCTCGTGGAGTTGCAATGATCATGAGAACGGTGAGGAATCAGCCCAGAAGTACACGGGAGGATCTTGTCAATGATCAAGGCAGCTGGGACCATAGTCACCAAGAAAACAGTTGGTAACACACTACGCCGTAAAGGACTGAAATCCTGCAGTGCCCGCAAGGTCTCCCTGCTCAAGAAAGCCCGTCTGAAGTTTGCCAATGAACATCTGAATGATTCAGAGGACAACTGGGTGAAAGTGTTGTGGTCAGATGAAACCAAAATGGAGCTTCTTTGGCATCAACTCAACTCGCCGTGTTTGGAGGAGGAATGCTGCCTATGACCCCAAGAACACCATCCCCACCGTCAAACATGTAGGTGAAAACATTATGCTTTGGGGGTGTTTTTCTGCTAAGGGGACAGGACTACTTCACCGCATCAAAGGTACGATGGACGGGGCCATGTACTGTCAAATCTTGGGTGAGAACCTCCTTCCCTCAGCCAGGGCATTGAAAATGGGTCATGGATAGGTATTCCAGCATGACAATGACCCAAAACACACGACCAAGGCAACAAAGGAGTGGCTCAAGAAGAAGCACATTAAGGTCCTGGAGTTGCCTATCCAGTCTCCAGACCTCAATCCCATAGAACATCTGTGGAGGGAGCTGAAGGTTCGAGTTGCCAAACGTCAGCCTCGAAACCTTAATGACTTAGAGAAGATCTGCAAAGAGGAGTGGGACAAAATCCCTCCTGAGATGTGTGCAAACCTGGTGGCCAACTACAAGAAACGTCTGACCTCTGTGATTGCCAACAAAGGGTTTTGCCACCAAGTACTAAGTCATGTTTTGCAGAGGGGTCGAATACTTATTTCCCTCATTAAAATATAAATAAATTTATAACATTTTTGACATGCATTTTTCTGGATTTTTTTATTGTTTTTCTGTCTCACTGTCCAAATAAACCTACCATTAAAATTATAGACTGATCATTTCTTTGTCAGTGGGCAAACGTACAAAATCAGCAGGGGATCAAATACTTTTTTCCCTCACCTGTATATCAAAGAATCGACGACGCATCCCACTCGCCTTAAAAGGTGGGAAAGGACTGAAACTCGCATGCTGGAACATCAGAACGATGCTAGACTCAACTGACAGCACTCGACCTGAGCGACGATCTGCTTTAATTGCACACGAACTCGCTCGGCTGGATGTTGACATCGCCGCCCTCCGCGAAATCCGCTTTTCAGAGGAAGGCAGTCTGAGGGAGCATGGCGCAGGTTACACTATCTACTGGTCAGGCAAACCAGCGACAGATAGACGCCGTTCAGGTGTCGGCTTCATCATCAGGGACTCTATAGCTACCAAGCTTGCAAGCCTGTCAACTGGCCACTCTGACCACATCATTTCAATGCATCTACCACTTCGTGACCAGCAACACGCAACACTTCTCAGTGTGTACGCTCCAACCCTCCAGGCAGATCCCGCTGATAAAGACAAGTTTTACTCCGATCTACGCAGCCTTCTGCAGGATATCCCAGCTGACGACAAGATTTTCATCCTTGGCGACTTCAACGCCAGAGTGGGCAGAGACTCTGAAACCTGGTAAGGCGTACTTGGAAGGCACGGTGTGGGCAGCTGCAACGTCAATGGATGCTTGTTACTTGAACTCTGTGCGGAACAGCAGCTTTCCATTACCAACACCATCTTCCAGCAGAAAGACAGTCTGAAGACAACCTGGATGCACCCTCGGTCAAAACATTGGCATCTCATAGACTACATCCTAGTGCGCCAGCGTGACCTAAAATATGTCTTTCACACCAGGGTAATGCCCAGCGACGAGTGTCACACAGACCACCGTCTTGTCCGCTGCAAACTCAGCTTCCACTTTAAGCCCAGACCAAGGAAAGGAGGCACCCCGAGGAAGAAGCTCAAAGTCTGCAGCTTTCAGTCTGCCGCGGTCAAAGCAGCTTTCCAGGAAAGCCTACGATCTAGGCTAGAAGAACCGAGCTGCCTAGCAGACTCGCCTCCAGTTCCTGAAGTGCTGTGGGACCGCATCAAAACTGTTGTTCTGCAAGCATCTGAAGATACCCTCAGATTCTCCACGAAGAAAAACAGAGATTGGTTCGATGAGAACAACTTAGAAGTCCAGGAGCTGCTGTCAAAGAAGAGATCAGCACACCAGGCCCAACCTGGCCCGACCATCCTGCCCGCACAAAAAAGCAGCTTTCCGCCTGGAATGCAGCACCCTCCAGCGCAAGCTTCGAGAGATTCAAAACGAGTGGTGGACCAACCTCGCAGTAAAAACTCAGGTTTGCGCCGATACCGGCGACTACAGGGGATTCTACGAAGCTCTAAAAGCGGTATATGGCCCCTTGTACCAAATCCTGAGCCCCCTGCGGAGTGCAGACAGGAAAGAACTGCTCACCGAAAAGGACTCAATCCTGAACCGCTGGTCTGAGCACTTCTACACACTCTTCAATGCTAGCCGCTCAGTCCAAGAACCAGCGATTGACCGCATCCCACAACAACCAGTGAAAACCGAACTGGATGTGGCTCCAACATTACAAGAGACTGAGGAAGCCATTAAACAGCTGAAGAGTGGTAAAGCTGCAGGAGTTGATGGCATCCATCCTGAAGTATGGAAGAACGGAGGCCCAGCACTGCACACCAAACTCCATGAATTATTCGTCTGCTGCTGGGAGCAGGGTAAACTCCCTCAAGACCTCAAAGATGCAGTCAACATCACCCTGTACAAGAACAAAGGGGAGAAATCAGACTGTTCCAATTATCGTGGCATAACACTTCTGTCCGTTGGCGGCAAAATCCTCGCAAGAATACTGCTGAATAGACTGGTACCCGTAATAGCTGAATATGACCTCCCAGAGACCCAGTGTGGCTTCAGAGCCAACCGGGGAACCACAGACATGGCGTTTGTCCTGAGGCAGACTCAGGAGAAGTGCCGGGAGCAAAACAAAGCGCTGTACGTCACCTTTGTGGACCTGACAAAAGCGTTTGACACCGTGAGCAGGCAGGGACTTTGGAAAATCCTGGAAAAGCTAGGCTGCCCACCGAAGTTCCTCACCAGGATTGTCCAGCTTATGAAGACCAGCTTGGACAAGTCAGACATAGCAACGATCTCTCGCAGCCCTTCCCTATTGCAAACGGCGTGAAACAGGGCTGTGTTCTTGCTCCCACGCCGTTCACTATTTTGTTCAGCATGATGCTCCAGCAGGCCACAGAGGACCTCGACGACGCTGATGGCGTATACATCTGTTTTCATCTCGACGGGAGCGTGTTCAACCTCAGGCGTTTGCAGGCCCACACAAAGACCATGGAGCAACTGATCAGGGAGCTGCTGTTTGCTGATGATGCCGCCCTCCTTGCTCACACAGAGGCAGCTATGCAGCGAATTACGTCCTGTTTCGCGAAAACAGCTCAGATCTTCGGTCTTGAAGTCAGCCTGAGGAAGACTGAATTTCTTCATCAGCCCGCACCCGATGAGGAGCACCATCCACCAAGCATCTTCATTGAACAAACATAACTGAAAGCTGTCCACCAGTTCAGCTACTTGGGGTGCGTGATCTCGTCTGACGCCAAGATCGACAACGAAGTCGACAACAGGCTGGCCAAGGCAAACAGTGCATTCGGCAGACTATACAAATGTGTCTGGAACAACAGCAACCTTAAAAGCTACACGAAGGTCAACGTCTACAAAGCTGTTGTGCTGACTACTCTCCTGTATGGCGCCGAGTCCTGGGTCACCTACCGTCGTCACCTGAGTCTCCTCGAGCGTTTCCATCAGCGCTGCCTCCGCACAATTTTCAATATTCACTGGAGTGACTGTCGCCAACACTGATGTCCTCGAGTCAGCGGAGGTCATCAGCATCAAGGCCATGGTCCTCAAGATACAGCTTCGTTGGGCAGGGCACATCGCCAGGATGGAGAACCACCGCTTACCTAAGATTGTCCTGTATGGGGAACTGTCCTCTGGCCATCGCGACATAGGGGCACCACAAAAGCGATACAGACTCCCTGAAGAAGTCCCTCACTGCTTGCTGCATCGATCATCGTCAGTGGGCAACACAAGCAGCTGATCGCAACTCCTGGTGGCACACAGTCCACCAGGCCACCTCCTTCTTCGAAGATACCCGCAGGACCCGTATGGAGGACAAAAGGAGGAGGAAGAACCATGATCCCTCAGCACCCATCCCAGATCAGACCTATACTTGCAGCTGTTGTGGCAGGACCTGCTTGTCCCGCATAGGCCTCGTCAGCCACCAGCGTGCTTGCAGAAGACGTGGATGTCCTTCCTAGATCTTCGTTCGCGAAGCCAAGCCATGATGACATAGCTCGTGCTTCCTAGCACCCTCCGCTTCTTTGCATAAGCATCAGGGTGTAATGGTTTTGGGGGGAGGAGACATGGTTAATGTTTGATGAACAAGGGGATGTATTTTTTTTTACTTTGCTTCAACCAACCTGGCAAGGGCATGGCGAAAAATCCCAAGAATTCATCTGACAGTCACCACACATGTCCATGCCAGTATTTTGTTTTACAACTTTACTACCCCGGCTTCGCCCTAGACTTGGATTCTTCTTCTTGGTTCTTTCGGTAAAGTCACGAAGAAGGGAAATAATAAAATAATAAAAATAAAACATAATAAAATACAATTCTCACGACGTTTCGGCCACAACGCAAGCAGCCATCCTCAGGTGAAGAACAGGGCTGTCGGTGAAGAACAGGGCTGTCTGAAAGTTTTTCCGACAGCCCTGTTCTTCACCTGACGGCTGCTTGCGTTGTGGCCGAAACGTTGTTAGAATTTTATTTTATTGTTTAATTTTTATTATTTCCCTTCTACGTGACTTTACCGAAAGAACCAAGAAGATTAATCCCTGCAGTCACGAAAGCTTTAAATCGAAATTTAACTTGGATTCTTGTCTTGGATTAATACACGGCCTACGCGGAGGGTGGGATGCGTGACGTCAGTAGGCACACTGTAACGCTGCCGCATGCGGTTGACATCACAGATGTGACGTCACCGCTCACTTGCCATGCAATATATATCCATTGGTGCGCCCCCCCCAAAATACAGAAGTCTATTTTTATACCTTGTGTGTACAGTCTGGAAGCTACTCACATGCCAAATTTCAAGTTTGTTGCATGTTGGGAAGTATGCTAAACATTTCGAACAGACACACATATTCACAAATTTCTCTTTTATATATGTAGAGTAGTATGGAGACATGACGTCATACGCGCTGGGCGGTGCGATGACATCATGTCACCTCGGGGTACTTGAGGGGGGCCCCATGACGAAAGCGGGGTTGTTGTGGGAGCCCGGGATGGAGAGCGGTTGAAGAGACAGCCAGGGGTAGAGCTCAAGGATTCTGGAAAAGCCGGCTGTATTTGTGGAAGGTGCTGCTCTCCTCGGTCGGTTGATGTTGGCTGAACCCCCGATCCGACTCGAGTGAGAGAGTCCAAGAGATAGCCGAGGCTAGGGACAGACAGAGCCGAGGGTCCACGTGAAGGACCAAGTGTAGGTTACCTACCTCTGGTGGAAGGTGTCACCGACCCTTGTTAATAACCCGGCGCAAGCCCTTACTTGAAGACCTGCCTCTGCATCGTCATTACAACACAACATATATAGAGGACTACAATACGAGCCAAATGCTACAACAGAATACACACAAAGTTAAACGTAATGGTTTAAGTTTAAGTAAAAAATAGCACCAAGTTACAACTATACTCCACCCTGGCACCAGCTTTCATCCAACAGTAGATATAATATTGCCAATGACAATGAGGTTTTATCATAACGTAATACAGATTGTTTAATATATATGAACATGAGCCCAGTGAGTGCATTTCTTGTAGTCTTAGTAATGCAGTAGAAATAAAAATGCAACTTTCATGACATTTATGTTTAGAATTCTACACGAACCGACCATTGCTTCACTGTAAACTGTAAAATTGTAAAAGTACACAACACAAAAACAAATGAAATATAATGGCACCACACAAAGCACTCCTAGCACAATTCTGTTTGATCCAAATGTAATGAGTTTGATTGAGGTGCACACTCAACTTGGAGGCAACACTATTTATTAACACATAACATTAACCATGGACACTATACATAAGGTGGTGACCACCATTCTTACTCTCACTAACACTCGGGAGCATTACATAGCGTGACCAAGGCAGGGGGACGGCTGATTGGTCATGAACGATGATTGGAGACTTGAGGACTTCTTATGGTGTCTTCATTCCAGAATAGAACAGCCCCACTCCCCGTTCACACCCCACTTATAACCGCTCCGGCGTGGCCAGCTCCGCCCCAGGCCACGCCCCCCTTCTCGATCCTTCAGGAAGGTCCGGGCCCCCAACCACGTAACCCCCAAGCTTCCCCCTGGGGCCACTGGCCCCCCTTTATCCGGTCAGGTGTCCTGTTGGGTCACACGGAGTGCCACGGCCTGACACGACCCCCGTGACACCCGCCTACAGCCCCCATACCGAGTCGACACGGTAGTGACGTCTTATGTCCCTACGCTCGTACAGTCCAGACATAGTAGCGACGTCATATGTCACTACACAAATATGAGGGAAATTATGGCTAATGGCAGCTCAAGGTTATGCACCAACTCAAAGACTCGGGAGTCAACCACTTCTAAATCTTGAAAACAGCTACACACGTCATTAAATTAAAACAGATGGATAGAACTTTAATGATAGAGCATTGATGATGAACCAAAATGTCACTAATCACCCACCTTATTACCCCTACTACCCCAATAATAGTGTAAATCCGACAATGGTAATTCATTTCACACATTTTTACATGGATATTTTTGCATTCGAAAAAAATGCATCTTATTTTAATATGCCATAAGGAACAAAAAAAAACCACATGGTTTAACTGTATATTGTATTTGTACAGCAACATAATTTTTACAGGGCATTATAATTGAGCAATGTGCTTGCTAGCCATTAATTACATGTATACAGGAACACTGCATTCCATAGCTTACTATCCTTGGGTAGCATGACAGGTTCTATGGCAAATTCATTAAATACCTATCTTTGGTTTTAACTTAATAGTGTGATTGCTCCATTTCCACAACCTGCGATTTTACAAAACATGTTTAGGTTGGTAAATGCATATCGGTATTCACGTTTATAATTTTTACTGCATCATAGCCAGTCAGGAATGATCCCTGTTGGGAGGTTTAGAGGAATAAATATTGTACGGAGAGACCCAGGGTGGATAATTATCAACCTTTCAAGACATAAGGAAGCTTTGCAGGGTAATTGCCAATTTCTTTAAATCATGCTCTGCAGGCACACCCATTATTAAGTGTAATGTCACACAGAAGCACACTTTATTACATTACAGACTAATGAAGGTCAAAGTCAAATCCCAAGTTCTTTATTTGAAAAATAAATAGTAAATAAAATTGCATCAAATACTCTATGCAATGCAGATGTTATATAATATATCGGTTTTGTTTGAGGCAAATTAAGCATTTGAAAATGTTTGCAAGGAGATGTTGTGCAAATGTGGCCATTTTCTGTTTGAGTAAAAGGTAGATGAAACCATGCAATTATGTAATACATTTGTTAATTTGTAATTATCAGGAAATTTGCTTTTTTCCTCTATATACTCAGCAATTTGATTTTTTTTCATAATTTCTCCATGCTTTGTGAACTTTTGATTAAATATTGAGTCCGGAAACAGTTGAAAGGTACAATGAGCTTCATAGTCACACAAATAAAAATGTTAATTTGCAATTATTCATCTTGTGACATGGACACTTTGTCATATCACAAAGGCTTGAAAATTGATGAATGCATTTGTAAATACCACCTTCCCAGCAGTAACATTGTGGTTTTTAATTGTATCCCAGAGTAATTTCCTTGTGTCTCCCCCCCCTCACCCCGAAGTTGCGTCAATAACAAAGAACAGTCTAGAGGCAAAAAAAACATTTACAGCAGATCCACTTCACCACCTCTGTGAAATGAAACAAGGAAATGATGTGCATAAAATGGAGTTGTGAAAGGTTTGTTTAAATTGTGTTGTATCAATCCCCAGCCACATCATCAATTCTTGAAAGTTAAAATTGCCCAAAGCTTTAACTCTGCCACACTGTCTCGGCCTTGCTGTGCACTGCGTTGCACCACTATCAGAGTAGATAACCTCGCATCCGACTCCAACGTATTTAATGCATTGAACGGGGTAAAACTGATGGAAAAACACAGCACAAAATACAACATCTGTTAATACTAGCAATAGCGATGCAATGAATAAACACAAGGAGCATCATAACATTGTCTTAGATAACATTAAACTCAACAATAGGTCCTGGATGGACCAGGCACCTGCATTAGCACCGAATAGCTACACAAGAGAATAAGCTACTGTGTTCAATAAGGTCACATCGTGTAATCCCCATACTGCAGCCTAAATGTACAGCGCTGTACCTAATAATGAACTATGGATGAGACACTTCTTCATCCTTGCTCTCAAGATCGCATTAAAGTTACATGGGTAAAAGTCTGGCTCGACTTATCCAACTACAAATAACATTCACAATAATGCAAGTGGCAGGCTTCGTTGTTAACAAAGCCTCATAGTTATCATAACAATTTAACTGCATTATAAAGGCATTTACAGCATTATAACGGCAGTCCTAAAATTATAACAGCATTCCCAGTATTATAAGAACATAAACGAACTTACAGACAATGCTTCTTAAAGTCCCACAATGAACAGATGCACACGTCTTCACTGAGACGCAATTTGTGCCTCTATTTTGTACTCTGTGTAATGCATAAAACCCCGCCGCATGGCTTAGATAATCTTAAATCGTAACTTCCTGGCCACGTAACCAAACTCAACACCATATCAGGAATTTTTTGAGTACGCACACCCCCATACCTGCCGTGAGGCAGAACACACGTTTAAATATTACTCATGAACTGCATCTGCATTTTGAAAAGGTAGTTTTTTTTTTGCAATTCACGACTTTCCACAAAAAAATCCTTTGTTATCGATTTATGAAAGCAATGTTTCACTGTCTTTGATGGAAACATGGAACTAGAACATACATATGTAATGCAGGCGAAAGCGACCTTCCGGATGTGACGTCACGAGGAGGCGGAGCCAGGTGACGTGGGTGAAAGGTAGGGGGTCCTTAAGCGGGTAAACCGGAAGGAGAAGGCAGTCGGGGTGTGAATGAAAAGGTGTGGGGCCACGCGGGCGTACGAGCCGAGGGGGCACCGTCAGAAGCGGGAGCCAACCCTGGGAACAGTAGGGAGCTACTGGGAGGTGTAAAGCTGCAGATAGAGATAGGCAGTAAGGCTGTGTGTGAGGAGCAGCGGGGTGGCTGCCAGGAGTCGCGGGAGCGACGAGAAGGCGAGACAGCACGAGGCCGTCAGAGCTGCAGCAGGAACAGCCAAGGGAGCTGTGTGAGAGTACAGCAGCGGAGCTGCTGTGGGGCTGCAAGAGCGACAAGAACAGCAGCGGGGCTGCTGATGTGGACTGGAGTGACATCGGAACCAGCACAGAGAGAATAAGAGAGACAGCCGTGTGGGGACGCAGTACGGACCGAATAAAGGACACTGAGCCAGATATCGTGGTCAAGTCTTTTATTACACTGGGGTCAGAAGTGAAACGGCATGTCTAAGCAAGTAAGGAAGAAAATTCCCCCGGCGCCAGCATCGGCTTCTTCGTCCGACGACGACGAATTCCCTCCGACCACGGATTTTGCTGGGGTGGTGGAGGAGAGCCCTGCTGAGGCGAGCACGGGGACGGGCGTGGAAGATGTCGGCGCGATGGCGGGTCCGTCAACAACATCGGACGCTGAGCAAAGATGGCAACAGGTGGCAGAACAACTGGAGACACTCAAGGACGTCCTGGCGCATCTGTGTCACCTCGTTACGCCAAGGACGACGATGGAACGAGAAGGTGCTCCACGGGCCGCCACGTTGCCTGCCCTGCCGCCGCCATTGGCCACGCGGCAAGAAGACGCCATCTTGCGCGCTCCGCGGCGCCAAACCGCCATCTTGGCCACGCCGCGGGCCGACGCCATTTTGAATTTACCTCCACAACAACCATCATTGGAAGACGGCGTGAAGAGGAGTCGGAGTCGCCACCTTACTACAGTTAAGGAATTCTCTATCGGGGGCGATTGGAGCGCTTTCGCCTGCCGATTTTTGGCGGCGGTTCGTTCAGCAAGATGGACCGATGCGGAGGCCTTGGAAGTGTTGCCGACTCTACTGGACGACGAATCTGTGCGATTTTTCCGTTCCACAACGGCCGATAAGAAGAAGACTTTATGTGGAGTTTTTGAGGAAATGGCCGACGCCTATGAGCCACCTGACGACGCGCATCGGCGATTCGCTCAACGACAACGAGCACCCGAAGAATCGCCCGTGGCGTTCAGGGGTGCGGTGTTGGAGCTGGCCATGGCAGCATATCCTGACACGCCACAGGATCTGCTCGAGCCCCTCATATTGGGAAAAATGCTGGAGCTGTCTCGGGATCTGGGGATCCCCATGCCTGTGTGTGGGCATGAGAAGCTCACGTCCCGGGCGGCAGCAAAGTGTCTGGACGCGCAGTTTAATCTCCGTCGCTGGAAGCAAGTGGCGGCATGGACGGGTGGGCCCGTCAAGGAAGGAGGCGCGATGGGGTGGGACCCCACAAGGGCGATCTATGTGCCGGATGAGCGGGGTCCACAGGAGCTGACGGCTGCCTCCTCTCCATGGCCGGGACGCGGAAGGCCGGGGCCGCGCGCTACGCCATCGGGACGGGGCCGCCGGGATGCAGGACCTGCGCTTCGGCGCAACGAGGCCGATTGCTTCCGCTGCGGCCGTAGGGGCCATTACGCCAAAGATTGCTGGGCCCGCTTCCCGGGTCCGCCGCAGCAGGAGCCCACAACACCGGACAAGCCGACCAAGGAACCTCCGAAACAGGCATGTCGGCACGCACCAGACACTCGGCAAGGCTTTACACCTCACCCACCACCTGTGTTGCGCGATCCTATTGTTGTTGTTAAAGAAAGGCCATCGACGGGGCCTTGTCATTCAGTTACGCAGTGGCGCAAATTGGCACGGAGAGTTGTCGCGGCCGCTACGGGTTCGTCCACTGTACCGGGGTCCATACAAGGTGTGGACGTGCGCATTTTGGTCGACTCGGGAGCGTCTGCGACTATTATATCGGATGTCATTTTCCATCTGTTGGGCATTCCGCCGGGGGCTGTGCGTCCGGTTTATGGGTCTTGCGTCGCTGCAAACGGGGGTAGTATGGGGATTGTGGGCCAGGTGGATGCTAAGATATCTATAGGGGATGTGTCGGCTTCGGGCGTTGTGTTAATATCGAGATCTTTGGCGGTTCCTTGCTTACTAGGCACGGATTTTTTGGCTAAGATGCCCATTTTGATTAAAATCAATGAGAATTGTATTGAATTGCCGGGGGGCCGTCGAATCTCGTTTCTGCCGTCGCCCTGGGGGCGACCTGCTTCGGCCGTACAGGTGCAGGCGCTGTCCGTCGCATCTGTGGACATCCCACCTGGTTCACAGATGCTTATACCCTTGCGGTATCGGAAGCCCCTGCCCAATCGGCTAGGAGCATTAGGGGTCTTGTTGTCACCATCCGCCACGATAACAACGGGATTGGCGTTAGTTGGGGCACAGACCATCGTCCGGCCGGATCAATTACCGGTTTTACAGGTGCTTAATGCGGGGGTGGAAAACATCCGTGTTCCGGCCGGTACGGTTGTGGCACATGCCACTACGGCGTTTGCGACGCACGATTGTCCGCATCGCCGAGGAGTGGTCGCTGGTGTTTCCGAGCCAAGGGGTTCGGATAATCGTTGGATCGCTACCTTATGTGACGAAAATTCTTCCCTGTCCGTGGGGCAACGTGATGCGCTGCGTAAATTGTTGCTGACGTATTCGGATGTATTCAGCTCCGACGATTTGGATTTGGGACGCACATCGTTGCTTTCCCATCACATTGAGACGGGCGACGCTGCCCCTATTCGGTTAAATTCGCATCGGATGAGTCCAGCGGAGCGAGAACACGTTCGGGGGGCGGTGGAAGACATGTTGGCTGCGGACATTATATCGCCATCTAACAGCCCATGGGGCGCTCCTGTGGTCTTGGTTAAGAAAAAGGATGGCAACTTGAGATTTTGTGTCGATTTCCGGAAATTGAATAAGATATCGGTGGCAGATGCGTACCCCCTGCCGCGTATGGACGACTCCCTTGACGCATTGGTCGGGGGCTAAGTTCTTTTCCACACTGGACCTCTCTTCGGGATTTTGGCAGCTTCCCCTTGACGAGTCCTCACGGGAGAAAACCGCATTCCGTACGCCGCAGGGGTTATTTCAATTCAACTGCCTCCCGATGGGATTGAATGCGGCCCCTGCTACGTTTCAAAGATTGATGGAGCTCGTTTTGACGGGGTTGCAGTGGGAGACGTGTCTTATATATTTGGACGATATTATTGTGTTCAGCCGCACATTTGAGGAACATTTAACGCGGCTGGAGACAGTGTTCACGAGGATGCGCTCTGCCAATTTGAAATTCAAACCAAAGAAATGCCACCTACTGCAACGGTCCGTCCGTTATTTGGGGCACATTGTGAGTGCCGAGGGGGGTGTCCACGGATCCGGAGAAGACGGCGTGTGTCCGGGATTGGCCGACTCCGGCCTCTGTGGGGGATGTTCGACGGTTTTTGGGATTTGCCTCGTATTACCGAAGATTTGTGCCGGGGTTTGCGACGATTGCGAGGCCCTTGCATCTCCTTACGGGTAAAGGACGGAAATTTGTTTGGGGAGAGCCGGAAGAGGCGGCCTTTCGGAGTCTGCGTGATCTATTGGCTACGGCCCCGACATTGGATTATCCCGATTTTGATCGCCCTTTCATTCTCGATACGGACGCGAGTGACACAGGTATTGGGGCAGTATTATCACAGTCTAAAGGGGGCGTAGAGCGCGTCGTGGCGTATGGTAGCCGAGTCTTGTCGCCTGCGGAAACACGCTACTGTGTCACTCGTAGGGAACTTTTGGCGGTTGTTTTTTTCCTACGGCAATTTCGACCGTACCTTTACGGTCGTTCTTTTATTGTGCGTACGGATCATGCGGCCTTGCAATATGCACTTAAAATGGACCAGCCATCGGGACAGTGGGCACGTTGGTTGGACACGCTGCAGGAGTTTTCCTTCCAAATTCAACATCGGAAGGGAGTGCGCCATGCGAACGCTGACGCACTTTCCAGATTACCAGGGCGCGCCCCTTGTAAATGTGCGTCGGGGACGCATAGGTGTTCGCCGATTCTCAACCCCCCTCAGCCGCTCACGTTGGCCGTCGGGAAGTCGGATACTCCGATGGAACCGGGACCGACTGATGGGGTTTTGAATCTGCTGCGGTCTGTCTGGATTCGGGAACAGATGATGGACGAGTCGTTGTTGTCCATGCGGAAGCGGTCTATGAGGGACAAGGGGAGTCCGAGTTCGGCTGTGGGGCTGCGAACCGCTCTCCGAGATGGTCTGCTTATGTGGCAAGAAAGGTTCCAGGAAAGCTGGCGTGTGGTGGTACCAACGTCCTTGCGATTTGAGTTGATTAGAACTCTCCATTGTGACACACTGTTGCATTTAGGGGTGCAGAAGACCTTGTTGACGTTACAACGTCATTATTTTTGGCACGGCATGGCGACAGATGTCATAGGGCACGTGCGCGCGTGCCCTGAATGCGCCCGGCGTAAGCCGCCTAAACATCCTTACGTGCCGCCTCTCCAGTCGATTCAGGTGTCTCGAGTCAATGAATTGGTGGCACTGGACATATTGGGACCCTTCCCACCATCGGCGAGGGGAAATAAATATTTGCTGGTAGGGGTCGAGTATCTCTCCCGTTGGCCGATGGCCTGGCCGTTGCCCGATCAGTCGGCCGCGGCCATCACCGACGCCTTTTTGTTTGGGTACATTATGGACAAGGGGGCGCCGGAGAGACTCCTCACGGACCAGGGCCGAAATTTCTCTTCTAAATTATTGGCTGAAGTGTGCGCAGGCCTTGGGACCAAGAAGATACGGACATCTCCATACCATCCGCAGACGGATGGTATGGTTGAGCGGCTGAACAGGACATTGTCTGCCATGCTTTGCCATACTGTGAGTGAACAGCAATCGGATTGGGATCTGCACATCCCCGGAGTGCTTCCGGCGTACAGGATGACGCCCCATGCGGCTACAGGGTATTCGCCGTTTTACCTTATGTATGGTCGGGAAAACGTGCCTCCGGTGGATGTGCAATTGGGTACTGGGGTGAAGGGACCTCGTAAACCACTCCCTGAATACATTCAGGACACGGTTCGCCGGGTTACGGAGGCGCGGGAAAACGCCCGCGTGGCTACGGCCAAAGCCCAGGCCCGGAACGAGCGGTATGCTCGGCGGTCTGAGGGGGAGTGCCCCTGGAAGGTGGGAGACCTGGCCTGGCTCCATTGCCCGCAGGTGCGGCCGGGGACCTCTCCTAAATTGCACAAACCTTGGCATGGTCCTGTGCGCCTCATTGAGGTTCCCAATCCACAGTCGGCGCGCGTTCAGTTTGGTTCTCGCCGTTGGTTTGTCCATACGTCGCGGTTGAAACCATATGTTGCTCCCCTACGTGATGCGTCATCTCCCAATGTTGCCTTGCCGGGGTCTGTTGCTGCTGACTCTGACTCTTCCCCGCCTGCGTCCATTGATCTTGCTAGAGCGCCTGTCGTACCTGTTCCAGACAGGCCGACCGTGACACCGCGGGGGAGGAGTGGGCCTGCTCGGAGGGCGCCTGCCAAGGCTGCGGGACCTTCAAGCCCGGCGACCCTTCCGACCCCGCTGCAGGCGCATTCGCCGAATATGACCAAGACTGATTCGTCAGGGACACGAGATGTCGGTGGACTTCCAATCGCAGCAGGGGAATTACCCCCTGTCATTTCTCGTGTTCCATCGCGTCCCCGTTCTACAGGTGGGCCGCCGACCGTCCGGGACGGGCCGGCGACCCGCACTCGTTCCAAATCGCTTACGTTTCGTTGATTGTATGTTGTTATTGTTCTTGTTCTTGCCATCGTATTTATCGCATGCTTTCGTACGTTCGTCGATGTTACTTGTGTGTTGTTCTTGTTGTTATATTGCATGCTTAGTGTCCTTTAAGGGGGAAGGTCGGTTCACCGCATTACGCTTTGGTGTTGTTCAGCCGAGGTCGGCTGGGTTTTTTCTATGGGGGAGGGTGGTGTAATGCGGGCGAAAGCGACCTTCCGGATGTGACGTCACGAGGAGGCGGAGCCAGGTGACGTGGGTGAAAGGTAGGGGGTCCTTAAGCGGGTAAACCGGAAGGAGAAGGCTGTCGGGGTGTGAATGGAAAGGTGTGGGGCCACGCGGGCGTACGAGCCGAGGGGGCACCGTCAGAAGCGGGAGCCAACCCTGGGAACAGTAGGGAGCTACTGGGAGGTGTAAAGCTGCAGATAGAGATAGGCAGTAAGGCTGTGTGTGAGGAGCAGCGGGGTGGCTGCCAGGAGTCGCGGGAGCGACGAGAAGGCGAGACAGCACGAGGCCGTCAGAGCTGCAGCAGGAACAGCCAAGGGAGCTGTGTGAGAGTACAGCAGCGGAGCTGCTGTGGGGCTGCAAGAGCGACAAGAACAGCAGCGGGGCTGCTGATGTGGACTGGAGTGACATCGGAACCAGCACAGAGAGAATAAGAGAGACAGCCGTGTGGGGACGCAGTACGGACCGAATAAAGGACACTGAGCCAGATATCGTGGTCAAGTCTTTTATTACACATATGTAGCCTTACACGGCTAATTCGGCCAAGTGCTGTTAGCGAGTAGCACATATGAAGGCTGGCACAGCACACGAAGGGGTGGCCTGGCCACCTTTTTCTCCCCAGGTTTACACCTGGTGCTGTACTCATTTGGGGCAGAGTCGACCTTCACCGTTGTTGGCCGTTAGCAGGAATCGAACTCAGGTCGTCTGATTACACACATTTTCAGGAAGAACCTTCACTTACAAGGTATGTCTTAAAAAGGTCAGGACAACTAAAAGTAACAATAGTTGGAACAAACTTAACGACACTATATAGCATTGTAAAATATCATACATTACCTCTAACAATGTACAATGCATCACATAAAAGGAGCACAGTAGTTTTCATCTGCAGATGAGTTTTTTTTTAATAGAATGCATATTTTGGTCTCATCTTGGAAAGCTACAGTTCCATATTTTTATTAGAAAAAGGAAAATTATAATTGACAAATGGGGTTTTAGAATACAGTATACTCGTGTGAATTAAAATGACCAACGACTTTTTTTGTACTACCAGAGAACAAAACGTCTTCTTGTTGAACAGTATATAATGTATGCCCCCTGGAGAGACTCTGGGAGTAAACGAGGAGCAACAGTTACCATGCTGCATTGAACTCGGCATTCACATTCACCCTACATCAGCCGAGCTGCAGAACATGAATTAATAAGTGAAGCAGTTACGTGCAATGCAAGACTGCACTTCACACTTGGCTGCAGTAAAATGCTTTAAAACTGCAATTTTAACGGTGTTTTACGGCTGGTTGAGTGTAAAGTGCAGCCTCGCAAAACGTGTAATCACCGATGAGTTATTCATATTTGGGCTAAATAGGCTGGTTTTGGGTGGAGAGTGGGGCAACGATGTTGCTTCTAAGTTGACGAGGTGGCTGTACAACTCAAAAAAGACATTATTTTACTAGATGTAGCGTTGCTAACTCCCTTAAGTGTCTTTTTATTAACATGCATATTACTGCAATATACCTTCCATGCAAAGAGTGTGTCATGCATTATTGTACAAAATTAATCCATTGTTTCATTAGCAAGAGGTCATTTGTTGACATTTTTAGATACCACATTGAGTCTCCAAACAAAACCCATATCACGTGTATACATTATCAAGTGAATGAGACTGCTTGTACGTTGTGAAAAATGTTCACCACTGGAGAATAACTGAATCATGTAAAGTGAAAAATAGTTCCTCAAACGGTAACCTTTAAACTACCCAATGCAATGCCTTACAATAGGTATGTTCACAAAACATAAAAGGTGCATTAGTGTTGGTGACATGGCCAGTCAAACATCAGCATGAAAATAAACTGCAGCGAGCAGCTTAGCATGTAAATTTAATCATGCCTGGCCAGCGGAATGTGGGCACAGCAGATGTGCAGTTGTGCTTCATTAGTTTTAATTTGCAATGGTTTAACACTCAGTGTACTGGTGACTGGAGCAATGGGCTGTTTAGCTGTGACCTACAAAGCTATTCACTACAGGCTAAGAACACCGTATGTCAACTAGAGGCTGCTACATGTGACGTACGACAGGCTCTTGTTTTATGCCTATGTGCATCATTGCACTCCTTGGTTAACCTTTGCCAATGTTAAAAACAATGGCTTAACGTTTAAATAAACATGTATCAATTCGAGATTTGTAATGTGTTATTAATGTATTCTAAGAATTGTACATTTTATTAAAACAATTGTTACTATATGACCATACGCAAATGATCATTCAGAATATGAGGTATGTTATTTAAATGCTATTCTAAATTTCAAGACATGTCCAGCATCTAGTTAGTGTATTTTTTACATTGTACATTAAAAAAACATACGTGCAAACAATACCAATCTCACAATACAAAATAAGCATCTCGTTCACTGTAATAAAGTAGCAAGAGCAAAGGCACCAGTGGATACACATTTCCTTAACTAGTGAATATAAAGTTATACCCCTGATGAAAACAACAGTGTCTTATATTTTATGATTCTATACATGTACTGGCTTTGCATCACAGCAGGCAATATTAGCAGGACTCCTCCTTGCATTTGCAATTCTACCATGTGCAACAGCACACGTTATGCAATTTGATTGTGCAGTGAAGCAGATAATCCTGCAAAGATCAACTCTCACACCAACATTTTAATTCAATGATCTATATTACATGTTAACTTGAAAATTAAACGTATTTGGTATGCTTTGTATAGTTAGGGATGTAATCACATACATATCAGTAAGCATTATGTTACACCATTTCAAACTTCCAATTTAAGCTGACGAACCTATTGTAGGTGCGAACTCTTAATCTGCATTCTAATTGACACTATCTGCACACTGGCATGACATAAACCAGCGATACTGCACATTCCAAATAAAATAATATTGCCATTATATGCTTTCTCGAAAATGAATATGCCAAATGCAATTATTTCTTACTAATCGGATTACCAAAACACCCTGCAGAAGGCGGTTTAATAGACAAGCTGCTTACAAATCTAACACAATGGATTATACAGAATCCTCCACTGAACTACAGCGCCAACAAAAGCAGCTATACATCCATCACTAAATAGCCGCAGAGAAATTCATACACAGAAAGTGGACACTAAAGTAAATGTGACTTTTCTAATGTTACACTTTTTCTGGTCAAAATATTACGGGGCACTCAAGCCACGACTCAGAGAAAACCAAATGGCATACGGTGGCTGCATCAGATGTATTTCCCTGCGCTTTATGAAACACAACAATGCATAACAATCTTAGTTATGGAAAAAAATGGTAGAAACTGGTAACTTATTTCGCGCTTCACTGCTGGCAAAAGGGTCTACCCGCTAGAGAGCCCTTCTAGAGGGTATTTGCCCTCTGCCATGCTGGCCAGATGTCTTGAAAGAGATGGGAGTCCCCCCATACTGTGTTAACCATTACTAAACGTGTGTGGTGAGGTACACTCGACTTGCAATCAAGAGGAAGCCAGGGTTAGGTGTGGATTTTAAATGTTGCATGCGATGTAGAACCTCTAATGTTTCACAGCCATGCGGTCTAACAATTTATCACCACACTACATGCATGTTTTAATATTGCATTAAAAAAATGTAAAAAGCTGTCATATGATATTAACTTTAATTGGGGGCGGAATATTTGATATATTTTTTACCAAATTGCTTAACTCTGTTTCAAACTTTCAACTAATGTGAGATTAAATTAATTCAAACTATTTGAACAGTGCTTTAAAAAGGGAGGAGACAGAAACCTTCACCTGGTACTGTTACATCAGGTTTTACAAATGAAAATCCTGCAAACTAATGCTGTCAAGAAGGTGACTGAGCCCTGGTATTTGGGCTCCCGATCCCAAATAGTAAATACCAACTTGGAAATGGATTAACTCAGGGAGATAAAGCCAAGGAAATAGAATAAGCAACAAAAATACACCAACGCAATGTTGAAGGCATATCCCAGGCAAAACATGAGCTACTCGCAAACTAACTTTGACAGGAATGTGGACAAAGTCGCCCTACAAGAAATTTGCCTCGTGGACCACTCCAGCCAAGTCCACATCGAAGGGTACCAACTAATTTAAAGAGGGATAAACAAGACATACGGCCTAGCCTCCAACATCAAGAAAAGCCTCAAAAGACACAGAATACCTAAAATAAGATGCCGGCCGAAGGATGAGGTTATGTTAGGCCGTGGCACTCTGATTGATCCGGGAGGACACATGACCAGTTAATTTGACATAGGGGCCCCAAGAGGGGGGCTAGGGGTGGTCACGTGATTGGGACCCAGATCCTTCCCGAGGATTTTGGAAGGTGGACATGGCCAAGGTCAGAGCCGGCCATGCCACAGAGAATATAAGCCGGGTCCCGAGAGGGACCGGGGTTGTTGTTCATCCTGGAAGAAAACCTTCATCTACGTTCTCCGTTTAACGAGTCTCCAACAGGTGGCCCGGGCCGAAGCTGTTGGTCCCAGTCCGTAGTAGCAGTTACGTTGTAACTAGTGTAGTTAGCTTGGTGAGCACCACCATAGGCTGTTATTCTGTTAAGGGGAAAGTTACTCCGTGTGTTGGAACTGAATAAATGCGTTTCCTCAAAGTCCACATCTGCAACTCAGTTGAACCCATTACAACTGGCGTCAAAAGTGGCAAAACGTTATTTTGTCAGTAAGATAGGCCGTGTTAGGTTATGACGCAGACTACATACCAGGACGTCGGACGACGAGGACCCAGAGAAAGGGAGCGAGGCACCGCCAACGGAGCTTCGCGATGACCATCTCAGCGACCACTTACCACCGTCAGGGAAAGAGCGCCACACGTTCCACACTTACCTCGCGGAACTTCAAGGCCGGGTCGCTGAGCTCGACCGCGAAGAGCCAGCGGTGGAGGAGAGAGCACCGGTCGAGCATCCAGTTTCCTGCCAGCGGGAAAGCTCCGTGGCACAGCCCATTCACGTGGCCGCCATTTTGTTTGCGGAACGGGCCGGAGAGCCCACAAAGCTCGAGAGTGTGCCGAGTTTTTCTGTTGAGATTCCATCCCTTTGGTGACGTCTACCTTTTGTTAAATAATTTTCAGCCACGCGAGGCGACTGGGTGGTCTTCAAGTGCCGGTTCTGGACGAACTGCAACGTGGCAGGATGGACGGAGGCGCTGAGAGCGCTGCCCTCCGTGCTTGACGACACCTTGGCGGTGTTTTACACCATCCCGCCGCCGGAGGGGGCCATGCTACAACAAGCCTTTGCTCAAATGGCGGCAATCTACGAACCGCCGTTAAACGTTTGCCATAAGTTCCACTCGATTTTACAGGCCAACACTACAGTACAAGCGCTTGCGAGTAGGACCGGAGTGCAAATGTTGTTTCCTTTACGATTGATCAGGAGGTGACTGCGGGAGGAATCCTCCGAGGACCCTCAAACAAATCAATTCGTGGGTTGACATTGGTGAGTGTCCAATGACCAGGAACCGTTCATTCAGGTCCTTAATGCAGGGTTGGACACATCTGTCATACAGGAGGGCACCGTGCTAGTCCACACATCGCCCGTGCTTCGCAAGGGAAACATCGTTGGTGGAGTGGTGGTTGCATCGAATATGAAGCCGCAATAAGTTTCCGATAAAAAGTAGATGGATACGCTTTGTTTTGAGAATTCTCGGAGGAGGGAGTCGAGGGTGCTTTTGCGTGAATTCTCCGATGTGTTTTGCAAAGGCAAATTTGACATCGGCCACACTACCCTTTTGAGTCACCACATCGACACGGGCGACACCGCTCCAATCCGGCAGAACCCCTACCGGATGAGCCCCACAGAAAAAGAATACGTACAGCTGGTGGTTGATGAAATGTTGGCCGCTGATATTATCTCGCCTTCCACCAGCCCGTGGGGAGCCCCGATTGTTCTGGTTAAAAAAGCAAGATGGTAGTTTGTGCTTCCGTGTTAACTTCCGTAAACTTAAGATCTCTGTGGCCGATGCGTACCCCCTTCCGCGAATGGAAAATTTCCTGGATGCTCTAGTAGGAGCATATTATTTTTCGACTCTCGACCTCCTATCCAGATATTGGCAGTTGCCGCTAGAGGAGTCCTCTAAGCCCAGGACAGCTTTTTTATACACCACAAGGCTTATTTGAATTTAAAATCGGCTCCCGATGGGTCTTCACTTTGCTCCGGCTTTGCTCCAGCGATTGATGTAACTGGTTCTGGTTGGCCTCCAGTGGGACTCGTGCCTGATATATCTGGATGATGTTATCGTTTTTAGTCGTACGTTTAAAGAACATCTGGAATGGTTGCGTGCTGCCTTTCTTAAAGATGCACGTGGTGAACCTCAAATTGAAACCGCAGAAGTGTCACCTGCTCCAAAAATCAGTTTGGTACCTTGGCCACAGTCAGTAAATCTGGTATAGCAATGGACCTGGAAAAAACTGCTTTGTGTGCGTTTATGGCTGACCCCCACGTTGGTGGGGGAGGTGCAGAATTTAATTGGTTTTGCATCCTATTACCGCCGTTTTGTCGCCAGGTTCACCACTATCGTCAAACCTCTCCATGCCCTGACGGCAAAGGGTCAGAAGTTCCATTGGGGGGAGGAGGAGGAGGAGGCCACATTTGTTGCGCTCCGGGATGGCTTGGTGAATGCCCCTCCCCTCCGATACCCCGACTTTTCATTTCCGTTCGTCCTCGATACGGACGGTAGCAACACCGGAATTGGCACTGTTCTGTCTCAAGTCATGGATGGCGTGGAGAGTGTGGTAGCACATGGCAGCAGAGTGCAGTCTCCGGCCGAACAATGGTACTATGTCACATGCCGATAACTTTGGCTATAGTTTCTTTTTGTGCAGCAATATCGCCTCTCTTTATGGCAGACGCTTTGAGGTACACTCTGACCATGCTGCACTACAGTATGCGCTGCGTATTGAACAGCCATCTGGCCAACGTTCACGATGGTTGGAAGTCCTGCAGGACTATTCTTTTGCGGTTTCCTACCGCAAGGGTACCCGACGCACGAAAGCGGATGCCCTGTCGTGATTACCAACTAGCGACGGGTGCGTGTGTTTCTCGGGCTCGGAGAGCTGCAAAATGCCTGCCATGGGCTGGCCCCCTCCCCTTGCGGCGTCGGTCGAAGTTGACACCTCCGAGGAAGCCGACAGTCCCAAGCCAACAGTCCCAAGGCGCGTGACGCCGTTATTGGCTTGGACCATGTGGAGTGAGGATGCCTCCAGGTGGAGGACGCTTCCTTGTTTAAGTTATGACGCCGTGTCAAGGGCGTGGACGGGGGCCAGGATCGACAGGGTGTAGCCTCTGTCATCCTCAGAGGCAGATTGCTCATGCATTGGGATGGAGGGGTGCGCCGTTACAACATCGTCGTGCCCATTGCCCTGCGGGGTAAAATCATCTGGGCGGTGCACGAACGACTGCTGCACCTGGATGTGCATAGGATGCTAGTCACACTTAAGCTTGACTTCTTCTGGCCCGGCATGGCAGAAGATGTTGCTAATGTTTTGAAAGGGTATGTGCAGTGTGCTCGGCGGTAACCCCTGTCTAAACCCTGTTGTCCACCGTTACAATCTATTCGAGTTTCCCGCGTAAATGAGCTAGTCGCTCTTGATGTCCTTGGGTCCATTTCCTACCACTCCTCGCGGGAATAAGTATTTACTGGTGGGTGTTGAATATTTTTCATGGTGGCCGATGGCCTGGCCGCTTGCCAAGCAGTCGGTGGCGGCCATCACCGAGGCATTCCTCGACGGCTATGTGATGGACAAGGGGGCCCCCCCGAGCGCCTTCTGACCAATCAGGGTAAAAAAATTTTTCTAAATTGTTGCAGGAGGTGTGCGATTTGTTGGGAACAAAGAAAGTACGTATGTCGCCCTACCAACACCAGACAAATGGAATGAAGGAGCAGTTGTATAAGACTCTGACCTCCATGTTGAGCCATCAGGTCAGCGAGTCCCAGCTTGACTGGGACTTGCATGTTCTCTGGCTGCCTATAGAATGGCCCCTCACTTGTCCACCAGCAACTCAACATACACGACCCCCCAATTGGATGTCCTATTATGAGCAAAGCCAAACAAGGCTAAATATAACATTTCTGAGTCCATGCGCTTTTCCCTTCAGAGGCTTTCGGAAGCGCGCTAGGCTTCCAGGGAAAATTCCAATTCACGCCAATTGGCAAATGACCGGCTGAGGGGTCTCCATCTTGCCGCAAAAAAGTGGGCCCCAGGTGACAAGGCCTGGCTGCACTGTCCCCAGGTACTGGTGGGAACATCAAAATTGTTTAAACCTTGGAGGTGGCCAGTTGATGTGAGTCGAACCATTCGGCCCCAGTGTGTTCAAATTCACAGGGGTCGACGGAGTTGGTTTGTACATTCCTCTCACCTAATAACTTTCATCGTGCTACGTGAATTCATCCCATCTTCATTACACAAGGGCCAAGTGTCGGGTGTGTCGGGCAAGCTGAGGAGTGTTCATGCCGAGGTTGGTCCTCAGGGGAGTTATGTCAGGTCCTCAGGGGAGTTATGTCATACCGTCCTCAGGTTCCGCACATTTAACTTCCCCCGAGCCACTGCCTGCGTCGTCTCCGGAAGCTTCGGGAGTGGAGGGCCCATCTGCCCGGCTGACTGCTCTTCGTGAAGAGCCGGGCTCGACGGGACATTTGCAAATTCTCCCCGGGACCCCCACGGAGATTACGCCCACTTCGCCTAGGGGCCGGCCACAAGGACTCGATCCAGACTGTTCGGTTTTCGTGACCCCCATACACACACACTCCCACACCGTCAGTTGGTTGTCGCACTCGTCATGTCGTTTTGGTTATTGGCTGAACCTGGCCTTTATTGTGCTTGCGGGTGTTGTTACACGGTGAGGGTGGGAGATGATGGTGCTTGAGGGGGTCCTGAGGTTTTGCTTTACGGTGTGTTGTTTTCTTTCTTTCTTTTTTCCTTATCCTTTCTTCTCTCTCTTCCGTTGTGTTTTGCTTACCGTTGGTTCTGTACCTTTGTCCTCTTCCCCCGTTCGTCACTGTATATATTGTAAACATTGTACATATGGGATTGGGTATTTATTTTGAGGTACACCAAGGGGCTTTTGTTTGTTTTGTTGAGGGGGAGTTGACAGCCCGGATGGCCGAGTTTTACGAAGGGGAGGGTGCGATGTAGTGACATTGCTGGATGTCAACATGCTGGGTGCAGTGCCGGCACTAGAGGGGCATGGCATGCGGTGTAGTGACATCACGGATACCAAAATGGTGTGGGTGTGATACCGGCCCAAGAGGGGCCCGGTGAGCGCTGAAAAATAGCGCTAGATGGCACCACGCTTTACATGCAGTGCCGACCCTACAAGACAGGGTGTGTGGGTGCCGGCCGAAGGATGAGGTTATGTTAGGCCATGGCACTCTGGTTGATCTGGGAGGACGCGTGACCAGTTAATTTGACAAAGGGGCCCCAAGAGGGGGGCTAGGGGTGGTCATGTGATTGGGATCCAGATCCTTTCCGAGAATTCTGGAAGGTGGACATGGCAAAGGGTGGAGCCGGCCACGCCACAGATAATATAAGCCGGGTCCCGAGAGGAACTGGGGTTGTTCATCCTGGAAGAAACCCTTCATCTACGTTCTCCGTTCAACGAGTCTCCAACACGTGGACCCGGACCAAAGCTGTTGGTCCCGGTCCGTAGTAGCAGTTCCGTTGTAACTAGTGTAGTTAGCTTGGTGAGCACCACCATAGGTTGTTATTCTGTTAAGGAGAAAGTTACCCCACGTGTTGGAACTGATTAAATGTGTTGCCTCCAAGTCTACGTCTGCAACTCAGTTGAACCTATTACATTAGTAGCGAATCCATGCCTTTTGGCTGTGCTCAAGGGTCTAATGTTTACACCACCATTACCCAATTTTTTTAACGGCCTCGGAACCTTTTGGCCACACACATGCCTGTTAGACGTTTAGCCTGCGTTAGTCTTGGCACCTCGACTGAGAATTGCAACAGTGTTCGAACACTTCTCCAATTGAGGCAATGGAAGACGCATGAACTACCCACATTTGGATCACTGGTTAAATCTCATGCACAAAATATCCACTCTGGAACACTTGGAGGCACTGTCACGGCGATCACCGGTGGTGTTTCGAAAGATCTCGACATTGTTCCCCCTATCTTTCACATACATGTCGGTCGCCCATGGATTGTGCACTCCGGTCCTCTATTCTTTTCGTAAAGCTGAAGTAAATTTTTTTTTAACAGTGGTGAATGATATCTGAACCAGTTCTCCGACCCCAATTCACCAACCTACAGTCACCAGTGTAGCGACGTATGGTCAAGTCAAACAGCTGCCATGGCTGACACGGTGTGGGGAGGAATTTATCTAGAAGTGGATTTTAGAGGGCTGTAAATAATTACTTGTTTGGCGATAGATGACAAATTGCGTGGATTTGTTTTGTAATCATATTTCCACATACTGTGTGAATTAATGTGTGCTGTACCATAACTGTTCTAAAGAAAGTTTATACAATTATTGATTTTACATTTTACTTGAGGTGTAAAGACTGTGCAAATAACTGTAAAATGTTGTTTACAAAGATGTTTCATTCATTAAAAATAGAATTGCACTTAATGACATCTGAATAAGTCGACCCAACAAAGAATATTTTTCAAGAATATCTTGTTTTTTAGTGCAATACATGATGTCCATATACAACTGAGACCAATGGTTATGGAAATATGCGCGTGTTTGCAGTACAATGGTAATTTATCATTTATAGGTAATTGGCTACATTTAAATACAAAAGAAAATAATTACAATGGAATCCCTTTCAATTTTATTTTAATTAGCATCTTCTCCTTATGTACAATTATAATTTAAATAATTAGGAATGGAGAATTTGATGGCCAAGGCAATTTTATGAGCATGTTGGAAATGATAATTGCAACCTTCAATTGGGTTTCGCAAACTTATGCACAAAAACACAAATAAGGGACAAATGCAGGTCATTAAACTGATTACACGATCACATTATTCTCGCCATACATTAAGCAATCTGCGGGAAAACACAAAAACCAGCGAAAGTATAAAAAGGATAGTCACACTTATTTATTTAATTACCTGCTCATTAAGAAATCTTCCACAAATAGCCAAGCAGACACATACATACACAGTCTCAGTAGAAGCACTTAAAGGACATCCATAGTATACTTACATCTAGGTTTGTAACACACGAGTTGTCCGATTGTGAAGTGCACTGTTAAGATTTAAGTAATTGGGAAATGAACCCTCAGTATCACTTCACAGCTGTGCACGTAATGGCCTTATAATTGAAATATCATTTCTTTCTCGAGGATCTCATTAAATCAAAGTTCTTTCAGCGCAATCTAATATTAATTGTTAAAATTTTATTTGTACTCACAATTAAAGCATACTTTTTCCTGTACGAATTGTTACTATTTGTGGAAATTATATGTAAATGATTTGCTGTTACCTGAACGATAAAGACAAACGAGAAAAAAAGTACTAGCTTCTGGAATGGAATTTGAATTCCGAATTGTGACAATGTATTGATGTCACATGGAAGGTGACATTTTTCATGTTTAAATACATGTAAAAAAATTAAAAATATTCTGCATTAAACAATAACTTCGATTTAAATGGCAATAACTAGTCACAATACATCATAATGTTCTCCGTTTCGTTTGGATAAAAATAATTGTAGTATTGTTTCAATTTAAGAGGGGGGTGTGGGAGGGGGGTGACCTCAGCATCACCCCGATGACGCTAGTTGTAATTACTGGTGAAACGTCGTACTCAGATTGTAAATGTTGTGGCTTGGCTCTCCAACACATCGGTGTGCTGTACTAGTGACGAATTGGAGGTTCTGTTTACGTAACAACCCTTACTAGTTGGCCGTGTCGGTTGGTGGCGGGTTTTAACGACACATTTATATATTTACGTGATCCAACCCAAAAAACTCTTATGGATGACATTGGTTGCAAAAGCATACGTGTTAAACTGAAATTAAATGAGTAATGATAATTAGGACATGATTATATGTTGTTATTGTGGAGCGTGCATTGTATAATAGATTGTAGTATCTCCATGTCATGCCTAGCCTAACTTATAAACGTTAATTTATTCCAAAATACCTGTAACACCAGGTAAAGAGCCCACTTTACCCTACAGTCACATTTTTTCAAGGGAGACAATCACTGCCTACACTTAGAACATTTGTAACATCAATTATAATGCTAAAGTTCGTACTTTCTTGAATAATATGCCCCATTCTACACATTAACCAAATTAAAAACACATGTTCCATAAGGTCATGTGGAATGTTGATAGGAGGCACACATTATAAACATTTGACATTTCTAGTTATCGATCAATATCAGACTATACTAATTTTTTCCATACCCCTACCCATACCAAGATTAGACATTTTTGGCTTTGACATTTAGCACTCAGAACCAAAATGAGTAACGGCCACAGGTTGTGTCCTGTATTAAATGTCAGTTCGTCTGTCTGGTGAATCAAACAAACATTTAAATCTAGGTTTTTATTCACACACCTCAATCGAAAAAAAATGCATGCAGCATAAAATACTACATCGAATTTGGTAAATAGGAGGATTGTGATTGTTTTCCTCTGCATGCAAATGATCCAACTCTCACTGTGGCACATTGGACATGAGAGAACTGTGTGACTCATACTTGCTTTTAATAATTATTAATGGCTTGTGTAATTTGACACCTTTTTTACTCAAAGCTTAAACTTTCAAAGAGCTTACCCCTGATGTTATAGATTTCACAAAATCTCCAATTCCCCCTCTTCACAGCCATTTGTGGCCAACAAAAATCTATACTCAAGTCTACAAGTGCCCTGAAGCTCCAGAATTCAACAATTGGATAAATTGCCTACTTTGACACGAATAATTGGAGGCCCTCAGGAGTGAAATTAATGGCAACCGAATAAACCACAACCTCAAGCATGACCCCTTTTAAAAAGCCCTCCAAGACAAGGGCATTGGGGGTATCTCGACAGGATGGAGTCACCTGTGGCCTGTGCCTTTGAAAACTATGCAGTTTACTGTAAGCCTTACACGAGCTTCACAAACTTGTTTGTATATGTTGTGTCTCTGTGTGTCTGTGTTGTATCTCTCTGCTTGTGTGTCTGTCTGTGTGTCTCGTCTCTCTCTCAAATTTAGTTCTACCTGATGACGACTGCTTGTGTTGCAATCGAAACGTCTCATTCTATTACTTGATTAATTTTCTTTCTACGTGACTTTACCGAAAGAACCAAAGAGAGCTTCACGACTTTTAAAAATTATTGAATAACATGTTTTGTACAAATATTTTACATTTTCTAATAGTGAGAAAGATTGTATGTATTCATATTTTTCTCGGCACGTAATATAGATCTGCACTAAAATAATTTGTAGAAACATTGCTATTATTAAGCTCTAAAATATAATGTTATGATTTGGTAATTCTTTCTTGTAAAAGGGATGTTTAAAAAGTAGACATCCATGCTAATGTTAATTAAATTTGGTCATGACCAGTGTGTATTTACTTTAAAGACAATAATTTACGGGACACTTTAAATTTTGTTATATTTAATATGTATATATATTTTTTCAAACAGATAAAAAAATATCAAATTTTAAATGGCAGACCGTTCAAGCTATTATGTATTGCCCTTTACAGACAGTGAAAATCCCTGAAGAATGCAAAATTCAGACATCTAGCCCACATCAAAATGTATTTCACTGATAATGATCTATTGCTGTCAAGCAAAAAAAGGACAAAAAGATGCCCTTTATCAATTCCCCCATGGTTAAAAATCACTTTGAGAGATTGCCGTAAAAAGCAACAGTGGGAATACGGAGGCTACTTGAATTAATCATGTTTGGTCTTTTATTCCAGCCATAGTGCACTTGAGAATGTGGGTGATAATGGCCCACTGCACCGCAGGCAACTTGCCCGAGGAAATGTAGAGAGATACAAAGTTATCAAACCAATGTTTCGCCACATGGAGTGGTACTTTTGCATTACTTTTCTGTCCATAGGCAGGCAGTTTATTTGCATTGGTGAAGCACTTCCTACGAAACATGGTTAACCACAGAATTGGATAAAGCAAACTTCCTGGGAAGGCAATTTTTTTTTAAATGGCAATGTTAAATGGTTTATTTTAATATTAAAACACATCATTAATCCGTACCTATGCAATGATCTTTGTGACAATTACAACGCCAGAGAAAATCAATCCCAGTGCTACTTTACTGTGCAGTATGGCCGAGTCGAAAGCGGGATATTCTACTCATAACCTATTTGTTAACTAGCCTCGCGTTGGCTAGGCCTCACTAGTTTTCATTTCCCATGGTAATGCACAAACTTACAACCTTCGCGATGGATAGCTTGAAGCTGATGAGGATCCTCCCCCTCTCTTTAAACATTATCCAACATCTTGGCAAATCGATCTATTAGGATCAGAGACTACAGAGTAATGTGGCATACAGGGACTCAAAAATTCACCCAAAGGGTGTTTTAAACCAGGATATTGAATGTTAAATTGACTTAAAACTTTCGTGACTGCAGGAATTCATATTCTTTGGTTCTTTCGGTAAAATCACGTGGACAAAAATAAATAAATGTGACGACCGCTTTGTTGCGATCGAAACGTCGTGATATTTATTATTCACTTTTTTCTTTTTTATCTACGTGACTTTACCGAAAGAACCAAAGAATATTGAATGTTATTGTTTTCAAAACATAAGAAATAAAAAAAACAATCCCGCCTCACCGCTTTCTAAATATAAAAAACGAGTCTGATATTGTCTTCATTAGTTCTCATTATTAACAATCCAAAAACCTCTGCTCAACTATCCCTCCCTAGACCAACATACAATAATAGGATTTCATGGATATACCCCCTGCTCCTGAATCTGACGGAGGTCCTAACACAGCCACCGTTAGCTATATTAGTAAATGGCGGCCTGCCATCCTTGTCCACCTCCATGTGGCGATGCTCTTGCCGAGCTCTCTCCGAGCTTACATTTACAAGCAAATTTCTTACATTGACATGCTAATCTCTCACAATACAATGGCCACCCCACAGCTTAATTTGTCAAGATTTACCCGATCTTACATTTACATGAACATTTCATCTCTAGCCCCTTCCACTGTCCCTTGGACTACAGCCATTCTAAACCTTTTTAACGCCTTACCTTAGCAGCGCTCCCACCATATATTCTCAGCAGCTCTCCCGTTATATTTCTCACCTCATGACGAATGCTTGTGTTATGATCGAAACATCGTGATATTGTTTTTATTTTTATTATTTGGTATTATTTGATCTATCTACGTGACTTTAACGGAAGACCCAAATAATGTGTAGTCCTTTAGACCTTACCTGATTACAGGTGGAAATGCCATGTTTAAGATGGTTGATGGTAGTGTGGTGACATCGCGGATGTTACTGTAATGCCGGCTCTTGAGAGGCACGGCGTGTGATATATTGATATCACGTGCACCACATATATGTGGGTGCAGTACCGGCCCTAAAAGGGGCTCGTGAGCACTGATTCACAGTGCTGGAAGGCACCACGCTCTGCGTGCAGTGCCGACCCCTACAGGATAGGGTGTGAGAGTGCTAGCCATGGGAATGGGGTTGCGAAGGGCCATGGCACTCTGGTTGACCGAAAGACACGTGACTGGTAACGTCTACACCAGGGCCCCCAGGTTGGGACAAGGGGTGGTCACGTGTCAGGGTCGAGATCCTGCTCGAGGGTTCTCAAAGGTGGTCGTGGCTAAGGGCGGGGCTAGCGGCACACGGAAGATATAAGCCGGGTCCCCAAGAGGGACCGGCTGCTGTTATCCTGAAGATTCACGTTCTACGTTCTACGTCCAAGAAGAGTCACCAACACGTGGACCTGAACCCAGGCTGGGGTCCTGTCCGTTGTAGCTACTCCCAGTGTAATTAATGTAGTTAGCCTGGTGGTCCACCACCATAGGTTGTTATCTGGTGAAGGGGCAGTTACCCCATGTGTTGGTATCAATAAATGTGTTGCCTCCAAAGAGTACATCTGCAACTCAGTTAAATCTCTGCAGTAGACACAAGGGTATCAAAATTTACTGGGTAATTTGCCTTCCACGTTCCATCCTCAACATGCATCTCATGTAAGGTGATGACGATGTTATTTTCCCATTGGTTTCTGGCCAGGAAGTTATATAGGTCTTGAGAGACCCTTCACTGTTCACCTCGATGGTATAAGTTGTGTTAATGGCGACCTGAAAACCCCTAAAAATGTGGGTCAGAAGAAGACGACAGTCTCCCTCCCTGTACGAAATTACTTGATGGAATTCCCGTACCCACGATAGATTCGAAATGCTCTACAATGGTGAAAGAGAATAGACTCACATCTGATGAGAACAATATAATTAAAAAATTAGGTCACTTTATAATCTATAATTAATCAGTCAATCCAATTGACCGATGATCATTATCTGGCCCGATTAAAAAAATTGGATCAAATTAGATGTTAAGCTAAATATTAAACTTGGTGAAGATGCACGTGTGAATTGCATAATTATGATATGCTGTAAAAATTCTGCATTATTCAATAGATTAAGGACACTTTGTATTAATTACACTACATGCATACCCCGTTAAGTGCTACCCGGTTAAGCGTGGATTCATGAGAGCTGTTTGTTTTCGTGCAAACTTGTATTAAAAAGTATATATATACAATATGAAACATGAATACAGTACATACGTAACGTACAGTAAACAAAAACAATAAGGATGAAAAGCCATACTTGAGTTAGCACGCTGCAAGATCTCATCCAACTGCTGTTAGGTATTCATGCCCTTTTACGCTCTCCGTCCTCAGCCAATGAGCGAGTACTTTCATACTCGAGTTGGCGCAGCGTTCGTTCTCCGCCAATGAGCACTTTCCTCTTCTGTTCCGTAAGAGTGGCGTTCGCAAGGTGTTTTGTTTACCCCTCCCGTAGCCTCTCTTACTGCCACTTTCCTGTTTTGGTGAACAATTTTCACCCATAATTTAACCAGCGCTCTCGTTCCCAAGCACGCATCACCTGCGCTAAAATGGGGTATGTGTGTAGTTTCTAAGGTTAACGTATCCTGGCCAGGTAACTCGGCAGTAGAGCGAGCGGGTTGCAGTTGGTAGCTTGCGAGTTAAAAGCATGGTTGGGGTTGACTCAGCCCCTCGTCTCTCTGGGCTCGATGAAACGAGTTCAACAATGGTTGTCCCTTCCTATTAGTTGGAATTTCCACGATTGGCTCAGGGCTGTGAACAAGGAGAGGAGCACCTCCACATATGCTAATTCGGGTAGGAAATACACTTGATTTCGTTGCATACAACCCCTCAAAACACAACAACTTCACTCTTTCTCTTTTTTCTGCTCCCATCACTGGTAACAGGAATAGCAGTATAAATGTGTGTATGTGTATATATAACAAATATCTCTTGCATGAAAGAGACGTGCTTGCTAATGTGACCTCTCGCACAATCAGCTCTAAGACACGTGTAATAAAACTGCTTTTGACGAAATCTAATGACTTCTCAATGCCTCAGGATTAATCTTTTGAACTGTGGATCACGCGTCAGCTGACATCATTCCCACCCCAGCGTGTTAGCACTAGGTGTGCTGGGGTGGAAAATGAAATCATTACATTGAGGCAACAGAGCAGACGTTAGGTTTGCATCATCGGACAGTTGGATCAGAAGATCCAATTTTCCAGGTTGTGGGGGGAGGGGGAAACTCATAAATGCTGCGAGATTTCTTATGTGATTACAAAAATATAAAATATGCAATCTTCCAAATCTCATTAAATGAAAATAATACGTGAACTTGTTTACATATAATACTCGCATGCAATCAGGATTCAATAAGTAGAGCCCATTTGAAAAAAAAATACAATTGTAGATATGAGCTGCAGATTGTGTATGAATTTTATCATTGCTCCTGGAGACGAAGGTACACGTTCACCAAATAAAATAGAGCAATTATGTTCAGGGATACATAATTCACAACTGTCAGTCTATTCTGTATTCAATACACAATGTATACACAGCATGTTTTAATACATTGAAAATGAAAGTCAGTCTGACGCTGGAAACACAAATTTGCCGTTCTAGGGATTGTATAAATGTATTATGCTTAAAGCCTGACCGAGTCTCAGGACTCGTTTTCAGGAAACACCCGTCACGTTTTCACAGTGGAGGTTGATAATTTGTAATATATAGCCCAATTGAGTAATTGGAGGGTCATTTTTCAAATTTGAAAAATGTGGTCCATGACACCAGCACACAATGGCCTACTCTTGCAAATGATATAATCAGATCTTTAACATTACACTGTGAAGCAGAGCACATGTATTTTTACGACAAACACCAGCAGTAATAACCAGGGCAAGCCGCTGGATTTCGAACCGTTAACTTCTACAACAAGTGATGAACGTGCCACATCACCATCCCAAAGTGAGAAGATTTTTTATTTTATTTTACAGCCTGATGCAAGGCAAAACTAGTAAATCAATTAGTAAATTAGTAAATCAACATTTCAAGTATGCATTGCAGTGAAATCTGAACCATGCACCTTTCAGTTTGTGATTAAAAGTCCATAACATTTCCAAATCAAAAAAAGCAAACGTAATGATTGACATATATATATAAAGTTTAACTATGAGTGTATGATTTATTAGCCTGCCCTGGTATAATGGTTTGCACACAAGGCTTGCAATTCTTTGGTTTGGATCTCCCAGCGCGGTTTTTTAAACAACGGGACAAGTTTATTCAATGTCCCCCCCCCCCCAATCGGCCCAACTCAGTTGATCAGCAGACTGCATGTGGTAGGGTGAAGTGTGGGTTCTCCAACCTTTTCCAAGACGTCTGGCCATCGTGGAAGAGTAGGCCAAATAATTTCTATGGGGGGGGGCTCTGTAAGTATCCGTCTAGAACAGACCTTCCACCAGCAGTATACCGGATGGCATCGCTATCTTTACTTTCAGTGTTAAGAATTAATAAACCCATTTAAAATGGCTCTTTTCTGATAAGATGAGCAATTACACACAATGTATAAAATGCTCTAAAGTGTCCCTTGAATATATATTCGCCACCCCTTTCAATTATACATTTTATTTTTTTATTTTAATCCTATTCCCTTTGACCGAGAGTGTGGCCTTAATATCTGTACACTTAGTCATGCAGTGTCAGGGGATATGGATACGCTGGTTGGTCGGCTGCATTTCTGCATTTTATTTCAGCCTCGGAGTCCGGATTTTTTTTATTAGGTCAGCTCAGCCTGAAATGAATATCCGGCACTTACAATTCCATGAAAGAATCAAACAAAGGTAGCCAGGTGTGGTGTTGCTTACCACTGGGCAATCTCGTATGCCAGGGCCTAGAAGTACACAAACAAACAGGTCCATTCCTTGCAAAACACAATTGCATCAGCAGTTCTTCAGGATTAACAAACGCAAGGCTCCTTTTGCCCCCTTTTGTTGCAGTCACTGTTGCTGGGTTAAGCCCCATTGCACTCGCATCCATACCAGGCGTACAAATCAGATTATGGTACTTTGCTCACAATGCACGCGGAGGAACAGGCGCGAACAAACTGCTGGCTGCTGCTGCAAGCGCAGCAGCGACTTGCTGCCACATTTGTCAGAGCTTTGACGCAGTGCTGACGGGACCTCTCAAGGCTGGGCTCGCAGCACGCGGCCGATCAATAATAGAACGTGCTAGACGCCGGCCCCCCCTCTGCGAGAGACACCGGGCGAGGTGCTGGGGATGTGGCGAGCGCCCTGTGCAGCTGCTGATCAGGTTGCAGATTAACCCGGTTGCCATGGAACTATTTTGTCACAGCTCTGAATCGGTATGAACATCACAGCCGACTTCCACGGCGTACTGGTGTCTGCGAGAATGCTAAGAGGTGACATGCCGATGTTCGTGCACGGTAGGGTCAAATGGACTTCTGAAACATATGCCGGCAACGGACGCCGTTCGAGTCCATTTGGGGGTTATTTGGCCATACTTCACCAGGTTGGTCAACACGGGTTGCTGAAGTTGGGGAGCAGACGTGGGAGCGTAAAATTGCATTGCAAGTATGGATGTTTACTGCACTGCTGGCATCCGCTGCCCATAACGCCTGATTGTATATGGAAGTCACTCACCCAAGCTCGATACAGATTCTGGACTGCTTAGCTTCAGATGAAGTCACGAAATACCAAGTAAAGCATAACATTACATCAGGCTAACACGACTGATCTAACAAAGGCTCCGTTTTAATAGCTAATCCCAATTATTAGTAAGAGCTATAAAACGAGACGGGCATGTTTTTTAAAGATCCCGTTAACCAACTAAACAAATGACCCTGCAATCCTCTGATCATTTAAATTGTGTTACAATCACCTTCGGTGAATACATGCTCGTTAAACTATGAACTATTTAAAATAAAATTGTATTTTACCAGGTAAAGCCCACCAAGCTAGAAAGCTTTTTAAGAAGAGACCTGGCCATACATGAAAGCTAAACTTAGTGGCTTGTTTCGTGGGAATTTCTAGCAGCCAAATACTCTAAACGCATGTTTACAAGTGTAGAGGGAAAAACCGGAGGATCCTGAGAAAAATCCACGCGACCACGGGGAGAGACATGCAAACTCCAAATCTTCAGAGGTCGGGGTCAGGATTGAACCCACGACCTCCTGCATACCTGGCAAGGGATGTAACATCTCACAACCGCTCACAAAGCATGAAATGCTTGTATAGGTATATCCCCAAAAGTGCACTCGGTTCTGAAAGATGATTGTGGCAGAGACTGCCTAAAAATTACATATTTTAATGAAAACTCTGCGTCTGCCTTCGTCATCTATTGCTGCATAAAATATGCAACCGTTAATATGCACCAAGACAGCATCAATATTACAGTCACACCATATGTCAAATTAAGCAAATTATTCACTTTATAATCTTACTGCTCTGGACATGAATCTACTGCATTATGTACATTGCAGGGGGGAAATACGGAAATGTTAAGCATTCACATTTCCTGCAGCTCTAAAATGTAGGTCTTAATACGAAGTAAAACAGATGGTGTTGTGGAGGGCATCAAGGCCTTGCGTCTCAGGAACGGGTATACGTAAGAATATCCTGTTGCGAGAGCATTTGAACAAAAGCCTTCGCATAGGCTGCTGCATACCGTCCCCAGGCAAATCTGCACCATCCTGTAAAAGTTCATACAACCTGTACAGGGCATATGCTGCATATGCATAGTTCGCGTTCAATCTAAAATCTGCAAATAATTTATGTTGTCGTACAACAACAAAAATGATTAAACGCAGGTTAAGAAACTGAAATAACTTGACAAACAAAATGAGCAGAAATGATAATTGCTGGTTCTGGTTTATATTCCTGAGCTAAATGGTAAAAATGCATAAAATTGCAAGCATAGACGAATGGACAAATAAGCACTTATTGCTTGCCGTTCAGACTAGAATTAAAAGCCATGATGTTGAACCGATGAAAAACAAAACGTCTCACCGCTTTGCAGCAATCCCTTGTGTCCATAACGCTTGAGCTCTGCATTGCCCTCCACATTGCTCTAACTTCAAATGTCTTCTCACACTCGATGCTGCCGGCCAATCATAGGCCATCACTTACCAAGTCACGTTGCATTAATAGCGAAAGGTGCTCTGCCTGTGGCACACCCACAATCCAATTGGTGATGATTGTTTGCGACTCCTCACTCAACCTTGATTAAACAATCAGGTCAATTTCATTGTTCCCAGCAGACGAGCATTTAACCTTTACTTCCCCCAATTCAACAGACGCATGCAACCCTAACATATTAATTCACACAAATATTTATCTTCACAGCACAATACCGTAAAGCCACTATTTCGGCGTCTTCAAACTACAATGAATTAACCATAATAATTTACAGCCGATGTTAATCCACTCCTTCCTCATGCCAGGTCGGTCATGAGGGTGGTTGAACCGCACTTGATCACAATGATCTGTGCATGTCTGTGAAGGGGTTCACAGGACAAGTTCAGATATCACTTCACAACTGATATTAGCCGTGTCCAGACAATGAACGTGGGTCACAGGATTTATAACAGAGTGCAATAACCAATGCGTCATCACTCTTCGCTGGATTATAACACAATACTTGATTAAAATGCACCAATACTGAAACTAGTCTATATAAACATATACATGATTACATTGTTTCATATAAATACATCATATGAATGTTAACAAATATAAAAAGTTAGCTTTATTTAACACAGCAGCAGCAACAACAGCAATAACAACGTCAACGTAAATGCCTCCATCTTTTAATACATCGAAAACATTTACAAATATAATTTATTCTTTAGAAAATAACTATACATTGCAGATTAGTTCAAGAAAACAATGTGAATTCAATTGTCTTGAAGATCATTTTAAACTGCCAAAAAGTAGGACTATTTTGTACTACAGTATTTACAAAAGATCAATTTATTTAGAAAAATATCAAACCAAAACATCTAAACTTTAGGACATTGGTCCAAAAATGAATAAACAAGATCTACATCTTATTTTAAATATATATCATAACCTGCAATCTTTTTTTATGTAAAGGAATGCAATTGTCATCATTAGTTCATAATATATCGGTACTGAACAAGGGCAAGGCTGGACATAGACATAAAAAAAGAATTATCGCTCCCAGGTATTCAGTGTCAATATTGAACTCAATTTCACATGTAATTACGGAGTTAATTTATACATCTTCCCTGGAATGTGTGGCCTTCATTGTGTATATGCGTGTATGCTTTTCGATGAGCGCTTTTTGCACGCAGTATATTTTGTGTTCGAGTGAAATATATGCAAGGCATAAATTAGTTGCTTGTGCAAAGTGCATGTACGTTTAAAAGCTCTCTTCTGCCACAAATTAAATCCACTTCAGGTAAATGCATATTTTAGCAATATTGATCTTTGCACGGCCTTTAGTCAATATACAGTACATGAACAATATTAAATCCCCAGTATATGATGCAATGCCCTTTCTAACTTGGTGGCAATAAAATGTACATAGCGCTTTGTACCATTAAATAACTAACACCAATGTATGAGCACCAGTGTAAGTAATGATTACAGGCAAGAACCATCAGTCTAATGCCAAAAACAACATATGCAACTGCAGGACAAATCACAATCAAATACATACCTGTTAATAATGCTGCACAAATGACCCAATACACTGTTCTGCGCGTGGATTTTATCGTTGCACAGCACCAAATCGTACAAGCCAAAAATCGACTTGTTTCTGCAACATTGTTATCTTCAATTTAATTTTGATGTGATAATACAAATTACGTGCTGTACTTATTTGTCAAGGTGGGACGGAGGGCTTTTAGATTAGCAAAGCTTTCCATTGCTCTTTTGTTGTAGTCATGTAAACGTAATGTGACTCATGATACATTTCAAATACAATAATGTACGTCAAAAGTATTTGTAAAAATCCGTGGTAAAAAATTAAGAGATCAAACTGGTGAAAATTAATACGTTAAATGAAAACTCTATATTTTCTTACAATAAACACAAAACACGTTTTTTCATGCTCTACACCAAGGTGTCCCAAACTCCAGTCGGCGTGGCCCGCCACACTCTATCTTTCCGCGTTGATCAATTTTACTCCCCATTCAAATACCGTGCCGATTACGCCCATCCACGCTGCACGCGCCTGATAACTGTCAAACACGTGTCACGCGGCGCGCTAACCAATTAACGCTGCCTGAATCACGTGTGCACACACAATCACGAGATCTCAAGCGTCGCTTGAATCAGCTCTCGATTAACGCAGACGATGTTAATTGCTTAGTGTGACACATGGGACGCGTTTAACAATCATGGGGCGGCGATGCAGCTTTGAAGGACTTAATTAGTGCTGTGTATGAATGGGAGTAAATTGGTAAACACGGAGAGACGGAAAGTGGCGGTTTGCGTCGACTGGAGTTTTGAAAAGCCGCCTCAACACAATATTACTGTCATGTATGTGGAAGATAAGTTTATGCTGGCAGCATAATGCTTATTTTTTTACAGGGTTAAAGTGTACACAATACAGGTTTACGAATTACAACGCAGTACAGCTGTACAGGGTTTTTTCCCCCCTTAAGAATACACTGCATATGAAGAAAAAAAATACACTGAAGTAATTGACTGATATTGTTCCTTTAGTAATGGGTAGTGGTTCATATTTATTACAGACTATGTTTACATGTTTCATGCAGATGTGACAAATCATGATTACGTGGCTGAAGCAGCATTTGTTTGTTAAATGTTCTGACAATTCCATGATAAATCATATGAATCTACAAATGTACAACTTTGAAATCAAACCATTACCATAATACGTCAATATCTTAAATATAACTCAATTCAGTAACGTGGCATTATTACAATAAAACAATGAGACAATACTATGACAACTAATTTTAGAAAATATCCACCACATGACTGAATCATTCATGATACCACTTACATTCATCACATGTTCAGATGTTTGAATACATGCTGCATTACAGTTTGTAAAATGTTGACTCTGGAACAACAAACAATTCACTAAGTATCAATATAGAAAAATAGCAGTGTTGATAAGCAGTGCTTGACACAAAGTTCTCCGATAGACACGAATGTCTAGCAAGGTTTTATGGCGATAAATGGCAAAATTACATGTTTGAATGTGAATGATGCAAAAAGTAACAATGTGGAAAATTGGCTTTGTTATCACCATACAATAGGGTTGCTGTATATGAATATTATATTTGCTATGGAGTATGGACTGCTTGCTTGAATGTTTATCAAGTATCCACATTGCATTTAACAATATCTTGATTTTAGAAAGTCAACTCCTGTACTTATTCCATGAAACACACTCCACCTACTTTGTCGAGCCAACGTTTCTCTTGAAAGCAGTGGTGGTGATTCGCAACAATGTATCCAAATAATTGCTGGGAGAAGATTAATAGTGATTCATGTGCTCATGATAATTATTTGGACATGATGAGATGCAGAAAAAATATAACATTAGGGATAAAGCAGTGACAATTCTGGTGCACATGTTGATCTGTTTGAACAATATAATACAATAGAAAAAAACACTTTCAAAAGAGGTGTAATTTGTGGTTTGGAAGCTTGATGGCAAGCTTTTATTAGGCAAAAGTGTGAAGCTGTTCGCAGGAAAAGTTGTTTTTTAATTATTATTTTGAATGTTTTTTGTTAATGCTTTGTCATTGGTCTGAGTGATTTTGTTCTTTTCAGTTACACACTAAAATGTGTTTATCCCCAATTATCATTACAGTATATACTTAATAAAACACACTGACTTATCCGTTTCCTCACAAATCAGCCAGGTTAAATTAAATGCACAACTGTATAAGCAGCATTTAATGGTTCATAAATGTATGCAGGTGTCACAACTTCAATACAATTAGATCTTCCTTTTGAAATGCACAATTTGAATAAGAGTCATACTTTACTCGACACACATCGTTGTCTTTCGGGTCAGTTTAAAGAAAGCATTCTCCACGAATAACCATCAAATTCCCATGAAGCAATGCGAGTAGCTGAGACAAGGGGCTTTGCAATCAGAGCAAACACTTCATTGTTTTAACATTGATTGTGATTTATACTGTCCGTGTATGATGACTTTTTGAAAACATCAAAATTTATGTCAAATTGTTAAACTCGCCTGAAGAATATGTCACACTGATAGTTGTTGAGAGTGGCAGCAGAGTGTAATTCAAGACTGGTTATCATTGCGATCTTCAACAGTGAATGCTGATGGGACTCAAACTGAGCCCCTAAACCATCCCTGCCAGCAAACAAGGCACTGGCCTTTGGAACATTCACTCTCTCAAATCAGTCTCGCGTTTCATTATCCATTGATACTCTGCTCTCTCAATCGAAGGATAAAAGCCCCTTCAATCCAGCAACGTTTTTGCACATGCCACACATATACAGCTCCAGACACTGCTGTTTTTATTTTATTATGGAATATACCATTTGCATAGTTTATAATTGAAAAGAATGTGTCTTCTACGTAAAGCTACTCTTAAGTTTAATCAAAACATGTTTTCTTGATCATGTATTTTTTTTATTTAAAATGTTTAAATTAATTAAGTTTAACAAAACCACATATGCCTGACAAGTTTAATGTCGCCATTATTTATGCTGTCTAATCAATAACATTGTAAAACCTTTCATCAATTTAAGATGAATATTAAAAAATGCATCAAATGCATTAAAACTGTATTCAACAACAAACATTTACATTTTAACACGTAGGCTTTTGCGACCAGTATTATTAATAATCAAGATTTTTGGGTTAGATCGTGATCTAACCCAAAAACCTTTATTATGAATATTTACATTACAAGTCTGGCTTAAAAGGATTTGAGTATCATACGGAGTGGTTGATATTCATGTATCTGATAATATCAGCACAGATGGTAGGGACCTATTCCTTTATGTACACAGGGTAGAACAGCATTTTAAAAGCGCATCGTGTTTTACATATATATAAATGTACAGTATATACATAATTATAGTTTATATATATCACATAATGAAAGCCACTTTTAAATATTTTCCCAGTACAGCATTGCAGAGTGGTTGCACTGCACCACATGAAGGGGCGTAAAAAAGAATGTAGGATGGATGCCAATTCACTAAACTTTGCTCTCAAATGCCAGCAGATGTACAGAGCAGTCATGTGGATGAAGTTGCATGTCATGCTGAGCTAAGAGGCTAGAGGGCCTCCACTACATGGTACAATGGCCAGAGGATATAACTCTGCGCAATGTTTTGAAGTTACATGGCGCACACGTTGAACGCTATAAAATATCAGTGGTGAGAATGGCTAAAATAACCGTACCATTATGTGCTATGATTAATTCTTGATGAATTAGACAAGCCTTAGCTGTGCATCAAATAGTGTGTGGCACAAAGTGCAGCTGAATACTGCATTAACAAGCAATTCCACTGCACTTGTCACAACAGCAAGAAAGTGCTCTTATCTCTGAAATAGTTTAGCTTGGAACGGAATATACTGTCATCCTGTCCACTAACAAGTATACATTTAATGCTACCTCTGCTTTATTTTTGTTCTATAGTACTGACAACTGGTGTGTCACAAAGAAGAGTTTATAAAACGCTAATGTATGTTGCACATTATAAATGAAGACTTGTACAAAATTGTGGTACATTTGTATCGGTCTGAAAAATTCTGCTTGGGTTTTCATATATATAGAAATACTGCAGTGTATGCATACACAGAAATGGACTGGCTGGCCCACTGAGCAAGCAGACATTGGCTTGGTAAACTGGTCCTGGAGTGAAGCGCTTACATACTCGGCTAAACTAAAAATTCAGCTTCAATCAGCACAAAAAATGGGATGAGTGTATGGAGGCCTAACTTACAACCTTGCTCTAACAGGCAAGTTCCCAAGTTGTCTTGTGACCCTGTATATGCAAACAATATATAATACATGCTAAAAAGCCATTTTGATATTCTGTAATTTCCACACTGCTCAAGACACATAGCAGTATTTAAAAAAAATGTCATCATGACATAGAGTTGGTGGGGAAAGTAATAGTTTTTATCTTATGAGTGCAAACTTGTATAATTTTCATTTGGTAGATTTTATTACTGACACACTATTTTAAAGAAAACAAACAAACTGATGTTTGGTGCTCTTATTTATATATATACACAAACACCATATAGAGGCATATCATAATGCTACCTGTTAAAATTGTGTACGTGCATGTTAAAATTCGCAATGACAATAGGCATATAGGCATGTTCACCTACACCTGTGATTGAAAATTATATGGCTCTCAAAAGTTGTGAAATCAAGCACATGGTTTTCCACATGTTTCTCAAGGTGTACACCAATGTCACAGCAAGTCTCAGTGCCCATCGCATTTTTGCACAGAACTATTAAAAGGTGCAGGTCACAGTTTCAGGTTGGAGTTTCACTATGGGTAGATTGAATACAAATTAACGGATCGGTTCCTTTGATTACTCTTCTGCAATTGTAAAGAGAAGCTACGTAAAATGTATGTACATAGTGAGACTTGATATTACAAATATATTGGATGTTCATTGAGTATCGATGCATTAAAATGCTAGCTATATTTACGCAGAATGTTCACCTGGATGCAAAACATGGAAAACTGAATTAAATTACACTGAAAAATAAAAATAGTTCATGGCATACACATACAATAATAAACAACATCGAAACATACAGAAATAAATCACAATGCCATTTTGTGTAAGAACACAACTCATGTAGTATAGTCACACTAAATATTTACATCAACGACTGCTGATCTGAACAAGCTTCAAGAAATATATAATTAATGGGTTCTGGAACCTTCCAGTACCAAGTTGAGCACAAAAAATATTGAGTTTCCCATTTTCAAAAGTTTTGTTATGAAGCAAACAGTAGCACGATATTAAGGAGTGTTTATAACAATGACCAGAGACCACTTTTAACACCTGTGTTATAAAGTAAAGCACACAGGGGAAGAAAACATTGTCACGGTATGAACTTTAATCCATTTTTGAGACTGGTACATCACTGAAACATTTGGGTTATTTTTAAATTCCAAGTCAATATTTTTTTTTTAAATGTATAATACTATTCCTAACAAACAGAAAAGCAGTTCTGAGTGTAGATATATGGATAAATGGTTCCAGGTTTAAGGACATATGTGGCAGTTCTTTGCAGTATGAGATTTAAACTTCACAACCAAAAATATATCAAAACAGATGAGAGAGATTTTAGAGACGTCACTATTTTCAGTTTAGTTTTTTCAAGCTCTTAAGTGCAGAGTAGCCCATAGTGTGACTGCGTGCACCGATCTCAAACCATGGCCCACGTAATAACGCCACTGCCCGCTTAAATTATTTTCTGGCAACATTACAGATATTCACCATGAGGCTACTCCTGAAGCCATCCACTGGCTCACTCAACAACCGCGACATGACCTTATAAAGTTGCTGATCAACTCCCTGCCATATGAATGCAGAATAAAAACTGCATCCTTTCTGGACTTCATAGTTGCTGCTTTTATGCTCACCATCGATAATTTACAGTAGATGTCTAAATCGCTGTCGAGGCCTCTGTTTGAGGTGGTCTGCAGTTCATCTGCTTGACCATCACAGGGTTCAAGCATGGGCCAGGGCAGGGTGTGGGGCCTCCCGGCGGCCCATCTCCTCCAGTACGCTGGCCAGTGAGTCCAGATCCCCATCTTCCTCGTGCTGGGCCTCCCACAGGTCCAGCACCACCCCCGTGGGGCTCCCTCTCATCTCGAAATACTCCAGGCAGCTGCACCGCACACACAAACACACATGGGCAACAAACACACGTTCAGAACTGAATCTCTGTATTTATGTGCTAACTATATAGTGGAATAGAGGCACGGAAGTGCTGTCCTTAACCCTGACCCCATCGGCAGTGGGAAGCCCAGCGGTCAGTCACGCATTCCCTTTAAGCCACACGACTGGCCATGACTACTGCTCCCAGTAACCTCATGGGAGGGGTCCTCAGTTCTCGGTTGGTAGTCCAGAGTCAGCAGTGGGAATTACAATTCCACATGGCAGGTGACACTCTGATTGGGCCATCGGTGGCATTCATTCTAACGATCCTGGGAGGATGGTTATGGGGCCAAAGCCACCACCTACAAGCCGATCAGCCATAAAAAGTTCAGCATACGCCAGTTATCTTGGGTAATTAAACATTTTGTTAAGTATATCTATCGTGTTTAAAGTTAATAAATAAGTAATTATTCGTTTACAAGTTTGCCGTGGTGTCATCGCTTCGATCTCCTGGCACTGCGGTTGCCACAATGAGCAAGTTTAATACATCTCATCCACCTCTACACCCAGGAGTATAAATGGGTACAACCACAGCCGTTCGGCATGTCACGTGCGGTGGGGTAACGTGTGGGTCCTTCCATCTCTTGTAAAACGTCTAGTGGGATGTGTACAGTTGGCTAGGTATGGTGCAAAAGAGGGCCCACATACATACAAAGAGTAGGCAAAATACCCTCTAAAGGAGCTCTCAAAAACTTCCTCTATTGAAGGTCCTTCTGTCAGCACTGGCATGAGCAAGAATTTCAGTGCTGCACCTTTACCTTTTGTTTTCGTTAATTTTTATAGCTCTTTACTATTGTTGCTTCCCCTCGAGTAGAATGATGCAATCGGATGTTTCTCTTATAAAGGTACACCTTATACTGCATATGTGAATTAATTTTAGTTTCATAGTTCTCCACATTTCATTTCTCAGACTCCTCTGCCTCAGGAATGTAAGGCAGTTAAATGCATTTTATTCAAATTACAAATTGGGCCCAGAAATGCACCGCTAAGTAGATTACGCCTTATTCTCACAGGAGCAAACATTCCCACAATCCAGTGTCATTAACATCTTACAATTTGATTTTTAAATATAAACGAGTTTATTTAGTACAACTCTATTTTATTATATATGGACTTGTCTGTTACTCAATAATTATATATATTTAAAAAAAAACTCTTCATCAGAAAAATATTCTTAAAATGTAATTCTCATCAGGCCCCCATTGTGTAAAGTGCAGTCTTCAACCATTATTAACTATCTCTCTGGCCTGTTAATGCAAAGAACGATCTTCACCTGAAATGCTCTATATTGTATGGTATTCCTTCTAAGGCTGTGCTATTGACAAATGTTTATATTTGTTTTTGGAATTGTCAATGGAAGCTCCTAAAAATGAAGCTTGGAATGCCTGATTGAATTGTGGATGTACGAATAGAACGAACTGGTTACATGGCAACACTGCAATGCAGTTACTGGAGTCATTAGCCCAACAGTACCCATTAAATGTAGTACGTAAGAATATCAACATTCCATGGCAAATGTGAGAAAGCCTATTGACATTGATATTCTAATTATGGTTTTTCACATTTGTACAAAATAACTTCACTTAAATATACACAGCATGCTTTTAATTTATAGATATCAGCACACTTCTCATATTCTGATATCTTGTTCTTAGCTGTAACTACAAATGGGATAAGCATGTCTTTGTTCTATGAAATAAAACTTCATGTAATTGCTAAAACCTTGTTTTACACAAAGGTTTGTCTCGTGGCGCTTTATTTAATTATTTCATAAGGGAAACTAGGGCATTGGCTTGGTAATGACTTGCTACAGGATGTGACAATGCCCATAAAGGATGGTGTGCTCAGTCATGCTGTTTACATCATTGGTGATTGACTTAATGCTGCATATTTTACAATATTCTCTATCTTGGCCCATGAGTAATTGTTTATTGTAATAGAAATATTAAAATGTATAAATTAGGCTCGTAAAATGTATAGCATATATACCATATGTTGCACGACCTATGTAAACACATGATTACGAATTGGACGAAAGAAAATAACTAAGGATTTTTTATGCGTGCAGACATAAGCAATATTTAATTAATATGACGCCTCCTCAGAATGTATTGTTTTTATAAGGGACTATGATAATTGTTGTTCTTCATTTAGACAATTTTGTAATTATATGAGATTTTTTTTTACAACTCTCGGTGTATTTTTTTAGCTTACCATCGTATTAAGTATTTTTTCAATTCATTAGTAATTTTTCAAAGGCAATATTTTTGCAATGTATTCATTTTTACTTGATTATGCATTTTTGGTGCTTTGGAAACACATTCAATTAAATTGAGTAAAAAAAAATCCTCAATGTTCCTACAGCCATAAGATTTAATTAGTGAACATCATTGACAATGCTCATGCTAAAGCAATTACAATTACATTACTGTATTTTCCCATGTAAGATTTAAGTTGTATATTATCCAACACATTCAAATGCCTGGTTCACTGAATCTCCAATGCACTCTAAAATGCTATACAAAATACAATCTGTCTCAAATAACCTGGAAAAGAGGCAAGAAAATGTGTGGATAAAGCGAGCTTACTTGTTGACAAAGACAAAGATCCCCTTCATAGCATTAACAGACTGTTGGGGAAAGTGCTGTTAGCGAGCACCTATGAAGGCCGGCCCAGCACACGTGGGGGTGGGTGGCCAGCACCACGCCCGATCGCCTTTGTCTCCCCAGTGGCGATGTTTTACTCACATCACCATTTGAGACTGAGTCGACCTAGGGGAGGCCCAGGACCGTTTCGAATAATCGTCACCGGTTTTTAGCCATGAGCGGTAATTGAACTCGGGTTGCCAGATGAGTAGCACAGTGCCCTAACCACTTCGCCACCGCTCCCCACTGACTTGTTGGCACACACATTTACACATGCTCCTAATTCACAAATATGAACTCATGCACACACGCACGCACACGTGCGCATGGTCACACACCCATGCTTTCGATTTTATATGCGATTAAATATCGCCATCCCTACACAATCATGTGCGACGAAAATTCTATCTTACATTTCAGGCATCCACTTATAATTATATCTGAAAGCACAATCACAAGCGAAATGAAAATTAGGTTTAGAATTCAGAGAAATGTGGGAGAGAGGAAATTACACGTAGCATGACCTCCATCATTATCTTTATCAACCATGATATATCCACTGCTGGAGGAGCAAGTTTCTAAAAACCTCCCCGCCTCTGTCCACCCAGGCAGTAAACATGGGTATGCCACAGCTAATTGATTGACAAGTCGCATGCAGTGGGGTGAAGTTTGGGTACCTCCACTGCTTCCGAGATATCTGGCCACCTTGAAAGAGGACTCGAAAATACCCTTCAGAGGGGCTCTGCAGAGCTCCCTCTAGTGGATGCCCTTCTGCCAGTAGTGGCATGAGCAACCAATTGCAGGGCTGCACCTTTATAAGTAAAATTTAGTACAATGTAATTTTCACGTTATTTTTACCCTCATAACAGTGTGCTTGAGCAAAACACGTACATAAATACTCTAACATTACTCATATAAATCAAATATTGCAAAGCCACTTGTCTGCGCTCGATTGATATTTGACAGATGTGACTGGAATTGTGAATAGAGTTTTGCTTAACACATTGAGATTGCTTTTTCTATACAATTATTGGGCCTTCATAGTGGGACTAGACTGCTGCCAGATATGTGTATTGTATTGCTGATAAAACTAACCTGGCTTACTATATCAGCATCAACCCACATGGTGTTGGGAAGCCTTCGTCCGTTGAGGGATTGAGATTGGCTTGAATGTATTGTGTTTTAAATGTATTTTTCTTTTTAATAAAGAAGAAAATTTTAATTAATAAAAACATGCCATTCATTACAATAAGACATTTATAGAGTTAAAAGAGAAAAGGGTGAATAAAAATATCAAATTCAGAAAATATATGTAAAGATAGCATGGATAAGTATATTAATACACAGATTCAGTATAAACTAGTAAATAGTGGTCTGATTTGCATAGATTATACCATTGACTGCCTTATTCCATCGTGACATAATATTCCTTGATATTTTTTGATGGCTAAATTCACGTGATTCAGCCATGCAGAACAGTATTTTACAAAGTAATTCAGTGGTTTACTCTTAACAAGATGAACAGGAGGTGATGCAGATTGGTACTGACAATGTGTCTAGCCCTTAAAGGCATAGGTTATAAAGGCTGTGATGCAGGGTACAGAATTGCACCAAATTGACTCAGGGAATTAAAAATCAATGCCAGGGTAAAAGACATAACCCATTTAGGACTCTCTGTCTACCCACACCTGTTGATTTCCAGACTATTATATGACTAGTATTAACCCCATATAGGGCGCTGTGTCCATGGATACCTACTGATGTCCAGTCTATAACATTATTATCAATATTATTGCCAAATCGACCTCTCTCACTGTCCACCCATACCTGTTGATGACCAGTCAATTCTAATTAACCTCATACAAGAAACCGTCCACTCTTAGATGTCGATGCCCATTTTATTCATATTATGGGAGTCTATGGTCTATCCATTCGTACCTGCTGTGTTCAGTCTATTCTTAACATCCACATATAGGAGTCTCTGTCCACCCGTACCTGTTGATACCCAGTCTATTCTTAATATCCCCATATAGGATTCTCTGTCCACCCGTACCTGTTGACACCCAGCCTGTGCGCCAGGAGCCTCCAGTCGTTGCCGCGGGGGTTGGGGGAGTCCAGGCTGCTGCACAGCTTCTGGCGGATGGAGTAGGGCAGCTTGAAAGCCTGGGGACCCACGAGGGCCGAGCCAGCAGAGGCAGCCTCCGTGGGGGAATCATCAGTGGCACTTGGAGCCTGCAAGACACAACAGCAACAACATCAGCAACCACTTCTTTTTCACAGGGCTGATGTTGATGTAGAGCAACAACTATGATTTTACATTGCAATGGTTGAGCAAACGTATTACATCACGAGTAGCAGAATGGTGCATCGCTGTGATCCTACCTTCGTATTTGCAAATCTGGCACCGAGTCATTCTATGTCCCATGGTCTATTCTGAGTGACCACAGTCGGGCACCGGATAGTTTTACAATTCCCATTTGTGCATCAAGTATCCAATTTGGCCACTGACTAAATATAAAATTATCACCATAATGTAATTACCCGAGTAGTAGCTGTTTGGAAGCTATATCATTGAGAGTGCTAACGTATTATATGCATCACAATTGGCAGCAGATTTTTCTCTCTAGAAGAAGTCACAATTGCTGGATTCACAATTGGCTCTCTCTTTCATCTTTGGGAGTAGCCAGACTGAAATGTATACATTCAAAATAATGATGTGAATTACTGAAAATTATATAATGTTAAGAAATGTAACTTAGATTATAATATGAATTAAGCATATGATATTTAGAAAGGTGGCATGATGCATAGGTACTGAAATAAATGTACACAGGAAGTGTATTTGTACCATACAAAGGTCTAGAATTTAGAATATTTATATCGGTCATTTATTTAAGGTGAACTTTCCTGAGCGAGATAGTAACTATACACGTTAAATTCCTTCTAACGACCTATTTCCTTTGTTGTTTTAAGAATGTTGCTAAGAAGTATTTTATGAAGCATAGCACTGGGCTACATCACATTTCAATTACCTATATAGCAAAATGTTGAGTAACTCTATTTTTCTACATGAAGCCATCACTCTGTTAGAGTGGTGTATCCTTTCATGTTCGTTTCTCCATCTAAGCTTCGTGTCCTACTCTTGACTCATTAAAACAATTAAATTTAAACTCTGCAAAGTAGAAGAGAGGGAATCTTTTTGGAGGTTGCCAAGGTGAACTTTCCTGAGCAAGATAGTAACTATACACGTAAAATTCCTTTAAACTACCTATTTCCTTTGTTGTTTTAAGAATGTTGCTAAGAAGTATTGTATGAAGCATAGCACTGGGCTACATCACATTTCAATTACCTATATAGCAAAATGTTGAACAACTCAATTTTTCTACATGAAGCCATCACTCTGTTAGAGTGGTGTATCCTTTCATGTTCGTTTCTCCATCTAAGCTTCGTGTCCTATTCTTGACTTGATACAGCTGTCGTGGCTGTGACGGTTCCACCTGAAGACGGAGGCTTGTGTTGCTTCCGAAACGTCGTGATTTTTATTTTTATTTTGTTTTATTTTACTTTTATTAATTTAAATGTTTTACCTACGTGACTTTACCGAAAAAACCTAAGAATACTCATTAAAACAATTAAATTTAAACTCTGCAAAGTAGAAGAGAGGGAATCTTTTTGGAGGTTGCCATGGTGAGCAGTCAGAGATGAAGCGGCAGTTCATTTTGAAACACATTTTGCATTTTTCTCTGAAGCCTTGGTACAACATTAAAATTTAGTCTTTCTCCACCACTGCCAGGACATGCCAATTAACGAACAAGAGACATCAAGCAGAGCCACTGCTTTTTTTCAGAGCTCTTAGGGAAATTACTAATTAAGTTCAATTTCAAGACAGTATTATTGGCTGTCTTCGCAGACACAATTCATGAACCCATTACATCAAACTATTGACGATACTCTCACAGCTGTGTATGTTCACGTTCAAATGAAGTGGAAATTGTATTTATTTAGATGTTTATTATTCTGGATATTATTTACATATGTCAATTAATAGCTGTTGACATTACACGACTTTGCCTAAATAATAACTTAACCTATCGACCGATCATTAAGCTGGGCAATACTGTCGTATGTCAATTGACAGATTTTACTGGTAGGAACCTCCTGGTTGCACCAGCCCACAGAGGATTATTGTGTCCGTCCGTCGTGCATCCAAAAATGGGAGGGGTGGGGCTGGGTGGAGAGGGGAGGGTGGGGCTGGGTGGGGGTGGGTGGGTGGGTGGGGAGGGGGTGGGTGGGGAGGGTGGGGCTGGATGAGGACAGGAGGGTGGGGAGGGGCTGGGTGGGGAGGGTGGGGCTGGGTGGGGAGGGGAGGGTGGGGAGGGGCTGGGTGGGGAGGGTGGGCAGAAGCTGGGTGGTGAGGGTGGGGAGGGGCTGGGTGGGGAGGGTGGGGAGGGTAGGGAGGGGCTGGCTGGGGGGTGGGAGGGGTGGGGCTGGGTGGGGAGGGGCTGGTCACCCGTGGTGCCTTTATACAACTCAACGTTTAACCTACTCACGCCGGCTTGTGCCCGCCCTCACAGTCGGGCATATTTGCGGAATACACCACGCCCCCGTTGACCCTGGCCATTGACCGAGCAACCCAACGTTCCTACCAGCTCCCTCCACAGGAATGTGTTAGTGCGGTAGAATGTGGGCAGCACCATTCAGCATTAAAATGCAGGTCAACATCCGCTTGACATGGGGACTCTATCTGCCCACAGTGCAATGACGTCGGCATTAGGCACTGTTGACATTCCCCTTTGATCAATGTTCTAGAGACCAAGCGAATTCACATTGCGATCCTAGAATCCTGTTTCGCAGTCTTAGCGCCAGATGTATATGTTCACAAACCATGTTAAATGCATTCAGGTGGCAATTTGCATCATTCTTGTTCTTGGAGATAGTGGCCTGTTTTTGCCCAAAAAAAATATAAATTCGTCAACAGATTAAACATGTCAAGATGAACAACACTGGACTACCTATGTAATCTCTGAGAGAGGAGGTCCACATTGTAAGCTGACTTGCTTGTTCATGCTTGATTTATAACCGCTGTTGCATCAAGACCAGATGGAACAAAAAAACATAGGATCGCCATCTGTCTAGGTAAAGGCACTTGTAACTAGGCAATGGACAACTTCAACTCATAAAAGTATACATTGAGTTCATGCGAAATGAAATGTGTCATGCATGTATACAAAAGACATGTGTACAGATGCCATGCAAATGGCATACGTTTAAGGTGACTGCAAAACTGGGTACGAGGCAGTGGTGGACATTCCACATTCATGTAGTGGGGACAAGTCTATCCAAGGAGCATGAACCATCACCCTCTAAGTGGCTTTTGGCTAAGCATCAACCAAAGACAGTCACTACATCACACGCTTTCAGATGTGATTCTGTGCCCCTCTAGAATGCTCTTCCTTCTGATATTAGAAAGTGACTGCTGAAGCTAAGCATTTGAAATCTAGATTGAAAACTCATTTCTTTTGAACTGCTTTTTGTATGAAGTTTGTTGTCCTTGCCCGGCACCTCCAGTTAACACAAGTGTGTGTGTCATCTCCTGCAGACATCGGTTTACTACTTGGGTCACATCGTCGGCGAGTCCAGGATAGCAACGGACCCCGACAAAACTGTGTGCGTGCGCACATGGCCAATCCCCATGTCGATGGGTGAAGTTCGCAGTTTTGTCGGGTTCGCATCGTTTTACCGCCGCTTTGTGCCCAAGTTTGCATCATCGCAAAACTGCTCCACGCTCTCACTGCGAAAAGTCAAGAATTTCGGTGGGGGGAGGAGGAGGAGGCCGCGTTTGTCGCGCTGCGCGACGGCCTCGTTAACGTGCCTCCCCTTGGGTACCCCGATTTTTCTTTACCATTTGTGCTGGATACAGACGCCAGTGACACCGGAATCGGCGCTGTACTATTACAGGTGGTAAACGGGGTAGAGAGGGTCGTTTTTTACGGGAGCCGTGTACTGTCCCCCGCAGAGCAGCGTTATTGTGTGATGCGCCGCAAATTATTGGCCATTGTAAATTTCGTACAACAGTACCATTCGTACCTTTACGGTAGGCTGGTTGGAAATTTTACAGGATTATTTATTTACGGTCACCTACAAGAAAGGTACACGCCACTGTAATGCGGACGCGCTGTTGTGATTTCCGCCAAAGGGCCAATGTGCGTGTTTGTTGGGTGCCGGCCATTGTAAACCTGCGGTTGCAGGATTGCCGGGCACCGTCGTGGTGTCAGTTGACGTTTTACCACCCGCATCAGCCGATTTCGCGATAACACGATTGGTCTCATGCACGCGGAATGGGGACGCCTCCAAGTGGAGGATGCCTCCCTGATAAAATTGTGGTGTCGCGTCGGAGCGAAGGGTGGTAGACAGGGACCAGCGGGTATGTCCTTCATGATCCTCCGTGATGGGTTGCTGATGAGGTGGGATGTGGAGGTGCAGCGTTACTGCATCGTTGTGCCAACTGCTCTGCGGGGCAGAGTGATGTGGGCTGTCCATGAGAGGTTGATGCACCTTGGGGTGAGGAAAACCTTATCAACCCTGAAGCGCGATTTATTTTGGGCCGGAATGTCAGAGGATGTCCACAACATGCTTAAGGGTTGTGTTGAGTGCACTTGCCGAAAGCTCCCGTCTTAACGAGCTCGTTGCTCTCAACATCCTCGGGCCATTTCCCGCCACCCCGAGGGGAAACAAATTTTTGCTCGTAGGGGTGGAGTACCTGTACCAGTGGCCGGTGGCATGGCCTTTGCCGGATCTGTCAGCTGCGTCCATCACGGACGCATTCTTGCACGGCTATGTTTTAGCTAAGGGAGCCCCGGAATGTCTCCTTACAGACCAAGGTCGAAACTTTCTTCAAAATTATTTAAGGTGGTGTGCAACTCCCTGAGCACTAAAAAGATCTGGATGTCACCCTACCATCCCCAGACTGACGGGATGGTAGAGCGCTTGCATAGGACTCTCACGTCCATGCTGTGCCAACAGGTCAACGAGGCGCAGTCCGATTGGGATTTGCACATTCCGAGTGTTCTCACCGCGTACAGAATAGCCCCTCACGCCTCAACTGGGTTCTCCCCCTTTTTCCTCATGTACGGGAGGGAATACGATCCCCCCATGGCGGCTCAGTTAAGCATGGATCCGGGCAAAAAGAGGGCCGTTGTGCCCATGCCCATGCTCCTTACCCTCAATCGACTGGCGGAAGCACGGGAGGCGTCTCGGGGTAATTCGGCCAAACGTCAAGCCGCCAATAAGAAGCTTGTGGGACTCCGCGTATCCGGAAACCCATGGAACCCTGGGGACAAGGCGTGACTGCATTGCCCCCAGGTGACCCTTGAGCACGTACTCTAAATTGCACCGGCCATGGCAGGGCCCAGTTGAGGTGATTGAGGTCAGGAGGCCACAGTACGTACGTATCCAGATTGGTCGCAGGTGCTAGTTTGTGCACCCGTCACGGCTGAAACCCTATTTTCCATCTTGTGATGTCGCTTCATCTACACTACCTGACGGCCAGGTGTCTGATGTGTCCGATGAGCCCGGGTGTACAGTTACGGAGGGTACGCCTCAGCGGGATTCTGTTTTTTTCTGCCTACAGGATCCCAGCGTCTGATACCCACGGTACCACCGGCGGCGCCATCCGCAGGCGAGCCAGGAGGGACAAAACGACCGCCAACCGCCTCATCTTCTCCTTCATCTTCTTCCCGGGAGGGGCCGCACCCATTAGGCCATTTACAAGGTTCCCAGGAAACCCATTTTTGTCCCACCTGGGGGCCCGGCGACGAGGACCCATTCCAAAACTGTCCGGTTAAAATCATCCGTTCCTTCCCGTTATTCTATTCATTTCAACGCCGTCTGGTGGGTAGTTGTAGACGCGAGCTGGGCTGTGGCTGTCGGTTGACCTGAGGTCCTTCCCTTGTTCACGGGCTGTGGCATGCTGATGGTCGTTGGGGGTTGTCGTGTCCCTGGGGGCCGGGTTTATCGCCGTGTGTTCACGATTGTTGTCTATTCCGGTAATTTATTGTTCTCGTTAATTCGATTCGCGGGCGGGATATTTATTGTTGTGTTGTTGTCCTGCTATGCGGGGTATGGAGGTCAACCGGGATGGCTGTTTTTTTTCACAGGGGGGGGGTGATGTAGTGACATCATAGTAACCCATTCCATGTAGTGACACGACATGGAATGGGTCACTATGGCGCGTAGCGCTGGTTGCTGGCAGAAGGAGATCTGCTGTTGTAGCAGCCGTGTCTGCCAGCGGGTCATGTGATAAGCCGGAGAGAGGGAAGTGGCACAAAGGTGACAGGGGGCATGTGGGGTGAGCCGAGAACCTTCAGGTAGGTCCTGGAAGGGGGGTGTGGCCGAGGGCAGAGCGAGGCCACGCTGGGTGGATAAAAGGGGGACCCCAAGCAAGGTTTGCGGCTGTTGTTTGGAGTGGAACTCGTCGTGCTACAGGAGTCTTCTTCACCGTCTTAACCTCCTCGGCGTCGTTGGTCAGGCAGCCTGTTAACTGTCCTGACCAGAGTGTAGTTATTCCCTGTGTCAGTGAAGGCTATAATAAATAGAGTGCCTCCTACTATTAGTGTCTCTGAGTGCCTCACTACACAACCACTGATTTACATTATGAAAATTTTTAAACATGAATATACAAGGTAGCTCAGTGGCTCAGGAGTCAACACACTGAACAGCACTGCTGAGATTCCGGATTCGATATCTGAACAGGCACCCATGATAAAAAAAATGAGTGGTCTAAGTGAATCACCAATGGCCCCACAAAAATATCTAGTTTACAGCTCTGAGAATCAATAATGTTTGACTGCCATGCAATGAACATCCCAAACAATTAAATGTTTAAAACATTGGGAAAGTGTGGGTAAGAGGCAACTTCACGAACTCTCCCAAGCAGTTTTGTGATATCACCTCGTGTGGGCTGTTCTCTATGAGAATCGCGAATGGCTAATTCTTGATATTAATACATGATGCAATTAATGCGTTGCCCCCCCCCCCACTCCCACAAAGAAAATGCAAACAAAAGGAGAGCCAAAGCTGCACTGACGCTAGGTAGACGAGACCCTCACATTGGCACTCGTGTTCAGATGCGGTGTGCGGAGAAGGCGAGGTCCCTGGAGATGAGGGGGATGGACTCACGTTGAGCAGGGTGGAGCGCAGCTGCAGCACCTGGCCCTCGCCCTCCAGCTGCTGCACACAGAGCTTGCAGGAGAACTCGGTGCTGCTCAGGCCGGCCCTCTCCAGGGTGAAGGTGCAGTGCAGCAGGCGCTGGCAGCCCGGCCACACGTGCCAGAAGGGGATCTCCTGCACGGCGGCGGTGCAACAAACAAAGGGTCAAAGCGCCGTGAGCCAGCGTTCAAAATTTCCCTGTCTCATGACCGGGACATTATCGACTTCACAAAAAGCTAAATGTAAAGGTGCAGCCCTGCAATTCCTTGCTCATGCCGCTGCTGGTGAAAGGGATTCCAAATAGAATTAGCTCTCTATATATGTATATATACATACAAAATGCATTGAGTGGAGTTTAACCGTTAGATATGTTACTTAATAATGAGATTGTGTGCATCTCCAGCTTTTCAAATATCTGGGACAATGGACTAAGTGTGCACTTTTACCGTTTTCAATCTCCCAGTTACACGAACAATGTAAATGATTTACACAGACTTGTCCAAAATTATTTGAAAGGCATCAGTAAAGCATAAAGTGGGTGTGTTGTGGGTGTTCAAAAGTTGAACACATTAGTCTTGCTTATGTACAACTAATGTTTGAGCAGTGCAACAAAAATAAATTCTAAGGTTGTTTGACATTTGTACATTTATAACAGGAATCCTAAATGCATGGCAAATCCATTAAGTTTCTGTTATCTTCATAACCACGAATAGAATTCACTGCTCAAATTATATTTGAACATGTTCATATAAATTGACACAACCGTGTGCATCTTACTGCAATCCTAAAGTGACAACGCAGAAACATTTTTCAATGTTAAATCAAGTTAGGAATACGCGTATTTTTTTATTCATTTGAAATTCATTTCCTCGTGAGTTTCATATTACACGCGTGGCAATGGTCCATGATCGAATGCAGTGAATCATCAAACACGCCTCTAATCAAACACAATGTGCTCTGTCATCATGCGGGACGGCGCAAATGGAAAACAAAACAAACACTAATAGGTTCATTCACAACCTGGAACGTGTTGAGCAGCTTGTTAGTCCAGAGGACGTCTGGGATGGCGTGGATCGAGAGCCTCAGGTTGCCTGAGTTGGCTTTGAAGTGCAGGGTCGTGGGTTCCTCCAGCAGACGGCCTCCCAGCTGCTTCTCCAGCTCCACTACCTCCTGCATGTCCCGTACGCATCCACACACACGCGTTCACCCACGTGCAAGAGTGCACACAAATGAATCCAAATACAACTATCTTCTGTACAGCCTCAACAGACAATTGGGGCCAGTGCTCTTCACCCGTATTTATAGGCTGGCATGGTACACGAAAGTGTGGTGTCGCTAGCAACCAGATCTAAGTACACGTAGCCTGGCACAAGCGCCATGACGTCACCGCCACTTCGTGGAGAATGGCGGCTGTTGCTGTTGTTGCTTGAAATCATGCCTGCCCGCCTTTGTCTCCCCAGTGCTGGTGTTTACACACTGCACCAGGTACTTGTTTAAGGCTGAGTTGACCTAGGAGAAGGCCAGGACTGGTTTGGATGTTCGTCACCAATGTTGGCCATGAGCGGGAATCAAACTCAGGTCGCAAGTGTTGTATCGTAGTACGTGAGCCAAAATACTACCACTCCCACACACGGGCACACATGCATGCATGCATTTTCAATCGTGCACATACATGCACAGACACAAATAAAAGCACACATACACACATGTGCGAATGCATATCTTAATGCATGCAGATGTAAGCATGCCTATGCATGACGAATTATATTGAACTGGTCATGGGTTGCCCTCTCACCAAACTGCACTGATTAGTATGATAAAGTATGGTCAACCAACCCTCATGACCAACACAGCATGAGTAGGCCTACAACGAGCAGTGAATATATTTTTTAAAAATAAATGTTGCATATATATGCATATGCACGTACCATAAATACCAGGTTGGCATACAGTTCTCTCATATTCATGATATTAGTCATTATCATTGCTGGAGGCAATCATTTCAAATTATGTAAAGTGCAGCCAAGTAGTGTGGATGGGCCAGGTAGCAAACGATGCATTGAATTTAATTTAAGCTCTATAATTGGATAAAGCGCATGTCACTGCAAAACATATAAATTCTAACAAAACACGACAGAAACATAATAGTTCAACACATTATCAAGCGTATAGAAAGTAAATATCTACCAATTCATGTAAGGAACCAAATTATACAATCAATTTCGAATGTTTTCAGTTGCCAATTTCATTTTACGAAGACAAGACAATCTATGTAAATTAAAACATTCACAATGTCAAATCACTAAATAGGTGTTAAGATGTTAAAACACCAAACTGAAACCTTTTACAAGGAATCATGTCTGCATTAACCACTATACTTGAGGTCAGAATGCAAACAAAAAACATACTCTGATAATATATGCATTGTCTTTGAAACTGATTGGTCCACACCAGAGACAGCTTTCTTATCAGAGTATGTTTTTGTTTGCATTCTGACCACAAGTATTGTGGTTAATGCAGACATGATTCCTTGTAAAAGGTTTTAGTTTGGTGTTTTAACATCTTAACACCTGTTTTGTTGCCAGAAAAAAAGGAAAAACCTATTCTCAGATTTTGGTACTGGAAAAGGAGGTCCCATGATGTAGATGCTCACCCCGAGCTCTCATTACTCTGATAGTGCATTGTTTTTGTGCTGTACGCCTTTTGGCGTCCTCTGGTCTAACACTGTTTGAGACTAGGCTCAAAATAAAGCTGTCTCTGGTGTGGACCAATCAGTTTCAAAGACAATGCATATATTATCAAAGTATGTTTTTGTTTGCATTCTGACCACAAGTATTGTGGTTAATGCAGACATGATTCTTTGTAAAAGGTTTCAGTTTGGTGTTTTAACATTTTAACACCTGTTTTGTTGCCAGATAATAGGGGAAACCTATTCACGTTGTATTTAGTTCATATCCCATTTAGGAGCAATTAGTAAAATGCACAAAAGTTAAACAGTGGTTTTGCAAACAAATCTCTTTCTGTAATAGCTACATTTTTAGAGTAAATAAATTAGCATGCTGCAAAACATTAACTAATGATTTGGGTGGTCATGTCGCATGCCAATCTTTGCAAACTTCATTTATTATCCTTAATAAGATACTATAAGGGCAGCAAGTAAAACACTTTTACGTGACTCTGAAATACCCAAATGGGCTACCCCACGGGGGAATCAACATACAAATGTCAGCAATGAACATAATGTAATTTGCAGTGATGCATATAAACTTGATTACGTCAAAAATCCTAAAACACTGTCCCACATTTATATGTTGATGTAACCCCGTGTATACACCACATTTTATGGTGTGATTTTTGTATGTTTAAATACCAAAAATAATGCTTTTTTAAAGATATATTTTCACTTTGCAATAATAGAAAATACTCGAAAAATACGAATCACAGGAAACACTTTAAATTCTAATAGTTTGAAAAGGTAGTAAATGCGAATGCCAAAATACAATTATATGCAATATTGCCTTGAAAACAATCCTATTTTTGGAGCAACTTAACATCATGACTTATACAAAGTTAATCATACAATCATTTATCATAACATCAAAAAGAGCATTTGTTATTGGAATTATATCTCACAAAGGTAAAGATGTTGTATTGACATAGAGGCCACTTTTATATTTAAAGTTATTGTAACAATGAAACGCTGTGTTTGTGTTCACTGAGCTTTAAATTACAATTCACAGGTGTGACATTACCATTTGAATTGTTGTCACGAAACCAAGTCCATCCTGCTCAAACTGTGCTATAAGATGAGTGGAGAACATAGTAGCCTGCCCCCACGCAGCAATAACCAGAATATAATTAACACAGTATGCAGCCGGGAGGCAGGTGTGGCACGTGTGGTTAGAAGGTGTGACTCGCAATTGGAAGGCCGTGACTTCAAATTACAGTCAGAGATTTGTTCCATCCATCTTAGCTAAATCAATTGGTTCACAGGCCCACAGTATGGTTGCAACATATCCTGGTTTTCCCAGGTTGTCCTCTTTTTGAGGTAGCTGACATGGGGAATATTCCCAAGATATTAGTCTTACCAGGATATAAAACAAACTTAGTTTTTCAGTTACGTAACAATATACCCCTTAAAACAATGCATTCACACGTCGTTCTCCCTGCGATATTGTGAGACATTCTTCCTTGCTTGCTGGTTTTTTATGCATCTCAAGGAGATGGCAACGGTAATTCACAGACAAGATGAGCAGCAGTGCTGGTGGTGGGCGTAATCCTCGGAAGGGAGCGGCTCTCACCGTGAGGGACTCGGTGTCGTCGTTGAGGCAGTAGAGGCGCAGGCTGTACTCCAGGGAGGGGCACACGCTGGGCGCGAACGCCGCCAGCCTCAGCCGCTTGACAGCCGCCGGGCCGAGCGCCTCCCCCAGCACGGCGTACGTGCCCGGTGTCTCTGTGAGCACGTGGCACACCCGCTCCTCCAGCTGCCAGTGGCAGCACGGCGGCCGTGCAGGCTCCTCGCCCAGCCTCAGCACCTCCTGCAATGCCCATGCACGGTCATCTAGCACGTTATCCGATCAAGTCTGGTCAGGTTTCAAAGCCAAATACTTGGTTCACCAATAACCTTTGAAGATGTTTTTTCCTTCATTCCAAACGGTGCCCTCCTCATTCTCTACCCATCCCTTATATCCCCTTACTTCTATTCTTCCCTCATCTTCCCTTCCCCATATAAAAATCCATGCTACCCCGCTCAAGGTCTCCACCTGGGTGGGCAGTGAGGACCCGATTTTTGTCCTCCCCTAAACCCAAGGGTAATTGAGTTTAGGACTCTTGTCCATGTGAGTTTCTGTGCCCCCTCGCTTTGTTAGAGTTTATGCTCTGTACCAGGCTCATGTTGGAATTACAATTTTAAAAAAACTATTTAAAAAATCAATCCAGGAGGGGAGAATTAAGAAAGGCAAATAATGCCTCTACTTTATTGGGTTTATCTGGTGAAGATGAATTGCATTTTTCATAAGCATTGTTACCAGCTGGGCATTTTAAGAATAATTCGCATGCATTGAGAAATAAAGTGTTTGTAAGCTGGAAGAAAACGTGCTGAGATCTAAATGCTATCAATATATAAAAAAAAATATTTACAAACGTTGCTTAGCCACTTGTAAAAAAAAATCTCAAGTAGAAAATTATTAGACTTTATTTTTTAACCTTACTTTCAACTATTCTGCCTTAATTATTTGGGCCGAAACATGTCCAAGGGGTTTATCTAAATTATTGTAGCCACAGTGAACAAACACCATTGAATATGTCACCATGACAGGCATCATTTCTAACTAAACAAAATACATACAACACATGGCTGCAATTACAACCATGCCATTTTCACAGAGAACCCAAGTTAGTAATCTGAGATGTACAAAACAAACCTATTACTCCTGCACAAAGACTGACCCTACTGTACCAACACCACTATCTGCAAGACCTCAGTGCCCTGGTAGCCTAGCTACAGCCGTGAATCAACCAATAGCGACGTTTCTCTGTGCGACTCAAAAAAAACCCGTAGTAATGTGCACTGACGCGTGTATAATTTGCATGCGTAATATCAGCATGGGGCTGTGAGCTGTCACCTCCCAGGGGCCCGAGGCGAGCTGCCGCTTGAGGCTGAGGGCCCAGTCCTCCGGGCTGAGCTCTGCGCAGTGGCGGAGGGAGAGGATGACAGGGGAGAGAAGGGGGACGCTGGGGGCCCCGCATGACACCACAGGGCTCAGCAGGGTCTGGCTGTTCTCAAGCACTGGCCTGTGAACACATACACACAAACACTCCCTGTTGACTGATATAACGACACACTGCTAAGTGTTTTATTTTTTCATCAATTGCTTCAAATCTTACTATGTGGCACTTATGATCCCATATTGATATTTCCTGTCATCAAATAAAAAGGTGCAGTCCTACAATGCACTGATGGTGTACTGCTGGAGGAAGGGCCTCTCTTCAAGATGCAGCTTCAGAGAGCCCATCTTATCAAATACATCATATACATTTCCTGGATAAAAATAGATATATATACCCAAAAGTGTTCTGTGAAACAATGACAAGAAATCATATTCGAAATATCCTGAGCCAAACGGCACATCAGTTTTGGTGAGTAGTTATCAAACGTAACTGGGTGTGGCAGTGAAGAATATTTTTTCTTAAAGCAAGTAGAATATTTACAGGTACTGACTAGTCTTAGGTATGGTCGATGCTACATTTACTATGTCATGCATCCAATCTATTATTTTTATTGAATGTGAACAATATGTGCTTTGGCATGCCACGTAATCGTAATTTTGTGAATTTCGCCAAGACATTGTGATGAGGAAACAGTGGCTCCAGCTGTGGGCAGTTTAAATTAGATAAAGGCCACAGCTGTGTAGACAACTTGCCAACATTGTCTGCTTACAGTTTTTTTGTTATTTAAACTGCAGTTTTTTTGGTTATTTTAGATAGGTTAAAAGAAAATAACAAAAAACTGTAGTTTTTTTGTTATAAAACTGTAGTTTTTTTGTTATTTTCTTTGAACCTATCTACACGATTTTACCAAAAGACCCAAAGAATATGAATTCCTGCAGTCATGAAAGCTTTAGGTCAATATTTAAGATTATCTGTTACTATAGTTTCTAACATATCTCACCATGACATCTCGTGCCATCAGTGGTGAGGATCAAGCCACATGCCTTTATTTAGCAAAGGCTTCTTGGATTGGATTTCACTGCCATTTAACAATGTGGCAATGGTTTTTTTCTTCATCTGGATGTTTAACAAAACCACGCATTGTAATTTTATTCGTAGGAATTATAATTTGCATTGTGTCACTTATAAGTTATAATAAATCTAATTATTAGATTCGTTATGTCAATTGTTACTGCAACTAATTGCAGGACAAAGAATCATGTTTTAGTCGTAAATATGTACATTTTGTTTACTTAAACAAATAATAAATGTATTTGCTTTTTGTAATGTTAAATAGTTGTGCTTTCAAAGGCTATTTCCAGGTGATTAAAATAAATATAATCTAACATCCACTATTTAGCTATGACCTATTTCTGTTATTCTCTAATTATTTACATTGGCATATTTTTCTTGTAATTTTCCTGAAGGTCAAAAATATAAATGTACATTTGGTAAATATATTTGCTTTAAGTAGCAAAAAATATACGTATAGATTTTTAGAAGAGAAATATATGAACATGCAGTTTCGACATTCGAACATCTCTCAGGCATGTGATACTAAAAGCAACGCTAAGTGGATTGCTCTTGAAATACTGCACAAAGAAGTCAGTATTGGCATCTTGCCTTTTCTCCTTTTCTCTGTGGATGGTGATGTACATCTGGTAGAACTGGCCTGGTGGAATAGCCCCTGGTGGTACTAACAAACTCACTCCTGAGAAAAAGAACACATACACGGGATAAATGACAATCATAGTTCAAAAGTTTGAAGGACAGATCCATACAAGAAAATATAGAATATGAAAACTAGACCATGCTTTAAAACAGCTTAATACCTATGTTTTACCTTATATTATAAAGGATTAAATGGAATAATAAAAAAGGTAGAAACTATAACAAGATACATCTCATTTGGTCAATGAATTATTCGCAAACATTAATGCATTGCTTTATTCCTTTCTCAAACAGAAACATGTGAAACGTACTACATCAATTAAAGGGACACAACTTTTATATGTAAATCCGCAGCTACATGCAGTTGATTATTTATAAACAAAATATGATGAAAGAAAAGTACTTTACCAGAGTGTGCGATGGTCAGACGTCCACCAAGACAGCAGAATGTCCCAAATACAGTCGTGTCCGGCCCAACTTGGTGCATCTCGTTATTGTCAAGACACGTTTCTGTTGGTGCCAAATCCAAAGTGTGATGTTGGATCATTTTATTGGGTTGCCTTGCTCCATGCATGCGAGACAAGCTGTCCAAATGTGCTTCGGAGCTTACTCCTTGACGCAAGGTCCTTTTAGGAGAGGTACTTGTACTGAAATCGGTAAGGCTTCCAGAGTCAGCTTCAGGGGCCTGCGTTTCCAGCGAACTCTTCGTGGAATGGTGAGTCCCCAAGCTGGATAAGTCAACGTGAAGGTGCGTTCTTCTAGGCGATTGCATTGTGCCAAATCCTGTCAGCGTGGCAGAGCATTTTTGTAATCCTGACCTTTTTGGTGATGGTCCAACACTTTCATCGCCTTCGTTGTCAGTGGAGGCGAGCACGGAGGAGCTGCAAACCTTTATCTTGTGGCCAGGCAATGGCTCCAGTAATGGAGAGTGAGTCATTTGTATTTTATGGGTGGCATTGTGCACAGGATAAACGGGCTGAGGAAACGTCCCAACCGAGGCTGTGAGGTCAGGCTGAATGGCAGTCCTCAGTAAATGAGAATCATCTGCTTAGAAGAATGTAAACAAAAACATTATTTTGTAATGTGCATTCAGTCCTCCAACAGATTAGATCGCAAAATGCTAGTACAGTGAAATAATTACAAGGCAATTCTTTAATTACAAGGGAATTACAAGGCAATTATTTAATATTCAATAATTATAATTATATTTAATTATAATAATTACAAGGCAATTATTTGGCCAGAATGGTTTAATGTGGCCTCAACAAGAATTGGCAAAAGATTAATCAGCTGTACCAATTAATAATTTGAGCTATAATTAAGCACCCATTGAAGTTTGATATGAAATAATTAAGAGCATTACTTTCATTTGAAGAAGCCTTGTTAACTTTGTGGTGTAGCTAATTAAATCAGGAAGCAGAAAACTACATATCTACATTAATTAAGAGGCAAGAAAGATCCATTTATTATTTACAAAATGTTATGAAACGAATTAACATACTATTTGTTGATTTATATTGGTTACAATTTTCTTTTTACATTTTCTAAAGCTATTAATGCGTTTAAGCATTTTTAAATTAGACAAAATAAATGAAAGCAAATAATAAAAAGCAACGGAATACAAGAATAGATCTTGAGAAAAATAAACCATCACAGAAGCTCACCGTTTCTACCAGCTTTTTGATTGACGGGACGGAATCCACCGGTTAGGGCCGAGGCTGAGTCGATGATGTCAGAGCCATATTCTTGACGACGTCGTCGATACAGAACAAAGGACGCAACCAACACCACCCCGACAGATATCACGAGGGCTACAGCCACACCGGCATACAAGGCGACCTCATCTCCAGCCTCTGAAGCTGCCACACACAGGGAATATAAAAGAGGAATAAACGGTCATAATAACGATGACAATCCAGTGCACACTCTCTTTGCAATACACGCCAGGGAATGGCAATAACACAACAATAAGGCAATAATGGGTAATTTGTGTTATTTATTTAGTATGGCTGGAGAAGTGTATATTAACAAGGGAACTGTGAAAACAGTGCTGTGAAATGAGGCAGACAGCATTTGGTTCACCCCTGCAGTGGCCTTGTGTTGACGAGAGTTCGAGTTGACTCTCAGTTTGTCAAGTTTTAACATTTCTAGGAACATTTTGAAAAGCACATTTATTTGTGTCTGTATGTATGTATGTTGTAGCCGACCATGCTAATCGGAGGTGTGAGTTCTGAGCAGTGTGGTGTAAATGTGGCGCTCAATGAGTTTACGGCTGGTTCGCAGCGGGTCTGGTTTGCAGTAAACAGCAAATTGTGATGTTGTACCTTTGTGAAACATGCGCACAGCCAAACGTGCGCAAAGTCATTTCAATAATGCCTTTGCAGGAACAAGCATGAACATATTTCCAAACAAGTAATGTCAGTTACTTGTTCTATTAAGTCATCCATGGAAGCAGCAAATAAAAAAATACATGCTTTGCAATATTAATGTCTAAAACTTACGATACCGAAAATGCTGAAGGGTCTATAGATTATAATGATATTCAGCTCCTGCTCATCTCCAAATGAACAACACCCTGTTACCGGAAATTCATCAAGTTAGCGGTCCATCCAAAAAATCCCCTTGGGGCCAAGAGGAAAGGGTGGGCAATTGTAAAGGTAGACCTTATTTTAGGATGTGGAGGGGAAGTGAGAGGGCAATTATGAAACTACGATTATGCAATCTGCTGTCTGTATGCAAGCCAGGGCTGGATTATCAGTGGCCATGACGCACGTTTCTTTCTCTTGTGAAAACGATTGCAGCAACAGCCAACCTTAACACATCTATAGGGATGAGGCTTGACTGCAGTGGTGGAAGTGAGAGGTGACTGGATCAAGAGGAGGATGTAATTTTGCCAACTGGTAGTGGGGACATCTGCACACCCAATTCCCACTAGACCACAATCTCTTTATCTGACGAGTTGTTCTTGGCCAACAATGCCACTTATTAATGTTTGTTGCAGGCAAATATAAATTAATAAACGAAGCAAGTAAAAGCATCACATATTTTGTGACCATTACGTGCTTGACAGCATCAGATAAGCAGGCAGACTCTTTGGTAGAATAGAAAACATATCGTATTCATATGAAATATATATATAATGTGGCAGGTGCATTTATACATTAAATAGTGTGAACAATAGACACTATATTGTTTTTAGATTACTATAGTATACTATTCTTACATCATAATCAAATCATAATCAACATTATTGTTAGATTTGCTCATATAAGATATAATTTTATGGTGAACAGCCTCCCAGCTGGGTGAGTCAATTGTTTAATCAATTTACCAACAAGCCCTGGATTCTCTAACAAGGATATTAAAAAACATTTGACTTAATCTTCTATAACAGAAGGCCATTCTTCATTGCTGTCAAAATCCATTATTGTAAAATTGTCTATTATAACCAGAAATACTTGACAACAAAATAATTCATCCATTATCTATTTGGCAAAAAAGAAACACTCACAAAGCACATGATATTTTTTTTTATCCCAACAAAGACCATAATGGTCTGGTGACATACTAATATGCAAGTCAATAAATAAACACATAAAACAATGAATGAGGCAAGTAATAATATTAATAAGCCACTGTACCTTCATAAAAAATGCTTTGTGACTATTACTGGGGGTTGACAACTTCTCCGGGGATTTTGTGACATTGTGCGATACTATCGTGGTAACGGGGCAAAGTAGCTTGTCATGAAGATGCCACTGCAGCTCTGAGAACCTATGGCTTGTGTTGGCAAAATGTTTATGAAAGCTTTAAGTCAAATTGTTTAACCTTAGTACAGCAAAATGTCTTGCTTTTCGGCATGTAATACATTCACAAAGATGGCCACAAGATATGCTCTTGCACGTATTTAGGGACTTTATCACCGTCGCATGAAATATGCATATGTTCATCCATCATATTGCACACAAAGTACAATATTTGGAAATCCAGGGTATACGTTTCAATGCACAGTGGAAACAACTATTATACTGAGCATTACAATGCTTCAATGCATCCAAAAAGCAGCCATTGGTATCAAGAAGTCACGTTATGAGCATCAATATTCTTGCATGTGAAGCACACGTAAACAATTATTTTATGTTATACCAGGTAAAGGCCACCGGTACATGGCAGTTGCAATGACGGCCATTATAAAGCCATTCAATTGCGTGCCTCGAGCTACAATTGACGGTTTTATTTTGCACAATTTTATACCAGTGCCACTTTACTTTGAATAACAATTTATATTATTTTAAAAACCACTATACTTAAAATCTTTACTTGTGCGTTTCAGATAGTATTGAGAATTCAATTGCATATAAAATTCGGAATTGCATGATTTATGCATTCAAATGTTATTCATGTATAGGAAACTGATATTCCGATATGGATCAATATTAGTGTGCACATGCAATTCGTAACATGTCACCAATGCTCATTTATGTAGCACGAGATTAAAGTTGCCTTTAACGAGTTGTACAATGCTTGCAAACAGCTTCATATTGCGATTGAATTACGGAATACAGCCCTGGATCACAATTGCAATTTGAAAATAACTCAAAAGAAAACATTAGTGGGTTGTGGTGGCCTAAATAGATGACCTCAATACTTTAAAGCCAGTTACTGTAGTGGATGTGAAAAGATGGACAATTGAGGATTGAGGAATTACACTTTAAGGAATGAGGACAATTGCCATAGCACTTATGTAATTATCACGAAAGCCATTACATCAACTGGAACTTGCATTCTAATCCTTGTTAGAAACCTACATTATTGTGTTTAACGATCTCTACTGTGGCCACCACTCTGCTAATCCTAAAGTGAAAACACTTAATTTCATGGCTTAATTGGCAAAACAGTGTAACAAAAATAACTTTTTTCATGCATTTTTTTTAAAGTAAGCAGGATTTTTTAACAGCTTCCACTGAATAAATTTTACATTATAATTTTCACTAAGGTGTGTCACATGCTTGCAATCCAGGGATTTGGACTCAAGGGTTGAAGGATCATGCGCACTTTTAAGTTTAAGTTTATTTTATTTGTTGCACGGATGATGATCCCGATTATCCAGTTTCCAAGCTATTCTACAAGGAGGATCCGTGGTGTGTGAGCACAGCAATAGCAAAACAAAGACAATTACATCAATTTTGCAGAGAACGAGTGCAGGGTCCTCAAGGAATATTGCACAATAAACAGGTGAGGTATTTCGATTTAAAGCTTTCATGACTGCAGGGATTCATCTTCTTGGTTCTTTCGGTAAAGTCACGTAGAATGGAAATAATAAAATAATAAAAATAAAACATAATAAAATAATTCTCACGACGTTTCGGCCACAACGCAAGCAGCCGTCCTCAGGTGGAGAGCAGGTCTGTCGAGTAGACATTCAGACTCTGTCTTATTTACGCATTATTTTCGTATTATTGACACATAGTGCAGCTAAGTTATACGGTCTTTCATAAAACACTTTTCTCATAGAATGTGCCATGCAATGCGTTCTAGTTTTTAGAGGCTGAACTTTTTCATAAATGCCTCAGTGGATAGAGGAGCAAAGTGGTGCTGAGTGCATATTCACTTGACCCAACACACATGATGTTGAGTGACCAACAATATAAGATACCTGGACTATTGTATACAATTTATATCGAGTAGCACTAAGCAAACATTTTAGGAAAGATACTGCTGCCTCTACAAATATTGAACTCAAACTAAAGAACAGACTTTAATGGAAGCCCAGGACAAGTTTCATTATGTCATCCCCACATTACATAATTCTTCATTGTCATCAGATTATTTGAAAAACAAAAACAATACATGTTTTGATTAGTTTTGTCATGTTATTTTTTAAATGTCACCTGTGATTTTAGTGCATTCACTCTGGAAACTCTGTGGAGTTTAGTGCATTAACATATAACAGGAATCATTTTCTCATAATTATGAATAAAATGCTCAGTCGTGGAACTTTCTCTAAAAAATATCCTCTACTGTGCTAATGATAGAAACATATTTCATGAAGGTGTGAATTACAAACACAGGCAAATTTGTATTATGCTGCACTCATCATGTTAGCCATCAAATTAATAATTCGAAATGTGTTTATGTAAACATCAATCTACTGAATGCTTGATGGATAATTTTAAATATACCATTACGCAACCGTGACGGGTATAAAAAAAACCTCATGAAGTTGCTTGATAAATCATCCATTATACTGGCAAATAATTTTTGCCCATGTAAAAATATACAATCAATGTTCAACAGAATGCGTTTATAAAATTATGTTTCTTGTACTTTTTTTTATTTCAATGAAAATGTTACAAAGCATTACCAGTGAAAAATTATAATTTGCTCTGCTGGAACGTACGCATGCCGGATCGTGGGTGAGCCGTACGGATGCTGCTATATGAACACCTCAAGAGCATTTCGCATTTCCATAGACTTCAATGATTAATGCAGAATCCATTCTGTCATTCTATCAATCTCATATGCTGCCGAAGTTGAGCTGATAACATGGGTGTGATTGCATAGACAATCAAGAGTGGGAATATTAGCATCTGCTTAAAGTGTGGTGCGTAAAGATAACTGCGGATCAGATGGACGATTTAATACATGAGCACATTTAGCAGTAGATTTATCAGCATCCCACAATCAGAGGTAATACACTCTCTAGACTAATAAATGCATGCAATAACAATTTAATGCATACAACTATTTTGGCTCCCCCTTGTGTAATCAGGATACCCACATAATCATGCTTAATTGCAGTTCACAGCTATTTTATTTTATATGCACTTGCCACTAATTGGCAATATAAATTATGGCAAGATTTGATCTATTTTCGGCGAATGCATTAAAAAACTGTTTCATTATTGACAACATGTCATTGATTTGGTTTGTTATGTCACGATTAATTAAAAACTGATATAATGCAGGACTGCTTATTTATAAATAAAAGGTAAATGTGCAGAGCCCAGCCATTGTTCACTCACACCACTGCTGTCAGAAGGGCCTCGACTAGAGGGGGGCTCTAGAGAGCTCTAGAGAGCCCCCCCTCTCTAGAAGGCTCTCGAAAGCCCCCCTGGAAGGTATTTTGTATTTGGTCTCATCTTCCACACTGACCAGACGTTTAACAAAACATATGAGTACCCATTTTTACCCTAATACACACAAGCTGCTGATCGACTAACTGTGTTGTACCCATGTACACTGCTGGCGTTCACAGCCATTACACCATGGCAGAGTCTGCCATTTGTAAATAATGTCCCCCATATATATAAAAAAACAAGAGTTGCAAATGCACCTGTAACTTTGATTATTGCAAAAATGTATTAATATGATTGTCTCACTTTGTATGCAGAGCGCGTCAGAGCAGTTCTGGGACTGCAGTGGAGAGCCGTGGCAATCCTTGCCTCCGTTGACGGGGGCCGGGTTGGAGCACTCCCGGCTCCTCCAGTGGGTGCAGTCGGGACCACAGGTCGACCACTTGCTCCACTCCACCCAGCCGCCATCCACTGCCACGGCACGCAGCACAGCAGACGGGACGACGACACGGCACGCGGAACACAGCACAGAATGGCGTTATGACTTGTGCAAATGGGTGCATAGAGGAAAATCCATTTCCTATACAGCACAGGATCACTGCGCCAACATTGGCAATATGTAAACAGAGAGAACCCAGCTTCAAAAGGTATATATTGTCGTAATAATCACTGTAATGTTAATCTTGCAAGTTCACAGAACATTTACTTAAAATTTACATTTTGCATCTCATAAAATATACATATCTGTGCAAGTCATATATTATACACAGATCCCCTCTATAGCCAATGCAGACTGTTGGGGCAAGTGGTGTAAGCGAGCACCTATGAAGGCCAGCACAGCACACGAGGGTGTGGGTGGCCAGCATCACTCCTGACAGCCTTTGTCTCCCTAGTGGTGATGTTTACACCATGTACTTATTTGAGGTTGAATCGGTATAGGGGAGGACCAAGACTGGTTCAGATAATCATCGCTCGTGTTGGTTGTGAGAGGAAATCGAACTAAAGTTGCTAACCGCAACACTACCGCTCTTCACACACACCCACACAAAATTGAATATCTCAAAACCACCATGACCATGACAACCCTTTCAGGCAGAATTTACGAAAAGTATGTAAATTAGTATAATCATTTCTAGAAATTAATTAACCTCTGATTCAAAACAGCATTTCAATTAGCATCATAAATTCCTATCATTAAATGTATTGGAGCAAAATTGTGAATTCAGATGAGAGAATCAAAATAACAGTAGCAATGCCGCATGGTGGTTAACAATCCCAGTAGAATTATTCAGTTATGCAACTTCCAAAAGCTGTTTGAATTCACCTTGAAGCTGATTACTCATTTCAGTATTTCAAACTCACCAAATCTTCCCTTGAAGCTATTGGTACTTAGGCCATGAAGAGGTTATGGGAATTTTCCATAACCTGCTTTTACACTCAGTCTTGTTTTCTCCCTTTCATTTGCATTGCATTATGTGTGCTGTCAGGATTGTTGCTGTGTATGCATAAAAAAATCACAACAAACCAGTCTATTTATTTTAAAATGAGTAAATAGATAGCAGGTATCTCAGTTGGTGGCTCTGATGCAGTGGAGGAAATTCAACATTTCAATGGAAGAGGCTAAATTATCTATAATTGCCATGGCTATTTCTTTCCTTGAAATGAAAGGCTGAATCGATGGCATTTAAACTCATATGTTTATGATTGTGAGTCAGGTACTCTAAACCACACTGCCACCCAGCCGTGTCAGGCCAGAATGATATCATCACAAAAACCATGAAAGTATACCTGGACAAATGGTGGAGCAGGAGATCTTTTGAGTACCCTGCCCATTGCACACAGCCCCTCCGTTGAGAGGGGCTGGATTGGTGCAGCTCCTGGTTCTCTTCTGGGTGCCACGGCCACACTTGCTGTTACAGGGCGACCACTCTGTCCACAGGGACCACCCCCCATTCACTGCAGAGAGAAGCCATATTCAACTTAAGGTAAAGATTGCAGAATAGATGCAGCCTCCCATCACTCCATTAGGCGGAACTCTAGACAGCCCCTCTACGCGATGTGGCCTGCTCTTCAATGCTAGCCAGACATATTGGACAGAGATATGAGTACCCACACTTTACCCCACCACATGCAACCTGCCAATCAACTGTGGTGTACCCGTTTGGGCTGCTGGATGAACAGAGCCAAGGGGATTGTTTCTGTCACCTCTGGGAGGTCAAATCCATTCGGCAGCCTGTGGATTGCAAGTGCGGTGTGGTAACCATTACCCCAGGGCATGAAAATTTAACTGAAATAAACTGGTATAGTTCAATAAAAAATTAAATGACAACACAGTGATACTAGGACACAATTATCATGACCGTACAATTAGCTGTCCTTTTCCATATGCCAAATAATTAACACATGCAACTTGAAGTACCTAATTAAAGTCACAATTATTATTTTATTTATACATTAATTTACAAGTATTGCAGTGCATGCGTGTGCTTTTTGAAGGCTAGAGCAAGAACACCGAAAACAGATAACGGTAAATTAAAGTAATCTTTAAAGACAAATTGGAAGAGCAACCAAAATCAGGTTCATTAGCAGATATAACAAGCTCCAACTTAATATTGCAAGACCATTTTCAGGTGTGGCCAAAATAATACATTTACTTTGCAAGTGGACAATTACATTAGCAAATATTAATTAATTAATTACACCTTGTTGGAGACTGTTGAAAATTATTTTATTATGTAAAAAAAAGTACTTGGCATTAAGTTCAAAAGTCTGTCTACATGAGCCAAGTCAAATGTAAACATTCATAGTACATTTCTATATGCCAGATATTCTACCCTTAACCATACCTGTCATAGTTAAAATTCGAAATACTATATGGTATGGTTAAACAAATTGCAGAGTACTGCTTATAAGTGTATAAAACGTACTCGTGTATAGGCTCACTGTTTAGAACAAATAAGAATGCCCATGACAGTATATCCATTCACCAGTTCAGCCATGCTAAAATTAGCATTTCTAATGATTGCCGTTTGTTTTTGGTAGATATTAACTTCAATAACATGGAACGTTTGCTCTACACCGTATTGGTAATATGGTAGTTATGCGTCCATATTTCACCACGCTGGTCAGTGCAGGTTGGTCGAAGATCAGTTTACATATTCCATGTCACTGATGTTGGGAATAAAACTCAGGTTGCCAGGTTCATAATGCAGTGTGTGAACCAGTGCACCACTACACATAAAGCGCCTTCCATATACATGTACCGTGCCAGTAATATTTGCAGTTAACTAATTTAATATTTATAATAACAGTATTATTACTGAATGTCTATACACTGCAAATGGTTATATAAAGGTGGTTGCTTACACCTCCTATAATTTTCAGGAACTAATAAATAAAGCCATCTGTAAAGTAAATATCAAATGTGCACGATGCATTATGGAATCGTTCATGAAATCTACATATGTGGGTATTGCATACAATTATCCATTCATTTCAATTTGACAATCATTCCTGGAACTGCCATGTGGCATTGACATGCTTAACCTAAATGCTAGCTCAATGTGCTCAATAAAAAAAAACAGCACTGCAATGCTTTGTCGAGTAGTTTCAATTAATGCATTTCCATTTTAATAGCCAAACACATGCCATTACATTGCTTTTAAATTATTAAAGTCAGAGCCATGAGAGTCACAATTTTTAAATAGTTTTTTCATCAAGTTTGCAACATGTTCTCTCATTAGACTGATGCAATGTGTGCGCCTGTATTTTTTGTTTCATGTGGGGAGCGATGGCATGCAGATCGGTGCACTGCGCTGCAGACCCTCTAACTGGAGTTCATCTCCAAGCCGCAACCTTTCCCTGGTCGCCTAAACTTTAATGAGCACCTGCTGCAATGTGCAAAACATGAGAACTGAGGAGACAAAGGTGATCGGATGTGTTGATGGCAACTCCACCACCTAGTGTACTGTGTTGGCCTCAATAGATGCTCACTAACAGCACCTGCACGAACATACTGACACAGGCAATATGGGAGATCTTTGTCTATTTTGTATTTGTTTACTTGCATGAAAAGCAGACATGCCTTTACACAGTGCACTCATCAGATACATTTGCCTACCCTATCTTATCAGTCTGATCAGACAGGTTGGAAGACACAACAAACACATCAACCTTTCCACAATGTTTCCATATGCAACTAATATATATTTATATATATATTTCGCCTGTGCATATCCAATAAGTGTCTTGATGTATGATGGCTATGATATAAAAAGCAGAATGTATTTAATCACTGTATACAATCATATCCATACTATCGTGAAAATAAACAACCCCTTTGGGTGTAAACCTGCAGTTTACATACACAAGTAATTAACATCAACTTCACTTACTATTATGCATTGTTAAGATCCCTGGGGCCTTCAGTATAACATTAAGGTTATGTCTCCATACCGCTTCACAATTGCATTTGTGAATCTAGTTTTCTATCCATTAACTATAACACATACTGTGATAATAGTAAAACGATTGCATTAGGTTACCAAGAGTCATGATTTTTTTTGTAAATTGACCACCAACACGTTCAGCTCTCTCTGTTTTAAGTGCCATCGTTCGCACAATGATTGCCGAAGCTATTCATAAATGGAACTCCACAAAGTGGCCCAAATGCTCACATAAGGAATTACAAAAAATATAAACGTATACTTACTAATATATAAATAAACATTTCGTGGTAAAAATAGAAAAGTCGTGCTTCACTTTGCTAAGTAGTATCACGCCTGGCATTAGCAGTGCATTTTATGAGACATCGTTCATAGAAATAGACAGAACCTTAAAATAACACATTCCTGCGGAGGGAGCTGGTAGGAACGTTGGGTTGCTCAGTCAATGGCCAGGGTCAACGGCGGTGTGGTGTATTCCGCAAATATGGCCGACTGTGAGGGCGAGCACAAGCCGGCGTGAGTAGGTTAAACGTTGAGTTTTATAAGGGCACCACGGGGTGACCAGCCCCTCCCCACCCAGCCCCTCCCCACCCTCCCCTCCCCACCCAGCCCCTCCCCACCCTCCCCTCGCCACCCAGCCCCACCCCTCCCATTTTTGGATGCACGACGGACGGACACAATAATCCCCTGTGGGCTGGTGGAACCAGGTGGTTCCTACCAGTAAAAACTGTCATGATTCAGGTTTTTTTCCATATACATTAATATATATATAATCTAATCAAAACATTTTTACTTTGCACTGAATATACTACAATATAAGTATCATACTGATCAACTAAATAAAAAAACATTTCTTTGTTATTTTCACATTCACATTATTCAGGCATATATACAACAATTTAAAGAGCAGTGAAAGTTTTGATACATGTGCAAACAGAGGGCACGAGATTCACAGGCCATTGAAGGTGGAATATTAACAAAGTAGTCACCTTCGTATCAGCCAAAGTTTGCTAGCATGTTTATGTCAGGGCAAGGTTTAAACGTGCAAAAAAACACACTTGAGTGGTGAACAATAAAAAAGAGCAACCACTCATGCATCTTAAGAAGCACGCTTTCTAGATTCAACCAAATATAAGGTTTTCACATGGTACTATGTGTATGTAGCACATATGGTGTGTATCAATGTGTAATAATAGAGGTGAGCGATTCCTGCAGGAATCTAATTAAATTCCTACAATTTCACCCTGGACAATTCCTGCAGGAACTGTGATTTTTATATGGTTTATTCCCATGGTACAATTTCCATTCATTTTAATGGGAATTTGGAAGATTCGTGCAATATAATTGTACTCTTTTGCCATTTTATTGCAAATCTAGTTTAGCTAACATTCATCTATGCTCACTTAAAATTCAGCTACGCCTAGCCAAGCATTGCTGATTCCAGTTGGCCAGAATGCCAATTCTGGTTAATTCCAGGCTGCTAAAATCATAATTGAATTTCAATGTCGATGCCCAGCATGGACAATTGGCCTGATTCCTCCCCAGTTCTGGAATGGCGTTCAGGTAACTTGGGAGGCAAAAGAAGCCTGGCTGGCATAGTGGCCAATGTCTATATGCAGCATTGGTGATTTTGGTTACAACAGATGGCTGGAATCAAATTTGATTCCAACTTTGATTCCAGCTCCCTCGTATGAACCAGGCATTCGCCTGCTTATCATTAGAGATTCAATTTGGCCGACCTGGCCACAGAGACCTTTATGAATTCCATGTCTGGCTCAGGAAAGCCTGACCAGGCCACAGAGCCCCCCATGAATACCATGACTGACTCAGTAAAGCCCGACCAGTCCACAAAGGCCCTCATGAATGCCATGCCTGGCTCAGGAAAGCCCGACCAGTCCACAAAGGCCCTCATGAATACCATGTCTGGCTCAGTCAAGCCCCCCCCCACCTCCCCAACAATTCCATTCCTGTAATCCAACAATCCCATTAGGAATCCTTTTAGATTCTAAGAATGTAATAATCATTCCAGGATAAAACCTGTGCGAATTACCCAGCTCTAATGTGCATGCACTTGGAATGAGATGTCAACTACCTTGCCTTGTATACAGGAAGTCGTAGGTTCGATTCTTCCCCTCATGCCTGCTATATATTTGGAGTTTGCATGTTCTCCTTGTGGTCGTGTGCATTTTTCTCTGGGTCCTTCGGCTTTTCCCTCCATGTTTAGAATCAACATGCATTTTAGAGTACAGTATTTGGCTGCTATAAATATCCACGTGATAAGCCACTTCGTTGAGCTATCATTTGTGGCCAGGTTGCTTCTGAAAAAGAGCTATACAGCTCAGGGGGCCTTGCCTGGTAAAATAAACATAGTCTAGTTTTAGTTTAGTAGTTACTGTATTTGTGGATGTAACATTGTTTAGGGTTCAGCTGGTCAAATATCATCTAATAATATTGCAAAACTTTATTAGAGCACACTCTCTGCCCCAAAACAAAGCACATTATTTGGAAAAGTAAAACACTGTTTGGAATCGATATTCATCGTATTTTGAAATAACTTACAATAAATTACTACATTGTGAGATACAAAAAACAATATCTCTTCTGTGCATATCATTCATTGGCTAGTTTATTTATCCTGCTATTTGAATGCCTCCCAAAAATATTAACATCCATCTCGGTCCAGCAATTAAATCGCCATCTCTCTCCTATCCCTGAGTTGGTCTCATGAATCCACATTTGCAGTGGTCATCCTTTAGAGCACAATCCCTCCTTTTGCTGCCATGTTGTCATCGGTCTCGTAATGCTGCTATCATTTATTTTAGCCACAGGTCCTGCCACAGTCCACTTACCTTGCTTAACAGTCAATATGCTGCTGCTAACGTGTGCTTCCAGGAAGTAATAAAGCCCTGTGCTAGCCTAGCGGAGTTTCCTATTGCTCCAACTCACACAGGTTAGCATTAACCCTTTACATGTTCTGTGGGCAAATAACTACCAAATGCACCATTGCAAAGTCTAATCCTTTGCTTTTTTTCTGCAAACATTTATATCATTAACATTGAATACTATTGACCATTTCCATAGATTGAAAAGTAAACATCAACCTTATATGTTTACGTGCCTCTATCTTGTCAACCATATCGAGTTGTATTTTTCTCTTCTCTTGATCTACATGTTTCCTCAAATTGTCGGTACCAACGACGAATGCTCTTTGACATTGGCGGATCAATGCCAAAACGCCATTGAAACGCACGCTGCACCGCAATTACGGATTCAGTCTTGCTGAACTGCAGAACGCAAAACGCCTTGTGTTGCGGGGTCACCATCTTGCGAATGACTCAGGCTAGGGGCTGTGTGTGTGCTGGCAGAGGCATGTAGCGGTAATCATTTGAAACTTTATGCCCCGCCATTTCAAGTGGTAAGAGTTTCATTCATGGGCGGTTCGTGATTGCAGAGATATAGCGATTTCAAATTGGGTCGATGCTTTTGAAACACCCTATATAATCGAGGTTTTTGGGTTAGATTGCGTAAATATATAAATGTGTGGTTAAAACCCGCCACCACCCGACATGCCAAATTGGCATGTTCTGTTTACATGACAACCCTTACTAGTTAGCCGTGTCGGGTGTTGGCGGGTTTTAATGACACATTTATATATTTACGCGATCTAACCCCAGAACCGCTATTATGGATGATTTTGGTCGCGAAAGCCTAAGTTTTAAACTTACCTTGATCTATCATTCCTCTCATGACTCTTTTTTTGAAGTGTTTTGTCAACACCGCCTGGGAGACCTTACCATCGTGTGTCCAAATGCTTCTGCGATCCTTTCCATCTCCAAACATCTTGTGTCATTCAAAATCCCACCCTGCCACTGCTTGCATCTGTTTTTGGCAGTACTAATCCAAATGTCTGCATATCTGCTCTTTACAATCTGTCTGCCGTGATTACTTGTCCATCCAACTCTCAAACCCAGAGCTTCATATATATATTCCCAGCACAGCCAATGCATTGAACATCAGATTCAGAATTTAACATGTATAGCCAAGTACAAGAGACAACACTTGCATACCCAATACAGCATTTGCTATTCAAGGCAATACAATTCTAAATCAAATTCCAATTTGGTATTCTGATTTCAATTCAGTTGTGATTTACCATCTGCTTGTGCAATGATGGCCTCTAAATACACACAAATCATGAAGGATATTACAGTATATTAATTTCCTAAATACAGTAATCTCCGAGATAAGTCATTATCAGTCTCTTGTGTCCAGGAGCCACCACATTTCCTTTGGCTACATCTATCAACAAGCACATGGTTATAATGTGAAGTACGCAATTTACATATGAATGTACAGTTATTTTATTTGGAATTCTAATTAAATACATTCCTTGGAGATTGTCTACCTGGTAAATCAGGTAGACAATCTCTACGTGCATTTCACTTTGTATGGGGAGTGGTGGCACAGTAGTTAAACCCACTGTGCTTCCAACTTAGCAACCCAAGTTCAAATCTCACCCATAGCTAACGTAAGTGGCAAGTGATATCTGAGCCAGTCCTAAGCTACCCTTAGTTAGACTCAGCCTTAAATGACAGTGTCTAAGCATCGGCACAGAGGAGGCAAATGTGGCTATGTGTGGTGTTCGACATGCCATCCTGGCCTAAATAATATCCCGCTAATGGCACTTGTCCTAACAGTTTGTTGAAGGCTATATGGGGGATCTTTGGTTTTGTTTCAGCGTGTGAGAGGTAATAAAATGACAAAATGTAGAACGTCGTTATTGAACTGAATACGGTAGGAGTGTGCCTGATTATGTAAAACAGTACAAATGTGTAGCTAAACTGAGTGTGTGTTTGCACTTGGCTGAACCTAAAAACAAAACAAGGCATGATGCGTCAGCACCCGGACTGGGTTAAAGATGTTGACCAGACATGCGACTGCTCTCTCCAGCAAATTTTGTTCTCTGCCGGTTGTAAAAAATGTGTTTGCTGACATAAATCAGCCATTTGTATATGTATTTGGGATCTTTATCTTTTTATATGTGATCATCTTTGTACTCGTGTGTACAGAAGTCTGTTTATACCTCCTTGTTTGTGTCAGTGTGTACTTGCATCCACTGGCGAAGCCAGTGGTGGGGGTGGCACGTGACCCCCAATGATCTAATCGAAATCCCTAATTTCGATTGGATCATTGGGGTTTATTAGTAATAAATCGGAATTTTGCGACCCCCCACTGCCACTGGGTAGCATATTATTAAGTGCCAAGGACTCTATGAGATGATAGGACAATATTCTGAGTCCATAATTGGCAATAAGTAACGGCAAAACAGTTATAAGTGACTCACAGAATTGTGCGCAGTTGCGTATACAGTACACGACTTCCCTGAAGGCATTCACTTTCAGCGAGCGCTATGCCGATCACCCACGGTTCGAATTCGACCCTTGATCGATGGCTGCGCCATCGTCGCACACGCGTCGAATAAAAATCAAGGGACAAGTCCTTACTTGCTAACAACTCCAATCATTTTGCATTGCTGGAGGGGTTGACCCCCCATCTGAAAATCTTGGCTCCGCCATTGCTTGCATCTGCATTAATGGGGCATGCTGCTGCTGTACTGATTCACACACATAAATATACAACTCCGGTAACCTGGGTATATTTCCTAGCCATGCAAAAGACCGACAACAATTGGTGTCTGAATGTGACTCAGAGAGCCCCCCCCCCCGCCACCGCCCCTCACCTGATCTACCGAACCTAAAATAATTACACTACATGGTGACAAAGGGGAGACAAAAGTATCAGGGTGTGAACTGGACTGGCCTCATTACCCCCTCCCTTGTACCATGCCAGCCTTAATAATTGCTCACTAACAGCACTTGCCCGAGCAGTTCCGTACGGCTAAACAGGAGTGTGTGTGTGCGAGTGCATGTATTTGTATGGCGTTGCACCTAGCATGGCACGCGTGCCATGGTGCTTGTGTAAGGAACCAGAGCAAAAATTTCAAAGGTGCACCTAGCGTGGCACAAGCACCATGGTGATGTCACCGCCACTTAGTGGTGAACGGCGGTTGTTGTCTTTGTTGTTGTTGCACCACCACTCACCGTACACGGTGACAGTGGCGGTGGAGCTCCGGCGCTTGGCCACGAGGTTCTTGGCCACGCACGTGTAGTTGGCGCTGTCCGACAGTCGTGCCTGCTTAATGATCAGGTTGTGGTCCACCGTGATGTAGAAGTTTGAGTCCTCCTCCGGGTCGATGAGTTCCTTGTCTTTCATCCACTCCACCTGGAACGAGATGTTTATTCATTCATCTTCACGACCATTCTTCATGCTCAAGACCAAAGGTTTACTTTCAACATGTAACCAAACTGTAGTCTCCGTCGACATGTAGAACAAAAAAAGTCAACATAAAGGTATTGCAAATGACAATAACAAAATATTGAATTTTGAATGTAATACCCTAAGTTAACGTAATGTGTTACCTGTGCTTAAACCAGGCCTGTATGCAGGAGGCTGAAACATTTTACTTTTGACTTGAGAAGGATCCCACCCCAAAAATATTTAATATATTTAACGTGTTTCTCTTTATGGTAACCACTCTCTCCTTCAACCATGACAGTACATGTCAGGGACATTTTATTCGCAGAATCAGCAAAAAAAATCCTATATCTTAAACCAATGCTACGACATATGAACAAGCCAGTGTCGAAGTAGAATGTAACTTAACAGGAAATGTACAATACAACTACATTTTATCTTTCGGATATAGTACCTGTTTGTGAGGTTAACATATGTAATGGGCAGTCAACATTTTTCTATTGAAATACTCATAACTGCGTTATGTCATTCAGCATGATGTCCACCGTTTCACTCCACAATTGGTTGGGGGCTTCCTCAGTAGCACAATCACAAGAGCCTGCCTATAGTAATAGGTTTTTACCCTTTCAACTGGTACAAAAACTGACACCTTTATACAAGGCATCATGTTTGCAATAACCACAACACAAGCAGTCAAAATGCAAACAAAAAGAAACAACTTTGATGATGATAATGATATGCACTGTCCTTGAAGTTGATTGGTCCACATCCGAGACAGCTTTTTTTAGAGCCTAGTCTCCATTGGTGTTGGACCAGATGACGCCAAAAGGCGTACAACTCAAAGACAGCACACTATCAGAGTATTGAGAGCTCGGGGTAAGCATTTACACTATAAGAGCCTACCTAGTACTATGACTCTTGCATCTACCTACTGTTGATAGTACCTACTGGAGCATCTTGACATGCAATATTTTGCTATCTAAGCGTGTTGGATCCAAGAAAACGTGGATTGAGTTTGGTCTGCTTGATAGGATATTTTTGATCATGATTCAATGTCATTCTAGTTCGACCAGATCCAAATCGTGCACCTCTATTTGCAACATAAGCATAGGTGCAACAATGAGCCTGATGCAAGCTTTGTGCAAAATGTCAATGCCTAATGAGGTGAAAATGAATGTTTCAGGAGGCTGCATAGCATCTGCACATGTGGCATAGTATTGACTGGTGTAAACAACCAGCGCACCATCTTTAGTCAGCACACATTCTCAAACCACCTTCTGTGCACTTACGGTAACCTGCAGTAACCTGGCAACCGACGGTATATATATTAAGTTAATACGTGTCACACCCCCTATGCATATGTATGTGCAAAGATGTATACCTTCATGAGATTGCCATGGTACAAACATTTTGCATACGTTAATGTAAATGCGTCCATGGTTTAAGATATAACGCTGGGAGTCTGCACTATAAGTGATGAATGTGCAATTTTCATATATTGCATGGGGGGAGAGGACAGTGGCACACTGCGCTACAAACCATGTGATCTAAATTCAACACCTGGTCACGGTTAACATTGGTGGTGAGGGATATACGAACTGGTTCTGCGCTCCCACTTCACCACCCGACACTGACCAGCATGGCCAAGTGCTGTACGGTCAAATCAGCTCTCAGGACAAAATGTTATGGGAAGGCCTCCGATTAGCATGGTTGGCTACGTATGGTGCGAAAGAAATTGAACATACATGCATCCAGCAATGGATTGGGCAAAGGACTGAAAATTAATAAATATATGCTTATATATACTAAGATACATTTTCTACAGAGAAAGTCAGATTGTATATTACATAACAGCACGCATAACCCTATTGCCGTACGATATCAGGCATTTTTTTTTACAAAAATGCAATATTATTTCTACTTTCATGTACAGAAATACATTTATAATTTACACGTGTATAACATGCAGGGCTAATTTATGTTCTTCTGGTGCACATTGAAGAATTCTGCATGTTTTGCATTGGGAATTATGCCATGCTGCCTTGTGCAAGCAGCTTATAGCCGTAAGCTGATGGATACAGCAGTTGTATTTGAATGAGAATGGTTGCTGAGACACACATCCAACGTAAGGTAAATGAAATAAACCAAAAAGTATTTGCATATTGATTTAAGTGTTTGCTGCATATTGATGGTGTGTGTGGACATGTAAGAAATAACGCTTTCATTATTATATATATTTTAGAGGAAACCTGTTAAAATAAATGTAATGTCCAAATTCTGTGGATGCATAATTCGCACACATAGCATGCTAAGCCCCAGTCTCAATCACCCAAAACCTGCCGCTCAAAAAACACGTTACTTGTGACTAAAATGTGAAACACAAGCAAATCTCTTGCCGGTGACAAAATTATCACTTCAAGCATTGGTTGACAGCCAAGCAGACCAAATTAAATAAATAAATTGAATACAAATATCCCTGCTGGATTCCACAAACTCATGCCAGAGAGCCCTGGGGTCTTCAGGATAATTTAATGTGCTTCGCCTCTACTTAACAACATCATCACAAATGACAGCTCCATGTTTTAGAATCATGGGCTTTTTATATTTAAAAAAATCAAGAGTTGTAAAAAATTCCTCACCACAAAGAGTACATGAACTTGACATTAGCTTGCATAAACAGAGAGTATCCACAGCTCACCAGTGGCAAATGTATGCACTCAATATGGCCACGTGAAATGCTATAAATATCCCTCGATGGCGAGATTGCTTTTAGGATACCACAAATAAGCAATCGTTAACATCACCCAAGGATCCTCGCAGTGGGTACGCGAATGAAGAGCTCAAAAGCTAAAAGTGATCATTGCTGAGAAGGCCTTCATGATGGTGTCACAATTCCTGGATCAAAAGTGGCTCAGCCAGGAGGTATCGAGCACAGGAGGGGGTGGGAGGGCATTTAAGCAGCATATGGCTTTTCCTCTTTTCGAGTGTTAAGTGATTAGATTCGGCCTGTGGGCCATGCAGACACAATGCACATGACATTGCTATAAATTACATGCGTCTATAAAACACTGCGTCGGTGCAACGATAAACAGTTATTACCGCAACACAGTTCACTGCATCTAACCATCGTTATGTTTAGTACAAGATGAATAGAGGTGACATAAGGAAGAATTCAGGCAGCAATGGCTTTCAGCTTGTAACCGGATGACTTAGTTTGTCTTTTTACATCCTAGGCAACCTGCTGATTACAATAATTGGGCAGAAAATTACAGGAATATATTAAGTTCACTGGAGCATCACAAATTTAATAGTCGTTAACCTACTTGCAACATGCAGAATAAAGGCAATTAAGCTGCACTGTAATATACAACTCGCTAATTTGCATTTGCTGCCGCTGCTTTGTTAATTGCTGCGAGGATATAAATAATACGCTTAACCGTCAACGCTAAGGCGTCTTTACAGGAAATCATTTTTGGTTCAAATTAATTGTCAGCAGATGCAGAGGGAATCACAGTTATATTTCAATCGCTGACGCTTCTCGGCCACTCATGTGATGCTGATTCTCACCTCGGCAGGTGGGATAGCTTCAGGAGGTCGGCAGTGCAACAGGACTTCATGATTTAGGGGAACATCTTTTCCCAAGGGCTCCTGTTCAAAGTTCTTTCGTAGATCTGCCAGAGAGATGAATAAAAAGACACAGGGTCATCTATTATTTTGGAGAAATATTTGGCTGTCTCACAAAGTGAATTAATTCGAACTGATGTATTTCAAGGGTTTCATTGTTTTTTTGTTTCCCATCATTTATTTCCCCCCCAACACGGGGATGACCTATGACCAGACACTGCAGCAACGAATATGAAAACGGAAATGTGTATTTATAATCTATATTAAATATGAACTCCAATACATTAGCTTTCCTGAGACATTCCCTTATTGCTCTAACAGAGGCAGTTACAGAATTCAGTGGCAGTAGATAATTGCTAATATTTGCAGTTAACATTTTTTTCAAACAAATACAATTATTCGAAAATAAATGTTATCTATAGGAAAAAATATATATGTTTCCCAATCAATCCTTTTTCATAAGAATGAGCATGAAAAACAGTTTCCACTCCAAACATTACCACAGCCAGCTTGTACTTTGCATGGCATGATGTTCTATTCATTACGCTCTTGTTTCAATACAATTGCACACTTAAACTTTACAAAGCAACAAATCAGATATTGTAGCACAAAGATTTAATTCGGTAATATTTAGAAATTTGAATACAATAATACACAACATGTAAAATGTAACTACTCAGTCGCCTGTAATAATGTATATTATATAATGCAGACTGAGCTGTGTCACTCACGTGCTACTTTGACAAAGGCCTTTCTGCTCTTGGTTGTCCCTGATGCACTCCAGGCAACACACTGACACCAGAAATCTTCGAGACGATAGGGATCTTCCACCTGCTGCCTTGACACATTCGTGTGGACCTCTCGCACTACCTGTCCTGCATGGTCATACAAGTGCATCACAAACAGCACAATGAAGGACAACACCCAATAATGCAACATTGTCTGTGCGATGACTGTCCGTGAAAATGTATGTGCTATATATCCGAGCTATTTACCTGCTATTTTTGGTTATTAAATGTTCATCATAAAATCTATGTTTTTATTTATACTTATTCATGATAAATAAATTGCTCTGATATGAACCCACTTGGGTATATACATATACAAGAATCAACAAATTGAAGTTCGCATATTTTATACGCACAAGGGTGTGCCTAACAATCTCATTAAAGCACATTCACCCACTAGGCTATGTTTTAATTTTTGTTCAAATGTTAATGACCTTAATCTAATGGCTATATTTTTAAGAGGCGTATCTCATTTCAAAACATTTTGGTAAAATTTAAAATAGGTCTGAATGTTCTTACACTTTTGGCAACCCTTGATCCTATAAAAATAGCATATTACGTTACACTTTACAACTAAAATGCATACTTGGCAAAGCAGAGGTGACATTGTACCACCCATATGAGTTGTATATTTTGAATGTCAGAGAATGGCTCCAGAAGATGATATCACAGAACTACAAATGCTTCATAAGTCTTTCAATATAACGCTCTTACCTAATACTCGATCACACTCCCCTTCAAAGAGGTGCACACCGCATGGCATAGATCTAATATATGTTGGGCTTCAGAGGTGGATTAGGTTAAGCAAAAAAAACAAATGCATTCATTCACTCATGACTGGGCTGAGAACATCAACTCAATGGATGTGAATCTGGTTTAATCACGAGTGGATGGCCATATTTAAAGAGGACTTTAGTGATACCTACTCTGTGCTCTGAAACAGACATCAAGCAGCTTAAGCCAACCAGCCACCTCATTGCAAGTGTTCTTTCTTCAGTATACCATTGATTTTCAGTCACAAGCAGTGTCTCGTTGCTATGTCTGTACGTGCTTCAGGAAAGTATTTATAAGAAAGCAAGAGTTTTTTTTGCGTGTGTTTTATAAGTCCTATGGCTTTCATCTATCCCCTCTCTCAAACAAAACATCACTGTACAGCACAAAGGCGTAGTTTATCACACAATTCCAAACAAGCCTCATTTTTGTGTGTGAAGGATCAATACAATCATAAAATATTATACATTACTAGCCTTTTGTTCGTCCAAGGACAGGTGTATTGCAGTAAATCTGAAACTTGCAAGCGAAAAGCAGACCGCGACGTGATATTCATTGCGTCAATGCGTGTGCAAATTGTAAGGGCGCGGTGACACAGACCTATTTCATTTTAAGGTTATAATCCCTTGTTCATCATGACGTCCTTTTTACTTTGATGTCTCAATAGCGTTACGGAGATCGCGTGACGTGAGGGTTCTGCCTTTGTAGTGAGGGTTGTGAGTTGACGCCGAGGAGGGGGGAGGAGGCGCCTCGCCCCCCCATGTGGAGTGACGTCAGCCTCTAATTATTATTAATGGTGGGGGGGGTGTCCATTTGGAGGATGTCACCTGTTCATGATTATTGAGGGGGGCTGTTCGATGTGGAGTGACATCACCTGTTCATGACTATTGAGGGGGGCTGTTCGATGTGGAGTGACATCACCTGTTCATGACTATTGAGGGGGGCTGTTCGATGTGGAGTGACGTCACCTGCTCATGATTATTAATGAGGGGGGTTCTCCATGCATGGTGAGGTCACCCGCTCATCATTATTAATGAGGGGGGCTGTTCGATGTGGAGTGCCGTCACTTGCTCATGATTATGAGTGAGGGGGGGAACTACTCCATATTGAGTGACATCACTCGCTCATGATTATGAATGAGGGGTGGGGGGGTGTCCATTTGGAGGACGTCACCTGCTCATGAATATTAATGAGAGGGGATGGTCGATGTGGAGTGACGTCATGAGCGTTAATTACATTCCTGGGTGATTATAGTCGTTATAACCGATTTGTTTTCAATCTTCTAGACAAATCATCGTATATATAATTTATTTACCTTAATATATTGATGCATCTCATAACCAATATGTGAGACTACATTATTTGTAAAAAAAAAAAATCGTAAATGCTACTTATATAACAAAATATAATGCAACATTAGCACAACAACATAGATGCAAATGACAATACCTGAAAAATACAAAATATACGTCATGGTTATACATTTAGAATATTATTTACTCACATTACTAGCTTCTGCATACTATACTGGCTTAGGGAAATGCTATAATGTTCTTGACTAGTTTTAAACAGTTACATTTCTACCACGGTGTACTAATATGGTTTAATAAGACTTCCTGGTGATCTTTTCATCGTAAAAATGCAAAAGCTACGTTGCCACATCCAATTCTAGAACGCCTTTGGAGAAATGAAGGTGAAAGAGCAAGTTATTATCTCCACTGGATATAACTGTGGGGTACATATATCTCTGCAAAGGTAGGGGCTAAGTTTTATTTAAAGGACAGTACCATGCCTGATCTTTGCTCTGCTTGGTGGGTCATTTCATCCTCTCATTTAATCAGCTTGTGGACACATAGCATAAGCCTGTTTCCTGGCCACCAGGTACCAGATAATAGAATCCCACAGAAGGTCATTGAGGGTCCGAGTGCTTTGAAAAGCTCTTGGGAAACTTCAACATAAGGATTAATGTCAGACAGTAAAAGAAAATGAATTCCCTTCCACTGCAAGTAATAAAGACATGATACTGCAGCATTAAAACTGCAATTTGAACTCACGGTTTGCAAAGAATTACATTGTAAATTTGTAACAATTATTGGCAATTACTCTTACAATTTGGATTGTATACTTTGCTACAAGATGTTGCACCTTTAACAGTGAAATGACATAGTCACATGTAATTTCTTCAGCACCTCAAATGATTCTTAAAGGGATTCATTGATAGGTATACTTATAATTATCTAATTTTATAAATAAAAAAGTATGACAAATAGTTATATGGAATATCCCAATCTCTTTTGCCATGGCCAATATATTAACATCCTTCTCCATAAAGCAATTGGTGTACTTGTCATTGACATGGCAGATTGCCTCTCTGCCAAGTGACATGCTTATGATTAAAGAGCTTTATTTATGGCAATGCTATGTTGGAGCCATCATTACTATGAATATCAGTAGGTCATTGTGTGCTGGGTCAAAACACAATTGTACTGAATATCGAAACTGTTACTTAATGCCAATATATATGTATAATTATACATATCATGTCTTTTTTCCTGGGTTAAAGCCTCACAAGCAGAAGTTACAATAAACTTTTAACTGCTGAACCAAAACTATCTAAACATGAATCACATATACCAGCTAGTGGAATTGTCAAGTTTGTGACACATAGTCCTTGACTTTCCTTAAAATAGTGCTGGTGGGTCCATAGCACCTGACAACCTGATCAACAATATGCTGAAAGTGGAAAATTCTGATTTAAAACGAGCAAAATTCCTAGGTGTGCTGAGACCATCTGGCACAAAAAGATGTATGCAGCTGTATGTTCTCTACAGAATATGAATTCTCGTAATAATATTTTTACAAAAAAAATACTTTTACATTTTCCTACACATGTTGACTCATATTCTTTAATTGAATGCCATACTAAATGCCCATAAGCCATTTTTTTTATACTGTAGTTGATTACCTATGTAGGTGGCAATGCGATATATATGTATTATCATGAAATGCGTGATGGAACTTCTGCTGAGATTCAGGTTATAAATATGACGAAGTTAAGGAAATGTAATTGGTCTTCTAAAAAGAAATGTGAAAACATACTATACATATTTGAATGAACAATGGCTTTTACAAGATATGGCTTGCCTAAAAGGCATCATATGAATCATTATCATTGTATGAAATAGACATAATTTTTCATGAATAGGGTGCGAGGTAGCATTTGCAAGTGACTACGACAGCAGGGAGCCATTATAAGAATGAAAGATTGAAATTATGCGAGGCCCACATTTGCCACGTTTTGGAGATTGGTGCACCCATTCAAGCAGTGTCCGTGGCCTTAGCTTGGAAATCATGAAATCAATATCGTTGGCATATTATTCACGAACCTTTTCATGTGTGTTAACATCATGAACAAGTAAATACTGAAAGTGTGAAAAAAGTTCCAATGGAATATGTGGTCCCTCTTGCCTGTGCGCACAAAAAAGAGAAAAAAATCTGGACTCAGGTTGTGTTCATCCTAATGCTGTTACTCTATGATCCACACAGCAGCCGCTGGGGAGTTAGAAATGTCACAGGAATGAGGACACACCAATATCATGTCCACCATGAGTGTTTGCCGTGGGCATCATCGGCTACTGCGGTGGTTTAGAGTCCGTAAGTAGAGCACTCAAAAAGATGGGCAACACACGCCCAGCCTTTGTGTAGTATTCAAAAAACCATCAGCAACTACTGACGAGCTGATACGTTGGCCTCTTGTCTTCACCATCAAAATAAATTTGACCGACTGACAAGCAGCAGCAGTTGTACTCGTTTTATTTACCCTGGAATGATAATGGACTCCGGCTGTCCTGTAAGCTTGTATTTATCGTGCTGGTTGTACCATGCTGATGCATGACCTTGCCATACGGAACTTGGCCATGTTTAGTTGTTTTTTATTGTTTTGTTCATGTTTTTTTTACTTTGCTGTAACGATATCTCTGTGGTGTAACCATCGACAATGCACATTTTATCCCCAATGGGTTTTACCTGCAGCAAATAAAACCGAAACCCATAAAGTAACTTTCTGCGAATAATAATGCAGTACCATAAAAATGTAATTTAACAAAAAAATGTATACTGAAATACAAATGCAACAAAATATCCAAAGCTCATTAAGGAACTGGACAAACATCAAAAAGTAGTACCCTCCTGAAAATGAGTCAAGAGACTCGAGGTTTTTTTCCTGGTTAATTAAGTGAATAATCGCAGCAGCAACACCACCATATAATTTCTCAAGCACATTCTCCTTTTTTTTATTCCATTCATTTTACCTGTGATCTCACTGAGGTGTTCTTGAGTGTAAAGGGCCTTCTGGTGGAGCCACTCCCCATTGCACTTGAAGTAGATTTGTGTGGCTGGGGAGGCTGAGCAGTCGAGCGTCACCGGCTTGTTCTGCACTATGAAGCCGTCATTGGGTTCTGTCAGAAAGATGGGCAGGGGCTCCGCCAGTGCAGAGGGACGGGAATATGCAGCCGCTGCTCTGTTCTCCAAACTGTCATCTGGAGGGAGAAGGGAAGAGAGGCCAAGAAATTGCACTACGATGTCTTGTCTACATCAGATCCTTGAGCCACTGGCCCAACAGTGATTCATCGGCACCATTCAAGAGTGGTAAATGCAAACAATGATTCCCTCAAGATCAGAAATGTGCATGACTGCAAGACCACAGCAAGGTTGCTTTTTATGAGATATTTTTTTATTTTGTTAAATAAGGGTGCTGTCGTATATTTGATAGACAATATTAATTTGAAGAAATTAGATATGCCAATGTAACGTGAAACATTTATGCATTATGAAAATGAATATTGGCTGTGTATATGCAACAGACAGTATGTATGTATGCTAAGACTTACGTCTATTGTGGAAACTGCCCATAGTAGATACTTGCAGCATTTGCCAGCCCAGGTGGTATTGACCAACCTCCTTTGCTCATGGACTATGGGAATTGTCTACAAAAGTTTTGTTTTTTAAGTAAGCCAACAGGAACTGCACGCGATAAAAAATGTGTTGTTTTCAACATATCTAAAATATGTAATTATTATTGTCAGTTTTGGATAGCTAAATCAAAATGAAACTCACAGTTCTTATACTCAATATTTCCTCAAATAGCCAACCTGCTGTGGCTAAGAGATAAAACATAACATCTATGGCACTTTCCCCAAATGGGATGTACGCCTTGTTACTTATGGGCAGTGTTAATAAAGCATGAACTCAAATTACATAGGATGATCTAATGATGGTACCATTGCTCAGAACATTAGGTTCTTATAATCTTTTATTTGAGATGAAAGATTTTATAACAATGTAAGCTTAAACCACTGCCAGTTGCATTGCACAGTCAATGCTCTCTTGGAAAATGTAATTATCAATTTTAAACAGCCAGAACTAACAGTTTATTGTAAAATAGATGTATTTTAAGCAAGTTTTTAGATTTGCTTACTGTGAGGTTTTGTCGAAACGTAATTTGCCATTTTGACTTGGGACAGGAGTAGAATTTCTCCCGTGAGATCCCGATTGTCCCTTGAAAATAAAACAAAATGTAATCCTCGCTATCTATATTCCTATACTGCAATGAGATTTAAAGTACACTATAAATCACAATGGCATAAGGTGGTTCTTATTGAAGTTAGTCTGTTTTCCCCAACACATCTGCTTTTACAGACTCCGGCCTGGTGTATATGGCAGGATTGCATATAGCATGAAAAAATGTACATGTGTCCAGTTATGTAAAGACACGATTTCACATGCAATTACTGAAATGGAAAACTGCATTCACGCATGGTAAATATATTTATAATGCATTAAATGTTTTAAAACATTTACAAACCAAAAAATGTGTACTTCACTCTTCATTTATTTCAAACTTTCGGGCATTTGCTCCAGAAAAACTAAATCTGAAAATGGAATTCGTACTTTTTTTCCTAATCTTTATTTAAAATGCTCACCACATGTCAGTATTCATTTGTATGCCACATGTTGTTATTTGGAAGGTATTATGGGTAGGGGAACATCTCATAATCTTAAAGAGGTTGAGTTCAAGCTGAGGGAATGAGCATTTCTCAATTACCATAAAACACCAGCCAGGCAATCACTTAAATAGCATAGAGCATATGGATGCTTTGAGCACGGACTGTTTTAAGAGGCACTGTTATCATTAAAATGGAAATAAATACATGTGGTAGCCAAGCCTGTTAAACTGTAGAAAATGTGAATGTATCTTCATTTAATCCAAAAGTCATTAAAAATATGTATCTGTACTCTGTGGTTGTTTCGGTAAAGTCACGTAGGTATAAAATAAAATAAAATACATTTTATGAATTTTATTTTATATACATTTTATGAATTTTATTTTATACCTGCAGTCACGAAAGCTTCAAATCAAGATAATATGTATCTGCATCAACTGGATAGGGGTCATGCTATCACACAAAAATACTATCAGCTGCAGTAGTTTAAATCAAAGTGCATTTTGAGTGTGCCAAGACTGTTTAATTTTTAATAACCACTTTTGTTTGCATTTTGCGACATTTGCATGATAGGCACAATTTAAAATTCTACTGATTAACAAACTGATTAATAAGCATTACACTGTGCACAAGTTACAGATAATTAACCATTTCAAAATGAACGTCTCTAATGTACTAAATGATAGGTAAAATAAACAATACTAAGGGTTGAAAGGTATTGGTGAGACTTCGTATTCTTGCAAAGTTGTTATTCACTAACCCTGAAGAAAATAATACATTTCTCTGCCATTGTATTTTTCTCAAGTCAAGTTGTATGACTGACATTAATTAGTCATATTGCGATAAAATTCCACACAAGGCACTTATGTGCATTTTTATTCACTCGTGCATTTTTGGTTTAGCAGCAAACAATTATTTAGAGGGCATTGTTTTTTACAGAGATAATCACATCATTAAAACCACACCACAATGTTCCCGGAAGGGAAAAACACAATTAATACGATAAATAAAATTTAAAACCACTTGACCAAAACAAAACAAAAGGTGAGAAAATTTATGAAAGTGGAAAAACCTAAATTAAAAATTATAATGAAAGTGGGTTTACATGATATTGCTTTGAGTTATCATTGAGTACAAAAAAAAATCCTCAAGTTAATGTGGCAAATTATCCAGCAGTTTCAACAGGTCAACCCCTCTGTTTATATTGGACTACCCTGCAGAGCATTTTCAATTCATGTTTTCTCATTGTTTTTTTGCAGAATAGATACAACCCTAGATATCAATGAGTAACACTTTCACTGCTTTGCTGAAATATACCTTCAATAAACGTCTCAAGCTGCTCCCGTTCATCAGCTAACAATTGTTTTTTAGGAACTAGTCCAACGTCGCACATTAAATGTTTTCATAAAAGCAAACTATTAAGTTATTATATGAACATATGCATATATATTACCACCAAAGGGATGGAGTGTTAAAATCAGTTTGTGTGCAGTTGATAGGTGGATTGTTGCATCGCAGGTTTAGGAGAGGTGATAGCGGCCTGGGGAGGCCTTCATCCAACAGTGGCTGCTGATAATGATGATGCATTTCTACACAAGGCACTGCTGGTAAGATTAAAAGCAAATCCTGTGTAGGAGGATAATGATTCAAACAATGATTCATCATCATAGACATGAAGAAACATTTCTCAAATGTTATCCTTTTATATAACCCTTTGTCACGAGGTACCGCTAATGACGAGAGGTCATGACATCTTAGGCCTGTGCAGACATAAAAATAGACGATAAGTTATGATGACTTAACATTAGTGTGCAGATAAACGTGAGGCATTCTCAACAAGTCTATTCAAGAGGACAGCCTAGTCCAGAGCATAGTGCAGCTCTGTTCGTATCAACTCAGCCTGCTACCTTCACACTTTTGATATATCTGTCCAATCACCATCCTCCTCACCGTCTCAACATTGACATCATTTTGATAAGGAAATCATAATTCAGGAGCTGTAACTGACTTTATGGGAATTGAAGGCATAATCACAGTAATTACATAAAGGCACACATGTAATTCGGAAGTGTTATTTCTGGTGTTTCAGCATACATAGCACGAAGTTTGTACCAGTAAAATGGTTGATTTCAAGGATTTCCGTGACCCGTGATTAAACTGGGTTCTAAATTGCAGGGAGTTGATGGTCTTAGCTTAGTTGGCACACAAAATCCCTATGAAATTAACTTTCGTTTTTAACTTAATTCGGCAATAATCCTTCTCTGAGAATTGAAAGATGAACCGATTAAAATCAACATATGGTCAACACTCTTATCAGGGAGGGATATTGAAGTTGTTGTCCGCATGCTAGATAGAGACATAACTGACATCGCATGAGAAATTATGCTATGTCATCTTCGAGGGCCGATTTGTGACAAAAGGTAGGCCTCTATCACTGCAAGCTGTAAAAGTTTGAAATGGAAACTTTTTTTTGTATGCTACTATTCTGAAAGCACAATTGGAATGCAATTGTAGAGGGGGGGGGATATTTCTGTTTCCCAATCAGCCTTGAGAAGCAATCCCCAGTATCGTTTGGAATGTTCGCTGGTAGATAACAAATACCTTAGATTATATGCTTTAACCCTGCTCAGTAGTCCCCAGATTGCATAATAGGGTTATTTTAACACGGAAAAAGCTATTGTTATTTTGCACTTTACCATCTGGAATGCTCTACTAACCGGCATCTGTTATAGATGGCAAAACAAATCTTCCTTCAGGTATCCAAAAAAAATATTACGGAAGCTTCTGGATGCTGTCGAGTGGTGGCACTTGTGGCAGTCTGTAGATACAGTACTATATACTGTGCTGAGCTCACAGATCTTGAAAGATCTGGACAGTCCCATCAGTCAGCTCCTCCGGAAAGTAAGGCTAAGTTGGTTGAGTCATGTAGTGTGCATGCCCAAGCAGCTTCTGTTTTGGCCAAAAAGAAGGGGCTTAATGGGTAAGGCACGAACGAAAGAAGAGATGGACTGATGTGGTACAGAAAGATATGGAGCTGATGATTGGTACCAGCAGTATCAAGATTAGCCTCTGTGGAGGAGGTTCGTGAAGGACACTGTTGGGTAGTTTGAGGCAGTCCCCATCCAGCGACAACGAAGGGCAGAGGAGTGACGCTCACAACAACAAGCAGAGCGTCGGGCGGCTAAAAGGGACAGTTGGCACAGTTGGTCTATACACTTTGATAACTTCACGTGGCCTCAAGGTGAACCTAGCCAGGCACAAACTCTGTGGTGACGTCACAGAGTTGCTGTCTGTCAATACAGCAGACTTAAGATGGGCAGAGATAAAATCATAGAAATAAGAGGGGATACCAATCAGTGTAATTGGTTTATATTAATGCATGCTGTTATATTAATGCAAGCTGTTATAGTTACGAACATTTTCGATTTAAAGCTTTCGTGACTGCAGTGATTCATCTCCTTAGTTCTTTCGGTAAAGTCACGTAGAAGGGAAGTAATAAAATAATAAAATTAAAATAATAAATATATATTATATTATTATATTATTTTATTATGTTTTATTTTTATTATTTTATTACTTCCGTTCTACGTGACTTTACCGAAAGAACCAAGAAGAATAGTTACGAAAGCCAATTATAATTATAGTATGCAATAGTATATTGTATAATTTTAAATTAAAATTCGCTCTACATAGAACATGTGTTTTATTGAGGTATTTTTTTTCATCTACATTAAACATGTGGGCAATAAGTGGATGTCGTTTTCATTAATAATAATAATAATCAGAGTTCACCTTGAGAAGGTGATGTGCTATGGCCATTTCATCAAGATGTGAATTCAGCCACTAAAATTTTAAACACATTTGTAGTGCATTCGTCGTCCATTAAACTTAGCAATTCTGTGGCTACCTTCATTTGTTCACATATTTTAAATTTAAAAGTCAAGTAATAACTTGAATTTATAATGGATGTATCGAGACACTTTTACAAGCTGAAATTGCAGACACATTTGGTGCCAAACTACATAGTTTTAGATAAAAGCAAACCTGTTCTGCACAAAGTTAATTCATGTAAGACACACGAACTTTTCAAACTTGTATATTGACTCTAGCATGCTCCGTCAGCTTAACGTACGTGCAATAATCGGAAGCCTCAATCTAAAATATATATTACATTTGATGTGGAGGACAGTGGGACGTAATTATATTAGATTTTTCTTCAGTTTTTACCTTCCAGTGGAACTGTGAAGATCCCAAGAAGGTTATATTGTACAATGTGATTCCAAGAACTATAGAACATTCGGTATTTTATACCAAGAACACTGGATTCGAATGGTTTAAGGTCTCGGAGATTACAATTGACAATGATTTAAAATAGTATGATGGAACATAACACAATTTTTTCATCCCATATCATAGACACAAGTTATTTGTCGTAAAACGTGACATTATCATTTAACTTTGTCTTGCGATAATGCAATAGGCTTTTCAAATTCTCATTTAAAGCCAGTCATTTGTATCCACATTGCTTAGGCCCACTTTTCAACACACGACTATATAATCAATTATTTCACGTACTTTTGAAATCTACTTCAAATTTATTTTCCAATTTCAAAAAAATGTCCGAGCCTATTATCTGGTATAATAGGTATGTACAGTGAATCAAGCATGAAGGAATCAAGAGCCATTTTGGCCCATTATCTGTATAATAAATGGGAATTTTTAACTTTTACATTCACGGACATTCCTTGGATGCAAAACGTAACTGTAGATATGGGCAGGTGAAGTCTGGGGTCACTTGCAGAGTTGATAACTGTGGCTTTATTCAAGTGTTCCCAGTGGCCATCACCCTTGTCAAGTCTCTGCACACTTCAACACCACTGAAACTTCTATTTTCTGAAGAGTTTACAAGGTGGCTTCATGGACTGATGCAGTTAAATGGCTGTGAAACGTCAGTGCATGTAAGGGACAATAGCAGGACTGCCCATCACAGTTTGTGAACCATGCTTGTCTTGCAGAAAGTGAAGCATATACGCCAGTTGACCTGACATCAAGAATTGTTTAAGACCATAATTGTAAGCCATTGATAACCCACTGCTGGATGGAGGCCTTCCCAAGCAGTCACCATCTCTCACGATCCTGCAATGTAATCAAATCGACCCAGCACACAAGCTAAATGTAAAGCGTTGGTTGCTCTAAAATAAAGCATCGTTACAAAATATCCAAAACTACTGGTTGTTGATTTGGACAATTCTCACAATGTATATTATCTCAGGCTCAAATACAATTCCTATGGTAGTAATGGTGCATGCATGTACGTATGTTGAACCTCTTTCACACTGTACGTAGCCAACCATGCTCATCGGAGGTGCCATTATGTCATTCGGGAAAAGGGTACAGGGAGCCGAGTGGGGCATTCAGGCAGGAAGGGACGACCCTTGGGAAGCTGCCCAGCATCGTAGAATCACAACTTAACCAAATGACCAATGTCTACGTCATTAATTGATATGGTGATACTGCTGGTATCGGAGTCAATATCAACCAACCAGGATTTACCAGAATTGGGTGAAATTGATGCAATAGGCATCGGTTTCAATGGCAGTTTGGGTCGATACAGGCCAGATGGAATTGGCCATGATATCAAACAACTGTTCTCAACTCGACTCGCTATTCATATGGACAATGTGTAGTGAGACAAAATTGTAACATTTCAATCAAACACCATTGTGGCATTCAGGCAAAGAAGGTGGGCCTGTGCAGCCTTGCTGACGTAATGGAATTAGTATTTTAATAAATTCGAATTCTACTGGTTGATTCCTAATATCTAAAACAATCCCAACCATTGCAGATGAAAATTCCCAATCTCAGTCCAGGCCAATGGAATTCTATTGGACGGTCCTTTCTATGGCAGACACGCTGGTAGACTCATAAACATAGTATTGTAGTACTGTATTTGAATTTAATTTCTGCAGGAATCGTCCACCAGTCATGGATCGATATACTGCATATGCGATTTACACATCAAATACTATTTTAGAAGTGTTTATAATTATTAAAGTGGTTCATTCAAATATCTCAAGGTCAATGGGAATATTGTCGTGGCAGTGGGCTTAATCTACATTATCACAGAAAAATTTATCAACATAGAATTTAGGGACAAGTGCTATTGAAGAGCTATCATCTTTAAAAACAAAACATTACGTGATTTCCTTCACTACAGAAGTCAAATTTTGTATTTTAGTTTTCTTAAATGGGCGCGCTTCTATGCTTAGAAGAGGCCAAAACACCTTCTATAGAGCTCTATAACTCTCTCGAATGGAGGCCCTTCCACCAGCAGTGGCATCAGCATGAAATTACAGGGCCGCACCTTTAGCATTTCAAAATGATAACTGTATTATTCCACGTCTAAAATAATTGCCTTCATTGCAACTCAGCACCGAAGGATGGTACAAATGATTTGTTACAACAGACATGACAAATAGTGCAGGCAATGATTGTCGAGTGTGGTGGAGTGATGTTGAAAACCTCATAGCGCCTTCATTGGCATAACCCCCAGCTACTTTAGAGGAGAGTCAATGCAAATTCATAATTTGCACTGTGATGGTATGACAAAAAAAGTTAGGAAATGGAAACTGCTCATAGACTTCAGCACTCCTCTTAATCCCAATCAGTGTGAACTGTTGGCCTAGCCATGTGAATAAGATTATAGCTGATATCCATCTCAGCAATTTTAAGTGCCATGTGTACTGGTCTAAAGTAATGTATTGCATTCTTGTAGACACTTTAACTCAATATTGATCTGGGTGTTGTCAATGTCTGGCTCTAACATCAGACAATGTGAACCAAAACGAAGTGATCGACTGTAGTGCCAGTACACCAACCCTTGAAAGCAATTCACATGTGGAACAATTTTTACGTTCTGCATAAAGTAGGTATCCCTGACCTGGCACCTCATTTTTTTTTCTAAAAGCAGTAGCAACTATTGCATAATATCTAAATATCCTACTTAATTCGGAGACGCAAAACACCTTTCAATGATAAAATACAGCACAAATTGATGTTGAGAAACAAAAAATCCTGTAAATAGTGAACACGGATCTTTACGTTGGTCTGTTCTTATAAACAGAAGATTTTAACATTCAGCTTTAGAGAAAATAGGAGAGGATTAGTTATCGTGCCGAATTTCACAAATACAGACACGAGTTGAAACAATCTAACGCATAATTTCTTACACTGACCGAGGCACTTATAGACCAGTCATGGGGGTGCAAAGACTTCTCAAGTCTGAATGTATTAAATTGTACACATTGGTTAAAATGGCTTGAAATATGAACTATGTTTAAAAGTACTGTGTTTTTATTTATACTGATGCAGTTAATGGCAAACCAAAGCAAGACAGAATTACATTGAAAGTAAGAAAATACATAGAAATTATATAGCCAGTGTAGCTATATACAGTGAGTAAAAAAGGTACAACACATTAAGTTACTTTTAATACATCTCCTTGTTTAATAATGATGTTTGTAAGTCAAACTGAATTTTGCCGTAAATCATTTACAGTACCGGATACTGCCCACATTTTTCATTTAAAGATTTTACAAAGGCTGATATTATAAATCTATACTGTATTATATGAAGAAAAAAATATAACTTAATAATGCGACTTCAAAAAGTAAACACATTCTTGGGTGATCCTGCATGGCAGTGGTATACAAGCACAATTAACAAAGGAACAAAAAGGTCAACACATTTGTCAATAACACTGCTATAAACAATGTAAAATGGCAAGCTTTCAGGCAATGGCCCCCGTCTTGGAGTACTATGAAGAAGTTGAGTTTTAAAGATATATGTGCTATTAATATAAATATGACTGTGTTGTTTATTCCATTACACGACCAGCACATAAAAATAAAACCTAAACAAGTGAAAAGAATCATACATTTTTAAGGATGTGCCTTTGTGTCGAACAACTGAGAGTGCATTTGACATTAAACATTCATTTTAATTCAGTTTTTAATAGTGACATTGCAAATACACTATGAGTTTGTATATTATTATACGTTCTTTAATAGGCATCACATCGCTATATATATTTTAATTCCACGATTTGACCTAAAATGTATTTAATTATTGTTACTGGGTTATGTATTAAAAGCAAACAATACAGCTATAAGACAATATTACATTTGCTTTAGAATAGTATTTATAGGCATTAGTTATTTGTCCATCGATTACATTGGTTAATGCACAACAAATGAGTAAATTTTCACGAGTATGATTCGATTTTGAGAATTACCATCAAATATATATATCAAACTCAACCAATCAATCAAACTATGGTATATTTAATACAGAGTGTTTGAAAAAGATGGACCCACTTTCAAATCAGTATATTTCACGATGGCGACATGTTACAATTACACACAAAATTACGAACGGTTTAAAGTGTTATTAAGTTGTACTAACCATTTTATAAATGCTCTATGTGCCCTCCACCCGCTGTATGGACAACATCAAGACGATACTCTATGGTTCTTTCGGTAAAGTCACGTGGATAGAAAAAATATATATAAAAAACACGTTTCGGTCACAACACAAGCATCCATTTTCAGGTGAGAAAATAATCTGCTGTTGTGGCTTTATATAGGCACGGGAGGGGGGGTTCTGTCGATTCGTGGCTGTCGGAGTTCACGGGGGGGAGGGGGGGTGTGGCGTGCAGGGACAGGTGGGGGCTGGTGAAATTAGCATGTCAATGAGCTTGAATTAGTAAACGAAAACAGCACGGGTGTAAGAGTGAGAATCACAGCAGTCAAAACTTGACGTGGTTTATCACGTCCTTCCAATGATTGCTCAATCTGAATCCATATTCGCGATAAAAGTTTTTTCTGTGTTTGTATATCTGGATGGCTTCGTGAACACATCTCTGATGGTGGCCCGAGGGTTTCCAGAGCACCTTGGTCTCGGAAAAAGCAATGTCATGTGTGCCCCCAGCTTTGAAACAATGATCCGCCACCGCCGAGGTATTGGTTCTGCCATGTTTCAAATCCGCTTTGTGTTCACGAACCCGGTGTGAGACACGTCGCTTCATTTCACCATTGTAACTGCTGCCGCAGACTCAACTCAGCTTATAGACACCAGGACATTGCATGTCCGGAATCGCATCCTTCACCGATGGGATCAAATCACGGATTTTGTGTACTGTATTGAACCGAACTTGGATCTTGTGTTTGTTCAAGATTTTGGCACCAGAAATAACAACTAGCTTCATCAGGCAACAGCCAGATTTGTGAAGTCTAACTGTTTCGTTTCTTATATAGAGGCGTAGATGTGGTCACCACACCTCTGCGCTCATGAGCCAACGCACATGATGCATGCGCATTATGCGAGCCCTTTGAACTTGTCCTTCCTGTCTATTGTGTGTATTAAAATAGCCGTACCAACGGTTATCCCTATTGAAGTATGCTGCCCTTTGTAGGCATGCATTTAAATAATGTATTATTTGATGATTCGTTTCCACGCAGCACTAAGGCGGTAGCTATCCGAATGGTTAAAGTTATTTTTATTTCTTTAAATTTAGACAGATTCTCCAATTAGTCTTGGCCAGTAGTAGCTAGTTTTGCACAGAACTTCAACATTATCAAAATCAATTGCGTGTCCTTGTTGGCACGCGCGTTCTGCTACTGCTGACAGTTGTATTTGGGGAAATGTTATACTTCTCTGATGTTCTTTTTGTCTCGTGCTGATCATTTGTCCTGTTTTCCAAACATAACATTTACCACACGTGCCGTTAATCCTGTACACACCTTCTGTTGATTGCTTCGGTAATACATATTTTGTACCAGCTATTAATTTCTGTATTTTATGTACCGTGCCAAATCTGACTCGGATGTTTTGTTTTTCCAAGCATCTGGCTAGTTTATCATTTACTCCCGCAATGTACGGTATTTTGGTCGTTTTAATTACTTGGGCGGTTTCAATGCTCTTGTTATTTGATTTGGTTTTGCCATTCAATGCCCTGTTGATTTGTGTATCATTGTAACCGTTCATTTTCAGCGCCTTTTTAACATGTTGAATTTCACTTCACCATCTGACACTTTCTTAGCTCGATGAATGAGCATCTTGATACAAGCAGATTTATGTGCGGGGTGATGGTGTGACTCTGCATTCAGATAGGCGTCAGTATGTGTTTTCTGTCGGTAAACACTGTGTGTTATTTTACTATTTCGACCCCGTCCAAGCAGAAACCCATTGATATGTAGAAACCTTGCAAAGTGCTGTTGAATGTTTAAGACGTGAATGTAAATGGATGGATAAAGATATGAAAAATGTAAACAGCGACATAAGATGTGATATTTGGAAATACATTTTCTTTTAGTGCATTAATAAGCAAATATATGTTTTACCAACAAAATGTGCAGTTCAGAAAATGCGAATGATGGACATAAAGGTTTTAACTGTACTATTAATTCACGAACGAAAACTGCCCATATCTCTAACAAACAAATATTCCCGAGAATATATATGTTGATGTGCACGAAAATGCCATCGTCCTCCTGAGAAACAAAGCAAAGCCCACTTGGGACTGAAGAACATGTGCTGATCCTTGCACAAAGTTCTGATGCAGGCCAGTACATCACATTTGAAGGTTGTTAGAACTTTTGTAATTATAGCAATGCGTTTATTAGATTGCAACAACAGCACATTTTCTATATATAAATAAAACCGACAGACCCAGTAAATTTTACCAGTTTTTTACATTTCAACAATACGATAAATTCGAAGAGAATTGAAAACAAAATGGTGTTTTTTGGTGGGGGTGAAGTAAACACAGTTATTGGATTTGGTAATACGTAGAGAGATATATAATTCTTCTTTTCATGCGGACTGGTAAGCGTCTGTAACAAACTCCTCAATATGTTACTCTGTGGCACAACATTATGCCGAGTAGTTTGGATGGACCACAATAGGATTATCATCCCTTTGCAGCTAAGATAAGTGGTATGTCCCGATATATCAATTCGATTCTTACACTCAGGATATACAATGAAGTCATACGTGTACAATTCAATCAGTTACAATTCATTCAAATAACATGTAAAGTACATACTAACCTCACATGTGTTCTAATGAGAAGAATGAGACTGTGGAAATGAGGCAGAACAATTGAGAAATAAGGCAAATGATGTACTCGAAATGAGACGAAAAATAATTGATTCTCGAATCTAATTTGCACCCTCAACAGTTGACAATTCAGTGAATCGGTTCAGGAAGGTGAGTGGTGGTGAACTGTGAGATATCTAATTGGCAATATAGAGAAATACAACGCTGACAGATGAGCAAGTCATTTCATATAAGTAAACAAGGCTGAACATGTTTCCATTAGAACACTGGCCAGTTTACTTATTGGCTATGAATGTAATAAAATTAATAGTTTGTTTAAAATAAAGGTTGGTGGTTTAGAAAATCTCCCAAATTTATCGTTATCATTAGCACAACAGCCGTTCAGGGTCAGTCAATTGCCACATACAACAGACGCTGTCTTTAAACACAGCACAGTGATTTAAAGCTTGTTAAAATGTAGGCACTTAACATTTGTTGACGCGCTGGGGTATTGATGTGCATAAAATACGGATTAGTTGTTAACAGCGCTTGGGATTCAATCTCTAAATAGACTGAATATTTTTTGGAGTTTTATCTCTCTTTGGGAGTCTTACACTTTTATATTTGAAGGTCGTTATGTTAGAACGGCAATTAAACACACAAACTTACACACATGTACAGATGACAGAACGGCACTCAACATGAGCCCTTTGGCACTTGGTATACTTTAATACTGGTATTAAGACACTGGTGTAACCACCACTCGCATCACAACATAAACGGGCTGATGTGCACATCTCCTTCATGAATGGTAAATGTGTAATAAAGGTCGTGGAAGCGACTTCTGGAATCCGGTCTTTAGTTGTCTTTCTTTACAACACTCCTTCACGCTGCTGACAGACAGCGTGAGAGGGATATAGAGAGAGAGAGACACGCGCGGTCACGTGGCAGCCTGGACCCCCGCTCCCGCGTGGCCTCTCCCTCCGTTCGTTCCAGTTTTGACCACGAGTTGTTCGTCTCCACCCCTATTTAATACCCGGGTCACGTGGTACCTTTCCACCAATCCTGGTTAGCCTCTATGGAATCTTCTAGACTCCATCGTAAGCTCCCGGGACCACGCCCCTGACTTGTCTCCCCATTGGCTGTGGCTAAAGCCAGCAGAACCAATCCTCTACTTACAGATGTCACCTTCCCATTACGTCAGGGCCACGCCCCTAGGCTTCCCCCCATTGGCTATGGACCAGGACCGATAGAGCCAATCATCGTGACGAGTTGTGATCCGTCAGCGACCCGGATATATTCTCACATTACAAATGTAAAGAAACAAGTCACAGTACTGTAGCGCGACTGTGGCCATGCAGCCCAAACTACAGACCATGTAGTAAACCAAAGTCTAGATTTGAAGTTTTCGTGACTGCAAGGGTCCATACTCTTTGGTTTTTTCGGTAAAGTCACGTTGGTAAAAAAGAAGAAAATACTGAATAAATTAAATCACGACGTTTCAGAGGCAACACAACCGAAGAGTATAAACCAATGTCGTTTACACTCTCTCAATGGAGGAGCATCAGAAGTACACGAACTACCCCCCCCCCCCCATGCCCTCTCATGGAAAGTAGATGTTGGGATTGGCATTTCGCTCCCGGACATATTGTCATAGGCAAGAACAGGAGAGTCTTGAGAAGCCACTGAATGTTTTATCATAGATCAAAGCAAATAAGGGATTGAAAAAACAAGCCGCTTAATATTTAAAGTTTGGAGTCTTCTAAAACAACCTTATGGATAATGCATTTAATTCTGCACTAAAGAGCTTAAAGCAATATATTCCATGATGGGAAAAATTGGAATTATGATTTGTGCATTTGGACGTGCAGTCTTTAAATACATAATGCATTTCTTTAAGGCACATTAAGCAATGTTTGGGGTGTAGATATTGCTTAACTCAGCATGCATGTGCATGATGTTTGCTATAATAAATCGGCAAACAATTAAAAGATCAAGTAGGCAGTAAAAAAAATGCGAACATAAATTTCAATTAAAGTTTATCCTCACAATTTTGCATACACACCATAGCAGTGCGATGCATGCAGTTTTATGCACTGGGACGTAAATTTATGTTATTAATTACGTGCAGTGGTTACGCGGAAATATTACGCATTATTTTGAATATTACATGAAGCATTGCTCATATTGTATTTAATATATAACATAGAATTATGAAGGCATAGGAGAAATAACCATTCTGAAGCGGTTTGCTGCATACATAAAATCCAATGAAAAACTGTATTAAAATAGCCACTGAAGAACCAATAAACAAAATGTGAAGTCATGAGGCAATGAATGCATGATTATTATTATGATTTCTGGCAGATCAACGTCGTTTCATTTATAAAAAATATATATATATATACATTTAACCTACAAGATTCTGTCCGGAGTGTTTAGATGTTGTGTTGATAAAGCTGTGTGTCATATCAGCACACATTTCTACATAGCTTAATCAAATGTTGAACAAAAAACATTAGACACTCAAAAAAGTGCATACTTAAAAAAATATGGATAGTCAAAAAGTTGAAATGAAAGGATGTTTTAAATAAAAACAAACATATAATTATTACTTGACTATTTTAAGTCAAAATTTAACCTCTATTTACTAATGTTAAATATAATCATTAGTTTTAAATATTTTAGATATTGCTATCAATTAAACAGACAGCCGTTTTTATTCAGTGTAGAAAATCGTGAATTTACTTCTGGAATTATATACGGGACCTACGTGATGCATGATCTAATCTGGAAGCAAATTTTCCACACATAATGAATGGCACATGAATCAAGCTACACCCAATTTGCGTGTGGGTTCAAAACTCAAGACATAAATTGGACAGAATGTATTACCATACAAAGGCTTATAACGCATTTAGATGTAAGAATACCGCAATAGACGAAGTATTTCGTCATAAATGTACCAGGTGCACCTTCCTAATTACCTTAATTATAGCTATTCTACCTTCTACCCTCAGAACAAGTGGCCTAATTACAGCTCCGATATGCTATAGACAAACAATTGCATTATGTGCCGTGTAATCCCAGGTTTTGTTTATAAGCACAGGTATACAAATAAGCCACTCTGATAAAAGAACAAGGAAAATGGTGGTATTTAATTATGATGTATGTGACCATCCTGTTGAAACAAATGAAAAAAATATATAAAATTGCTTGAACATTTTAATGGCAATCCTGAAATGTGGAATGATTATGCAACTCTCAATTCAGGATTATAATACATTGCCAATTAAAAACCTCATACCCCTTTCCACGCTGTCAATTGAAGTTGGAGTGCTTTCATATACATAGCATCGTGCGAGACAGCCCAGTGCTCAGATATATCCGTTCAGAACTTCGCATATCAATGATATAATGTATATTTATTTACACTTATTTTACAATAACACTATATATATTTTTCTTCTTGGTTCTTTCGGTAAAGTCACGTAGAAGGGAAATGATAAAATAATAAAAGCCCATCACAATATATATTCAGCCTCACACATCCAGTAACTCACAGTGGCGGTCAGTGATTGGGATTAAACTCTACAGTACAGTGGTGCAATAAATGAAATGTGGCCATCTTTCCAATGCCCTCATTCTTTTTAGCCGGCGCATGGGACCTGGTGCAGTTGCACCGCGTGCACACTTCGATAGCTACGCAACTAGATATGAAAATTGGTGATAACTGCTGTCATCTTTGAATAGCAGCATAGCCAATTCAAAAAAATGTGTATAAAGCAGTCTACATGTTATATCTTTACACATGCGGACTTGCGATGAATGCATGTATTTAGGTAAGAGTTCTTTTCTTTGCTAGTAAGATATATTATAATGATGCTTTTGGCTATTTACATCATCAGCCAAACTATTAAGCCCTTAATAATTTGGCAAATAATTAATCTTGATTATTTTATTTGTTCTTGACTTAAAGCTTTTGTGACTGCAGGAATTCATATTCTTTGGGTCTTTCAGTAAAGCCACGTCGATAGAAAAAATAATAAAAATATCACGACGTTTCGATTGCTTGTGTTGCGGTCGAAACATCGTGATATTTTTCTTGTTTTTTTCTATCTACGTGGCTTTACCGAAAGACCCAAAATATTTTATTTGTGTTTACATTTATTGAGGAACACAGCCCTGATTGAATACTCCGTAGCTTATTGAGAATTAAATGTTTGAATTCATATCCAGTGAGAAAACAGGATGCTTACTAAATGTTTCCTTTACATTTCCATCACCCCTTGTAATGCCACACTTCCCACTTTCACCTTCTGCATTCATCATTCTTTCACCCCCTCAGCTTGATCCTTGCTCCTTCAATTGGTCACAGTCCAGGCACTTACATTGCCCTGAACCCAGCTCAGATCACCTCAACTAGAAAAGGTGTTCTTCCACCCCCATCTGTGTAATTTTCTCTTGAAAAATAAGTGTCCATTCAAACAGAAAATGCTGAGGCCTCCGAACCGACCCCACCCACCTCCAGCCATTTATTCTGCATGGGATTTCTGAGGTCTGTGACCTGGTGCAGCCCACATTCCCTGAGCCATCAACCAAATTAACTTCCATTCCAGCGACTGCATGAAATGGGGCTTTAAAAATGTCTGCATTGGCTTTTAAATCATTGTCACTATTTAAGCAAAAGTGGAACATTGTGTGATTTAATTTGCGCAAATACATTTGAGGATATGCAAATGGTACTGTATTTTAACCTTGAGTGGTATACCAGTTTCTCAGAAAGCGTTATGACACATTTTCAATAATACATCGAGAGTAAATTATTTTATAATAAGTTATTTCTAAATTTAGGTGAATTTTGTTGTCAAAGAAATGCTTGCTATGAACACTAAGATAAAAGCAAAATAATAAAAATGACAAACACCACGGTAATATGGAGCAGAAGTGAAACAAAATATTGTACCCTATATAGACATATCTATGCATTTCTATTGTAGATGAGTGACACCATAACTGTGCCTGATATTTTGAAAAATATTGGTAAAGAAAAGTCACAGGGCTTAACATTGCATTTTAAAGGGTTAATGGAATTGTCAAGGGTTGTAAAATTGCCAGGGAAGAAAAGACTTGGGGGATTATAATGCTGATTTACAAGCAGCTTTCCACTCTCTGGGAAACAGGAGAAGCAGGGTTTTTTAAGAGGGGAAGTAATTTATGGCAGCCTTTTCAGTTTAACGCACATTACGGCCCTCTCAGGATGATGATAAATGCAAGGCGCACAGAGAGCGACAACTTAGGTCTATCTCTCACCAGACTTCATGGCCTAGATTTAGCAAGTAGGTCAACGGGGTAGGTGTTACTCACAGCATAAGTGACAGAGGTACATCTCAGATGTCTTCAAGGTCGGCAATAGCAGCTACAATGGCAATACATGACTAAGTTTAAATTCAAATAAATTCAGTAATGCAGCCATAAGTAGCACGAGACAGAGAGAAAAAAAAATGGCACACAGTATAATGTTGCATAGTAGTTAAATCCCGTGTAATAATGACTGCAATTCGTTATTGTTATAACATACATCAAAAACTAATTATTCTTGTGCATTTCACTATTTGACACTATTTCCACATAATACAAAGACACCAAAATAATACACATTGGCAGTTTGGGGACTCACAGCACATGTGTGCTGTGTTTATAGGTTCATAACATGTCACACAATTACATAAATAAGCTAACATATGACTCTTCTTGGTTCTTTCGGTAAAGTCACGTAGAAGGGAAGTAATAAAATAATAAAAATAAAACATAATAGAATGAAATAATTCTCACGACGTTTCGGCTACAACGCAAGCAGCCGTCCTCAGGTGAAGAATGAGACACTACCAAGCTAGGAGCTTATATAAAAACTGGGTTGGAGGTGGAAGAGCGCCTTAACATATGACTATTGCTGTATATTGGTGTTTGTCACATTGGCATGTTTCCCCGATCACAGAAAATGTCTGAGTAAAATGTAAATGTGGATAAAAAGGCTCGTTCTACAGATGTCAGTCCTTCTTCTTGATGTGATAGTACATGAATGGATATAAATAAATAAGATTATAGTCATAACCCTGGGTTCCAATTAGCACTCTTGAATCAGTTGTCAGTTCTGTGGCTCAAATCCAGAGTGGAGGATTGGATGCGAGGTGAGGAAGGTTGGATTGTAGGGACAATTTTGCAGGGGCTTGAGAAACATTCTGTCGTGTTTTGTGATGTCCTCCCCCAAGACATGGCTATTCTAGGTAATTGAAGAGTGAGTGATTTTTGTATGAAAAATACTGATAGTTTGAAAACAATAGTGAGCATGTGTTTTGTAAGAGAGAAAATGTTTTGTCTTTATTCTTTTAGCAGTCATCTTTATTCCCAGCATTCCAGTTTCTACAGTACATAAAACATAATTACAGTGAAGTCAGTAAATATACACACAATCACCTCTACTCCACAAAATGCATGCACAAAGGGTTACTTTGAATAAAGACGAGATAATGTTGAGAGTCGCCCCCCCCCCTCCCCCATGACTCTGGCAATAATGCACTGCACCCGACTGAAGCGACATTCCCTAAGTCCTTCCACCTCTGTCCCGTGGACCACTTTTTCACCCACCTTTGTCTCTCTGCGATGAAAAAGGGCAATTTCCCAAAACGTTTCGTGCAGTACGATACAATTAAATAAAAACAAAAATCCATAAAGCCTATTGCCAAATGTATCGAGTTGTTTTTTGTTTGTTAGTTATGCTTGTACACCACTGCCAATTTCATTCGTTTCTCGTATTAGATTGTCATATGCTGTCGCTACCTTGTGCCCACGCGCTCCGTCTTGGCTGACTGTGGACCTGCTTGTCAGTTCTATTTGTTACTGACACATTGTTGAAAATAGAAATGCAAGGAGCACGTAAACATGTAGGTATATTTACCTTCAAGAAAAACACGCTGCGGCAAGAAGAACGGTTCATATACAAAAGAATAAGGAAAGGAAGACCACAGGAGATTAAAAAACTCCTTTAACAAATTAGGACAGCAATCAGTCATTATGTCAATAAAATAACAGATAAAACATTCGATCTGAGTGCTTTATTTTCATGTGTGCTAACACATGCATAATTAAAAGAAACTGGTCAGTAAGGCTTGCCAAGAGTTGACTACGAACACACATTATAGTTTAATTCTGTAATCTAATATACAACATTTATAATCTTAGCATTGTCAACAATGACTGCATGAAAACTCCATACAAATTTGCGTGAACTTTATTCAGTCAAGTCTAGTTACGATAGTGTATTGCTCAAACAGGCACAGAGCTGACCATTTTCTTGAATGTGCAACTCATGACAGCGCAGATGTAATGTTGTGTAAGACACATTACGACATTCAACTGATAACCAGGACTCTTCCAGGATGTGATTCGTGGTTCTCCCATCTTTAGAGACCTCTGAAATAATAAAACAAAACGGGCTGCTTTGGTCTAGATGCCAATAAAATAATTTCTTTCATAAATAAAACAAAAAAGCAACATTCTCCAAACCTCATTCTTTTGAAGCCAGGATCCTCCCCCTGCCACAGCTATCCCCTCCATGCCCCACCTCAGCTCCCTCCCACTGGTCCCACGCTTGCCCTTACTTCCAGGCTAATTTCCTGAAAATGTCTAATTTGGGATAGTTTCAGCCTCCGCTGACGTGGAAGGGATTTCTGATACATGTAGAGCCAGCACGTGAATGCATTATCAGAGAAGTTGTTAAGATGTTCATTCCACCAGCAGAAGAGAGACACAGGCCAGATACTGGCACTAGATGTACTGAGATAGTTTTATCATTGTTAACTGTCTGGTTTCACATGCAATTTCCAATTTCATTCTCGATATAAAATATACTCATTTCTGAGCCAAGTTATGTTGCAGTTATGAGTACAAACACCCTGTATATTTAATACACCCGCATTGGTTTAAGCACACTGCTGATAAGACACTGAATTCTAGATTTGAAGCTTTCGTGACTGCAAGGATTCATACTCTTTGGTTTTTTCGGTAAAGTCACGTAGGTAAAAAATAAAATTAATGAAAACAACTAAATTAAATCACGACGTTTCGGGTGCTACACAAGCGTCCTTCTTCAGGTGGGGACAACGTAGCCACTGAATCCCAAAACCAGCCCAAAGTTTGCTTGAATTAAAAACCCAATGCATCTCAAAAATATTACGTGACCGATGGGATGTTTAAACAAATGTGTGGAGAGGTATATATGGGAAGGTAGCATGTTATCTGCGTATATCATTAATAAGTAGTTTGAGACCTGCCATGTTATTTACTTGGTAATGCGTAAATTATATTGTGTTTTATACATCTACTGTATGTTATATATTTATCTGTATGTCAGTCAGAAATTTATGTAAATTACATGCATGTAGAACTGTAGTTAATGAAATATTGCATTATGCATGCATTTTGAATAGCCTCTATATAATCATGAAAATGGGTAAGAGTAGTGGCGCAGTGGTGAGTACACTACATTATGAACCTGGTGAACTGCATTTGATTCCCAGCCACAGCTAAGATCAGCGGCAAGTAATATCTGAACCAGTCCTGGGCTTCTCACTTCACAAACCCTCACTGACCAGTGTATATTAAAACATTCAGTTAATAATAGCACTTGAATGTACTTTCATTTTACATGTGACTACTGTGGTATATATTTACAATATATGCAGAACATTGTAAGGATGCGTAAAGTCTGCTGTTGGATGGATGGCATCCAGACTATGCATTATTGTACTGTATTATACAACCGACAATATTCAAGTACTGCACCATGTCCAAAGTTGTTTGTCACTTTGTTTCCTCAATTGTCTTTTTCATCAGCAGTCGAAAATCTCTCAAATGTTTATAATTTGATGCGGTGTCACCAATGCATGAATATAGTTCACGCCATGCATCCGTAATATTTTCTTTGGTATTTGCATAAAACCAACTGTTATCACAAATCGGGTCTTCTGAACAAATAAAACATTGACACGGAATTGAGATGTGTGAGAGATGGCAGTGCCGTGATGTGCATGGAGAATTTAAATTTTCTCATCAAATCGCAGCTCCTGGAAGATAACAAGATAACACGTGTATGATGTGCACTCGTTTAAGAAACAAAATAAAATGATCGTGTCTACTTGACACGTAGCTAGCACTACACGTCCAACCAAATCCTCTAAAAACCAAGGTCTAGTTGAGAAATAAAATAATAGCATGCTTAATAATTTTACTTAATTCTCATTGAGAAATGCACTCTGCTGCAGTCGTGTTGTTAATTTTGATAGCCATGCAATGCATATTCATGTTTTTGCAATACATGAAAAAGGTCCTTCAAAGAGAATCGCAATGGTTAACTTTTGAAGCAGACGGTGCAATTTAATGTATCTGCAAGCATTTGAGATACAAGAAAGTAGATGTCATAAACCGTCAAAGTGAAGTATCTTTATCTATAAATGAACAGAACTTATGAAACATTTATTTTCTTGTACTATATTGTAAATGCTAAGGCCTCAATACGTGGACTGTGTATTACCCATGCTCAATGTTAGTTGCTTTGCTCACATTTTCTCATTTAAAAGTGCAGAATGTGTGTGTACGATGCATTTATCAAAAATGTGTGCACAGTTCAGTGTGAAAAACTACTTTTACAAATTTTCCATGCAAGCGCCAAACATATGTTGTAAGCAATTACAGCCCGTATTTTAGTACGTGTTTCAATGAACTAGTCATTGAAATGTATTAGTGCTAGTGTTGCCATTGCAGACCAAACCCGAATGTGTCTCATTCAGCCTAGGACTATAAAAACTGCAATTAAGTTCAACACAATACAACTTCCAGATCTCGTTACAAATAAAATGATGCCACCCGAACACAGATGCCAATTCCCGGACTGCCCGGCTCAAACCCAGGAACCCTAGGGCCTGGTGCTGCCTTCCAGTGACAGCCAGGGCAGCACCAACTAGAGTTGTCACCTGTCCGATTTGTCCCTGCTAGTCAGTAACAGGCCACGCGGGGCACCTGAGACTGCCCTGGAACTCGTTGGGCCCCAGTTTCTTCGTCCCCCCAATACTTGGCCACGTTGTGGCCTGGGCTATGCCGCTCTGTCGTGCTTCCCTGTCACCATCCCCCCTTGCTTGTTCACCTACTTAATTCATAATGTTGTGTCTCACGTATGTCACTTATTGACATTATCTTGAGACGTGGTTGCATCTTCATTATATATTGTACAAGTTTTTGAAGAAATATATTGAGCACACTTGATATAATAGAATCCTACTCTTTGAGTATTTGTGATTAAATTAAAATAGCTGTGGGGTTTGAGTGTGAATGTTTGCAAAATATCAAAAGGGTCTGTGTGCAATATATGTTGATGAATATCCTAGCTGAGTTGTGGATGCATTTTAAAATAGCAGCCAATGCTCTAGGTGATTCACAAAAGCCATGTATTGATGTCAAAACTGCATATATGATTTCGCTCGTATCAATAAAATTAATCATAATCAGGATTCAAATTAGTCTTAAATTCATAAATAAAATGTATGACTTTAATACATGAAACGTATGTTTCAGTAACAGTATCGTGACCTAAATCCCTATGTAAAAATTACTCAGAACCAAAACAAGGTAGATATGTACAGTGGGGTATGTTCCTTACTGGCAGGTCTCCTTTGAAAAATGGATTTTGTATCTCATTGGGCTATCATGTAGTAATATAAAAAAATGAATGTATTGATCATCAAGAGGCTTGAGACTGACACTTGATAAAGATAACTGTGGTCTCAAAAACAAATGCATTACTGACAGACCACTCTCTCATATATACTATATGATTTATTTATTGATTTAATTATTTACCGTCTCAAATTCCCAAAGTCTCACTGCATTCACTTTTCATGTGCTTTCAATTAATGTGCAAACTCCAGCACAATAATTCTCAAAAGTTCAGTGCAATGCTCATTTAAAAAGCACAACTTTAAGTATCACAGTGAATATATTATTTAAGGGATTGTAGTTTACTCATGTGGTTGTATGGTAATAGTTAGGAATGGTATACATTTGCAAACAACTTGCCAATGTTTTCTTTTTGGTTTGATGAAAGACAATAAGCTCTGTGAATCTGTACTCGTAAAATACCAACTGAGTTGCAGTGTAATGAGCCTTCGACTCGCATGCAAGCTCATTACTCCTTCACCAAATATAATTTCACGTCCTACTTTATTCCCGGCTGGTGATGTGCCCTAGTGGTCGTTCATTCACCAAGGCTCGCTCACGGTTGGATTCCAGTGGCTACTCTGGTGATTACTGCTGAGTGCCTTAACCGGACAAAACTATTCGCCGTCTGCTTCAGTGGAGCTTACATATCTTAGTGACGTCATCTTCCATTTATATGCTGGCATCAGGGTCCAAATTTGCCCAATGTGAAAAATTACCCGCAAATTATTCAATTGGAATATACGTAGGCAATGATGGTCCCTTACTGTGAAAACCTGCCGTAACTATCCTGAAATTGAGTCACAAGACTGTGAGGCTTTCCTGGGTAAATAAGTGTAGTAGTAATAATCACCTTGCTTATTTTCGAATTTCATATAATACATCTCATCAACCAGTATTTTGGAATGTTTATTAAATATATACAGTGATGTGCAATAAACATTCAAAATATGATTGATTCCTGAATGCAACATCATTTAATCAGTTACATTCATCAGTGCCTTTATTGTAATTTGGACCAATTAGATTTAGAAGTGTACATTTTTTAAATCAATTATATATATATCTCTACCCTCTGACTGAATAAGTGGCAGTGTGGTTAGGAGCAATTTGACATTTCTCAGTTCAATTGCAGTTGGAGTTGACCTAGAACATCCTCCCCAATGGTCAATAATACAAGGAGCACTTTCTGAGATGCCAGCAAAAACAAAAAGTGTATTTTTTGCACAAGTCAGAGATTCCAAAGCTTTAAAGCTTGTTTGATCAGATAACACTCTGACGTTTAATATCTCCAGAAAAGATCAATTTGGTGTTTTTCTATCCTTTATTTATATTCTGGTGTGAGTGTTTGTGAAAAACAATATCCTCTGCAAAGGAGACCCATCTTTATTAAATGTTTGTCTTTAACCCATTTTGTAGCTGCAATACACGCCTCCAGCTCTTTCACTATATGGTCCATTGTTACATCATGTCACTTCCATGTGCAGGATATTAAATATATCACCCACAACATCACAATAATGTATACTACAACAAACACACAGTCAACATTGAATGTGTCCTTGAATGTCAATACTGCAGGCCAAAATGTAGAAAGTAAAATAATCAATATATAATTATACTTGTTATTAGTTATATATTGTACCGTGTTTGGCCCCCAAAGAGGACTATAAAACATTTTATTATTAAAAAAAACTCGCCCCCCCCCCACCACCCCCCGACATTTGGGTCACTCACGTAAAGAATGTCACTCGTAAAATTCAAAAATACTGCACAGATCAGACAGGAATGGAGAAAGGAGGAGGAAGATTGAGAGAAAGTGTGCAGAAAACGTCGCGTGTTAGAAATGTGCTGCCCCCCCCCCCCCCGATGAAAAACCTGCCTGGGGCAGCAGCCAGAGACAGTTTTGCGAAAGTGCAGGGCCCAAACCGTGCGCGGCTTCGTAGATCAGATTGTAAATGTATACACACAGCCCTTGTGTCAAGCCGCTGCTCTACGAGGGACACTCCATGCCTTGTGGATCATGCGGTCATTTAACAATGCTTTATCACGTTGGTTCAGTGTGGGTTTGTGAAGGCATGGAGTGTAAATGTGGCACCGTATAAAGTACAGTCGAGTACAACAGTAGCTTTTGCTGCACTTTCCGTCTGCTACCCACCACGTAGCACCGCCCTCACAGCCATATATGACGACCTAGGGTCTATGGTTGTCCCAGATTCAAGTACTATCCAGACCCATCCTTCTTTGGAATAAGTATATGCTTTTGGCATACCATGTGCCAGTCAGAGTGGTAAGTCCAGGTAGAGGATGTTACCATAGTTCAGCCTACTCGACACACATCCAGGTTGGAAGAGATTTCAGCATCAAGGATATGGACTTTGACGGACATCTTACAGCCTATTGTGCCTTAGTTCTTCACCAGTCTCAACCAGCTCCACATAGTTTTCGACCTTGTGATTGCCCAGGAAGCCATGAACCACTGCGACAAAGCTGTTCAAAGCCGCTTTCTCCTTACTAGTGAGCTTCTTGGGGAATTTATTGCACTTCAGGATCTTCTTTATCTGTGGTCCGACGAAGACACCGGCTTTGAACTTTGCCTCAGACAGCTTAGGGAAGAAGTCTTGAAGGTACTTGAAGGCTGCCGACTCCTTATCTACAGCTCTGACAAATTGTTTAATGAGGCCCAATTTGATGTGCAGTGGTGGCATCAGCACCTTCTGGGGGTCCACCAGTGGCTCCCACTTGACGTTGTTCCTCCCCACAGAGAACTCTGTCCGCTGTGGCCAGTCCCGCCTGTGGTAGTGCACCTTGGTGTCCCTGCTGTTCCAAAGGCAAAGATAGCAGGGAAACTTGGTAAAACCGCCTTGGAGACCCATCAGGAATGCCACCATTTAAAAGTCTCTGATGACTTCCCAGCCGTACTCATCATATTTCAAGGCGTCCAGCAAGGTCTTGATGCTGTGTTAGGCCAGAGGACGCCAAAAGGCGTACAGCCCAAAGACAATGCACTATCAGAGTAATGAGAGCTCAGGGTGAGCATCTACATAATGGGACCTCCTTTGCCAGGACCAAAATATGATAATAGGGTTTTCCCCTTTTTTCTGGCAAAGGAGGTCCCATGATGAAGGAATGATTGTCATACCATCCTCCCTTAATTCCATAGAGCCCAATGCATTTCCGACCAGGAACACATTGCCAGTGAACTCAAACACGTACGCCAAGCTCTTAAGGCTAATGGTTACTCCGACTACACAATCCGCAAGGCCATCACTCCAACCATCAAGAACGATCCTGTTGAGGAGCCTTTCAAGACCATCACCTTACCCTACATTGCTGGGGTCACAAAAAAGATCTCCAAAATCCTGATTAGACACAAGATCCAGGTCCGATTCAACACAGTACATAAAATCCGTGATCTGGTTCCGTCTGTAAAAGATGTGGTTCCAGACATACAGTACCCTGGCGTCTACAAACTAAGTTGCCTCTGTGGTAGCAGTTACATTGGAGAAACCAAACGACATGTCTCGGACCGCATCCGTGAACATAAAGCAGACTTGAAACACGGTAGGACAAACACCTCAGCCGTGGCAGATCACTGTTACAATTCAGTGGGCTCACATGACATTGACTTCTCCAAGACATAGGTTCTCTGCAAGCCATCTGGCTACCATGAGAGATTCGTTCATGAGGCAATCCACATATACAAACACAGAGACAATTTCAACCGAGAAGATGGATTTTGGCTTAGCAATCATTGGAAGGACGTAATAAACCATTTCGGATCTTAACTGATTGTGTTCACGTTTACGGTGACTTTCAGACCGCGTTCCACTCACTGGCATTGTATTCTCCACAGGGAATGATTCTTTGCTCCGCTGCAAGTTTCCCCCCACTACTCACCCATTGACACGACGGTCAATGGTACAGTGTATAATAACAAATAGTATAACATTTATATGCTTAATACAATGTTCAAAGTAATATATAGTATCGTAATTGTATAGTAAATATATAGCAGTGTGATATACATTAGGGTGGGTAGAATAATACATAGTGTTATATTACAATGTGGTTTATAGCAATACAGTAAATAATTTAATGTTGGGTTTGTCTATGGCAGTATATAGTACGGTGTAGACTCGTGTGATGTAAGAGAATAAAGTTTATATGGAAGCATATTATATAATTTTTACGACGTAGAATTGTAATGTATTACTTACTGTTAGTAACTCAGCTTATTGTATAGTATAGTTAGTATACTGATGATACTATGTAGTTTATACTTTAGTTGTTTACGTGTTGGTTTTAGTTACTGCAGCTACTTTCTATTAACACTCCTTCCCTTTATTAATGCTACCCCTATCCCCTTCCTTTGATGCTGCTAATCCTGCATAATGCACGGGCATATGTAGTACTAATCACATTCCTGAATTTCCCATAAATATGCTAAATTCCTCTTGATATGCAAATTATTTTGTCGAAGCGCCCTTTCCCCCCCTTCCAACCCAGCTTATATATATGCTCCAAGCTCGTGTGCTGTTTCATTCAGACGCTGTCTCCCCGACAGACCTGGTTTTCACCTGATGACGGCTGCTTGCGTTGTGGCCGAAACGTCGTGAGAATTATTTTATTATGTTTTATTTTTATTATGTTATTACTTCCCTTCTACGTGACTTTACCGAAAGAACCAAGAAGAAGAGCATGGCAGGTTAAGCATCTGTTCTGACAAACGGCGGACATTTTAATCACATAATGTGGTATGAAGTAACTTACCGCAAGAAAACTCACCGCAAGAAATAAAAATGTATAGTAATCATAATAGTATTTTATCGTAAATCAAGAAGTTTGTTTTTCATTATTCCACCTCTTTTTGGAGAAATGCAAAATGGCAGAACAAAAATAAAAAAAACTCCAACTATTGTGCAGCCGATTGTGCATAAAAACCACATCCTTTGTGCCACATCTATAGCCACCAGTGGGTGGGGTTATGATGGAGCCAATGAATGTGGAGAGATTATACATAATTGGGGAAACTTTCTGGCATCTTGAAGGGTTGCTTATTATAATTTGAGGGCTTTGCTGGGAGCGTACCATTCACATTTACTTGCATCTTGCGGGCACCTCGGTTTCTCAAATTATTTTTAAAGCATGTATTGGATATGTGGTACTCTAAACTTCCCAGAAAGTGGAATAATTGTGGCTAATGTGCACATGAATATATTAATGTTGAATGACTATAAAAATATGATAATGATGGTAACTGATGATGTTTACAAAGTTCATGATGATGACAATGTTGTTGAAGCCAATGTCAATGTTGATAAGGCCAATGATGTTGTCATGACCACAGTTGATGCTGCTGATATTGCTTATTCTACTACTACTGATGCTGATTATTAAAATTACAAAGATGCAGATAATGCAGAAGTAGTCTTCCCTGAAAAGCCACACTGAGTGATGTGCACATCACAGGAAACTGGAGAACCCAGAGAAACACCCATGCTTAGAGGGGATCACACTCAAATGACCACACAGATTAAAGAATGTGTTGATCTTTTCCTACTACTGCCCATTTCAGAGTCCAGTGGATTTAGAAGTCTCACAGACGTCCGTGTGATCCATCAACTCGTGTCTCAAAGGTGATGGATTGCAGGGGTTCTGTGCACAAAGCACAATTTAAGACGGAGTTGACCCAGGAGAGGCTCAAGATAAGTTATATAACCACGAAACAATGATTACCATGCCCATGATCTGTGGCAGCATGGCCAGTAATCACACTAAAATATGGGAGTTTGTAACTCCGATTAGCATGGTTGGCTTCAACATGCATACATGCAGTGCCAAAACCACAGTGCCCCCCACATTAGACAAAGATAAATAACCCCGCATAGCCTTAACAGACTGTTGGGGCAAGTGCTGTTCGCGAGTACCTATGAAGGCTGCAACGGCACACGAGGGGGTGGGTGGCCAGGACCATGCCCAAACGCCTTTGTCTCCCAAGTGGCGATGTTTACACCTCACACCAGGCACTCATTTGAGGCTGAGTTGACCTATGGGAGGCCCAGGACCAGTTCAGATTCGTCACTGCTGTTGGCCGTGGGTGTAAATCGAACTCGGGTTGGTAGTGCAGCGCGCTAACCACTAAACTACCACTCCCCACATTATACACACCTACCAAATAAATGCAAAAATCGTCCATATAGTTTTAAACAAACTGTTAAGGCAAGTGATGTTAGTGAGCACATATTAAAGCCATCACGAGCACACGATGGGGTGATGAAGCTGATACCACGTCTAGCTACTTGTCACATTGTGTTGCGCAATGCACTATGAGCCTGGTGACTTAGGGTTGCCATGGAAGACATCATTGGCAACGTGTGCGAGTCTCCTCTATGGTGACTCAGCCTCACATTGATGCATGGTGTGGTGTATGCTTTCGAGGTAATGGTCGCTGGATCGCCATAGGATAGGGTTAGTGCGATGAGTTGGTGGGTGGGGTTATGGGATCATCGGTCAGAAACTATGAAGATCATCATTATTGCATAGCGCTAAACTAAGCTGACTTGGCGCTCCACCGTACATTGAATACACCATGGTTGAGGGCAGAACAAGCCTCACACGTACATTAGCATGCAGTTCGTGAGCGGTAGTGCAACGGTTAGCAACGATGCACTACTAACCCGGTGTCCAGAATTCGATTCCCATCCAAGTGACGAATCTGAACTGGTCCTGGGCCTCCCCTAGGTCAAATCAGCCTCGAATGAGTACTTGGTGCAGTGTGTTAACATTGCCCCTGGGGAGACAAAGGCTGCCGGGCGTGGTGCTGGCCACTCACCCCCTCGTGCTCCATGCCGGCCTTCATAGGTGCTCCTTAAAAGCCCTTGCCCCAACGGTCTATTAAGGCTATACGGGAGATATTTGCCTTTGTGTGCGTGACCCAGAAGCTATGGGTTAAGCTATGCATTGACTGAGATGACCGGGTCTGTCCTGTGACCTTCTGCCAGCAGCGAGCCTTCGCCACTTCACGTGTCCTCAAAGTGCACCTAGCCCGGCACGAGCGCCGCGGTTCACGTCACCGACAACTCGCGGCGTCCGTCGGCAGGGAGAGTGCACCAATCAGCGACCCCCGATTCCCATCGACACTCCTCACCTGGCAAACGAATGGCTGTGACATTTTTCATCCGAATGGGGCTCCACCAATTCTGCCTCGTGAACCGGACGAAATTCTGCATTGTGAATTAATTGGAGTTGCTTTTGCAAATTCTTTTTTTTTAAGTATACGACCAAAGAAAGGAGTATGCATCTGAGGGCTAGCATACTGTGGAGATTGAGCACACGGATCAATTTGTGTGCAGGCGATGAGAGAATTATTACATCACAATTGTGAGATGGCAATGGCTCATTAAAAAAGGCCTTCATCCAGCAGTGGATTGATCACAGCTGGTGATAATGAAAGCAAACTCTACATGCAACATCTTCCAAGACTTTAAAGGATATATTTTTATCAGCTTTGCATGCCGACACATTTACCTGATAGATAATGCAGCCCATAATGCTGAAGATATGGCATTTGGCTTTGTTACGTCAGGGACATCTGCCTTGTCATTCTTTATACGATGCATTGGATTACAGACCTATGTGTGAATTCAGAAATCAGGCACATTCTTCACGGGGTCACAAACAACCAGACAATGACTCAAACCTGCAAACTGATAGACATAACTCTCTGCTGGGGTTGATGCTGCAGCTGACCTCAATCATGCATATAAGTAGCTTTTGTCCACTGCACCCTAAATGTTCTTGTAGATCGTAGAGCTTTTTATAGTACACTATCATCTAGGGGGATGCCCAATTAGCCAAGTCGGGCTTAATTAATCCTTATCGTGCGGCTGAATGATACAAAAGAGGGAACAGCGTTTGATGCTTCAATGCTGCCCAACAGTGGAATATTTGGTCACACTCCCTTATAGTTCAAAGAACAGAGGTTTACATTTGCATGTTGAAGATATGGCATTGGGCTTCAATGACTAACAGATGAAGTCAGGAGAGAGTACAATACTTGATATAGTACTTCAGATGCTGGTAGGTGTAATCAGGATGCTCGTAACAGAGCTCACAGACTACAGCTTTGTATTCAATGCTATAACCAGTGCTGGGGACTGGGGTGTGTACATTATCCCGGCTGTATTAAATGAGAATCAACATCATCCACATGAAGATACATTCACCTCCCAGAAAATTATAATGCCAACCTCAAGTGTATGTGTATGTATTCCCATTTATCATTTTTTTCTCAAGAACAAATTGTAGCTGGGATTCTGCATCTCATTGCTTTGCCTTGGCAAGCCCTTGCAAGACGGAGCAAATACGAACTCGATGTAAGTAAAGTACATAAGGAATATCCACAAGCCCATGAGATGGTAACGTTGCGGAGAATGTCCTTAGAACAGTGGTTGGTAGAGAAGTCAAATTTTAGCAGATGCTCTCAGGGATTAGGCTTCTTCATGTTTGCAAATGGATGACCGTTGCTCTAGCCGTGCAAGTGTTTACATTGAAAATTGTGTTTTATTTCACTGTGGACTGCACCAGTTCACTGCAGGGCTTCTTCAAGTGAACATCACATTGGTAAATCTCAATGGGCCAACCTCCAATACACAATATGACACCTCCATACTAACATAAATTGAAAGTCTGTAAAATATACATATACAGCTGAATTTAAACTACTGGGCATAATATCAGCATAATAGATTCAAACTGTATCGAGTATAATGTGACCAACAGCTCGTCATAAAATGTATAAAAGGTAAAATAAACTATTCTAATAAAATACACATTTTGCCAGATAAGGCCCACTGAGTTGTATATCTCTTTTACAGAAGCGACCTGGCCAAAAATGAGAGCTCAACGAAGTGGCTTTTGTGGAAATTTAAGGCAGCCAAATACTATAAATGCACATTGATTCGAAATATGGAGGGAAAACCCAGAGGACCCTGAGAACAATCCACGCAACCACAGGGAGAACATGCAAACTCCAAATATACAAACGTCAGGTTCGGGATGGAAACTGCAACCTCCTGTATACCAGGCGAGATAGTTAACATCTTGCCACTGTGGTGCCCTTAAAATCATGTATTAGCCATACATTTCAGAGTTTCTTGGCCAGAAGTTAAGAAGACAATGTTGTGGGTTGGTCTTGTAAATTTATGATATGTAGTCAATTGCTTTGTTTTGTATTCTTTATCTGGTAATCATCAAGTAGTATTTCCACCCCCCTTTAATTGCACCCATGTATCAACAAAAGGCATTACACCCTGAATGTATAACGATGCTATAGTGCAGAAATAACTTATTTGCTGCAGACATTACATGGCCAGATAATTATACTGTATTTTAACAGTCCCTTGCATTTAAATTTAAATGACTTGGACTCAATACAAGCCAACCATATACTGTAAGTGATTTTGTATTAAAAATATTGTTTTCCTAGTTTCATGTATTGATGGCACATTGGCTCCCCTTTTGAAAGTCCTTAAAATTAATTAAGGTATGAAGTGAATGTCTGACAAATTAGGCTGTATATTAATCAACTGACTGCCTTTTATTCCAGTAAAAAAAATAGGAAAGATGTTCTATCAAATGATTTTTTTCTCTCATGTAAAGGCGTTCGGAATGACACAATTAAGAATAGCATAAGTATATTCAAGGTTTACTTCACGTGTCGGTGCTCGGTGGATTATTGCATCGTAAGCGATGGCAGCGACTTGGGGAGGCCTTAATCCAGCAGTATATCAGTCATGGCAGATGATGTTGATAATCATGATTTGGGGTTAACCTATGTAGTATGTTCACTTCGTGTACAATTGACAATGAATTACTGTATTATCAAATTACAAGTTGTTAAATAAACACACATTTTACGAGAGTGCTCCCTTTTCACTGCACGAGAATACAAAACATGTCTGCGATACTGTGTTGCCAGTGGTGTACGAGCACAAAGAATAAGCATATTCATCGATAGCACAATCCTGAAATGTAATTATATATAAAAGGTGACGTTTTGGGAAATGTCTCTGCTTCGGAGAGAAATGAATTAATAAGGACCATTGCCTGAAACGTCACCTGTTATTGAAAACATTGTTGTTGAGTTTTTTTAAAGAGGTTTGCAACCTGAACTTCCGCTTATGTAACCCCAAAAACCAGCAAATATTCTTCGTCGGAGATAGTCCTGCATTCTTAAAAACCGTATGCATATCCTCAGCGTGGCAATCCATGTACAGCCATACAAGACTTGTACACGTCATGCTTATCACCACCACTGACAAGTGAGTACTGAAATGGTTACAGGTAATGTGAACCAACAGCACACCTGCTAAATTGATGCTGATATATCACAACAGCTAAGGTGAGATGGATATTTCATGCATTGTGAGTGGCACATACAGAAGTCAAGCACAGTACTGTTGAATGCATTTTGTCCAGTTGCATCCCAATCAGACCACTCGGTAAAATGAAAACTCAACACGTTCGTCAAAAATACTGTTTCAAAACGACAAATACATAGTGGGTGACGTGTCAGGTAACGTTTCTTCTTCAAAGAACAACAAAGAAGGGCCATTTCCAAAAAAACGTTGCCTTTTTGTTGAATTTGTTGTTTTTACTTGTGCACCTCTGCCACCACAGTATCGCCAATTTAATTGACTTAATTAAATTGGCGAGACGCGATTAGTATATGCAGGTGAATTTGCATATGTCAATTGTGATAAACAGTGAATTGTCAGTAATGATACATAAAATGTATCCACTGATACAATTAGTGCAATTGTATCCATTGCTATTATCTTCGTTTCAGATCTCTTTTCTTGATCTCAGTAGTTTAGTTGTGCAGCTGAGATAGATCTATTCTGGACCTTTCTCCGAGCAGAGTGCTTTGTGATGGGATTTTTTGTTTTCAATGCATTACTTTATAGCACACATTAACAGTGGTTTCACACTGGGCTCTGAACCGTCTGTGCTGATAATAGACCCTAAACATTTGATCCTTATGGCGGTACCCCGGGGTTCCAAATAATACAAAATGGCCGACGAAATTAAATATTTTATTTCTGGGACACTATTTTTTACAGGGGTGTACTTAACTCCGCGACTGGGATACCAATCAATCCAAAATCAGTGCTACTCCGCGATGTCGAAACGCCAAACATTAGCATACAAAAATCCGTTATCGAAAAATTATACTTTGAATAGTGCATCGTGTACAGCTCATCGAGATGAGTCGATGGCCGCATCGCCGACCATCAACAGACTAAAAAAGACTTCATGACGGACATTATGGGAGAGCCGGGGGCCTATGGTACCCTGGGGTACCGCCATAAGGTTAATTTCAGGACACTGTATGAAAGAATCCCTCTGAATAGAGGTGTGGTCTGGGTATTCTAAATTGGCAGTTACTGAAGGAAAATAGAACTCTTTCTCCTTTTTGTGGACAATCTGAAATTTTGTTTTAATGGCTCGACACTTTGATTTTGGAACAGCCCGGGCAACGTTGCTTCCTTTGCAACTGAACATCACAATGGTAACAATTTCTCGCACTGGATTTGTGTCCTTGATACATGGCCCAATGGGAAATTGACTGTAAACAGCTCTGCAGATGAAAGTAAAGTTTATCCCGCCATTTGCTTTGTCATACAATATTGATCCTTGGATGAAAAAAAGTGGTCAAAAAATGGGAGGAAAGGGAGTTCACAAAGGGGGATCTTTAACGCTATACCTAAATTAAAATGAATTGCAGGGTGTAAATAAATCACTAATTATTTGGCTGAAAAAATACTGGCATGCTGACATATCAATCCCAGGTTCACCTATTGAAATGCCTTTTTTTTCATCAAATGCAAAAACAGCAACCACTTTGCTCATCTATACATTTTCATTACAAGCGCTGGCAATTGTCGGTGCCCAAAGGCAGACAACATTGTGTATGCAGTGTTGTCCTACAACACATTATTGTACCTGCACTCTAGAGTTAACACTGCACTGCCATGGGATGTACACAATTTAAATGGCCACTCTAGGTAACTGGTGAATTGCTTAAATCAGATGGACTGTCAATCTGATTACAATTGCAGGGATGCACTTTTCAACCACCTTCATTGACCACACCTGACATGGGTAATTTCTAATTTAGCGACAGACCACAGTGGTGCAACTCTGGAACAATGGCATACGAATGTAAAAAAACGGTTGTTTTTTATGACCTTCAGTGCATTGGTAAAATGTATTTCTTCAGGTTAACAATGAATTGGCAAGACTTCTCACATGTCCCAAGCATCATAAGCAAACATACAATATAATACTATAATGTGCAACATATATAAATCACGTAAATGCTACTTCAGTGATATACATTTATGTATTATTATTGTCAAAGTGACTTCTTGCTCAAATGCACAATGGGGATGGGGCTAATTTATATTGAGTCACAGTCGGGCTGAGAGCAAGTTCCTTCATAGGAAAGCCACTTTTGGCTGCTCAAAAAGTGGTACTTATTTATACACCTGGAATAGATAGGTTTAATAAATTAATGCCCAGGATTAATGACACAAACTTCTGATCGTCTCTTATGTGCTCTAACCATAGCACCACAGCGGTGAGATGTTAACTACCTTGCCTGGTATACAGGAGGTCGTGGGTTCAATTCCTACCCTGACGTTTGCATATTTTTAATTTGCATGTTCTCCGCGTGATCCCGTGGATTTTTATCCGGGTCCTCCAGTTTTCCCTTCACATTTAGAAACATGCGTTTAGAGTATTTAGCTGCTATACATTTCCATATCACAAGACACTTTCTTGAGTTATCATTTGTGGCCAGGTTGCTTCTGAAAATGAGCTTTAGAGCTCACTGGGCCTTAACTGCTAAAAAAAAAATAGTTTTAAAAAGTTTAGCGCCACTCGACTGGATAGTACAGAAGTGTCCATGAGCATACCACTAAATGAAATGGCAATAAATGCTAAGTATACTAAAATAACAGTTTTAGCTGAGAAAACGTTTAGATGACTTTACATTTGCAGATTATATTCTTTGGGTCTTTCGGTAAAGTCACGTAGTTAGGTTCAAAGAAAATACCTCGGCCGTGGCTGATCATTGTTTTAATGCGGTGGGCTCACACGGAATTGATTTCTCTATGACGAAGGTACTTTGCAAGCCCACTGGCTATCAACAAAGATTCGTTCATGAAGCCATCCAGATATAGACACAGACACAATTTCAACCGAGAAGATGGGTACAAACTGAGCAATCATTGGAAGGACGTTATCAACCAGTTTAAGTTATAACTGGCTACGATGTTCCCATCCTCCCACCTTCCGATGTTAGTTGTGCTTTACGCCCATTTCAAACTTGCGCTTTCACTGGATTCACACTAATACAGCCTCTTCGCGTGCCGACCCCTCGGTTGCGGCTCTGTGATCTTCCATTAACATGCTAATCTCTCATTATCATGGTAATTTTCACCTGGCAGCCCTTTGATTGTGGAAAACCAACCACCGTCGGGTTGGCTGCCCACCACTTGCATTAACATTGGCTGCTGACATTTGGGCTATGCTCATTTCAAACACTTATAAATAGTTTGCCTTTGGAAGCTAACCCCCTTCTTCCTGAAGACGACCGCTTGTGTTGCGATCGAATCGTCATAGCTTTTGTTTTATTTTCTTTGAACCTATCTACGTGACTTTACCGAAAGACCCAAATATTATCTTACCAAATTAGTTAAGGCATAAAATAGAATATTATAAATCGTTATGGCTTTCGATTGATTTTTGGGAAGTCTCATAACAGATTTCCCAAGCAATGACAATTTCAAGTAAATTACAAAGTGAGAGATAAAACATTGAGGTTAAATTGTTTGCACTTTATCAACCTGCTGCCACCAATGATCAATATTTTAAAATACCCTACTTCTGTCCATGCCATCTCCCATGACCCCACAACTTCATTGCACGTGCATTACTTTCTCTGATCTGCATAACGTATGCTGTTGCACACTGCTGATGGAATGAAGCTCTGAATGAAGATTTCACAACCTTGGATCTGTACGAGCTGGATAGACATTATAGTTGGCTTCTGAAATGCAAAATAACTTATTTGGATCAACATTCATCAGCACAAGTGGGTCTGTTGATTGTTTTATTTATAGTCATCCTGGTATATTTAATATATAATTTTATAAATCCAATAGTTTTTCATGTTCCCTCCCATAAAAATGTTTAATTAATTTGCATTCAGTCCAAAATTAGTTACTCTAACAAGCTAAGGTCTCGTTCCCACAAATAGGTGTTAATTTGTCATTATAAAAGTCGATTTGCAACAATTCTGTTTCCAACATAATAACATGCACTTTTAAATAGGATCAAGAGGCCACAAATCCCTTGTCTGAACAACATAGCTTGTTTATCTAATTTACTACCATCAAAAAGATGTGTCTGTTGGCCAAGGTGCTGATAATGTGCTACACTATGATGTTGGGTACAAACTTAGGCTGCATACATTTCTGTACTTGGGCATGGCATTGATATTGAAACAATGTATATAGAACTTCTTTTGCACCGTACGTAGTCAATCGTGATAATCCGAGGGGAAGCATTATCTTACCTATAACATTCATTTTTTGTCTGTCTGTTCGTCTGTCTGTCTGCGCATCCGCGCTTGCGAGGGATTTGGCTCTCAAACGGTGGGGTTTACGTAAAAATAATTAGCCAGGTACCATGCCGTAAGCCCTGCGGTGGGCAAGCTCTATTTCCTTTTCCCGTCCGTCACCTTCAAATTAGTTTAATTAGCGTTTTTTTGCGATTTCTCTATATTTATAAATGTAGTGGCACCATTATTTATTTATTTCCCTTCACTGCTCGGGGTGGGACAACGCAGAAAGCTGCGCATGCGCACAACACTCATCACGGTTAACACTCATCAAGGTGTGCGGCCTTTTTTATTTGCCTGCACACTCTACAAGGTAAGTGCTTATAATGCATTAGTAATATAAGCATTTATAAATTTACACTTTGCACTGCTGACAGGGGGTGCCCCGAGCAATACACACACGATCGGCACACATTTTCATTCGCGTTAAGCATGCAACTAAAACACATAAAATGCTGAGGTTATTTCTTCACAGTGTCATGATCTCTTCTCCCCACCCCACCCCAATGCATCCTGTTACTACTATAGAGCCCCGAGATATTATTATCGCGCTTAGATAGTATTATTGTAGGGGCGAGCGGCCCAGCCCCCAGCCTGCCAAGGTGACATCTCGGCCGGCTGTGTTGTGCGTTAGTCAGTGTGTGCGTAGACAACTAAGATTTTACAATAAAATTGCACATTTCTTAATATTTATGTCTGTCTAAGTACATGTGTGCGTGCGAGTCGATGTGTGCGTGAGTTGATATGTGTGCGTGGCTCCATGTGACCGTCTTAGTCCATTTCTTTGTGTGTGTACGTGCATGTGTGTGTGAGTCGATGTGTCCGTGTGTGTCAGTCGATGTGTGTGTCTGAGTCGATGTGTGTCTGAGAGTCTATGTGTGTGTGCGTGAGTCGATGTGTGTGAGGGTCCATGTGTGTATGTGAGAGTCGATGTGTGTGTGTGGCTCCACGTGAGTGTGTAAATCCATTTCTTTGTGTGTGTAGGTGCATGTTTGTGTGTTAGTCCACGTGTGTGTGTAACTCCATGTGTGTGTATCTAAAGGCGATGTCTGTGTGTGTGAGTCCATGTGTGTGTGTGTGGAAGTTGATGTCTTTGTGTGTGTGGGTCAATGTCTGTAAGTGTGTGTAGGTCGATGTGTATGTCTGTCTTTTTCGCCCAGGTAACGCCGGGTACTTCCCGCTAGTATTACCATGAAGCTCTTTGTCAATCTAGAGCTGCTGGATATCTGTGAAAAAGAGCTTTATAGCTTCACCATGCTGATCAGTGAGGATTTTTGAAGAAGTAGGGCACCCAGGACCAGTTTAGATATCACTCACCACTAATGTTAGCCATGGTTTGGATCAAAAGAAGGTAGATGGGTTGTTAGCAGAGTGCGCTAAACACTGTGCTACGGCTCCACCGCAAAATAGACTAGAATTATGCAAATAACGCTGATCAATGCAATATTACTAGTTATGCATATGTATGATTTGTCAAAACTCCGATGCTGTGTAATATGTTTTTATGTTAAAAGTAGGCTATGATGTTGTCGAGCTCCTAACATGTAAACATATCCTATCCATAAGCATGATGAAAAGGACGATGGCCAATTTTATTACCATCGCTATGTCTACGAGCTGAAATAAAATTACAAAGTGCATTAATGCTTCACAGCATACCTGTACATATGTTGGGTATGACTAGCTCTTGTAACTTTACTTGCAAGACTCGTGTTCCTTCTAATTTTGAAGTCGTGTTCCTGTTCCGTATTTTTGAACTCGTGTTCCTGTATGTATTTTCCAGACATTTTTATTTTGTTTCATGTCCAGAAGTACTTGTGTAAACAACTAAATCCATTTATGAAATCCAAATGCGTTCCAAGTTAAAATATTGTTACCAGGTCTGCAGGTGGCACCGCAAGGACTGCCATTGCAGGTTTTACAGGATTCAGTGTAAATCTAAATGACAATTGATGATGAGACACCGACTCACTGCTGCTTCTATACCATCACTGGACTCCTGACAATCACTGACCTACTACTATTTCCATATTCACTGCTCTACAAAGCGAGAGAATGTCATTGTCTAAGCACTGCAATGAGGTCACCCAACCCGCTCTGCTCTAGCAGCCCATCAATCGTGTGGCTCTTCATGCAATGTAATACAATTTCAACTTATATAGCATCTAAATGCTGCAAAACTCAAGACGCGTAACAACACAATGCTTAAAACTAAAATACAGTCGTCGTAAAATCAACAGCATAATTAGGAAAATGAAACGAAGGGATGCCAGTGCAAGCAGTGAAGACTCAATTTAATGCGTGGGTAGATGTGCAAGTCTCCAGACCAGACTGAAACCCAGTCAACATTGCGAAGGTCACGAGACAAGGATTTCCAGCTCGCAAGAGCCACAACAGGAAAAAAGAGCGACCTCCCATGGAGTTGGTGTTAACCATGTGTGCTGAACTCCTCTTCATGCCCATTCCTTCTTTGCACACACTTGAAAACGAGCAATTAATTACCTGAAACCCGCAATACAGAGCTACTTTTTGAATAGTACAAACCTGAAAAAATTGTCTTGGCTTTCCACATTGTAACCATCGTAATTATCATTGTGTGTTGTTTTTAAGTCAAAAGGCTGACACGGATGATGAAATAAGAGTTGCACTTGAATGACAACCACGTTTTAGGTAACACTTGGGCTTAGGCGGGGCCACGCCGTTACAAGGAATGATGGTCGGTGGCAGCCAAGGGAGGGAGCGTGCCCTTGAGGACGTTTACCATGGAGGTAGAGCGATAAGATGAACTCTGTGCAGGTCTTGAGTAGATTACTACATCGTGGGACCATGAGGGATCATATCGGCTTGACGGTAGGGGGGTTCTAGCAGACCATGGAGGAAAATGATGATGATGATACTGACATACTCTTGTCTCCTGATCAAAAATAACGTTGCAAAACTTTAGTAAAAGAACGAAAAAAATATTACAACATAGTATAAGTTTGTCTTGTCTGTATGCGGCTACATTGTTTAAGATATCAGAATGTCCATCAGGACATTTAGGTCCTCAATACTTACATCTGACTCCCTAGCTATGTATTAATCAGGAGTTCATTAAACTGCCTTTGCTGTAGTGAATGTTATAGATTAGACGGTTGCATATACATCGAGTGACTGAACAGAAAATGTAAGTCTGCATTGTGGATCTGTTATATTCCTCTCACTATGCATTTATGCATCAACAGTCCATCATGATATTGTAGACAGAATAGACATTCAAAAGAGGTTGTTTTTGCTCGATCACGCAAATATAAATGTGTCGTTAAACTCGCCACCACCCGACACAGCCAATTGTTAAGGTTTGTCACGTAAATGAAACATTAATTCGTTACTAGTACAGCACACCTGTGTCTTGGAGAGTAAACCCACAACATTTACAATTCGAGTATGACGTTTCGCCAATAATTACAACTAGCACATTTGTATGCACGCGATATAATCCAAAGAAAAACCACTATTATGTATAATATTGGTTGCAAAATAATCGACATTTTTAGGCAATACTGTTCTCGTTCATTGCAATTATTTGTGCATGGGTCTGATATAATAATCTGATAAAATAAGCAGCGAGTGAAAAATATATATTGTTATATAACATAGCACACTGTAATAAACTACTACCCTTGATATTCATAAGGAGCACTCATTAGGGCTGCTCATTTAACAAACTGCCAATAAACATATGGTTCATTTAATAAAACTCTGTATTAATGATGCTGTCTAGACAAGCAAGACAACTTTTTAGTTCGGGCCAATGGCCACCATTACTACTACTACGCTATAGCCCGGGAAAACAAATTGCTTTGGTATTTTCTTTGCTCGAGGGAATTTAACAAATGTTCAATGCTTCACTTTAAGACTCTTTATCAGATTACAAGTCAGCCAAAAAGTTCAACATGGCCTTTCAATCTTCTCTGAGAAGGGCCTATTGTCATGGGCCCAACTGTGGATTAAGCAAAGCCAATGTATATATTAATAAAGATTTGTCCTCATGGAGTATTACATTCTGAAAGTTTGATAAAAGCACTATATAAACCTTTCACCTGAAAGCCATCAGATTTTCTACAAAAGGCACGTTTTACAATTCTGTGTGGCTATATTTAACACATTACAATTCATGGTGGCAAATAAAGACACTAAGCAGACAGGACAGGAGATTAATTTAAACCCAGAAAAGGCCAGTCTTTAACTAATGCTAATTAATGTTACTGAGCAGTTTAATATAAAAATATATATTTGAAAAGGTTTTGGTCATCAGTGTTATTCCATGTTGAAAATAAATGTCATGCCCTTCTACCAATGTATTACTCTTGTGGCAATACCAGATATGACCCCACACAGTCATGCAGCTTTTGATGTCATTGAGAATGCACAAATCAGCATCCCTAATTAGTTTCCCATGTTGAAAGCTGCATTGGACAATAGAGCTTATAATTTTTCTCCAGCTGTCATACAACTGCAGCCATCATCCATTTCATTGAAATCCTGATTAAATTGTACAGTGCTCTTTCAGATGTAGGCAAGCTCATGCCGGGAATTGAGAATGATACACAATGCATCATCTCTTTTTGTATCATACTAAAACAAAGCAACATTGAGGATTGCTTATTAAACCGTAACATTAAAATGGAATATTTATTCCAGTAACACAAATGTAGGTAACAATGCTGTATAGTTTTGCCTAATTTTACTCATGGTTAATACACTTAGATATGTATTAAATCAATGCAAAACTGTGCACTGAGAAAACAATGTGCAGTTTTGCACTGCCCTGTAATGTTAATGTGTGCTATGAAATAGTTAATCTGCAAAATTTCAGTGTCTCAGCCCAGCATTTTAAGAAGACAAATTGGGTGGAATAGAATACAGAACAGTGTGTACTAAAAACGTGGATTTTTCCACACCATTATCTTTAAAAAGGCAGAAGGGTTTCTTTAATAATCCCTTCTGTCATGTAACCGTTCTTGCCTACACTTCCTCATGCATAAATATTCGTTTTTCATTTATATATAACATCTAAATATGAGAAAAATTGAAATGTTACAATTATGTCTATGTTATTTAATGACAATGTTGCTAACAGTACTATTAATTTTAAGTTTGAATCCGTTTCCCTTGTTCTCGCTATAATTTCCATGTGAAAAACAACCACACAAATAATGGTGAGAAATAATGGGGAATGTACAAAACAAATTAACATCGTACAAGCATCAAGTGGCACCGTGCACAATGCTCGTTTCAGTAAATCACTTGAAAAGACCAATTCAGGCAAGATTGTGCAATTGTTCTAAGGTTTCCCTATCTTCTTGGTTCTTTCGGTAAAGTCACGTAGAAGGGAAGTAATAAAATAATAAAAATAAAACATAATAAAATAATTATCACGACGTTTCGGCCACAACGCAAGCAGCCGTCCTCAGGTGTTGTGGCCGAAACGTCGTGAGAATTATTTTATTATGTTTTATTTTTATTATTTTATTACTTCTCTTCTACGTGACCTTACCGAAAGAACCAAGAAGATGAATCCCTGCAGTCATGAAAGCTTTAAATCGAGGTTTCCCTATGTTGTTGCTACCGTATGTTTTTTTCTGTTACACTATGTAACACAATTTTTATTCCTGGGTAGTGTTATTTCGTAATTGCGTATGCTTTAAAAGTATAGAATTGGCTATTATTCCCCACAAACTTTGCTTTTGTGTCCAGGACAGTGATATTTTGAAATTTACCTATTTTCAATGAGAAAACGGGCGAATTTGTGTCTTTTCGTTCACGTAAAGTCAGAAAACAACAACATATGAATCTTATACTAAAGTAATAAAAAATTACTACAAAAGATTTAGAAGTGAGTAGTTTTTCGAGATTGACGACTATACTGTAAATCACTTTCACGAATCAGACCTCAAATGTAGTCTCCCATATTGTTCTCGTTATACTGTCCTTGGTAGCGGTATTCAAAGTCCAGTATATACCGGTGGAAGTGCTCGCCTTGCTCCTCCGAGTACGCTCCCATGTTCTCCTTTAATTAATCAAGATGAGCATCAAGAATTTGGACTTTGAGGGACATCCTACAGCCCATTGTGCCATAGTTCTTCACCAAAGTCTCAAGCAGCTCCACATAGTTTTCGACCTTGTGATTGTCCAGGAAGCCACGAACCACTGCATCAAAGCTGTTCAAAGCCGTTTTCTCCTTACTAGTGAGCTTCTTGGGGAATTAATTACATTCCAGGATGTTCTTTATCTATGGTCCAAGGAAGACACCGGCTTTGACCTTTGCCTCAGACAGCTTAGGGAAGAAGTCTTGAAGGTATTTGAAGGCTTCCGACTCCTTATCTATAGCTCTAACAAACTTATCATATGGTCCAATTTGATGTGCAGTGGTGGCATCAGGACCTTTCGAGGGTCCAACAGTGGCTCCCACTTGACGTTGTTCCTGCCCACAGAGAACACGATCCACTGTGGTCAGTCCCGCCTGTGGTAGTGCACCTCGGTGTCCCTGCTGTCCCAAAGGCAAATATAGCAGGGAAACTTAGTAACACCGCCTTGGAGACCCATCAGGAATGCCACCATTTTGAAGTCTCCGATGACCTACCAGCCATACTCATCATTCTACAAGGCATCCAGCAAGGCCTTGATGCTGTTGTAATCCTCTTTGAGGTGCACCAAGTGAGCCAGGGGAAGAGACGGGTACTTGTTTCCATTATGGAGCAGCACGGCTTTGAGGCTCCTGGATGAGCTGTCAATGAAGCGGTGTCACTTTTGCTGGTTACAGGTGATTCTGATTGCCTCGAACAGACTGGTCACATTGTGGCAGAAGTAGAGCCCATCTTGACGGGTGAAGAAGCTTCAAAAAGGTAGGTGACGCTTTCTATGATCTGCGACTTGCACACGTTCATCCAATAAGTTACACTGCTTGAACCGAGACGTCAAAAGCTCGGCATTGGACTTGGTGAGACCAAGATCTCTGATCAAGTCGTTGAGGTCTTTTTGGTTGGCGTCATATGGGTTTCTCTCCTCAGCTCCACCTCTGAAATTATCATCTGGATCTACAAAGTTTTCCTCACTCTCTGACTTGCTGCTCTCTTCTAAAGACGACTGCTCTCTTCGAAAGACGGCTGCTCTCTCTCCGGAGGAGTGGGTACGGGGAGCTCATGGTGGTGTGGCACTGGGGCGATGGAAGAAGGAAGGTCCGGATATGTAATAGCTGGTGTATTCTTGCCAGTCCGACGTTAGGAAGGGTCAACCATGTAGAAGTAGCAGTTTCTTGAGTGGTCAGTGCGTTCCCTCCAAATTCTTGGAATAGCGAACTTCATGGCTCTCTTTTTCCCCTCTGTACCATCCTACAAAAATACATTTATTTCATCCATGACTAATGTGTAAGAGATTCTCACAACATTTTTCATATATATTTTTTCAATAGCTTTGAAAATTGTAAAACATTTAAAAATAAATCAACTTTTACAATTTTACTAATTTTAACAAATTTTATAACATCAAATTCCAAGCAACAATTGCCCATCTTACCTTCCATAGTTGTTTTGCATTGTTCGCAGGTGAAATGAGGTGCCCAGTGTTTGTCTTGATCCCCAACAGGCACGCCGGAATATGCCTTGTAGACCTTACACATCTTAGCAGATGCTTCCACAGTGTACTTTTTCGCTCTTGTCTTGATAAATTGGCCGCAGACATAGCAAAATGCGTCTGCCGGATGCTTGCAGCCTCTTGATGCCATCTCAGAAAAATGCAGATATGTATCCACTTCAGCAACTGGAACTAAATTGAACTAGTGGGCTTAAGGCCCCTGTATTTATACTACTATTTATATTACTGGAAAGTTCTAAAATGTTCTAGGAGTTACTCCAAGTTTACTCAGCACTGAATCTATCTGGAATGTTCTGGAAAATATGTAAATTTCAAAATATCACTCTCCTGGTTATAAAAGCAAAGTTTGTGGGGAATAATAGCATTTTCTGTACTTTTGAGGCATAAGCAATTTGCAAATAACACTTACTACCCAGGAACAAAAAAAATGGTTACAGTGTTATTATTCACAATACAGAGAAACGTCTCTTTTATGCGAGTTATACTTCATGAGGGTGTGTGACAACTTGGAGGTCATGGGGGCATCTCCTAGCCAGCCCACATATCAGATATTGTCCCAGGGTTTCTTACAAATAGCTTTTGACAATCCTCTCTGAAAACGAATGCATGGCTACCCAGAGAACACCATGTATTGCATCAAAGCACTGAAAGCTATGGAACCAAAGAATGAGCAGTTAATCACATTGTCTGATATTCGTAACAAACATCAACTTGTCTGTCGAAGCCTAGACTGAAACTTGTTGCCTACAAAAAACACATTTGACTAGGCAGCAATGCTCTGGCATGCAATTATTATTTTGGCTTGTTGCTTTCTCAAAGTGAGCGTGAATGTCACAATGTGTCTGCTTCACAGTAAACAATGGAGAAGCTGGGCGAAATCATCTGCGCTATTTATGATGCATGGGTGTCGTTCAATCTAACTATATACATACACTGCAGGCTAATGAAAGTCCTATGATATGAAACGTATTGCATGTTTGACATTCAGATGAGAAAAGTCATGCAGTGAATGCTCGTTACATACACAGGGATCAAATATGATATTAACCTGCATTGAACCCTAATTAGTCAAATGGGTCACCTTTTTTCCTGTGGTATCAAAAATGACCAATTTCCAGGTTTATCGTGAATTGAATATATAACTGAAGTATTTAATGAACTGTAGCTACATCTGAAATGCATAGTTTGAGAAAATAAATAATTGATGTTCAATTATAACAAGCATTGATGTAAAGGTTTTTTGTTTAATAATTTAGTCCACAATAATTTGAGGCTGGTAGAGCGGTGGCACAGTGGTTAGGTCACTGCACTAGGAACCTGGTGACCCGAATTGGATTCCTGGCCATGACGAGTGCTGGCTTAAATGGTATCCTGGCCCTTCCCTTCAGCATCCTGGACTGACCAGCGTAGTGAAGTATGGTTAAACATCCCCAGACTGACACGGCATGGGGCGGAGAGGCTTCATGCAGTTGGATTAGTAAAGGGCTTGAAATTATTTTCCTAGGAGTATCATTTATGTGAGTGAATTTATAAGTAAACTATTATTTCAAATGGAAAAATGTAGGCTATTTTTTTACAATGATAACCATTACTCATTAAGCAACACGATTTTGCTTCATTCGAAGTGCACACATTCATTATTGATAATGCACACACGTCTAAAAACATGTTGACATAAAACTTAATAACTAAAATTTTCGAACGTATAAATAGGCTTTAATTCCCAAGAATTGAAAAAAAATCATGAAATATATTATCTTTAGCGGTGGCATGTTGAGGGTTGGCATGGTTATCAGAAAGCATGTGATATCCAGCCACGCTTCCAGCCCCCCATCCAGTGGGACAAACGCCCACATTGCGTGTCTATGGTTGTAATCAGCTCATCAGAACGGACAGCAAAAGGGGACAAAACCAACCCCATTGTTCTCGCAGAGAAGACTGACCGTATGGTGCAGATTATCTAGCAATTTTATCACTAGTGCAAAAAAAGATGCCTTGTTCCAAGACTTGCATGGTAATGTGGTGATAAATTGTGCAGTTTTAAATGGGCTACGCAAGCCTCGTTGTATAAAATATATGAAGGGCTTCTGATTTTCGGTGGTTAATACCATTTTCCTTTTTTTTACTGTTTGGGGATGTAAAAAAAGACCTGAGAGGGTTTTGATGTTTTCGCTTTTGCATAATAGAATGAGTCACTTGTTAGTTTAAGCTTTGTATCCTTATTTACTGTAAATCCAGCTTAAAAGGACATTGTGAAAATATACGTTTTACAAACTTACCATTTTCTGAATAAAGCTATGTTCTCTTCCACCATCAGTATTAGTCTTGATCCATCCACCGTTGGAAAAACACCTGCCAAAAATGGTGCTGACATCTCTCACGGCTTTGCAATACAATTATATCCATCTCGCTCCTGCCAATACACGCTGCTTTCACAGATCCATACCCTATCGTCGTCATCCTCTCGGGTGAGTTCCATCCTTGGCTGCCATTCTGTCACCAGCCTCGAACGTCCATTTCTGGTGAAGCCAATTAATTTGAGTAAATGTTATGGTGAACATCGCCATTTCTGGTTGTTTGGGGGGTTTTTGTTTTCGGTATTGAATAGACTAAATTATCTGTGTATATTGAGTTGTTTTATTGAGGTAAATCTGTTAAAGCCGTATAAATGTATAACCAAAAAACTATATTTAAAATAATGTACGCACACGAAGGCTGTCCTATGCAGTCGCTCATTCTCACATAAAAATTCGGACTGTCCACCACTGCCTTAAGATTGACAATGGAGATTAACATTGTCCACCACTCACCTATCCTTGGTATACCATGACCGTTCCTCTTGATGGACAAAAAGGCAGACGAACAGATTCACACGTGTTTTTTCCTTTCCCATCAACATTGTCTGGGTGCTACATGACATGTATTTTTTGTCAACTTAAACATATGCTACTATGTAGTCATCTATCATGCATATTGATGCCATAATTGATATATCCTGGTTATGTTTTCACACAATATTTGTATTTAATTTTGTTTAAAAGATATATAAATGCCTTGCGACTGATTAGCTTGCAGCTTTGAAATATATGACCAAAGAGTTAATTCGATTTTACATTTTATAAGCTCTACATTACTATAATTCAAGGGGGGGATCACAAGCACTACAGAATAATGAATTATACATCATCTTCAATATAAGAAGCAGTAAAAATCATGAACCAGCAGCTTTATGGCACTGCATATTTGTCGAGGGTTTAAAACAATAACCCTGAATACTGTGCAAATAATTGATTCATGTTTTGAGTATTAATTGGCATCAACTAGGATGCATTAGTGTGGCAAGCTATACAGCCCAGTAAAAACACATGAGTACCTTCCAGAACTCCCTTCAGCAAACTACATGTGGCACACCACGAAGATTTTACAATTCTCACTTGAAACGGAGCTCGAGGTTTTTAAAAGACCCATCCCAGTATTTTAGCCCATAGCAGCAAAAAATCCGTTTTAGATTAAAATGTCATAAAACCATGCACATGATAATCCAACTAAATGTTTAATGAAACATGCAGCATGTGTCCAAGCAATTATGGGTTGATTTGTTTTTATAGAGCTGAACAAAAGTCTCATGTATTGAATTTTGGGAAGGGATGGGGGATCAGGAAAAAACGAAGTCTTCCTTTGTTTTTACTCTATACTGTGGATATGAAAAAAACACATTTGATCCGTGTTATTAGACGCCTGAAAATAGGGCATACGGCCGTAGAATATGCATTGTGTTTTGATAATTGCACTATAAGCATAATGTAATGATCACGAGACAAAATGTAATGTTTTAGGTGCATTAAATGGGGGTCAATAAGTGGTGACTAATTTGGCCGAAAAAGATGTGCCCAATACATGCACCTTTGTTAAAACAAATCTAGAATCTAAGTTTAGATATATTTTTTATGCGCACAGCCAACCATATGCAAATATGAATTCAACTTCAGAAAATTTACAATATTTTAATTAACTTTACCTTCAATGATCCTCAGGTGTAAACTCAGATTGTGAAATCTAAAGTTTACCCATCAGTATAAAATCAATGTAGGATTGTTGTAGTTTTATGAGGAAGTCGGTGCCTCAGTACGCTAGACAGTCGAAGTTCCCCGCTGCGATTTCACAATTACATCTTTCATTTCATATTTATGAGTATAAAAAAATAACAGCACGTCAAGGTGAACATCTTGTTGGTGTTCGCTTGAGGAGATTTCTATTTCCAAACTCACTCTTGTTATATGCATACTAAAATTCCTACATTATTCCAACATATATTAGAATGATGTATTTAATACAAAAGTGTATATTAAATAAATAATAAACCACATGTTTAAGTGAAATGTTTCATTTGCTGACCATAAGTCTTGTCAGCATGTGCTATTTAAATATAGATTTAATCGTCTACTTATATGTTTCATTGTCAATTGTAAAGGAAATTGGATTGCAAGCTTTGTGCATCGGCTTGTGCCAATATTTAATTTTGTTTTAGAGCCAGACAATGTCGATGAGGGTTTTCATTCATGTGCGCTTGGCACGCAACAAGCGTGCAAAATAAGTCTTCCAAAATCATCACCGGCACTTGCGCACACAATAGACTCGTTTTTGGTATGAATGTGAATGGGGGTGGGGTGGAGGAGGGAAGGCTAGGAGGGGATCAAGGGCTGGGTAGGGGGCAACAGGGATGTGAATGGTGGGGGGCAGTGGTTGAAAGACCAAGATTATAAATCTTGAAATGGAAAATGACAGCAGACTGTTCATCTAAAAATAACCAATCTCTAGTAAAGCGAAGGTGGCAACACAAAGAAAACACCATTCGATGTTCTGAACGTTTTTTTTTAAACTACCGCACACGCTGTTGTTTGTCTAATACATAGGATAAACATGACAAGTGAAACACAGGTACCACAGCATATGCACAGAATGCAATGCATCCATTAAATATGTTATTAATTTATACACGGCACTTTATTTGTAAATACTTCCTGCCAGACGGCAGTATACAATACAATAAATTATCTTCCATTACATAATTTTTTTACAGCCATATCAGCAAAGCTTCATATCCACCAAGGAAATTAATGGAATGAAAAGCTCTGCTGTGATAAACAGTTTTTTTTGTCCTCCAATGGGATTGCATATACGCACAAGACAGCATTCTTAAAGTCTTAAAAGGCACTGCACGCTGGGAGAGAGATTAATTATTTGCAGATTTAATGCCCACTCTAAAAAATCCATTTCAGCTCAAGATCTACATAGTTTATACATTTCACCATCAGCAACATAGGATAGAGAGAGCGCTCTTATTGTAACTTGAAGTCCTTCATTTCTTAATCTGTTGTATCGTAACACAGCTGCTATGAGCCCACGGATCAGTAAACTCGCATCTATGGTCAACAACTCAACACAGCAGAGGCAGCGCACAACATGTTTTCGTAAACACAAGGAGGACAATTAAGCCGGACAGCAGCCTGCCAAGTGCGGTCATCTATGGGTGTAAATAGTCATGCAAATGACGTATTGACTCGTATTTACCGCGATGTGGGGGGGAGAGCAGGAAAGAAACACATACGGCACGCGGTGCGCGATTGTGCAAAGTGCGTCCTCAAGAGCGCGTGTGTAAGTGATGCTAAACACATCTTGAAACATCGGGTAGGCAGTCGTATATCAACCCCCAGCTGCAGGTGATGCTCCGGGTTTACAGATGCTACGCTCGAAATGTAATCGTTTAAAGGCTCATAGCTCACGAGGGGAAAGATACCTTTTATGGCCAAATGCTTGACGACACGGGCTTAATTATCGCTGTGTTTAAACAAATTGCATGGTCTTATACGAAACGATGAAAGGCAGTTCAACACTTGAGTGTGTTCAGTTAAAACGAGTATCGCCGTGATTTTAGAAGCCGAATGTGTTGCTTACGAAATATGATTTAGATTATACATTTGAAATAAATGTACCATATGCAGGAATGGAATTCGTGCAATGAGAGCCTGAATTGATAAAAACGTCATTAAGTAATTAAACACATTGCAAATCCTTCATAATACGTCAAGCAGAGACACGTAACATCACAACATGTTGTCCTTTTCAATACGCGTCAACCGAATAGGCTAATCACACTTTATGGATCACTCACCTTAGTCATAACAATGCACTAAGTATCTGTCATGATATTAAATCAGATGCGTCTGATTAAAACAAGCCACACCTCTGACACGAAAATCAACTGAAGCTAAATATCCGTGTATTTTTCTCGAACATTAAATATCTGTGCTTCGTGAATTAACGACAACGCAATAAAACACATGTATTATGCAGGATGATACCACTTCAAAGCAAAGAAATTGCTATATTTGTTATGGTTATAAGGTATACATAAAACATTTTTTTACATGTACGCCAGAGTGGAGAGATCAGAAATGTAACACAAAAAAAGTGTCAGTCGTATTCCGTGTTAAATTAAAACATCCTTAAACCATGTATCAAAAAAAACCACGTGTAATTGCAAACACACAAAAAAGTATAGCCATCACAGTACCTTGTCCATTAGCAAAACCTGCTGTGAGGGTCGAGAACACACAGAGTAAGTTGAGCATCATTGTCCTCTGTTCAGTATAGTCCAAGCCACCGCGGGCTCCTAGTCTATGCATCGTGAACAGCGCTCGGGATAACGGTCAAGCAGGGGACAGAACACGCGCCTTGCAGCATTACGCATCCTAACCGGGTTACAGCCGCCACCGAACTGCGGGGGCGCACGCACTAGGGACCCACCCCCGACGTTGCCTCCGCGAACGACTGAACCGCCGAGCGGAGATTTCGAGGAGGAATAAACACACGGGAGGGGAGGGAGGAACGGAGGGGTGGGAACCCATCGCGGACAAAAAGAGGGCTCGGCTTGATTTAGCTACAGCCAATGGTGGGGAGGCGAGCGTGCAAGCCAATGGCAGCCTTTGCATTATTAGTTTATTGCAAGACGACGAGATTGATAAAGCACCCGTGGCCAGGGCACGAAGCCAAGCAGCTGATGTTGAGCGAGCAGAGGAGGGACCTGGGGTTTTGGAGCAAGCGGATAGAGTGGGGGAGAAAGGTGCATTGGCAGTGTTATGAACTGCAAGGTGGGATAAGGGGTACGGGGAGCATGCACTCTCAGAAGAAGACACAAATACACAGTTTAGTAGCTCATATGCACATTCCACGTGAATGAATACGAGGTTCACTCCTTGATAAGCAGTATTCTGTCCAGACGACAAGCTCCCAATCCGTGTGACCCGCCCCCTCCGCGCTTACTCGGTGGTGTTGTGCTGAGCAATGTGCATTTTTTATGAAGAGCCTTTACTAAAGAAAACAAATGCAGTATTATACAGCAAAGCGATGCTGCTGCTGCTTTGCCTGCCCTTGAAAATGTTGTGGTTTTCCCTGGTCTGTGAACTGTAAAACTGATTGGAATTAAATCAGTTAAATGTTGCATATACTATATTTATTTTTCGCTTTTCACTGTTATTGAAATTATGGCATTAGGAAGGGAAACTGTCAAATGTACGTGGATATGTGCGTGAAATTGTTCTAAATCAAAATCAAATACCAATATGTAGACTGAAGAGGCTCCAAAGGAACATTTGATGAATTGGAACTTGACGCAGTCATCCAAGCAATCTTTACCATGTACAGTATAAAGATAACATACTAAAATTACATGAGGAAAGTAAACTTATATATCGGTTTAAGAGTAAGGCAATTGAAACATGCCCATCATTGCTTTTCACGTTAATTAAATGATCACGGACATCAGCTGAATTCATTACCTGACTATTTATTCCAATATATTCCAGAATTCAATGTCATCAGTAAATATTTAATGCAATTTAAGGAGACTTGTGTATAAACGTTGTACATTAAATATCAATTTCCAAATTAGCTATATGGACCAGTGCATAACACAAATACAAACACACATGTACAAACACTATTTAAAAGTCGGGTATTGCCAAAAGGGACAAAAAAAGCACTGTGAAAAGGATACAACTCTGGTGAAAGATCATCTCATGATTTTACAGAAAATTGCATCGCCACATATGGCATCTCACAATATTTTGCGATAAAGCGCAACCTGTCTTGTTGTGCATTAAACCAAGGGTAGCATGCCAGATAAGTGCACTCTAATTTTTCCATGCAGCATTTTACATCTGAAAAGCAGGCCACTTTTTCCCACCATGAGCTTTTGTTTTTGCCCATGTCTGTGTATCAAGTAGAGTGCTGCCCCCTCGTGGGGAGCGGTGGCACAGTGGTTAGCGCGTTGCGCTATGAGACCCATACCCGGGTTTAATTCCCGCTCACGGCCAACACTGACGATTATTTGAACCGCTCCTGGGCCTCCGCTTGGTTCGACTCAGCCTTAAATGAGTACCTGCTGTGATGCATAAACATCGCCACTCGGGAGACAAAGGCGGGCGTGGTTGCTGGCCACCCACCACCTTGTGTACCTGTGCCGTCTTCATAGGTGCTCGCTAACAGCACTTGCCCCACACGTCTCATAAGGTTATACGGGGGGGTCTTTGTCTTTGTGCTGCTCCCGATTGCTGGAAGGCTTCTCATTAGAGGTCAAATACATGTAGGGTTTTTCTTTTTTTTTATACCATTATGGATTTTGGAGGGAAAACCATCACGCACAGTTATGGCTGCAGAGCAAGCTCCCGAGAGAATACGTCACAAACTAGGTTTAAGACAAAGATGACCAAACATACGTTTTGAAACCAAGGTTTCAGGCTGCAGTGTGCAATGCTTTCCATCAATTGCACTTGTGTCCCCTCCATCTCCATACAACCTGAACTTTTTTGGTTTTCAGGCATATCAATGAGTTATTGTCAAGTGCAGGAGATAACAAAATGTTTCTGGTGTTTTCTCCAGTCAGGCATGTTTGCCAGTGACTGGTGTATGCTGTTGTCCAACGTGATTGATTTTATTATTTACACACTGGAATTTTCAGTAGCCCACAAATACAAACGTATATTCAATGCAGTTTTGTTTTGCTTACATTAAAACAATAAGACTCCATTTTATTTGATATTTAAACAACCACTAAAAGCCCTGTTTTTACCTGCCTACAACTGATGCCAATTTATTTATTTATGCCAGTTGATTTCTTGCTATTGCATATTATTGTGATTTGAACACGATCGACGTATACTAAATAATACTCTCAAGACGGATGATTTCTAATTATACAGTGTTGACGACGTATGAGAAATCACAATTCAAAATACACAACATTACGCAGACTAAATGTCTCGGAAGAGGTGGAAGTACCCATACTTTACCCCATCACGCGCAACCTACCGATCTGAATACCTAGTGGTGTACCCACTCACACGCCTGGGTGGGGGGGGGAAGTATTTAAGAAACGTGCTTATCCGTTCAACTGCCCCACTGGCAGAACAAACCTTTGACCTCTGCATTGCAAATGCAGTGTGCTGCCCATGACCCCACGGCAACAGCCCTCATAATATAACATACATTACCAACCTAATATACTTTATATAAAATAGCAGATATTCTTTCATGCATCTTTTTTCACGTTTGTACATGTCAGCAGCATAAAAAACGGGGTTCTTTATTACTAAAATGTTTTTAAGTGTATTGAACCTGTTGAACATCAAACGGTACCGCAATACATCTTTACAAAGCAGTATTTGACATTTTTCTAAAATGTTATTATTAAGGAGTTGCGTCTGTTCATCCAAATGACTGATGGCAGTCTGAATTGCCACCTTTTATTACAAAGAGCTTTCTTACACTAAACACTCACTGACAGCTTCAATTACTCTGACGTGTGGCTTGGGTCAAACGTTACTGTGGAGGTTCTTACGTCATTCATTACACTATGCAACACGATTTTTGTTCCTGGGTAGTAAAGTGTTATTTTGTAATTGCTTATGCCTCAAAGTATAGAAAATGGATATTATTCCCCACAAACTTTGCTTTTGTGACCAGGACTTTATGTGAAGGAATGACACAAATGCACACGTTTTCTCATTGAAAATTGGTAAATTTCAAAATATCACTATCCTGGTCACAAAAGCAAAGGTTGTGGAGATAATAGCAATTTTCTGTACTTTAGAGGCATAAGCAATGAGGAAATAATACTTACTACCCAGGAACAAAAAAATATATAAATTTGTTACACAGTGTTATTAGCTGAATGCTGCCATCTGCTGGTACAAATTTTCTTGTGATTTCCAAAACCAATTTTCACTCCACAATCCATTTTTTTCGATATCGTTTATAACACGCTATAAAAGATGAGCAAACGCACACCGAAAATTAAATAAATGTTTTCTTAAGGCTCCTCAAAATGTCTAATTGGAAAACACCCAAATCGGTAATATCATAAGTCTCTCTTTGCAATTGCCCAATGTGTTGTTTCTTAAAAGCATTTTTTCTGCAAAATTAGGCAAATAAAAATCCTTTTCTGAGAGTACCCTCGTATGAAACTTGAATATTTAAACATGTTCTCATTGCTCCATCTCCACAGCAAACATGCCACTAGTTATTAATATTCAAATTTGCATGTGCTAATGTTGGAAAAAGCTATTTTATTATGCAGAAAGTTCCTCGTGTGTTTTTTATTCATCCTCAGCCGTGTTCTTTCCGTCATTGGATGAAGGCCTTCCCATGCTGTTGCCATCCCATAGTCACGTGATACCACAATCCATCTTCCTTCTACACACGAACTGATCGTATCACTCCATCTCTGCAGAAGTCACCCTCTCGGGTATATTCTCTGCTTTGGCTCCCATTCCATCACCGGTCTCATCTTTTAGGAACCATACCTTCCCCACTTACTTTGCAAATAGTCAATGTAATATCTATAATATGTGGTTTGTTCTATAATAATATGCTTTTCTCTTCCTGCCTCAGTGCAATTTCAGTCATGCATCTCTGCATACTTTTCAGATTTGATCCATGTATCATCAGAGGCAATTGAAAACTTTCTTCCAAACTTACATTTGTACATTGATTTTCATTGCCAATTCCAGTTTTCTAAAAGTACTACATTATGCTCTTGTTCACCTCTTTAGTTTATCAATTTAATCCTGATACACATTAAATAATAGCCCTAGGCATAGTTATTCTGCTGCATTATAATTCATTTGTTGAGCGAACCTGCTGTTACATGACTACTGCTTTGCTTGTGTTTATCTTGAGCCAACTTTGCAGCCCTCTTTGTTATGCTCTTGAGTAATTTCCTGCAATTAATTTGCACTGATTAATATAATGGCTATGCTGTCAGAACATTTGATATGGTAAATCCTTTTCCCCATTTATGCTTATGCAGTTATTTAAATAATCCTAAATGCATTGTGAATATCCTTGTCAAAAGTATGTCCTTTTCTGATTCCTCTTCTAATTTGCATGCTCTTACTTTCTGCATGCAATCTCTGTAGCAGTCCCATCTCTACAAATGCTTTTGATAATTTATATCTATTTTTCACTAAATCTTTGATCTGTGAAGGCTTGAATGTCCGCATCAATTTCCACGGAATCCAAATGCCTTTCATAATCTACAAAAGTCTAATATTTATTTCATATTAATCTTGCTCAAATTAGCATTACGGCGGTGCTCATCTCCTGTTTATAATTCTGATTCGATGGTGGGAATTTCACATTCCTATGACGGGGGTAAGTCTGCGTAGGACAACCACTGTTGACTTTCCAACAAAATTGTACCCATTTTATCAGCCACAGAGAGTTGATGGACTGAGTGAATCCCCAACCAGGATTTGAACTCGCAGACTTTCAATTGTGAACCACTCGCTGTTCTACTAAAATAATCTATCTTACCTTTGGACATTTTTCTTTTAAATAACCACTTTCAAGTATTATATTCATTGTGGAAATTATGTAAACCCATAGTAATCGAGACTTAAATGCAACAAACACTCACATTTACACCAATCTGATATATTTTAATGTGAAATACAGTACTACATTTGCACCATCATCTGTGGAATATTATTTAATTAGTTACATTATTTAATGGTCAACAAGGCTATCAAAATATGTATGAAACTGAACTCCTTTGAATTTCCAATCTAATTTGGCAACATCCATAGGCCAACATTTGTGAACGGCTCTCTTGATCGGCGGATCCAATGACAGTAGCCATATTAAACGCTTTATGTATATTCATCAAGAATAATGTGTTTGCACATTGCACGTCATTCCATGGTGAATAAAACCAAATTATATTGCTTGAATACAGCGCCTGCCAAATGGCCATTGTAACCAGTGGAGTGTAAATAATGGAAATGGCATGACAAAGAAATATCATTGCTGATCGGTGGATACTGTTTTAACAAATATTGTTGTTTACAAAACAAACCACCTTTGTGCAAATCTGTTGCTGGAATTTGCACACATCTGGGATACTAACACCCATCGTTAGTGATGTATATAAAACTGTTACATTTCATATATGATAGTGTCATACTTCATATTTTAAAGGTAGAGTGTGCCCGTGCGCAAACAAGCAAGGGAGGATTGCACTCATCCCTGCTGATGGTCGTGACTCACTGGTGGAAAATGTCACTTTTCAATCGCGAGGTCTGTAGTAAATCTATAGAGAGACAGCAGCAGTCTTCCTACAGTCAAGTGCTGTTCACTGTATCAAGCCCAGAGTAAAGTAAATGCTGGGTTAACTCTAACGGGGATTTAAACTCATGATTTCAACACTGATTAAACTGTCGGTCTTCTTAATAAACTCTATCCCTGTCCTAAACTTAAACGAGAGTACAACCCCGAGGACTGCATATCTCTTCAGCCAATAAGAACATACACTTCCAAACGTATGCAAGGCAGATAAATAAGACTGCGATGAATATATGTGACCTATCCGGCTTATATATGTATTATATATGTATTATATTACTGCGAAGGTTTTTACCGTCGTGTTGGATAGCTCTCTGATCTGTTGTCGGCTTGCACTGCCTGCTTCATTTAGGTTCCTGAAGAATCTCGCACAACAGGGAGTGTGAAGTAAACGAACGTGCAATTTTAAAACTGAGCATAGAGCGATGATTTTACGGATTTCTGGATGTTTTATGTTGACATGCGTGCATTTTTATTTAAACTGATGGGGATTACAGCACGTCGGTTAAGATGGTATTAACAAAAAATACATTTCTCTTGTGCATTCGGATTAACATTTCATTCAGTAAATGTGCTGACAATTTTTTTTTACATATATGATGGATGTGTCAGAACAGTAAGCAGTGTTAATCTATATATCAGCTGCAGTTATTTTCCCCAGGATAGCTGGAAAATGTCATTCCTGTGTTTTCAGCCTTTCAAGGACCCAGTGAAACCATGGAAATCATTTGTATGACTGCTCTCCCGTCTGCTTGTAGACTTTAGATATCCCGAGAGACTCTTTACAGAAGTAGGCCATTGTTAGTGATGTGATGGTCTAATTAGCAGTTTTCTTTTAATGACCTATTCAAAAATATCCATTTGTACTTGTTGAAAGCGTATATTCTGTATATGCCCGTGTACATATATACACACACATATAATTGGCAAGACAGGATGGTCTGTTGGTTAGTGCACTTGTGTTTGAGCCAGTTTATAATGGTTTGGCAGCGTAGATCTGGCTGCTGCCCAGTGATGTTGTAAACACATTAGAAGAGCATCCATTTCGCCCTTTTATCGCAGGGTCCCAATTTTTTACTTAAACAAAAAATGTTTGAAAGAAGAAATTAAGAAAATAAATAACTTTATTAATACACAGGACATTAATATTGTTATATCGTTCTGAATATCTAGAAACTAGTTTCAATTATTTTTCAACACCCAATATCAGTTTGCATTTAACATTTTTTCTTTGCAGTGTTGATAAAAGTATTACTCATGAGATATTCTGTTAATGGATGATAATAAAACGCCGTGTCTGCGTGACTCGTCGCCAACGTACAGTAATCTAGTTGATGCATGCTATATCCTGCAATTTGGAGAATTCACACCTCAGCCGTGTGATGATGATAGCATTGTGCAGCTCGAGAATGTGCTGGCTTGAATATCTATTGCTGTTTTTCATTGCTGCGTTTTCATGTTCATCTTTGTGTGGAACAACATTTATGGTCAGTGTGGTTTTTTTTGGTACACGGCGCACTTAACATATCTGCATTCAGTTATGAAAAAGTAAGTATTGTAGTGTCAATTCTTAATTATGTACGGTGTGTAAGATAAAGAACGGACTCATAAAAATATGAATATTTTCTCACTTTTAAAAATAGTGTCTTAAAAGATGTATGCGATGAAATTAATTCATCATAATTTCCTCAAATGAAAATATCATACTTTGGTGAAAAAAAAAGCATTTTCATCCAGTTAGCCTGACACCCCGACTGACAAGCCAGCAGCAATTGCAGTCGCATTCTAAACACGCACGTGAACACCCATTACTATTAGCTAAATTCCATTAAATACTCTCTGTGCACGAAGGTTCCGAACTAACCGATAAGCAGGACACGTTGGAGTTGTTGACGCGCGCTTTGGCTGCAGCGCGACGGCTCCGCGCGCGACAATCGCGCGCGGAGCCGTTCTGCGAGTCGCGCCGTTGTCTTCCCATGGCCAGCGAGCACGTGCGAGCCCGCGATAGCACGACAGCCAGAGAGAGAGAGAGAAGAGAGAGAAAGAGAGAGAGAGCAAAACAGCGGCACAACAGAGCAATTCGCGTGATTACACACGTGACAGCTAGTCCGAGCGTACGCCGAAACAAACGCGTGTTTACACGGACCGACGCTGACATTGCTGCAATGATGGCACCGGTGAAATATGGGCGCGTTAAGATGATTGAACATTCATTAACAACAATGTTGAAACGTAAATGTGAATCGCTTTCATTGAATAAGCCCCTGTCTGTTCACAATCACAAACATTAGCGCTGTGCAAAAGGCTCTTCATATTATACAGGGCAAACAAAGTCTCTGTTTGTACAAAGTAATTACTAACCGCTTTCACATCCCTGTGATGTATAAGCTGTTCTGTTGCAGAACTAGTGTGTGGGGGGTGTGGCAAAGTGGGGGACGTTAAAGTCAAATCATTGTTTGGAATGTTTTGTTGGTGTAAAGGTCACTATGTAAGTGATGAACATGCAGCAATGTATTGTTTATCACACGCACCATGCTACTTGTAGCGACTCTTTCATAATAGGAGAATAAATGTACAGTAATGATATATTATATCATTGATTCAACATTATTCCTTTGGAACGTACACGTATTTAATATTTCGACTATTGTTATTTTTAAGTCTTTGGAGTCCAGTTGAAAATGCATGGTGTGCAATTGAATACATGTTGCGTAACATTGGGATATTAGGAATTCTATTTTCATATCAGTCGTGTTGGGTACGTGCAGCTAAATCAGGGGCATGGGGACACTTGCAAGCCAGTGGGGTGTGGGAGGGGGAGCATTAACCATGGGGGCCCTTGCCAATTAGGCAAATAAGGTTCATGAAGTGCAGTGCTATAGTGAATGGCATAGCTGGTTCCCCATGTCCAAATGTTTTATAACGTAAAAAATCACCGTTATCAAAATGCACGATGGTTACAAAATAAACCTTGTCAGTGCTTTCACTTTGCAATTAACTTTCTCTAAATACAGAGGACGATTTAAAATGTACCAAGTATGACCTTCCAACGAAAGATGTCACATCTGCTGAAGATTGTTCGCATTAGAGAGAGAAAGATGCCTGCATCATCAAGTTTAAATTCTATTCTTAGAAAAATACAGTTGAAATTGTTTCCCTCGTAAAAGGAACCTCAAATTGTTGGCTGGAAGGAACAAATAAAGTGACTATAATGTCATATGTCACTGCAACTACGTCGGTGATGCTCTGCCCCACCATGAATGTTCTCGGTATATGAATACTCCTCTTGCATTTACTATAACCAGCAGCTGCATTGTCATCCTGAGTGAGTATAACAAACTGGTACGATGACCTCACGTAACATACATTTTCCACTGAACACCATCACTAATTTCCCTAATGCACTGTCAACATCAAGCTGCTGTGTGGTCAGCATGACAGTCAATTTAATTAGCCATTATTTTGTCCGGTGCTTTACGTAACTATCTGCGTACTGTATTCTCCTATCTGTCACTAACACGGTAGAAAGGTTAGTCATAATACTTGTGACATTTTCCACACTGGCAAAAGGAATAAGATTGGAACAGTGTACCATGGGACACTTAACACTGTGGACACAATAAATAACAGCTATTCCGCTATCATTAAATTGCAGTACTTAACGATTCTTATATATATATTTATTCGTGAAGTGAAATGTTCAAGGTCAGCCTGGCACATTCGGCTGAAGGAACGGCAGAAACAAAACCTAGAGTTCAATATACTGCTCCTCCATACTCACCAGATGGGCAGTAACAGGTTAAAGTGCCCACATTTATCACCACATGCAAAAACTAAACTATAATTTCATCTGCTTATTGGTTGATCAATCCTTTGCTTCAATCCAGGCTCCGGTTGCATAAAACATCTAAAGTAGAATTTTCACCGATGGTAAGTTAAGGTATGTCAATTCGGTGTGAAAATGGGAATAAAAATGTCCACTTATTTTGATCATGTTCACAGTTATATATAATGCAATCCAAGAGCCTCCCCTTTTATATACTGCGGGTAGTTTTGACTGCTCTGTCACAAGGTTAGTGTTTACTTGTGAGCGTTCCTCTTCTTCATCTAATTCCTGATATATATGGGGATGGGGGGGGGAGTGCTATAAATTCCTCCACTATTTTAAGATAATTTTTCTATCAATGTTTTATAGTTCTTTATGTTTTTTCTCGAAGGGCACCATATGTGAATGGCATTTGAATGTTGCTCAAAGGTAGTCTAAAATCTCCTGACCAAGAGAGTTTTGTGTTTTCTTTCAATAAGCGTTGCCCCCTCTTTGGCTCCGTTGTCATGCAATTTGCATTGCATCAGCCTGTGATTTTTATTCAGGGCATATAACCTCCTGTGACATGGATAAAAAACATGGGCTTTGACCAAGCAAAATGCACCAAAAAAAACTGAAAAGTGTTCAAAGGAGCATGGAATTACGCTGACAGGAAGAGGAACACATGGATTACAGATTATACTCAAATTTTTCATATCATATTGACTGGTAAAGAAGTAAGTGGGCTTGGACAGGGCACTTCACGAGAAGAGATGATTGCCGGTGGGCCTGAGAATAACAACAGGGGCAAGCAAAGGAGGGAAAATGCCAATAAGAGCGTCCGCCATGGAGATAGTACGATGACATCAGCTTCTTTTGCAAGTGGTGGGTGGATGGTCACATAATGAGACCATGCCATATGGGGAGGCCTTCATCCAGCAGCGGATATAGATTGTGGCTAAAGCTGATAAGGTCAGGAGAAGAAAAAAAACACCTCAAGTATTGTAAAAAAAAATCGCTTAAGGTGTTTTATGCATCCACCACTCTACTCAATGATACTGGCTCAGCAGTGCGACAGGGGCATTAGCCAATGAGTAACACAGCCACTCTGACCACTACTTTATACTATCTCTCACTATCAATGACCAAAATGGGGGGGGGGGGGGGTGGGGGCTCCACCAAAATGTCTTGTAAGATATCAATGCAATAGTTGCTATGCTTCATTAAATATTCTGCAATGTACAAACGTACAATGTGTTTGCATTGCACAAGCTTTGATAAACGAATTATGAGGATATGCATGTGGGAGGTGGAAGAGCTAGTAGATATTTAAAGTTGATGGGGAAGTAACAGCTCAAATAATTACATCACCAATGGATGTGTGTTTTATTTACTAGATGGTGTGCCATGGGCTCAGATTTAAAAAGAAAACCCAAAATCTAATTGAATGATTGACTTCATTAAGCACGGATGAGATAGGAAGAATTTTGTGACTTGATAATTGCGTTGATACTGCACTATAATAAATATTGTACTTTAGGCATCAGTAAAATAAATATTAGTCATGTAATGATTAATACGTTAATCAATTAAAGAGTATGGTATTCTGATGTTCACAACACATGCATTTACCTTCTGTTTGTAAGTAACATTATTCAAAATATATGGAACGTATGTCGACATTATTTGCAAATTGTACCTTTAGCCTAATGGTATAAATAATTAAGAAGAAAAATACATGAGAGACAGCTCGGATCAGATTTTTGGTAATTAATTTCATCACTAGGTGTGGGGTGAATGGTCAAATGTCTACAGGACAGGATACGTAGGTTAAAATCACTATGTTGTAAGGGTTGAAAGCCTGCTGTTAAAATCCTGGGGTTGAATCCAATTTGGGGGATGTATTACAATTACAATTTTTGGTATGTTAAGAATTAAAGAGATATTCCTGTTATCGACTCACATTAATATCTGGATTACAATAAACTACACTTTCAATGACATCGCTTAAACAACGATGCTGAATAACACACACTACAACCCAAAACCAAGTGGAAAATATATGTTTGCGAGTCCTTAAACTGTCTGTGCCACTGTTTTCATAGCCTTGTGTCAAATAACCTTTAAAAGGTTCAAACAAATGAAATTCTGAAGGGGCTAGGTCCGGGCAACATTCAGCACGTTTCAAAACAACCCCCTAAGATTTTCCAACGATTCCACTGTTTTAAATTGTATGCTGTGAATGCCACTCTCGTTGAAGAGTCCACAAGCATCTCCAACAAGTCACAATACAAAACAGTGGTGACCGGCCATTGATTTTACAGGAAGGCAACTATTAATGGAACCTGGATGTTCCAATAAACTGTCATCATTGCCTTTGCAGCAGAAGGTTGGGGGACTTGATTTTGTTTCTTGAATGGAGATCCTTGGTGTCCGTTGAGCTCTCTGGGGCCTATACTCCAGCTCAAAATAATGCGTTCAAAATGCAATGGCAGTGATGACGCAAAACGAAAATGCATTGCTGTCATGTAAAACATCTGGTGGAAAAGGCATGACAAATGTAAATTATGTTTAATTTATGATCTTCTGTTAACATTTATTGCACACAACGGGCACGCTCTTTAAAAAAAAGAATTAACTCGTCATGAATTGTTGAATGAACTGTTCTGCACATACACCTATAGCCAATGCTATGTACATATTCCTACTTATCTATCATCCAATATAAACTTCCAACATGAGGGAGATTGACTGGAGTTTAAGCATCAACTGGCCTACTACATTATCCTTAATGTCAATAATGTTCACTATCTGATTGCAGCCTTTCCACCCATTTGTAAACATTGTCATGTTTCATACAATTTCCAACATGTGGGAGCTTTATTCATTCAATCTTAATTTTGGAGCTTTCATGACTGCAGGAATTATTCTTTGGTTATTTCGGTAAAGTCACGTATAAAGATAAAATAATAAATTAAATAATACCATACTACGACGTTTCGATTGCAACACAAGCAATCATCATCAGGTATAAAAGAAATAGCAACACAAATCTAACCAGAAAACTATAGACAGACATATAAGCAGACAGACATCATAAAGATACACAGAGAGAGAACACGTATCGGCACAAATAGAGAGGTCGTCTCTGTGACGGGGCCTTAAATATAGAGAGGGGGCGGGGGCGGAGAGAGGGAGGGGGCAGAGAAAAAATTAGCATGTCAATGAGTGGACAACAACTTGGTACGGTACGCAAGCTTGAAAATTAGGAGAAAGACACACTAAAATTAAATAACCTAGTAAAATATCGAAATGTAATGTAACACAGAGAGTCGGTCAACACACAATTAACGCATAGCCCGGTTGATTACGTATTTCAAAGATTGCTAAGTTAGAATTTAAGTGTGAAAATTCCAAAGAGAGGACACAGGCAGAGAGAGGAAAAAAAAACCAGAGAGAGAGAAAAAAGATAAGCTTAAAACTTCCCCGTAGAAGTGGTTCAATCTTAATTTTGGAGCTTTCGTGACTGCAGGAATTATTCCAATCGAAACGTCGTAGTATGCTATTATTTAATTTATTATTTTATCTTTATACGTGACTTTACCGAAAGAACCAAAGAATAACTTTATTCATTCGTTGATAATCGAATCTGTCTTTACACCCTCAGAGGAGAAAACAAAAAAAACATATATTGCCGTTCTGCTGATATGCAGTTGTACAAGGGCAGCCACAATGATGGATAATGTGACATATCTGCAAACGAGCATGCAGTGAAACGTCAGACAGCATGCCGAACATCGTGCAGAACAAAACACACTGGAGAGTTAAAGCCTGCAATTGATCACGATTACCGTAGACGGTTCTTACGAAAATAAAAACGTGCATTTCCAGTGTTACAGCCAGCATGTCAAAATGGTAGCAATAGCCAAACAATGCAATTGCTTCAATTTACTTATAGCAAATATGTTTTCGTGCATAAAATGCAAGTGATCAAATGATAAGACTGTAATGTATACGTGCAATGCTTCCGTTTATTTATGATAAAACGAGCAATGGGACAGCACCAATCTTCACTAGCACTTCCAATCCAGTTGTGTAAATTCCACATCTTGTGCCAGAAGCCAATCATTCACTGTTGACCACCTACAAAGTGGTGGATAAAGTCAGACTAATTTCTGAGCTATGACAGGGTGAGTCGAGCATTGCCCGGAATTTGAAATCATGACCTTCCAATTATGAGTTGAGCGCTTTAGCAATAGCATTACCTCATCGGAACATAACATTCGCGGTAATTTTGTTGCATTCATGTGTAAGAATTTCAGTGGAGGTGTTGAAAAGGTGCCTAGGTAATAAAACAGTTAATTTCTACAACATGTCATGTTGTGTACTTTGTAATGGTCTCTTTGGTGTCATTGGACCTGTTTCAGGGAATAAAATAAAAAAAGTCTCGATCACTTTGTTCCTTTTGCTTTTATGAACGGTGGGGGATTGTAGTTCTGTTAATTAAATAAAAATAGTATGCTAACAACCATCTGTGACTGTCCTGAATCTATGCATTATTAATAGTGTGTAAGAAAAAACAATGGTGATTAAAGTGCCAATCACAAGACAACCGTCATTTATTATAACTGTAATTTCATAAAACACGTTTTTATAGCACCTACCTTGTCGACATGTTTAAAACAAGTTATCCATTAATGTTATATATTTAAATGAAAAGAACATTGATACCACCATATTCAAGGAACTACATTTAAAAGGTATTTCATAATAAAGACTTAATTACGTCACAAAAATGGCAAGATCTTAATAATAATACTTTAAAATAACCTTCAGAGCAGCAATGAAATCGCTTGCACGCAATGCTTAAGTCTGTAATTACAACTTGTGTATACTAAGGAGATGAATAATTTATAAGAAAAAGGTCACTCAATCTCTCATTGCTAGGATTTTCCAGTCATATCCGATGAATAGAATTTAGGCAGAGATGTGCATATCAAATCATACCGAGAGGCAAAGTCATCATTTGTATTCTGATGTAAGCCATGGAAGGAGAACCTCTGATTGGCAGTCACAAGAAGCTGTCTCCCAGAATGCAATGGAACATGATGGAAAGGTAAATTTCAGTGACTGAGGATATTTATATACAGTACATATAGTCCCATTTGTGGAAGGATTTTGGTAAGATGACTTTCCCACATGCCAAATGATGTTCCAACCATGTATGATGCTACTCTCCCCACTCCGATGTTCCATAATTAACCTCCAGGTTGCCATTCATACTGACTCGAACCACAGTTCCATAACACAACAGGTTCCGTTTATTCCTTAGAAAAATGTTAGGTGTTAATGTGAATCCTTTGCATAGGAAAACATGTATTCACTTTAATACCTGGGGTGTGCATTCATCGCTCTTGCTGAGACAAAGTAACGTGCATAAATGCACTGGTGCCACAGTGATTTGGCAACTATCGCTAACAACCTAAGTTAGACTCTAAAACACAGCTTACATTGGTGGCGAGTGTTATCTTGACCGGTTGTGGACGCCCCCAACTTCATCAACCCCATACTGACCAGTGGGGGTGAGGTATGGTCAAACAACCTTGCATGACCGACATGGGAGTGAGGAGGCCTTCACCTACCAGTGGCTTTACCAAGGGGCATACATTATGAGTAATTTATTACAATTGGAAAACCATGAATGATAAGGCACAGGCAAACCTTGCACCTTTGCACAGTTGGGAGTGTTCCAGGGTGCCTTCATACATTGGATCTGTGGGACAGAAGCAACGTGAGCAACCTCACAAGCCGAACTTTTATTCATAATTCATAGTGTGAATACTTACCATATGACAGCCTGTTTACATAGGCATGGCTGGATGGGCAGGGACTTCAACCTCTGTGAAGGCACCAACCACATTCTTCTTGCAATTGATATCTGCAGGGTATGGGGCGTATGTGGCTGCGGTGTGCAGGCTGCAGGGCATCTGTTGGGCTTGTATTAAACAAGTCTCAAGGGAACCTACCTTTTGACAGGCTATCCAGATTTCTGCCTGGTTTGTGATGTGTGTGCATTTGTGTATTCATGCTTGTCATATAGACAGTTATTAATAGTATGGTTTAGTCTTGACATTGTGCTCTCCTTTGTCATCACTTTCAATTGAAAGAAATTAGACTGAATAAACATTTAAAATCTAAGGTATGAAACAAATTAACATTTCATGTCTACGCTAAACAAGACAAATATAACATGCTATACTTGTAAAGGATTAAACTTGCATGTCAATTAATTAACGCAATTTCGTAGATTGTTTTAATATATATTTATAGGTTCATAATTCATGTAGTAATTATAAATTTTTTTTTATCCACTTCTGGGTGATTTATATATGGGGGTTGTTTTGCATACCTGACCACCAGTGGCAGCTCGTGACATTTCCACGAGGTGGGGCTGTTGTGAGTGACCTCTGAGAATACGGTGTTCTAATTATTAAAACCTCGTAATTTCATTGGCCTTCCCGTGAAAGTGATATAACGGTCTTATCTACCAACCGTAGGCATTTATTAACAATACGTAACAAAACAACAACGCACTGCCAACAGCCGTGACCTGCTATATTTGCACCCTAGCATTGTGACATCGTCTCATTAAAACCACGGGCGCCTTTTTCACCACCCCGAATAGGTCTCGAACGGCGTGGTTACAATTCGAAGCTAATCGCAATGAGTGACGGAAAATCTCTAACTCGGATGCCTTCACAGCCGCCTCGAGACAAACCTTTTCAATTTATAGAAAAGGTTTTTTTAATTAGAAAAAAAAAAGTATCATCTCCAGCTGCTTGGTGGGGCTATGCCCCAACGCCCCTAGTGGACGAACCGAGCCTGCTGACCACACAGATGGGTGCGGGATGTTAGTCCTGGCCAGGAAAAAAACTCGGACATTCAGTTTCATCGAGAATTGTACTCACAACTGCGCCACTACTCCAACCCATGTAATTCTATTTTAAACGTGCTGTTTATGCAGTAGGTTTCTTATATTTTTGTAAACATACAACAATTGTAAATATTTCCATCATTATTCTAATTTTAATAAACACATCTGCAATCACACGTTAATTTAAAGGTAAACATTAGTCCAAAGTTCAATGTCGTCTACTCCCATGTGCAAAATCCAGTTTGAACATAAACAACATGGCAGGTAGCATGGTGATATTTTAGCATTTTTATATTGATCGTCTTCTTCGTATGACTGGAGAAGCAGTTATAGTTTGATGTTGAGGTTAGCAATAAATTCAGCGGCTTCAGGTAAAGCAGAGTGAATGATTGTAATGCCAGCAGGAATGTATCTCTCAGGGCAAAATTTCAGTTTGCGGGCGATCGTCTGACTTGGGTGACCACAGTCACAATATAGGGTGCTCCTCATGTTGATAGTGATAAACCTTGGTCACTATCGCCACTGACAAGGGTGTGGCTAATTAGAGCCCATTAGGAAGCACCGTATATGATTGGTCCAAATGCGCATCTTGTAACTTAATGCTTGTTTCTTCTAATCGCATTCACTCAAATCACATTCACACTCATGCAGGAGATAGCCACGATGTCCGTCATACTCTTAATGACTTGAGGATTAATGTAAAACGAGTATGACATTCTTTTTCCCCATTCCATAATTACATTTTGAGGTGGTTAACCTCCTGTTGCCCATGCTTCCAGATTTTTGCAATGATCCCTCACATTGTTTTGGAGCCAAGCCTATGATAGCACTTTGGTGTCAGACGTTTAATGGTCCTATAAACATACACAGGATGGCACGGAATGCAGTATTTTTACTTCGGGTTATTGCTATTCATGTAAATGATGAGCACAAATTTGCAAATATGAGTATTTCAGAGATTAAATTAGGCATTTTGCCGAGTCACACATTTTTAAAGTAGCCAATGTTTTGAAATGCATTACCCACACTAACACCAAACTATACTATTTTGTTGTGCAGAAATAGGATGCACATGTTAATTGTTGTCAATAAGAGCCTCGCAGATCAGATGTTCATACATTTAGTCAATAGTGTGATACAAAAAAATATATATTTAAGACTATAACATGAGCATTTGAGTAATTATGCACACTACGTCAACTGTGAGCGTTTTATTTCAATGTACAATAGTATATCACGGAGAAGACTTACTCTCTCAAAGTCTAAACATAACATTTTAAAATAAAATCTTTTTGAGCGCACGAAGTAGCAAAACTGCAGTGAATGCTGCAAGACTTCTGCAGAGAAAAACAAATGCAGAAGTGACCTTGTAATAATTTCATTTTTTGCTGGACTGCAGGTAAAAGTATTTGCGATGATTTATGCTTTATTCTGCAATCACAAAGAGTGTTCAGAGCATGCTGATAAAAGCCTCAATTATGTTACCTGTCAGCCTGCTGTAAATGCCCCTCATCCCAAGGCACCACAACCAATTCCCTGTGTTCTCTATACGACACTCAACATTTAATCACCTTACACATGGACCTGCTGTGATAATGGGTACAAAATTGCACATACCACACATTATTTAGTTATTTATATATGATAGGCGCATACTTTTAAGTCAGTCATTTGAATTCCATGTCTTGCCATTCCATAATAAGGCAATGTCAGTTGAAATACTGCAATATTTTGTAGCATTCATTAACATTTACATTAATTTTTCATTCGGGTTGCAATGGAAATTGTCATTTCAAAAATTATTATTTGGATACTTTTGAAATGCACATTAAAATGCCTTGATTACATGTAGAGGAATAATGTATACAGTGAAAATGAGTTATCTTGAAGTTTCCACCTTATTTAAATTTTGTAACCTAATATTTATTCTTCATGCAATTCATATTTCGCTTGTTATGATTGCCAATATATAGAGGTTAATATGTATTAAAATTCCTATAAAATTACTTTTTCCCATTACTAAATGCAAATGTGTTAATTTTAGTTGTGCAAAACATACAGTGTGAAATGTATAATTTTATACAATTACATGTGTATGTGTGTTTTGGTTGGTTTGTATTTAAATGATTAAACGTCACATTAATTATTTTAATCCCTCTGTCAATTAAACTTTTGAATGAATGAATGCTTCCCCATGCTGTGTCAGTCATGAGGATTGTTTGACTACTTCACCATGTTGCTCAATACACGTCGATTAACGGGGACCATCCAAGACCAGTTCAAATATAACTCGGCCATTCATGGCTAAGAATCAAACTCAAGCATTCAGCTTCATAGTTGAGCGTGCGAACAACTGCGTCACTACTCCGCACAATTTCTATAATTTGACGCAATTTACTGTATGAGATCAATTTTAAGAGGACCGCACATATTTGTTGAGTATAAATTTGTTTCAGTCTCCAAACATTATCCAAAAGCTTTTGTTAAACACTGCACCTCTGTGGTGTTTAACTTGTATACGCCTTGGTAAAGATAGCCTTTATTTTGCATTTACTAAAATGCTAATATACATAACCAAATTACCATCTTGTAAATACATTCCATGTTGTATGGTTGTCTACTATCCTTACTTGATTAGACTTAAAATGAACAAATAATAACAAGCAGATAGATTGATTGCATATTAAAATACCCATTCAGAAGTGTGTTGTAAAGTAAACATAAGTAACATCAAAAGTACCATTAAATGTTAACGTACCATCAAAGTCATCGCGGATCTTTACTCAAAGGTGTAAATGGGTGGCACGCATCTCTCTCTGCTGGCCTCAAACCCATGATCGATCCACTGCTAGATGAAGGCTCCCCAAGATCCTGCAATGAGACACCTGGACATGAATCATATGTATGTATGTTTAACTTATTTCGCACGTACGCAGCCAACCGTGCTAATTGGAGGTGCGGGGAAAGGACAACAAACTTAACAACAAAAAACTATTCGTAAGAAATGAGATTTGCATCTAGATTTCAAAGAGCATAGCTCCAGTGGCTTCTTAATTTTGGACGGAAGAGCGTTCCAGGCGGACACAAAAGCGCATCTGAAAGCGCGCGATGCAGTGATCGCCTTTGTTTGATGACTAGCAAAAAGCCGCTTGCGAATATGACCGAAATTCGCGTGATGGTTTATGCGCCTTGACGAGATCATTGCTCTGTCTCCTCGGTGGATGCCCTCGGCATTCCATTCTTTGGCTGCCAATACTTTTACGACCACCATTCATTATTTCTTCTGGCAACGTCTCCTGTGTAAGTTCACTTTTATATACATATATAGTTTGGATATTGTTATTTTTAACCTGAATTTGTTCACTAATCCACGTTGTTATCTTTCTGTCTGTCAGTGTAATTCCAAGCATTCGTTTCTCCATGCTTCTTTGTGCACTTTTCAGTTCATGTTATCTATTTATTACACAATGGTGAATATGTTACTTTTCATTATCACATTCAGTTTTCCAAATTATTTAAACCTGTTCTTGTCCACTTCTTTATTTTATCTTAAATATATCGGTTTACTTTAATGGCTGTCTCGGGTGCACATAAATAGGCTATACCAAATATATGACGATGCTATGTAGTTCTCTGATGTGTTTTAATGTTGTACCGTGGGTTGTTCAGCACGATGTCCAACGTTTTGCTCCACGTGCTGGGAGTTTCTACTTCTGAAGGAGAGGCTTCTGCTACAGCACCATGGGAAAATCCACACCGTTGTCTATTTAATTTTAACCACAAAGACACAAATGCTATACAACAAAAAAGCACATCAAAATACGAGGAGACGTAACACACCAGCATAGCAGAGGCTGCATTTGATCTGCATCATGATTGGAATTGAGCCACGGTAAGAGGACACCACGGTTAGCCTTAAGTAGACATTCTCATTATTAAAACCATTAATCAATGTTAGCCTCAAAAGGGAAATAGGTGTTGGAGGACATGTGCATACCCCCAAGTCTATTAGACATCATATAATACTTAACTTCTGAAGTTTTTTTTATTTTGCAAGGAACGTGTGTTTACGTCCGACCTAACTTATCCAATGTCACTGCTAGCCTAGCAATGTCTTGAGCAGCCCAGCAAGTAGGTATATATGTGCCCAACATAAGTTGAATTTAAATTCGCTTAACCAGACCTCATAAAATTAAATGTACTTCACTTTTATAAAGCCATGAGTAATATCAGAAAGGGTAAGGCAAGTGATGCCCTACTTTTAGTTTCATAGTTATGAGCATTTTAACAAAATATACAAAGAATTCAAGAATGTGTTGCATAATATGCTTCTGAGACCACACACTCTAATTGTTCTTTCACAAGGTGATAGCTTTTGAAAAGGGATATTAAAAACCTTTGTCACGTACGAATATTAACTTTTTTTAATATATATTGTTATACATTTTCAAAGGTATTATTTCGGCCTATGAACTAGAGCCGAATGTTCAACTGCCATGAATGATGATGAAAAAATGGTCTTTAAACTGTACAACTAATGATCTATTCGCGTTTTTTGTCACAGAAATATTGAATTGTTGCATGACACAATTTTTATAGTTAAAGGGAGAAAAAAAATCATTTACATTCAGGCAAAAGGGCCTTGTGTTACGATGGCAATTAGGTCCTTAAATGGATTAGTTTCAGAATCTGGCTCTTGACATGTGCCTTCAGGGGTATAGGTTTTTTTCTGCACCCACATAGTATGGCCTCATCAGCAAAGCCCTTGTATACGAAATCGTAAAGCTGGAGCTTAACTCTTCAATATTCTGTTGGGAATTTACGTTTTTAAGGATTACGTGAGTCATGCAAATCACAATAAAATGTTATTCATCATTAAAAATCTCTCACAGTCGAGATGTGCTGCCTTAAAATAGTTAAGAAAATAAGATACTTTGAGTAAAACGTGGGTGGACATAATGATTATGTTCTTCATTTGACTACCATATATAACGTGAATCAACCTTTCATTTGATGGCTACGTATCCCTGACATGGTGCAGATACGCACATCACAACACAAATGCTGGTTCGGTAACGATCATATCGCTAGATGTCAAAATAAGTACATTACGGTAAATGACAATGATATAACCATAATGACCCCTTTTAACCTTGAAATCTAAACCAAAACTGGTCTGAATTAGTGTAATTCGGGAGGTCATTTGGCGCTGGTGTAACAAACTTGCCACCCTGCGTTTCACGAGTGATTGAGCATCATTTCCTGGTTCACACTACCCCAACACCACTCCTGTCAATCAGGACGTCCCAAACAGCAATGTTTGCAGGCATCTCTGCAGACGGGAATCAATAGTAACTGCTTTGGAGTGTAATGTAGAGGAAGGAAGATACCTTAACCCACCCATTTGCCCGTAATTAAAGCAGGGAAACTTCCAGAGCTCATTAACCAATAAGGAGACTGTGGCGCCAGGACGTGTGGGTGTTTTTTATCTCCACTAATAGACCCTTCCCCAGAGATCACTTACTCACCGCTGACACCTGATATGGGCAACACAGAAATACTTTTAAAATTCTCCCATATATGAATCGCAGTTGGGGTTAATGCTCCTTATGTCAAGGCTCCAATGTGTGCATGCAGTATTTAAAAGACTGGTAGTATTAATGGGATAGGCAGTGATACTATTTCAGTGTTATAATACATATGGTAATTTCTGAATACATACCAACGGCACATATATTACACGCAATTTATATACAGCCCAGTATTTTAATTATAGACGTGGCACGCAGGATAGCGAACTGCACAATGAACCTGGTGCCCTCGGTTTGATTCCTAGCCACGGGAATTATATCTGAACTGGTTTCCCCCTTTTGCCAACCCACATTGACCAGCTTGGTGAATTATGGTGAACAAACCCCATTCCTGACATGGCGTGGAGAGGCACTCATCCAGCAGTGGATTGAAAAAGGGCTGCAAATTATTAATAGTATAACGTTTTTGTCATGTAACAAAACCTTAATTTATCTCCATTTAAGATGGTTCGCGTCTTCAGGTTAAGTTGAGAACATAAAATAACGTGAATGTGCCATCCTTAAGAGTCAGCATTAGGCTTGCTTTACTGTCTGTTAAATTATGATAGATCACTCTCCACAAAACAATACTTGAGTCTGGGCCACAATGTACTTTCAAAATGACTCATAAACCACACTAATAATGAATTATGTTCCCAATAGGATTATATGGCCTATTTGTAAACAAGCTATAAAATGTGGAACAGAGGTGTCCTGTGCAAAAAAATACACCCACAAAAACACAGTTAATGAATGCCACACGACGAATGTTTAAACCTGGCTCGTAATAATGACTTAGAACAGGGTTGTTGAATACAGTACATCTAAATCAGTGGCACTCATTGTGAAAATGAATTCCATCAATTGCTTGGCACCTCCTTTTCTAATTTAACACCAAAACAAGGATTGTATTGTACAGGCACACTGCATGTGGCTGAGTGGAATAGTTAGAAGAATGCCAGAGGCTTGCTCGACTGCTATTAAAGTCATGGATATAACAGTGAGTCAGGTAAATGTATTGAAGGAAAATGTGCAGTACTGCATATACATTTGTCATCATGTGCTTCTTCGCAAAAAGGTAATTCTAAAACCCAGTTTCTGTATGTGATGTACTGTATCGGAATCTATAATGTTCTGTGAACGGTAATAGCATTGTGTATGTAGGTAACGTAGATCAAAGTAAATATGTGGGCAGGGGAGTTTCAGTGTTGGTCGACTGAAATAAAATGGGAATCTCCAACTTCACAGCAAATATATTTCCATGACCAATTTCAATAATTAATGTAGTAACGTGTACAATATTCGTGGTTGCAATCCTCATCAACATAATATTCATAGAAGTCCTCTTAACTGAGGTGACATGGGGGACCAATTCAATCGTGGATTGTATTATCCATTGGGTTAACCGCGAGTTCACTCCTCCTATCCACGGGGCAAACAAACATTGTGGAAGATCCCTAGATAACAGGAACAAAAATGCCAAATATGTATTTTTTATCTGCGAAATAATGCAGATAACTACCGTAATAGTATAATGCTCTTCTAGCATGGATAACCCGTGGGTAAGAAGATGAATTTGCCGAATAACTCCTCTAATCCCTGAAAAAAAGTGCGAATAATAGGATGCTGTTCTGCAAAGACTTATGGGAAAAGTCGAGGATAATTATGATTAATAGAACGCTACAGCTGTAATACAGCATTTAAACCATATTATTTTCCACGTGGCAATTAAATGTTCAATGTTACCTCCAGTATGCATAATTCATATTTTCTTCTACAAAAAGAAATCAACAAAAACAACAAGTCTTTATCACCAACAACTCAACTTTAAAGTGCAGTACTTGGTGTCAATCAATTGCAATATTGCTTTGCAATTGCATGCATGGGTAAAACAATATATATCAAGAGTAACTTTTCCCACGAAGGGCATCCATTGGTATAAACATGGGCATTTTCGTTCTTTTTCTATCATGTGTATCAGGCCTCCCCTCCCCCCTCTCTGTCCAATGCGTTGGCGTGTGCAGCAGCAACCGCGTCCAAGCCGTCGTCCATCCTTTTGGCCCCGCCCCCCTCCCGATGCGTTGTACGTGGCACTCCGTGCCGTCTTTGAGCCCCGCCCCCCTCCCTCCCGATACGTTCCATTCATTGGCTACCACATTCTGATGAGCTCCCCCCTCTCCTCCCCCCTCAACTTGCTTATAAGGGATTACATCTTGAATCATTGCCTCACTTGATGCAGCTAATCCGGCTGTGACGGTCCCACCTGATGACGGAGACTTGTGTTGCCTCCGAAACGTCGTGATTTTTATTTTATTTTTATTAATTTTGATGTTTTACCTACGTGACTTTACCGAAAAAACCTAAGAATATGAATATCCATTGTACATTTAACGTGCTGGTCAATATTACTGTATATGCACATACAATACTGGTGTGGGGGAAAATACATCCGATGTATATAATAGGCATATTTACTGTTGTTATATACATACTGATATACTCATTATTTACCATCCACATGTCCTGCATAGGTCCCAAAGCACCTGCATCAGCGTTCAGCGCATCATTTGAAAAACAATATGAAATCACTACACATGCATGGTACATTATGTTTATGTTTCGTTGCTTAGTGGCTACATCATTAATTTGTAATTAATACAATTCTAATCACTTAATGTATCGCTGTATGGCAGAGAGGTTTTCCTCACTCATAGGTTGTTACGCAAATAGGCAAACCTGTCCCTGACATATGGAAATATATAAGGCACACCACTGAGTTGTAGATGTTACAAGTTAAGCGAAGTGGAAAACTTAGGAAATGATAGCAAGAGGACTAATTAGCTGACATTTCTTGTTTCATTCACGCTTCCTTTTGTGGTCTGCTTTAATGACAAGTGCAAGGAACTGGAAACACACTCGTGAAAACATGTCCTGGCTGGGAAGTGGCTTCGAAAATATAGAATGGGCACATCTTAATAGGTTTAAAGTGTGCTCTAATGTGATATATTCGCTGCACTCATTAATTTAAGGGTAAAGTAAATGATCATAACAATTGTAGCAGCATCAATATAAAGCAACTGATGAATTTAATAAGGGATAATGCAGAGTAAATGCTTGTTATTAGAGGTCACGGTCCAGCTGGTTGCTACCTCATTCCAAAGATTCCAAAGACGTGTTAATGTTTAATATGCAAATGCACTGTATACGATTTCACACTACATATAGCCCTAAGAATATACATGCAACAATACTTTGGCTATTAATTTTGAGAAAAAATGCACATCCATTCCCAAATGTAGATCTCAATGCTTACCAAGGACAATTACCATAGTAAGCCCCTCAAATGAGAAAATCTAAGAAATCATTAATGCACTTAATGATAAGGGTTCATATCTGGACACAAGATAATTACTGTGTAAGTGAAACAAAAGTCATATGCAACACAATTTTGTAAACAATCTAAAATAACTGGAAAAAACTGAATGTGTATATATGACAATTCACAAAGAGAGAGAAGGATCGAAATAATTAAATCAACAGGTGAAGGGATCATGTTGAAGTAACGTTGAGAAGCTGATCTTCATAATGGAAATAAACATGCCAGTGTGCATGAGAAATACAGTTATCTACATTGCAAGATATTCTATATATGGATCAAAAATATGGACACTGACAATGAACAATTTACTGAGGCTGAAAAGTGCACAAAGCATGGAGAGATGCATGCTTGGACTTATAGTCCTTGGGCCAAACCAGATATCGGTAAAACCCAAGGTGGCAAAACTTCAATGGTGCCATTTTATTTGTTACACCAACAGAAGTAAAATCATACGTGATAATCTCTCCATAATAAGCAGCTGTTTAATTTTTCTCGCAGGAAACCTGTATTTGCACCTATCGCAATCACGCCTATTTGCCCGGACGTTACAAACAAAACATTCCAACACCTCTGCTGTTAATTAAGACCAAAAATAATTTACAAAATCGATGTTTGTCCCCAAGGCATGTATTTCATACATATTCTTGCATTTACTCACGCTTGTTCTTCAATTTCAGTGACTTAGTTAAGTCTGGAATAGATTGGCGCTCTCTGTTTTCCTTCTGTTTCTAGCAACTTGTGTGCTCATGATCATTTACTGGCAGGTGAGGCAAGTACTGGTTGTTCTGTATTATTTCTGTTCAGTAATGATGTCTAAAGTGCTAACTTTACCCTCAATGTATTGTTAATGTACCTGTTAAGATTATTAGTTATGGCCAGGTACTACAAGCAATTTTTCTTTTTTTGTTCAGTTAGTCAATTTTGATGTTTTTTAAAAATATTTTATTTCTATAAAATGTAAACATAACATGCACACAATAATTAGCAATAACTTTGTTAACGGTAATAATTGATGATTAAAATAATAAAAACTAACTTTTTATATTTTATAAATAGTTTTTACGATTTTATACAAACTTCGCCAAGTTAACAAAGCCTTAAATTTGCGTTTTTTTGCATCTTTCTTCGCAATTTGTCTTCGCATTTTAAGAAATACCCTAGTTGAATTGCATATCATTGAAAAGCTTATTCTCTAGAGCAAATGCATAGCTTAGTCACATGTGACTATTTACCTTTCTGTCGTGGCAATAAGTGGGGGGACACAAGTAGAACTCTTGAATCTCATTGCTACTAGCATCACAATGCCAGAGTTGGCATTGCAATTTTATCAAAATTACATTTTGTATGCCGAGTTTGACAACTCATGTTCCATAATAGGTAAAGCCACATACTTCTACATACTGCTTCCTACTTGGAATAGCTAGGAATGTTCACAGATATTTTTTAAATATCTTTTGTCATTTTCATTTTATGTGGTATTATATCTAAAAAAATATGCGGAAATATTGTTTTTTAACATGTCAAGTGAATTTTAACATAATTAACTGAAAGAACAATATTTTGACAAAAGCCTCTGTAGATTACCAACCAATTAGTTATTGATCACATTAACACAAACCAAAAAGTTCTGACTTCATCTATTTGTGCATATTTAATGAGATAACACATAATATGCGTAAATGAATGGGTGGAAAGTCGCAATACAAAAAAATATTATATTGTTGTGTATATTCATCTGGTAATTTTTCATCCTGATAAAAGAACAGGAAGTTTTTTGCCTATTCACCTGTAGCACAACCTCTTAATTTAGTTAAGATTAGTTAAGATGCATTTGACCATTTATCAATGTTAGTTTTGCTTTTGGGTTGTAACTCTCTGCTGCCGTCAATATGTAACCAAAGTACTAACAGATTAATTCAGGTTTGCATCAAAGTAATGATGATTTCTGATTGTACTGAATGGTGCAAGTGAAAACTGAACAAGCAAGTAACAAGCCACTACCAAAGCGACCATGGTTGGAGTGCATCATCCACTGTTCTGATGATACATATAAGCTGGTGCCACCACAAAGTGTTAACTCCTGGAGAATTCTGCTCAGGGCAGCTCAGATGCGAAATCATGCACCGGTTTTAGCCATACACCCAACCTTTACATCTCAATAAAAATCACATACCACTAACATCCTATGCAAAATAATGTCTACTTTCACGTGCATATTTCTTATTTTCAGATTTACAAATGTTCAACTTGACATGTGTCCATATTAATTGTAAGTGTGGATTTTATTCGCCGTCAGTTTGTTGGGGATTCTGATTCATTTATTAAAATCACAGTGCAAACGTTTTGGTAACTTTAATATATACACCTGCTCTGAATGAGTAGGGAATATAATGCAGTTATATTTAATACAGTCAGCAGGCTTCACACATTGATGGCCAAAATCACAGGAACAATCACAGACATTTAAATTGTACTCTATTGAGACTCGTTAGAGTGGCATAGTTGTGCTGTGGCATTGCATTCAATTAGCCTAATTTCTCGGAAGCCATCCAAACGCACTGTTAGTCAAATGAAATGCAATTCCAATACAGCTGTAGTATAACTATTGAGACAAATATGCATGTTTTATTGTTAGTTTATAATATATATTTAAATAAGCGAGACACCACAAAAGTTCAGTGAGTAATATTGAGTAGAAAGCAAAATGTCACTGTCAGACGTCTTACCCATACGCATAAATCAAACCACATCACCCAGAACGCTGTATCCCTCGACTGGCTTCTAATTAAATCAAGTACAAAATCACACTCACTGTCTTAACATCCCGCTCATTCTCTTCGACATTATCCAGCCCACACCTACATTTCTCACCTCCTCTTTCTCTACTCCCTTCGCCGAGCCCCAACCTCCAGCTACCGAGGCCTTCTGTTGACATCACCGAAGAGTGGTTTGCTCCTCATGACATGTCGATGAAAAATTAGTCATGATTGATCCGATTCCAAAAATAATCTTGAAATTGTGGGACTTAGCTTTGGGTATGCTCTTAATTTGGTTTTTTTTTTCAAAAAAATTGCAAACTTAATACAGAGTGTACTCTTTTTCAGCACAAGTGAATCCCATAATCACGACAAAGAATCGCATCAAGGGTAGGGAAAGAATAATGACGTTCAAACATGCTATTATTGCTAAACTGCTGAACTATGATTAAATGAACGAATGAAATACACAAACCACTCAGTGCAAGGTGTTGAAAAGAAGCAGCCACGGCGTACCTAAAAAAACAATCAATATTGATCTCGTCAGGCAGTGAGGAGATACACGCTCTTAATTGCATAGCACCCCAGGCTTCAGTAGATTACGCCTTTTGAGACACATGTTAGTTCCAGTTTGGGCTGTAATTATCTTTGTGTTATGTGACTGCTTCATTGATCCTAAGAATAATGAAGGCTTCCAGAAGCACTGTCTGTTTCTACTGCCGGTTTAATGCTTTTCCCTGACATCGATGAACAAACTACATTTTAAAAAGGTCAGCATTGCCACTGTACCATGTTCCACAGCTCCGTAACAGAATGCAATTTTTCCAAATAGTATTTTAATTAATATTAAAGCCATTATTTATGAAAAAGAAATACAACCACTATTCGTGGAGTTGTTGAACGTGCTTCATTTAATATGCATAACTTAGTTTACTTTTAACAAATATGAATCTATATCTACTGCATCGATGCAATCATATGGAATGTATCACAATATATTTCCCAGTGCCTCTTTGATATTGATTGTTGGACCCCACCAAAGTGGCTCAGTAAAAGTCATTGTAACCACTAAGTTTATTTTCTTCTTATTTGTTGAATGATTCTGTTTATATTGGTGCATGGTGCAATTTTACGTGTGAATTATCAAAGATTGCCATATACATTCATAAACTACAGAGCTAGCATACATTGATCATTCTGTTATCTCAATTATTCCTACTCATTTATTGATTTAACATTGCACAAAATAATGAACATTTGTGACCATTACATTATTATTTCATTCAAAATATTGTAATTATGCTGTACTGCTGTATACACTTTGATGTATAAGTTGCAATCCATCGTTAATATTTTGGGGGTTAAAAATGTTGGTTTGCATATGCTTATAGTTATAAGCATAGCTGACCTTAATTCTGCAAAATGTGAGCTTTCTATCCCTCCTAGAATATAATGAAAATGTATATCAATCACTCACACATTCACTCAGTCACGACCATTTATATGAATATATGTCAATCATTGCTTTGAGTGAGACAGACAGACACACCTGCAATCACTTATTCCACAAATTCAAAATAAAATAAGCATCCAAATGTGACTGCGGTCGACTGCAGCACACGATGGGGACATCGTGAACTCATGTCCACTGCGAGCGATCTCTGAGGGCATGAGTGGGATCCAGTTGATGTCCTCTAAAGCCAGCAGATGGATTTACTGCTTAGACATCGATTTATATCTGCTACTCATTCATTTCAATACGAAGCAGAGATTACTCCAATGTTCCGATATAATTTTCCAAACAAACAATGGTTATATGCAGGATTTACAGTACTCTATATAATTCATTGTAGCTTGCTGATTTATTTTCTTTCCATTTTGCTGACTCACAATTGGCTGAACACTAATTTACTCAACAATCTCCAAGCACTCATTTTCTAAATAGCTGAGCACTTTTAAAATTATGCTCAATTTGAATAATTAATGCTTTCGTATTTGGGCACAATTATGCTGCTATGCAAGGATCTATGATCTACAATCCAAATGGCTACGAACAACACCTCGTGTGCCTCTATACATAAATGATAACCAAGTACCTAATCGTCGGACTCTCTGTAGCCAAACAGTCCTCATGTGGTTTGGATCACCTGATGTTGTTTGTTGGCAGGAGCTCAAAAGTCATAAATGAAGACATCAAAGAGCCACAATGTTCTAACATAGCAAACATATGTTGAACACATAAGGGGTACTTACATATGTCAAGTATTGCCAAAATGTGTATTTAAAGGAACGTGCAAAAGCAATAGATCATCACTCGCATTATCATAATCACGTAAGCGTTTTCTACTGCCACATCAAGGTCTTACCAAGTTGTTGCCATCCCTCCGAGTGCCACGTTGCAGCAATCCAAAGAGCCCCTCGGCATCATTCCTTCTCCGTGGTGGTCACACTCCCAGACATGCTCCATTTTACAACCATCAGGGTGAGAATTAGAAATGAAATCAGAGACGACAAGCAGCAAGAAAATAGATTGACTATTGGTAATTGGTAAGGAGAAGGATGGGATTTGAATACACTATATAACATTACATTATTATTTTTGATATGTTACAATATGGCAAGAACATAACACACATGACAAGAGTTGAAATTGAACTAAACTTTTATTTTACCAGGTAAGGCCCACCGAGCTATATAACTTTTTTTTTAAGTGACTTGACGACAAATGATTGCTCAACGAAGTGGATTATCTTCTTGGTTCTTTCGGTAAAGTCACGTAGAATGGAAATAATAAAATAATAAAAATAAAACATAATAAAACAATTATGTGTTATTTTTATTACTTTATTATTTATGTTTTATTTTCATTACTTTATTATTTCCGTTCTACGTGACTTTACCGAAAGAACCAAGAAGATGAATCCCTGCAGTCACGAAAGCTTTAAATAGAAGTGGATTATCATGCAGAAATGTATAGCAGCCAAATACTTCAAAAGCATGTTTCTAAATGTGGAGGGAAATACCAGAGGACCATAAATCCACGCAACCACAGGAAGAACATGCAAACTCCAAATATACAGGCATCATGGTTGGGATTTAACTCACGACTTTTCCATACCAGACGAGGTAGTTAACGTCTCACCACCTCCTCCATACCAGGCAAGCTTGGCAAAGATATATGCTTTCGCTAAAGGTATTGACAGCCACATTACAATACCATAAAATAAAAATGTGCATTTCTAAATGTAAGCATAATTTGGAAATATTTTACAAACATTGTAAGAGTGAAGAAAACGCAACGGAATAACACATAGTATAGGTATGTGGTTCACAAAGCAACGCAGTTGCAGGCCTTGTGTCGTTCCGCTTTACACGGGAGACAGCCCCTTGCCCCAGTTCGGAAGTCACTGAATTAAAAGTGCCGCAGCTCAGGGATCAGAAACTGGAAAGATTTCCCTGGAGAGCAGCCACAGGTTTATTTGCTGCTGCATCTGTGTCGTCTGTAATTACCTGACCTCGGTCTGGGAAATGAAATCTGGGCAGCATTAAAAAAAAAAGAGGGGGTAACTCCAGTCTTCGAAGAACCAGAAGAGTTCTTTTGAAAATCCGCAAGGGGACAAGAAAGAGCAGTGTGGGTGGAATGTGGCCAAAATCAAATCCGAATGAGCATGCGAGTGCATAAAAGTGCTGCCTCATTAAGCAAACTATTTTCTTTTGAGAAGAAAATGTCATGCCCACGTGACATTGTTTGGGCTGTAATTATGCCATTGTTGTTTTTTAAGTGCGGTTGCATTTTTTTTTGCTGTTGAAGACACAAACGATCCATAATGACACTAAAAAAAAGAAATCTATAATATTATAAGAATAATCCGAAGTTAAAAGGAAAACAATAAGAGGCATAATTCACTATTGTTTTCATTGCTAAGGTGTGTGCATGCAGAAACCGACCTTTGCATGTCTTAATGATGCAAGAATGTACCAGTCTGAAAATCCTATAAGGAAAAGTACAAATGGCACATTGCATCAAGGCGCAACTTGTTAAGTTTCACAGACTTCGTGTGGGTTTCAGAAAATGTCACATGTTCAAAATAGCTTCGTATGGTGTTATCGATGAGAATAGTTCTAAAATGTTGGTTAAATAAATAAATAACACACATTGCTATTTGGTCTCTCTATTTTTACATACTGCAACGTATAATGCAAAAAAAATTCTGAAATGCAGCCTTTCTTACATTACAAAAGGTCAGAGTACATTTTTATAATTGAAATAAAATGTGCCAAATGTTGGCAACTAGCAGAACGCTACGTGGCAGTGGAATATATTATAGTTCTGTTCACTCTCAAGGGTTAAAAATACATCACTCTCTCCATAGTGTTGCATTGGCACCGTGCTTTTTTTGTTATTGGGAAACTCAAGTTTTGCACTCGGAGTGTTTGCATCATCGAATGGATGATTTCGACGAAGATGTCCTATTTCACGGTCTCAAGATTCGTCACGTTTTCCTTTTGAGTCCATGACTGCAGCTGAATTTGGTGTGTGGTACACGGAGAGGCACTTTGAAGCCACACTGGTTATTTGCCTGCACGTGATGAAGAGCATACCGCATTTTTCACAGGAAAATGCCATCCTGTAGCACTATAATTAAAATGGAAAAAGTGGGCAGTGGTCCAAAACAAAACGGGCTAATTGTAAATTAGCCAAATGAATACAAAGGCAATGGTGGTTGTATGCATTTTGTTCACAAATTAATTAATCACTAAATTACAGGTGAAGTAAACAAAGATTGCACTGGAACTCGCAGATTTCTATTACTTTTTTGTCCTAATTTTAGATTTTGTTTGCATTCTGCAAATATTGGCAATAAACAACAGAAGCGGGCAACGTACATTATGCATTATTGATGAGGATAAATAATATAGCAATCCCAATAACCCTAATCCAACACAACTTTGTTTTCTACTATTATTTCATATTAAAAGAACATAAATAAATGTGCATAAATGTTGGATATTAAGTGTAATTTGTGGATATTTAAATATGCTAAAATATATATTATTGAACACAAAATGAGGCTAAATTATAGAATAAATAATCAAAACAAGCAACACACAGTTCCCAAATAGAATAACATAAATGCCGTATCTGTAAACAAAGGAATCAAGTTCTGGGAATAGGTTACAGTACGTTTGATGCAAACATTTGGAAGCATTCCATATGCAGTGTATTGTACTGTATATTTCATATATAAAGAGCTCTCAATTTACACAAAGATAGGTGATGTTTAAAAAATATGTTTTGACTATATTAAGATTAAAAATAATCAATCGGATTTCTTACCATGACCATTCCGCTGTTCAAAGGTTTGAGACTGGATATAACATATTCCAGTAAGCATTATTCCACAGCAATGTACGTTACCAAATCAAGCATGCATGCTGTAGAATATTTTTGTTCTTGTCACGGTAAATGCTGGAGCGAGCCCTCTTGTATATTCTCAAGGATGCAAGCCGCTCTCTTTGGCTAACCCCCAGAGATTTTTCTGCGGATCTTTTTTAGTTTTTTTTTGGGTGGACACTAATGAGGGCTTTATCCCCACTCCTATTCTCCATGTGCTGTTATCACCTGTTGACTTTTGAACCCGGGTTTCAGCTGCTGCAGGTAGATTAACATACCGTGACCCTGTTTGCATAAAATGAATTACTTATACGGAAACTTAAAACTTTTCTTTTGCACTGCTAGCCGTGCAGAAAATTATAAAACAATGGGTTGATATGAATTTTAAAACGTTTATTAATTAGTGTGGCATTATAGTCACTAAACACATACCTGCTTTTCATGTTATTCATTTAAAACACTTACGTAGATAGGAGTTGAAATACATTTTGACTACGTTGGTCTCAGTGAGGTGAGACAAACAAGGGGAGAACTTGATTCTTTGAAGTGTAACACACTTTTCTATCATCGAGGGAGAGTTGACGGTAATTATGGAGGAGCACGATTCTTAGTCACTTTGAGAACCAAAAATGTAGTTGAAGATTTCAAGAAGACATCAGCCAACATTCAGGCTCTCACGCCATTACAACTTAAAGATATATCATAACAATTTTAAACATTTTTTACACGACCCAACCCAAAATACACCAATTATGAATCATAATATGGGTCGTGAAAGCCTATGCATGAATGTAAAACAAAAATGAAACACTTCAACACATGGGTTTCCACAACCAATATTATCGATAATAGAGTTTTTTTTAGGTTAGACCACGTAAATATGAATGTGTAGTGAGTTCAACTGAGTCGCAGACGTACTCTTTGGAGGCAACACATTTATTAACACCAACACACGGGGTAACTACCCTTTAACAGAATAACAACCTATGGTGGTGACCACCAGGCTAACTACACTAATTACACCGTAATTAGCTACAACGAACCGGACCACAGCTTGGGTCCCGGTCCACGTGTTGGAGACTCTGTAGGACGTAGAATGTAGACGAAGGTTTCTTCAAGATGAACAACAACGCCGGTCCCTCTGGGGGACCCGGCTTATATCCTCTGCGGCGTGGCCAGCTCCGCCAATGCCCACGACCACCTTCCAGAACCCTCTAGCAGGATCTCGATCCGGAACACGTTACCACCCCAGGCCACCCCTTGGGCCCTTTGTAGACTTAACCGGTCACGTGTCCTTTCGGGTCAACTTGAGTGCCATGTCCTATAGTAACCCTGTTCCTATGGCCGGCACTTCCACACCCTATCCTGTAGGGCTGGCACAGTACGCAAAGCGTGATGCCATCCAGCGCTATCACTCAGTGCTGACCGAGCCCCTCCAGGGCCGGTACTACACCCACATCCTAGAGGTGTCCGCGATGTCAATACACCGCACGCCGTGCCCCTCTAGGGCCAGCATTACCCTGTGACATCCCGCGATGTCACTACAAATGTGTCATTAAATCCGCCACCACCGTACACAGTCAATTATTAAATTTTGTCAAGTAAACGAAATATTCCTATTCGTTACTAGTGTAATGACTGTCGGACAACTTCTTGTCTTTGTTCTTTATTTATTAGGGCGCATCGTGCAGATAGCATACTCTCATATCCTACAGTACTTAGCTATGACGAGCATACAGTACTTGAGCTAGAATAACAGCAGATACTTGGGCTAGGACAACACCCAAGCAACAACCGCATGGAGACAGCGATGACACAGAGACAGCGATGGCCCAAAGACGACAGTGGTGTAGAGACAGTCCATCCCGATCCCAGGGCAGCCTCGAGCTCTCTCAGCCTCCGCCTTATATTCCGCCTGGCATGGCCTCGCCCTGCCCCTGGCCACACCCTCTTTCCCGAACTGTCTCAGCCAATCCCGAGCATCCCCCCCTAGGTTCCCTCCTGTAATTGTCCCTCATGACCCATTGGCCACGCACTGTCCCTATCCCGTCATATTCTCCACCCACACACTCTCTCTATCTTTCCGCACTGTCCATACACAAGTACAGCACACCAGTATGTTGGAGAGTAAACCCACAACATTTACAATTCGAGTACGACGGTTCGCCAGAAATTACAACAAGCACATGTGTGGAGAAATACTCCTGTTTTGGTCTTAAATAGAGGGCTACGTGTGATGTCGTCACTTGTGAGCCAATCAAAATATTGTCCTCGAATTGTAAATGTTGTAGGTTGTGGGTTTACTCTACAACACACTGGTGTGCTGAAAGGTGCACATTTATTCATGGATGTATGCAGACTTTAACTTCCAGTGAGAAATATAAAGGGGATATCATGGATCTGAGGATATAATGGGCACATCATGGATATGGACAAGCTTTGAAGAAAAGGCATCATAATGACGTAATAAAAGTAACTGGATTAGGAAAAGACAGACTGCTGGAAGGAATAATGGCCGATGGTGAAGATTGACAATGTAATGGTAGGCGAAGGAGTGACTATGCCTGGCAGCAAATCCACCATGTAGATGCAGTGGTGAAATCACCTTGTATGCAGGAGCTCGATCAGTAGTTGCATCATGAAGAATGTCTATGACTTGACGGTGATGATGATGAATGTAGTTACAGTGAGGGAAAAAAGTATTTGATCCCCTGCTGATTTTGTACGTTTGCCCACTGACAAAGAAATGATCAGTCTATAATTTTGATGGTAGGTTTATTTGAACAGTGAGAGACAGAATAACAACAACAAAATCCAGAAAACGCATGTCAAAAATGTTATAAATTGATTTGCATTTTAATGAGGGAAATAAATATTTGACCCCCTCTCAATCAGAAAGATTTCTGGCTCCCAGGTGTCTTAAAGGGAGTGCTCCTAATCTCAGCTTGTTACCTGTATAAAAGGCACCTGTTCACAGAAGCAATCAATCAATCAGATTCCAAACTCTCCACCATGGCCAAGACCAAAGAGCTCTCCAAGGATGTCAGGGACAAGATTGTAGACCTTCACAAGGCTGGAATGGGCTGCAAGACCATCGCCAAGCAGCTTGGTGAGAAGGTGACAACAGTTGGTGCGATTATTCGCAAATGGAAGAAACATAAAAGAACTGTCAATCTCCCTCGGCCTGGGGCTCCATGCAAGATCTCACCTCGTGGAGTGGCAATGATCATGAGAACGGTGAGGAATCAGCCCAGAACTACACGGGAGGATCTTGTCAATGATCTCAAGGCAGCTGGGACCATAGTCACCAAGAAAACAGTTGGTAACACACTACGCCTTGAAGGACTGAAATCCTGCAGCACCCGCAAGGTCCCCCTGCTCAAGAAAGCACATATACATGCCTGTCTGAAGTTTGCCAATGAACATCTGAATGATTCAGAGGACAACTGGGTGAAAGTGTTGTGGTCAGATGAGACAAAAATGGAGCTCTTTGCCATCAACTCAACTCGCCGTGTTTGGAGGAGGAGGAATGCTGCCTATGACCCCAAGAACACCATCCCCACCGTCAAACATGGAGGTGGAAACATTATGCTTTGGGGGTGTTTTTCTGCTAAGGGGACAGTACAACGTCACCGCATCAAAGGGACGATGGACTGGGCCATGTACCGTCAAATCTTGGGTGAGAACCTCCTTCCCTCAGCCAGGGCATTGAAAATGGGTCGTGGATGGGTATTCCAGCATGACAATTACCCAAAACACACGGCCAAGGCAACAAAGGAGTGGCTCAAGAAGAAGCACATTAAGGTCCTGGAGTGGCCTAGCCAGTCTCCAGACTTTAATCCCATAGAAAATCTTTAGAGGGAGCTGAAGGTTTAAGTTGCCAAACGTCAGCCTCGAAACCTTAATGACTTGGAGAAGATCTGCAAAGAGTAGTGGGACAAAATTCCTCCTGAGATGTGTGCAAACCTGGTGGCCAACTACAAGAAACGTCTGACCTCTGTGATTGCCAACAAGGGTTTTGCCACCAAGCACTAAGTCATGTTTTGCAGAGGGGTAAAATACTTATTTCCCTCATTAAAATGCAAATCAATTTATAACATTTTTGACATGCGTTTTTCTGGATTTTGTTGTTGTTATTCTGTCTCTCACTGTTCAAGTAAACCTACCCTTAAAATTATAGACTAATCATTTCTTTGTCAGTGGGTAAACGTACAAAATCAGCAGGGGATCAAATACTTTTTCCCTCACTGTAAGTTATTATTATGAATAAACCATTAATCAAAGTTGATTTGTTTAATAATTATATCCAATGGCATTAAACTAATACATTTTAAGATTCTAGTATATTCTCCTTTGCCAGAAGTAAATATTCCTAGAGGTCTGCATATATGCCCAGATAAATGGAAATGCTTTGAGTTTCCATATTTCCATATTAGAGTGACATTGCATGAGGAGTGCTTAAGTTCTCTCCATACCCAGGGGGTGTCTACTAAAGCCAATAAGATAAGGAACAAAACTTGTACTTCATAGGGTAATATCAGTCTGAGTCAGCACTATGAACAGACAAAATTATTTTTTCCCAACAGCTCATATATAATCTCTGCATCCCTTGAGCTTTTCTGAATATTAATACGATATATGAAACTTTATGAACACATGCTAACATTTAAATCTTAAAGAATATATTAAAATGATATTAAAGAATAATTGAACATAATGCATATGTAGTTCAGTCCAACCACGTGGAGACGAGGAATTATATAAGGGCTGGCAGGCGTTTATTAATACACGCTCTCACACTGCATCCTACACGCACACCAGTGTAGGTGTAGTCTATTCTCCGTCCTTCACTTGGACCTGTGATAACTATATACGTCAGGATCTCTTCGGCTACCCCGAGGCTCTCTCACCCATCTGCCCAAGGCGGGGGATCAGCCAACACCGCCCGGCGATGAGGAGATAGACCTCTTCCAGCCGATCCTTACCCTGGCGCCCCACGACGACCACGTGTCCCTCACGTGCCCCCCCTTAAGAACCCTCTCGGTAACTCCTCCCCCTTAGCTCAGCCCTGCCCACTTTCTGGAAAGTGCTTTCCGAACGTCCCCCTACGCGGCCCGTGACTTTACGTCATCCTTGGCCTCGCATAGCTGTCCAGCCACTTGGCCTTCCTTCCGCTCATCCCTTATTAGCTACTCACAGTACTCCTCTACACATGTGTAGTGGCATCAGGGGATGCCACTGCATGCCACATAAGACCGGCCTGTGTGTGAAGCAGGGGACACGCTGCTTACACCACCCACAGCACGGCAGTTGTGTGACATTGCACTCCGTGTGCAGGGCCGGCCCTGAAGGCTAGGGGGCGAGAGCGTCTGGAGCGGCGCAGGGGTGACAGGGGGCCTTTGCACTCCGGATGAACCTGGAGGGCTAGTGGCCGAAGGTACAGAGGGTTGGGGCCCCCAAAGAGGGGGCTGGGGGACCCCGGGACTGGTTCGAGATGCCTCGGGAAGGTTCGAGAAGGGAGGCGTGCCTAGGAGCGGAGGAAGCCCCGGGACCGATTATATAAGCCGGACCCCTGAACGGGTCCACTAGTTGTTGCTCACCTGAAGACATGAAGACGTCCTTCTGAAGAAGAAGCTGAAGACAAGACCCGGACTCGAGTCGGGGTTCCGGCTTGACAGCCTTCCCCAGTTGTGTTAGGGCTAGGGATTACCTCCCTAGGTTACCTGGTGGAAGGGGCAGTTACCCCTTTGTGTTAGGGTACATTGTTGTGATAAACGTGTTGCCTCCAGAGACGCCTCGCTCACCCACCATTTATACCCACGACACGACACATGCATAAATATATCTGCCAACCTTCGGGGCATAGTCACTCAACATTTTTTTTATCCGAATGTACAAAAATATAAAGGGAAATAATAAATGAAGGAATTTTTTCGTCTCATAGATACAATGAATAAAGGAAAATAAATAAAATAAAATACTGCATCCTAACCCCAGCCCAATAACCACATTATTATTACTATTAAATACCTTAATACAATATTAACTTAAAATCATTTTCAAAAACAATCGTATTTCCATTTTCACAATAATACAAGGGGCCTCAGAATGTCAATGTCTATTACCGTGCAACTATGCATTTACTCAGAATGGCTGGCATATATATATCAAAATGTATATTTTTTTTTTATAGAAATTGGGTCAAATCGTTTTTATATTTTTTTTTATAAAACCCTATGATTAGCTTTGAAAATCAGTGTGAAGTAAAAAAAATGGTTAAAGATTGGCAGCCGACCACTTAACTTGGTAGTCTTGGCAAGTATGCATACCAATTTATCAGCAAGCTGCTGTTTCCATTTAAAGGTCCACATACAATCATGTCATCTGCAGTCATAACTATAATATAAATAAGTGGTGCATGAATTCACCATATGTTATCAATCCTTTCATTGAAAGACTACCGAACATGGCCATTGACACATGCATTCAGAAAGTATAATTCATATGTACTGCCAATATGATCATACATTAAAATAAATTACGTCCTTTGTTAATGAAAGTGCAAAAGGTGTGTGTGTGTATGCATGTAAGTACAGGTATGACGTTACAATGAAATAGGATGTATGCACATGAACAGTATTCAGTGTCTCACCAGCAGTCAGCGTTGCTTCAACCCATGCTGATAAACTGCAAAATGTTATGGGCAAGGACCCTCTGCGTTAGATATGGATCCTAATACAAAACATTTTTTTTTATTTCGCGTCATTCTTCAAACCAGTCAATAGTTTGCTATTATTAAATTAATGCTGTTGAAAAAAATCACTCCCAGAAGGCGGTGTCGCTGATGGGATGTGAATTTGTAATGTGAAGAGACATATATTATTGCATTCTTAGGTTTTTTCGGTAAAGTCACGTAGGTAAAAAATTAAAATTAAAAGTAATAAAAGTTAAATAAAAATAAAATAAAAATCACGACGTTTCGGAGGTAACACAAGCTTCCGTCTTCAGGTGGAACCGTCACAGCACGATAACTGTTACTTGAAACGGTTCCACCTGAAGAGACAAATAGACAAACCTAGAAATATATTATTGTGTCTGCTTATTTTGTTAAATATATTCTCCAAAATAACTCTAATGATTGTTTTATGTTCTGTTTTATATCGTTTTACACTGAACTAGAAAATATGTATAATACAGTAAATGGTTTCTGCCTATAAAAAAAAAATCGCAGTTCACCAGCATTAGTTTGAGCAAGCGTGACTGCTGATGAGACATTGAATCTCCAAATTGGTCCAGAGTTTGCTTGTATTAAAACCAATGCTGCTACAAAAAAAGAACTCCCATGTGACAGGTGGTATGTGTATATATTTTTTATTAATCTGGATCGAAAAATGCGTGAATAAGCCATGCTTTTTTTTTAATACGTGACTTCTGAATTGAACCCTTCTACTCGATAATAAGATAATTTGATGGTGCACACATGCAATGGATTCCACGCACAAATACGGTACTCACCTCGTGGACGCAATATACTGTTGATGGAATCAAAATATTTCTCATTATTCATTATCTGCTTTGCCAGTGGATTATTTGTGTGTTCATAATTTATTTTAGCTTTTTTTTGCTGTGTTATCTTGTCTGGCACTGTACATATTGGCTTTATTTGATTTTTTCAAAAATGGATTAAGTTTTTGAATATTGTTCATGATGGAAACGGTTCCAGTAATCTTGTTTCTTTTCGGTTAAGGTTAGTATTCATCATAGCAGTCTCAATCCCATTGCAACATTCTTCTTATTCTTCTTGGCACTGAACTCTTTAGCTTTCATTTTGCAAAGTAGACTGATAGGAAATATCTAATCAGTTCTTCCATTACATTTGTGCTGAATCACACTTTTTTTTGCAGTCACAGGGCCAGATGTGCTGATGATACAAGGTTGAGGCCACGAGTAAAGGGATTCGTTCGCCTCTTTTAAATCACATTTCACGTGCATTCGGGATTATCCACTTGAAAAATGAAATTTAGAAAGTACTTTTTAGCCGTACAATTATGTAAAAATTATGATCATATTAATGATAATCCCATTACAAGTAAATAATTACACACAAATTACTGCAATTACTCTTGTTTCTCATCATAACAGTGTGGGATGCTGAACGTGTTGTCTAATCTTTACAAATGGTTTGTGGTCCCCTTACAGAATTGTAAAAAGTGTGATGAACTGTGGGCTGAATTGTGCCATAAAGAGTATCTAGAGTGCAATTCTATCGTGTACCACTGCACTGTTATATATATAATATGGAGGATGAATAGTGAATGGTGTAATGTAACTGCAAATTCTGAGATTAAATGTGACAAGCACAATGATCCAAATCAACTATATATTTCTACTCCCAATACAAACCAAGAAAGAAACCCCTTTTTTACGACGTCTTCTAACAACTTAAATAATAATAATCATCGTCGTTATCTCAAGATATCATAAAAGATCCGTTCATATACCTCATCACCACCTCCAGAATATTACCACTGCATTTTTGATGACACCAACCAACATCATCTGCAGTACTCGTGTACTTGTCCATAATTTAACGAGGAGCATTTCACATGAATTGTGCCATTCATCACTGGATTTCAAAGTGGCAAAACCGTCGATGCCAAAACAGATATTCTCACCTTAGAACCACGGATCAGTTTGTTTGTGGAAAGTGAGCAGACTAAATGGAAGCTGACAAGAGTAAATTATGGGCTCTTTGTGAGTGATGGACCATCACGTGCATGAGTTGCAGCCAAAGCTGAGCTTAATGGGAGGGAGGGAGGGAGCAAGCTCGCTGCGCTTCATCATTATTGAGATAAAGGAGGACCAATGTGTGGGATCATAAGATAAGCTCCGAAAAAATGGAAAAATAAAAATGGCATGTCACAAGGTTAGCCTGAAAGGAGTGGAACACCGCGAGGAATATGAACGTGTGCAGCAAAAGGCATTTTGATTGTTGTCAAGGCTAAAATAAACAGCATTCAGCGATTTTTTTTTTAAAGTGTGCATCTTATACGGTTCTTTCAAAGTAGATATATTTTTTAATGGTTTCAAATAAATTATTCAGTGCAACTACTAGAAGCAAAAGTTTCCACGTATAGTTTGCATTATATGTTGCATGTTTTACAAACTTTATAGATACTGCATATATTGTGAATATATTCATTATGACGCATATATATTTGTCATATTAATGATGATCTGACAACATATAAGATGTGTAATTATCTCGGAAATGAAATTCTGGATCAGCCAGATATTTATAAATTGGCGTTAAATGGTATTGCAGTTGGGGTGCTGGGGTTAACACTCATTTGTTTCATTGAAAAATACCATAAAGGTCGTCAATATCCATAAAGTAGTCAGCATCTCTATGTATCAAAATATCAAATCTGGCAAGTAAAAACACCACTGTTCTTCTCGACCAAGATTCCATCTTTTGAGAGACAAAGACCACTTTCTAGAGGAACCTCATTTTAAATATTGAAATCCATAATGCGTGATACGCACAACCCATCGTCCCTCAATTGCGAACTCAATGGGCAAATGTTGAGCTAACTCGACTTTCCAGTTTGCACACTTGTAATAACGCAGAAAGACCGCACGGTATTTACATGCGGTTCAACGTATTGACGCATGAGCAACGTGTGCGATTCATATCTGTTTTTGGGTCAGGACGGTCTCACCATGAGGGGAGACTTGTCTGACTTGCCACATCACCTTGGAACAAAAATGTGTTGCTGTTCAACAGGCTATAGTGGGCAGGTTATAACCAATGGGGTAGGAATACAGCAGTAGGAGCCCTCATGCAATACCACTATAAACCTTGGGGTATAACCAGCACATATGTCGACAGAGATTGGTTTATATGAAGTATACACAGAACGGTATAATAAAATTCATGTTTAATGTGCAACAACAGGCTGGCTATTTTATCAACATGAAATGTCGCTCCCTATGGTGATTTTACATAAACGTAGTGTATCTCTAGCACTCAACGTGCAGAAATCCATACTCCCAGTGTAATTGCAGGCGCCTCAGCTACAGCGGCATATGTGCATTTATATGTTGAATAGTATACTGTGCTTATGTTCTGGCAAATTTGTGTTCGTTTTTATTTGTAGATCCAAAGTATACCATATGTATTATTGTAGGGATGTATGTTACAGTGCATGTTAAATATCTTCCGAATCATCATTTCACTACCGATGTTTTTATACATTGAAATACATTTGTGAGATGAGTGTATACGTACTCAATTTATAGATGCAAGGCACACCAATTATCGCTTGTTTTTGTAGTTTGGCATAGAACAAGGTGAGCAGCCAGTGCGACTGCTTACATAATTGTTTTTTTTCAGTGCTGACCATGATTACATCTGATGTGACTCAAGCCTATTAACGATGACAATGCAGAGCTTACGAAACATGCTCGACACTCAGACTCCATTGCTATGTACTTCGTAAAATTGTCATTTTGTCAGGAATGCGTTAGGTTTTTCAATGTAACATAATAAGAGATTGTGCTTTCACATTGTCCCAGTGAATGAATTTAGCCATATATTTCCTAGCAGTAAAAATACTTGAAAATGTATGCATTTGACATTTCGATGTGAAAATTAATTCATCATGTGGACTGTAATGGGAATTTTTTTTATGAGATGTCACCGTGCAGACTAAAAAGTCTCCTGGAAGCTGCGTATCTACAGATGGTTTATGTTGTATACGAGTAATGGTGATTGAAAATGATCTTTGTGGGTCAAAGTACGTCGTATAAGCACGCTCTTTAAACGAAAGACAAAGTAAGCTGAGTAATTCTCTATGACGATTTTCAAAATGTTAGCTTGATAATAGTGAATTCATATGATGTTTTTTTGGAGCAATTTTCACAAAGCAAACGAGCGTGGTGTTTTAACGCTGTGGCAAAACACAAGCTAACAGGAATTCATAGTGATATAGATGCCACATTTTCTAAAAGTTAGTTTCTTGAATAATGCAAATTGCATTATAGCATGCTTGTATACAGCATAAACCTGTAGGCATAGAAAATACAATGCTGCCACACCTATAACTCGTCACATATAGAAAGGGTCAATGTCTAATTTTTACAACAGTGAATGGGAATACAGCAATGATGGAAGCATATAAAAATGCATTATACAGGTTTTCATAAATAATAAGAATGTTGTACATAGATATAATATAATTCGATTAATATGTTTAAATCCAACTGCAAATGAAGACGCTGTACAGAAACAGTCGACATGTATCTTTAAAAAAAAACAGCCAGTCAGTGATAGGCAGAGAAAAAAGTCAAGTCTTTACTGGAGCCATGGCAGGAGGTTTATGCGTGTTGAACTTCTTCCAAACCGTACATAGCCAACCGCGCTAAATGGATAGATGGCTGAGGGCATCTATCCAGTTTGCAACTTAAGTAGTTGCCCTCATAGTTTGCAACTTAAGTAACTTAAGTAGTTGCAAACTATGAGGGCAGCAGAAGAAAAGAGTGCCCCCCCCCCACACAGAGAATGTTGAATGGTGTTCTTCGATAGAAATGCTTAGTCGTGGGAGTACAGAGCACACAGAGGGGAATACAGTGAGATTAGAGGACAGAGTTTAGCAATGGTGAGTTCATAGTGGATCCTGAAGATGTTGAGTGAGATCTTGAAATTTATCCAAGAATGGATTGGAAGCCAGTGGAGAGGTATAGGACATACGGGTTCAAGTGAATGGTTGGCAGCACAATTTTGGTTCATCTGCGATTTAGAGAAAATGGGTTTAGGGAAAACCTAGACGAGAGTCGAGTAGAGCTCAAAAGGTGTGGGCCAAGTGAGTGTCTGTGAGACAGAGCATGTCAGTGGTGGCATCCTGAAAGAGATTGATGATAATAATTGACTTTGCAGACATTGAGCAGGGTGATATGACTATCATGCGGCTTGAGTATGTGTGGAGAAGGCCTTTCGATGAGGAGGCAGTTTAAACAGGCGGAGAGATTCTGAAGCTGCCTTGTGATCATGGTTGATAGTGGATCGGGCGATTAGGGTAGTGAACGTTTTTTTTGTTCACAGGGCAAAGTAGGTGCAAGTGTGTCATGGCATAGATGTGTGGTAGGGGTGGGAGTGACATTGTTGGGAGTGTCGAGAGGTGTTGGCATGTTAGTTTATTATGGGTTAGGCGTATTGGATGGTGTTTCCGTGGTAGTTCGTGTGTTGTGGGGTGGGATCACTGGGTGGTGTTGCCATGGTGGGGTGTTGTGTGGTGTGCGGTTGGAGTACAGTACTGGGATATGTTGGCATGGTTGGTCGATAATGTGAAGTTACATTTAGAGATTACTAAAAGGTTACTAAAGAGGACTTGCAGTGTTGTTTGGCTGGGTGGCGGTGGCCACACACGGCTGTAATCCAGCACTGTAGAGGTGAGCATTGGTGGATCGGACAAATTACAACAATTTTGTGAAATTCCGGTGGGCATCGAGGTGCAATATCCTGGTTTGCCAGCAGAACGCAGTACAACAAAGTGTGGACTGATATATGTCCCCTTGCATATGCGTGGGCGCTCTAGTTTCCCCCTAAATGTATAAGACATTAACTCATTGGCTGAAAACATCTTTCTACATGAAGAATTGCAGAGCAATTGTTGGCGCTGGCTCACTGACTGGTAGCCTTCCAGCTTGCCTGCGGTTCCCGATCATTTGTGAGATGCAATTGGCATGAATTATGCTCTATTAGACTAATGATTCGATGTTTTTGTTTAGTTTGTAGTCGAGGCAAATTTACAAAAGCATAACCACGTAATATGTTTTAAATGAGGCTGCATAAAATGAACACAGAAAAAATTAAGTGACATTCCTCTTCGTAATAGAGCTAAAATGAATATATACTATATACTTTCAGTACATATGCAATCATGCATCAACATTTAGAGTTGATGCCCTTATTGGCAGTGCAAATACACTCAACACATAGTCAATCAACAATTTGTTTTAAATGACCTGTACATGTATCCCACTAATCAGAATATACATTCATACTGGAGGAATCCGATGAGTTCTAAAGATATTTTTCACAGATGCCCAGTAGTTTTCAGATGTCCAGTCGACAACTGAGCAATGTGCAAAATTACAGTCAATCTTGTACATCTGCACGTCTTCCCCTTCTCTATTCAACCACACAAAAAGCATGAGAAGTGGGGTTTTAATGCGTGCAGACAATTCAGTCGTGCTGCAGGCTCACCAGAAGAAGCCTATTAACCTCTTCTGTCATCCTGTTACTTTCCCTGACGGTAGGCATCAGGGTTTTAAGTGTGACCGTTATATATTCGGTACTATACCATTTCATTTTAATCAGCCATGCTCACCCCACAGCCAGATAAAGGTCTCTCCACTGTGGCACCCACACATGTGGCGCTGTTTGGCTGCAATCCATCTCGCGTTCCATCTCACATGCAGTAAAATAACCATTATGGGTTTCTTCATTCATGCACACGGCAATATAAACACACTTACTCAAAAACACTGTACTGTGCACAATCGAATGCATATTGGCTAAGACACACAGGCTACCAATATTTTTTCATTCTCTATATCCTTCTGAACATTTGCATAAAATTGAAGACAAAAGTACACGTAATAAAGGCTCTTATCGAAGTTGTCCGGTAGGAAACGGTGAACGATATCGGTTTGAAGGTATTAAACATCAGAGCTAGGGTTGCCACTTAGGGCGCACGATGTTACAATTCATTACTTCAAAATATTCATCGTGTAACCGATACTTTTTTTTGCGAGACCCAAAGAACACGTGCTGATTGGAACGATGCACGAGTCTGCTATCCATCACGGCACGTGGGAGACAAAAGGTACACCCATGATTTGTCCACACAGCTCGACCACGCCGGAGTCTCGGCGCCACACTCCAGAGCCACCCCTCCCCCAGCTTGAGTGCCTGCTACGAGTCTCTGCTGCACAACTCTTTGGCAACATAATCTACGCAAATTTTACGAGCAAAACAAGTTCACTATAAAATGCCAGCTCAATGGCTCACAAGATATCACGAGATTTGAATCAATAAAAGTTTTAAAAAATTATAATAAACTAGAAACCTGGATTTTTTAAAGGCACGTCTAATTCAGCTACACAGGGTCACTTTAAATTGCACTCTGGCAATAGCCCTTACATTGTGCATTGCGTTTGTATTTGTGTTGGTTGGTCAGATACAGCTTATAATTATCTTCCATTGTTTGGTCATGAGTACAGCACTGAGTACAGTATCGATCTGCAGTTGCCATTATTGTTTTAATATCCTCCATTTATTAAGCTATTGAAATAAGAGAAGACGCTTGGTTTTTTTCTACGTCTTGCTTTTGATCCATATGTCGCGTCATCTGATCCTGAGTCTGCAACAAAACTAACAACAAAATAAATGAACGCAGAAAGTATTTAAATCAATAAGAATAAAGTGTAGGCCACCTTCATAGTTGATAGTTATCAAGAGCTACCATCACTGCAGACTGAGGCCAAGAAACAAATGCAGCCAATAAAGAGTTGGGGCATGGATCGGAGCCATGATGTTCATCCTGGAATAGCCCATGCCTGCCAAGTTCGCTTGCCAATGCACGTGGAAATCTAGCAATAGACATTCTACCCCGATTTCTTTCCAAATAACCCCGTGACTAGAGTTTGTCCTTCCCAGACATTACGTGTAGACTTTCAACGACATTTTCAATGCTACTTACGATTTATGAATGATTGAGATTTACAAAATTTGCATTTAAGGTTGTGCTGTTGGAGTACGTACTTTACACCTCTGTGAATGCCTTGACATTAAGACACTTACATTCACGAATATAATGAAAATAAGTGTAAGGGATGTCAGGGGAAGGACTCCCACCAAAAGGAGGGGGAGTGGGACGGTGACAGTGGAAGGGGGAAGAGCAGGCGAGGAGATATAGGAGAGAGAACGTGCGGGAAAAGTGGAGAATTGGCAGAAACCGGATCGAGAAGGCTGGGGACGAGTGTGGACTGGGGGAAGCAATAAAAGATGAACCCCCTGCAAGCTTGTCTCGGCTCTCCTTTATATAAGTAAATTAACCTATCATGATCCGTTCTATAGAAAAGCCATTTATTTCCTAGCATTTTCTGAGACTCGTATCTATATTTTAGTATTTGTTGCCAATTAATAGCACGTTCTGCCCATTATGCAGTATTTGCCTTTTAGTAGGTATGCTTGAGTGTGATGTTTTCAATACTGTAAAAATTGACCCTGACTCGTTTGTCTTTCCCATTGTACAGTTAACATATTTATGGACGTCGAACATCTTTCGCACCGTACGTAAGCAGCCGTGCTAATCAGAGGTGCGGGGAAGGACAACAAATTAAACACGAAGGGTGTTTATGAAGATATAATAACACAGAGTGTGCATGAAGATTTAATCCATTATAAATAAAACAAAATTAGACAACAGTTTGAATTCGGTAGTGTGAATATATCATCAGACAAGCCTCGGCCCTCTCAGGCCACGGTGTTGGTGACAAACATCGCATGACGAGTCCCAGTGGTTCACCAGCATCTCTTGCCTGTGATCGTTTTGAATGCTTTCGTTGTGTGATATTACTCAATCGTTTCAGTGTACACGTACGTATTGCAAGGGAAGTTTTGCCAACATTACCGCCACCCAACATAAAACTTCCGTTGAATAGTAATGTATTAAATAATCGATATATTTACGTACATGTGGATACATTCATATCAAGGCCGTAAAATGCTCCAAATATCCTCCCCCAATATATTGCTATAAAATAGATTTCTGTTTATATGATTGTGGTTATGGTTGTACTTTAGTAATCCCTAATCTCTGGCATTACATACAATGAAACAAGAAAAGGTAAAAAATAAAAAAACAAAGGAATGTAATACAATACACTATTAGACATTATTGTAAAAAAAAAAGTCCATCCTATATGTTAGTGATTTTTTTTATATTTTAGGCAGGAAATTAGTTTTCAAAAAAAAAAAATTTCTGGGGGGAGACCTCCCAGACCCCCTGGAAGATTTGGTCCTCCCCAATGTTGACTCCATGGCTACGGCATTGATTCATATATATATTGGCATACACGTTTTTTAAATCTACGTACCATTGTTGGCAATAAGACATTAAACGATCGATATTTGCCAAATAGGTTTATTTGCAACTTCGTTTCTAAACACCCTGGTATTTATATAAGAATAGATTTTACCCTATCTGGCAATACAACATCTTAACACCTGTTGTATTGCCAGAAAGGGTAAAACCTATTTTTATATTTGTATACTGGCAAGGGAGGTCCCATGATGACCCTGGTATTTAACATGTAAGAGTACTGTAGAGTGTTACGCTTTTCAAACTCCATGCAGCTATGGCTCTCGTTTAATTCCAACGATGCATGACAAGCCAACCACGTGCAGTTCTCCAAGATCCACCGTGAACACAACAGATCTCTGCCATTACATAAGCAAGCGCAACGGCGAGTTGTACACCTGCTCATTATGTGACGCCATCGATGTCATTCAGTATTACCTTCAGCACTTTAACCGACAAATGTGAAAAATTGTTGTAAATGAATACGTATTTCTTGCAATAAAATATACACTTTAACTTTCACATGTCTAATTTTGATTGAAGAGGGCAACATACCGGACCTCGAAGGCGAGTAATATAAAACCACAAGCACTGCGCTTTTCCGAGATGTGGCTATATGTTCAGCAAAAACATCTGAGAGGGACTCATGTGACAGCTGAATCTGCGAGCGAAGCAAACAAGTGGCTTCATAAACGCTGACACAGCAGCGCATTTCGGTGTCCACATCTTTCCACGTGACATGCCAACGCCCGTATATGGTTTGAGCATATGAATAAATTAATACACTTCCACGCTTACATGTGTTCCAAGTCACACGGGCCAAGTCCTTATTTTCAAAATGCAAATGCGTATCGAATTTAATAGTGCTGTAATAGGCAATACCATCCGAAGTAAAACGGCCAGTGTGAAAGTCAAGTGGTGTAATGAGTAATTTTAGCGTGACCTCATTTACATCTGGCAAGAGCATCCAATCTCCAACTCACCACCAGCATATCACCAGTGTTATGTATTGTTTTTTCTATCATGCCTTGCATAAAATGGGTTAACACATACCTTCCTGTCTGGTTAAAATAAACGTTTACGTTAAACATATGGTTAGAAATTTAAATACAAATTCTTAAGAAATAATAAAACATAATAGATATTTTTTGTTGGTTTAGATCGCGTAAATATATAAATGTGTCGTTAAAACCCGCCACCACCCGACACAGCCACCCCAAAAAACTTTTATCGTTGATATTGGTCGCAAAAGCCTACGTGTTAAACCAAATAATAAACCATTGATATTATAGCAGTTTTATATATTCTTGAAGTCTGGACATTACGAGAAAACCGATATCAACAGAATGACAAATTTCAAATGGGAAAACATAGATTTAAGAACATGCAAATATGTGCATTGCATGTACAAACCTCCTGAAATGTACTCAATGTTGGTCCACATTTTTTTCTGTGTCACACATTCAGTTCCCTTCAGTTGATGGTCTGGATAATGCCGAAAGCTTTTGGCCATGCAATGCATATATTTGTGAATTGTTAAATCCAATAACATGAGTTGCTATTGAGGGACAATATCGTGGATCCAATACTCTTGAGTCGCACCATTGAGGTTAGCGCTATCATCTGCAGAAAATTCCGTGCCAATGCAGTGTGTGGCAGATTAAGGGGTGGAAAGAGCAACGAGATTCCATTTGTGCAGTATGTCTCCAGCAGCTAAATTCATCCACGATAAATTCATGGATTACGAGGTTACGAAGTTTGTCTCTCGAAACAAACGGTGCAAATCTGTCACGTGGATCTATGTTCAAGGGTATTTTTGCATATTTTGGACTTGATATCCAAGTCTGAAGGCAAAAAAATACCCATCGACTAAACAAATCACGCATCTTTCGATTTAAAGCTTTCGTGACTGCAGGGATTCATCTTCTTGGTTCTTTCGGTAAATTCACGTAGAAGGGAAATAATAAAATAATAAAAATTTAACATTATAAAATAATTCTTACGACGTTTCGGCCACAACGCAAGCAGCCGTCCTCAGGTGTTCTTCTTCTTCAGGCCGAAACGTCGTGAGAATTATTTAATTGTTTTATTTTTATTATTTTATTATTTCCCTTCTACGTGACTTTACCGAAAGAACCAAGAAGATAAATCACACATCAGCACAGTTTGTGCAAATATTTAAAAGAAAAATCATCTTATCTCCACTCCCTCTGCAGCTCCACTCCTGCAGATCCGTGTTAGCCCTGCTCCACTTCTAAGGATCACGGTTCGTGGTCTGAAGAAGCGTTTTCAATCCACGGGGATGTGCCACAGATTCTGAGAGCAGTCGCAAACTGCATGGATTTGCAGATTAACGGATCGTGGATTATTGTATTTCTGCAGCATGCTGTATATTATTCTCACCACATTCGTCATTCGCTCTGCCTTATACCTAACACGTATACACTCGTCTGATGTTTTTGGCACTGGCTCTGCTCCAGATTAAGAGTGACTGGCATAGCTGGGAATCACACTTTACACTTGTGGGGCTTAAAAAAACTGGGGAAGATCATTAGCACATCACACCCAGCCTTGTCTTCATGATCTGAGGCGAGGTAAGACTTCGCCCAATTTGGGCACTGCTCTCGTAATTATTTTTTACTCGACGATGCAGTTCTACATTTAAAATATAACCATTTAACTTTGTATCGAAAATTGTATATATGTCATACTTTAGAAAGGGGTGTTTGATATGCACTAATACTAATATAAAACTGTACATATGGCAATTAAAACAATGTTTCTAGTTTTCTCAGCATAAAGTGTGATCTCCAATTGTGTCAGTAAATCACTTTGTCCTCAGTCTCTGCTCTGAAATGTCCATCTGCTAAATATGTATTTTATCGTAAGCCAGCGTTATAGACTTTTTTGTTGTGTTTGCACACCGCTGCTAACAGTCCCTTAATTGTTTTCCATATATTATGAATGATATGCGCATGCACCAGCAGACTTTCAATACCAGGTGTGCGACTTAATTGAAATGGATCTATCTCAGAAGGTTTGTAAATAATGGAGAACAATGTCCAGCGATGCAATATTCAAGAGGGGATTAAACTTTAATGAAACAACAGATTAATATCATAGGGCTGTTTTGTGAATTATCAAGCAAACCTTCCTTAAAGAAGTGATAATTATTGCAAACGACCACGGTATGACAGTAGTAGTTAGTACATGACCAGCACAAAAGAGCCGCCTGCAATCACTTTCGGTGCTTTATGACCAAGTAAGCATTTACTCGCCTTTTCTCTGAGCATGTATTCAGTGTGCAACAGTAACACTTATATTTGCACTGTCAAATTTAAACCATATCGCTTAAAGAAGCAGCAGAACAATATCAAGCAAAACAAATGTGCACCCATTTATACTTTGTTTCAATGACCACAGAGAACTGGACTCTACAGTGTATTTCCAACCGTTCTGGATTTCCAGGATTGTCCTCTTTTGAGGCAGCAATCCCTCCGCGGGACATGAAAAGTCCCGGTTTTTGTTAGTCGTTAAATAATCCACCACTCTGAACAATGCAATGACATGTACTGTAGTTCTCCCCGACGTCCGGTATTGAGATATTCGTCTTCACGTAATCTTGGTTTCCTGTACCTCAAAGGTGGTGGCGACACTGGTTGAAAGTAGCTTGGGCGGGACAGCCTTTGCATTGTGTCGAGTGGCAGAGGCGATGCCGCGTTTCCATAGCCACGTTAAAGTGAGCCGGCCTTGTTTCTAAAAACAAGAGACAGCGTCCCGCCCGATTGCCATGGCAGCCTTAACTGGGCCATGCCGCTGTTACATAACCATGTTTACTCTTAGAAATATAATATGACAACAACAAATATTCGTTAGCGACAATTTATTTTTCTAAGCTAATCATTGACTTTGTTCAACTGTTTTTGTTTGTTAAATCGCTAATGGACTAAAACTTGCATTTAGTTACTGCTCAATTGCACCTGCATCTCCAGGTGCGTTACAAACAACACCGGGGTAACAATAGTAGTGGAGGAAAGTGGAGGAAAACAAGAGCAATGTGGGCCCGGCCCAGCGTCCAGCGCGTGACCACATTTCGTCATGCTGCACGAAAGATTTTAAACTAGTGTAATGACATGATGACACCTGATGGTTGGGAAAAGGAAGCACGGGTACGGTCACCACTAAAACATCATCCAATCCCAAAGGGAGAGGTATCTGGGCCAAAGATAAGGGGTGGGGCTGGCTGAGATACTCCGGGAACCTGCGGGAAGGTTCCACGAGAGGGCGTGGCCAGAGGCGGAGCCTAGCCGCGCCTGCGGCAATATAAGCGGGGGCGGAGGAGGACTCGTGGTCGGTGTGTGGAGCCTTGGGTCCGGACTGCGTCGCTGCTCGCCGTCATCTCTCTCCGTCACCCGGCCACGTGGCAGATCTCCTGCGGAGTTCCACTACCCTTACCGGCACGCCGTCAGCCAGCGGCGAGGCCGGGAGTGGACGGGTGGAACCACGCCGGATCGACCATGTGTGTAGCCTGTAGGGACGCTAACATCTAAGTGTTGTACTCGGAAAGGGAAGAAGATAGAGTTGGCCTGTGTAGTGTGTTGTGACTGTATATATGAAATAAAGAAGAGTACCCTCTACACGACGCGTCGCGACACGTCGTGTAGTATTTGTTCATTGAGAAAATAAAATAAAGGTTTCTCGTGCTGCCGATGGAGCTGTCCTTGACTATAGAGGTTGTGTAGGGGTGGGGGGGGTTAATGCAGTGGGGGTGGGGGTAATGCAGTGGGGGGGTGTGATGCAGTTTGGGGGGTAATGCAGTTGGGGGGGGTGATACAGTGGGGGGGGGGGGGGGGGTGATGCAGTGGGTGGGGGGGGATGCAGTGGGTGGGGGGGGGTAATTCAGTGGGGGAGGGGGGTAATGCAGTGGGAGAGTGCTGAGACCCACAGAGCCAAAAGGCTCACAAAGCATGCGGCCCAAAACTTGATGCTGCTATTCCTTTGCCAATACTTGACTTATAGAGTTCAGTGCCTCCATGGCAGCATGCTCTTGGTTTGTCATATATGTATGTTGAACTTCTTTCGCATTGTACGTAGCCAACCATGCTAAGCGGAGGTCATAGGTGTCTCAACCTGGTCATACGTTCCCCTTTTCCCTTTGTTAGCCACTTCGAGCCAATCCGAGATACTGCTGTGACATGTTACCAAGTCATTGTGAAAATGTGACGGTTTGGTTGGTTCAACTACATAGCTGTTAGTTCCAAGCTACATGGCAGAAAATGACGTTCGATTTAACTTAAATTATCCCTCACCCATGCTTATATTAAATTTTTTTTGGCCTCAAACTGCGACCGAGGGCTGCTGCTGTTCCTGGACTCTTTCTGGGCTGTGTCTCTTCCAGCGTTAGGGATGGGACTGATGACCAAGTAAATGTAATTACCTTTGCAGCCAAAGTTTCCCGCAATTCAAAGTGTGCAAGATTGCCGATGAGAGCTTAACAGTGTGAGCTTTGTAAATATAATTGTAGTCATTTGGAAGCATATTCTAGAGCAATAAAATTATCTGCATAGGACTTCCTATCTACAAAGAAATGTTGCTGGAAAGAATATGATATTGCAGTTGCCAAAAGGTAGATTTTTTCGGTGCTGGAGAAAAAAAACTGTTCATGAAAGACTGTGACCATTCAGATATATAGTATGCATAGCACCACATTTTAAAAGAAATGAATACATGTCACGGTACAAACTGTTCATAGCACCACTTAATGCCGTTAATTTAAGTCAAATTTGTCTCAAAACTAATGCACTTTTCTGAGCGTGAAACAAGATTGCCATATGTCCTCGACAAAGAAAAAAGCATGCAAATCAAAGAGACACCAGTGCACATTTAACTTTACCTTTGTCATCCAGAAAGTGACTACCATGGAATCCGTCCTTTAGGGTTCCACCAAGCAGTTGGAAATCCCTTGAGTGCAGGGTCCGAGCTGCAGGGATAATGTAGCAAAACCTCCCATGGCAGACATTTGCACAGCGATTTGTTGTATTGTCACAGAGAAACAACACTTCACACTCATATCACACAAACCATGGCATTTTGAATAGACAGCTGCTAAGGTGCTTCAAAACAGCATCTTAAAATGTCTATGCTATTGGCCTACGAATGAAGTTTGACCAAGATTGTAACCTAAGTGTCACAGGATATTACACCATCTTTGCCTGCAATAGTATTTTGAGACTTTTTTTTATACTGATCGAGGACATGGTGGAAGAGCTTTTGAGTTGATTGTCTAATTCCTCACACTTTTTACTGCCCCGTGTGATTACCCTTCACAAGAGTGCATTGTAGAGAACACACCGTTTAAGATGCTCGAGCTTCTGAGCATAGGGTCACGTTAAATCAATCAAGAGCTTGTTGTGTTTTAAAGATACAGTATTGTATAATAAAGTAATTCGCTCCCTTGCATAGAATATAAATTTTAATCGTAAAAAACTATGTAGTTATGAATATTGATTTGGTGTAGGTAACCAAAAGATGTTTGGGACATTGTAGCATGCATTTATTGCAAGTGGTGTGGAAGCATCAGTACCCATGTGGCTCAAAGGGTATAGCGACAGACGTTAATGAGAGGTCCTCTGCAATTCACGTTTTCCATTTTCATTTCTTACCTGTTAACCTTTGCACTTCTATTGAGCCTGCTGGGAAATTTTCCCATGAATTATCGCGTTGCATAATGCAGGCAAGCATACATTGTGTTGAAAATGCATTCATGTTCAAAATCAAAAGCCTTTTATAGCATTAGTTTTAGTTTTGTGCTGCTAATAGGGAATTGTGGCCCTGACAATTCACTGCGACAAATTGTCACAACTGCATTTAGTGGGACAAAATGTTGCCTCACATAGCTGAATGTTGAATGGTCATGTGTTTTAAAACTGCCTCTACACAACACTAAACCACAATAATTGCTATGTTATTGCCCTTACTTAATTATACACAATAATTATAATGTCATGGACATCCGGCGTGGCCATAATGCTTTGATGTCACTCATCAGCAGATAAACATAAAATGCTGAACTAAAGACTTCTGCTGAAATCCGACACCAATAATGTAATCATAGTGTCACCTTTTTATTGATTTAAAATCACTGAATGATAACAACTGTCTAAAACTATTACATTTTGCATACACCAACTAACAGTAAACAAATGCACAAACATTTTGGGAACATTTCTTCACCATTCTAAATGGTGTGCTGGACAGGATTATGAAAATACAACAATATGATTAGGGTTTCATTTCAGTCTTTAGTGTGTTGTTAATTACAATGTGTCAAGTTAGTTACATATTAATTTGTCTTGTCTGCATTATACTAGGAGAGGTGTAAACCTTTAGAAAGTAAAAAATGGCATTGCCAATTCAACTTCTCAAGGAGAATATGTTTTTCACATTTAACTGCAATTTAAGTCAAATAACAATACATATCATTTATAAATCACAATGTGGGTCAGCATATGAATTAAAAAAAATCGGTACAATTAAACACTGCTATGGTAATACTAATTCTTATATATTTTTTTTAATAAAGCAAAAAATATGGTTGATGAGTTTTTCTAAAATAACAGATGTCTTTAGAAAATCCACAAACAACACTGATGTGGAGAAGTAAAAATATGGTTCAAGTGAGTACCATACAATTTACTGTTGCTTTCTTGTAAAATTAATAATATCTATTACACTGCTGTCTCTGTAAAGGGATACACTTAACAACTATAACATTGAGTGTATCATAAAGTTTTATTTTTTTTGCAATAGTTCATGTTTGTGGATACACTGTTGTCAACATTATTTTCAGATATATAGGCATATGTTGACCTTTTTAAAAATTGATCCCACTGAGCATTTTCCATTTCAAATATAATTGGGGTAATTACCTTTGCCGTATCAGTGCATTAAATCTGAAAAAGGCAGACGAATCAACTGGCTCCCACATTCTCTTAATTGCATCTGCGTAGACACTTCTCAAAAAATAGAGTATCAAATTATTATTATTATTATCTCAGAAGAGCTGCTTCCTTACAGTCATGTGGGACCCAATTGAGCCCTATTGCAGTTGCTATGCTCCTATTGTGGCAGACTTAGAATTAATGAATATGGATTTATAACACTTGGAGCACCAGAGACTGACAAACCATAAAATCCTGCGACCCCTGAAATGGCCTGTCAAAGCAATAACTCCTGAGAGCCATGCGTCAACTGAATACCAATGTGACCTCCATAGTATCAGTCCTGAGGTCTAAACTTGTGTTTGTGAATATGAAAAACATCGGTTTTAAAAGCTCAACAAGTCGAGTGCATGCAAAGCAATACGTAATCCTGCACGTCCTCACAGCTTCCTTAACAGGTAATATACATTTTTCGTCCTGACCATCATCAACGCAACTGATGTATCTATTTGAATTCAATTGCATTCAATGCTCATTTGTTGCACGGAAAATTACATTTAGCTAATTACCCAGTTAGTTATGGTGGCAACGGGCCAAAGCCTCGAACACAGTTATTGTTGGGGTACAGAGATGCCCAGATAGCAGGCAGCCAGCAAACCCGAGACATAGATTATTTCAATAGTAGCCTGAAAAAAGGAATGTTTAAACTTATAAAAAAACAACATTGTAATAAAATGGAAATTCACAACATGGAGGCAGTGTAGGCGAAGTCCTTTGACAAACGCCTTCATCTATATGCTGCACATTCTGTACATATTGCATTGGGCGGTTGGCAATCTACAATCAACATCCATATTCTTGGTTCTTTCGGTAAAGTCACGTAGATAGAAAATAAAATAAACAATAATAAAAGAAAAATAATACGTTGAAAATAATAAAAGAAAAAACCCACGACGTTTCGATCGCAACACAATCGGTCTTTATCAGGCAGAGAGAAAAGAGGGGGAAAGCCTCCAAATGCAACTGCTTATAAGGGTTTACAAAGTGAGTGGGCGGGGGACGAGAGCTGGGAGGAGGAGGGCTGCGCAGTGTAAGTAGGGGTCGGCACGGTTTGAACCGACTCAAACTGGTTTCAAATTGAGCAAACCAAACCAAACCAGCGACGACTGAACCAAACCAAACCAAAACCAAACCAAACTAAGCTAAACCAAACCTCTTGAGTTGGCTTGAACCGAAAAGATGCGCGGCAAACAATATTCGCATTCAATACAAATATCAAGTGTATTAATCGCTAATTTCTACGCAGGCTTTCTTCATATTGAGATTCACTAGCAAGTACTGGACGACGATGTCGTCCACAGCCATCTCCTCAAGCTTGGCACGCCCAATGTCCTTGAACGCAGTGTGGTAGTTCAATGGCAGTGAAACCCCAACACTAGGCAACATCCGCGCCCACGAGCGCACACACATCTCGGCCTTGAACGTGCACTTGTGCAGGTTTGGTCGGTCGAGAAAGGAGCGCTTGGCGGCCGAGTTTGCTCTCTCGGAGGGCACGGACGACGCCGGGATAGGCAAATAGTCGAGGGCCACGCGTCGTAGGCGCGGGTACTTGCCGCCGTACAGCTTCCACCACTCGACGACGTCCATGCTCAGGTCCTGAGTCGGCTCAAGCAGGAAGCGGTCGACCTCGGAGGCGGCGCCGTCGTGAGCGTTGGGCGCGTAGACCATGTCAAAGAGGATGTTAATGCCGCCACGCGGCGCCGCCTTCGGCGCCGCGTCCGTCGTCAACGCTGGGTAGCGCTGGTTGAGAATGTCCGTCATCATGTCCTTGATATTGCTGTACTCGGTGCTCGAGGCCGCGGGCTTGGGGTGGCGCAGGTCGAGAAAGCGGGCGACGCGGCTTGGTTCGGACGAGAGAAGGTCGCTGTACTTGACCATGTAGTCGGAGATGGTCACGGCGGCCGAGCTCACGACCACATGAGGACTCGGGCGGTGGGTCATGCAGTGGCTCAAGAGAGCCTCCTGCGCCGTGATGGCGTTCGAGATGGTGCAGTACTCCTCGGCGCCCATGGCATCGGAGATGGCCGCCGGCTTCTCCAAGAACTGGCAGAGCAGCGCCGCCTGCTCCCACTGCTCGTCCGACAAGCCGGCCTGGCTCCGCGACCAGCCGGGCTCAAGGCAGATGGCGTCGATCACTTGGCGCTGCCTTAGCGACGCCGTGAGCATCACGTACGTGCTACCCCAACGTGTGACCACATCGAGGCAAGGCGGCTGCAGCGGGCACTTGAGGTAGTGCCGCGGGGTCGACGATCCCATGGGTCTTGAGATGCTTGATACGGGTGCCCGAGGAGGTGGAGCCCGCGTACTGGAGGGTGCAGATCTTGCAGGTCCGGCTCTGCACGTCGCCTGCGGCCTGGCTCGTCTCAAAGTACTCGTCGTGCCACAGCGCTCGGGACACACGGGCCTTCTTGGGCTTGGGCTGCGTCGCGGTCTGCAGCGCTGCGGCGCCGAGGGTGCGCATGAGGCTCTGCCGCGTGTCGCCGCGCGTGGCGTCCGGGCTCTCACGTTCGCTCGCCATCGGCTCCTCGTCGCTACCGGCGTGTTTGGTCTCTTCCACGTCGTGGATGAGATACCTTGTGATGCTGGAGCCACCGGGGATGGCGCCGTCTTGAGCCGCTCGAGCCATGGAGATGCAATTGCAAAGTGAATTCGCAGGCAAAGGCAACTACAGCATGTCCTTTCGTGTCGCCTTTACAACCAACCAAACTAGTTTGAGCCGGTTCCACCCTGTCCGAGCCAAACCGAGTCGGTTTTCGTAGCCCCAAACCAAACCGAACCAGTTCAAACAGAGCCAAACCAAACCGATTTGGTTCGGTTCAAACCGCGGTTTGGTGGTTTGAGCCAAACCGTGCCGACCCCTAAGTGTAAGTCAGCCAGTGCTAATGTAGGAGCAGACTATGGGGGAGTTGGGAGGAAGATAAATGTGCGGCGTAAGTTATCCAGTGCTAATGTAGGAGTAGACAATGGGGGGAGGAGGGGGGAAGAGATAGGGGGAGAGAGGGGGGGGTTAGGCATAGGGGGAAAGAGAGGGGGGGGGGTAGAGATGGGGGGGGGCATTGCACCTCGCTACACACATCCGTACTCCTGACGGTAGAGGTTGACAAGCAGGCGCTACACACATCCACACTGCCGACAATAGAGGTTGACAAGAAAACACAAATCAAGTCATAACCCAATTATTGCTGAGTTTATAACCGTCGTCTCGGTTGAAATTGTGTCTTTGTCTGGATATATGGATGGCTTCGTGAACGAATCTTTGTTGATAGCCAGTCGGCTTGCAAAGTACCATCGTCTTAGAGAAATCAGTTTCACGTGAGCCAGACGCATGAAAGTAATGATCAGCCACGGCAGAAGTATTGGTCCTGCCGTGTTTCAGATCTGCCTTATGTTCACGAACACGGTCCGAGACATGTCGTTTAGTTTCCCCACTGTTACTGCTGCTGCAGATACAGCTTAGTTTGTAGACACCGGGATATTGCATGTCAGGAATCTTGTCCTTCACAGATGGGATTAGATCACGAATTGTATGCACTGTGTTAAATCGGACACTGGATCTTGTGTTTCTTCACGATTTTGGAAATATTTTGGTTATCCCTGCTATGTAAGGCAAGGTGATGGTTTTAATTGGATCTTCAGATGGCTCCTTCCTCACGGTTGGTGTGATGGATTTGCGGATTGTGTAGTCAGAATATCCATTCGCCTTGAGAACCTGGTGTACGTGTTTGAGTTCACTGGTCAGGTGTTCATGGTCGGAGATACATTGGGCTCTATGGTGTAGCGTTTTGATGAGGGAATTCTTCAGGGATGGATGGTGGTGGGAATCAGGTTTTAGGTAGGCGTCAGCATGGGTTACTTTCGTGTAGACAGAGTGGCTCAATAAGCCATCTGGTTTCTTTTTGATTAAGACATCCAAGAAGGTAGCATGTCATCCTTTTCTACCTCCATGGTGAATTTGATTGCTGGGTGTATGGAATTGATGTGGTTGAGGAAATAGTTCAGAGCTGGTCGGCCATGTGGCCAGATGACGAATGTGTCATCTACGTACCTCTTCCACAAGGACGGACGTAGAGTGGATGCCTGGATGGCATGTCTCAAATTTCCCGTGAAAATGTTGTCCACAACCGGAGATAAGGGAAAACCCATTGGGGTGCTTTTAGTTTGTTTGTAGAATGTTCCATTCCAGGTGAAGTATGTATTGGTGAGGCAGTGCCTCACCAGGGACCAAATCTTCAATTATTGCAATGGTATCGGGCACAGGAACTTTGGTGAACAAAGAAACTACATCGAAATGAACGAGCAAATCACCCTGGGACATTGAGATGTCTTTAATTGACAATACCAGGTGAGCTGAGTTAAGAACAGAAGAGGTGGTCTTACCAGTGAATGGCTGCAAGGTCTCAGATAGATATCGGGCCAGTTTGTAGGTGGGTGAGCCAATGGTGGAGCCGATGGGACGAAGGGGTGTACCTTCTTTATGGATTTTTGGTAAGCCATATAATCTGGGTGGTCTAGCAGCAGAAGGTTTTAGGGAAAACCGTTTGGTCTGTTCAATTAATGAAGCTGAATCAGTGATGATACTGTTCTTTTTTGTAACGAGGCAGTTGGTGGGATATCTTTTAATTTGTGTGTAGCTACCATCATTAAGCAAGTACTGCATTTTGTTATTGTACACGTTTTTGTCCATGATGACCGTGGCTGAGAGGATGACGATATCGTCCCTCTTTTTTAATTGAGATAACTCAAAGCGCTCCTCCTTACTGTTGTTGCTGACTAGTATCTTAGTGCTTTTGAGGGTTGCAGCAATTTCAGATCTTGTCACGTCTGCAGTGATGTGTCCCAAACCCTTAAGAGCTACATTGACCTGAGCAATAATGTCATCCACTGGTATGTGTTTTGGGGTGACTACGAAGTTCAAACCTTTAGCCAAAACCGACTTTAGACCATCGGAAATTGGGCTATTACTCAGATTAATAACAACCTTGTCAACGTCTAACTTTTTCACGTGTGGATCTGGTTTCTTCTTGGAAGGGAGACTGAATTGGGAAATCAGATTATCTTTACATTTAGCTGACATTGTAGCGGCTGATGAAGGGGTCATGTTATTTACATGTTCCAAATCAGATGTAGACATTTTTTTTGTCAATATTAAGTGTGATTTCAAGTGTATTGTCTACATGATTCAGTTCAGTGCGGAGCAGTTATTATTTATTATTTTAAATGTATTATTTTTTTTTCTATCTACGTGACTTTACCGAAAGAACCAAGAATATTAATTCCTGCAGTCACGAAAGATTTAAGTAAAAAAAATCAACATCCACCTTTCAATAAAGTTTTACCTAGACCTTATGCTGTCTCTTTTGTTATCCCAAACACGAATTAAAATGTCTGCATATGGAAATGCTTTTTTCTTAATGCCCTAACCATTTTATACCGTGGCACTAAACTTTTCTCATCTGATTACATTATTTGGCTCAATTGTGGAAGAATGACCTTGGCCTTCAACAGTATATGTTCTACAAAAATCGCAGCAGTGTTTGTAACCGTCACACAATAACTCCTTGACATTTTTCTCAAAGGTTGTTCAAAGAATGCTATTATATTTATGAAAAGCCATGGCTTTATTTACAGAATATATGTATAAAAATGGTACAGAACACGCTGCCTCGCCAAATTCCGACTAGCCTGGATGTTGCATTCAGCCACAAGACAGAAACAAAAATGTAAATATCAAATATAATAATGTACATCCTACGTACTTTAGAACATTATGGGGTGTATAATTAAAATGCACTAAAAAGTGTTATATAGTGTATAATGCATAAAATATGTAAAGTGTTATGCATTTACTTGTGGCTATTCCGAATGTTAGTGGTGGGGGGTGGCAGGGAGAGGGCAATAGCGGAGGTGTAGAGGGGGATGGGGGAACCGGCGTACATTCTCGGAAAAAACATAAATCCTGTGCAGCATAGTACAGAGCATGTATGTATGTTGAACTCCTTTCGCACCGTACGGAGCCAAGGTGCGAGGGAAGGACAAACTAAACACAAAAAGCTATTCTAATGAAATTAGTTTTCAAGCTAGATTTAAAAGTGCATAGCTCCAGTGGCTTCCGAAGATCGGAAGGAAGAGTGTTCCAGATGGCCGCAGAAGCGTATTTGAAAGCATATGATGCAGTGACCGTCTTTGTAGCATATAATATTCTTGTTATTTGTTGGTTTGTACAATAACAGGCGAACATGCTGCACACATTTACAGTTGCATAGGGTTGTTGTTGTTTATTACTTTGATTGCATTAGTTTTGCAACATTAGTCTGGCTAGCCGAGGTATTGCTTGAACACCAATGCCCTATTTCGCATTAATCTATTTTCTCCAAATTCCGCACTCATTCTGAAGCGATGTGAATAAGTTGTTGTGCAATATACTGCATTTAGTGCAGAATTACAATGCGTACATACATATAACAACGGCGGTAGCGCTATCGTTATGGCAGATCGCGATCAAATTATTTGCCTCGGTATATTGACATCAAGCAGTATTAGGCAGTTTGATATTAAATTGTTCCCATGGAGACACTACATCTGACGTCAAGTAATTGTGCTGCAAAGTAAACACTCATCTCTAAAAGCTTGATTGGCCAAGATGAATACTGAGGCTGAGAAAATTGAGGCAGCTTGCACAACACTGTGGTGCAAGAAACTGGCTCGGTGATGTGACAGCATGAAGCCACAATGCAGATCGAGTTACAGTCCAATATACGGTACTCATTAGCAGCTTATTCAGCGTCAAATAACCAAATGTCATTACCTATAGATACAATTTGAGAGATGTTTTGAATGAAAATTAGATTTTGAATTAGGTGGTTGCCAATCACTACGGGTGTGGCAAATTAAACAATGGACAAGTTTATTAAATACCTCTATGGCGTCTCTGCATGTGTGGATGGGGTAAAGTATGGGTCCTCAAAACCTCTTCCAAGATTTCTGGCCAGCAAGGAAGAGTAGGCCAAAATCCCTCTAAAGAACCTCTATTGGGCTCACTTCATGCATATTAAATCAAAGCCATATGTCGCACATTAGAAATGGACCACTCTTTTAATTATTTCCTCGTGCAGCAATGGAGTAAAGTGTGGTTTTGTGAAGGTCCTTATGTGCTGTGCAGTACATCAATACACGTGTGTACACTAGCATGCGATACTGAGTCGGGCCTCTTGGTGGCTTTCAGGGTTATTGAGTAACCTGACCTGTACACCAGTCACATGGTTAATGGCGACTCGGTTGGAAACTGGTGTGAATGACACGCGTGCTGTTGCATTTTACAGATTACCACAATAAATCAGTTTGCCCTCGATTTGGAGCACCTGCCCACATCCTTAATTTCGAGTGTGCAACACGTAACCCCATCCAAATCTTCCAACACTTTAAATGCAACGTGTACATTTCTGATATTCTTTCCTTTAGGGTATTTTTTACGAGTAAATATGTCAATATAATCGATGTGGTGCTTTGTGAAAAATTTTACATTAAGATATCTAATTAATGAGATCATCAAGAAAACCAGTCCTCACTATTACCTCAATATCCCAGGTTCCTCAAGTTTAGCACAGTCAACGCCCAATAAATAAGGCTTTACATTTGGCTATAGGTTTTCCCTTTGGTAAATGATACCTGGCTGGTAGTCCAAAGTCTACCTTGGTATAACCTGCATTCCTCCATCACACACATAGCCATGTGATCTAAAGGTGCATGTAAATATTAAGTCAATTTTTTAACCTTATCTTTGTATTTATTTAAATGAATTACGTGACATTGTATGCACTTCATGAGGATTGTTTTGATATATATACCAACTTCTGAGAATAGTAATGCCCTCTAGAGATGTCCGAGGATGTGACGCTGTTGAGATTACAGTGACGGTAAATTTTCCACCTCGAAAGAGCAGTATGCCTAGTTGCATAACACCAGTGGTGATGAAGCAAGAAAATATAATTACTAAACCAATACCTTGGATATGTGCATGCTACGTAGAGAGCAACCAGAGCTATCTACGAACAGACAAAACTATTATAGCACAAGTATAATTTTAGATTTTGGTCCAAACAGTAAACATTTGTTTTCTTTGACTGTCTAGCATTGTTTTGAAAATTAATAAAACAAGCTGACAGACATACATACGCAGAAGCAAGCCACCTGGGTTATCCCACTGGATAGACAATATGTCAGCTGCTTATGTTGATGATATTGAGTTAGTGCCTGGGTTGGTACCTACACAGAATAGGAAGGCTCCCCAGTCACTAACCATCGAGACTTCACAACACCAGATATTTATGGCCTCACAGCTTCACCATAACTATGTTAGGCATACGGATTATATATCAAAATGTTTTACCTTATGGCTTCATAAATCATGACAAGCAATAACGTACTACAAATTGGGAGCAAAAAATACTTCCTCTGTATAACATTTAAACTAAATTGGAAAAACATTTAACAATAAAATATACAGACATGCAATGAAAGAAAAAAAGGTCATGACATTTTCAAAAATAATATTTCTTAGGGATAGATAATGTATAATTTATCTATCATCTTTATGAACAGTTTATATACAGGTGATACGATACGAATTGGTCTCCCTTTTTGAATATAAGGACTGGAGGCATCATTGCATGATTTGTGCATTGTTTTTCTGTAAATATTTAAGATATAGTTTCACTAATTTTAGCGCAGAAAACCAAATAACGGTGACTTTAAGGGTTAGCCAGGGATGACAGCAAGCTGGTTTGAGAAAGCGTTTTTCTACCATTGGCCACGTACATATGAAAACATCATATGTATTTTTGTAAACTTTTAAAAGGTAGTGCTTCAGTTAAAACCATTTATTTATGATAGAAGAGCTCTTTTGAGATTGCCTAAAGAGAACTACACTTACAAAAGCTATTCACTATCACATCGAACATTGGATTGGAGAAATAAAGGTGTGAAGATAAATGGTGAAAGTATTAACCATTTCAGATTTACCGACGACAGTCATTATAACGACAATAGCAATGCCACAGCATTGGGATAAATATAAACTGGAGGAAAGCATAAGTCATGCAGAACAAATTTGCCGAACAAAAACACAATTGTTGAAGAGACACAGCTGGAAAATAGTTACGATATGAATCGGTGGCCAATTATTGCAATCGGATTTGGATAAAACCTACAAAATTGAAGCAAGAAATATGAATACAGTATAAAGGTTTTGCAAAATTGTATCTTATAATGAATATCAACTTACCAATCTGCCTTAAGAGGGCAGTTTCTAATCAGTGAATATTTCTGGCATGACATATATGTATATATATACTTAGATATTATGTATATGGAATATAAAAAAGAACATGTAACTAAAAACTGAAAATGTAAAAAATAAACTATGGAAAGTGGAAAAATACATGCTGGGAATTACACTGAGAGACAGATGTATGAGCACATGGTCATATAATGAATGTATTTGAGAGACATGTTGCTTGTTAAGTAAATATCACGAGAAGAGATGATAGCAGGTGGGCGAGACTGGTGATGGAATGGCAGTCGCATCATGCCCAAGACAATGTCCACTGCGGAATTGGCACGATGGGATCACAAAGATATGCAGATGCCTTCATCTAGCAGTGGATCGAAGATTACTGATGTATGATGATCATTCACAGCAACAATAATATACAGGCAAAACAATGTATATCAACAATAGCCACATATTGTAGGTAGCAATTTATAGTGAGCATTTTTTCTAAGTGGCTAACAATTTGACTTGAATAATGTGCAGAATAGTGATTGTGGTGTTTACAATACAATCAAATAAAATATATTTTTTGCATGGTGGATATCTGTACCAAATACATTTCCAGAGAATACTTCTAGTATGCATCAATGTTCCTTCACTACTTTCCATAGACACTGCTGTAATTTAAAAAAATAGCTTCAAATAGAAACGCGTGCGTGGATATCACTGCCAGCGGAATGACAGATTCATGTGTGTACATACCTATATGTTTAGCATATTATACATCCCATCAGTAGCATGAATGGACTGGTTACACAGACGAGTACAAATAATGACTTGCATGGACAGTGGCATTTCTACTGCTGAGGCATCAGGGCCAGCTGACTATCTGATAACCGCCCAGACTGTAAAACCCCAACTATATCTACCACCTGCATATTTTAGGTGGGAAAGTATACTGGATTACTGCTCTGTAGAATGTTTGCTTCTGTATACAATTATGTCTGCCTTCACAACTTCTCCTACAATAGGAATTGTCTGAGCACAGGGCTGCATATATACGCACGGTAAAATCATATCCCTGGCAGATGTGAGGCTTATCCTTCACAAAAACTGTCATTTTTACTTTTCCTGCTTGTCTCTTCCAAAACTGATTCACCCATGTCCATGCCCCTTTGGCTCCCATTCCACTCTCCGAGCATTCACAAAGGAGCCAAGCATTCGTGGTGAGGCTGGTTTTGTTTGGGAGAGGTTTGACATTGGCAAAGGCATCAGGCAGGCTAATGAGGGGGAGACGGGGGATTCGATCTTGTCTGCAAGCTTCCTCTGCCATCTCCTATTGGTCACACCTCATTAGTCAGCGGTCGTGCGTGCTTAATCTGGCAATATTTATCAGAACATTCTTGAAGATAGGGGGGGCCTTCGTGTGCTGTGCAATGATGCTCCAAGTCAACACAACTTACACATTTTAGGTGTGTGCCAAATGGATACATTTGGAATCTCTTTACGATGACCCCAAAAAGCGTATCTATAAAATGAACGTCATTAATCTACTTACACCGAATCAAGGAGTCTTTATTTACTTAAGCTTTATTTTGGTTAAATTTTGACTTCAGGCTTTCGTGACTGCAGGAATTCATATTCTTTAGGTCTTTCGGTAAAGTCACGTAGATGGTTCAAAGAAAATAACAAAAAACTACGACGTTTCGATCAACAACAGAAGCGATCATATTAGGAGGAAGAGGAGGAAAGCTGCTGAATGCAGACTGTTTTATAGGCTGTAGTCGTAGGGTCATAAACAAAGTGGGCGGGGCTAGTGATGTTAATGTGAGAAATTAGCATGTTAATGTCAGATCGGAGAGCGGCGTCCGCGACGAGTGCACGGGTGGCTATGTTAATGTGAGAGATTAGCATGTTAATGTGAGATCGCAGCACCACAGCAACGTAGAGGTCGGTGTCCGTAGGAGGCCACATTGGCATGAGCAATTCAACTTGTTAATGTGAAATCGGAGAGCCGAAGCCACGGGGAAAAAATATAAAGATTAACATCGGAAGGTGGTAGGAAGGGAAAATCACAGCCAGTTATGACTTAAACTGGTTGATAACCCCCCTTCCAATGATTGCTAAGTTTGCACCCATCTTCTCGGTTGAAATTGTGTCTGTGTCTCTTTCTATGGATGGCTTCATGAACAAATCTTTGTTGATAGCCAGTGGGTTTGCATAGTACCTTCGTCTTAGAGATATCAATTTCGTGTGAGCCCACCGCATTAAAACAATGATCAGCCACGGCCGAGGTATTGGTCCTACCATGTTCAAATCTGACTTATGTTCACAAGCACGGTCCGAGACATGTCGCTTAGTTTTCCCAATGTAACTACTGCCGCAGACACAGCTTAGTTTGTAGACGCCGGGGTATTGCATGTCAGGGATCACATCCTTCACAGATGGGATTAGATCACGAATGTTACGTACTGTCTTAAATCGAACCTGGATCTTGTGTTTGTTCATGATTTTGGAAATATTTTTAGTGACCCCTGCTATATATGGCAAGGTGATGGTTTGATTTGGTCCTCAGATGGTTGGGATGATAGCTTTACGGATTGTGTAGTCTGAATATCCATTCATCTTGAGAGCTTGGTGTACGTGTTCCAGTTCACTGGCTAGGTGATGATGGTCGGAAATGCATTGAGCTCTATGGTGTAGAGTTTTGATGACGAAATTCTTCTGGGATGGAAAGTGGTGGTAGTCAAGTTTTAGGTAGGCATCCATATGGGTGGATTTCCTGTAGACAGTGTCCCATTGAGCCATCTGGTCTCTTTTCGATTAAAACATCCAAGAATGGTAGTTTGCCATCCTTTTCCAATTCCATGTGAATCTGATGGCTGGGTGTATGGAATTGATGTGGTTGAGGAATTGGTTCAGAGCTGGTCGGCCATGTGGCCAGATGACAAACGTGTCATCTACGTAACGTACCTCTTCCACAAGGACGGATGCAGAGTTGATGCCTGGATGGCATGTCTCAAATTTTTCCATGACAACATTGGCTACAACTGGAGATAAGGGAGAATCCATTGGGGTACCTTAAATTTGTTTGTAGAATGTTCCATTCCAGGTGAACCATCGACCGAAAGACCCAAAGAATACTTTATTTTGGTCTCTCTTTTTGAACATAATGGCAACTGCGATGGCATCACCTAGTCCAACCGTTGTCAACACATGTTAATGGATAAGTATTGCCGGCACAGATAACTTTGGCTGGCAAGCTCCACAAATATAACATGTCAAGATATACCCTTATAGGACGCGGCTTAAAACAGTAATATTTGCATATATATTTATTTCTCAATTAATTGAAGAAAAAAATGAATGGCAACTTAACATACATTTAATAATGGATGTCAACAATATTTATTGCATCAGCTTTCTAACCAATATTAAAATATCAACATTTCTGATGAGGAAGTTGACATTTCTCAGGAAGTTTAAGACGTAATTAGTTGCAAGGGCTTGTATCACACACAATACAATGCACCACGGTCTCCTGGGCAATCAGAATCTCTTCTGTGAGATGTCAACCGTTTACGTTAAAACTGTCAATGAATCTCGGTCCCAAAAATGAAAGCAATCCTGCCAAGGCCCCCCCTAATGGTTTGGTGCACAATAGCATGCCCAGACCTAATTGGATACGGTTGATTGCAGGCATGGGATGCTCTGCCAGACAGAAACAATCACTTGTGACAGGAGAACAGGAAAGGGATGACAGTGAAAGGGTTGTGTAACAAGCGGCAGACCAGTAGGCATATAAACGAGTAGCTGACAGGCCACCTAGATTAGCGATGCTTTGCTTTCAAGGTGGAAAGATAAATTAAAGTGAAGGCATGAGATAATGAGGGGGAAAACCAGATGTATGGTGGTCAAATATATGATCATTCCCAGAGGGTCCGTTTTCTTTCTAATTGGTCTTGAACTCTTTACTTCACATGTACAGACTGCAATTACCAGTCCAGAAATGGATGGTCGGAACATTTACCAAAGTAACAATTAGTTTTAAAAAAAATCTGTTAATGAGGATAACAGAATAATAATGAATGTGCCAGACATTTTTTTTGGTGGGAGGGAAGAACATTTTCTATATCTTGACAGTAATATTTTTCACGACCAACTATGATCAATTTTAATTAAAATGTAGCTAAAGTTTATATTCATTTTATTAGCCAAACATAACCAAAGAAAACTCAAAGCTCGTTTTAATAATTATAAAAAAAATCTTGCCAATTTAGCTGATTTTTTCACATTCACAACAATAACCTGTCAAGGGTTCGTATTATACAGGCAATCAGGCAGAACAGTAGTCTTCATCAAGCAGCTGGTGAGCACATATGCATGACTTGGTCTAACAACCGTAGACACCTTTCTCAGAAGGCAATATGTGGAGTGAGAAATAAAGCATTGCAGTGCGTTTTCAGGCACCTATAGAAATAGCGGGAAGGTTGTGTGTGTGGACAACTCCTCTCTCCAAGACTACGACAGAAGTACATTTGTAGCGTGGTGTTTATTCACGCGGACAACTTCGTCTTTTTCTCCCGTGTCACTTTATTCACAGCATCCCACACGGATGCTCCTCTTTTTTTCAATACCACGTACTCCTGTCGCGAACTCTTCCTCTCTTCCTCTGCTAGCCTGATACTTCGAGCTTACTCTCTCTCGCTCCGCTAGAATGTTACTCCCTGCTCTCCTAGCCTGTCACGGACTCTCTCTCTCTCTGTATACTCTGCTCGCTTCTCACCCCGCTATCCTATCACACTCAGACTAAAGATTCCACTAGCCTCTCCACTGCTAGTCTGGCTACACCCGCACCTCTAACCTCGCCCGTTCCCCCAAGCAGGGGTTCAGCCAACACCGCTGGGGAGGACGAGGTGTGGAGGGCGAGGTCCCGGACTTCTCTTGAATCTCTTCACTGCTTCATCTCCAACCAACTCAACCCAACTGCCCCACACGTTCCCCTTACATACCCCCTCCTCATTAAGTGCCCTCAGATGGCCCTCATTAAGCAGGCATCCTTCCGGCGTCTCTTCAGTTTCATTTATTAGGTATAAGCCTGTGAACCATGCGGCTCTTGACTCGAGTGCAACCACAAGAAAAAAAAAACATGAACAAGAAACATCTTAAAGTGAATACATGTAATAGAAAAATCCAGGAAAAAACAGCATAGTCTTCCAGAAAAAACATCGTATTTCAACGCTGTTTGCAAAAATCCCAGTAGGATGCAAGTCAAACAATATCAACCATACGACAATGTAGATTAAATTATCAGGCTAACTCTGTACTACAACAAACAAACCTGGCTAAACCAAAACGTTTTCAAAATCACCCAAATAAATCTATGAAAACAATGTAACAGTCATCATAGGAACTGTGATTTTAATTTAACAATACACGATATACATAACATATACGACCAAACTTTGTAGCCATAGCTGGCTGCATGAGTCACTCCATAACAGCAGGAGTATCAGTAGCAGAATCAATGTTTTTCAATACACCTTTAAAGATCAGCACACTATAATAAAAACTCAAGATCATACTTTGCAGTGGTCATCTCTTCTCCGTGGCGCCTACCCCCCGTTTGCATTTGCAGCCAGCCAATCACTGCCTATTTCCCTAATTGCTGGCATCTCTCTGTCTGCTGTCACCCAGGCCACCCACCTGCACCTGCTTATCCTGAGCTGACCTCACTGTTTGCAACCCCGTACGTGAATGCAACTGCTGTTTGAAAACCCTGCGCGCGTTACGCCACTACACATTTATTAAATGTGGCATAAAACAAGAATTGCACATGGGCTGACATTGGGGACATAAGGACAGAACTATATGGAATCATCATGACAAATGTGGTTAATGTGTTTTTGTATAAGATAAGAAGTAGTAATTTTGACAGCATTCGTGGTCAACTATATATATAGTTTGCACTGCAGCTAAACAACACATCTGCTTATGATCTGCATTTTATTGGATGATAACGACAGCTGGTTTCGCATCATCACCACATGATTATTTCGCACCTCTGATCAGCACGTTTGGCTACGTACAGTGCAAAAGAAGTTCAACATGTACATACATCAGCCATGATCAATTCACAACTCGAATGCTGCAATGTAGCAATCCACCCAGCACCTGCATAAGAGCTGATTTCATTGCTCCATCTCCTTGGTGGACAAGCAGAGAGAGACACAACACAGAGACACACAGAGAGAGAGAGAATGCAAACTGCTGGAAATACTAGAGAGACAACACAGAGACACAGAGAGAGAGAAAACACACTTAATAAAAACAAACTTAGTAAAATTTGGAAGTGTAATGCAATGCAACACAGAGAATCGGTCAACACACAATTAACGCATAACACACAATTAACGCATAGCCTGGCTATGCGTTATTTGTTTGTTTTTGCTCTCTCTGTGTCTCTGTGTTGTCGCTCTAGTATTTCCTGCAGTTTGTTTTATCTCTCTCTGTCTATGTGTTGTCTCTCTCTGCTTGTGTGTCTGTCTTTGTGTCTCCGTGTCTGTGTTTTGTCTCTCTCTCATAATTTCACACTGAACTTCTAATTTAGCAATCTTTGGAAGAACGTAATCAACCAGGTTATGCGTTAATTGTGTGTTGACCAACTCTCTGTGTTGCATTGCATTATATTTCCAAATGTTACTAAGTTTGTTTAATTAAGTGTGTTTATCTCTCGTGTCCTCGTGTTGTCGCTCTAGTATTTCCTGCAGTCACGAAAGCTCCAAATCTCTCATTGACATGCTAATCTCTATCCCCCCCCTCTCTCTCTGCCCCCCTCTATCTCTATTTAAGGCCTCGACACAGAGGCGGTGTTTCTCTGTGTGCCTATGTGTGTGTCTCTCTCTGTGTGTCTCTGTGTTATCTCTCTCTGTTTATGTGTCTGTCTATGTGTCTCCGTGTGTGTTTTGTCTCTCTCAAATTTAGCAATCTTTGGAAGAACGTAATCAACCAGGTGGTGTGTTGACTGTTTTGTTAGCCGACTCTCTGTGTTGTATTGCATTATATGTCTAAGTTTACTAGGTTTGTTTTCTTTTTCATTTGTACCTGATGATGATTGCTCGTGTTGCAATCAAAACGTCGTATGCGATTATTTAATATATTTTTCTTTCTACGTGACTTTACCGAAAGAACCAAAGAGTATATATGTCTGTGCTTTATGTAATTCCAAATATGAATCCCTCCGTGCACACTCTAGATGTTTTTCATAATTATAATTTGTGTTGCAATGTGTCTGAATCATGTGTGAAAGCAGGGTAGTTCACAATTATTAAAAACGTTCTTCTTAGCTACATTGGAATGTTACTTTTCATGATCGGATTCAGATTTTCAAAAGCAATCCAACCTGCTTTCGTAATTTTGCATCCATTTGCCTTAAAGAGCTGTCCTAGGTACACGATTCCTTGCATTGTCCACATTTGCATTTGTGTTTATAAAAGCATTCAGCGAATGCTGATATTTTAAACGACCGATCTTATACCAATGGCAGAAATAACGTGAATCAAAACATTAGGTAGCACAGGCCTGTGGGAGAGAATAGTGACCATGAGAAAGGCCTGTAAAATAATACGTAATAAACACACCTGTAGATTTTGTTGCAAAAATATGATTCAGTGAAACAAACAGAAGAAAAATTATGTACACAAATACACTGGTGGGATTTATTGGTCAATATGTAGGGTGTAATTTTCAACTTGGAAGACCGTTAAATCATAGATTATTTTGGCATGAGAGAATATAATCTCATCATATATTTTTTTCAATCATTATAGGAAACATCAAATTCTTTGCAGGATCTGGGGAACAGTTAAGAGATTGGTACGTTTTTGAAAAAAAGAACAAATTATTTTAGAACACTTCAAGCGGCAGGGGGCCAGCTTTGAAGGGTAATACGTTTAAAGATACAAATTCATAGGCAATATCTTTAGATGAATTATGCAGTTCCCCTTGAGAATCACTAATTAAAATGATTTTATTAGCAGCTCTGCGAGTTCTTAAATTTGGCAATAAAACATGGCCTGCACACACGGATATAAGTGAGATAATTTCATACGATCCTTGAGAAACAACACGTTGCGTCGACATTTAAGGTCAGATGCAGTTTTTGTTTACGAGATTTTATTTCCATGAGGACAGCTATACGATCCACTGGCTTTGGTGTTATAGGTGCAAGTGTTAGGGTTTTCTTCTGTGACAGTGGAGACCAATGGTGCTCTCACAAACCTTCGGATTATCTCTGCTACCACCATAGCATGTACGTTTTGTTAGATAATGTGTCCAGCCATTCACTGCAGTGACTTGGATGAAGTGAATGGCTTCCAGAGCGAGAGGTCATCATGACCAATGTAACCGAGGCAGCTACAACTTACCATTGTTTCCAATCTTATTTCTGCGAGATCCCACGGATGTTGTACAGTTTAATTTGACCTTCAAGGTTTGAATGGCTTGAATGCTTTGGAGTCGTGAAGCATTGAAAATAAATATGTAATTAATTAATTATGGTCACCAAGATGGTCTAATACATTAGACATATAAGAGAGTTTTAATAATAAGATTTTTTTTAATTCAAGGCTTGTGTTATATTCTGCATAGAGAAGACACAAAAAGACAGTTCATACTTAGTCAAGGACTGCCACATACTCAATGCTAATCGCATGGTTCTAATAAGTTCAGCTAAATGGTACTAATCATGGGAAGAATAATTTTGATATGAGGCTATTAATTGTGTAAATATATTGTGTGCTCTGCAAATTGGTCAAAATACGAATCTAGTATAATCATGTTAGATGTCCTCTAAAAATCGTCATGGAGAAAAGTACATGAACAGGAGAACATGAGCAAAATGAACATGATTTCATGGATGGCATTCAAAATTAAGTGAGCATGTATTTTCAAAAGATGCCTATGTGGTTCATAGTAAAACACCAAGGAAGAAGAAAAAATAATCATGCAGAAATGATCGTAGCTGCATAATTATTTTAAAAAATGCTGGGCAGCGTTAAATGTCTCCTTGGGCTAAGCATATCTACATTTTCGCATTAGCATACTGATAAATCACTTTTATATGCAACATGACTCACCAAGGAGGGCCAAGAACACACATGCAGTGAGCTCGTGTAAAGAGAACATGCTGTGCATATTTGGGCTATGGGGTTGGAGGACAGCAGGTCATTCTGTCTTTATGTGCTTTGCCAGGTGGTTTCACTTTTAGTATTGCAATCGAGATGTACAGAATTCAATGAAAATATCTATTGTACAGGCAACCAAATTAAGGTATCCTAGGAAACTAAATTGCAAACATCATCCTCCAATTTAAAAATACCAGAGAAGACGAGGCATACAACACTAACACGCAAAAAGCGAATGATTTGAAAAAAAGAAGCAAAAAAAATTCGTTAGAATCGTTGTAGAAAACATCACAAAAATGCACAGCTTTGGTCACGACAACAGAGACATCAATTTTCAGGAGTTTTCATATCGAAGTTCAAAGCTTGGTTTTGTTACATGGACGGAGGAGATGGGGCTTTGATCGGCTTAGTCGCATTCATATTATCTAGAATAATTTTTATAAATTGGAACAAAATGTTGTGTCCATTGGTATTTACTTGAACACGATGTTGAGAATTTGCCGTCACCGCTGAACATGTATCGTTCGTAGAAAACTTAATGGCATCATCGTCCATATGCAAGTTCATATTTGAAAACAAAGCGCAATCCACGAATACCACAATTTTCCAAAAAGCGATGATCATTCCATTTTACATTTTAAAACACAATAAAAAAAAGATTTGCTATAATGAAAGCCAACACTCAAATTCTTCCACGAACGCCCACTGTATTTATTCATTTACAAAACTCTGATATCAGATTCCCTGGTTTTCTCGTTTTATTGGAAGTTTTTACGTGCCAGTCATTGTTCACCTAAACAATCAAACTTGTCACGTGTACTATTCACATGCATTGCAGGTTATAAGCATTTTCATTCTTGTATTTGTTGCCAGAGGTCAACGCACTGAACACATATGGCCGAAGGGAATGCAGTGTAATAACTTCAATACTGCAGCAACTGTGAAAGCCTTTCACAAAAGGTCTCGGTTTCAATTATGGCTCCTTCACTGACAATCCAGGAGTGCAGGGAAAAACCTTAAAACCTTTTGAATCAAAATGTATATCAGCATCGCCGTATGTATAGCAATCCATAGACTTCTGGTGGCCACTTGAGGCAATTCCATTGCATTTATTGTTGCCCAGTGAACTCTATGAAATGGAACTGGAGAATAATGAATTTTCCTTCAATGGCTGACCTTGTATTAGTTGTACTTTCAGTATTATAACCTACTTGTTGCAAAAACACAAAAGTAAATATATTTCTTTACAAATAAATTACATTGAGACATTTCCTCCGTATTTAAATGAGTTTAATTTGCGCTTCTCCTCCACGGTTGATTATACATAAGATTTCCTGCTGCAAACGCAGTTTATGTGCATGCCAAATTAAAGACCAACTTTTATTTGCTGTAAGGCAAACCCTCAGCTTTAACTATACTTATGGAAGGAATACAAGGAATACATTGGAATAACTTAAAACAACTGTTAATAATGCATCTGGAAACAGTATAACTAAGTGGCCGAGTGTCTCAGGGGCTGCAGCAATGTCAAGGTAAGGAGCTAGAAAATTATAAATCAGGGTTAATTTGTCCATAAAGCAATGCCTGTAAAATAGGTATCTGCTGGTCAAGCCCTGTACATTTATGTCGTATATCGCCATGAAATGCCTATCGTAAACGATATTTTGATCAAATGATAAAAGAGATATGCAATATCATATCAAATCATAAAATTGCACATCCTGTGGAAATTACACAATCGCCCAATTTACACAAAACATATTTACGTATTAAGTTACATCGAGACACCCTAGGGCAGGGGTCGGCAACCTACGGCTCCGGAGCCGCATGCGGCTCTTTACGGGCTGCTTCTTGACAATATGTACGTATGTACAGTATGTACTCAGATGCATTGCGGCTCTTGAAATACTGAATTTTGTACCGAATTGGAAAGAAATGGCTCTTCTTGTTATTTTGGTTGCCGACCCCTGCCATAGGGTATGCAACATTCCGTACAATTTTAGCTGGAGGTGTTATTACTCACCTTCACTCAACCTTGTCAGTTAGAGGCCAGTCCTCCGTAAAGTGCGAATATCATCATGGACAGATGACATTCCCTTTTCAAGAGATGATTTTTGTCTACTCTTCAAGAGTGGCCAAATACGTCAGAGGAGATCAGAATCAGAACACTTATGCATACTGGAGGAATCCGATGAGCTTTGAAGCTCTTTTTCAAGATGTCCACATGGTATGCAATACATGTACAAAAGCTTGCAGCCATATCCAGACCACCAGCTGAAAATAACGGAATGTGTAATCATTGTCATTTAGACCACCACTCAAATAGTTAAGAAAAATTGTGGCCATCCCAACAGGCAGCAATGAAATATAGATATAACTGTAGACCAGTTTCATCATCGTTAAGACTCATCGATACATTGCAGTCATCAATGTTAGGATATGGCCGAGAGCTCTTTGTACAGGCAATGCACATTCTGTAGTGTGAAATCTATTTATTTCACCTGCATTAATGTTCTATTTTATTATGTTTAAGTTTTATTATTTTATTATTTCCCTTCTATGTGAACCAAGAAGATGAATCCCTGCAGTCACGAAAGCTTTAAATTGAAAATTAATGTTCTAGTTGCGATGGGATTTTCTCATAATTTACATATATGAATTACAAATAAATAAAAAATACCATGGTGGAAACGTAATGTGTCCAGCAGTACCATGCCATCATTTACATTCTCGATTTTGTATTACAATAACACAAAACACTGTCCATGAGAGAGTTTTTTGGGGTTAGATCGCGTAAATATGTCGATAAAACCGCCACCACCCGACACAGCCAATTAGTAAGGTGTGGTCACGTAAACAGAACATGCCAATTCGTTACTAGTGTAGTGAGTTCAACTGAGTCGCAGACTTAGACTTTGCGGCAACACATTTATTAACTCCCTTAACAGAATACCAACCTATGGTGGTGATCACCAGGCTAACTACACTAATTACAACGTAACTGCTACTATGGACCGGGACCAACAGCTCGAAGAACGTAGAACGTTGATGAAGTGTTTCTTCCAGGATGAACAACAACGCGGTCCCTCTGGGGACCCAGCTTACATTCTCTGTGGCGTGGCTGGCTCCGCCCTTGGCCACGACCACCTTCCAGAATCCTCGGGAAGGATCTGGATGCTAACCACGTGACCACCCCTAGTCCCCACTTGGGCCCCTTTGTAGATTTAACGGGTCACGTGTCCTCTCGGGTCAAGCAGAATGCCATGTCCTTTAGTAACCTCATTCCTATGGCCGGCACTCCCACACCCTATCCTGTAGGGTTGGCACTGCACGCAAAGCGTGGTGCCATCTAGCGTTATCCATCAGTGCTCACCGGGCCCCTCTAGGGCCGGTACTACACCCACTCCATTGTGGAATCCGCGATGTTGTTACACCGCACGCCGTGCCTCTTTAGGGCCGGCACTGCACAGTGACATCCCACGATGTCACTACACTAGTACAGCACACCGGTGTGTTGGAGAGTAAATCCACAAGATTTACAATTTGAGTAGGACGTTTTGTAATTACAACTAGCATCATCAGGTGACAGCTAGATGTGTGGCGAAATCCTGTTTCGTTCTTAAAGGGATTTGCTTGCCTTTCCGTTTCGTAGCACTACTAGTGTTTTTTTTCATTGTTTGTTGTAATTTTCTGACCCACCACTGCCGAACATCTTTGAAAAAGCGCGTTATAGCTCATCAGATTCCCCCGCAGTATAAATAACTATTCTGATCCTGAGTCCAGCCTAACACACAGCCTCCTCCAGCCGACACCCCGAGTTTCTCCCGCTCTCTCAACGATATATACACACACCGCTACCTTCGCCACAATCCGTGCCACCTGTACATCCATGCCACTCCGGAGATAATCACTCACAATTAACCCCCCTGATTCACGTGCACAAACCACACGTGTGTGAACAATACGTCAAACCCATTCGCACCCTATCATTTGCAGAAACGTTCTTCTGTTCGGTGTATAGAGGAAGTACTCTTTCGCATTATTTGATAAACGATATCTGCTGCCTCTAGATTACAATTCCACTGGATGGTTAATGATGCGTAAATAAATGTGAGAAATTGAGTGAAGAGTGATAGGCGCTCAACTCGTGAGGTCATAGTGTGAAAACAATACTCATCCGTGTGCCTGCAGAGTACTTGGTTTGCCGACTGCTGAGACTATGATTGATAGCGGTGTACTCTATATTCACATGACTTAGCATTTTTAAATATTGGAGAAAAACACATACCTATAAACTCGCATAGATAGCATGGATCCAATTTACACTTTCACTCACATTCTCTAAAACAGTCACACAAGCACTATTGCTATCCTGAAAAATCTGCAGTCCCAAATCTTTCCCCAGTGGAAGTAAAATTGAATTGATTACTTAATATCACTATGAGATGTTATTCCTTATCTCTAAAAAATAACTATATAATTGCTGATCTTTAGTAAATACTAGCCCTTAGGATAACTTTGAAGGACCATACATTTGAAATAATTGATTAATCGTTTTTATTGAATTAAACACAAATATGACACGTTATATTCCACAGCAAACCATTTTGTGAATTTGCACTCATGAGTTATATAATCAGGGCATGTGGCAATTCTGAAAATGTATCCACGTTATATAGTAAAAAAAATACATGGTGAAATACAAATATGCTGACCAGATAACTCTTTATTTGCAATTTTCCCACAGCAGATGCCAGCATTTGCCGGTCACATTTACTGACATTTGTAAGTTTCACACGTGATAGAAATCACGATACATTGGGGATGGCAGCAAACCTGTGTATTATAATGTGTGCTGCTTCCCATTTGCCTTCCACTCGTCCCCGTGACCCACAGTGGTCCAGCTGCCCATGTCAGTCAATTGTCTCCATTCAAATGCAAATAGGATATCAATTGCCATGTAAATTAGATGAGACACCGTCCCTCCAGTTATTGATTGGTAGACATGGGAATATGGACTGCAGCCATCAGGAAGACTGGAGGTTTTAATACAGCTCTTACAAATCGACTAAATACAACATGTGGGTTATGGCGTCTCAACATATCCCTATGACAGTTTGACAAAACGTGCGATGCAGAATCCTTTACCCGTGCATGGAGCAAAATTAGAATGAACGGCCGAACTTGGATTTATATTGTGCTCTATCACACAACGAAATGTCTGAGAGTGCAGATCCCTCTCTTGGAAGCTGTCGCCGCGCAGCATCAGGTGACTCAGCACCTGGCTCAGCGATGGGCATTAGTCTGCCAGTAGGGGGACATTGAAATTAGTATCTCCAGGTATTTTTAATATGTTTTTGAAAATGTTAGCCAATATTGACTTGTATGTGTTTTTTAGCTATGGGGCAGGGGGAATTGTGTTAAGTTTGTTGTCCTTCCCCCACACCTTCAATAATCACAGTTGGGCTATGCACGGTGTGAAAGAAGTTCAACATAGATGCATACATACAATGGGGGAAACCTGTGGAAACCCTAGCAGAACAGGGGGAGAATATAGACACTCCAAACAGATAGGCCCTGAGTCAGGAATCGAACCTAGACACGTTTTGCTGCGAGACGCAAGTGTTACTACTGCACCACCCTGCAAGTAATGAATCCAACAAGTCACTATTCTACAAGCCATTTTTAAATCAACAAATTTCAACCAAATTCGTTTGGCTGATATGCACACTGGATATTAATAGAGTATAAAATAGCAAGTGTGTTTAGTATTTTTAATATATACTTTCAAATGCCGCGCATAATCTTTTTGGCAAAAAATGAAATATCTATGCATTACTTACTCCACATGCTAATGGCAGTAAAACGTGTTCTGAGCAGGTGTTCATGAACGCTACAATAACATATAGGCAAAGGTGCAGTCCTGCTAATTACCGTACTTGCTCATGTCACTACTGTTTACAGGCCTCGACTCCGATGGAGCTCTCTTCAATACTGGCGAGTCATTTTTGGGTATGCCTACACTTTACTCCACCACAGTACCGGATTATCCTAGTAGCAAAAGTAGTATATGCTACAGGCCCCACAATGTCAAGGGCCCCGCGCTAAATGCTTTCAAGTTATCAATTCCGGTTAATTGATTCTGCCCTTGCTCTATTACTATAGTACTATACTGCCTTCATCTTTTATGAACGACGGGGTGTTTAAGGTTAGCGATTTGTCGTATTATCTGGCTGTATAGCAAATGAAAAAAATACAATTACTTTCCTATATACAAGTAAAAAAATGTGTTTTATTACATATTTTTTTCATTTAGGGCCCCTTTATAATATACTGTATGCTACAGGCCCCGCACTAGCTTAATCCGGCACTGCCCTACCATACTCAACCTCTTGATGGACAGAGGCGGGGGGGGTAACAACCTTTCCCATTGTCTCAACTGCCGTGCCAGAATATAAACCCGGCAACCTCTTGATTCAAATCCAGTGTGCAAACCATTAACATCGCGGCAGCATCCACGCCTACATAATGCACAGTTCATTTTTGAAGCACGATCTTAACGTGCTAAATCTTACATGTATAGTTACAAATAAAATATGTTTTTTAATACCCCGTTCTTAAATAAAAAATATTCCACTACGCAACTTAAAGCCGCACTGATCTTCACGAACCCCTCTCAAATCTCACCGAAAAGACAACCACACATCCATGTAGAGTTAATGAGCTGACAATTATTCACACATGTAGGCGTTTGTAACGGACATGCTATGGGAACTGCTTTGCTCATGAGGTCCTATTAACGCCCACCTCATGTTACACCTATCACAGCAGCTGCACATTGAAGAACCAGAAATTTAGCAGCTTGCAAATGCAATGCACTTTTCAAGGCCGCTTTACAATGCTCCTGCACATTTCAGGAAAGGCGCCACAGTAAGAAGATACGGATTTCATTTTTTTTATCATGAAATAAATTTGAGGCCAAAAGGGGCATAGTCCCATTTTCAAAACATACAATTATAAACACATTAAATTTCGATTTAAAGCTTTCGTGACTGCAGGGATTCATCTTCTTGGTTCTTTCGGTAAAGTCACGTTTCGGCCACAACGCAAGCAGCCGTCCTCAGGTGAAACCAGGTCTGTCGAGGCGACAGCGCTGTCGCTTCGACAGACCTGGTTTCACCTGAGGACGACTGCTTGCGTTGTGGCCGAAACGTCGTGAGAATTATTTTATTACTTCCCTTCTACGTGACTTTACCGAAAGAACCAAGAATATAAACACATTAATTCGAAAACACATTTACATTAAATATATACATAGCATCCACCACCTGTGCTTCCCATTCTATAATTATGGCTGTACCAAAACGGTAATGGGATCGATACCAGCTGGTTGGCTGGTATTGACCAGAATTCCCTGTGAGAGATCGTACATATTCATCAGCCATGCGTTTAAATGGGGATTCCACTCATCCGGCCAGAGCCTGCACAACGTCTTCTTCATGTGTTGGCTAAACACCACTCTGTATTGCCCACCCCCCCATAGAATCCACAACTTCACCAACTCATATATTTATACATATATTTTTGGTATTCTGAAAAGCATTTTGGCAATGTTTTTGTTATTTATAGTATTCCCTCGTTATTCAAGAGGGATATGTTCCAGAGATGCTTGTGAATAGCAAATTTAGCGGAACATGGTATTGGCATACTCTAACCTATATTTTATGTTATCGCTGTCTTTCTCTCCCTCTCTATTCAGTCGTGTAGAGTTCCAGATGTGATAACGAAGGAATACTGTATTTCTATCTCAGTTGAAAAACTAGGTTATAATGCCTTTCATTTTAAATGTGTTTTCTAGCAAACAAATCATTTCTTGCTCATTCATCAAAACATCAATATTGATTCCATCAACAATCGTATGCTGCCACCTTTGACCCTGAGGATTAGTGAGAGCATTTTCCAAGGCAATCTACTAACTCTGCCCTGTAAAGTACTGTGCTTCAAGCAAGTGGGTGGTTGGAAGGCCAGTGTATTGGCAGCTAACTTGAAAAAAACCCAAGTAAACATCCAAGTCACTTGAATCCCGTTTCCTCTAATTATCTACTAACATGCTCCAAAACTCTTCTTTGATGACATAAGAGTGCAGTAATCTATGTTGCACATGCAGGGACATACTTCCAATCCTGCTACAGTAATCGTGTTTGCACCATTGCTCACACCCACAATAAAATGTTTGATATATAACTAGCTTTACTACTCGGCTTCGCCCGAGACTTGGATTCTTGTCTTGGATTAATACAAGGCCGAGGCGGAGGGTGGGGGGGATGCATGACGTCAGCAGGCACACTGCGTAACCCTGCCGCATGCGGGTGACATCACAGATGTGACTTCAATGTGCAGCTGCTGTGATGTGACGTCACCGCTCACTTGCCGTGCAATATATTATAGGCATTATTGCGCCCCCCCCCCCCAATAAAAAAAGTATATTTTGCATTGTGTACAGTTTGGAAGGTACCCACATGCCAAATTTCAAGTTTGTTGCATATTGGGAAGTATGCAAAACATTTCGAACAGACACATATTCACAAATTTCCCTTTTATATATAAATACTACAGTATATTGTTAAAAACAGTGGCATAGTCTGCTGTGTTAAAACGTTTCTAAGATACTGATGAAAGCTCGAGCATGAGAAACAAGTTCAATTTATCACGATAATATAAGAACTAGTCTGCCTGAATGCATCGTTTGAGGTTAAAGCCTGATACATGCATTGGTCACAGATGAGTAAATCGTATTCCACGCCTGTTGCCACAGCACCTGTTTACGCTTTGTCCCATCCCTGAACATTCTCACTCATAGAGCAGAAATCCTCGTATCTGTGGTGATGTTCGGGACGAACACCGAGAATCGTAATGTCTACAATGTCGGTCAACAATTTCACTGGATTTATCTGCAAGAAAAGGCACATAATTGTGGATAATCAGAAGAATGGAAGCACTATATTAGGAGTTTCTGGAGACCTTTTAAGGCCCTGTGCATAAAATGAGTTGCAGGTAAAGTAATCCCTCGCCACTTCGCGGTTCAAGTTTCGCGGTCTCAGTGCATCGCGGATTTTTCGAACTGATTTAAAGGCCTCATTATACATGTGCAGTAACACCATTATCATCATTCATCATCACATTCATCGAACTGCACAGGTCTGTCATCGTCGTCATTGTCATCGTCATTGTCATCGTCGTCGTCGTCATTACTGGAGTCAAGTCTCAAGATACTACTGTCATTGGTGAGTGTAGAACACCATAATACGTATCGTATGAGAGAGAGAGTGAATGTATAATATTAAGGTTTTATAATTAAATAGATTTAAGTAAAAAAATATATATAAAAAGTATAAATATACATATTTTAAACATTCTGGTACCCACACACACATATACGGAAATTCCAAGGGGCCAATCCTACTTCGCGGATTTTCACCTATCACGAGGGGTTCTGGTCCCCATTAACCGCGATAAACGAGGGATCACTGTAATAGGATTATGGATAAGCGAAGTACTATCATATTCTGGGCATGAGAGGGAACAGGCAAAAATGCAAACCTTTTTTCTTAAGTCCATGTATTTGTAGATAGGAGTTAACTTGTTTATTAAAATTGTCTAGCTATGTCACCAAAATCAAACGTAACAGATAAAACTGCTTACAGTGAAGCGAATGAACAAAAATAGGCGTTTAATATTTAAATATCAGGATGCTCACGTCATGTTTGTCATGCAATTTATAGGAAATAAGGATGAAAACGTACGTTGCAATGTTATAAATGTGTGCATTTAGGTGAAATACATAGTAATAGACTCAGATTCTCATGGTTTTAAAAATGCTTCTACATCCATCGCATTCTTTATCAATTTACACTAAATAATAAATGGTAATCAAATTCAGCACGACTTCCCCCTGCAGTTTTTCAACTCTTCACGCGAATTAAAATGTCTGTCCTGATCACTATTACAGCAAGTGTACCCAAGCAGGCTACTGTATTTTGCTAAGAGACTTAACTGCAAACAATCGTAATTCTTGCAGAGATGTCAGTTCTTTAATATTTAAGTAATTATGGGTGAGGAAATATCTCACCAAGGTGATGCTTCTCCAATCGTAGCATTTTCATCTCCGGATGTTTTGAGGGGTTTAGCCCCTGTGCCAATATAAAGGCTGTCAGAGTGGCAACCAAAGCACTTTTCTCTGCAGAAGAGGACAGCACGTGGATCGTTGGGACCTCCAGAGCAATTAACTCCAGGAAACCAGAGCATGGACTGGCAGGAATAAATAAAGTCACGTGATTGGTGTTGCACACTCGAAATTAAGGACATGGGAAGGTGCTCCAAATCGAGGGCAAACATTTATTGTGGTCAATCTGTAAAATGCAACAGCACGTGTTGCACACAACAATCATCAACCAGTCGCCATTAGCCACGTGACGGGTATACAAGTCTCGTTAATCAATAACAGTTTCTCTTAAACCCAATTCTACAACTGATAAACCATCTTTGTCTATGACAATAACCCTTGCACTTCACTATTCAAATATTACTTTAATCCTAAGCTGTATGTCTATCTATACCATCCACTTATATCGTATCTTACACCCATTATCTGTACTGTATGTGTACAGTATACGTACTGTACTTGTCACCATTGTACAACTTACGACTGTACATGTGTTCTATTCTCAATAGCATTACAAGTAGTCATACTCATGGGCATGGCTATAGAATAAACAGTATTAGGGTTAGAATTAACTACAGTACATAATCCTTTACAGTGCACAGTGCTAAAACCCCTCCTATTGAATATATCACAAACTAACAATTCAAAGCCAAGCTTGAAGTCTTAAACAAGTCTAGAACATTTATATAACGATAAAAAAGCAACCTTTGGGTCATTTACCTGTAAAATGCAACAGCACGTGTGTCACACACAGCAATCCTCAACCGAGTCTCCATTAACCACGTGACACGTGTACAAGTCTGGTTAATCAAGAACCCTGCCAGCCACCCACAGGCCCAACTCAGTTATCACATGCTGGTGTACACACGTACTTTGATGTACAGCACAGCACATAAGCACTTTCACAAAACCACACTTTACTCTTTTTCTGCACGAGGAAATTATTAAAAGAGTGGTCCATTCCTAATGTGCCACATCGACACTCCATTTTTTCCCTTGCAAACCTTTTGGAGTCTTTTTCCTTAAACTGGTCATGAAAGGAGTTTATGAAATCGTGAAAACTATTTCTCTAGGGATAATATCCCTTCCAAGATAGCGCCACTCCATAAGGTCTCTATTTGGGTGAGCTCCACCGCTTTGTGCATGCAGAGACAGGAGCCCAAGCATTGTATTATGCTTTTAGAATTACCAGACACTCTGGTATTATTAAACCATGCTTCACATTTTACTGACCAGAAATGGTTAGGATTCTTTTCCTAGTATCTGTCAAGATAAAATCCTTTGCAGATTGTTAAGGCCCTGTGTAATTTAACTCTTAGGTATTTACTTATTGGCCTACCAACATTTTTGAAACCTTTTCCTCACCATTGTTTTCATCTTAAGCAATAACCCCTTCTTAACATATTAAACACAACACTTACAAAATAAACAACTTAACAACCATATGACCATCGCTTATAGTTTGTATCGATTACATATTTTGTAGTCAAAAGTCCCTTATTTCACCATGTTCTCCAGTAGCAACCAATAGTTATCCCTTGTACTATTGGGCTCCTTCTCACGATGGCAGGTTCGCCCAACTTGTCATAGGTGAGTGTATTTGGCTGTCTCCTCTCTCTTTGAGGGTGGAGTCTCCTGTCGTGATGACTACTCTCATCCTCTTTATCACTCTGTTCCAAGTCCCTTGCAGATTCCCTTGCTGCACTCAACTGCTCTCCTTCATTAGTTATAGCCAAATCGGTCTCACTGTATTCTGATCCCTTCGGCAAGATCTGTCCCTCAGTTGTTTCAGCTAACTGATATTCACTCTCTGAATCTGTCTGCCTGTTCTCTGTACCAGTTGGCGATACATGTTCTTCGGCTGCTGCTGATAACTGTTGTTCACCTTCTGTCTTGTCTGGGTGGAATTCTTCAGCTTCTGAGTTCAATGGTGACTCCGTGTCTTGTATTACTGTAGCATAGAGTATGAATGCCTGCAGTTACGAATGCTTCAAATCAAGATTACTGTAGCTTGCTGAACAGTTTTTGGCCAACTGAAGTAACCTCTGTCAAATCCTTCCTCCGTTTCAAACTCACTGTCCGTTGGTTCATGCATGTCTTTCCATGAGCCTCTTGTCCTTGTTTGATGAGTTTTCTTTGTTGCTTTCTTACTCCATTGCTTTTGTCATGGCTTCTCAATTTGGAGGAAGTCACAAGGTAGCAGCAAATTCCGATGAATCATCTTGGTTCTCCCTTCACCGCTCTCAGGTTTCACTTCATAAACTAGACTGTCATTACTTTTTCTCCCAATGACAACAGACACCTTGTCCTCCCAGTAGGAGCGAATTTTGCCTGGTCCCCCTTTCTCACTCATGTTTCTCTTCAGGACACGATTGCCTTGCTGTAGCTCCACCCCATGAATTTTCTTGTCATACTGGCCCTTCCCTTTAGTGGCTTCTTTTGTTGCACAGTCAGATGCTATTCTGTAGGCTTCCACCATCCGCTGTCTCCACTTCTCCACATATTGCTTATAGGATCCTTCCTCTCCCTGGTGTTCAAAACCAAAAATAAGATCCACTGGTAGTTTTGGAGACCTCCCAAACTGGAGATAAAAAGGTGAGAATCCTGTGGCTTCACTACGAGTACAGTTATAGGCATGCAGTACCTTGGCCAGGGAGCTCTTCCAATCTGTCTTCTGCTCTTCAGTCATAGTCCGTAACATTGACAGCAGGGTCCTGTTGAATCGCTCTACCTGTCCATTACCCTGTGGGTGGTATGGGGTAGTGTGGGAGCCTCTTATTCCACATTTTTTTCTTCAATTGGGCCATCAGCTGATTCTCAAATTCTCTTCCCTGATCATGGTGTATTTTTGTGCGGAAACCAAATTTAAGGGCGTAGTCATTATACAGCTTGTCAGCCACTGTTTTTGCTGTTTTGTTGTTTGTAGCATAGGCTTGAACAAATCGTGTAAAATGATCCATTACAACCAGGATATATTCATATCCCTGCTTACATGTGTCTAAGTGCAGGAAATCAATGGAAACCATCTCAAAAGGGTATGCGATTTTTAGACGCCGACCGAAACTGAATTTCTGGTTTCAGTCGAAACCGAAAGTAAACCGAAAGTAAATAAATTGACTTTCGGCCAAAACCCAAAGTAACCCGAAAGTAAAAAATTGACTTTCGGCCGAAACTGAAAGTAAACCAAAAGTTAACTTTTTGGCTTCGGCCGAAAACAGAAACTATGCCGAAAGAGGCAATTTGTCAATTGTCGGCGACGAAACCGAATTTCGGTCGGCCTCTAAACGCGTCACAGACTCGCACGCACACCCAAGCCCCTTCCTGCTGTGTGGAACCCATGTGGAGGAGGTGGGGTGGAGTGGGATGGGGTGGTGGGAGGATATCATTGGAGGGGTGGGTGGGTTGGTGTGTGTGTGTGGCTGGTGGGCGGATGAGTGAGCGTGCACACGCGCATATGTACACTGTTGGCATCAGCACGCTGCTATAATCTGCTCAGTGTGCTGTGCATGCACGCGTCTGTGTGCTGTGCGTGCACCCGCGTGTGTGTGTGGTACATGCCTCGAGCTGCCTGTGAGAGCCCAACCTCTGAGCCGCTCAAACAAAAGTGCTCCTGGTGGACTGCTGCTGCTGCGAGTGCTGGCTACGCGTGTGCTGCTTGCTGCTACTGCTCGCTAGTTTGGTGGTTTTGGGGGGGATGCTATTTTTATCTTATTCTTCTCTGTCGTCTGTCTTATCCACCCCCACCACCACCACACCCCTCTCACCCTCATCCTTGCTTGAGTGTGCGTGCGTGCGCTGCTTGTGATCACCGGAGAGAGTGAGGAGTGTCTGCCATCAACCACCGCCGCCGCCGCTGCTGCCCGGAGTCGCATGCGCGCGCGCCTGTACTTTAGAGGCCGACCGAAACTGAATTTCTGGTTTCGGCTGAAAACGAAACCAGACCGAAAGTAAAAAAATTACTTTCGGCGCCGAAACTGAAACCGAATTTCGGTCGGTCTCTAGTGGTTTTGATGTTAAACAAAGGTGCCCGAGTTGGTGTCTTTGGCTTTCTTTTCTTTAGGCAGTCACATACTTTTGTGACAAAATGCTGGACGTCGTTCTGCATCCTGGGCCAATAAAATCGATCTCTGAGCAAGTTCAATGTCCTTTCCATGCCAAGATGGCCCATTTCCTGATGCATTTCTTTATAGACCAATGGGTGATACAGTTTCCGGTACAAAATGCCCTCCTTACTGATGTGAAGCTTTGCCCATTCTCTTAATAATGCCCTCATGTCTCAGTATTCTGGCTGGCTTACTTTTACTGTGGGCCTTTGATTTTTGCCTTTGTACTCCAATACTTTGCCAATTACTGGGTCTTTTTGCTGGGCTTGTCTGAGTTCACCCCTTGGGATCAGTTGTACCGAGCAAGCTAGTGAGTCACAATCATCCTGTATTTCAATGGCATTGAGCGTTATAAATCTGGACCAGGCTGTTGATTCCTCAAGCTGAATGAAGACTCACTGCATTGTTGCACTAATCGTCTCTGGGCTGACTTCTTCAGTGCACTGAGCTATGAGTCCATCAATGTCCAGTGGCATCCTTGACAGTCCATCAGCATCTGCATTGGTTCTACCCAGGCGGTACATAATTGTGAAATCAAAGTCGGCCAATTCGGCAATCCATCTTTGTCCAGTTGCATTGAGTTTGGCAGTGGTGAGGACATAGGTGATGGGATTATTATCTGTGTATACCACAAACGAAGGGGCGTGATACAGATAATCTCGGAAACGTTCACAAACTGCCCACTTCAGTGCCAGAAATTCCAGCTTGCCTGAGTGAATGTGGTAAATTTTCTCTGGTGGAGTGAGAGTTCTGGACCCATAAGCTATGACTCTCATTATTCCATCTTGCCTCTGGTAAAGGATAGCTCCCAGGCCTTCTTGTGAGGCATCGCAATGTAAGACAAATGTATGATTAAAGTTTGGGTATGCCAATATCGGTGGGCTGGATAGATGATCAACGAACTGTATCAGAACCCTTTGGTGGGAATCTGTCCATGTTATTAGTGTTCTGCTAAGCAGTTGGCCTGATTTTGTTCCCTGTACTGTTTTGTTGTTTTGAAATTGCCGAGGTGTTGTTAAAAGCAAGTCATACAGTGGCCTGCGAATGAGATTAATACTTGAAAAGATCTGTATATACGACCTGTAGTAAGAGATTAATCCCAGTATCTTCATGAGCTCTCCCACTGTTGCAGGCTTCCTTGCTTTAAGTGCTTGAACTGGCACAATCTCTGCTGGGTCCATAGTATAGCCATCTTTCGATACAATTTTGCCTAACTATTGCACCTTGCTCTGGAACAACTCACATTTCTTGGCTGTCAGTTTGACACCATGCTGTTAATACCGACGCAAGACCATTTGTACATGCCGCACATGATCTTCAAAGTACTTGCTGTGAACAAGATTGTCATCCAGGTAAGGCTGACAGATTTCATCCCGAAGGCTAGAAATGCAGTCCTCCATGCTCCTCTGGAATTCTCCGGTGGTGCTGAACTCAAACCAAAGGTAATACGCACCCACTCATATAATCCCCATGGTGTGATAAAAGCTGTGAGCGGGCGACTTTCTTCATTGAGGAAGCCTTGATGGTAGGCATTCCCTTGGTCTAAAAAAAACAAGAACTCCCACTCAAACTGTCAAGCAAAAAAATGTCTCGGATACTTGGAATGGGATGCCTGTCAGGAACAGACTTCCGGTTCAACTCTCGGTAATCACAACAATGTCTCAGGTTTCCGTCTTTCTTCCTTACGCAGACAATAGGGGAAGAATATGATGATCTTGATTTGGTCACCCAGCATCGATTGATCAAGTCTTGCAGATACTGCTTAACTTCATTATGCAATGGTTTTGGGACTGCAATGTACGTCTTTTGCACTTGAGTCCTATCCTTGTGGTTGATATGCATTTTCATGAAGGTATGCTCCCAACATCATTGTCATCCCTAGAAAAAGAATGGCATTCATCTCTGAGCATCATCTTAGCAGAAATTTGTTGCTCCTTTGTTAGGTGGTCCAGTTTTACCAGTGGGTCCCATTTTTCACTTTGCTCTTGAACGTTTGGCCTCAGTTGCAGCCCCTTAGCTTTTGCTCCACCAGTTGTGTGGTCACCCTGGGTTTGTTGGCATGTATGATCCTGAATAGGGGTGCCTTGGTGATATACCACAGGTCTTACTGCTACTGGATACACAGATTTCACTGGCTGTAAGTGTCCTAGGGTGACCTGCTGACCAAGTATGATGCTGTGTTTGGTTGTGTTGATCACTGAGATTGGTATGCAGGATGAGTTGCCTCTACTCAGCGTCACCAGGACCTCATTGATGTGTAAACTCTCTAGCCCTTGGGGGCTTCTCATTAGGGACAAACAGCATCACTTCATCTTCCTCCAGCTGTCCCAAATGAGCACGACTTAGAACCATTGTGGCATGAGCTGATGGTTACACCACTCTGTTTGCCTGTCTTGACTGCCCCACCATCACTGTCCCGGTTGCCAGAAAACAACAGGTGGATGAGGACGTTTGTGTCTCCTGGAGTGATGGAGAAAGCCTAACTCACAACCTCCAATTTAATGGGGTCCGCAATTATCTTTCCTCCTTCCACCCGACCATTGATGACCTCCTCGATGACTTTAAAACCAATAATCGGATCTTCTGCAACCCCGAGGTCACTGGATACCAGCATTGGAATGAGAAAGCACTGACTGGTCCCCATATTACTGTTCAATCTGAATGCCACCTCTATCCAGCTTGTGAATGGTATTTTTATTTGGTTAACTGCCATTCCAGTAATTGTACCAGTCCCCAAGAGCTCTTCAACTGGTCTTACTATTGACTTAGGTAGATACTTATTTCGCCATGCTTCATTTATAACACTGGCTTGAACTGCTGTGTCGTAAAAGGCAGAGGTTGATACGTGGTCCAGTAAACACTGCACCATGCATCTTTTCCCAATTAACTTTAACAGTCTGTTGTTGCATTTGGGCCTGAAAAAGCTAACCTTGACAATATTTGGGTTCCTCAACTCTGGTGCCTTTTCACATTATGTTTCCTTCTGTAATATGTTTATTGCTTTACAGAGTACCTTGTGCTCTTGCCAGTGTTGTTTTGGCAGGTATTCAAGCGGTAATGTACTATTTGACAACCCTGGCTCTTCCGCAGTCTTACAGCATCATTCTCTTCACATAAACAGTACTGACACCCTTGGGACTCTGGCGTGTAGGTTACTGCTGGCCCCCCTGCAGCAACCCTCACCAGTTTCCCTGCTGCTGTTGAGAGGCTCGACATCCACGGGTCAGGTGTCCCGGCTGGCCACATTTGAAACAATGGTTAAATGTACCGCCTGCTCCAGTCTCTTGGCACATCCTACAGCCTCTTGGTCGCATTTCTCTGTCTTGGGCTGGTTGTTTCCAGTGTCCTCGCTTGGTGTCTGGGGTGACATCATCCTGCCACGTCCTCCTGATCTCTGCAACTTCAGCCCTTAACTTGCTTACCATCTTTTCAATCTCATCTCGAGATGGCCTTTCAGTTGCTGATGTCTTGTTGCCCCTTTTTTGTTTTGGTCCTGGCATTTCCATTGTTGGATGGTTAATTTGGTGATAGAACCACCTTAAATGGTCCCTGTGAGTCCTGCTGGCAGCCTTCAGTATTATCCTTCAAATCAGCTTGCAGTTCATTCATCATTGTAATTTTTGGAGCCAAATTCTGTTTGAGTTTGTTTTGTCTCTCAAGTTCCAAGCTGGCTGCTTCATTGACTTTTTCAATCAGCATCTCATCAGTGACAGTGATGTCATCCAGATGGGGCTTTATTTTATTTCATAGGGTCACTGAGCAATCCTGTGCCAATCGATCTCAGAAACTTCCTGCGTACCAAATCCGGATTGTACTGGTCATCAGTTTATTTTTCTTTAGATTAAAATAATAGTCTGTCCTTTAATTCGATAGCTCATAACAAAAAGTTTTGTGCAGTTTCTCTTGGCTCCTGAGAGATGTTCATCAACTTCTGATAGATATCAGATGTGCTTTCTTCTCTATGGTGTCCCTTCAAAATGTTTTTTAACTTGTAAATAGTCAAATCAGTTTTTATTTCTAGCATGTCCCTCAAATTTAGACCAGGACTGATTGCTCTGACTACTGCCTCAATGATGTCAGACTCAGCATGGCCCTTACGGGTTCCTGTGTCGATCTGGTGAATCAGATTGGTGTAAGATAACTTGACTTTCTGCCGTATTTCACCAATCTGCCCGCAGATCCTGAATTATCTCCATATTGTGACTTCTGGCACATTTCCTAGTCTGCCCATTAGTACGGGATCCAATGCTGCTGTGGTTTTTGTTCCACCTTCACTTGAGGTTTTATTTTCCTCAAGGGTTATTCTGGATTCTTCTTGTGACTCTTGTATTTCACCATCAATATCTTCAGATAGTTTTCATGGTCGCAGTGTTTGATCTGTTCCCTTGCTCTCTTTGTTTTTCTGCTGTATTGTTTAAATGAAAGACAGCAGGTTTTGAACATATGCACAGCCCTCATCATCTTCTTCTTGGTTTTCAACGCCATCGAGTACTCTTTCTGCCATACAAATCAAAGCCCATCTGCTTTTATCTTCACCAGTCTCATCATCATGGAAACACGTCAAATATCTGCATGTGTCCATGAGCTGGGCTCTCTGCAGCTGATTCAAAGCAGTACTGGGCTTGTCCTGCAGCTGTTCCAGTGCCATGATGTGAAGACCGTTCAGATCCTTGCATGACTGCCTTTAAATATGCTGCCTGTACAATTGCTTGGTCCGCCTCGTTGGAAGAGTTGATCCCCGTCTATGAACTCTCGGAAACTCTCCTGCTAGGCTCGCCAAAATATGTTGCACACTCGAAATGAAGGACTTGGGCAGGTGCTCCAAATCGAGGGCAAACACATTTATTGTGGTCAATCTGTAAAATTCAGCAGCACGTGTGTCACACACAGCAATCCTCAACCGAGTCGCCATTAACAACGTAACTGGTGTACAAGTCCAGTTAATACTGGTAGGAACCTCCTGGTTACACCAGCCCACAGGGGATGATTGTGTCCGTCGTGCAGGGAGGGGCTGGGTGGGGAGGGTGGGGCTGGGTGGGGAGGGGAGGGTGGGGAGGGGCTGGGTGGGGAGGGTGGGGAGGGGCTGGGTGGGGAGGGTGGGGCTGGGTGGGGGGTGGGAGGGGTGGGGCTGGGTGGGAAAGGGCTGGTCACCCCGTGGTGCCCTTATAAAACTCAACGTTTAACCTACTCACGCCGGCTTGTGCCCGCACTGACAGTCGGGCATATTTGCGGAATACACCATGCCGCCGTTGACCCTGGCCATTGACCGAGCAACCCAACGTTGTTACCAGCTCCCTCCGCAGGAATGTGTTCAATAACCCTGCCAGCCACCCACAGGCCCAAATCAGTTATCACATTCTGGTGTACACACGTGCATGGGTGTACTGCACAGGACATAAGGACTTTCACAAAACCACACTTTACTCCCTTGCTGCACGACTAAATAATTTAAAGAGTGGTCCATTCCTAATGTGCCACATTGGCTATCGAAACATCAGGAGATGTAAATAGCACGGTTGGGAAAAACATTTGCTTGGGGAGATCTTTCCTTCTCCATAATTGTAAAAAAAATTAATCAGAATCCTAGCTGCCATAATGAATGCTTTAGTAAGTATGTATGTGTAGTGAGTCCAACTGAGTCGCAGACGTTGTTACTTTTAGAATAAACACATTTATTTGTAACACGTAACACAAGAGGTAATTGCCCCTTCACCAGATAAGGCCTAGGATGGTGACCACCTAGCTAACTACTCTATACAGAGGAGTTACTGCTATGAAGGGTCGGGTCCCTACTCGGGTCCACGACCACGTGTTTGCCTTGTAGACGTAGAGCTTTCAGCTTGAGATGTAGGGCTTCAGCTTGTGGACATGGAGCTTCAGCTTGTCGAATGCAGTGACCCCGGTCCCTCTTTGGGACCCGCCTTTTTCCCCCTACGGTCGGGGCTGCTCCGCCCTTGGCCCCGCTCAACTTCTGGAGCCTTCTAGCTCCCTCTCGATCCCTCTCGAGAGCTCTCTCTGGACACGTGATCACCCCCTAGTCCCCTCACCTGGGGGCCTCTCTATGGACACTCTAGATCACGTGTCTGCAGGGTCAACCAGAGTGCCATGGCCCAGGGCAACCCTGCCCTTGGGCTGACACTCTCCCGCTCCCCCTTGTGGGAGCCCCCACCACATGCTATGCGTGGTGCCCGCGCTATCCAGCACTCACCAAACCCCGCTAGGGCTGGTACTACACCCGCCCACAGGGTGTATGCGATGACAGTGCATTGCGTGCCCTGGCCCTCTCAGGCCGGCACTATACAGTGACATCCCCGATGTCACTACATATGTTCAACTTCTTCGCACTGCATGTAGCCAACCATATAAATCAGAGGTGAGGGGGAACGACAACAAACTAAATACAAAAAGCAGTTCGAAAGAAATACAATGGAGACCACACTTCACATGCTTAAAATGTATCACTACGATTTACTATTCTGTATAAGTTATTTGTTATATTCTGATAGATTGTCTTTGTGTTTCCCATTTGGATATGCAACTGTAAATATACATTCTGTTTCATGCCTGGCATTTATCTTTTTTGTTTTTCTCATCGGAAAAATAATGGTAATGTTCAATACGAGAAGACAATCCTGAGTTTGTGAAAAAGGTTTAGGATTGAACGAAATTGAGCCCAACACAAAATTAGACTAAATGATATACATTGATATTGTGGCAAAAGTTTAGGCATGAATGAATCATCCTTATACTTTGTTATTTCACATTTTCTTTGTTAGCTGGTGTATACAATTTCCACTATCCTCACTCTAATGCCCATCCTCCCCACAGGGCAATACAAATTGATCGAACACCCAACAAGCAGCATTGCACAAAACTGTGGAACAAAATCGATCTCCCATGGAGGTCTAGTGTGTGTCCTTGATCAGCACAAACTGCACACATGGCAGAGAGGGAAAAGCAGATAACAAAGGGGCAGAGTCAAGCATTGATCAATAAACCAAACAGAACCACGACTACCTACTTCGATTCCATTCTTGGCACAAATCCCACCACCCCCACCCCCATACAAGCAAATTAAATGGTTCAAATGATAAATCAAACACATTTAATATGTCAAATGCTTGAGAACACAGTTATTGAGTTATTCTGTATGACATATTTAAACAGCCAGGCAGAAGGACTGAGCTGATGCTGGTACTTTGTGAAACGTGACCTTTCAAGTCCCATCTAAAAATCTGGCATTTTCATTTGTGTAGCATGCACCGTTAATTGGCCTGGACTACTCGTACGAAAACTAACATTTATTAATGGTAAATTTAATAAGAAATGCCACAATAAAAATGGTTACTTCCTCACAGTGTACATCAGACGTGCAAACCAGCCTAGTTGCAAGTAAATTACCCACGCAAAATGTTGAAGTTATAAAGCATATCAATGTATCTCAATATACTGTATACATGTAAGACTTGGAAATTATTAGATCAGGAGGAGGGGGGAGTTAGTGATTCCTTTTGTTTTACTGAAGAGGGAATCTTTGTAAAAGGAGGATGTTGGGGAAATTATATCTGATCTGGTAAAGGCATTTGGAGAGGTTGAGATGGTCAGTCAGAGGAGAAGATAAACCTTTACGCCGTGCAGACAGCCAAATTGAGAGAGTTCCAGACAACAGCGAAGAGCAAGCAGCTGCCAATCAGAATCTTTAATTAGACTAGAGGAATCCGATGAGCAATGAAGCTCTTTTTCACACATGTCCAGTACAGGCGGGTCAGCAAGTAACAACAGCAAACACTACTTCAAATTGTGATTGATTTGGGGGTTTTGACAGGAAGCGTTAGTTACTTGAATAAAGAGTGAGATGAGAGGGGGGATGCAGGTAGGGGCAAGGTGGGCAGGAAAGAGTACCGTTGCAGATCGTGAAGACAGGCGAGGGCGATCTTGTCATCGATACTAGATTACGTCGTGAGCTCGTAGAGGGATCTGACAACTGGATTCTTGCGATCTCGTTCATGGGTGCAGGTGAGGAGTCTTACGGTGGTTTTAAGGATAATTTTGGAGTTTGCAGGTGGCAACCTGGTCCTTTATTAGACGGTGTCTACAAGCTTGTAAGACAGCATAAATTAACGTGGTTTGAACACATTTAGAGTAAAACACACCGTCAAATGTGTGTATGATATCCAAATTACATTTTGCAAACTTTACTAGGGAAAACCTTTAGAAATCCAACACTTTTACATGGCATCTTTAAACTGTAATTTATATTCCTTTGCCAATTTACTAGACTTTTACTGGACAAGGTTAATGGACAATTTTCCTTGAATTTAACGAATTATCATTATTACACTTATGAAAGCAGTTATATGAGAAGTAGAAAATATATGATGCATTTGAATATCCCTTGTGCTGTTATATTTAGTGTCAAATAGAATAATATAAGAGGTACAATTGTGGCTGAGGAAAATGCTGATATTACATTACTGTACTCGCATAAAAAACATACCCAAAAAAAGTGAATTAAGAAATATTCTTGGCAAAAAAACACGAACAATCTCACTCAGTTAATCCAGTATGGCCCATGTGATTGTTTCGCGTCTAAATTGACTGTTTTTATGTTCCAAGTGTACTTAATACAAATGTATACATGCACTGAGAGGCCAATGGGTTTGCAATTGTCATTTTTTTCACAATTTTTTAATACAAGAAAGAGGCATCACTCCATGACTGACGTATCACTTTTCTGTGTACAAATGTAGTAAACAGGCAAAACTCATCTTATTTAAAACCAACCAAAATCGTTGATGTCTACAGCTATACCATCCTGCCAAGGCGTCATCCATTTTAATGCTTTCAGCTCAGGTTGAAAATGTGAATGCATTAGCTCTATCCATCTGTCTGTCTGTAGCTCGGGCCACAATCATTCTCATGATCCAATACACAATTTTTATACAGATGTAGCGATTTTTTCTGTTGTTTCTTGTTCATGATTTTGTTTTGTTGTGGTTGCGCCCGAGTCAAGAGCCGCATGGCTCAAAGGGTTATACCTAATAAATGAAACTGAAATAAAACTGAATTTATAATGTATCACTACCGCACTTAGCGCTAAGTGCTGTGAAACAAGGAAAGATGAGTACATTGGCGAGCACACCGTGCAGTACCAGACAGTGGGTCACTAGGGGCGTCGTACCGGGTGCTAGCAGAAAGAGGCAAATGAGTCCTACCGACAGAATAGGGAATAGCAGCCACTTTGCCAGCGCAGCGAGTAATTGCCACATATTTGGTCACGGGGGAGCGTGGTGAGGGCTGCTGGCGGAGGGGAGCAAGTGAGGATGAGTCACCCCGGCATCGGGTGAAGCACGTGATGGGCCGGGGTGAGGAGTGGGGGGAAAAGGTGACCGAGGGGGTGAACGGAGCTTGAAAAGGTGACCGGAGCTTGAAAAGGTGACCGGAGCTTGGCCCTCACCGAACTTACATTTACATGCAAGTTTCCGGGCCCTAGCCGAGTTTGGCCCCCGCTGAGCTTACATTTACAAGCAAATGTATCTCTCCTGCTCGCTCAAGCACCGGGGGATGGTGGTGGCCCTCCCCACCCCCTCCTCCTCTTTCCCAGAGTTATGCGTCTCCTGCGTGCACCCCCCCCCCCCCCGGCCACAGCGACTCCGGCAAGCTACTGAAGCTCCGAGGCTGCAGGAACGTGCCCCTCAATAGTGCCCCAAACACAGCGCTCTACACGTGCTGTGTAAAGGCGCTGCATTCCCGGGACCTGGCCGACCTACTGGACACAAAATGGAGAGACCAATTCTCTCCCCTCATTGCGGCCCCCCCTCAAACGCTGCGGTGACCTCCAGTGGAGGTAGGCCTCGGCAAGGTAAGGTAAAAGTTAAAAGGTAAAAACAACGAGCCTACCTTTACCTTACCTTTTACCTTACCACAATACAATCACTCTACCCTACCTTTTATCCTTTAGCAGGTAAGGTAACAGGTAATAGGTTAAAAGCAACGAGCCTACCTTTACCCTACCTTTTACCCTTACCCCATACAAATTACCCGATTACAGGGTAATTACTAGGGAACTACACATGAACAAGGTTTATAACAGGTAAATGCTAGGTAGAGCGCTTTATTCATATAGAATACTCTCGATTATTCCAATTTTACATGCTTGTTGATGTTGTTGTCGTTGTCGTCGTCGTATCCTCAAATCTTGTAACTCAATTTTAACCCACTTCCTAATGTGGTATTGACTATCGACTGCAAACTTGGTATACTTATGTCATACTGATGACAATAGAGACGGAATTTGTACATAAATGTAAGAGATTAGCATGTCAATGTGAGACGGCTCCAGCAACCAGGGGCTGTGCCAATGAGAAGATTAGCATGTCAATAACAGAGAACCGGGAAACAAGAACCAAGCATGTCAGGAATCACATCCTTTACAAATGGGATCAAATCATGGATTTTGTGTACTGTGTTGGTTTAAGATTTGGGAAATATTGTTGGTAACCCCTGCTATGTATGGCAAGGTGATGGTTTTTATTGGGTCCTCAGATGGTTGTCTCCCCATGGCTGGAGAGACAGCTTTGCGGATTCTGCGGTCAGAATATCCATTCATCCTGAGGGCTTGGTGTACGTGCTCCAGCTCGCTGGCTAGGTGGTGCTGGTCGGAGATGCAACGGGCCCTATGGTGTAGTGTTTTGATGAGGGAATTCTTCTGGGTTGGATGGTGGTGGGAATCAGGCTTTAGATAGACATTTGTGTGGGTGGCTTTCATGTAGACAGAGTGTCCCAATGAGCCATCAGGTTTCTTCTCGATCAAAACATCCAGGAGTGGTAACTTGCCATCCTTTTCCACTTCCATGGTGAATATGATGGCTGGGTGTATGGAATTTGATGTGGTTGAAGAATTGGTTTGGTGCTGGCTGGCCATGTGGCCAGATGACGAACGTGTCATCTACGTATCTATTCCACAATGAAGGACATAGGGTGGATGTCTGGATGGCATGTGTCTCAAATTTATCCATGAAAACATTCACTACCACTGGCGATAAGGGAGAATCCATTGGGGTACCTTCCTCTTGTTTGTAGAATGTACCATTCCAGGTTAAGTAAGTGTTGGTAAGGCAGTGCCTCACCAATTTTGGCACGTCAGAATTCAGTACCTGTTGGACCAAATCTTCAATGATTGCAATGGCGTCAGGCACAGGTACCTTGGTGAACAGAGAGACTACATCTAAACTGACAAGCAAATCGTCTGGAGACAGTGAGATGTCTTTGATTAGAGAAACCAAGTGAGCTGAGTTAAGTACAGCTAAGGTGGTCTTGCCAGTGAATGGAAGTAGGGTCTCAGACAGAAATTGTGCCAGTTTGTAGGTGGGTGAGTTAATGGTGGAGACGATGGGATGGAGCAGTGTACCTTCTTTATGGATGTTTGGAAGGCCAAAAAATCTTGGGTGGTCTAGCAGCAGAAGGCTTTAGAGAGAGCAGCTTGGTTGGTTCGATAAGAGAAGTCGAGTTAGTTATGATATTATTGGTTTTCATAACCAGGCGGTTGGTAGGATCTCTATTGATGTTGGTATAGCTACCATCCTTAAGAAGTTCCTGAATTTTGTTGTTGTATGCGGTTTAATCCATGATGACAGTGGCATTGCCCTTGTCGGCTGAGAAGATATTACATCTCTTTTTTAATTGAGCAAGTTTAAAACACTCGTCCTTGCTGATGTTGCTAACGGGTTTCTTAGCGTTTTTGAGGATAGCAGCAATTTCAGATCTTGCTACGTCTGCCGTGATGTGTGCTAAGCTTTTGAGGGCTACATCGACTTGGGCAATGATATCATCCACTGGGATGTGTTTAGGAGTGACTGCGAAATTCAACCCTTTAGCTAATACCGATTTAGGCTGTCGGAAATTGGGCTGTTACTCGGATTGATAACAATCTTGTTAACATCTAACTTTTTAACGTGTGGATCTGGCTTCTTCTTAGACAGGAAGTTGAATTTAGCTATCAGGTTAACTTTACATTTGGTTGACATTGAAGCGGCAGAAGAAATTATCATGTTATCTACATGGCCCCAATCAGATGTGGACATAAGGTAACTCTGAAACTCTGCAAACATTTATGTTGAAAACCTACTTCTTTACTGCATCTGCCAGAACTTTATTGACCATCAGGTGGGTGTCACACATCAACTGGAAATTCATTTATAAAATAACAAATATTTGAAATAATGCATCATTTTCTGTTAATTGTAAACTGTTCATCACCACAAATGTATGACTCTTTACGACAGCTAACTCACAGAACAATAAGAACAGTTGAAGACTCACATGCCACCTGTCCAGAACTCAAATGTGTGAAAAACTTTCTTTAACATCGATTGGCATAACGAAATACCAGCTATTACATGCCTGGGGATATGAACTAACTATTTCAGAATCCCCCTTTAGACAAGAACCAACATTCATTGCCAATATATATTAATACTTGCAGTTTTCCAGGGGAAAGGTTTTAAATGTAACTACTGGCTCCCTGTAAACTATGTTAATCAAAACGATTATTGATATTTACAACCTCTCATACCTAGTCAATGCTCCATAATACAACTATTATTATTTGTTCTCATGAATTTTAATGTTGTCTTTCTCTCACCGCTGTGCTTCAATTTTATGACATTTCGATGTTGCTGGCACATTCAGTGATGGTGCAATACACACGAACTATGGCTGGAGTTGAATGCATGCTGACAATGCCAAGTGAAATATGTGGTGTGCCGGCCTTCCACCGAGCTGTATGTATGTATGTTGAACTTTTTTACACCGTACGTAGCCGACCGTGCTAATCGGAGGTGTGGTCATGCGAAATCAATACTTTTACAAAAATTACTATTTGAGTTTTTTCCAACCATGCTAAACATCACAACACGCATGGGGAGATAACACATTTCCAGCATGAATCCTAGAGGGTCAGTTGGTATACCCTGTATCCCCTTGCAGCTCTATCAATCCAAGCAGAAAGGCCACAGTGTAGAATATATGACACCTTCAATTTAAAATAATGATATTCCTTTTAATATACATTGTGGTGCATGATGAGTGTGGAACAGTTCCGCAGATGTTAGCGCACTGCACTATGAACCGAGCGTCCTGAGTTTGATAACTGTCAAGGGTATCATCAGTGGTAAGTGCTATCTGCACTGGTATTGGAATCCCACTTCCCTCACCAATCCACACCAATCAGCATGGTGAAGTATGCTCTAACAACCCCCACAACCGACACAGCATGTCTATCGACTGGTGTTCTCAAACATCAGTCATAATGCCTTAGTATTGTGAATGCCAGTTTCCAATTGAACCAGCTACAATATGTATGCAGTGTACAAGTGGAGAAGGTAAACCAGGGGGGGGGGGTGTGACCAATGCAGTTAGAGAAACCCTTTTTCACTGAATGTACGAGGTGCATTACATAACCATAGTGAAGTGTCTGAGGGTCATTGAAACAGGAACCAAGGCCACAGGGTGGCTAAGCACTAAGCAGGCGTACAGACAAGGGAGAGTATCTGATTAATGGTCCTAGAGCTCCTGTAGATTGCCCCAGGACTTACCAAGGATGTGCATTTTTGAATGAGCAAATATGCCTCAATGCATTCGACGGTGTGATAAAAGTGTCTGTTACATGTACATCGGATCAGACTTCTAATGTATAAGAGGCTGCCACAAAATTATAGATATGTAGGGCTTGAGTATAGCGCGCCACGCATCCCCCGCCTCTGTGCTATGCAAGCAAGCACAGTACAGTGGGGTGATGTGAGGTAATGGTTGTTGTTGTGACTTTAGGCGAAGTGGGTCGTTAAGGGTTGAAACAGGTGTCAGGGTAGCCGGGAGGACACAGGCCAGTGATTGGCTGGAAAGGTAATTGGGCATTAGCTGGCGTCGCTCCGGCGGCAAAAACAAGGCCACGTGACACGGGGGGGGGGGGCAGGGGGCGAGCGATAAGCGGGGGGTAGAGATAATTAGGGAGATTAATTGGTGTGGGGATATAAGCCAGAGCGCAACGGAGAGAAGGGAGTCCTGTACGAGTCGGCGTCGTGGATGGAGCTGCAGTAACGGTGCCCGGAGAGTCGCAGAGCAAGTGATAGTAGAGTAAAGCGTAGAGACAGTGTTAGTAGAGTAAAGCACGGAGAGACAGTGGTAGCGAGAACGCAGTGAGCAACCAGGGTAGCCATGCCTCGGAAGGATGCAGAGTAGGAGAAACCGTAGAGACGACAAGCGTAGCGATAGTGAGGTAGAAGGCACGGAGAGACGCAGAGCGGAGCGAGGCCGCGCCGAGACGCGGAGCGGTGGCGCGGCGAAGGTGGACTCTAAGAGGAAAATAAAGAGGAGAGAAAAACAACCCTTGTACGAGTCCTACACATATATGTGACATCCACAAATATAAAATTATCATTACGTATTTAAATGAATATTATTAGAATATATTATTTTGGTATAGCAGAAACATGTGCAAGAGCCGTTATTGATCAAGTATGAGTACTTTTAGTAAATTTAAGAAGTAGTGAATGGGATTGCAAGGTTATGAACCTTACACATAAACTGCAAATTTGAACATCTTTTAAAAAACATCTTTAATTTACCCTTTGCTCATGATTCTTATTAGGGGTATCTGGTATATGCCGTAACTGCCCAGATCATGTTATGTAACCCTGAAATGGCAGAATTTTATTCATGGCATAACAAATTTCTGAAAGTTGCTTAATTGGGGTCACATTGATTGCTTTGTGGAGATGAAAATAAGGTCCCATGCAGAAAAGTGGCATGTTTTTTTAGCAGCAGAAATTTCCCTACTGTATATTATGCCTGCTACAAATTTCCCTAGCCTATAATGAAAACAAAAATGTTGCACACATTTAGAAAATATTTCTTTAGAGCTGCTTTTTGTGTTTATTGTCCCTCTTCCACACCTCTGATTAGCACGGTTTGCTATGCACGGTGAAAAAGAAGTTCAACATACATACATACAACCAAGCACGTGCACATTAGGCTGCAATGCACAGCTTTGTGATTCTGAACCAGCTCTCGACCCTCTTTAGGTCAACTCAGTGGAGTGTGTAAACATCAGGACTGGCGAGACAATGGTGGCTGTGCATGCTACTGCCCATAACACCCCCTAGTGTGGGCCTTAATGGTGCCCTCTAACAGCACTTGTCCCAACAGTCTATATTGCAATGTGGTGGGGGGCTTTAACTTTGAAGAATATTTTGCTCACACATATTGCCAATTTTTACAGAAGCCCTCCATACGATATGTATTTTATTTTATCAAGATGTCATTATCGGTGCTGTATAATATGGCTGGACATTGCTGAACACATTTATTGTGCAAAGTAAATAAACAATACGTTACAAAACAGCAATTATTGTTTAATTAAATTGTAGGGGCGTTTAAAAAAATATATTTTTTAAGAATTACAATGCTTATTAAGCGAGTTATATTTTGACATTTTCATTATATTTTGACATAAATTTGATTTACTTAAATGCAATCAGGAACAGCCATCATTCATCTCTGTAATTCTCATAAGCTTATAATTACCACCTCCTGCCTAGCACCGATAATGAAAAACCTATTTCGCAAACATGCAGCTGCATGAGTGGTTACCACCTACATAAAATAAGCAGTGCACATAATTGGAACATGCGTGATTTTTACTAAGGGACATTCATAATTACGGAACAATATTTTTTAACAGCCATGCAAATTCATATAAGCAAGCCTGCTAATTATATAACCACCAAGGAAACACCAACCTTCTTTTAATTGGCAGCTTGAATGGTAAGTCGTTCATTAATATTTGCTGTCTGTTTTAGAATCAATATATCTGTCCTTGGGACATTCACATATGGTTTATATGTAACGAATTCAGACTTGTGTAGCTTCTAATATAGATTATTGCTCATTTTGTGATACATTTTCTTTTCCTGTCTTAAAACTAACTAGCAATGATGTTTCGAGTACCCTATGGTCTCCAATTGGCTGACGATTTCATAAGCTATTTGTTATTAGCAAAATACTGTTAAAGCAAATCAGTCATTTAATGCGTCATATAGTTTGGTAGTTTTTTAGTCATGTTTCACACCATGCACCAGGCTTGCATGGTTAATTTATTTGTTTTATTAATGTATTAATTTTTTCGCCGTGTGAAATTGTAGAATATGGCACTTATTAAAAAAATGATGTAAAATTGGCATGCTACACAGTTCACATCGTGCATTAAAAGTGGACTCCAACTGGCTTTGAAAAAAACCCCAAGAGTGAATAGACGCTCCTCATCCTATTAAAAACTGCATTTATTTTACAGGTGAAGGTCAAATCAGACTAAGTTTGTCCATATTTACACTTCCTTTCATGGAGAGTGCAAATGATGACATTTTTAACGCAGATATCGTATACATAACAGTGCATTTGTTGATGTATTTTGCAAGTGCACACATACACATTGTATACGATTGCACTTTCAACAATGCAAATTGCTTTTAAAAAGTACCAATGTTTTTTTTTTTTACCAACCAAAGTGGTTTTATTTTGTATAAATTAAGGTATCAAAATAACCACATTCATATTGGTTACATTTTCACTTGATTTCATGTCACCATTTGAGCTCGTAAAGGGACAATCATGGGTACGAAACAACAGAATATGACTAAATGAATGCAGGAGAACTCTTCCCATATGCGGAAATATGGGGGACCAATATTGTGATCCAATGTTCCACGCGGTCATACACAATTCTATTCCTCTTACCTGCGTGGTAAAATCATCGATTACCACAAATAAGAATAATTTGCCGTGTGACTCCTGTTATTCACAAAACCGTGTGGTTTAAAAGGATGCCATTCCAAATACCTACAGGAAAAAGTTGTGGACAATAGGAAACATATGGCCAGGGATAATAGGGTTTTCACAGACCCTGTAGCGTCCATAGATAATCGGAAGCATGGATAATAGGGCCGCAGAGAAGAGGAATTCTCTATGTTTTATCCGAGCGCATCAGTGACCCATTTTTAATGTGTAATGCAACTGGATCCTCTAAATACAATAGCGAGTTAGTGCAACTTTAGATTTTTTTTTCATATCAGTTATTTTTTAAAAAGTTTTTTCTATGACTATATATTCAATAAAACTATCAATAGCATTGGCTCTGAATTTGTTTCCATCCTTACTAGAGAGGGGTTTATGAAAATGTTAATGCAATAATAAACCACAGAGTAACAAAGGTGACTATAAGCCAGAGAAGATACATTTTTAAAATGGGACCGTAACCAAACTCAGCAAGGTTGTCGACACGCATATTCTATGGTTCGTTCGGTAAAGGCACGTAGATAGAAAAATAGTAACAATTAAATAATAAAAATTAAAATAAAGTAACTAAAAATGTATTATTATTATTGTCTACACAGATTTTAGTGGAAGCTGCCGCCAGCAAACGCGTAGCTCATGTGAAGTGATTAATACAATGTGAGCAAAATCTGTGAACAGGGAGTCAAGGAATCCTGATTTTACCAGCATAGCTCTTTCACGTATGACTGACAGACCATTCAGAGTAAATTCATTAAGTTCTTGCTGGATCATAGCAAAGACACCAACCTGCAATCAATCACTTGCCCTGCAAATTTCTCAGGTGCACCCGTAGAGCTCTTGGAGCACTCACAGTGCCCGCCATGCATGGCCGACCATGTACATTTTCAATGTTGCTGCTTCTGCCACTGTTAAAATAATTTCTTCATGAAGGCATGCAGTTGACAATAGAAATACCCCTTCTTCCTTTGTACATTTACAACATTGATGTTCATGTGAGCTGAAATATTATACGAGGTGATATGTGGCTTTTCATTCCGTGAATGGATGGAAAGCATTTTTGATGAATACTCAGTGGGGAAAAAGTGCATATATTTACTGAGGGGAACCAAATGTTATCACGGGAGAGCCAAGGGCCGCATGTGACGAGAAACATCCATCATTTTACTCAGTCTTAAAATGCACCAAGGACTAAAAAAAAAACGAAATACAATTCAGCAGTACAGAATATGAGGCATTGGTGCTTCCCTGCAATTGTTTATTTTCACAACTGCTGGCAGATGTTCCACCACTAGAAGGCGCTCTAGAGAGCCCATCAAATCATTTGGCCAACTCTTGCGCGCAGGCCATATGTTCTCGGAAATGGTGCTAGTACCCACACTTCATCCCACCGCACATGACCTGCCAATCGAGCATTAAGATATACATGTGAACATTAATTTGCTTGGCCGTGTCAGGTGGTGGACCGTTCTTAATGACGCAGAACCTAATACACATGTATGAATCAATATATATAATTGGTTCTGTATATATAATTTTACAATGGAATACAGTGCTAATAATTCATTTAGTTTGCAATATTTAGGAGCTGTACATTACTAGATAAGTAACAAACCAGGATTATGTTTTTCAGTTGTTAGGAGCAAATTCAAATCTTAATATTTCAGCCAACAGGCCTTCAAAAATAAATAATTTACTCTTGCTCCCAGTGACTGACTATAATACCTGTTTTATTTATTGAAACTATTATTTATTGTGGAAGATCACTTAAGCAGCAACAATTTAATTCCAATACTTTTGCTCCGATGATGCGCAGTGATGACACACAACGTGCAGAACGCTGATTAAGAATATATAATAATGTAGACCTGTGATCCAATGGTTTTGTACTCCAAATTTAAATAATTGTAAATATTTTAACCGGAAACATGTTGGTGTTTTTTTACACTATTTGAAGGACCGTAAATTTGGACAGACATTCATTGAAACATGTCTCTGAGCAATAAACATCTATTAAGAGCTACGTAATATATATGTAGTGTAATAGCGCCGACTGGTGACCAGCAGCGGCAACTGTGGTGGACAAACAGTGCACACGCCGGTGAGCATATACACAGGTGTGTCGGCAGGGCGGAGGAACTGGGGCAAGGGTCATGGAGGGCCCTATTTGGAAGCCCCTTGAACCTGCGAGTGGGTTTGAGAAGGGAGGCACGGTTAGAGTGGAGCCAGGCCGCACTGGTAGCATAAAAGGGGCCGAGAGCGGGAGCTCAAGGCTGCTGGTTCTGGGATTGGATCGTCTCGTCGTTGCTGTCGTCTCGTCGCCATCGTCGCTGCCATCTTCGCTCGATATTGCGCTGCTAGATAGTTGTTGGCTGTCTAAATGCCAACTTTAGAGCTCCGCTCCAGTGGATGCCATTCTGCCAGCAATGGTATGAGCAAGCAATTGCAGAATTGAACCTTTGCATGCTTGCTCCACATTCAATTCACCATTTAAAAAGCTCGTGTTTTCTTAATGGGTTCTCTGATGATAAAATAGTCAATCAATGTACTATATTGTTAAATACACACTTTGAAAAATCATGAACAAGAATGTGTCTTCACAAACAAATGCCAATTCAGGTAAATTAATATTGTGTTTCTTATGTTTCCAAATACCAGCATGGATGTCTTAATTTATTTCCTATTAAGGTTTAAATTGACCACATATGTCTATTTTCCAGCTTATGTTTATTCGGTAATAGGCCATTGATTCCATTTAGTGTAGCATTGCCTGTGGTCTATGAGAATCAATGCAATGTTGAAATAACCTATTTGTATAAGTGCGTTTACCAAAGTATCATTTAATATTGAACATATGCAGGAAGAAAAAGACAAAAAAACACACACAAAATATATATATGGAATATATATGGACAGGGACGGTGGGGGAGGGAACTATAATGGGAAGAGTGGAAAAACAAATGGTGTAATCTCAGAAGGAAGCCACAGAACTCTGACTCGATGTATTGATTGTTCATTTGTCTGGCCTTTGGGTCTAACTTAAATTACCACTGTGTGATTGTTGATGCGCATATGACAGAGGTCATGCAGTGCTCAAATCAATAAGCAGCTAAGTGGCCCCTACGTCACTGAAAAGTCCACTTCAACAAATCATTCTTTCGTAATTCGCTGCATTTCCCCCAAAATTACTTTTTGTAACATCATGATTAATCATAATCAACGATTTTTGGGTTTAGATCGCGTTATTTATAAATGTGTCGTAACCCTCCACCACCCGACACGGCCAATCAGTAAAAAAAGTGTCACGTTGACAAAAGACAAATAGTTCACTGCTTTAGCCCACCGGTGTGTTGAAGCGTGAAACCACAACATTTACAATTTGAGTAAATTTATAAATAACGCGATCTAAACCCAAAAATCGTTGATTATGAACAATATTGGTCGCGAAAGCCTACGTGTTAAACTGATCATGATTAATTATCTCTCTTAAATCCATAACCACGGAGCACTAAAAATGTTCAATGCGAGGATCAGAATTATACCTATAAGAAGCATGCATCAACTGTCCCTACATTGCAAAAAGAAAGTGAAAATAGTCCATACAATGAATACATTTACAAGAATAATGTAATAATTAAGTGTTTTTACATATGTCCTACTTTAGACTGAAGCAAAATATGCTCGATGGTACAAGTGAGGCAAAATAAGGAAATACATATTGTAAGTACAGTAGCTGGGGCAATGACATGGCCCGGCAGCAGCCTGTTTGCTGCAGGAGGCAGAGGTTCGTGGTTTGCATCTGGTGGGTGGTCCTGGTTAATACTGCATGAACAATAACCAAGAAATACACGCCATCCGCTTCACTTTGAACGTCAAAGATCCCGTGATGTCATTCAAAAAAGAGTACGCTATTGTTGGCCAGCAATCATGGTCCATATTTGCAAAACTGGATACATTGCTGGCAAGTTGTTTAATTGGGAAAGAAATGGCCATCATCGCTCCCTACTGTGAAATATTTGCAGGACCCTGCTGTAAAAGATCATCAATATTCAGTGAGGCTTTCCTAGGTAGACAAGTGTAATAAAACGTGCAATAAAATAACTCTACATTTGATTTCTCTACAAATCGAATTTAACCTGACAACGCCTTTTATGAATCTTGCCATTGTGTTAAAAGATCTAACATGGAATTCTGAAAGTGCATTGAAATCACTGGATTTCCATTGCTTACAGTTGCCTTCTAATGGCTGTAGCTGTCATCACGGCTCAGAAAAAAATACGACGCAAAAACAGTGACAATTAGCATATGAAACAGCACACGTTACATGTTCAACAAACAAGCACTGTGCGTGCACACAGATACGTATTGTGTATAGTATAACTCATGCAAATTATTTCAAATATCGTCAATGTGGAGTAGTTAAAAAGTATGCACAATGTCGTGGCTCCCCAAAGATGTAATACAATTCCGTTAACAATGCGAGAGCCTAACTGGAAGCAATTTACACGTTTCCTTTTTTTTTTTACACGTGCAATGTTAACGTGTCCAATTTAACGTTGCACATTTGGCAAGTTATTTTGCTTTTTGAAAAATGCAATTAGAATGTGCTCACAAAGTTTCAGCTGTTTTAAATTGCAGATAGAAAAAAAGGGACAAAACAAATGTTGGCTATTAAAGTCATCTCGAGGCTCACAGCTGCACTTCTCTTGATATAAGACTTTAATCGGAACACACTGTTACGTCGAGCACAATTGTTTTTTATTTTAAGTGTGCCCTTTGTCGTAAGCCAATGGGCATTCAAGGGACCAATAATACATGTATAGCGAGGCATCACGACAGGTAAGATTTATACTTTTAAACATGCCAGACTGCCACCATGAGCACTAAATCAAACATGGTTTTATTTGTCTGGAGGCCAATATGTTAATTGTAATTATTGATGCAACAATAATCTCTTGAAGAATACCTAGCCGTTGTTGCTGAATATAACCACCATGATATTTGCAATTGAATTCCAAATGTCAAGTGTTTTAATCGGTTTGCTTAATAGTTAAAAACAATAAATAAATAAATCCATTGCAGTCGTTTTGCATACTCTGCCTTAATAACTGAAGTATTGAAACTCATGAATATCCTTTTATGAGTCTAAAAGTCTCCAGGATAACATCCATCCAATTTTTAAAAAATGTTTTATGCATTAAGGCAGTGAACATTTTGGAATAAAAAAAACTTGAACTACTGGACATCTGTGAAAAAGAGCTGAAAAGCTCATTGGATTCCTCCAGTCTAAATAAAGATTCTGATTCTGAATGAAGTGAGTCTCGGAAAATTGAAACCAGACTGTGACAGTCTTCTACCAAGCTCATGGTTGCTCTTTTTTCTGTTAAAGCAACGTAATCACGACCCAAATGCAATTCTAACAATGACATTGTAACGGTCCCATATTTCCTGTGTGAAATGAAATATTCTGAAGTTTCCTGTATTTCATTTAAGTAATGAGCATCGTGGGTAGAGTGGTGGCTGGGACAGTGGTTCACGTACTGCAGTGTTAAATCAGTAGTCTGGGTTCTGAATGACACCAGTGTATGTATGTTACACCATACGTAGCCAACCGTACTAATCGGAGGAGCAGGCGAAGGACAACAAACTAAACACAAAAAGCAGTTCTAAATAAACGAGTTTTCAATCTAGATATAATAGATATAAAAGTGCATAGGTCCAGTAGCTTTCTAATACATGAAGAGCATTCCAGACAGCCTCAGAAGCGCTTCTGAAATTGTGCGATGCAGCGACCGTCTTTGTTTGATGGCTAGTGGCGAGTGATACCTGAACTGGTCATGGACCGTCTCGTCATCAACCGGCACTGACCAGCATGGTGAAGTATGGTCAAACCTCCATGACCAACATGGCGCAGAGGGGAGGCCTTGATTCAATAATGAATTGTAAAAAGGGCTACCAATTATTGTTATTATTTTAATGTTGATATTACATTATTGTACTATTTCAATGCAAGAGTAAACATTTATAGAATCTTTGAAATAAGTATTAACAATAATATTGTATTGATTTATGCATACATTAATGCTGTAATAAAACAATAATTATATGCACAAATATAGAAATACCAATATCAACAAAAATAAGTGTCAGAAATTGTGTAATATGTGGTTATTGCCCAACACATTTGCTCTGATAAATGTACTTTATGTGATTTGCTTTAGTATTTAAAACAACAATATCAATATCACCATGAACGAAAAAAAATGTGTCGTAAAAAATCGATAGATAAAAGCAAAAACTGATTTTTCTAACCACTCGGAGAAAGGTGTGAGAAAAATCTCCTTTTATAAGCATTTTGCATTCATACCCAGACAAATGTGGGGTATTACCTTCCATCTCTTATCTCTGACATGGGTCAAGCATATCCATCTTCACTGTCAAATCCCATTCCAGAGTGACGGCATCTTCTGAAAAGCCGAGGTTTAAATAGAGCCGAGATGATGAGATTGACCTTTAGTGTGCCATATGAAGAGATTGTGCAGATGAAATATAATAAAAGCGAAGAAGTGAATATTGGAGAGCTGGCAATGCTGATTGAAGGACTGCATTAAAGGAGAAATGAAAAATGTGTTGCTGAACAAGTGAAAACTATTGAAAGTAGAGCAAAGACTGCCAGACCATGCGTGGCAACTAAATTATTATTGGTTTCATGTTGTTGTTTGCTGATGCTGCTATTGTGGCTCTTGTTCATAATACATTAATTATAATTGGACAGAACAAATATGTGAAAAATTTGGCGCATGTTTTATTATTTGTTGAGTCCTTGCACCCTATTGTGCAAAGTATCAAATACACTTTTCTTTTTTTTCACATTTTTGGGTGTGCACTATTATTTTAATAGCATTTTATAAATAAAAAAATGTGAATATTAATTTTCTCATGCTTATAAAGTTAACACAAGTAATCCCCATGTCCTGGGCATCAAATAACACGTGCTAGTGTGTGGCAAATCTCAGCAACATTGAAAGTAAAACAACTGTATTTAGCAGCCTGTGGTAACAAAACGGATATCTTAATGCCACATCGAATCATGTCGTAGCATATTTATTATAATTAAGATTGGTTGAGCAGTAATGTATCTTTAAGCATCTGTGTAGGAATATAAAGCAGATAACGTTGCAGGCACCCTGCTTTTGCACAAGCGTGGGTGTGCACGTCAATCATAAAAATAGATCCACAGTGCTTAACCAATGTGCACACACGAAATACAATGTAGGTAATTCAATTGTGTACATGCAATACAAGAGTTATTATTTGTTTTCAATCTACGTTTCTGCCTTTATTTATGTTATTTTGTGAAAGAAATTTTATTTTTATAACACCTTCTCAGACCAATGTAAATAACTTTGGCAAGAACATACCTCTTTTTTTCTGGCTCCAATTCTAATATATTTGTGACTGCAATCTCAATTTTGCTATTCCATTTTTCTAAAGGGGTTATGTTATTTAGAAATGTTTTATTATTATAATTATCATTTGGGCCTTGATATGTAATAACATGGATGATTGCATCAATTTTACAAAACAGCAATGTGTCTAAAGAATAACGTTATTGATCTGTGTGTATTTACCTGCTGTGCCATTTGAAACGGGCACGTGGACATCAATGCAAAAAATGGAACAAAACTTGAGAAGCGTGCAAAGAAGCATTGAAAGGTTGGTGCTCTGAATTACATTGAGGGACAGAAGGATGGACACACGGTTTAGAAAACACACGCAAATTTAACGCGGAATGTTTAAGTCGTAATAGTAAAACAGTTTGGCAGGATACGTTGCGAGAAAAAATTACCGTTGGTGAAGGCTAATGCGGCAGGCTGCCAAATGTAAGAACACGCCCGAGAAGAAGTTAACTATGAAGATGGAGTAATGCCAACGGGTGGTGTGCAGCAGCCAGATGGATCGTTACATCATGACACCACGAGACCATGAGAAATGTGGACAGCTGTGGGAAGGCCAGCATTCAGCAGTGTATAGATCATGGCTGATGAAGATGAATGTAGTATGTGAAATTCAGTAAGCTACTGCATTGATTTATGGAACATATCCTCCTTCAATGTCATTTAATATTGGATGATATAATATTTTGCATGCACCTCTTTGTGCAGGTGAATAAGTGGCTAAATCAACTTACACCTGTGCCAATGTGATGTAAAACATGACATATACGTGCCAAAATTGACTGATTTGGGAATATATTTGTGAATGCGCGGTTAGCATAAAAAAAATGTTGTGCTACGTCAGTAATTTATCTATTTGTTGATTAATTGGTGAAATCTATACTAGCAAAATGTATTATGCTTACAAAATATGCACTACAAATTGTTCATGTAAGAATACATTATTTATAATGTATGAAAAGTTAATTGTATTCTTGGTTCTTTCAGTAAAGTCACTTAGATAGAAAAATAAAAATAAAGTGAATAAATTTTTTAAGATAATAAAAACCCACCAATGTAGACTGTTGCTTGGTTCTTAATCGGAGTAAGTGTACTGGCAGTCTATAATGTAGACTGTAGCCTGGTTATTAAATATGGTGAGTGTACTGGCAGTCTAACAAATTCCTGCGGAGGGAGCTGGTAGGAACGTTGGGTTGCTCGGTCAATGGCCAGGGTCAACGGCGGTTCCGCAAATATGCCCAACTCTGAGGGCGGGTACAAGCCGGCGTGAGTAGGTTAAACGTTGAGTTTTATAAGGGCACCACGGGGTAACCAGCCCCTCCCCTCCCCACCTAGCCCCACCCCTCCCACCCCCCACCCAGCCCCACCCTCCCCACCTAGCCCCTTCCCCACCCTCTCCACCCAGCCCCTCCCCACCCTCCCCTCCCTAACCAGCCCCACCCTAGCCCCACCCTCCCCACCCAGCCCCACCCTCCCCACCCAGCCCCTCCCTGCACGACGGATGGACGGACACAATAATCCCCTGTGGGCTGGTGTAACCAGGAGGTTCCTACCAGTATAATGTAGCCTGGTTCTTAACCTCGGTGACCATACTGGCAGTCTATAATGTAGACTGGTTCTTAACCTCGTTGAGTGTACTGGCAGTTTATAATGTAGACTGTAGTCTGTTTTTAAGCTAGTGAACATATTGGCAGTCTATAATGTAGACTGTAGCAATGGTTATTAAAATTAGTGAGCGCTTTGGCATTCTATAATGTAGACTTATTCTGATTCTTTCGGTAATAAAAATAAAATAAAGACAAAAAACCGTGACATTTCGATCGCAACACAAGCGGTCGTCATCAGGAAAAGGGGGGTTAGCCTCTAAAGTCAACTGTTTATAAAGGTTTAGAGATTAGTGTAGCCCAGGGGTCGGCAACCAAAATAACAAGAAGAGCCATTTCTTTCCAATTCGGTACAAAATTCAGTAAATCAAGAGCCGCAATGCATCTGAGTACACGTACTCATCGTCAAGAAGCAGCTCGTAAAGAGCCGCATGCGGCTCCGGAGCCGTAGGTTGCCGACCCCTGGCGTAGCCCAAGTGTGTCAGCAGCATGGGCGGGGCAGCTAATGTTAATGTAGGAGAAAAGCAACGGCTCCTGCGGCAGGTCTCCACCAATCAAAGGGCCGCCAGGCAATCATTGTGCCTTGCTCCATGCACCCACACTGCTGACGGTGGAGGTTGACAAGAAACACAAATCAAGTTATGACCCAAAGTGGTTGATGACATCTTTCCATGATTGCTCAGTTTATAACCATCCTCTCGGTTGAAATTGTGTCTGTGTCTGTATATATGGATGGCTTCGTGAACGAACCTTTGTTGATAGCCAGTAGGCTTGCAAAGTACCATCGTCTTAGATAAATCAATTTCGTGTGAGCCAGCCGCATTAAAATAATGATCAGCCATCACAGAAGTATTTGTCCTACCGTGTTTCAAATCTGCCTTATGCTCACGAACACGGTCCGAGACATGTCGCTGAGTTTTCCCAATGTAACTGCTACCACAGATACACCTTAATTTGTAGACACCGGGATGTTGCATGTCGGTCCTGGATCTTGTGTTTGTTCAAGATTTTGGAAATATTTTTGGTTACCCCTGCTATGTATGGCAAGGTGATGATTTTGATTGGATCTTCAGATGGCTCCTTCCTCACGGTTGGGGTGATGGCTTTGCGGATTGTGTCATCAGAATATCCATTCGCCTTGAAAGCTTGGTGTACGTGTTTGAGTTCACTGGTTAGGTGTTCATGTTCGGAGATACATTGAGCTCTATGGTGTAGCGTTTTGATGAGGAAATATTTATGGGATGGATGTGTGGGAATTAGGTTTTAGGTCGGTGTCAGTATGGGTTATTTTCCTGTAGACAGAATGGCTCATTGAGCCATCTGTTCTCTTTTTGATTAGGACATACAAGAAAGGTAGCTTGTCATCCTTTTCTACCTCCATAGTGAATTTGATGGCTGGGTGTATGGAATTGATGTGATTGAGGAATTGGTTCAGAGCCGGTCGGCCATGTGGCCAGATGACAAAGTGTCATCCACGTACCTCTTCCACAAGGAGGGGTGTAGTGCCTGGATGGCGTCCATCTCAAAATTCTCCATGAAAATATTGGCTCTAACCGGAGATAAGGGAGAACCCATCGGGGAGCCTTATTTTTTAATCACGTTATGTGTATTTTTCTATCTACGTGAATTTATCACGCAACTTTTAAGTCAAAATTGAAGTTAATTGTAATTGTATTCCAATACGACATTAAGTCGATTATGCATGATTGCAACACGACACGTGAGACATTGGAAGTGATAAACAATACAAACGACACACAAAAAAATTGACGAAAAATACTTGACTCTTGAATCAAGACGTGTTTCCTAATTGTGACAACTGATCACATCGTTGTAGGTGGGGGGGGTAAATTGTTGTACTGCCTATTCTTTGTTAACTACAAATATTATAATGCTGCCATTTATATCGGTGGCACAATTTGGTTCCACTGACATTGTGTAATGGCCACGCTCCCAGGCAGATAAATTTCCGTTTACGCAGACAAGCCAGTCATCATGTGCTCGTGCAGAGTGACACGATTCCCAAAAAAAAAACGTATTATGTACATGGTGTGTCATTGAGAAAGCTACGTCATTTAAATTGAATGAACATTGCTAAACGTACTCTGCTAAACGTTTACGATTATTTTTGTAAAACATTACATGATTTAAAAACGTTGTGGTGTTTTAAGAAGCAACACATATGTTATATATGTAAATCGTACTACATAACATAGTTGTAATTAATGTCAAAATTGTTAAAGAAATATAAAGTGTGTTCACGTATACATTGAACTCTATCCATGTGTGCACTAATTGGTCAGTATTACCAGTTCAATTAAGCAACAATTGCCCAGTATAATCTTTTTAAAAAAATTACACAATTAATAGACAGGGACACATTCATTACATTGCAATTAATAGTAACACACAGAGACTCCTACATTACTCGAGATCAAGGAGCAGTGACGTGGCTTGCCACAAAAGGTGTGTCAGATGCAGGTAATGAAGGATGTAATTATTTTGATTGCGAACAACTGGCAGTTTATACTTAAAATCACCTCACCCATGCCCCACAAGCATTGCCCTTGGCATCGAAAGATGATGCGACAATTGAAATTGCCGCGCATTTGTATTTTAGGAATGTTACGTTGCCAAATTTCAGACAGCTGCGAGCAGCAATTACATCCCCACAGCAAAGAACAATGCTTCTTTTAAATCTGGGAGCAGCATTCATCAAAGCAATTTGTTACATGGAATTCATTTGCTTATGGAAAGTAAAATGTGGTGCGTTGTAAAACATCAATGTGCTTGGACACATGTTCAAGAGATGTCATGCTGAACCATTGACATGTGCTATACATTATTGTTTTCCTTCAAAATAACGCCCCCCTCGTCTCCCTCCTCTGTTGTTGAGATTAATTCTCAGTCGTGATTGTGTAATTTGCATGTGCCCTATGAGTAATCATGGACCACGTTGCCATGCACAGGAAGGACAATTCGTTGAGATGATATCTTTGCTTTACCCGCGGTGTTTTACATTCTAACCTATGCGCCATTGCCATGCTCATACAGCGTGAGATCCACAATAATCGTAGCGTCCGATTTACAACATATCGACATACCGTGCTTATCGTTTCTTGTTTAATCGTACGTTAAAATGTTATTACCTGGCAAAATATTGATGGAATAACAAAAAAATGTAGTTTACAATAATGGTCATATATGTAAAATACTATTACACGTTCAATTATTGCTTTGTAAAAAAAAAAGTACTGAGTATTTGATAGCATTATATTAACGTAATTTTTTTACAATACGTTAATTGTAAGCATTATCGATTTTTAAATTATGGGAGCATATGTTGAGTGAACCACCATTGAATAGAAAATTAAGCAATTCTCTTCGTGTATAAAGTACTGTAGATCAAATCACAAAAAAACAAGAAAAAAATGTGAAATGCAATTACAAAGCTGTGAAAAACTGACACCGCGATAATTGTCAAATCGGAAAGTTGAATATCGTGTCGCATCGTCAAAAATTATATCGCGGAAATCCTACTGTCGACCATCACTCGGTCTCCCCTTGCTAATAAACATGCATTCCCATTCTGCTATTATCTCAGTGGCAAGGTGCTATACATTCTGATAACTGAGTTTTTGGCATCACAATATACCAGTGTTAAGTGTTCAACTCATACGCTTATCTATAATAGTCCATCAACATAATGGAGCTGAGGAGAAAATGAACAGACACCCACTTCATAACCAAGTCATTACAAGATAACAGTCATACGGGGTATGCACAGTAATTTCTCTTTCCCTGTATGTTCAATGTGACGTTACATACCATCTAAATTCAAACCAGCTGCAGGGGAATTTTCTGTCCGTATATATATTTTTTCAAACGATATGCCATTCCAATTTCTTTAATACAACATTTTTTTTTAAATAATCTTTGCAACTAAATCATTTACAGCTTAAGCCTAGTTGATTAACGCATTTTAAATCACGGGAAAATGTAGTCGAGTGAAATCTTGATTTAAAGCTTTCGTGGCTGCAGGAATTCCTATTCTTTGGGTCTTTCGGTAAAGTCACGTAGATTGGTTCTTAGTTTAGTGAGTTCAGGAAGCTGGCATCGGTCTACTCTTTAACCAAAGCAGCATACCACCTGGTTGCTTCCAGCCATACTAAATGTTCTGTATCAGTATATAAGGATTACGTGTTCAAATACAATGATACCATCATTAAACTAAACTATTAAACTGTACTCCAAGGACTTTTTTATGAAGGTCTACCAACATTGATTAAATTTATGTAATATTTTCTTCGACTTTGCTCTTCAAAGAGGAACATTCTGCATCTGAAAAGGGCAGTGTTAGGAGCAGTAAGCTGTAAGCCAAGTCTTGTATTTATGACAGTTATGCTTATTTACCCAGGAAAGCTTCACTTGAGGGTCTTGTCAAGTTGTTGTAGTAGGGGGTGATGCTGCTATGTTGTAATTTGTAGGTAATTTTCCAGCATTGGCATGTTTGTAAATACGAGTTACATTGTATGTGTTTTTTTTTTGCTCTGGGAGCATATCAGAGAATCCAGATGAAACCAATGCAAAACAGGGAGGAGGGGAGTGGACAAACTTCACGCAGAAAAGTGACCCAGTTGGGAATCAAACTCGGAACCTATTGATGTGAGGCACAAGTACGACCACTGTGTCACCCTACCACCCGACTTAGGGAGGAAGGGCAGAGGGTAGGAGGGCAGCTAGAGAGCCCGTGCCTCCACATTAAGGAAAGCTGCTATAAAACCATTGTCCCGTTAATGGCCTTGTGTACCCATCCGCAGTCACAAGGCAAGCATGCTGTAAATTCGCATGCCCTTCTAATGGAAGAATGATGGTGTCACGCTCACAAAAGCCCGCAAAGTACCAATAAAATGCACTCGGGTACACAAATGGTTCTTGCATGACGGGTGCAAAACAGCAGGCCCTAGGTCACAAGCAGTTGTCCTACAAAGTTGTATGCAATCCGAAAGTACTGAGACCCCCCCCTTTACACTACCATTGCACAGAAAAAATATGTGGTCAGTGTCACTCTACGTGTATGTGTAGTGGTTAGCGTGCTGCACCACAAACCCGGCGACCCGAGTTCGATTCCCGCTCATGGCCAACACCAGTGACGATTACCTGAATCAGTTCTGGGCCTTCCCTAGGTCGACTCAGTCTCAAATCAGTACCTAGTGCGGTGTGTAAACATCACCACTAGGGAGACAAAGGCGGCCGGGCATGGTGCTGGCCACCCACCACCTCGTGTGCTGTCCTGTCCTTCATAGGTGCTCGCTAACAGCACTTGCCCAAAAAGTCTATTAAGGCTATACGGGGGATCTTTGCCTTTTGTCTATGTGTGCGTTCACTAATTGTTACAATTGGCATTATCTACTGGACACAGATGCTTCTGATATCAAAAGAAAAACAATCTGAGTACCATCAGTATGGATAGACATTTAAGTTGCAAGAACCAATGCTGTATATGCATCATGCTTCAATGCCACCAAGTAATAATTACCTATACTAAACAACTTTCATATATGATTGTGGTCTTTTCTCACAAACGTTTCCAACTAAACTATATGCATGTATATAGTAATAAGTAATAGCAATACTCATTTTAATTATAATGTACATCAAAGATCTATAAATATGCAAAACTACTGTTACTATATAGAGTGCATATCAAGTACTGATAATAGTGAAATCTGGGATTGTCCCGTTCTGATATGGAAATAAGAAAGTATGACACGTGGTTTCAAATGAAAGGACAAGACATCAAAACGTGGTAAAATTTTAAGTTGTCAAATTGATAACATAATTGTGTCCCAGGACATCATATATACAATTCTGAAACTTGAAAGATGATTTCGTGCCAGAGGTCAAGCTCGTGGTAAATACAGGGAAGTGGCACAATTATTGTGTGAGGAGGCCAATTTGAAAACAATTGCACGGTTTTTGTATAGAAAATGTCTCAGTAATATTGCAATTTTTTCCAAGTAATGTGTCAAGATATTTTATTTTCCGTGATGATGGAGAGAACATTCTTATGGTTGCAGAGGTGGGCAAGCTTTTAATAGTACAGCACCATGGCGAATTGTGCGTTTGGTTAAAGGATCTTGGAAATACCAGCATTGCATGCACAGTGTGCACCGTGCCTTTGCGATAATCCCATCACCATGCTGCCTTCAATTTTTTGTGTCACGTCATATGTGTAGAGGCAGTCTTAATGGCGCGTGGAATTAAAGCGTGTTATTGTAACGCGGCTGCTCTTCGTACAATGACACTTAAAAATGACAACAGAGGCATCTTTAATCATGCATACGTTCAATTGTTTGCTTCGATTAGTTTTATGCTGCTTGTATTTAAGTTTAACATTGCTACCTGTGTCCATGTATGAATGCAGCAACGTTGGTCTATATGTGTATCCATGATGCTGCTGGGTTGCAGCCACTCTTTTCCACTCACAGAGAATCCATATTCTTGACAGCATTCTCCTTTTGTCTAAGTGATTGCGTCTCAACTGTCAGCCGTTCACACACACAAAAAAGTCCATTCTGCATGTGTTCTCACTACTGTTTTAGAGATTATATTTTCCCCACCCCATCATTGCCAGTTAGTTAATCTCGCAATACACAAGCAATACACACTATACAACTATGAGAGCCCTGCATGCAAACCCATTTGACACGTACAATGTTAAAGCGCACTGCTGATGCGCATCCTCAAGTTTAGTTTGTTGTCCTTCCCCCGCACCTCCAATTTGCGCGGTTGGCTACGTAAGGTGCGAAAGGTGTTCGACATACATAGTACGAGTAGATAATCTACCAGTCCGTGACCACAATTTACAAGGACAATTCACCTTGGTTAGGTAAAGTAAATATTTCACCTTGTTTTATATTGGCACGTTAAATAGTTGAGCATTTCGGGGTTCAATGCTGAAGAACGAAAGCAACAGCTCTGGACAAAACAGCGACGTACCCAGTAATAAATGTTTCATCACGGACCAAACCATTGAACCCCTTGAATTAGACCTGCCTCGAACACAACAGCTCATGCTGAACCGATTTCCCATAGCACCCAGTGGACAATCACATAAAGCCCTGTGGCATGTAATTGTGGAAATCCTGAGCAAACCACAGAGCACCACTGCATTTAACATAATTGTGAACCTTGGAATTCCAGCAAACATTGAAGACGCCCATTCTGCTGCGCCCAAGGATACAGTGTTTTGACTCTGTCAGAGCTGGACGTGGACTGATGCGTTTCTATACCAATCCATACGCAAAAACATACATATTTGAGCCATTAATAACGATAAATCACCATTGAACATTTTTCATTTTTATTCAGTGTATCACTATGTACACCAATTGTGCTATTGGAGCCATGTTATGAGATGAGTGGATGTTCTGTCGGATCTCTTTTGATCGGCAGAACATAACATCGTGCAGGTGAATGGTCCTCTTCTGGAATCATGACATTCTCTCACCTAACACTAGGTGGCACTTGTTGATACAGTATTCTTGAACAGTTTTTTACTCCATCACAGTGATCAGTTCTGGGCCAAATTAAGTTTATTTGTTTTAATGTGAGACTCTGGTATGCTTTTTTTGCGTTGATTGGCAACCAGGCTGAGGCCATTACCTTCCTACAATTTAGAACCTGTTTCTAATCATAGTTGGCTGGCGAGATTCAAACCTAAGATCTCACCAGAGCCATCTCAGGGATTTGACAGGGGCATTAGACCTCCGGAGCAGTCAGCCATCTCATCACAGCGCAATTATCCCGTGATAATCTATAACACAGTAATTTAAATAATATTGGTGATTGCAATCATCGAATGTGCACGAACATATATTGCAAAGCGTACTTTTAATGTCTCAAACATGTCCAAGTTTTCATAAAATAATTAAATTACGTTTTAAATTGTACACTAGTAACAGAGTGCGCTATCAATTTAAACGAATTGCATCTTCATCAGTAGGCATATGGCACTCTTGATAAGGTTAATGATTGTAAATGGCAGAATCTATAAACTATACAAAGTAATTAGAGCTCCATCAATGGCTTGTTTGTTCCTGATCGCCAGTGACATTACAGAAAAACATCCTGCTCCATGCTATGAAAACATCTGATGAAAGCTTAATATTTCTTATAGAATCGGGTCAAGATTGGTTGTTATAGTTTTATTGAAATTGCATACACGATTTGTTAACTCCATAAATAATACATTACAATTCTGATTTGGTTATTTTATTCCACCGTTACATAATGAATAGGACGACAACACACTTCCTAATTTACTGATATATTTCAAAGTGTAATTTTGACCTGTGAATAGAGGCTACACATTTTAAACGTGTAAAGGATTTTTTTTTTCAATTATAAAGGAATTAGGCTGGGTACACGCTCAATACAGTTTGTGTCAATACTGCATTAGGCAACAATTTTTGCAACCGTTGCAGTGTGTGTACCTGCACACATGTACAAAGACAATGATCCCCCTTATAGCCTATATAGACTTTTGAGGAACGTGCTGTAGTTGAACACCCATTAATATTATGTTCGTCTCCTCAGTGTTGATGTTTATGCACCACACTGGGTCCAACGTTTTCCACCGAAGAACGGTCCAAGACTGGCCCAGATATTTGTCACGAATGTTGGCCATGAGAGGAAATCAAACTCGGGTGGCCATGTTCACAGTGCAGTACACTAACTGCTGCACTACCACTCCCCATCACAAAGCAGTCACTTGTAAACACACAATTACACTCACATACTCGTGTCTATAATAAGCTCCATATAAGCCGAAATACAATTTCCTGAGATATGTAAGCAATACCAATGTACAGTAATGTATGTACTGAAAAAAAACATTGCAATGTATTTTGGAAAATACCATGAATCACGTTTATTTGCATTTTGGGGGGGGGAAACTAACTGGAAAATAAATTTGTATACGTATGACCAATGTAATTCATAATTGGTTTATGTTGGGTTTGTGTAAAAATGTGTGTTACAAACCCTCCTCCACCCGACACAGCCAATTAATAAAAGTATCACGTGAATCAAACGTGCCAAATTTATAACTGCTTCAGCAGCACCACCGATGTTTGTGTTTGGGAGAAATCTCACAATAGTTTTTATTGGTGATGACGTTTCAATGGGGATTACATCCAGCATCATAAGGTTATTAACAGCTCAGATCTCGAGATCAATGGCAGCAAGAGAAAAAGGAAAATATCGTTCAGAATTAAAATACACCCCTAAGCATTTATCAAAAGTAAGGTTTATATTGGGTAACTTTAATGTCTGAGCTTTTGCTTGTAAATTAACATGCTCATACAGATGATTACGCAAGATCTTTAGTTTACAATTTATCGCAAATAGACCACTTCAGTGGTGTCTTTGAAGTATTATCAGATAACAGAATGATTAAGACAATTAAACCCATGCATTCTTGTTCAATGGAAAGCGCAGTACTCTTCATATTAAACATTTACTTTATGCATTTGGGTGAAGAATATGAAGCGTAAAAACCTTTCACTTGTCAAAGTGGAAACGATGTAATTGCTCAAGGGCAAAATGTTAATGATCGAGGTGGTTATATCTGGACACCATATTTTTCAGATATGCTCTGGTTTAATCAACTGAACCAATTATGACAAAACAATCTATAAAGTATTGGAATTACTTTTTAAAAACTTATCCGATCTAATTTAATATTTTTGGTAGAATTCCGATAATTGGTCATAATCTGCAGCGTTTGATTGTTAATTTGAGATTGCTTGTAATTTTTATTAACATCAGTAATTATTCTTTTCCCTAATAAACCACTTTACTTTCATTTGTTAATTTATCAATCAAATGGCCAAAACAACTAATTAAACAAGAGTGACTTACTGTCGTTCCAAAATAGTTTTGTGTCCAATAATCAGTAGGAATAGCAATTTAATCAATGTGCCTCATTGAGTAATTTAATTGTTCGTTATATAAAACATTTGCCTCATCTTAAACCATGATTCCTATGCTTTATATAAAAAAAGCAAACATGTGTTTTCCCCCGTAAATTAGTGACTCAAAATTTTACAGCCTTTGTGTCAATCCGCTACCGGATGAATGCCTCCTGCTGTGAAGATTGTGAGAGTTGTTAGATGTGCACTTCAAAACACTGGTCGGTGTGGGTTGAAGGGTGGCCCTGGAATGGTTCAGATAACACTTGCTACTGATGAGAGTCGTGGCTTGGAATCAAACTCAAGGCGCTGAGCTCATGGTGTAGTGTGCTAACCACTGTGTCGCTGCTCCGCCCCCTGTTGTTCTCTAAATAATTATAACGTGGGACGACGTAAAGGAGTGATTTTTCGTAATTAAAAATAATTGGGATGTACACATTTTTTTTATTTGATTTCACAAAGCTTCGCTTTTGAGTGAACAAGGAAAATACCAATCTCTGTAGACATCATCCGAAATGTCATGCAAATTATCCATCGCCATAGTCACAGGCATTTTTCAATCCTGCATGGTCAAAATTCAATGTTAATTTAGGACAATGCATGCACACATGGCTCACTGCTATTGGCATTTCAGTATCAATAGTTAGTATTAACAGCATTTGCTTGTTAATGTGGAATATAATTTTCGTGTACTAAATAACTTCTCATCAGTGGCACAAGGGACTGTCAATTGTTAATAACTGCCTCGCTGGATATTTGAAGCTACCTTCATGAGTGTTGTGCATTTGATAAGCATTTTTCCTTTTTTTTTTGTAAGTTGTCATATTTAACTGTTGGTTATATGACGAAATGTTTAACAAACTGTATGTATGATCTTTGTAATGTGTTTAGCATTTCAATACTAATTTTAGTGGTCTTACAATTGCAGTGCATCATAAAGACTGTAATATATTGGTGAAAGTATTTTTTGACTAACACTGTACTGAAACGTTAATAATGGTCGTGGCGAGTAAGTATTTTATCAAGAAATATATCGCTCAACCTCCTGCAACAGGCATTTTAAACTTGCATTACTATTTTAAGTTAGAATCTTGCAAAATGTATGACAACTAAGCAATATTTTTTAATGGTTTAATATAAATATTAATTAAATTAAAAACACGATATTTTAGTATAATTGTACATATTGTTTTAGTGAATCATTATACTGCATTGTTAATTATTACATGGTTAATTATTAAAACACCCCACAGTTTCTAATTGTTACTTTAAAAAATGCCTTTTTTTAATTACGTAAATCATGACTCGAAATATCTCACCAGGCTGCACTCCTCAATCTAAAAATTGTTCTCCATTTAAAAAAAATAAACTTTGATTACGTGAAAATCTCGACAAATATGGTAAATCAACACGCTGACCATTTTAAATCATCACTCCTAGATTTTCAGTAGGTATTGTAATCTATGAGTATTTATAATGGTGCTACATTGGTCAAATAAGTAGTAGCAGATCATTAGAATTGCTCCTGAAGTAATTTTTTTACTCTGTGTGATACCATCAATTATTTGCAGTAATTGAAAAGTAACATTTTTATCTGCAATGTACCAAGTAACTCTAATGTTCCAAAATACAATCACTTGATGGCATTGTACAATGAATGACAGTTAAAAGAGGCACGGAATTATTCTATGCAAACATGCAAACACCCTTTTATACTTCATATAGAATCTTCATACATCGGAGTACATATTGACTTATCATATTCTAGAAAACTGGTGGGATGAGTCCAGAAGAGGTTCAGCGCAGGTCAAAAAAAATATTAGAATGGGCAGATGTTTACAATCTGATGGGAGTTTTATATATATATATACATATGTTTGTTGACCACCTCTCTTAGGTACACTTATGCAAATGATAGATTGGGGTACCTTGTGCTGATTATCCGGTATAATTGGGACCGTGCATTTCCTTCTGTGCTGTGTGACGTGCAAAGATAATGAAACCAACAACGTAAGCACAAGAAGCAGGAGCCCTTCGTATACTGGAAGAACATGTGAGGCCCTCGTGGCTCCAAAGTGCTGGCAAGACTCGGTCTTCAGTAATAAGTGGGAGGGCTTTGTCACGGAAGGTTAAATTATTTAACAGACAATGCTTTTGGTTAGGCTGCCTTTTTGCTGACGTGCCGTTGGCATGTAATTTTGTGCGAGACATAATTGAGCGCCTGCGTCAAGCATGTTATCCTTTATGATTGTTGTTAACTGGGATCCTTCAATACTGTCCTCAAGAGTGGGCCGCTCTATAACTGTTTTATAGACAGAGCGGCTGTTTTATATAAAACTGAAGTATAAACAGAGCATATCTTGCCACAGTCTCACCAAAACACTGTTGTCATAGTGCCCACGTGTAATTTAAATGTTTGCAACGCAGTACATTTCTCTCCAGAAAACACGGTGCAATAGCAACTGATTTTACTCAAAATTGGCCCAGGTTTCTCAATTTGCAGTGCATAGTGCTGTCTCCACTGCCAGGGAACCACATTCCACCGTGACCCAGTCCGTATGGCAGCCTGGGTCAAAGTGGGTCGCGCTAGGATGGAGCTGGGAGATTGGCTCGAAAAGTGCCACAAATGTTGGTGATGATACTGCAGTAAAAATATATTTATCAGCCTTACCCTCCTGGAAAGGAGTCCTGCTATGGACGAGGAAAGAGTTCTGCCCTTGGCTGATCTGTCCCACACAACCCACAAATATACAAGTACAAAGATTCCCTTTTAGCCTTAATGGACTGTTGGGGCAAGTGCTGTCAGGCAGCACCTATGAAGGCCGGCACGGCACCACGCCCGGCCTCCTTTGCCTCCCCATTAGCGATATTGACACACGGCACTCGGTACTCATTTAAGACCGAGTTGACCTCGGGAAAGCCGAGACGTCGTTCAGATATTTGTTACCGACGTTAGCCGTGGGCGGAAATCAAACCCTGGTCGCCCAGGTGCGTCACACAGTGCGGTAACTACATCGTCACTGCTCCCAAACTACGCACGCGCTCACACGCAGATGTAATAAACACATTTGAATCATTTGCAGCGCACACATCGGGGGTGTCGTGTCAGTGTGTCACCAACAGCACAAGTCAGAGGGTGTAGCGTCAACGACGGCACAGATCCGTCGGTACAGTTGGGGGTCTGTGCGACATTGAGGAAGGCGTCGGACCGGCTGTGGGTGCCAATGCCGGATTATCCTCATAGCAAAAGTAGCTACACATGCTACGGGCCCCGCACTTTCAAGGGCCCCGCGCTAAATGTTTTCAAGCTATCAACTCCAGTTCCGTGATTCTGCGCTTGCTCTATTACTATAGTACTAGACTGCCTTCAACTTTTATGAACGACTGGGTGTTTAAGGTTAGCGATTTGTCGTATTATCTGGCTGTAAGGCAAATGAAAAAATACAATTACTTTACTATGCGAGTAAAAAAAAAATTAGGGCCCCTTTATAGCATAAAATTTTACTTGTATATGCTACAGGCCCGGCACTAGCTTCACCCGGCACTGGTGGGTGCTGCGTTGGTTTAAGGGGCCGTCCATAAATGACGTCACGCACCTAGGGGGGGGGGGGGTCAGACATTTGCGACGAGGGGTGGGGGGGTTTGAGAAATGTGACGTCACATCAAAATGCGCAACTTTAAATAAATATAGACAACACTATAGACAACACATTAAATAGACTTTTAAAGAAATGTTTTCTCCTACAACATCAGAGTGTAGCGGCACATTAAATACGCACTACAATGACAATAGTTTAAAGCGATTTGAAGCATGTTTTCTTTTGGAGGGGGGGGGCAGAGCTTTGTGACGTCATATTTGAGGGGGGGGTCTGACTTTTTGTGACGCCGTGTGACGATGGGGGGGGGGGGTCAAAAATCGTCATAAATTGTGTGACGTCATTTATGAACGGCCCCTAAGTGCTCCACTCAAGACTCGGCAAGTTGCAAGCATAAATTGAACCACGACACCTTGTTGATCTCGTCAAGGAGCATTAACCATCATCCTCGTAGCGGGCTTTTGGCTAACCATCGAACAAGATGGCCACTGCATCGCGCGCTTTCAGATGCGCTTCTGCAGCCATATGGAACGCTCTTCCTTACGATATTATGAAGCCACTGGAGCTGTGCACTTGTAAATTGAAAACTAACTTCTTTAAAACTGATTTTTGTGTTTAGTTTGTTGCCCCCCCCCGCGCCGCCGCACCTCCGATTAGCACGTTTGGCTACATATGGTGTGAACAAAGTTTAACAAACATACAAGCATCCTAATGGGGTTTGATTTATCATTAGCATCATCATCCCCCAACGCATGTACTAATTTTTGGGAAGTCAACAGTCATTAAACTATTACTATACTGGCTCTCATCATAACAATGGATAATTTCTACTCCTGGCTCACGACCACCAATGAAGATGAGTGCCAGGTGTTCACTCGGAACTTTGCAGGTTGATTCCATTATTCGTATTGTTATTTGTGGGGCCATCCTGCTAAGTGCACAAATAGACACACTCATTCGTAGATGTCTGTATCAAAGTGCAGCCTGATTGGTCAGCTCCTCTGTGAAACAGGGATCGTCTAAATTTGTCACGATGCTATGGTGACATTCCCTCACCACACCCTTAACATTTGGATAGCATTTGTGGAAAGGACTTTCACTCCACTGGCCAACATTACACGATGGCCAATTCATAAGTGGCAAATACATTCCTGGCATCAACACTAACCGCTGTGGCAAAGTCCACTATGAAAAATATGCCTAGTCTAGGCCAAAGTAAAAGCCTTAAATCTTTTATTAAAAATATATTGCAAAATTTACACAGGTTCTATTGCATTAAAACCAGTGACGTGTCCAGAAAATGTACTGTCTATGTACAGCCAAACCAGCAGGGATAATCTTATAAAGCCACCAAAATATATCTCTGCAAATGTAAGCCCGCGTGGAGAAAATATATTTTTGTGTTGGTGGAAATACATCCATGAGGCACAGCTATCCCAAAATGCATCATCTGTGCAACTCCGGTTAAAAGCAATGGTTCATGAGTGCAGGGTCATTACATCACGTGAACACTAGAGTCAGGACAATAGCTTCCATTAGCCGCTAGCTATAAATCATAGCTCCACTTCCACGCTGCAGCCCAGCAAAATCCGCACTTTATGCAGATTAATGGATGGCCCTTTCAAAGACATTTAATTGTTGTCATTGTTAAAAAGTGAAAAAATATATGATGGCAATGCAGTATTTTGAGACAACCCCTCAGTTTCCATGTAATTATATTTCTCTGTAAACATTTTTCCTTTTTGCTTGACATTCCTCTCAATTATTTACGGTACAAGTGCTTTAAAGCAATGATGAATTAACCACTATTAACATCTTAAATTGGTTTTGAAAAAGTTCTTGTGATGTTTCATTCAGAGTGTGAAGCTTGGTAATTGATCCCAGTTAATTGAAAACATCACATCACAAGGTATTGACCCATCCTCCCCAGGCCATTCCATTGACTTGACCTCAAAGGCTTTCTAAGCAACAGGAATCCAATATCAACCCATTCCCATCAAAGAGATTACTAAAATTTTAGACGTCTGAAAAGAGGGTCCACATGCATCACACACGTGAATTTTGGCACAAACACGACAACAAATAAAATATTGATCTGACCACATTGAGAAACTTGAGGAAACAAATATTCCTTGCGTGTTTTATATATACTGGCAATGGTATCGGTTTCTTTCCATATCGGCAACAGATGTTTAAAGGTGGTTGATGAACTCATTTTTCATTTTAGCCATGACTTAGTTCTGAAAAAGGTAATTTATAGTGCTAAAAATCAATGTACCGATTTAGTTTTATTCCTAGCAATTAAAAAACAAGCATAATGTGTAATGGTCGCCAAAGTTACACACCACAATTGCAGTTGAATGATTCCCACAAGTTGTCAATATATGTTGAATTGTATAGCATATGCGATTGTACTAAAGAAACAATACATATTCGTATTACAAAACAATCAACACAATCGTCAAAAACACTGCCTTAAAATTAAATGGTATTTAATACGCTACGTTTGTTCGTTTCTCAATCCGCATATCCTGGTGAGGGTTGTGGCCCCAGCATGTTGAGTAGGGTGGTCCCGACCTCCCTTTCGCTGGCAATGGACTCCAGCACTATAGTACTACACTATACACTACACTATACACGCCTATACACTACACTATACACTACTATACACTACTTTGCACTCCACTATACACTGCTATAAACTACTACACTATACACTATTATACACTACACTATACACTACTATACACTACACTATATACTACACACTACTATACACTACACTACCAACTACTATACACTCCAATACACTATACACTACTATACACTACTTTGCACTACACTATACACTACTATACACTACATTATACACTACACTATACACTGCTATAAACTACTATACACTACACTATACACTATTATACACTACACTATACACTACTATACACTACACTATATACTACACACTACTATACACTACACTACCCACTACTAAACACTACACTATACACTACTATCCAGACTATAGCTCTTCCAGGGGGAATTCCCAGGCGTTCCCAGGCCAGCCGAGCGACATCGTCCCGCCAGCAGCAGCGCGTATCCTGGGCCGGGCCCGGGGTCTTCGCCCAGTGGGACGTGCCGCTCGAGTTCCAGGGGGGAGTCTACCAAGGGGCATCCTTACCAGATGCCCAAACCACCTCACCAGATCACGGAGAGTGAGCCCGGCAACCCTGCGGAGAAACCTAATTTCGGCCCCTTGTACCCGCGATCTCATCCTTTCGGTCATTACTCAAAGCTCATGACCATAGGTGAGGGTGAGAACGTAGATCGACCTGTAAACCGAGAGCTTTGTTCCAGAACTCAGCTCCCGCTTCATTATCATGGAACTTTACAGCGCCTGTATTACTGCGGACGCAGCACCGATCAGCCGGCCGATCTCCTGCTCCCACTCATCATCGCTCGCGAAAGAGGCCCCGAGGTACTTAAACTCCTACACGAACGATGTGAGCACATCATTTGCACTTTGCGCACCAATGCCAACACAGCATCACCAAATAATAATGTTTTAATATGGCCGTGGAGGTTGTTTTTGTTGTTGTACGGCTCTCCAACGTGTTCCTGAATAAACCTACACCATGCAAAACAAAACGTCAGACATCAACATGTCGAACAACACGCGGCGCAACCCAAAAACATATTGGAAAGGTAATATATGTGCATGTATATGTAATCCATTGTGGCATGAGAATGCCACTGATAAGCCCCGTCATTAACATACCACCTTTCCACACTCCAAAATGCTTATCAGCTGTTGCAGATTGCGGGTACATTATCTACTTTGTACACGCCTCGCAGTTGCCGCACGTGAGATAAATACACTCATCGCCGACATTTTCCACGTTATGACCACAACATTCTCACTGGGCGAGCGGCCCAAAAAAACATACACGTGAAGTTCGGAATGAATACGCGCGCAGGCTTAATACGCGCAATTCAGTTGTAGTAATGTGCACATATTGAGCGTACATGTTAAGTACATATGCTAAGTAAATGCACATACAGTATTTATTTTCAAATTATGTTTTGAAGCATGTTTGAAACATAAATGTTTTTTACTTTTTTCTTAAATACGTGATTAAGGGCTCGTACATAAACCAAGTTTATTATTTTGTGTATGTGACCCTACATAATAATAACGTATTTACCGACAAGGTGTAGATAATATTCATGATTGACAAATTATTTTCAGAGAATATGTCCATGAGGAAACTCACATACCTGGAGAACACCCAAGTTACGGAGCAATAACAAATGCCACACAAATACATCACAAACATGCGTTGTGCACTTCTCCATTTGCAGGTGTCTAACACAGGATCCATCTATGCATGATCCACCATCCCCACCTCCAAATTACTGTGCGCTATGAAAGCGACATTGCAATATATGGTATTAGTAGGTGGTAAAAGTGCAGCTCTGCAATAGCTTGCTCATGCCACCATTGACAGAAGGGCCTTCACTAAAAGGAGCTCTAGAGAAGCCCTCCAGAGGAACGTATGGCCTACTCTTCGAGTCAGGAGTGGAAATTCCACATTCACAATGCTGAGGTCATTCTGTTCAAGGGTATTGTAGCCTACTCTACCACACGAGCCAGATCTCTTAGAATAGGTGGAATTACCCACACTTTACCCCACCACATGCGACCGGCCGATAAAATTACTTTGGTGTACCCTTTCATTCTGCTGGGTGGACAGAGGCGGGATCATTTAAGAGACCTAGCCATCGTTTCAATCGCCGTGCAGGGACAAAGAACCGGCGATTTCTGAATTGTGCTAAACTTTACACCATACCAACATATAAGCATGGCATGCTCTAGCGAATAACAATAATATAGGGTCGACATTTTAGAGCAGAATATACGCTTTGGTAATTTTGCATCGAGATTACCATACATCTGAGGAAATCAAATTGTTACCTGTTTAAAAAAAAACCTCTATTTCGGTCGTGAAAATGGAAAACCGTGGAGGCTGCCTGACCACCTATGCGAATGAATGATACAATTGCAAAAGAATGACGAACCATACGAGGGAGAGATTAAAGATGACACATCCAGTCTCCTGCAGCAGGAGTTCTAGGGGAGACATTGCAGACCTCCAGGCATGGGCGACGAATTTATGTTAAATTGTTACAATGGGTAAACTCTGGAGTGTGTCACCCACATGCCGATTGATCCAAATTGATCTTAAGAGTGTTGAAATAGGCTAAGCGTGCAGTGTGCAACCCGGCATCGCGATTGATCGAAAGGTCCGTTTGCCTGCTCTTAAAGTCTAATCAGACCAAGGACTAATAGTGGTAAATGTACCACTTACTTTCCTGCTGGTCCAACAATTTGCAAAGTCTAATATTTGGCTTATAACAGCAAATACGGTTGTACAAAAAAATTGAGGCTAATACTAAATATAAATATTTTATATTATTTACCATGGCAAAGCAAAGTGCCCACATATAAAGATAATAAGGTGGCACTTTTGAAATTGCTTGCTTGTGTCACTGCTGGCAGAAGGGCCTCAGCTAGAGGGAGCTCCGGAGAGCCCCTCTAGGCAGTACTGGGCTACTCTCCCACACGTGACAGACATCCTGGAAGATTTGCGAGTACCCTGCCGATCGACTAACTCTGGGTCACCATTCATACTGCTTGGTGCGCAATAAAGAGCTGATAAACGTGCCCATTGCTTCAAATGCTGCGCCGAGAAAACGGGGCGACCTCGAGATTGCAAGTCGAGCGGGCTAACCGTTTCACCATAGCAGCACCTACTATGAATATATATATATAGGACAAAACCCCCACTACTTGTTCCCTCTTTCATTAACGACCATTTTGCAAGTTTTGGAAAAGCCACAGTGTGTTGTTTGCAGGCTGACGATGTAATATAAAGTGAGAACGGGCACACTTTGTGATTGAGATATCTGTATTCGTAGCTGCCACAATAATTTTCCACTTTATTTGCATAATTTTTTTTTACGGTTTACGACAATTAATTTTACCAATGACACTTTTTTATACATTTAATTACATGAATATGAAAAATAATGTTATATTGTAATATATACATTTTCCCAGTTGTACATTGCATAGTTAAAAGACAGAAATCATGAATACCCTTTGTAAATATACATTGCGCTTTATTAAAACATGTCTAATTATATTCAGGGAATGTTTATTACATGGGCTGTCTGCAATCAACACCGAGCATATGGTACGCATGCTTCAAATTTAACACCACAAAACGTAATTATTTATATTTTTTCAAACAATATATACACTGTATGTGAATCATGTTTCTGTATGTTACGTGCTCAAATTACATAGGGGAAAGGAGTGCAAAGATAGCCGAAACATTCTGCTAAAAATACAATTTAGTTTTATAATAAGAGTATGAAGAAGGGCAGCACAAAAAAAAGAATTCTGTAAAGGCCCTTTTTTGATGCATTGGATCTGACGCCCGTGCTTGAACCTGAGAAAACAGGCGAGCAGACGGTGTGAGCTTGCAGTCAAATGGGTGAAATTGTTATGCATTTCAGCGCAATATCTTCAAACGGCAGCATTCATCGCAAATCAGCAGCGGGTTATAGGTTGTACACATCAATCACCATGTTAAAGGGGTCTATAGGTCCTTACCATGGCAACACGTGCCGTACTCTGGTATGGACGCACCGAGACGTTGCACTGCTTTGACTTTTGAGTGTGAGTTGAACAGCATGTGAGTTCACGATGTGACGGATGAAAGATGTTGAGTTCCGACGAGAATCGGCTCAATTTTAAAATGGAAAAGGCTCAAATATGCCTCGCTTGGATTGCATTTGGTGTCACGTCTTTAATTAGGCTACGAATATTGTAATGCCCATTGTTATTAATCCCCCCCCGCCTCAACTCTCTTTAACCTAATCTCCACCCCCAATCTTCCCTTCCACTGAAATGTTGTTTTCTTGCAATTGCTCATGACTCATTGGATCCATACTCTCTACACTGTACATTTCAAAACAAAGTGAACACATTGGAATACCAGCGCGTCAAATTCAGTATCACAACTTGATGCCATTCCTTCTCAAACGACAGTATATCCTGAGTAAGAGCTATCTTTCATTGCGCACGGACATCGTGCGGTATTTATTGCAAATTGAAGGAAGGCAGGTAGCATGCCACGTAAGTGGTCTTGATTTCGCAAGCGAAAAAAAACGGTCACATTGAAATTCCATATACCTACAAGCGTGTTACCTCAGTCCACGCTTGAATGCTGATGTGTTGATAAAGTCCTGAATATATGATAAGATTATGACACAGACAGGCAAGCTCCCCCTGCTAATATCTCGGCAAAAAGTGTGCCAAGGTCTAAATGCTTATCCTCCCTCATCTTCCCACTTTACGCTTAGTTCTGAACCCTCTTGCACTCTTGGTCTCTTCCCAGAAAAGAGATTGACCACTATCTCTTAGGAGATGTTCCTTAAATGATGGGCGTTTTTTTTACCAGTGGCATCTGCGCATTCTAACTACTAAACTACACTAGTTTCCACTGACCTAAATGTTAAAAGCACTCCCGATTCCAGCGGAAGTATACAGCTGCAATACTTATGCCCATGAACACAGGCCACCATGCCATAAACATCGCATTTAGAAGATGTTTTAAAATGCAATGCATTTAGTTGAATAAAATGCATCAGATCACTTCTAAAATACACATAACCAGTGTTGAAATTCTGAGGAAGTAAACCAACATCATTGAATTTGTTTTCCCATATACTCGAGAACAAGTATAATCACAAGCAGGAATACTTTGCAAGGGTTTTACTGTATTTACTTGTGACTTGTCAAAATATGCACTTATTACATATTTTATTAAAATGTATGCAATTGGATGATACGTTTATTAGTGCGTTGGCACTGCAATAGCAGATTTGAAAAATACGTTTCCAATCACATCTCCATATCAACACTGAGTTACATGATAAAATTAGTTGTTCCAGTACATGCAAACGAATTAGCCTGGCTATGGCTTTGTGCATGAAACCTACGATTTTTTTTCCAGATTAGTAATGGCCTATTGACCTTTGATTATTAGCATCACCATTATCAGCCTTGGTCAATCTACCGCTGAATAAAGACCTTGAAGCTGCTCGATTACGTTGATAATAATGTAACAGACAGACCTCACCGAACACGGGGATTAGATTATTGAAAAATGCCGTGTTGGAAGAAAAACAGTATTCGACAAATATTATCCTGTCATGGTAAAACTAGGGTTGCGTCCCTGGGTCTGAAATTAACACCCCCCTCTTTGTTTGACTAATTCTAGATGACTTCCACCATTGTTGCTCTACGAAAAGAAGCCGAGTCGCTCTTTCGTTTATTGCGTGTGAACGCTCTCTCAATTTCACTTCAACACAAAATCGCCATCTCCATTCTGCGTCCTACACAACGGCACTCGTGCCCAGTGCTTGCCCCTGACACTGTGACTTGAATGGCAGTGGGTCGCCATCCAGGCGTCCGTATGACGAACACCCTCAAGGAGTGGACAGCAAGATCCAAGCAGAAATGTCTGAACTTCCCATTGTATGTCTTGAGTGAGTTGCATTATCATTTTGTTTGCATGTTCACCACAAGTATATGTGGTTAATGCAGACATGATTCCTTGCAAAATTATACTATATTACTACCATACATTCAATAGTAACTTGGTAGTGCTATGCCGATGTCTTGTGGCTCTCTGCTCTCTTGGATATTGGCTGGCTTCGACCCAAAAGAGCTACGACAAGAATCTTCACCGGCCATGATTTTGTCACTCGTAGTGGCTGCCAGCAAGGAAATTGACGTAAGCCAACACAGATCTGACAGCAGCTATGGCATCCTAAAATTGACCACTCGAACAACTTCATCACTAAATGGGGTCTTAGAGATGAGGATCAAATGTACTGTCTAGATATAATCAGTCTCTACTACTTGGAGATGCGATATCAGACCAGTCGGTATAGAAGAGTGGGAGTTCTTCTCTGCTGGTGTTGGCTGAGAGAATGGGTAGATGGAAGCCCGTCATCAAGGGAGTAGCAGTTATTTGGGGTAGGTCTTGATTGCCGTAAATTGCTGATCACTATAAAGGTCTACGTACTAAGTGTTGAGTAAGAGTATACAACATTCTTGGGTGAGGTGGTTATAGCTCTCAACAGAGAACATCAACACGTTTCCCCTGATATTAATAGGGAATTCGTTACGAAGGGCAGAGCAATTTTAGAGTAATTCAAGACACATCCAACCAACTATTCACTCTCCATTAAGTTTACGATGAATTGCCGGAGTATGCAAACCATGTCTACATTTGTTCGGTGGACGTAAAACAAGCGTTTAACATTGGTTCCGCGTCGATATCTGGCAGGGTCTATAAGGGTATGGAGTGAATGGTTAGCTATTGTTCCCGTACAAAACTCCAACACATCTTCAAGGTATTCAGTGAAATATCTTCACTGTGGTCGTTGGACCTAGACAAGGGTGCATCTTATCACATCTCCTTTTCATTATTTAAATGCACAATATAAAAAAAATGCAACCGAGACAAAGAGTGCCCAGAATCGGGTCGTCCTGCGGTTTGCAGGTGACTTGGCTATTTTGGCTTCTGCCACGAGAAGTATTCGCAAATTAATGTTGTGAGACCAAGTCATGGAGTTCCCAAGATGCGCCGTCCAGAGCACTCTGCGCGTTAGTTGAGTTCCCCAGAATTACGCGGCAAAGTTCAAGTATCTCAGGGTTTTACTCAAAAAAAGAGGGACAATAGGATGCGAATATTGAATTTAAAACAGATTGGTGTAGTCAGTGCTGTCTCGTGAGAGCTATCATTACAACACCTGCATTTTAACGTTGTCCTATGGTTGTTAAACACTGCGGAATATGACTAAGTGAGATTTCTAGTACAAGCAACGAGAACGGTGACTGGGCTGACAAGGTTTCACAAGGTCAGACATTGAGTGATTTGAGATTCACTGCATGTCAAGCTATTCTATCTCAACATAAAGAGGTCCCTAATTCAATGGCCTCAACATGTATCTAGAACACTCAAAAGATAATGCTCTATGAATCAACCACCCATAGACATGACAACGACCTCGAACAACTTGGTAAAAACTCTCTACGAGTTCGAATGATGCTTTATTTCTGAATTGTAGCCAAACATTGAGGCGAAAGAGCAGGAAAAGCAGAACTAATAACTCAGCTTTTCCAGCAAGGTGAGAGGAAAAGTGGTTCCAAAAAATAATGAACTTTTTATGAAGCAAGTAAAAGGCAAGTAGTTTTTTTCCGTTTTATTCCATTCTGAAAGCTTTGATCACTTACAATATATCTACTTCAAAAGTTGAATTTCTGGTTGATGCCAAAAAACATTCAATTCAAGAACAACCACCAGTGCTACAGTATTAATCAAAACCCCTCCCACGCAACAAATATTCACACAAGTATAAGTGTTGTTAACATTTTTTCTAACAGCATAACTATCGCTGCACAAAAATCCACAACACTCAGTCCACCTGGTGTGGCACTCATGGTTGTGTATGACAAAGTCGTGCACACTATAGACAAAGTATTAAAAACAAATTACAATAACGAAAGTACGATATCTCTTTTAAATTTAATAAATAATCTAATATTCCTTTAAATTGCATTATCCAAGTCTTGCTCATGCTCATTTTATGATTAATGAAAGTCATGCAAATCTTAATAAGTATTTGTTTTGGGTGTAATTTGAGATGGGAATGTTTGAATGAGTTCGGGTGGATGACACCACAAATGAATATTAGATCCAGGAAAAGCTCCGGACTGAATTTAATTATTGTCTTGAAGACCACTTATTTCCTGCTTGGTTTAGGAAGCCCATTCACCTTGCTTCTACAGCAATAAGCATCCGAACTTACAGCAACGTGTGTACGCAATTACCAAACGAGCATCTTTTTTGAAATAATACATTTAAATTCACACTCACATTGTTGCTGTAAGCGTACGCTTGCAGAATTCATCCCAACTCCATTCTGTGCAAAGCAAGTAAAGGTGTAGGCAAGATGGTTGGGCTGTACTTTGTTGATTGTCAATGTCCTTTCAATGACAGAACAAGTCTCATTGGAGGACACATTCCTGTACGCACAGTACAAAACAGAACACAATTGCAGAATTAGTTTTTATCTCGTGACATTTTCCTTACCCATCATGTAATTTGCCAAAAAAAACAATAAATTAACACCAACGTTTGTTTTGCCTGTGTGTTATCGTTGTGTCTTCACCTTCGACATTACCAGAGTACAATGCAAATCAATGCGATGTTTAAATTTTAATGTACTATAACTTTGTAAAGTAGACAAAGCAAACAACGGAGGAAGCTGTGCAATACAGCCTGCTCTATGACTCAGGAGTCGGGTGTATGTGGGGGTACATGCTTGGGGATTTTTGTGGTATTTTTTCGAGTAAAAAGAAGAAATGGGAAAAGGATCCTGATTGGTGAAGCTTTGTATTTGTGACTTAAAACAAGATGCAAATCGAGTGACATTTCATCAGTTTGGTAACAACATCCTTTTTTTAATGCCACAATATAGATTTTTAAATGTTGTGGATTCGCTCTCCAACACATCGGTGTGCTATACTTGTAACGAATTGGCATGTTCTGTTTACGTGACAAACCTTACTAATTGGCTATGTCGGGTGGTGGTCTAACCCATAAACCTGTATTATGCACAATGTAGAAATTGGTAATCCTGTGAATATTTGCAAATAGAACCTTGTGGTTGTGTATTTGAACGTGTGTAAATGAACAATTTGGGGAATCGCCAACAGTATATGCTACTTCTGAAACCTCCAAACAAATAGTTAAACTTATAGCAACGCTTCATAAAGTCACAAGCAAAGCATTGCACCAAGCACATCTCTACAGAAATGGGCCCCACAAATACAGCTCTGCATCCCACAGGGGTCTTCTACGTGGCAAGACAATTTGGTATAAAGCAAATGGCCACGAGGCAAATGATAACAAAGACACATGCCATTTAATATCTACATCTTCGTTTTTATGTGCAGCCGCTGTATTGGCTTGGAATGCCCATTAGGGCGTGATCCACACTGAGAGCACGGATATGCTAGATGTCCTTGTGTGTGTGTGTGTGCTTATATACACATTATAGATTTATATGCTTTTCTACAAATACTCCAGGGTGTTTGTGGTTGTTGCAATAGCCCCTTAGCCTCCCACATTTCTCTCTCGAGAGACATGTAATTGGGAAAAAAACACTTTGTGTTTTAATATTTTATAAATACAATATTGTAAGACGTAAAGTCAACCCAATCCCTTCCAATTTTTTATGCAATGCTTCTGCCATATATACACTTGACATAGAACTGTATTTGAAATCTGGAATACTGTATATGTTGTAATTAAAACATAAATACTTCTACGTTTGATACCAGGCCATGGCTAACACCGTTTGAGACTAGGCTCAAAAGAAAGATGTCTCTGGTGTGGACCAATCAGTTTCAAGGACAATGCATATATTATCAGAGTATGTTTTTTGTTTGCATTCTGACCACAAGCATTGTGGTTAATGCAGACATGATTCTTTGTAAAAGGTTTCAGTTTGGTGTTTTAACATCTCAACACCTTGATTTGAAGCTTTCTTGACTGCAGGAATCCATACGCTTTGGTTCTTTCGGTAAAGTCACGTAGGTAGATAAATAATAGATCACGACGTTTCGATCGCAACACAAGCAATCGTCATTAGGTGGGACAACCACAGCAAGAAAAAACTGCTGAAGTAGGCGAGAAATCTGCCGTGGCACGAGGATATATAGGCCTCGGTAGTAGGGGGGAGGAGAGAAGGGGAGGAGGAGGCGGGGTCCACTTTCTGCCCCCCCCCCTTCTCTCTCCCCCCCCTGCAGCCGATTTCTCCAGTGCTGCCGCGTTGGCCCACTTTACTCCAGTGACCCGGGTGCTGCTGCGGGGTCCACTTTCTGCCCCCCCCACCCTTGTCTCTCCCCCCCTACTGCCGAGGCCTATATAACCTCGTGCCACGGCAGATATCTCGCCTACTCAGCAGTTTTTTTTGCTGTGGTTGTCCCACCTGATGACGATTGCTTGTGTTGCGATCGAAACGTCGTGATCTATTATTTTATTCTTCTACCTACGTGACTTTACCGAAAGAACCAAAGAGTATCTTAACACCTGTTTTGTTGCCAAAAAAATGGGAAAAAACTATTATTATACTACACTGTTTTTATTTTAGCAGGTAAAGCCCACTGAGCTATACAACTATTTTTCAGGAGCGAGCTGGCCGCAAATGATAGCTCAACAATGTGGCTCATCACTTGGAAATGTACAGCAGCCAAATACTTGAAACGCATGTTTGTAAATGTGGAGGGGAAACCCGGAGAAAAATCGATGTGACAACGGGGAGAACATGCAAAGTCCCAATATACAGGCGTCAGGGTCGGGATTAAACCCCCAATCTTCCAGTATACTAGGCGAGGTAGTTAACATCTCGCCAATGTGGCACCCCAATTTTACTATCTTTACGTTTTTATGTATTCATATGCATGAATAATCATAACACATACATGCTTACAAACACATGCAAGACAATATGGAAACATTGTGATGGGAGAGGTGAAAGCAATTATTTCAAATCTATCCAATGAAATCCGCTACATCTACCAAGGTCGATATGCATTTTTCAGAGATGTAATTTCTCTCTCATTGAAGACGAGGTAATGTTCTGAAGCAATTGCAGTTCCGATTTTGCAGGTGTCACTTCAACTGCGTAATGTGCACGGTGTGCTAATGTTGGCCTTGGTATTTGGTAAAGTCCCACAATGGCTTCTTGCGAACCCCATAATTTCGTTTTCACATAAATCGTGCATTTGTACCAGTATGTACAGTAAACGTGAAACGGTGTGAAAATGCACCTTGAATAATGACAACTTTAAAATTAGAGCCGCAACTATGCATGTCCCTGCTCACACCACTGCTGCAGAAAGTGTCTCCACAAGAGGGAGCTCTACGAAACCCCTGGAGAGGGAATTTTGGCCAAATAATCCATGATAGCCAGACATCTTAGAAAAGGTGGGGGAGTACTCACACTTTACCCCACCACGTGTGACCTGCCAATCCCCTAACTGTGGTGCACCCATTGATACTGTTGGGTGTACAGAAACTTGCCCATTATTTGTACTGCCAAGTCGGGAGATCGCACCAGCAACTTCTAGATTGCAAGTCCAGTGTGGTACTCATTAAACCATGGCAAAATCATTATTAATGCATACAAATGTGGGATATGTGTGTCCAGAGGTCATTTATAATCAGTGGACAAGGACTACAACCCAACCAGTGCTAGTTTTTGTTTTTAATAAGTGCTGGTATTATCATACATCTGCTAAAACAAAGTACTGTAATTAAAATACTGACTGTATATACCTTCAAAATGTGCAACCTTGCACGGCAAGTTATTTAATATTGCAAGGTATGCCATGGCATCTCGTCTTCACAAAGAGAAATCTGTATGCATTGTGTGTACTCACAGGGTATTCTGTATACCACACATTAAGGATCTAAATTAATCTCGAAATAAACCTGTAATTAATGTGGCATCAAGAAAGTCCACTTCCCGGTAAATGCTTTTATGATGTTTGCTGAAAGCCATTTTAATGAAAAACACTGCCCACAACGCTGACAAATTTGAACCAAATTTTGAAAATGCCCACCATCTATCTAAGTATCGTCATGGCAAATGCACCTGCCTCATTATTTAAACTCACCCATTTCTGGTGTTTCTAAATTATATACATTCTCAGTGAACTGAAATTATTAAAGTGTTCTCATGTCTTTGCATGTCTATGTGCGTGTTCTGCAAAATGGCTTTTATAATCATAGCATATTTTTGTATGAATCTACGTGGTATGTCCCTTCTACAAATCACCTTTGACCCTCCCACTCATCTTGTTAAACTCCTGATTTATTCTTAGAAAAATGGCTGAGAGAAAATGTATTTCCTAAGAGGTTTAGAAAATGCTTTTACGTACATTATTTTCATTTATCAAAAACAGCCACCTAGTGTACGTAATGGATCACCAATTTACTTCAAAGCGAACTCATGATTTAAACAGACCCGTACACATACTTGAGCGTATGAATTCACGACCGTATTAATGCATACAAATATTGTGCGCACATGTTATAGGTTTCGATATATGCTACATGTGCGCAAAAGCACATACACACAAGGACATGACCACACCACAAAAACACAGAGACAACACTGCACCACAAAGATAATGCTCATTTGAGCCAAAAATGACTTCGGCTTTTTTTTGGTTGACAGAGATAAAGCCTACAACCGCAGTTTTTTTTCTGTTTTGTGCCTTCAGTGATCTGGAATCATCAAAATGTGCCCGAAGAAGAAAGGGTTCACACAACACTTTTCACCCACTATGACATATATATATTGGAAACATTGACGCTGGCAAAGTGAAAGTAAAGCTGAAAACTATGAAAATTAAAAAGAATGTTTTCAGTTACAATCAGAGACAGAAGAGGAACACGCAGCTCAGTCAACAAATACAACATTTAAAAAAGTACGTGGATTTGGGGAGACTACATCGCTGGAAGGAATGATGGATGATGGTCGAGACTGACAATGGAATGGCAGCGCCAAGGACAAAATACACCTAAGAGGAAGAGCTATGATGTGAGAGACACAGTGATGAGCTCAGCACACGTGCAAGAGCGAGATGGACTGGGATCGTGAGACTGTGAGGGATGGCAATGAATTGGGGAGACCTTCGTTCGAGCTGATGATCATGGTGATGAGCAAATCTAGCAAGAGCCTTGCACACCAATTACTTTTAGCATTCATGAATAAGAAGTATGTAATGCATAAATGAATCAGAAACACAAGATGAATGATAAATGTTTTTTTTTAATTAGTAGTGTTTCCCTGGACATCAATTATCAAGATGTTTGTCACATGTTTTTGAGTTCAGGATTTAAGCCCTAACAGATACATTATCACGTGCAGGATTTGACTTCCAGTGGTTTTGTGGTGCAGTTTATGCATGCTGGACTTCTTGCGCACCTTATGTAAGCATTACGGTGTGTGGTGCTCAACAATTACTGCATGCCACGGTGGGTACTGTGTGGCACATGGTGTATCCAAGGCACACGTGTGATAGCGCCAGAGTTTGAATGCACAATACTTACACGGAAAGTCATGCGGTGTTAATAAAAAGTTGTTATCACGACACAAATATAAGAAGCAAATTTTACCTGTAACTGCTCTCAATTAGGCCGTTTTCTTCTTGATTGTCCTCAATGAAATTTCCATTGGATGTCCACCACACCAGAGGATATAAATCGTGGCCAAGGTTGTACATAACCTTGCAAGTTATGTTTACTGCCTGACCTGCAATAGCCAATGAATGATCAGAAATACAGCACTGTATAAATATATACACATATAAATGTAATACAATATTATTTAAAAAAAAAACGCATACAGTGTGAGCTATGTTTGAAAAAAATTATGATAAATAGAAGTGATCTTATTGAAGTTTTCCTGAATAAATAAAGGACATTATTAATGCTATTATTTCTACAGCATTTAAATGTCTTTATCTTTGTACAAGATTTTACTACAATCTGTGAAATTACTCATGCGATGCTCTGCATGTTGATGAGGTGGATGCCATTCATGGTGATGGTGGTAGGGAATAGTGGTACAGTGGTTAACAAGTGAAATCAGAATCTGTCCTGCCCTCCTTTATATAAGCTCTGAGCCTCATCCAGACCACCAGCTGAAAATAACTAAATAAACAAATGCCTGGTGAAGTGTGTGAATATCAGCACTAGCAAAACAAATGTTCTTGGTTGCTGTGCGAATCACACTACACCCTCGCTAACATATTTTCCCCCAAAATTATGTATAGCTACACAGGTGATGCTGTTTTTGTCTGTCTTGGGTAGAGGGATTTTAGGTTGCGAGATGGTGGTATAATAGAAATATTCTGGGTTACAAATTTCATTTTATATTTTCTTTCCTAATAATGCCTTCTATTGCCAGTGCAAAGCCTTTCTGCAATTGCAAATATAAGACCTGATATTTCAATTCCACAAAAAGCCAATCCAATACAAATCATTCCTAATCAGAATTTGCATTCCCATTCACTCTGTGATTGAGACCCACGTGCAGTTATACGCTTCATTTTCAGAGTGCGCCATTCAAATGCAGTCCATTTACAAACACCTACAAGAGTCCATTAGCAAAATACAATATCATCAGGTTTCCGTGAAAACTCCACAGGTAGTCCTGACCTATATATTTAAGTGTCTGCATAACAATGCATCCCTGTGTTTCAAACAGCATTAGCTCTCCCCAAAGGTTTGTTACAGTGCTAGAAAGTGATATTCAGATGCTTCATCTTCTTCACCAATAGGATTTTCACGATATATGTTTTTCCCAACACGATATTAGTTTAAATTATATGATGCTTACCACAATATCAGTTTCCGGTGTCTTTGTAATTGTAGATCAAATTATTTTTGTATTGTGTTTGTGCTTTGCTGTAAGTCTAGTATGAATAAAGATGTCTTAAAAGTTATTCAGCTGCAGTTCACTCAACATAAGCCTTGCCATGAGTCTTATAATTCACAATCATTTACAAAATAATTAACAGAATGCTAAAAATATTACGTCATATTACTACCATGCCACCACTTGCTCAAGAATGTATTTCGCAAAGCACAGAAGTTGAATTTATTCATGAGTTTGTTATTTCATAAATAGTTAATCAGGAAAATATTTATTTTGCAATGATAATCACGATATAAAACACATTTGCAGAATGGGTGATACGATTATCGTACAATACATCGTAGAATCACCATATATTGGCAACCCTACTCACCACAATCTACAATCATGATCAGCAAAATGCATGCTCAATCTACTGCTGGATGATTGCTTCTCAATGTTTACATGATCACCCATGGTCATGTGGATGTTCAGATGTGCTGCATATTCGTTAATTCACTGAACAAATCACACGTTGGGATTCCCCGGCGATGCGTTCCTTCTTGTTAATGCTGTCCCATGAAAGTTTAACTTATCGATTGTTGTTCCTTCTAGTGACCTACCCAGGCAAAGTAGAATATAGTATACAATGAATGCAATGCCTTCAGTTCTTGTTCACTTTTTAATTCACACATTTCTCATTTCGCCCAACACAAAAAAGACTTGCTCTTTATTTTTATTTTTTCGTCGGATGTTAGCTTCTTGAGAAAAGATAGGAACTGAGGATTATGAAGGAAAGAACATTCAGAGATATTTTGAGCACGAAAATGATAATATACGTTATTAAAAACTAGGAAATAGGTTTAACCCTTTCTGGTAATGAAACAGGCGGTGTTGAGATGTTCAAACACCAAATAGAAACCTTTTGCAAGGAATCAAAGCTGCATTAACCACACATTACTTGTGGTGAACATGCAAACAAACAAGCATTGAAAAAGGTTATATTAGATAATATATACGTTACGTGAAATTATGAATAAATGAATATGACAAATTGTGATTTTCTATGTTTCTTGGATGATTTTCTATTTCTCCCAACTGCCATTGTTTCTCCATTTCGATTGGTTACAGTTTCACACTATAGGAACATTGTCAGTAGCATTTAAATGCAAGTGTTAGTTGAATCCGATTACTGATTAACATTTTAACGAGTGACTCACACATGTACTTACCAAGAGAAACGTTTCTGGAATTATTCTTTCGAGGTTGAAGAATTTGAGGCTTTTTTCCCATCACAATTTCTACACGTGAAAATATACTTCAAATTAGTTTGAAATACTACGTGTTACCAAAGCAATATTAAAGGAGAAAAAAAAAGTGTCAAACTTAGCTCGCCGTTTTTCTCTAATCATTAAATAGGCATGCATCAGTTTCGTTCCAAACTGGTTAATTACCTTTCACTTGCAGGCTAAATGTTTTGCTTGCTTTATGATGTCTGCCAAACTTCTGGAAGTGCACTTCACATGTGTATTTCCCCGCATCTTTTACAGTCACGTTGTGGATCGTCAATTCATTCCCTCTGTTCTGCTCTGCCCTCGCATCTATGGCACTACAATTCTGCAACAAATAAGCAACAAGAAACCTTTTTAATTGGCATTTTACATTAAATACATACATTGATATGGCGCTTGGCACTCAACAAATATCAATGAAATACCATTGATCCTTACATTAACTCCTGCAATGTATTGTTGAAATCGTGAGAGCGCACAAAGCCATCACTCTTAACAATAACAAACAACTCACATTTGAGATTTATTGTATATTCATGAGACATTATAACAATTATTAAAATTAGTTACATCGAGGTTTTTTTTGTCTCCCTTTTAAGCATACAACTGCAAGGCGCATCAGAGTTGATTGCATGGACACACCGCTAGAAGGAATAATGGCCGGTGGTCGAGACTACCAACAGAGTGGCAGCCAAAGGTGCGTGAGCACCCGAGAAGTACATTTACTGAGGAGATGGAGGGATGAAATCAACTTGTGTGCAGGGGCTAGATGGATCGTTGCATCGCAAGGCCATGAGAGGGGACAATGGCTTGGCGAGACATTTGTCCAGCAGTGGAAAGGTCATGCATGGCTGATTATGATGATGATGATGATGAAACCATTAAGATTCTTTCTAAATGTAATTTTTTTTGCCACAAAAGTGCAAGGATAACCAGTGTTTTTAAAGGACTTTCCCATTCTCCCGTGTCTTTCTCAAAAGCCAAACTCTCACAAGGGGACTAAACGCAGAGTTGATGCAGTGTTAATTATTACAGATTCTACAGCATTGACTTTAATAATATAATTAATGAATAATTAAAAGTGGATATTTTGTTTATTTCATGAGTAGAGGTTTTGAAAAAGAACTAACATTTTATTTAACAAAAAATACTCCAAGATGTCACATGGTACAAAAAATTCCATGATTTTCTGTTAAAAAGAGCATGTATTATACCTATGTGACTTTACCGAAAGAACCAAAGAGTATGGATCCCTGCAGTCACGAAAACTTCAAATCTAGATTCTGTTAAATGAGTTCACTACATTGCTAACAATGGAGCATATGTTAAAATATTTTGGTACTCAGACCTAACCTGTAAAATCTGTTTGTAAACAATACACTTATCAGAGGAACCAACGCAGTATTGACGTAGTTCTACATTGGGTTAAACCAAAACTGGTCGGGGGAATTCACAAAGTTGCGACACAAAAACAATGGATAAACAGAGCAGAGTGGTTCAAATTAGGGCCATCAGCCTAACCAGTCAGGTGATGGCGATGGCAGCGATGATAACGTTTCTACCAGCATGAGGTTTGTACTCCCATGAGACGAAAAAAGCAGAAGTCATGTGGAACTTCTATTGCAGGAAAAACAAATGATGTACAAATAGAGAGTGAATGCATACATATAACTGGTGAGCGTTAATACCTTGTACCAAGTGAAGTTTGCATTTTCTGATAATTGAAGAATTTCACGTGGACAAAACAAGCGTTTACTCTTTCCACTTTTAGTAAAGCTACTGTATAGATTATTTCCACTGTAGCAAAGGTGGTTTTCTGTAATAGCCACTGTGAAGTTAATGCAGGAAATTGCATTTCTGAAACAAAGAAGACAGTTCCGTTCGTATGTTAATCGATTAAAATACCAATAATACTTAAAGCACGTAATATAATCTGTACACTGATTATTAAATAAAAAAAATTTGGAAAACACTTTTTTCCCAAGATTTAAACTGACAAAAATATATTCGGAATAAGTGTGTGTGTGTGTCTGTCTGTGTAATTGTCTCGTGCAATATCTGGCCTTCAGATCTCTGAGACTCAATAGGCTTTAGACTCACTGCAGATGGCAGACGTAAAGCCCTTGATCATCTCTGTGACTTGGTAGAAACCACACGGCGTGGCCATCCTCCACAACGCGGTGTTCTTCGAATGCTAAAGCCCGTTGGCTTGAAGAGTCATTTGAAACCTTGTGCCATCTGACAGCGGTGGCATCGGACGTAGAAATTTCATTTGACAGGTCACACACTATCATTGATGCGTCACCCTCTAGTGCCTCCACGTGTGATATCTTATCCTTGCTGCATACTGAAAGACACACATTGCACCGATTACTAACACGCGGCGCTGGATAAAACATTGCTGTAATGTAAAACCGATGCTTGTGTGAATGTGAAATGTGCTTTGTAATGAACTGACCGTGGTTTTTAGGTATCCTTGTGGACTGGTAGTTTAAGCAGTTGGCGGACATAGACAAATATAAAATGCAGAGACATGTCCCCATTCTGTTCTTCAGCGTCATTGCAATTTCTTGAACCTGTTTGTGGAACATAGCAATGCATAAAATCACCATCAGCTACAGTCAATTCACTGCTGCATGAATCCCTCTCAAAACCATCGCGAGCTCTCACATCCATCGATGCAGCAATCCGTCTAGCACAGTGGTTCTTAACCTGGGGTGCATGCACCCTGGGGGTGCGAGGTGCCCTTTCTGGGGGTGCGAGACATGCCAGATTATTTTTGAAGGTAAACCATCGAAAGCTAAATTAGGCACGGGCACGTAAGTACAACTAACTTTGTTTCATCAAACTTATGTATTTATTAACATTACACTTTTTTTTACGATTAAGAACCAAAGGGGTGCAAGGCTGCAGTCAAGGTTAAGAACCCACTGGGTCTAGCACCTGCCCACAAACTTTCATCAACTCCGTCTCCTCGGCAGACATCCCCTTGAGCATTTCCTCGACTTTGGCTGCCTCTGTCATGACACGTGTTAAACTCTGTTCATGCGGCTAAGCTGCAATGTGCAGAATGTGTACAAGACGAGGATCACCTCGTTTAACCTCATAGACCACGTGTCCATACTATGGATTGCAAAGTAAACCACCGAAGCCTGCGCTCCTTGAATGGAGGAATAGCAATACTATACCAACTTTCCCCTGAAGATTCTAGATTTAAAGTTTTCATGACTGCAAGGATTCATACTCTTTGGGTTATTTCGGTAAAGTCACGTAGTTGAAAACAAAATAAAATAAATATAAGAAAACAACTAAATTAAATCACGACGCTTCGGAAGCAACACAAGCATCCGTCATCAGGTGTGACTGCTCCAGCAAAAATTACTGTAGCGTATGAAGAGGACTATTTAGAGACACATGTTTATATAGGGTACTAGGGGGGGGGGAGGAGCCAAGGGGCCGGGAGGAAACTCCCGTGGTATATTGTGACCGCCTATCGTTGGAAGCACAGGACACAATAGGGTTGTTTGGCAAGCAACACTAACTGCCTCTTTTTCTCACACATGTCAATGTTCATCCAGTGCACAAAATACTCATTTCTAAGGTCGAGTTGATCCAAGGAGCCCGACGGATATGTTCAGATATTACTTGGCTCTGACGTTGTGCTGTGGCTTGGCTAGTAATCATGTCCAGGCCACCGAGATGGTAGCATCGTGTCACAAATACACAGCAGCATTTAACAATGTATAAGTACTGTACATCGCTTTAACTCAAACAAACTCGCAATAGCAATTATCTTATTATACGTAGAAATATAGAGTTAGACCTTGACAAACAATCATTAGTAGTGTTGGAGATTATCTGGGGAGTATGAGAATTATCTTCAAATATTTCACTTGGCTTAGCTCTGCTGGATAATACGTAAAAGATAACGTATTGTTCACCAGACAGTGAAATTGGAGCAGGTGTGTAGTGGTTAGCGCGGAGACAACTACAGACTTGGGAAACTGAGGTGAATTCCCAACCACAGTTCACACGAGTGGTGACTGATATATGAATCAGTCCTAGACCTTCCCCATTCACAAACCCAAACTCACCAGCATTGTGAAATATGGTCAAAAACCCTCCGTGACTTACGACATAGGGCAGCCTTTTTTTTTACAAGTGAAGCCAATAAACGAGTAGTACTCGACATTATCAACGTGAAATGTCATTCAAATAGGCATTGAGTGAATCATCGTGTGAATGAAGACACCCAAAGGGGATATTTAGCTTAACAATAATGAATGTGGGCACAATTGTGTATGCATGTCTATTTTTTTTTATGTCCAGTGTTTTCAGTTTCTGTATTTATATGTTCATTTAAAACAAATCTAAGTCTTCAATTATTTCACGGTTCTAACAATCGTTCCTGTGCCCGGAGTACTACATCACAGTACCTGCTCACACCATTTTCACATCACTCCACAATTCCCTCGATCTTCCTTCACCGTCAGTCAAGAACACTTGTGAATCACTTCTGCCGTTTACCACCCACATTTCCAGTAGAGCATTGCTCCTGCACAGTGTGCTAATTTTATATTTACAGCGTTGAAGCCATAAAAAACACATGCGGCATCGCCGTTCTTATCACCTGCTATGGCTTCTACGTCTAAACAATGCAGATGTTCATTTAAAAAAAACTACCTACCTTTGTACGTAAAAAACTCACCGACATAAAAATGACAGTGCACGTACAATCGCCTCCAACTGACTTACAAGCACCAAGCTTGGTGTAGCTATGCGGAGATTCTTCAATTCGCAATAAAAAAAAATCTGTCCGATGTACCTTCGTGTTGCATCGCATGTACAGCACAACCGTAAAGAAAAACCCCTACGCAATATCACAATGAAAAAGTTACGAGTTCAAATCCCGGTCAGGGGGTCAACTCTCCCCATCATCCCACCGACAATTGATAAAATGTATGAATCTCAAAAAAATAATTGTTCCCACGGAGAGTCTGACCCCTTTAACGACAAGGGAAATGTCAACTGCGGCACAGAGACCACCAACGAAAATAAGTGCCACTCAATAGCACATTTGGACATCCGAGGCCCCACTGCATTTTGAATAGAGTAAGGTGAAGGTAAAATTTCAGCAATTGTTCGTTCATGCTACGGCTGGCAGAAGGGTCTTCACTTAAAGGCAGCTCGAGAGAGAAAGAGAGGGCCATTCTTGCAGGATATATCGGCCTACTCTGTCACGCACTAGCATTGCTAGTTGACTTCACGTGGCGTCAATCCTTTCTACTCCTGACGCCCTGGCCGAGAGAGGCAGGGGAGACTGAACAAACGCGCGCATTGTTTCAGCTGATGCACCGGGAGGTCGAATTGAGCAGGCGACCTCTGGACTGCGAGCCGAATAGTTGCTCATCATTCAACAATGACTAGCCGTACGCATCCCCCGAGTTGAATAAAACACTCGTAGATGCAAGAGCGTGCCCGCGCGCGCGCGTGCGCGTTCGTGGTCTAGACGCACGTGTTTGATTGCGATGAAGCTGGTTCACCGGTCCAAGCGGCAGGAGCAGCAGAACAGAGTGAATAAGGAATGTTGTCCGTGACTTCGCACAGCCCTCCTTGTTCCCTGAGAAAGCGTGACCTGTAAATGGGAACTGCAAAGGTGACGTCCAATAAAATATGCTTGCATAACCTTCTATTTCAATCTGCACCCTGCACAAATGTTAATGGCAGCCGAGCCAAGCAAGGGTAGTGCTGTACTTTATAATGTCATCACGCAGCCAGGGTATGATGCCACTTGTCTACGTGATCACGTCCAGGGTGTAACCCTCGAACGCATCCGCTTTATCGAGTGCACAGAGCCAGGGTGTAATCAGTGCTGTTGTAATAAATGGTTTAATATTAAATAATAATCGTACTCTCGTCGAGAGTTGATTAATTTCATTTGGCACTTGCTGTCAGGTTAGATTACGTTACCTATGTGTCTGCATATTTCTTGCCACTGATTGATATCTGTACTGATATATGATTTGTAGGAATGGCTGCGTGATTTCATAATTACAGCACATACGAAACAACTATACTGTCATGTGAAGCATAATAGGTTTATGCTTTTTCAAATGTTTTATCGAATAAATACATTATTATTGTATTCGTATATTGTGCTGAATTATATATACTGTACCGCAATGGGTTCATATAACTCATATAGCCACTAGAGGCACTACATTCACCACAATGTTTAAGAGGGGAATTCTTGAATGCCTTAAACCCTGAATAATGACAGGTCATCACATTGCCAGGGAGACAAACCATTGCATTATGAGGGTATACCTTTACATACATATCTATAGTAATACGTACTTGTATTCATGAATTGTATCTTAATACTATAGATTAAAACAAAGATTGTCAAAATGTATTCAAAACAAGTATGCATTAAAGTAGGGCTGATATTGAAGTCATGTTTTACATTCTACCCAGTAGTATCACAATATATATCAGCACAATGCAATACATAAAACATCATCATAATCCTAGATTTGAAGCTTTCGTGACTGCAAGGATTCATATTCTTAGGTTTTTTCGGTAAAGTCACGTAGGTAAAAAATTAAAATTAATAAAAGTAAAATAAAAATAAAACGTCGTGATTTTTATTTTATTTTTATTTTACTTTTATTAATTTACATTTTTTACCTACGTGACTTTACCGAAAAAACCTACGAATATCATCATAATCATCATGGCAAATAATACATATTAATTATAATTTGCAGCCCTCTAAAAATCTACTACTAGATGAAGGCCTCCCAATGCCGCGTCAGTCGTGGGGTTGTTCTGACCATACTTCACCACCACACTGATCAGTGATGGGTTGGTAAATGGAGTATCCAGGCATGGTTCGGATATCAAATTAAATAACAAATGCATAGTACACAGTACATTTAGTGGGACTTGTATATTAAAGGTTACAAAATAACACTATGACATTCTGTATGCAGCATAAAGTGTATATAACACGTCATAAATACACTTCTAAGAGCAAATAACGGTGACTGTTATTACAGATGAACAATATTCCTACAAAAAAGTTATAAGGCATGCATTTACAATACTCAAGATTTTAAGTTAACAATACTTTAGACATCAGACTGCCGAAATTTACATATGATATGGTAATATTCTTATATAACCTCTCATCATATTGCTAATTGATATGAACCATAAATTAATTTTCACTATTTTGTTATTATGAATAAATGACCTTCCAGCAATACTAACAACTTGGCAAGTTTACCAAATATTACATTTTGCAATTGATCTGAGATTAAATACATTACAGAGAATGGTAGTTCGGTTCAACATACACTGCAGCAGTAAAGCATCACTACATTCAAAACGAATAAAAAACAGCACAAACATGACATTGGACTTGCCTCTTGTGAAGCCGCTCAGTCTTCTGGCGAACAACAATGGGCGAGTTGGGGTTTTGTGAGCGGCCAAGTGGATTTCCCAGAAAGAAGGAATTGTTTCACATTTGCATAACGTCTTTGATGACCGCTTTATTTTGTTTGTCACTGACATTAAAGCAACACATGCAGAAAATATGTTGTATTGCACACTCATGCCATTGCATCAATTACGTAAAATTCATACATGCCATAAAAATAGACATTTATAGGTTTTGATAACACTGACAAATGTTCTTCTAAATACAACTCCTTTGCCAACACAACCATGAGAAGAATCAAAGGGACCGTGTATTGTCTTTTTTCAAGACAACAATTAAAAAATGATCACGCGTATAATGAACCTACAACTTTTCGATTTAAAGCTTTCGTGACTGCAGGGATTCATCTTCTTGGTTCTTTCGGTAAAGTCACGTAGAAGGGAAATAATAAAATAATAAAAATAAAACATAATAAAATACAATTCTCACGACGATTCGGCCACAACGCAAGCAGCCGTCCTCAGGTGAAGAACAGGTCTGTCGGAAAGACAGCGTCTGAATGAACTTCAGACGCTCATTCAGACGATGTCTTTCCGACAGACCTGACGCTGTCTTTCCGACAGACCTGTTCTTCACCTGAGGACGGCTGCTTGCGTTGTGGCCGAATCGTCGTGAGAATTGTATTTTATTATGTTTTATTTTTATTATTTTATTCTTTCCCTTCTACGTGACTTTACCGAAAGAACCAAGAAGATGAACCTACAACTGGTGTTTAAAAGGTCACGCCGCGCGATATTTCCACGGTGTAAACTGCAAGTACTGCTTGGGGACACGTTACGTAATTATAAACCGCATTGCGCGTAAGCGGAATGCGTGTGCGTTTTTTTTTACTCACAGTTCAAATTCAATGAGTCAGTGTGACTAGAATTACAGCTACGAGGGATCCCCTCGACGTGGATTCATAGAGTTTTGCCTGGGGAGATGGGCAATCGTCAGGGAAAAATAATAGGTCAACGGCTTCGTACGTTTTTCACGAACGCATGCTGTCTCAAACTTGATTTGGAGCTTTCGTGACTGCAGAAATTACTCTTTGGTTATTTCGGTAAAGTCACGTAGAAAGAAATTAAATAATAGAATACGATGTTTCGATTGCAACACAAGCAATCGTCATCATGTGAGAATGAATGAGAAATCAAACCTAGTAAACTTAGAAATATAATGCAATACAACACAGAGAGTCGGCTAACACAACAGTCAACATCCTACCTGGTTGATTAACGTTCTTCCCAAGATTGCTAAATTTGAGAGAGAGACGAAACACAGACACGGAGACACATAGACATACATATAAGCAGAGAGAGACAACACAGAGACACACAGAGATAGACACACACATAGGCGCAGAGAGAAATAACGCCTCTGTGTCGAGGCCTTAAATATAGAGAGGGGGGCAGTGAGAGAGCTGCGTGGAATGTGTGTGCCTATGTGTGTCTCTGTGTTGTCTCTCTCTGCTTGTGTGTCTGTCTATGTTTTTGCATGTCTGTGTTTTGTCTCTCTCTCAAATTTTGCAATCTTTAGAAGAACGTTAATCAACCAGGTAGGGTGTTGACTGTTATACTAGCCGACTCTCTGTGTTGTATTGCATTATATTTCTAAGTTTACGAGGTTTGTTTTCTCATTCGTTCTTACCTGATGATGAATGCTTATGTTGCAATCGAAACGTCGTATTCTATTATTTAATTTATTTTCTTTCTACGTGACTTTTACCGAAAGAACCAAACAGTATGCTACCTCATCATGGTAATTTTACCAGTTTGTATATATATCAATATATTACAATCAACTAATAACGTTCAGTAGTAAAGCAAACGTGTTTCTTCACTGTGCAAACATTTGTGGAGATGCATCACAGGAAATTCCGTTCATGCCATTCATGGACTATGAACTTAATGTGGACACTCCCCATTTACTCATTTAATTACCCACATTGTGACTAGGTATGCCGTTTATATTCACGTGACATTGTTCATTAAAAAAACAATATACATCATTTGAACATTGGTCTTGACTCCGGGACAAGTGAAAAACTTGACGATGTCATGATTTTAAAGGTACAAATGGATCGATGCCTCGGTGTACCATTGGTCAGGCAAAAGGTAATGTAAACATCTCTTGAGGACAATTGTCTGCAAAATGACTTCACGTTCAGAGCAGTCGTGACACTATTGAATCATAATAACGCAATGTTTGAGCTGAACCACATTGTGTCCCTTACATCCAGTTTACTGGTCACAAAAAAGACGTGTGGAGATGTTCTTTTGTTGAGTATACATAGTTTGTTGTCCTTCCCCCGCACCTCCGATTAGCAGGATTGGCTACGTATGGTGCGAAAGAAGATCACCATAAATACGTACATGACATACAAAAAAATAAATCTGTAATTAGGGTTATATGTTGTAACATGATACTGGTGGAACCAAAAAGCGTTTGTTGGTGTTATGAAACGGATTAAATGAGATTACAGTGGAGTTTAATTATTGTAATGATAATTGATGCATTTCATTGTGTGAGTACAATAACATCAGAGGGTTTTGCCTCGGAACTTAAATATAAAAAACACAACAGATTACAAGACAACTCCTGGCTCAAATAGACTTTTGCAGTATATATTATAATATTAACGATGGTGGTGTTGGTCTGCCGCCACTGTGTGTGTGGTGCAAATTGAGTGGCGAGAATCGGTGTCCGGTGAGTCGTGATTTTAAATCGCGAATGGTGAGTATTCAGTCAGCGGTAAGTGATTGGCGGCTTCTGAGCAAGTATTAGGTGAGTGTCAGGTGATTTGTGAGTGTCCAGTGAATGAAATTATACATGGGACAACAGAATATATTAAAACATAAAACCCCCACCTCCCACAAAGGTCCAATGGTTCGCATCAAAAGTCCCATGCTGTCAATTAAAAGAAACTACAAACATTACATAGAAAATGATTTCCACAAAATATAATTCAGTTTTGTGCTCCCTTTCATTTTGCGGGACGCCTTTGCTGTTGTGTCACCTAGGTGGCTTGTGCCAATCCGTAGTGGACACAGCCCATTAAATTGGAGGCAGAACATTGTTGTCAGATAGCGGTCTCCTTGTGGAATTACCCAATTTAAATGCAGCACACTGCGCTTTAAACACGAACGAGAGCTGGCAATGACACTGCCACGCGGTAATGGCCTTTTGAAGAGTGTCCTTGGAACTTTAACATCTGTAAGCAGAAAGGACAGCAGGATTAGTATCCCCCCCCCCCCCCCCATTGTTTTTGTACATGTCTCTCCGATTTACAAAATACTGCAGTTGATAACGAGACCCAACAAACAGTGCGTTGCACAAGAATTTAGACGTGTTATGGGTATGATATGTATTTTGTTACTTCATGCAATCTCAGTGTAACTGTTCCATCTCTATAAATGGTTTTAATCTTTTCTAAATGTATTATATTATTTAGGCCTCAATTTGTGAGAGCTTGGATGAATGCATCAATTTCCAGGGAGTGAAAAGCTTTTTTATAGTCTATAGTGGAAAGACAATGGTATTTCATATGCATTAGTCTTTTTCAGAATCTGATTGGCAGGTCAAAATTAAAAAGATCTTTCAAAATGAGAAAACCCATTTACAAGGATGGAACAGCTATCTAGACTGAGATTGCATGAAGAAAATATGTTGGGTTAGATAAAGGCATGAACATATATGAAAAAAGTAACAATCAATTTTTCAATGATAACAAACAATAAAAAACAATGTTATGGGAATTTAATGGTAAACCTAAGAAAGAAAGATATAACCTTCGGCTCAAAATAAATATTACCAAAACAAAAGCAATGCACAACAAGTTCGTGAAACAAATAAAAATACATTTTGGAGGGCCACAATTGGAAAGCACATCAAAGAATGTGTAACTATGTAATATTTGAAGGTGGACTGGTTAAAATTCTGAAACAAAATTATGAAACAGAAGTGACAGCAAGTTGGAGTGCTTTTGGATCATGAAAAGCAACGTAAACGTGTTCATAGATAAGGGCATATTACCTACCATGACACATGGATAGAATACTGACAAAGAAAATGAAACAAAAGCTGAAAAGTATGCAAAGAAGGATTGAGGGGTGCATACTTGGAATTACACTGAGAGACAAAAAGATAAATACATGGATCAAAGAATGACCACAAGTTAGAAACATATGATCTGTTCATAAGAGTAACTGCGTTTGGGCAGGAGATATCACTGGAAGGGATGATGATCCCTGGTCAAGACTGATGATGGATTGGCAGACAAAGGAGAGTCCATGGCCAAAAGTAAAACTACCCCGCAGATGGAGCAATGAAATAAGATATTGTATAGGAGTGCAATGGATCGCTGCATCACAGGACCATGATGAATGGCGACGACATGACGATGCATTCATTCATCAGTGGATGGATCATGGCTGATAATGATCATAAGGATTAGCCTAGCAGGCCCACCCATCCTGTACTTTTAACAATGAAACCCACTTTAGAACATGCTTTATGACAATCAATGAAAACAACGTGTGCAGGCATATATTTAGTCATTTATACATAGTACTCCCCTTAGGGACTTTCAAACTGTTTGATAGGAATTACTCACACACGCATTATTGAAATGTGTAATCCGTGATCTTTTGCAAAATTCCTGAATTGCCAATTCTAGTTTATTTCCAAATGTCTGTGGTACAAAGTTATATTACAAATCACGCAACATAATTGGATGCAGTCTAGGTCGGTTGGCTACATACGGTGCGAAAGAAATTCAACATGCATGCGTCCATATCAAGAAACTATTTCCGGTGAAATATGTCAGTTTAGCAATAACAACCTGAACCTCTAGTCTCTTTTCATAGTTTGGTTGCTCAATTTTGTAGATGCTGTACAATCAAGGAGGGTCACATGCTGGGATGTGTGCCCATTATCTCAAGCTGTAAGGCTTTCATTCGCGAGGCACTATAACCTACAGGACATTACTCGTGCCAAAGTGCCACAATTCACCCTACTTTTGGTCAGGCATGGTTACATTTAAAAGCAATAACACATTTACAGCTGCACATCCTGTACTCAACAAAGCTGTTTTTTTTTATTCTGAGCCATGCTCAGAATGTATATATAAACCCCACGATCCAAAATTGCTCATTAATGTAAACATGAATAGAAAACATATTACAATGTGTTGGCAGAGGCATTCATACGAAATTCATCAATAACACTCTTTGTTTACCTAGGACAGTCATACTGAATCTCAAACAAGTTTTTTCAAGTATCCTTGGATGGCAGTACGGCACGTGTGTTCGTCAGCCCATCTGTTTGGACCTTTGAATGTTATCCCCTCTCTAGGTAGTTTCTTCCCACGTCACAATATTATTCATGGCATTTGCACAAGATCCAATGCAAAGCACTCCTACGTTAATAATAATGCAATTTGTAACGTACACAATGTGTCATGGACAGCCCCGGGGATGGCGACCCCGGAGAAAGGGAGTGAGGCGCCATCAGCGGAGCATTGCGAAGATCATTTCAGTGACAGCTCACCGACGTTGGGGAGAAAGCACCGCACATTCCGCACCCGCCTCGCTGAACTCCTCGAAACCGTGGCGGCATTGGTCGCGGAGCTCGACCGCGAAGGGCCAACGGTGAAGGAGAGAGCACCGGAGCTGCGTGGGGTTGAGCATCCCGTCGCCATTTCCCGCCAGCGGGAAACCTCCGTGGCACAGCCTGCACAAGCGGCCGCCATTTTGTTCGCAGAGCGGAGAGCCCGCAAAATCTGAGACTGCGTTGAGTTCGCCTGTTGAGATTCCATCCCTCAGGTAACGACTACCCTTTGTTAAATAATTTTCAGCTGCCGGAGGCGACTGGGTGGCCTTCAAGTGCCGGTTCCAAATGGACTGCGACTTGGCGGGGTGGACAGAGGCGGAAGCGCTGAGAGTGCTGCCCACCGCGCTTGACAACGACGCCTTAGCGGCATTTCTCACCATCCCGCCATCGGAGAGGGCCACGCTACAACAAGCCTTTGCTCAAATGGTGGCAATCTACGAATCGCCGTCAAACGTTTGCCATAAGTTCGCTGCGCGGAGGAGAGGGGAGGCCGAGACACCCCTCGCCTTGCATAGCACACTATTGGTGATCAAAGGCTGCCTTCAACTCTTCTCAAAACCCAAGACAGCCTTTCGTATACCACAAGGCTTATTTGAATTTAATCAGCTTCCGATGGGTCTTCATTCCACGCCGGCTACGTTCCAGCAATTGATGCAACTGGTTCTAACTGGCCTCCAGTGGGACTCGTGCTTCATATATTTAGATGATGTTATCGTTTTTAGCTGTACGTTTAAAGAACATCTGGAACGGTTACATGCTGTCTTTCTTAAAATGTGTGCGGTGAACCTCAAATTTATACCACAGAAGTGTCACCTGATCCAAAAATCTGTTCGGTATCTTGGCCACATAGTCAGTAAATCAGGGAAAGCGACCGACCCGGACAAAATCGCGTGTGTGCATTCTTGGCCGACCCCCACATTGGTGGGGGAGGTACGCAGTTTAATTAGTTTTGCGTCTTATTTCCACCGTTTTTTTGCCGAGTTTGCCACTATCGCCAAACCTCTCTATGCCTTGACGGCAAAGACTCAGAAGTTCCATTGGGGGGAGGAGGAGGCCACATTTGTTGTGCTCTGGGATGGCTTGGTGAACACCCATCCCCTCCGGTATCCCGTCTTTTCCTTGCCGTTCGTCCTTGATACAGACGCTAGCAATGCCAGAATTGGCGCTGTTCTGTCTCAAGTCGTTAATAGCGTCGAGAGTGTTGTGGCATATGGCAGCAGAGGGCTGTCTCCAGCCAAACAACTGTACTGTGTCATACGCCGGGAACTTTTGGCTATTGTGTTTTTTGTGCAATAGTATCACCCCTATCTTTATGGCAGACGCTTTGAGGTGTGCTCTGACTATGCAGTGCTACAGTATGTGCTGTGTATTAAGCAGCCGTCTGGCCAACTTTTACGTTGGTTGGAAGTCATCCAGGACTATACCTTTACTGTTTCCTATCGCAAAGGTACCCGACATACGAACGCAGTTGCCGTGTCATGATTACCAACGAACGACGGGTGCACATGTTTCTCAGGCTTGAGGTACTGTAAGACGCCTACCGAGGACTCACCCCCTCCCCTTGCGGCGTCGGCTGAGGTTGAAACCTCTGAGGAAGCCGAGGGTCCTGTGGCGCGTGGCGCCTTTATTGGCTTGGACCATGCTGAGTGGGGACGCCTCCAGGTTGAGGACGCTTCCCTGTTCAAGTTACGACGCCGTGTCAAGGAGGCGGATGGGGATGGGGATTGATGGAGTGTAGCCTCTGTCATCCTCAGAGGTGGATTGCTCATGCATTGGGACAGAGGGTTGCACCGTTACGACATTGTCGTGCCCCCTGCCCTACGGGGTATAGTCATCTGGGTGGTGCATGAGTGACTGTTGCACTTGGGTGTGCATAAAACGCTAACCACACTTAAGCTCGACTTCTTCTGTCCTGGCATGGCGGAATATGTCGCTAATTTATTGAATGGGTGTGTGCAGTGCGCGCGGTGGAAACCCCCGTCTAAAACCTGTTGTCCACCGTTGCAATCCATTCAGGTCTCCCGCATAAATGAGCTGGTCGCTCTTGATATCCTTGGTCAATTTCCTACTACCCCACATGGGAATAAATATTTACTAGTGGATGCTTCCCAACCAGTCAGCGGTGGCCATCACTGAGGCATTCCTCGACGTTTATGTGATAGACAAGGGGGCCCCTGAGCGTCTTCTGACCAATCAGGGCAAACATTTTTTTTCGAAATTGCTGCGGGAGGTGTGCGACTTGTTGGGAACAAAGAAAATACATACATCACCATACCACCCCCAGATGGATAGAATGGTGGAGCGGTTGCACAGGACCTCCATGTTGAGCCATCAGGTCAGCGAGTCCCAGCTTGACTGGGACTTGCATGTTCCCGGGGTCATGGCTGCCTGTAGAATGGCCCCTCACGCGTTCACCAGCTACTCACCATTTTTTTTAATGTCCAATTATGAGTCGAGCCAAACAAGGCTAAATCTAAAATTTTGGATTCCATGCGCTTTACCCTTCAGATGCTTTCGGAAGTGCGTGAGGCTTCCAGAGAAAATTCCAATTTGCGCAAATTGGCAAATGAGCGCCTGAGGGGCCTCCGTCTTTTCGCACATGAATGAGCTCTAGGTGGCAGAGCCTGGCTGCACTGTCCCCAGGTACCTATGGGTATGTCACCCACATTGTTTAAACCTTGAAGGGTGCCGGTTGTAATTTGGGTCGTTCGGCCCCAGTGTGTTCAATTTTCTGGGGTCGGCGGAGTTGGTTTGTACAACCCACTCGCCTCATCCCATCTCCACTACACAGGGGCCGAGTGTCAGATGTGTCCGACGAGCTGAGGTGTGTACCCGTTGAGGTTGGTCCTCAGGGGAGTCATGTGATCCCGTCCTCAGGTGCTGCACGTCTAACGTCCCCCAAGCCGCCAACTGCGCCATCTCCACTGGATTCGGGAGAGGAGAGCCCGTCAGCCCGGCCGACTGCTCTTCGTGAGGAGCCGGGTTCGAGGGGACAATTGCAAATTTCCCCTGGTACCTCCAGGGCAAGCGAGCCCACCTCCCCTGGGGGCCCGGCCACAAGGACTCGATCAAATACTCTTCACATGCTCCCACACCGTCAGTTAGTTGTCGCACTCTGCAGGCCATATCGGTTATTGTCTGAACCTAGCCTTTATTGTGCTTGTGGGTGTTGTTACATGGTGAGTTTGGGAGATGCTGGTGATTGAGGGGGTCCCGAGGTTTCGTGTGTTACTGCGTTTTTTTGTTTTCTCTCTCTTCCCTTCTCTCTCTTCCTTTGTTTTTGCCTATTTTTGTTCTGTACTTCCGTCCCCTTCCCCGGTTAGTTACTGTATATTTTGTATACAGTGTACATATTGTATAGATGGGTTGGGGTATTTATTTGATGAGCCACACTAAGGGGTTGTTCGTTTTATTATTTTGTTGAAGGGGGAGTTGACAGCTGGGATGGCTGAGTGCTACGAAGGGGGGGATGATGTAGTGACATCGCGGGATGTCACTGTGTGGTGCCGGCCTTAAAGAGGCATGGCGTCGGTTTAACGACATTGTGGATACCACAAGGGTGTGGGTGTAGTACCGGCCCTAGAGGGGCTCGGTGAGCGCTGATTGATAGTGATAGATGGCACCAAGCTTAGTGTGCAGTGCCAACCCATGTTGTGCCAGGCTCGTTAAACCGACACTGTGGTTTTACTCAACTGAGCTCCTGAACTCCCTCGTCAAACGCAAACCGCACCAATAAAAGCTGAGCAAAACCAGGACCCAGTCGTGATGTCACGGGAAAATCAAACTTAGATATGTGCCTTGTTAATTTTACATTTTCCAAGCCAAAATAGAAATGGCACTCGAACATTACAAAGCAGTAGACTTGAGCTCACAATAATCTTACCTAACCCACGTCTATGTTAACATTTAGCTTCCTGATCCCTAACCCCTACCACAGGACTTAGGCAGGAGGAAGCAGTGGAGTGGTTGGAGTGGGTGAGGGAGCTGAACTCATGGATTCTAAGGCTCATTGTGCAAATGGATAATAATCTGGGCTATGCTTGCCACTTTTTAGGTACAAAAACACCCAGGACAGAACAAGGGAAGAGTAATATCTCACAATAGCAGAAGACAGAACTGCATGTAAATGCATTGTCTTGAGTTGTGTATTATTACGCAACTGAAAGCAGCCGGAACCTCTTCTTACTTCTTATTAATGCGCATGGCATAGTGAATAGTGACTTAAAATAGCTATATCCATTTTGAAAGACATCCAATGAATCTAGATTTGAAGCTTTCGTGACTGCAGGAATCCATACTCTTTTGTTCTTTCGGTAAAGTCACATAGGTATAAAATAATATAAATCACGACGTTTCGATCACAACGTTTCGATCGCAACACACACTCTCTCCCACTTCAGCAAAAAAATGTTCTTGATGTGATTTCCAACCTGATGATGATTGCTTGTGTTGCGATCGAAACGTCGTCATTTATTTTATATTATACCTACGTGACTTTACCGGAAGAACCAAAAAGTAAAGACATCCAATGGTTCAGGTAAGGCGGAATTAATTGCTACTGCTGTGCTTCGATTGAGTTTTGCGACGACAGTGATTCACGTTGCGCTGCACGGTATCTGGTCACGGTAGTCTTGCGGTTGCTTTCTGAGCTTCAGTTTTCCGAGGAAAACTGCAAGATTTATTTTCACTGCTACATCCCTCAAAAGGAGGACAATCGTGAGAAAACTAGGATAGAATGGCAACCCGAGGAGTAGGCAGGAGTGGAGGGATTGAAATGGAGGACGGGGTTTGAGTCATGGAATCCTGTGGCTCATGGATCATAGGGACAGTAATCTAGGCCCTGGTGCTGTATCTGGACCACCACTGGGCTGAAAATTTCAGATTGCCCAGAGACTCTGGCTTGTGGAAATAGCATATGAGATAGCTAGGCCCCAGGAACCCATGTGTAAGTGCTCCCCCCTGGTTTGCCCTTGGGCTTGGCCATGGCAGAGTGGAAGGGTTGGCGAGTAAAAGCAACCTATTAGAGGCATCAAAGTGCACAGGGATTGTTTGTATAACCCCATTCTCCACACTACCCAAGGCATCAACCGGCAAACAGACAAGAACATAGCGCTGGAAAATGTGGAATTAAAAACCAACATCTGCCAGCAGATACCAGGCAGACTTTCTGCTGTTTTTTTATATTAGTTGTTTATGTGCAAGCCTATAATGATATAGAAATATTTAGAAATACAAGCAATGCCAATAAAGTGAACCATTTTATTCGGAACACTCTGCAATGCAAGTTTCAAAATACATTGCTGGGTATTGTTTTTTGGTCTACAAATTTTCATTCAATGGATAGCATATGATACTTGACAGACATCAAAACAGTTCCAATTATGAAATGTGAGAACTGTTAACAAGTGCCGATACACTTTGAACTGAAAATCCTGCACCATAATCTGTTGTTCACACAATTGTGTAATTTGAACTGGATAACCTCTGTATTGCAAGTCCAGAGTGTTAACAATTGCACGTAGCTGTAATAAGTGTCTGTGGCTCCAAGTATGCTCTCGTATGACCACTTAATGTCGCTTTAGTTGGCAATGATTCAGCTGGAAATGTCAAACGTTAAAACCTGGCATACAGGTTTGGCTAGAGAATATACAGTGACACAGTCTTAAATTATCCAACCCAATGTGAAGAAATTATAAGGTCACCAACGTCATCTCTGTGGGGTTTCCAAGCTACTAAAATAAACAAAGTGATTTCTCTGTGATATGTTCATAATGTTATTGTTCGCATGAGTTGAGTTTTTTCTATATTATTTTTTTTACGATGATTTATCCTGTCCTAATTTACTAGTCAATAGAGCCAGCTTAAAATGTGTATGTTGTATTTGAAGCCTAAGCAATAAGAAATATAGCATAATACATACCACACAAACGAATAATTGTATGTCTAGGTAGTGCTTTGTTAATAGTTCAAATGTTGGTCAGCAGTGACTCAGCCTATTGTCCTTTCCGGGTGATGTTAAATGAGTGGCTGTGTCATTGGCGAATTGTGGTTTCAGCTAAAAGGGCACTCCCCCTGGATATTCCCCGTCTCAGGTGACACGTGCACGTGGACTAATACGTGATTGGATCGCAAGGCGACGTGGAGGTGTGCACGAGTGGTCCGCACCCACTCGACCAGTTCTCAGCGAAAGCTGCTCCAGTCATATAGAGGAAGCACTGATGATGAATCACTGCCATCGCATTCCAGTGACTCAATTGACCTGCGTGCATCACCTGAGACTGGAACATCCAAGGGGGATATTCTTGGGTTTTTTCGGTAAAGTCAAGTAGGTAAAATGTTTTAATTTAAATTAATAAAAAAAATAAGAATCACGACGTTTCGGAGGCAACACAAGCTTCCGTCTTCAGGTGGAACCGTCACAGCACGCTTGCTGTATCAAGCTCATTTACTTCACAGCACGCTTGCTGTATCAAGCTCATTTACTTGATACAGCAAGCGTGCTGTGACGGTTCCACCTGAAGACGGAAGCTTGTGTTGCCTCCGAAACGTCGTGATTCTTATTTTTTTTATTAATTTAAATTAAAACATTTTACCTACTTGACTTTACCGAAAAAAACCCAAGAATATCCCTTGTGTTGCCTCCGAAACGTGGTGATTTTTATTTTATTTTTATTTTACTTTTATTAATTTTATTTTTTTACCTACGTGACTTTACAAAAAAAACCCAAGAATATGAATCCTTGCAATCACGAAAGCTTCAAATCTAGAATCCAAGGGGGAGTTTTTAGCCGCAGACCACCACCACCCAGAACCTACCCCTACCTTGAGGGAAGCTGCCGCGATGTCATGGTTCGCTCACTGTGACTTGCAATCCCAAATCGCCAGTTCGAACTCCCAGCATGGCAGTTGGAACGTTGGAGCGAGTTTGTAAGATCAACCCACTTCCCCCACATCTGTCCACCCAACAGCATGAAAGGGTACACCACAGTGAGTTTAGCAGGTTGCATGTGGTGGGGTAAAGTGTGGCGACCCCCCACGTCTTCTCAATAGATCTGGCTAGCGTGGAAGAGTAGGCTACAACACCATCAGACAGAATGACCATAGCCATGTGAACGTGGAATTTCGACGACTGACAAGACCATCACTCCATATGATAGAAATCCAATTGCTAATTTTTCAGCAGAGACTTTACCAAAAGAACCAAGAAAATGAAAGTATTTATGTTATGACGCCACTGAAAACCTGTAAGACCAATCAACTCCATAATTTCAGCATAAAAAGACAGAGCTGATGTAAGTCAAAACGGTACTTATGTAGTGTTTTGTAAAATAACTCAGACTGACACGTTGTAACACGTCACCTGCTTACACTTTATTAACATATTATTGCACCAGTTGTAGGCACTTTATCACTATCTATATAGTCACTTCTTGTTTAACCTGTTTCCCACTCTCATCAATTCCACCTAACTTAACCTGCTCTCAGCAGCTCCTCACACAGAGGCCTCACTCACAGCTTCTTCTCCACACAGAAGCGTTGCACACAGCTTCTCAGCACCCAGCAGCTTCTCTTACTCCACTGCTGCACTCGCCTACGCTCCCTCAGACCCACTCACTCATCTGTTCCCATCGCCCGCCCAGCAACTCGTGAGGGTTAAGGTCCGTTGGCAGCTTGAGCAGCAGCGGCGAGATGTCTTCACTCTTGTCCCCAGCCACAACTAACCCCGCTCTGCTCTAGCACGCGTCCTTATATTCTCCTGCCAATTATCCGAGAGCTCTCGTGTGTCTCTTTAAGGCTAGCCAGGCTGGCACCTGTCAACCCATTAATCAATCCTTATCTCCCGTCTCCCTAGCAACACCTCCGGTGTCAGCATCCACAACTGGTCGACCCAGTTTGCACCTGCTTAGCCCCAAAATTAGGTGGCGGTTTGTTCGTGCAACCTCATGTTGCTTACGCGCACCTGGTTCCCCTCGCTTGCCCACGGTTAACAGTGCGCACCGCGTATTTTACTCCTCTACATCATCCCCCCCCATGAATAAAAACGCAGCAGTCCCGGCTGTCAATATATGCAAACGTGTGCGTATGTGTCGTGACCAACCCCTAACAACAACACAATTGTAACCAGTGACCGACCCCTAACAACAACACAATCTTCGGCAGTAACCATGAAAAACAAGAACTTGAATAACAAGAACAATGGAAATGTGACAGCGAGAACAGAAAGTGATGCATTGTGAACGAGTGTGTGCGGCAGGACCGTCCCCGCGGGTAGAGATGGTTCCGCTCGGGAGTGATGAGTGGTCCGCTGCAGGAGTCCTCATTGCTCCGTCCGTGGCCATTAGGCTCTCCGGTCCTGTATATTGCATGAGGAGGAGTTCATCTTCTTTCAATTGGTAATTTCAGGAGGAGGATTTGTTGAAGCCGGCGGATGGATGCGTCGGGAATTTCAATCTAATTATTGCCTGCAGCAGGTTTCAGTGCCAACAGCCTCTGTCCTCGTGGCTTATGTAGTCCACGTCATTCACTGCGAGTTCAGCTAATTATAATCTCTCATTAATACCAAAAGCCACACGGCGGCAGTCAACAGCGATGCGTCCCGTGCCGCCACACCTGCAGCAGGTATGGTAAGGACGCGCAGGCGGCTGGCTCAGCCTAGGGCACCATTCCCGTACTGACGGGCGCCGTACAGCTCCCCTTTCCTCCATACCCCGGGTGAAGGAGGCACATGCTTGCTTGTCCACGGCCGGCTCCATTGCACTGGCCGCCACCATAGGCCAGTCTTTGAGGTTGAGGTGCGCTTGGATGCTGCGGGCGACCTGCAGAGATGTGAAGTCGTCTTCTTCAGCCACCACGAGAGTGACTCCCCAACTCCCGAGCCAAGGAGAGAAGCCGCTCCAAGGCGAGGAAATCCAAGGCGACTCTGTCAATGCGACGGAAAGCCGCATGTCCCAAGGCAAGGTGAGCAATGTGATATGCCAGCGGCATCTCGTTCTCACCCCATCGCTGCAGCCTGAATCTTATTCGAACATTTGACGGGGGATCAAAAATAGCGGCCATCTTGGTGTAGGTGCGTGCGAGGGTCGCTCTATCCGACTCGGGGATGGCAAAAAAGGTGTTTAATGAGTCACTGTCGAGGGCCATGGGAAGAACTTGTAGCACCTCCTGGGATGTCCATCCCACTGAGATGTAGGCGGCCTCGAATCGACGGCGAAAAACCATATAATCTCCATCATTAGACCTCCTTTGCCAGTGCCAAAATATAATAATAAGGTTTTTCACCTTTTTTCTGCCAACAAAACTGAAACCTTTTTACAAGGATTCATGTCTGCATTAACCACAATACTTGCAGTCAAAATGCAAACAAAAAACACACTGATAATATATGCATTGTCCTTGAAACTGATTGGTCCACACCATGGGACGGCTTTCTTTTTAGCCTCGACCCAATTGGTGCTCGACCAGAGGACTCCAAAAGGCGTACAGCTTAAAGACAATGCACTATCAAAGTAATGAGGGCTCGGGGTGAGCATCTACATCATTAGACCTCCTTTGCCAGTACCAAAATATAATAATAGGATTTTTCCCCTTTTTGTACGCATTTTGTTGTCCTCTGGTCGAGCACAAATTGGGTCGAGGCTAAAAAGAAAGCCGTCCCTTGGTGTGGATCAATCAGTTTCAAGGACAATGCATATATTATCATAGTGTGTTTTTGTTTGCATTTTGACTGCAAATATTGTGGCCTCTGAAATGGCGGGAAGATCCAGCGCTCCCGTTGCCTCGGTCATGACAGCGGCGGAAAGCGGGTCTTGGCGTCCAGTGGTCGTCATCCGCTCGAACAGATGAGCGGTGGCCGACAGCAACCTCCCCAGGTGACCAGCGATGTCCAGCCAGCTCTGCGGAGGAGGTGGCTGGGCTGGACTCGCCATGCAGTCCTGAACCGACTGCAGCACATCGTCGGAGCGGGCGCTCGGAGCTCCGGTAAGTGGGGATGACGTCCTGCTTGGCATCGTCGATGGACGATGCAACAGGTGGACTTTTACGTTTCGACGCCAACTTGGTCATGACGGCGAAGGTTTGTTGGCACTTCTGACACAAAATGCAGTGTTTTGTAAATGTCACCTGCTTACACTTTATTAACCTATTCTTGCACCAGTTGTAGGCACTCCTATGACTATCTATGCGGTCACTTCTTGTTTAACCTGTTTCCCACTCTCATCTATTCCACCTCACTTAACCTGCACTCAGCAGTTCCTCACACAAAGAACTCGCCCACAGCTTCTTCTCCACACAGAAGCGTCGCACACAGCGCCTCAGTACCCAGCAGCTTCTCATACTCCACCGCTGCCCTCGTCTACACTCCCTCAGACCCGCTCACTCATCTGTCCCGGGCGGGCGGATCAACCATCGCCTGCCCGGCAACTCGTGAGGGTTGAGGTCCATTGACGGCTTGAGCAGCAGTGGCAAGATGTCTTCACGCGTATCCCCAGCCACAACTAACCCCGCTCTGCTCACGCACACGTCCTTATATCCTCCTGCCAATTATCGGAGAGCTCTCGTGTGTCTCTTTAAGGCTAGCCAGGTTGGCGCCTGTCAGCCCAATAATCAACCCTTATCTCCTGTCTCCCTGGCAACACCTCCGGTGTCAGTGTGCACAACGGTCGAACCGGTTTGCACCCACTTCGCCCCTTAATTAGGTGGCAGTTTGTTCGTGCAACCCCATGTTGCCCACGCGCACCTGTTTGCCCTCGGTTGCCCTCGAGGGCAAACAGCGGATTATGCAGCTCATTAAAGGAATATCTCCCTCTAGACCAGAATTTAATCTGCGTTCCGGTACAGTGATAGCAGAAGCTGTGCTGGAGAAGATGCCATCTCTCAGTTGAGAGATTAGTGTGAGCCCAGTCTATGCATGGACACTGGAGGTGCTGTGGCACTCTTCAATAAACAGCGTAGATGATAAAAACGATTCTCTTGGCCAATTCCCCTCTGCAAGTCAATTAAAACCTCTGGCCTTACCAAATGTCCCCTATACCTAATTTGTGAAATGAATTATTTCCACCGTGGAAATTGGCCATTCTTCAAATGATATGTCATCATGTTATTGGATATTATTTATCATGAATATATTTTATTAAAGGAAATAATGTGCGGAACATATCTCCGCGTAGCACAACAAAAATGAAGTGAAGAATTTTACATTATTTAAAACACATTTAACAGCATTGCCTTTTTTCCCATTGATCCTTTTTCCCGTGGGCTTTCCATACAAATTTAAAAAGCAAAATAGCATAAATAACTGCTGTCATGGTTCAATCTTAACAGCTCTAATAATGTGAAAAACGAGTGGCTACATTTCCCAGGAGGCTGATGATTTCATTTCACTCAAACATAATCATCCTTGGACAGATTTTTTTCACAATCACCCAAGCTTCAACTAATCTGTTCAAATCTTTAATTTAAATCAGAAATATAAATAAATGCGCCTATAAATATACAACCACAGAGATGTTGCCCACTCTGTTTGGAAGTTAAGTTGCCGGTTAGTCTAATGTGCCCCAGAGCATAACATTATCCAGTGTTGTGTGGTGGTTTTTGGTATTAATGAGAGATTATAATTAGCTGAACTCGCAGTGAATGACGTGGACTACATAAGCCACGAGGACAGAGGCTGTTGGCACTGAAACCTGCTGCAGGCAATAATTAGATTGAAGTTCCTTTATCTGCCTCTTCCCATCTGTTGGTGCTAAAATAAAAATTATATATTTATCTCATCTGGAAAAAGGGTTTCTCATTAGGTTAAAATAACATGTGAACATAGAGTGTCTATATGTATACTACAGTTGCTGTGTAATAAGATTGGTAAGTAAATAGTAAATCTTGACATAGTCACGCACGACAAAAAGGGTGCGTTTAGAATGCTGCAGCGACAGAAAACATTTCCATTCTCAAGGAGCAAGGGGTAACAATTCGTCAGCCGTGAAAATTCCACATTCCCAGTCCACGTTAGACAACCTCCGGACGAATTCAAGCTTCATATTAAAGTCAAGCAATTGTAACATTTGATCATGGAGATCCTATTGTTATTTTTGCCATGGCTACGTAGTACCATGCTAATGAGCGACTGAGTGTGGAGTGTTGGCAGCACGGTTCCCCCAAGTGAGCACGCCAGCGGCGACACCATGGAGTCAACACAGACATGTGTGCTCAGCCAACCTTAAAAACGAAAGGGCTAAATGTTCGTTAGCACTTTTTGGTGTAATGTTGTCCCCCCAAAACTCCACTTCAATTGTATCTCGATAGGCCTATCGGTATGATGTCATGAGACAAAAGTATATTTTCGGAACTCACTTTCACGATTTGAGAACAGCCCACAGACACTACTTTTTAGATCCATTTCAAGTGACCTACAATCCGCACAATAGAGGGCAGCACTTAATTCTAGATTTGAAAATAATAAATTAAAATAATAGCGACGTTTCGATTGCAACACAAGCAATCATCATCAGGCATAAAAGAAATAGCAATAAAAATCTAACTAGAAAACTATAGACAGACATACAAGCAGACAGACATCACAAGGACGCACAGAGAGAGGACACATATCGGCACAGAGAGAGGGGTCGTTTCTGTGACGGTCCCTTAAATATAGAGAGGGGGGGCGGGGACGGAGACAGGGAGGGGGCAGAGAAAATTAGCATATCAATGAGTGGACGGCAACGTGTTGCTGCTGCGCAAGTAAGATGACGACGTGGCACGGCACACAAGCTTGAAAATTAGGAGAAAGGCACACTAAAATTAAATAACCTCGCAAAATATCGAAATGTGATGTAATGCAACACAGAGAGTCGGTCAACACACAATTAACGCATAGCCTGGTTGATTACGTATTTCAAAGATTGCTAAGTTAGAATTTAAGTGTGAAAATTCCAAAAGAGAGGACACAGGCAGAGAGAACAAATAGCCAGAGAGAGAAAAAAAAGATAAGCTTAAAACTTCCCCATAGAAGTGGTTCAATCTTAACTTTGAAGCTTTCGTGACTGCAGGAATTACTCTTTGGTTCTTTCGGTTAAGCCACGTCTAAAAATAAAATAATAAATTAAAATAATAGCGATCCCAATCGGCCTGCTTCTCGCTAACCGTATGGCAGAGCATAGCCAACAAGGTACGGTTCAACTGCACAACCATTCCATCCATTTGTGGGTGGTAGGGCGAAGTACGTACTTTCCTGGTGCCCAATGCATCACACACATTACGCAACATTTTAGATGAGAAGTTGCGGCGCTGATCCGTAAGCAGTCATTCGGGCGCGCCCTTGTCCATCACATACCCGTACAAAAATGCCTTCGTGATAGACGACGCTGACTGATCGGGCAAGGGCCAAGCCACCGGCCACCGCGAGAAATATTCCACACCCACCAACAAAAATTTCTTACCCCGGGCGGTTGGGGGAAAGGGTCCGAGGATGTCCAGAGCCACCAGTTCATTAATGCGCGTCACCTGGATCGATTTCAAGGGCGGAATATAACCCCGTTTCGGTAGCTTCCGACGAGCGCACTCAGAACAGGCCTGAATATCCCTGGCGACATCAGCCGTCATGCCATGCCAAAAATAATCCCACTGCAACGTGAGCAAGGTCTTCTGCACGCCGAGATGTAACAACTTCTCGGCGTGAAGTACCTGAATCAATTCGTGCCAAAGTGCGACAGGAACCACCAGACGCCAACGGCCCAAGAAATCATCCTTCCACATCAACAACCCGTCCCGGAAGGCCGCCTGCGGGGAATTGTCCGCGGACGAGGACTTCGCAATGAACTCAATGAATCGTCCAACAGTTGCTCACAGACCCATACCGAACGTGTCAAATTCAACACCCCATCAGCCGGCTTAGGGCAGGCCGGGTCCGCAGAATCCACTATCGCGGACATGATCGGTCGAAGGGGCTGAGGGGGGCGCATGCACCGATTCGTGCCTGAGGCGCACGCGCAAGAGGATCCCTGCGGTAACCTGGAGAGCGCATCCGCGTTACCATGGAGATAACCTTTACGGAACTGTATATCAAATGAGAATTCCTGCAATGTCTCCAACCACCACGACAACTGGCCAGAGGGCTGTTCAATCTTTAAGAAATATTGCAGGGCAGCATGGTCCGTGCGCACCAGGAATTTCCTGCCATACAGATACGGACGATATTGGCGAACGAAATGAACAATCGCCAATAATTTCCTATGGGTTACACAATAGCGTGTTTCCGCCGACGAGAGAACATGGCACCCATATGCCACCATGCGGTCGACGCCATTTTTGCATTGGGACAGGATGGCACCAATGCCCGTATAACTGGCATCCGTGTCCAGGATAAAGGGCAAGGAGAAATCATGGTAATAAAGCGTCGGCGCAGCCGACAATCGATCCCGAAGGTCCCGGAACGATTGCTCCTCCTCCGGTCCCCATTTGAACCTTCTTCGCCGTGAGGAGGTACAGCGGCCTAGCGATAGTAGCCAAATTCGGAACGAATCGACGGTAGTAGGATGCGAACCCGACAAACCGACGTAACTCCCCTACTGAGGTGGGGGTCGGCCAGTCCCGGACGCACGACGTCTTGTCCGGGTCCATGGCAACCCCGTCAGAGCTGACAATATGTCTCAAATAACGCACGGAGCGTTGCAAGAGGTGGCACTTTTTAGGCTTGAATTTGAGATTATTGGAACGCATCCTGTCTAAAACAGCCTTCAATCTTTGAAGGTGTTCCTCGAACATACGACTGAACACAATGACGTCGTCTAAGTATATCAGACACATGTCCCATTGTAACCCGGTCAACACTAGTTCCATCAACCGCTGGAACGTGGCGGGAGCGGCGTTCAGTCCTATGGGAAGGCAGTTAAACTGGAATAACCCCTGAGGCGTACGGAACGCCGTCTTTTCCTTTGACAAATCATCGAGGGGCAGTTGCCAAAATCCAGAAGAGAGATCGAGGGTGGAAAAGTATAGTGCCCCCGACAGGGCATCGAGGGAGTCATCCATCCGTGGCAGAGGGTACGCGTCTGCCATGGAAACCTTATTAAACTTCCAAAAATCAATGCAAATTCTGAGGCTGCCATCCTTTTTCTTTACGAGGACAACGGGAGCGCCCCACGGGCTATTAGACGGAGAAATAATGTCAGTGGCCAGCATGTCATTTACTGCGCCGCGTACATGGTCCCCCTCAAAGGGACTTAGCCGGTGCGGATTCATTCATATAGGGCTCGCCTCCCCAGTATCAATGTGATGGGACAACAGCGAAGTGCGCCCCAAGTCAAAATCGTTTCTGCTGAAAACGTCGGAATATTCGGACAACAGCGCTCGACGCGCGCTTCGTTGATGCGTGGTCAAAGACGAATTTTCCTGACACAACTCGGCGATCCAACGATCGTCAGATATCCCACGGGATTCAATCGCCGCCGCCAACCCCTGCCATTGATTCCCATTGTGGACTGTAAATGCGGTAGTGGCATGAGCCAGAACTGTGCCGGCCGTGACCAAAACGCCTTCTGACCCCCCGTTCAAAACTTGCAAAAATGGGGTTGACCGGGCCGGACGATCGTCTGGGCCCCCACCAGTGTTAGACGGGGACAGCAGCACGCCGGTCGCCGCGTCTGTCCCGCGGAATTGCTTCCGGTACCGCAACGGGACGAGCATTTGGGAGCCCGGAGGAATTTCAACCGAGACATCAGCAAGCACCTGCACCGCAACGCATGACAAAGGATGACTCAATAGGGACAGCAAAAAAAATCTTACGTCCCGCAGGCAGCTCAATGCAGCCCTGATCAATGAGGATTTTAACCGGCATTTTACAGAGAAAATCGGTACCCAATAAACAAGGCACTGCCAATGACCTGGAAATTAAGACCGTTCCCGATGCCGCAACGTTCCCAATGGAAACATGTGCTTCGACCTGACCCAAAATTCCCATACTACCCCCGTTAGCAGCGCGAAGCGGGGATGGAAAGGAGGTGGAAAATGACATCGGAGATGATATTGGCCGACGCGCCGGTGTCCACCAATATCTGCATGTCCACCCCTTGAAAAGAGCGCGGCACCGTCGAGGACCCCGTCGCGGCCGCCACCACACGACGTGCCAATTTTCTCCACTGCATAATCGTACGAGACGAATCGCACCGTGTGGGGGGGCCGATGCATACTGACTCGCCTAGCTTGGGTCACGGTCCGCCGACAGTGGCGGCGCCCGGGGTGGGGATCCAGGAGGAGGCGGATGGTAGGGACGACTCCGACAGTCCCGTGCGAAGTGGCCCAAACGGCCACACCTGAAGCACGCCATGCCGGCTCGCCGATCGGCTCCACCGACGTCCCGGTGCAGCGCCGACAAAGCACTCGAACGCAACTCGGCCCTCCTCTTCGGGACCCAGTGGACTGCAGCGGCGGCCAGGTTCCCGGTCCCCGCGTCATCCGGAATGCGGACGACCCGTGATGGCGCCCATCCCATTGGTTGACAGTCTAAAGCAGGAACACCCGTCCAGGCGGCCATCTGCGCCCAGCGGCGCAAGTTGAACTGGGCGTCGAGGCATTTGGCGGCCCACCAGGAAATGAGCGGCTCGTGACCACCTACAGGCAATGGAATGCCGAGTTCCTTTGCCCAAGATGAGAGGGTCGAGTATGTCGAGCTTAGCGTCAGGGTAGGCAGCCATCGCAAGCGCCACCAGGGCGCCACGGTAGGCAATGGGAGACTCATCTGCACCCCGCTAACGCTGCACAAATTTCCTTTGAGTATCCAACGGCGGCTCATAAATTTCCGCCATTTCGGCAAACGCCTCTCGCAATGTCGTCTTCTTTTCAGCGGGCATGGAGCGGAATACTGCGAGTGATATGTCATCGAGGAGAGTAGGCAAGGCATCCAACGCCTCCTCCTTCGTCCACCGGATGGAACGAAAAGCGGACTCGAAACGCCAAGTGAAGGCGCTCCAGTCCCCTCCCACGCTGAATTCTTTCATGTGCGGGAGACGATGGCTGCGCCCTGTGCTGCTGTCCACACCGGACCCAGGTTCCCGCGCCCGCGCTCCACGCGGTGCCGCCAAAATGGCATACTCCAGCTGCGCACCCGCCCACGATGGCGTCTTCGTGCCACATGGCAGCTGCCGTGGGCGTAATGGCAGACAGTCTTGCCGAGGCCGCAATGGCGGCCGATCCTTGCATGAGGGGACCCTCCGAGACCCCCCGTGGGGGGCCCTGCTCATCACCACTCGGAAGCATTCCTCGCGGATGTCCCGGCACTGCGGACGATGCGACCAGTGTCACCTGGTTGAGCAGGACAGCTCGCAGCGAATCGATCTGCTCCGCCACGCACCGCCAGCCATCGTCAGCGCCTGGGGACGAAGACAGCTCGGCCCCGACGACCTTCTCCGGTGCCTTAGCAGAGCCAGCCATAGCCGCCGCGTCTGGGTCCACCGCCCCCAAGATCGCCAGGTCCTGGGTGAGTGAGTCGTCGTCGTCGCCGGAAGACGGCGCAGGTGGGAGTTTCTTCTTGAGATGCTTGGACCTGTCGTCCAACGTCAAGAATCACTTCTGACCCCATACGGAGACACAAGCGACTGTGTCTCCGTATTTATTCCTTCATCTGCTGGACAGCTCGCGTTCCGCTCAGTTCTTCCGTCCTGCGGCGTGTCGCGTGAGCTGGCATCCCGCTCTTTCGCCGCTCTCTCCCTCACTCCTCCGCGACCGCGTACCGCTGGCAGGCGGCGCGCTGGGGGCCGTCTCCGCGTCGCCACGTGGCCAATGGCTCGCGGAGACCCGAGACGTGGCCCCGCTTCCAGCCTTTACCCACTGACCCCGAGCCCCTTACGGCTTTCCCTTATATCCCCTTCCCGCGTCACTCAGACTCCGCCCCTTGCCACACCCCTCACGAACTTTCCAGATGGTACCACCCCCTAGCGCCCGCAGGCTCCGCCCTTGAACTTTATCCCCGATGGTTCGTGTTGCCTGGTTGGCTTAGAAGCTGAGGCGGCAAAGCCCACCCCACCAACCGGCGACCCCCAACATACGCTCGCATTACACAATGTATCAATTCAATGAACAGTGTATGGAAACATATAACCTAATATGGCATAATATGTGTAACATTCTACACATGGAATATGGGATAGCATGTAGAATGAAGCTTGGTTTTTGACATTGGTCTGGGGGATGCTTCTAAAAAATCCTGTACTTAGCAACACAGAGCGATAATAACTCTTCAAATTTATGCCAATCAAAGTGTTTGCAAATTTTAGGAGTTAATTAAAACAACTCATGCTGCACAAAGGAAACACAACATACATAAACTGAACAATGAACAAACTGAATAAATTTTTTTATTCTACCAGGTAATGCCCATTGGGCTAGACAGCTCATTTTTCAGAAGTAGCCTGGCCACAAATGATAACTCACAAAAATGGCTTATCATGTGGAAATGTATAGGAGACACACAGAGAGACAGAGAGGGAGACATGGTGACAAAGAGAGATTCATGCCAAGAAACACACAAGGGTATATGTGCTTCTCATAATCAATAACCTCATCCAATAGTAAATGAATACACATTTCTACACGTTACACGGGTGCATCTGTAAATATAATTCTATTGTAAATATAGAAAGCAATTCGACAGACTGATACTCGCTACACATGATCTACAGACAAAATCTCACATTCAGTACTATAAGCACTGCATCCATGCCCTTCCACAAAAACACTTTTATACGTTTCTAACATCAATTAATTCAGCACAACCAGGAGTATATCACTTTGATACCAAACTTATATAGATCCGCAGAGGCTGTGATGAGCTCAATAACATCAATCACACACCAGCATTATTGCGAATAACATAAGATGTAATGCACTAAACAATGCACTAGTATTATGGATTCAGGCAAGCATACGAGAACACGGTTGGACTGTGGTGACATTTAATGTTTATTTATGCTCAATTAACCGCACCTAATATGGGTAGTAAATAAAACAACAGCAGACGTGAGTAATATAGATCAAAATTAGACAGACACAGACAGCAACTGGTTGGGGTAAACAATGTGTTTATTTATTTGCACTTAGGGAACAATCATAATTAGATAAACAAAATAACATGAGTAACCGGGGGAATACAAAACTGTTGTAGATGATATTTAAAGAGCAGTAATGTTCATTTTATAAATAAGTTTGAACCCATGCTGTGCTGAAGATCGTAAATGTGATATATGTGTCTCATTTGATTTGGATTCCTCCAGTTGATGTGTGTGTATGTGCACATACGAAAGTTTATCGCGTTCTGCTGTGTGCATGAAGTGCATAGTGGGCCAGTGGGCAGGTTAAATAGAGAAAGTTTAGAAGGACAGAAAATAATGTGCATCAGGAGTGATTACATTAATACAGAGGAAGTGAGCTATCAAGGGACAGGCAAGAATTACAGAGAAACTATGCCAAATGTTCTCAGTCTGGGTTTGTTGAATGACGCTGGAGAAAATGAATCGATGTTTTTTATAGCAATGGTAGTATCGCAAAAAACCTGAACAAAAATCTAATTTTCATGGGTTGAGGCTTACGCATTATTCAAAGTTTAAGTAAAGGACATGCAACGAGGCTTTAAAAGGAAGGCTTTAAACTGAAAGTGTCCAGACGAGTGCAGAAACGCAGTGGGCTGCCACACTATGCTGCAATTTGTATTATCACCAAAGGGAACCGTGACAAATCCGAACAAGTAATAGGCATAGCATATCCTGTTGGAGAGAGCCGTTTGAAGATGACGAAAAACACAAGTGTGTTGTGCACTGAATATGAGCAAATATGGGATTTCTTGTGTAAACAATTCTTTTCTCATTACGTGGAACGTTAACATATGCCAAATACTTGCAAAAACATGCAATGCAGTGTATTGGTTTTAGGGGCGGGTGATTTAATGCATATATCAAGATATAGATGTCACCATGGGAAAAGCTGTTGATGCCATCCAAGTTCAGTCTGGATTTCCTTTCCAAGTCACTGAATTTAAATGCAGCAGTACTATCAATTACACCGAGAAGGATTGGTTGCATATATAGGTCAATAATATGACATTGGGAATACGATAAGTTATCTAATTACGTTGGGGATGCGTGCTTGGGAAAACGCAATGTGCTAGGCGGAACAACGTAATTCGAAAACTATTTCACCATTCACTTAATTATACAAATTTAGGATACGTTCCCCTGGGGTAATTTTTTCCGTCATAATTTGCGGAACAAAAAATATTACATAAGTACTAGTGTAAGTACTAGAAAATATAACAAAAGATACTCCAAAAAAATATGTTACACATAACAAGTTCAAAGAAGTCATAATAGAGATTGAATACAAACTACTCAACGGAGATGGCGGGAGATTACATTTTGAGGCCTGGTTGGCGTGGGGTAAAGGGAAGTTGAGAAGTTGCACCCCCGCGATGTTTTAAGCACGGCCGAGGCTTGTATGGCCCCCTATGGGCGCCGCGGGGTAAGTGCATCGTCACGCAGCCTGCCCAAACCTACGGCGTTCTTTGCCATCAAATCTTTCAAAACAACGTTGTAGCGAATCAACGCATTTGAACCGCATTACGTTCCCTGATTCGTCATCGACGTTTTGGTGATACAGGTGCAAGGTAAATAGAGGATTTACTCGAGTTATATGGTTTTGGCACACAATGGATGTCCTGCATGTGTAATGAAATGAAACACCAGCACATTGATTATTTTCAATACAATGTTTTTATGGCACAATGATACAGATTTTTTTTGTTCGTGCTATGCCATTGTTTTACTGCTCTGGTACAAGTAGTGGAATTTTCTCCGACTAATGGGTCAAAGGGCTGTGTTCGTGGGTCACAGTTGAACAATGAATGTGGCGGTAAAATGTTGTTCTAGCATTTCGTGATCCCAGCGGTGTTGACTTGAGCAATGGTCGTGTCTATGGGTTATGCTGTGCCTCAACATCGTAAGACATCTTGGATCCGAGCAGAAACTGGCAAAATATATATACAACAGCTATTTTCCTATACAGATAAAGAACATCCACAATAATTCACGACTTGAGTAGACAACACTTTCCTCCATCCTGCAATATATAGACAGATTAGGTTTAAGACAATGAGTAAAAGGAAAATAATTAATCAGAGGCACGCAACTATAAACCACTCTGCATGCTCACATTAACTGCTTCTCAGCCGTGCTTGCTCAATTCTCATCTCGCTTCCTTTTGCCGTCGACTGCTTCTTATAAGTATCTCAGCTGCCCCCTATTCCCATCACACCTCACCTCAGTACAATACTGCATCTACCCATGGGGTTGTGTGACCCATACAAGGCTGTCAGGGCTCCATCATCCTTTATGTGGTAATGGGAAAGTGGTTGATGTTGCCGAGTGGAATCAGGGCTTCTGCCTTGCCTTCTTAACTCAAATGCCATAGAAAATGTGTTTGTCTTTATTTAATTTTTCAGGCACAAGGATTGAGGATCAAAATATGGTAAGATACTGCAACTTGTAGGACTGTTTCAATATTCACAAAGGTTGCATCAGTCGGCCACATTTCCAGCTCAATTTTCTAAAGAAAAAAAATAAGTAGTCTAGATTTAAAAGACAATCATAAGCCAGAGGAGTAACAAGGTCAGTAAAACACAAATAGCAAGACTTCAAATGGCATACAATGTAACATTATATCCCATCCTCTGTAATTGATCTGCCTCCTCTAACACGTTTACCTTTAACCCAATATCATACAGTTTGCCTGAAAGCAGCATTTTTTTATATGCTCTTGCACATTTGTAAAGAGATTTTTCTTAAGCTGTTTTGAAAATATGGTTGCTATTTTACTCAGATGAGAGTTGCCAGATGCACGTTTCTTTACATTTTAAGTATATTCGTTAATTGCATGCAATTATCCAAATGCCTGTTTGGTGATGGTAACAGTAAAAAAGAACAATGTATACGTTTGGAAAACGAAGGGTTAAATGCCTTTCCTCCTATATTTCCACGTGTCATTTTAAGCAGGAAATAGCAATGACTTCCCAAGGATAAGATGCAGTTTGCAATGTGAAGGGCGCAGTCCGAGATAATGATCTGCTGATGCCAACGCTTGCCAATGCAGCGACAACGCTTACAAAAAGATGGCAGGTGGGAAGCACGTCGCATCTCAGCCTTGATAAGCAGCACCTCCTAGTGGCCTACACACAATGTAATTCGTTAAAGTCATTTCATATCAACAATGTTATTTTCTCACAGGCCACAATTAATTAAACGACATTATCAAACATTCACAAAGTACGGTATGCACACAAAGGTAAACGTCTCTAATTTAAAGTCGACATGAACTCTCTGAGGAATTTCTGTTCGAGGTGAATCTGTGGAAGCCAACGTCGCACAGGAAGGGGTGGCAGGGCCAACAAATCAGGCTGATTATTGTTTCTCTCTGAGTGCTGATGTTGACAAATCCCACTCAGTACTCGTGTCTGGCTGAGAAAATACAATGAGTGGAGGTCATGGCTACGTGAGGCCAGAAATTGAACACATCTGGATAGCAGCACAATACACTGGGTGAGCGCTAATTGCAATTAAAATCAGTTTTTATTATTATCATTAAGAAGAAAAGATTTACAAATTTGACTGGCTTGCATACTGGTCTTCAGAATATATATATGAGGTCAAACAGATTCAATTAGGTTTGATTATGTTCATCCAGTCTCCCTCTACGAGCAATGTGGTGTCAGCATGTAGTGCATTTACATGTATATGATTTTATATTTTATTGAAAAGTAGGTGAAATGTCACTGAGATGAGATGTGCCTTTTAATTGAAATCTAGACGAAATGCTCAAAACATTATATGGGATACAGGCTATCCAATTGTGTGCTGTTGAATAGCAAGAGCAATCATTCAAATCGAAAATGCAACTTCATAATTGTATATAGACTGAATATGCTATAGTTCACTGATGCACTGGGATACGCATCACATTAAGATTGCCGAGTAAATGTGCATCCAGGTAAATAGGTACAGAAATTGGTTGCAGTATCAGCCTTCACAAATAGCGGATTTAAGCGTTTACATTACGATGCAGGTGCAATTACAAAGTCATTCTATATCGCACATATAAAATGTCATTGTTGTAATGAACGACTAATCACAGCCTGTTTTTCATGTATAGATAATTTTTAGTTCTTGGATCATCGGTAAGACAGTCAATTTCTTGGAATATAAATCCTTACGATGTGTTCAACATATTTACATAATTCTTTCAGAAAAGTTGAAAAAAACCTGGTGCTACCTTTTTTTCAATTAAAGTATATTGCGCATATACTGCCTAACACAATACTGAAAAATACTACTCCGAATGCACGCGTGGATTTGTTTAAAGCTTGCAAATTGTTCCGTCTTGTCTGTGCAAAATCAGGACTTAAACAATCATGAAATACTTTTATAGAAAACACATTTTAAACAAAAACCATAGGCACACAGTTAAATGGTCGCAAGCTTCTACGTATAATACAGTTCATAACCTTGAAATCATAACAAAAGCAGGTCACACCATTTAATACACCCAAGATTAAAACCACCTTCTGAGGCAAAGATTGATTAAACATTTTAAAAGTGCTACACTGAATGGCATTCGTAAAATTCCATTAATGTTTTGGAATAAACATCCATATTGAGTACATTTGTTATCTACATTAACCTGTATATATATTTGGTTGCAAAAGTTCGTGTAATTATTAAAACATTTAAATGTTAAAGTAATCAAGTTTTAGCAAATTAAAATTGAGCAAACATGCCTATGGACGTTTTTAAAACTACGGAATAGATATTGAGCTGAAAAATGTACAGTCTCATTCGTTTAAACTACATCTTTTCGCTTTGTGAAGGTGAAGCAGTGAAATCGTTGACCCATTTATTTTGTAATAATTTTTGGCTTTTTTAACTTCGTGCTCGGGACACAGTTTGTCCTCACACGACAGCCATGGCACTTGAGACAACCATTTTACATCTCAAGTGACACCTAATAGTCAAGAATGATGGCACCCTCCACTATGATTAATTCCGAAATACTCTCAGAGTGCTCATTCTCTGAAGACACCATGGCCCCAATGTCACACACTATGAGTCCCTTTCTAATAAAAGCAATGGTGAGCTGTTAGCATTGGAGCTCACCGGTCCTCTGGGTCATGACCATTAAACTTTTGTAAATATTTTGTACGAACATCACAAGCAAGGCCATTTGAAGCCATTACCACTCATGGGGTAACCAATGTAATACATTGGCCAATTGAGCACATTTCCAAAACTATTTCTGCAAAGAATGCTCTCATCATGCAGGTTTCCATAACCTGTTTTAACATTAAATAGATGTAGACGTAATGCCTCATTAAGCACGTTATATGCCTGGCAGAGGCTGGCAGAAGGTGATTGAATGAAGTAAAACAACTATCGCCAAGCTGCCAGCTTCATGCCGCATAATACATATGACACTATAATATGATCAATGTTCCAGGGGGGTGTGCAGAGCATTGAAAAGGGCAAAGACTCTTTTTTAGCTGGACGAGCAAGAGGGGACATTGAGTGGGTGATCAGGGGACAGTTTTGAGAGAAGCTACAATGGTGTTTGCATTTATTGTCACTTTAGATATAATAGGATAATTTTTTAACATGTGTTATGCATATCCACTGCCATCACAGTGGAGATTAAAGCCATTACATCTCAAGAACTACGCACGTTTGACCTTATCCAGTAAATAAAGGGCAGAGAGGAGATGTACTGAAATAGATGCGAGTTTTCGTCAACAAAAACTTGCCAGTAACATTTCTGAAGTTTTCCCTTTTGAACTAGTTATCGAAAGCAAAGCATGAGAGTATAAGTTTCAATTGCACTTTTTAATGTTAATGTTATATTGTTACATCAGATAAAAACAAAGAAATCTACATTTCACAAGACATACAGGCTACAGAAACACAGTTTCAGGGATTATGGCAGCCATTTTGAATTCTGATACCCACCTTGCAACCAGGACAGAATTTGAGGTGGCCCCGATGCGAATGTCAGAGAGTGCAGACATATTTTGAGGAAACCAGTGAGAAGACTTTAACAGGACTACACCTTCGTCGTCGTCCCCCCCCCCCCCTTTGTTTGCCTGGCATCGACCTGCCTGTCAAAATGTGGTCTCCTATCGCCTCTACCCGCCCACCCCCTCTCTTTCTTCCCTCTTTTACCATTCCCCTGCAAATATTCTGCTCCCGATCATTACCCCTACAGTGGTAGTGCAGTGAACCCAAGTGCTTCTAGTAGGTCCCTTATCGTGACTTGTGTTTCCTTTCGGATGTGTGCGTTGTGTTTTTCGGATTTTTTTTTCATAATACAATATACATTTTTAATGGTCTCCAATTGATCTCCATTTAGATATTGGGCTAAGTTGTTTGTAACGTGTCTCTAACACCCCTTCTTTTGACTGGCACATTCGAGCCGTGCCAGAGCAGTGACCTCGTCGTTATAGGATAATTCCACTGGCTATTTGCCAAGCAGCACCAAAACCACACCATGAATTGCTAGCCTCACAAAACATCTGAATCGGGCTCAGGGCCTTGCAGCGTTTGGGGTGAGTTTAATCATTTTCTTCACTGCCATAGACATCAGTCAGTACACTGTGAGGAAGGCATCTGTGAGGAAGGAATCTTCAATACCTTGTCATCTACATCGATTGGTAGGGTTGGCTATGTACGATGTGAAATAAGTTCAACATGTATATACATATCAAGTCATTCATTGCATGTTATGTCAGTAGCATGACTCAGCCTCCACTGTGGAAAAAAATCTGGCGTCTCATGAACTGCACCCGGCTGGTTCAGCTTAGCCCGGCATTGTTCGGTTGTGCAGTGTAAACAAGTAAACCCGTAAAAACAAAGTTTTTCACTATAAATCCTTTATATTCGTGGCGGCTAGAGTCCTCTCGTCCTCTGGCTTGAGATGGCTGCCACATATGGGTCAGATGATTGTCTGCCACCATTAAGCAATTGGTAATTAAATATTTAATTTGTTTTCCCTAAACAGTGTTAAAAAACGAGCGAAAGATTTGCACGGTCCTAAGCAAGCAAGCGAACTTAATATAAAGGATTTAAAAATATATTCGCCTGTGGAGGACGCGGGGATCGATCACGCGACTTTTGGCATGGGAAGCAAGGGCGCTACCAACTGCGCTACTCCACCAAGACCTGTGGAGGGGTTACGCTCTGGGCTCTTACACTGTGACGTTCAGCCAAAGCCATGAATGAGTTCTATTTGAATATATGTAAAATATTTGTTTTTGCCTAAAAAGTGTAAAATTTTGGGAATTTTTTTTCACGAACATTAATTGTCTCGCACAACGAGTCTGTGTGGAAAATGTCAGCTCGATTGGATCACGGGAAGTGGGTTAAAAAACGACCGAAATATTTGCACGGTCGTAAGCAAGCAAGCAAGCACGCAAGCAAGCAAGCACGCAAGCAAGCAAGCACGCAAGCAAGCAAGCAAGCACGCAAGCAAGCAAGCAAGCGAACTTAATATAAAGGATTTAAAAAGGGATTGACTGTCATTGTGAGAGGGACAGTCCTTAAGCAGGGGGAGCGAGTGCCAGGAAGAATTGATGATGGTGCCATTTTCAATCGTGTATTCGTCAGAGTAAAACCATGGGCAGCCAGTAAAATAATATTTTGGGTTTTTTCATAGGTAACAATGTTTTATCCTGATGTAATGTGAAGTTACACCTGGATGATAATGATAGGCTCTGCCGGCCTCAGCCCGCAACCAATGGGGAGTCGAGCCAAGGGCGTGGCCCTGGAGCCGTACAGTATCTTCGGGAAAGTTCCAGGGGTGTGGCTGAGGATTGGCTGCGTGCTATCACGTGGGCCAGGGATTAAATGGGGCGGAGAAAAACAGCACGTGGTAAGTGTGCAAGGAACGAAGGGGGAAGCCACGCTGGTGCCGTGGTCCGGAGCCAGCCACGTGGCGGGCCGCGGCAGTCTCTCTCCCCCTCACGCTGTCAGCCAGCAGCGTGAAGGAGCAAGGGTACCGAGTGAACGAATGTGGTGGAAAGCTGTGAAGGTAAACGAATAAACTACTCTCAAGTCGCAACGTCGTCTAAACGGGGTTTATTACACTATTAAGCTACGTGGAATTAATAGGCACGCAAAATGAAGTGAACGTCTCTAAAATGTGGTGTGTCAATTATGAAACAACTAATGTACTAGAATGTCACTGCCTCAAATTTTTTAAATAGCATATAACTGATGAAAAGTGCTATATATGTATAACTGGTGCAATCTGCGAGAACTAGAATTCATAAAGCATACAAAACTAGAAGATATGCCTGCATTGTGAACTCTTTTATTCATGTCACGAGCATTTACCCAAACATATATAGCAGACTTCACACCATCCAGCATTAACAACAACACCAAACAGCGACACCAAGCAAGTCTAAAAACATGAATATTAAAATGAAAACAGACTGAGCCCAACATTCACACGTAAACACTGTGACATGTAAGCACTGCGTGTGCTTTCAGTGATGTCTGCAGGAACACTTTTGGACAGTTTTGTTGCTCATTACAAGTTGTACTCGAATGTTTTCACTGCAACAGAAATGTACCTTCCCCCTTATAATAAAAAATATAATACTGTATATGTTTATAAACATGAAAGATATATTGGGAAGAAAGATACTTGTGTTATCAGGTTCCTGTTGAGAATTTCAAACAATGTACCAGCACTGGAAACCAAGTTTTAGGCTGCAGTTATTTTCAAAAGAGAGACCATATGCTGTGCAAAAGGAACCTCCTGCTGGATGTGTGTTCCATTATGCATTCAGCCAATAACATTGAATACCCAAGCAGCCCAGGATTAACATACAATGCATAGTGGTATATGAGCGTAACATCAAAACAGTACGAGTTCCATCATTTTAACAAAATACCACTGGAAAACATTACTTGGGAAGGTCTGTATCAAACAATAATAATACTGTAATAATAAAATGTAGGTATGTATGTATGCTGAGCCAGCAAATGCCTCATCTGTCTGAAAGAGTGTGGAGGTGTTTTCATTTTCCTCGTAAAAAAATGCACTCGGGGACTTCTGTTCCTCTGCCGTGTCACTATTTATTTGCACCCATAATGCCTCTCCATCCGTGTATTCTCCCACTGATTTCATAGTTTCATATAATATACCTGGAATCAACAGTGTTGCAATAATGAGATTATTTTTTGCTACATAAATATCGAATTACAACCAATATCTCAGGTCTACGGGTACTAATTTCAGGATTGGTGGCACAGACTTATTTTTCCTGGAATTTGTAAGGCCAGAAGTTTGGTGACCATCGCATAAGTCATTTTAGGAAGGCATTAAAATTCATGCAATATAATTTTACCTATTCTGATACCTTGGCTGCAATTCATGTCGAAATGTTAATGACATGGAATGTAGTCAATGAATGGCTTTAAAACTTGAGACGCATGCGGCCTGAATCATGTAGTTATTTTGGCTGTTATTCCACGACTTATCGGTGGAATAAGACACGTTTTTTTTCATAAAATCACGAACATTTCACACTTTGCAATTCATGTACTGCCACTTCCATACAAATCCAGAACCATTCGGCTACTCTACAAGGTGGGCAGGTTTCGATTTAAAGCGTTCGTGACTGCAGGGATTCATCTTCTTGGTTCTTTCGGTAAAGTCACGTAGAAGGGAAATAATAAAATAATAAAAATATGTTTGATATATATTTTATAATTGTTTTATTTTCATTATTTTATTATATCCCTTCTACGTGACTTTACCGAAAGAACCAAGAAGAAGGTGGGCAGGGTTTAGGGCGAGCCAACAATTGCAGACATTTCTGAAAATATTACGAATTGGTTTAATCATGAATCGGAGCCTAGACTTGTATGGGGAGTGCTGAGCGGGACATGGGTCGGAAAATGCTGCACTAAATCACGTTGTTTGTTTGGTATCTCCATTCCACAATATATTGTCGCAAATTTTTACAGAAAAATTATAGGATTTTTTGTCTTTTTGAACGTCTTTTGCACCATATGTATCCAACAGTGTTAATCGGAGGTGCGGGATGACATAAGATGATGATGATTAGGATACAGTTACTGCTGTGAATTATAATGATAGTGGCTCTAATGACGATGATAAATTACGCTACCGCAGGTTATGTCAATGACCATGAATATAATGACAATGATCTTGCTGTTTCCGTTGTGGCTAGAGTTGATGTTGCTTCTGCTGCTGGTAAAACAGATGCTGCAGAAGAGGTAGTATCACCAAGAAAGCGTCCACGATTCTCAGCTAAACTAGCCCAGCTACTGATTGGCTGTGAGAAATTGTGGTGGAATAAGGCTCCACCCATCATTTCAAACCGCAAATTGTGCTAATTAGATGGGACCAATTTTTCACAATGACGGCTTTACACTGGAATTCCACAAACGTGTGGAAACGAACTCTACATAAATCAAGTCCATAGTGTCAGAATCACAGTCTCCGCAAAACTCCATGCATAAATATTTTGCACTTCTCAGTGGATTGTATTTATAATTTAATTCCCAGCCTCCAATTATGTCCATGAGCACTTGGTAGCACCGAGTACACACAATGCATCACTCATTTATATTCCACTATGCAAAGTAATAACAGGGTATGTGACTTATCGTGAGTGGACCAGAGTGATTAATATGAAAATGACATTGACACACAGAGGGCCGTGCTCCCATTAACGGTGTTGCGATCTTTAACTCCGCCGGTGAATGAACACACACTTAATGTTCCCCCTTTATGTATAAGTGGTGTCAATTTGCATCTTCTGTCCTTCACATTACATTTTGCGTTTCAATCATTTTTATGATCACAGTTGTCTCTTCGGTGCAGACCTTTGGTGGAAGCAGAGAAAAGCCAATATTAAGCCAGATCACAAATGTGATTTGGCTTAATATGTAAAGTCAAACATCGCAATGACAAAGTATTATCCAAGGACATGCGAGTCGGCTAACAGGAGGATTCATAAAAGTAAATGGCAATACATGGTATGGGCTGCAAGGTCAGTCATATTTAAACAACTGTGTGAGAAAAGGAAGACATTTATCTTACGAAAACGTTATATAATTGGTGACAAGCTAAAAACATTAGCAACATTTATTCAGCTTATAAATGATATACCATATAGTGGAACCACGAACAGATGGAATAACAACACGGTCAGTTTTCGAACAGACGACATTGTAAATATAGTATTTCATATATTAAATCTGTCAATAATTACATATAGTATTTACGTCATTCTAAACATCTCTATTCACAGGACAACGATATTTATAAGACAGGACCGTGAATAAAATAATAAGTTGTGTTGTATATCAAAGTTATCACCACTTAGTGTATCTCTTGCATTGTTTCTCTTGATTTTTTCGCCGTTTCATTTGCACAGTTTGACCTGCTTCTTTGGTCTAATTGTGATATCAACATATCATTGGCACATCATTTACACAAAGTATCATTCGATGCATTCATCGTGAGCACGGGAATACATGTTTTTATCAATTAATTGATGCCTGCTCCACGCCAATTCACTCATTTATCTACGCTCACTGAATAAAGAGGACCATTTCAGTTTTGACCCACAGAGCACTCATATATTTCTACGAAATTCAAAAGTTACTCTTCTATTTTACGCTATCCAACATTTCCTTTAAAAAAAATTCCGACCTCCTTATTGTTGATGTGGAAGTGGCAAATTGCATACATATACCATAGACATAAACAAGAATTTAATATAGGAATGCACGGAAATTTATGGGAATCTGCAGGAAATTACTGTGTTGTGATTTGTGTTTGCGTTCGTGAAAATAATAAATGTGTTCCTCATATCGTTTGACCACATTCCATGTTAACGGTTGTGCTGTAGCATCAAATTTATCGACATTCGTCCAAGTTTGTCGCATCACAGGGAGTGCTTATGTATGCAGGGTTTGGGGTAATTGGTGACGGATGCATGCTAGCAAAAATCCAATTCTACAGCAGATTCCTGACCTTGCAAAACCGCGTTCCATATCAGTTCATCACGAGGCACGGAAACATGAAAAGGACACCACAAGGTCACCATATGGATAAGATTTGAAATCAAATTATTAAATACGTTATATCGATAGAGTGTGCGTGAAGCGTTTCGAAACCAAACGGATACCGTTATTGTGAGTGATTATCATTTATTAAGTCCTATTTTATTTAGCATGCATTTCTTAACATGGGATAATTGTGTACACGATGCCCAGACAAGATTTATTTCGAAATGAAATGTTTTACAATAAGCAACACAAATTAATTCAAACCAAGTGGAGTAGAAAATTAAAAAATGCAGTCCATTGATGGAGAAAATGTACACAAACGCGCACATACACACAAACTATTCCAACGAACACGCAAGCATCACATTCTCAGGTTTACCTTTGTATTTGTGCCATGACGTAATGGGGAAGCGTACATGCAAATAAATCTATGGCCATATGGCACGAATAATAACAGACTCTTACACTTTTATCAGGATGACATTTTTTTTCAAAAGGTTGTTGGGTTCAGGACATGGCATTAAACTACAAACACATCGACAGTCCAAATATCAACATATGTTCCTTACGCTGACAGGTTTTATTGACGTGCCATGTTTGTTTGTTCTACAGTTTCTTTGATATTTTTTGCATTGCAATTTTCTTTTTTACGTTGGAAATTCAAACTCAATTATGATATGCATGTATTTAAAATATAAATACTATAGATATAGAAAAATGATTATATTGGTAATGATACAAGAGATATAGAATACTCAGCCACCATGCAAAAACATCACATTCTTAATATTAAAAAAACATTTCCAAGCCTCCAAAGTTCAATTTAATCGTTTTTCCATTTTTTCTTTTAAATTAAAAGCATGTTTGCAATGGCAATTACCAGAATTGCCAATTCATATGAATCTTGTTATCTTCAACGTCTAGGAGCTGTTACTGGATGTTGCCCTCAGCATTACAATTAATATGGTAATGAAATTATTATTTTGTTTTCCCAATTGAGATACCTTTGTCTTTGCATACATATAAAACGAGATTAAACATTTCACCCAATGGTTTGCTTTGTAACTAACATACCAATCTATGCAAAGGAGGTGCTACATATTTCTAACAATCAACCATGCAATTAATGGTCTAACTGGCAATGTGAGCCTTGCTGTCACTAAACAGGGGGGGGGGCGCTATCTCTGGCCTCTCTTTGCCAGGCCCATGTTTAACTAACTGCTTTCACCTGCTTATTTCTGAATATGTTCATTGCATTATTTATCACTCCACCGGCCTCTGCTACTTGGGTTGATCCCCATGCCAAAATTTTCTGCAGCCATCGCCGTGGGGATTTGTTGCTTTTCAAAGTTGAAATGACGGTGAAAAGGAAAGCCGAGTGGCTCGAGGGGGCCAATTCCCCATGTCAAGGAACCGAGCCGGCAAATCTGAGATCATGGGTTTAAACTCCAGCGGCAGACAGGTCCAAAATGAATGTTGTCCCTCAGCCTGAAAGTGAACTCAAGTGCAGAGAGTTGGACAATCTCGACACCTAACACAGGTCTTCGTACAAAACAATAAAAAAAATTGTATTGACAGTTTGCTCATCATTCGATTGTTTTCGGCACAGACAGTGGGTGGTGTAAGAGCTGAGTGGAAATTGCTTGTGCGGCAGGAAAGAATACTCAGGGGAAGCTGGTAAAATAGAGAAATTGATCAGTTATTGGTAAAGCTTCTGCAGTGTCATGATGTGGAGCTGTTTCTCGCGAAGTTAAGTATTTGTCACTGGCTCGGATTTACAATGTGGATACTTTCGTTTGATACATCGGAACATTAAAATTGTCAGAGCGTAGAAGAGGCGGTGCATAATGTTGATATTAAATGTTTGATTCAACACCTCAGCCTATTTTTTTTCTGCCGCCACAAATGGTGAACAGCTGTACATATCCTAAAACGTTGTTTTTACCATTCAAACACACGTATGTAACAAGCAATATGCAATATTCACGACATTAGTACAGACTGTATGAATACATGCGTTACCAGCTTGTGATGCCCTGCGCGTTCAGAAACCATTCAGTGCAATGAATATCAACAACGAAGTGCAATCAGCCCTCTGAACCAAATGGGTCCATAGCCAATGAACGTTTTCAATATAATTTATGTAAATGTCTGAACAGCAAACCTCAGATCAGTCTTGATCGAGCCAGGCTCCCTTCATAAAACAACTGCTGCGATCAGTCAGGGCACTCGCATAACGAGTGATGTCTAGTGATCTGAAAACAAAGCACAGTCCATTATGAAAAAACGCATTACTTTATCTGTTTCCATTTTAAGAAAATTCTAAATGCATATGTTTCATATTAAATACAAAATCCTGGCCCAGAAAAGCCTTGGTATGGTGTTGAGACCTTTTTTTCCCCATAGAAAACCGTCTCGAATTCGGACTAATTGAGGGGAAAGCCTTTACGATTCTGGGGGATGTCTAGCATACTTAAATAATTTTACATCAAATAATTTATCTGTTTAAATTGCGTTTACATTTAATTAACACCTACCGCATTTAATTACTACTAAACAACAATTAACAAAATATTTACCAATATAATATTTACAATATGAAAACTACAATTTCATCCAGACCTTTTTGGCTTTATCCCATCAATAGAAGGAACATCACCCCCAGTGGCCATGCAAGAATACCACTGCAAGCTGTATTATATCCACTCATATTTGATGAATAATGACAGTATCGTCAATGTTCTCTGAAGCCAGAAAGCTTACAACATATATCATCGTATTATTGAATATATAACAGCACTCTGGGATTCTGCTGTGGACTTGAAATCCAGAGGTTGCCAGTTCGATCTCCTGGCAAGCATTTGAAACAAAGACATTCTGTCTAGATTTGAAGTTTTCGTGACTGCAGGAATCCATACTCTTTGGTTCTTTCGGTAAAGTCACGTAGGTACAAAATAAATTAAATCACGACGCTTTGGGCGCAACACAAGTGCCCGTCATCAGGTGGAAACAACCACAGCACTTGTGTTGTGCCTGAAACGTCGTGATTTAATTTATTTTGTACATACGTGACTTTAACGAAAGAACCAAAGAGTATGAGCAAAGGCATTATGAATGGATACACGAGACTTGGTCAACCGGCAGCTCAAATACGGTCGGGTAGAGTTGTGGGCGCTCGTTCCTCGTGCAATACATCTGGCCAGCATGGAAAGGTGGGCCACCATAGCCTCTACACGGAACTCAAGTGGAGACTCTCCTGCCAGCATTTATACGACTAAGCGATTCGAGGGCTGCACCTTCACTTTTTTAATTAAGAGATGACGTGGGGGGTTTTTCAATTATGAATTACAATACCCTGAAGAAATGTCATCTGCTTCCAGTAAAGCACACCACGTAAACAATTGTTTTAATACAATTGTTATTTTTCTAATAACGTATTCCTCTTAAACAAAATAATAAAAGAAAAGAGCGAATTTTTCTGAATTTTATTGCTAACTTTCAAAAAATGCAAAAACATTTACATATCCTGGTGATTGAAATTTCATTTACCTTTTTAGTGAATCACGCAAGCAGAAAACAACGACTTTTGTGCCTCTTGTTGTAAAGCGTTTACTTTGCCCAAACAACAATTCTTATTGCATTTTTCATAGCAGAGGACTATTTAATCTGAAAATGTAATTGGAAGCAGTCAGGTGAAACTCTCTTCACTTCAGTGGCTAATTAAAGTGGTACCAGCTTTTCCGTCAATTCTAATCGTCAGCCATGCATTGAGAAAGAATCTCCCTGCAGTGCGCTATTTGTGAGCATGCCAGTTTTAGAAAACGCCCTGCCAGCAATGCCACGTTCAAATGAATTTGACAGCAACCAATGAAACACGACAAATTTGATTCCGAGGGATTTAAAAAGCATATAAACATTTTGGAAATATGAATCAAAGTCAAGAACGCTTACATCGATTCAAATTTTTCAAATTTAACTCACATTTTTTGTATTATTCCTTTACTCCTCAGTGGAGATAAATGGAGAGCAAACTAAAAGTGAAATCGAGAAAAATGTTCTGCAACAATAATGAAAGCAAAATGGTTCACGTGTGCAAATATTGAAATAAAACCTGGTCGAGCTAAGCCATTGCACAAGGTAATGGGATCCACAGTGGCCATGATGATGATCCCAGGGTCAGACTGGTGGAGTTCTCGGGAATGCAGGGGATGAAAATATGGGCACGAGTGGATATAGTAATGGGGATTCTTGCACTGAGCATAACTAAATGCATGCAGTAATTGGATTAAAAATAAAACCAGAGCTTAACACTTTCGACTCAGCAGGTGCCCCCTAACATTTTAAAGCCCAGACACTGCCTATCTACGGTTCAATTGATGTTGTTAAAGAAAATGTATGTGGAGTACAATGCATTGTTAATGACCATCCCACAAAGTCATCTCACCTTGTTTGCGAGAAATGCATTTTATAGCATGATACAGCAATAATGTTGCACATCTCACTTACTGGGGACTGAAATATAGGCGAGATATGTGAAAAGGTTGGCTATGTGTGCATCTATAGAAAACTAAATCCACATCATGTATAAATACTGCACTGGGTGTGGGCAGTTAATTGGTTAGTTCGGATATGTGATGGTCAGATAACACTAAAATATAGTTTTCAAATATGTAAAAGCAGAAAATCTGAAAGTCTTTACTCTGGCCATGAACCATCACTCGTGGTAAACCCATAAGCATCCACAAAAAGTATATACGTCTATTTTTTTTTACTGAAGGCCTAAATGTTCCCTACATGGTGGCTGAACTGCAAATAAAGTATTTATTGAACGTACTTTGTGAAAGAAAATGGATTCAGAGGAGGTCTCGGGCTTTAAAGAGGCAGTCAAAATGCTTCACAGCATCTATCCCATTGTGGTGAGTGCTGTTTTTCAGTTTCACACATTGAGCGTGTGGGTTGCTTTATGGCGCGCAGTTTAAACAGACCGTAAAATACAATGCTGTAGCGAATTTAGATCCATATTTCACAACTGAAGAGTATAGCTTAAATTGTCAGATGATTATACTCCAGTAAAAAAAACGGTGACATTTAACGTTAGCAAAGGGTTTTCAGTCACTGCAGGGAAATAGCACCGGCGGCAATTACAGGAATAAATGTGTAAAGGGCCTCCCACATTATATTTCCGAGCAACCAATGTTCAAATAAAAACACTTTTAAAATATATATTTATCCTCCAAATATTCCGTATGGTGCTTGCTAAGAGGGACAAAGAATCCATTCTAAACTCTCGCCACAGCAGTCCACCACCTGGTGTTAGGGAACAACCGGCAGAGAGAGATGTCACAAAACTACTTCTGACATATTTTCAAGTGACCTATTAACCACATTCTCAACCGCCCTATTTTTACTATTGTCAGTGGGTATGAAATAGCATCTGTTTGGTGGTGGAAACTAGTGAAGTATAACAACAATGCATAGCAGAGACCGGTTTTGACAATGCTTTCGACGATGCGGGTACATTTGATAGAATACCAAATTGCTACCAATCCTCTTCAATTGCATGCATTGAAGAGTCAATCACAAACCGAAAAAAATAACACGTTCCGATGTAATTATCCAAGTGCAATAAACACGTTATATCGCTCAAAAGAAAGTGACGTCCCCTTGTGAACACAGTGGTTTTTTTTTATGAAGCTATGAGCTAGATAAAGGTAGACCCACTATAAACATGTCCAAACATCCAATGAAATCATTTGGTTTTGTTAGAATGTATATAACTGGGATCTTATGCTCCGATGTGGAATCCCACAAAATGTTTGTGTAAAGATGGACATGTTGGTATTGAAGTCAAGAGGCGTTTAGTATGAGTGCAATACAGGAATGATACACTGCCGAAATAATTACTTGTAATCCTATATGATGTTTCTGATGGTAAATGTTCATATTGTATTTGTAACAAAAATTAATTCAAATAAGATTACTATTTATAGGCTTTTTTGATAGCTTGCACATTTAATTTCAGCCCCAGAGGTGTAGTTTGCGAAAACCCAGTGACTCACTGGTTGCATAACACTCCTTGAGCGAAAACCTTTCCTTAGCTTACATCTAAATCAGTCTGTAAATAAAGAGAAATCTTCACTTAAGTTGCAACAGGCCAGTGCACTCTTATCACGACCCAGAGCAATTGTTTGAGTAAATCTTATGATCAATCCATGGTACACAGACAATTATCCCCATCTCAGTGACAATTTACAAACAACCAAACCCCCTCGCTTAAATTACAATGAAGTCACCGGGGATATAAACCTGCAATTACCTTGTCCCTGGATTCTGAACAATAACACCGTGTGAAAATCCAATTACAATACTTGCATTTACAAAGCAAATATAAATGTTGTTTTTGTGTTGTTTAGTTCAATTATTGCCTCCGCTTTATAGTCTAATGAGTTTTACACTCTCTACAAAGCAAGCAATGCATGGGGGCTCTCCAAAACATTAAACCTCCAGACCATACACAGCTGATGAATACAAATACAAGCATCACCACGATTAAAAAAAAACGAACAGTGACACAACACTCGTCTCTATTGGTGGTGTTAATAAATAAATAAGGTACAGGTGCAGACCCTGCAATCGCCTGCTCCTGACACTGCTGGTGGAAAGGCCTCCAGGAGAGTTTCCCGAGTGAGAGAGCACCTCCAGAGTGGTGCTGCGACGGTGGTCTAATTGCCATATTGTCGTGGTGGGGGTTAGTATCATTCAACAACCCATTCAATGTTCATCCGGTAGTATAGAGCGTGCGCTCTGGTGACCCCACATGGCATGAATGGGCAGAGTTCAATGACAAATTGTGCCCCTATTAGTTAAATATTATGAGCAGATTCATTGAATATATACGTGAAAGCACCCTATGTCAGATTATTGGTTTTTTATCTGACCAGAAACTCACACGAGGTCTTTCACTTTTCAAATATGTATCGATATATATCATGAATAAATAATATAAATGTATTACATTTACCTCTATTGCATGAACGATTCCCGAAGCCATAGGTATGGTATGTATACAAATTGTAGTCACAGATAAGGGATTAAATAATGTATAACTTAGGAAATATGTTGCAACCTTTAAAGATTCCACTCAAACAAACACTGACAAGTTGGTTGCATTGTGTACTTTGTTTCCTGTATTAAACGGACAAGGACTACAACTCCTACGCAGTTATGAGCATCCTACATTTCAATAGAAACCAATAAAACTGGTGTGGTGGCATTCATGCTCTAATTCGGGGCAATCATTTGTTATTTAACAATTAAATTCATAAATAAGGATGCTAATGACAACCATCTTTTTCATCCTGAATTAGCAGTAATACTGCAGCCTACATTTGCAAATGATGGTTGGCACTCAAATTACCACTGTTCCAGAGGTAATGTTATTTAGTATTATATTAAAATGTGACCTCTACACCACCCCTTATTTATGCCATAGTCTGTTCAGACCATTACTGTCATTGTGTTTATGACTCTCAATGTTAAACTATGTTCAAACATGTGTTCGGAATGGTTTTTTTCTCTTTCTAATTATAGAAGAGCGAAATATGTAAGCTAAAGATAATTTGCCACGTGTTACAATTAATGTGTAAGTAATAGATCTTTGAAGGAAATTGTATTCCTAATTTTGACTTAAAACTTTCGTGACTGCAGGAATTCATATTCTTTGGTTCTTTCGGTAAAGTCGCGTAGATAGAAAAATAAAAATAATAAGAAAAATAAAGTGAATAAAAAAAACCCACATAAAATCACTAATGTAGACTGTAGCCTAGTTCTTAATCGGAGTGAGTGTACTGTCAGTCTATAATGTAGAATGTAGCCTGGTTATTAAGTTTGGTGAGTGTACTGCCAGTCTATAATGTAGACTGTAGCCTTGTTCTTAACCTGAGTGAGCATACTGGCAGTCTATAATGTAGACTTATTCTTGGTTCTTTCGGTAATACAAATAACATACAAAAATAAAAAATAAACACCACGACGTTCGATCACAACACAAGCGATCGTCTTCAGGAGTAAAGAGGGGGAAGGTCACCAAAGGCAACCGTTTATAAAGGTTTCAAAAAATTAACCCGTAAAAACAATTTTTCACTATAAATCCTTTATATGCGTGGCGGCTACAGTCCTCTCGTCCTCTGGCTTGAGATGGCTACCTCCTATGGGTCAGATGATTGCCTGCCACCATTAAGCAATTGGTAATTAAATAGAATTTATTTTTTCCTAAAAAGTGTAAAATTTTGGAAAAAAAATTTCACGAAAATAAATTGTCACGCACGACGAGTCTGTGTGCAAAATGTCAGCTCGATTGGATCACGGGAAGTGGGTTAAAAAACGACCTAAAGATTTGCACGGTCGTAAGCAAGCACGCAAGCAAGCACGCAAGCAAGCATGCAAACTTAATATAAAGGATTTAAAAATAACAAGAAATCAAGTCACGACTTGACGTGTGCTCTCTTGACAAGAACACACAAATCAAGTCATGACCCAAAGTGGTTGTTGACATCTTTAATGATTGCTGAGTTTATAACCATCCTCTCAGTTGAAATTGTGTCTGTGTCTATGTATGGATGGCTTCATGAACAAATATTTGTTGATAGCCAGTGGGCTTGCAAAGTACCATCGTCTTAGAGAAATCAATTTCGTGTGAGCCGGCCACATTAAAATAATGATCAGCCACGGCAGAAGTATTGGTCCTACGGTGTTTCAAATCTGCCTTATGCTCACGAACACGGTCCGAGACATGTCGCTTAGTTTCCCAAATGGAACTGCTGCCGCAGATACAGCTTAGTTTGTAGACTCCGGGATATTGCATGTCAGGAATCTTGTCCTTCACAGATGGGATCAGATCACGAATTTTATGTACTGTGTTAAATTGGACCTGGTTCATGATTTTGGAAATATGTTTGTTTACCCCTGCTATGTATGGCAAGGTGATCGTTTTGATTGGATCCTCAGATGACTTTTTTTCTCACGGTTGGGGTGATGACTTTGCGGATTGTGTAGTCACAATATCCATTCGCCTTGAGAGCTTGGTGTATGTGTTTGAGTTAACTGATTAGGTGTTCATGGTCGGAGATACAGTGAGCTCTTTGGTGTAGAGTTTTGATTAGGGAATTCTTCTGGAATGGATGGTGGAGGGAATCAAGTTTTACGTAGGCATCAGTATGGGTTACTTACCTGTAGACAGAATGGCTCATTGAGCCATCTGGTCTCTTTTTGATTAGGACATCAAAGAAAGGTAGCATGCCATCTTTTTCTACCTCCATGGTGAATTTGATGGCTGAGTGTATATAATTGATGTGGTTGAGGAATTGATTCAGAGCGGATCGGCCATGTGGCCAGATGACAAACGTGTCATCCACGTACCTTTTCCACAAGGACGGGGGTCCGTCTAAAAATTTTCCATGAAAATATAGGTTACAACCGGAGATAAGGGAGAACCTATTGGGGTGCCTTCAGTCTGTTTGCCGAATGTTCCATTCCAGGTGAAGTATGTATTGGTGAGGCAGTGTCTCACCAGGGCTGGTACATCAGCATGCAATCCTTGTGGGACCAAATCTTCAATGATTGCAATGGTATCGGGCACAGGAACTTTGGTGAACAAAAAAACTACAGAAGCAGGCTACAGTCTACATTATAGACTGCCAGTAGACTCACCCAGTTTAATAACTATTGCTACAGTCTACATTGTAGACTGCCAGTACACTCACCAAACTGAAGAACCAGGCTACAGTCTACATTAGTGTTTTTTTTATTTTTCCTCTTTTTTTTCACTTTAATTTTATTATTTTTTTATCGACGTGACTTTACCGAAATAACCAAAGAATACGTATTCCTAATGTCATGGGAAACGTTATCCGGCACTATAGTTATTTGTAATAATTGTGTACTGTGACCGTTATCCACTATAATTGTGGATAACAGGATGCATGTTATATATACAGTGTAAGGCACCAACTTCATGGCTGTGGTGGCATTAGTGGTGACCGCAGACAGCAGTAAAGATCCTTCAGGATTGTCCAACATCATCCATTTACTCCGGACTCATCCCTCACCTTTTTTATCAGCATCACCCACATAAGGAGCCAGATGGAGGAGGGGACCAGGATGGGTCACGACAACATCTTCACGGGAGTGCCAGGTGACATGGGCGGACCAATGAGAACGGAGAGAAGAGAGAGAGATGGGGGCCCGTGGAGAGAAGATTGAGTCGGTGTGAAAGAAGATGATAAAATGTAGTCGGTGGAGGAGAAAATGGAAAATGAAATCGGTGAGCTGGTAAGAGTTCCTTGAGTCGGAACGTTATAGATATGGGTGTTGAAGACAGCAGATAAAGCAACATATGTTGTGCAGGATGAGTACTAACAAGCTGGTGTAAATCCCTGAAAAGAGAGCAGTGATGAGATCATGTATGTAGAACTTCTTTCGCGCCGTACATAGCCGCCAGGAGTGGCAGGTGATTGGCCGCTGGCAGTGCACTGTGGGCTAATGGTGTGACTGCTCGAGTATTGCATTGATATTGGCTGGAGGTCGTTGGGAATACGACTGGAGTGGCTGGTGGTGGAGTGACCACAGGCTGGTGCAGCCAACTCTCGCCAGCAGAACATCAAGACCAGGGCTTGTCGCTCCTCCTCACAGGGAAGCTACAGGGCAGGCCTGAGAGGCAATCAATTGTGCTTTCACACGTAGCAGGCAAGTGTGTCACCTTCTCCCCCAATCGACTCGATTCGTCCATTTGAGAGACATTACTGGCGTTGAATTTGAAGTATGTTTATTTTTCATGTAAATGTTCAACTGCTTATGCAAAATTTGTTAATTTCCTTGGTTACTTCTCCAATTTAAAGTCTGACGTAGACGTGTGTGTGTATGCATGTTGAACTTCGTTCACACCGTATGCAGCCAACCGTGCCAATTGGCAAGTGAGAGTTGTGTGAGTGTTGAGCCTTATGCGTGAGCTACGGTTGTGGCATGACCGGGGAGTGCTTCGGGTGTCCCTCTGGCCCGAACCACCACCACCTCCCACCCAGTCGCACCACGACCAAAAAGACGGGGATCACGGGCTCTGGCTGGTGGGAATAACAGCAAAGAGTTGGCACCACATTCAACTTCGCCCACTCGGTTTGTGTCGCACCATTGTCCAGTCTCGTCTGACACGAAGTGGAAGGTGGTTAGATTAGCAGACATTTAGCTACAGGCTCACCACATGTAAAACAAACTATTTTCTTAAATCCTCACCCGTTATTTTTATTGGCATTATCCAGCATCTGTTGCATCAACACCGATACTCGAGGTCTTCTTAGGCTGTATTCCACCGCGTGGTATCGTAACACTTAACTGCTGCGTATGTTTTTGCAGTTATATTGTATCGCGAGCGCTCCGATACGTTTTCACGTTGTACCTCTTAGTGCACGATGTCTTGTGCATAGCAGTCAACCTCTCTGGACCGCACTGAAATGTTCTTCCCATTAAGCCATCACGGCCACAGTGATTGGCGACGGCAATCATAAACTACCATTACGGTGGATAATGGAATGAATGAATCGTGAGATACGGTGCAATGCGCCGTACATCTCAGCTGCGCCAGCATCAGCGGCGACTGGAGACAGCAGCTAACACTAAATCATCAGCGTTGGCAATAGGGTTGCAATCTCTGTGGAACAAACAATAAAACGAGGGGTGTCACGGGAAAAAAGATAATCAAAATTGCAGAGGAAGGAGGAGAGCTACATGTAAATGCGTTGTCTTTACTGGTGTAGCATTGCATAACTGACAAAACCAGGACTCTTAATGTTGTGTAAAGACGTACAGATATCTTAGGATAGATAACATGAGAAAGGGAAAATCCTGGGACAAATCAGCACAGGTGGCAACCATCGACTTCAAACATAATCAATCTTCATCTTCACTCACCATTGTCATCTGTCATCATCATCCGTATAATCAACATTATCTTCATTATTTTGCAATGGGCACTCATCCTGCAAGGTCTTGTCATACAATAACCTACCGCGTTAGTACAATATGTGTCTCTCATTGTCACTGACCTTTGGATATACTCCAACGCTGATCCTGGTAAGCCGTCTCATTGGCAGCGACTGGTGATGACAACAATAATTGACTATTGATCATCGATAGCAGTTAAAATATGTAAATGGCGAGAAAAGTCACTGTAACAGAAACAGTGTGGGCTGGGAACAAATACATGGAGCAACACGCACAGATTTTCATTGCCTCTACAAAAATACCTCAGCCTTATCAATCTTTGTTTTATCTGCCAATATCGCCCTCAATAAAGTAGGCATCAGTGCACATTACAACAGAATGGGAATGGAACGGGGGCAGAGAGCAATACGACTGAAAAGGGAAACCCATCACATCCTCAGCTTTCGCATCATACAAAATCACCATGGCATTGTGGTCATTTTGCCTTAGTTCACCATCGACAAATGAAGTAAATGTGGACAACCACAAGGAAAAGTATTCATTTTGTCTAGACCCTTTGTGATCGAGGCCCTATGTACCAACAACCTTTATCGTCCTGCCTGGATCTGGTGATCCCCACCTTGTGAGCCAGCATTCCTGCAGCCTCTGTTTCCCCAACCTGAAAGTGCAGCAAACTGGAATCCTAAATCACCCCAGTATTGATCTTGAGACCAGTGCCCTACGACTACAGCTTCGTCCTTGATGTTGCCATCGGGCAACCCAAGGACCACGCACGTAACTGTTACGTTCTCGTGGCCCGTCTCCAGCGCCATGGCATCCAAACCCTGTCTTCTGCTAACAGAGCTAGTGAGTTTGCTTAGTCACTTGTAAATAAGGCTACACATTTTCATGGTCATTTTAGTTAAGGTCACAATACAAACTGGTAATGGAAAGGCTACAGGATAAGGTCATAGTGGATTAATATCCATTTGTTTCATATGTGCTGGACTACACAGTGTATGTTTATGCTTTTTAGGAGCTGAAAATACCTATGACCAAATCACCTACTGTAGAATGTCACAATTTGTTTTTGTGAACGTAGTGCTTGGGTTGGCGACCACCAGATATAGCTAGTAAAGGATTTGGAGCTACCTGACAAGCAACAGAGGGCAGTGCAGAAAATCAATTGTTGTACTTTGCTTCAATCCTTGGACATCTATGCTCCCCAACTCCACCAAGCCCACCCACCTGACCAGCTTGCTGAATATGGTCAACTCACGTGAGCCGAATGGCATGTGGAGGCCTTTATATAGCAGTTGATTGACAATGAGCTGTTAAAAGGCTACACTAGTTGGACATGTTGAATAAAGAGAAAAAAAGCCTAACTCTAGGGACCACATCTCACTGGGTGCTCTGAGGCTCTAGGCATCACATGTGGTTTCCTTGAGGTCTAAGGGAGCTAACGAGAACTGCCCCATCTGCTGTTGGACAGAACGATCCCATGCTTATATTCCCAGTGCCACCTGGGCATGTTGGTGCGTGGTTTGGATAGCATTTCAAATGCAACAAAATCTTGTCACAAAAAGACACTTCAAAGGCGGGACAAATGACAAAACTCAACACGTGCATCAATTACACTGCCCTGAAGCAGGGGAACCATGTCTCTATGAAGAACTGTTATTGCCCAAAATGCCACCTATTATCCATTGTTTTCTTCTTTTGAGCAGTATTGCTAGATGTGTTGGGTTTTTTGTTCATTAGTGAATATACACCACGGCCAACATCGCATAACATGTCTTTTTTTCTTTAATAGGAAAGAGACAAAGTGAGGAAGAAGTGTTGCACGATAAACTAATGGTGGACTATTCCCTGTTGTTTTCAGTAACATAAGTGGACATCGCTAAAATAAATTAGGCCAATAAACGATGTTATTACCCACACATCACCTCCCATCCCTGCTTATTAATTACAACGATGTCAAGGTGGCCCTGTGGCTCAGTTCCGAGTATTGAAGTGGCACTGTTGAGATCCTGGGTTCGAATCGACACAGCCAACTACAATTATACCGAAATACGTCATTACAATATTCAATAACGCTGTTTTTAAAAAAGTAGAAAATTTGCGACGTTTAGGGCAATGGCCAGAGAGATAGAGTGAATAATGGATTGGAGATTTGACACCATGGAGCCTGATGAGAAATTTAATTTTGAAATGTTTTCTGATGACCATTTTTTTAATATGCACATGAAAAGTTACCGAAGAGTGACTATTGAGTACACTGGAATAATCTGCCTGGTCACCAATTACTGCAGACCTGTAAATAAGTTCGTTTATTCACTTGATCTGGCTATATGCCAGCTCTTTAAACTGTCTATACACTTACATTTTACTTCCATGCTACAAACATTTATCTGCCAGAATGTGGAAAATTGCTTTCACTTGTGTGAGTATAAAAGAAGCCTTCGTCCAGCAGTTGATTGACCAAGGTTTGCACAAAAAAAGTTCAACCAAACTAGGTTTTATTGTGAATTTATCTTTATGAAAAGGAATGCCTCATTTCCTAGCTGAAACTAAAAAAAAATCTAACCCCAGCCAAGACTCAGTGTTGGCTTTGTCATGCTGTGCCACATCTTGTCATGTTCGACTTGTGCATTGTCTATTTTGGAATTGTCAGTTGCTGCTTTGAAAATGTTTCAATAGATAGCCTTGGCTTTCTGCACTAGTACGAGTGCATCTACAGAATGTTAAGTATAGTACAGTATATGTTAGCTCTCTGAATATTTTAAATATATATAAAGTGATATAATCGTGTGTGCATCTGTGCCAAAATTGGTCATGTCCGATTACAAAGGTGGTCGGTTATTATAGTCATTGTACCAACTTGATACATTAGTGGAATGTGGTCACATCAAAATTATATACCCAGATGACAACTGATATGTTTTTGCTATATAGCAACAGAATCACAGAAATAAAATGATAGACAGTGAAAAGAAAATAGACACTATGAAAATAAATGCTGACGTATGAATTTGTTTTTATTTCAACTACAAAAAAAAGTATTACACTGTACACTCGGGGTGTGTTCCTAATTTTCGGATTTATTTGAAAATCCGAAGATTGGGCCAGATCTGGGAAATGAAATGTGTTTTGCATTATTCCAAAAGCACGTCGCCACAATAAATGACATAATTTAGTTGTCACTTCCGTGATTTTCCTACCAGAGGTGGTGTAACTTGGCAATAGGTGGCACCACTTTTATTAGCATGAAGATATTTTGTATAAATAATATAAAAAGCTAAAACAATGCGTCCAAAATTGTCCAAAAAAATCAGTTATTTTTGTGCTATTTTTTTATGCCACACACTTCCGTACAAAGTTAGCTTATTGTGAGCACTATTAATATCAATATATGAGCACGAATGTGTTTCGATGTGTGTTGAATGCTTGATTTTTGACGCCCGTAAAAAAGGCTGTAAAAACTCCATCACATTCTCTCCACAGGAGAAACACTTCAGCTGCAACATGCTTATAATGAAAAATCGATATTACATTACCTAAAAAATTATTTTCACAAGGTGCGGGTTTGTTCAACAAGGGAATTTCCAACAACTGCAATGTCCCACAAGCTATGGCCGAGTTTCAAGCCACTAAAACAAAAGAAAAGTAATGGAAAAATGTATTACTGTAGGGCAGGAAAGCTATGATTTGTGGAGGGATAAGCACGGCAGTTTACACGGTCCGGGTGCCGACATCATTAGCAAGTCTCATTAACTCTCAATATATTCATTCCTTGACACAGATGCAGCTGAGCTGGGAATTGCAGCTAATTGAAAACTATTTAGAATGCTTACAGGAGGCCCGTTAAATTTTAATTGCTTCATTGTTCTAATGGGAATCCCAGTGACCTTTAATAAAGCTCTCAACGTGCACACAAAGTGGACAAACGTTTGTGGCTACAGGATCTGCACGTGAAGGAGTCCTGAAAATATCGCCGTCCTCATTAGCTCACAGTGGACTTGCACAAAGGACTTCCCGTTACTTATAATTTACTTTGAGAGTCCATCCATAGATCGCTCAGTGTGGCAATTAGGATGATGGCTCAACAAATATTTTATGCTACATTGAGGATTGCGTAGCTGCGAGGAAGCAAATGCTTTCTGAGCGAGCTCAGAGGAAACCTCGGGGAGACACAACAATGGGAGATCTACAACTCGGTAAGGTCATTGATAGACTAACACACGTGAAGCTGTAGCATGGTGAAGACGGAGTAAATACATTATTTGCAGTTGTGAATTGAAAATCTAGTAGAGTGTGTGTGTGTGTATATAGCTTGCAGTATATTTTATTTAGCGTATTTTGCGGCGAGATGTTCGATGTTTTGCTGAACATGCTGGGAGCTTCCTGCAGAAAATGCATTGCATTGAAGCTCCCACATCGTGCTGAAGAAACACGTGGTACACCTCAAACAACACATCGGAGATCTGAATACAGCATAATTGTGAAAAGCGACAAAGCTTACTTGACTCTGCAACTCAGACGCCTGGCCCCTGTTAGGTTAAGAAATAAACTGTAGAAATAACATTGTTCGTTCGGTAACTCAAAGTGCATCCAGTGGGGTTATTACACAGAATTACACAACTTAGGAATATTTAGCCAAATTGGCATTGTATACATGTGTACTAATGCATTTGACGATAAGCAAATGGTTATAGCAGCACATCAACACGTCTGCAGATGCATATTGGTAAATTAGTTTTATTTGCATTGCCGTAATTTCATTTTATATTTTTTCGAAACTCACAAATGCAAGCGTATACATAAATGGTAAACAGCCTCCCTCTACAGTATATTTTATTGCAGATGCCATTACAGTAATAAGCAAAACAATAATAGACAATGCATTTCTACTGAAAATTAAGGACACTGAAATGAAATTATAAAAATGTAAGATAAACTTTCACGATGTATTTAATTACGTAAAATAGACAGATTGAATAGCAATACTCAAATACAAACATTGAATAATTCTGCAATTAGTAGTAACACTTATTGTACTGGGAAACATTTTCCAATAAAGGCATTTTGACTTTTACATTCAACATCTTCGGTACGAGTCTACAAATTGGTAATATATTTGTCAATTATTTAAAAAATATATGTTTAAAACATAGTTATATTATGATTAATCGAATGCAAAATTTAAACTGAAAGTGCGTCAGGTTCAAAATAATACGTTCAAAAAAGTTACACAAACACAACTAGAAAACACAACACAGTATACTGTATATTGGACAATTACTGAATGCAGACCATTGTCAGACTGATGTTAAGCGGATAGAGAGAGGGCAGGATTGATTGATTTTGAACAATTAAACTTAGTAATAAAAAAACACACGGTATGTGCTCCGAATTTAAACATTCCTGTAATCCGAAAAAGTGCATCTCAACCCACAGCCCATCCGGGAAATCCACGCGTCGATTACAAGCGGTTGTGAAATCTACCCATTAAACAAATATGTGAATGTACGTTGAACTTCTTTCACGTATCCAACCGCGCTCATCTGAGGTGCGGGGGAAGGACAACAAACGAAACACAAAAAGCAGCTCTTAGGAAATAGGTTTTCAACCTAGATTTAAAAGTGCATAGCTCCAGTGGCTTCCTAATATCGGAACGAAGAGCGCTCCACCAGAGGGCTGCACATGAAAAAAAATTTTCTGACAATTTAAAAAACAGCAATAGCTGAAAAGTATTTTTTTTTTAAGAATGGAGAGACATATGCCGGGGATTGCACTTAGAGGCGGACAGAGGAACAAACGGATCAGGCAATATGCACAAAAAATATAAATATGTTGACTGAAGAAACTTAAGTGAGCTTAATTCTAGATTTGAAGTTTTCGTGACTTCAAGGATTCATACTGTTTTTTTTTTCGGTAAAGTCACGTAGGTAAAATTTGTTTTAAATCACGACGTTTCAGGCGCAACACAAGCGTCCTTCTTCAAGTGTGCTTTCGCTTAGTTGTCCCCACCTGAAGAAGGACGCTTGTGTTGCACCCGAAACGTCGTGATTTAATTTATTTTATTTTTTTACTTAAGTGAGCTTGGGCAGGATACAGCAGATGGACGAGGCTGATGGCAATGGCAGGCAAATGAGTGAACGCTCAAAATGATGTCCACCATGGAGATGGAGCGATGGGATCGGCTAATGTGCAGGACCATGAGGTTTGCTGACAATCCGTAGAGATGCCTTCATCCAGCAATGGACAGAACACGGCTGATAATGGCATTCATCTTAAATCTCGATTGAAAACTTTTTTCTTTAGAACTACTTTCGTGTGTTTAGTTTGTTGTCCTTCCCCCCGAACCTCGGATTAGTACGGTTTACTACGCACAGTGTGAAAGAAGTTCAACATGCATAATTATTAACTTAAAACTCGTCTCAATGCTCTGTGAAATGTTACATGATGAGCAGTATGAATTATTTAGCATTCCTAGTGGATCTTTACAAGTCTTGAATTGCTGGTATAAGTTCACGTACCAAAGTACTCTATTTCACAAGTTAAAGAAAATTACATTCACAATTAAACAAAGGGTAGGTAAACAACAATTGCCAGTTAATTAAACAACTTGCTGAGTGCAGTAATCTAAAAAGTGACACTGCATTGGCGTGTGTTTCCACATGCTACATTGCAAGGCAGTTCTCACAGAAAGTATTTCTAAATTCTATTACGTATAAGTGCGAGTACGAGCATTCGCATTACTTGCGATATAAACCGGCAAGGAAAAACGAAAACTAACCCCGAGGTAATGCTGTTGCCAAGATGACATTGGCCATAAACCAAAGCTCTTCCCACGACGAGCTGCGGTGAACAGAATGGACACAGTCACGTCAACATGCATAACCTCCGGCCACAGAGCAAAAGAGAAATCCGAGAATCATCCATTATGACCACATTTTCCGTAGAGAAAGGCACGATAACAGCTTTGTGATAACCACTTGGGCTAAAAAAAAATAATGGGAGCTTTGACGTGATTGATAATGATTTATTTTATCCTTTTTTTTCCACACTTACAATCTCCCCGTGACAAGAATGCTGGCGAGCGAAACAGATGGATTGCTTATTTAGTTCATTGATGGTTAATGGGCATTAATTTGGCCTTGAAATCGTTGCAAATTAGACACGGAGTGCCACAAGAGCTCTTTAATATTGAGATAACCAACTTGACATTGCTGCTCAATGTGCTGATGTGCCAAACACTCAGCTGCAGGGCTGTCTTCGAAACTAATTGAATTTTACAAAACTATCCAACTTAATTCTATTAAGATGTACATACGGCCATTTTGTCAATCCACTGCTGGCAAACGACCTGACTTGTTTGACCTTACTTCACCAATGCTGATCATTGTGGGTTAAAGGCGGAGGACAGCATGGATGTGGGAGCATAGAAGTACAGCACAGCAATCCACTATTCTATACAGTTATCGAATCACTGCCCCCCACCCCTTCCCCCACCGCACTACCCTGAGTGTCCATGTTTCCAGGGCAGGATACAGTCAGGTAGTGGAGATTTTTAAAAAAAATCTCCTATTTGACTTACAAATTGCCAGGTCGGCTTTTATAAACATGTCCATCAATCTGCAAAAAGAGGGCAGAATGACAACCGTGAAATCTACGTGAATCAGCCTTGCAGTGTTTTATTATTATACATTTTCGACCTCAAGAATACATACAGAAACTTTCAAGAAGCCTCCGATATGACTGCGTGCTGAGGAATTAATTCAACAATTGTTCAGCGGTACACTAAATTGGTGCATCTATGCATCCGTACAGCTGAATGGTGACTAATTAAAGAAGCATAATGGATACTACGCTGCCTTAGTTTAGCTTAAAAGCCGTAGCATCTCAAGCACCTTGCGAAAATATCCCTAAGAATATTTGAAATAAATACACACTCGCCTAAAGAGCAAACACGGTACAACAAATTGTCTTAAACTGTCCTCGGTGATAAACCTCCGGTACCTAAACAAATTTTATACTGCATTCCAAACATAACTATGGATTATACATCAGCTTGCAAGACAGCATGTGAAGCAAAAGGCTAAGAGAGAAACTGTGAATATCATGATGTAGTTCTACAGAGTCAGGAGAAGTATTGGACAGATAGGAAACTGCATAAAGCGCACACTGCAGCTTTCAGAATAGACTAGCTTGAGGCGAACTTAACTACACACCAAAAACCATAGCTGTAAACTCCTGTGCAATGTGTAATGGTGTGCAATGCTTCGGAAACTTCAGCCACATAGCAAAGTCAGCTAAAAGTACTTTTTGAGTATCTGCTGCACATATTGCTTCATGTTCAGTAGCATTTATAATCATCTAAAGAAATGGGCTGTCACCTGTAATTACAAGGAAAATGCAGCGACAATAAAAAAAAACGATAACGACATCAATGTTTAATAACAGCACAGTACATTATTGTATTTGTTGACTTATGATTGATGATAATGATTCACAAACATTTCAAGAATAGATATTTCCTGTGCACTTGTGTATTAAATTGTTATAAATTGCTCATCCTCACGTGTATTTATGTTAATCTCATGTAGACTTTGAGCTGTAGAAACTGTTTCCTAAACATATATTTCCTTGCCAGTGCACCATTCATATGCAATGTTAATACATATCGTGCTCAGCAAGCAAGTGTTCAAAAATGTAGATTGCTATTGGAAATAATATATCAATGTGTCTGTGTTTAAAATGGTTCCAATCGCATTGCGGATAACGCATGCCTCTCAGGCAGCAGCGCCTGATTAGATAAGAACTGCAAGAATGCATTACTCAGCGCAGTAATGAGCACTTCAGACACACAGTCAAGAATGCCCAGAAGTGGATGTTCGATTTCTGGATCTGTTCCTTAAAGGGATTAAATAATGTTGGCAAATGCCTCCTGCATAACAAAGCCGTCTAAGTGATATCTGCTTGAAATGAGCATCTCCCATTTACAGCCCTGGGCCAGTGAGCAAATTTAAAATTCCTGTGACTGGAGCAAGTCTAATTCACTAGACCACTGTTGCCTTTCCCACAAAGTGGTACGTACTTTATCAACCGAAGGGTGATGATGGGTTGAGTGAACCTCCAACCAGGATTTTAACTCGCAACCTTTCTCATTGTGAGTTCACTCTCTCTAGACCTTTCATAAACCCACAAAGAGGCATGCGTTTCTTTCTGCATCGTTTAAAATAATTACACATCTTACAGCTGTGGGTGTGTGTGTGAATATCTGTTAGCTGATGCATTCTATTTGTAATTTGCAAAGCAGTGGCGGTGGAAGCAGAATGTTGTTATTTTTTGTTGTTTCCCACAGCAGGTCAAGTTGCAGGCGGTAGCCCAGAGCGCAGCAACAGCAGTTCGAGCATCTGTGCATCCTGAGAAATGCAAAATTAATCACGCGAATGTTAAAAACGGGCAGCTGGCCCTATTCACAATCTCGCAGGGACCCACCAATCCCATCGCCCTTCCTTTTGCAATTTTCACAATTGAAATGCTGCACAGGGGGTTATCCACAACGAGGCCTTGTCACAGTACTGGCCTACGTATTTCAAGTGACTTCAGTCCCAGGCCTATTAACTTGCACCAAAACACACACAGTGCGTATAAGCAATGCAGAATAGTTGTGGAACCGTACCACTCAATTTGGGTCAGATTATGAGATTCAGTGTAAAGTCACTCCAGCCTCACTCGTACATTTACCTGCCAAAAGCACATGTCACACGCTCTGGCATTGAAGCATGTGAATTATCAACATCCTGTGTGAAAAATCATCAGTGCCAAAAAAAGCTCATAAAATATGCCTTTGACATTTGGAACGTTAAAAGTGTAGGCTCGTGCAATTTGTGAAGAGTAATAACAACAAACACACGCAGCTCACAGGGTAGCATTGTGTGCTTGTGAAACGTGGAAGCGTGGCACATTGCCCGATGTTTGACCACAGGAAACGTCAAACAACTTGCCCAAAAGCAAACATTTTCCACTTATGTAACGTCGTACTGTGTCGTGTCTAAGCCAAAGGTGACTCGCTGGCAAAATAAATAGCTTACACTCCAAAATTTCAAGACAGGCACATTATAGAATGTAAAGACACCTAAGGATGTGAAATGCTTGTTCATCTGCTTGTCATGAAGCAGTACGTTTGGCTGTGATTAGGGGTTTGTGTGTGTTTTCTGACTTCATTACAACAGCTATAAACAATTCAAATAAATTGCATATATTTTGTTATAAACGAGGTCCATATGCAGCACTCGAACATATATATTTAACATACAGTATTCTGCATACTGCATATAATTGCATAGAATTAATGCATTAATTTGGTCCATCTGGTTTATGCATTTTGGGAATAAAATATTGCGGGCATTGCATTAAAGAGACTTAAGCGTTCCTGTGGGCTATATCTACAAAGAGATTTCATTGCAATTTTCCATCTCTGATCATGATTAATGTATGAATGTAAGCGCCTGAAGGACTACTTGTCCTTCATAATTTCTCGTCGCACGGTAATTTCACTTGTGCAGCTTTTAATCTGCCAAGGAAAGGGTGAAATGTTTTCCTGTCCACGCCAACATCATCGATGCTTTAACATGTTTTCTCGCTTTTGTGCAGATGTTTTTGCTTTGAGTATCTGTTTACATGTTATCCTTCATTCATCGCACACATACTTAGTGGAGACATTTGCATAATTTTCTAGATTTCTCCGCGAATGGATTTCACAGACAGATCCAGTAATGATGCACATGGACGCAAAATTAAACTCAAAGAGAGGTGGTCAAGTGCCTCAGAGGTCAAAGCGCAGGTCAGGCACCACTGAGGTCATGGGTTAAAATCAAGACAACCACCTGTGGTGAAATCATGTCCTCTAGTGGAGCGAGTTCATGGTCTCAGGCTGGTCACCAATGACTGCATAAAAAACTAAAACACTCCATTACATTTAATTTTGTTCTGCAGTTCATTTGAAATGTATTGCTGCAGTTTGTATTTCTACGGAAGGACACTGCATCTAAACTGGACCCAAAGAGTGACCAACGTAGAGGTAGGAAAAAATGTTGCACATAAAAGAAGACCTGATGCAGGTGGTGATGAGAAGGAAATTGGCACTATTTGGACACACGCGTAGGATGGACGACAAGAGGAAAATTAAAAGTCTGTTGTTCAGAAAAATGGAAGGAACCAGAAAGAGAGGAGGACCGAACAGGAAATGGCTTGCTGACATAAGAGATTGATGCAAGGAAGATGTACACTAACTTGAGCATAATAGCACAAGCCAGAGAGGAAAGTGTTAACAAATTACGAAACGTGCAGTGGACACCTACCGGCCATCTGCCCATGGACCGTGATGCTGATGATCATTTGGCCAAATTCCAGCACTGAAAATTCATATATTGATTTGACTGTCACGTGACAAACATTACTCTCATTTTATGGTACATCACTCTCAGATGGAAAAGTGCTGCCCTCTACTGTGTAGCCAGAGGTCAATGAAAAGGACTTCAGAGGTAGCTCTCTGATATCTGTTTCTGTGGGATGTTCTCCAACAAGAAGGGTTGCACTGCTCTGCCAGAGTTTCGAAAGGATTGTGTCATGGCACGGTGCCGATATCACGACTGGGGAAAATGGCAAAATATGACTCCTTTTTTTTATTTAGGGTATGGGCCAGTCTTAAATGTTCCCAACGTGGGCTTGGGACAAGCTTTAAAGATCGTTCTACGTATCGAATAATAACTAATAACATATTGTCATCATAACAATGTAATAACAACACATTATTCCAACAATTCATTATATATCCATTTAAGTTAATTACTGATTCGGATACACATTCAATTTCATTACCACTATAAAAGCAAACGTAAACATATTTTAGTTTAGTAAATAAAACGGGACAATTTTAATACTGTGAGCCTAGAATAACATTATGTTTATATGTGAAACAATCATCATTGCATGCACGGTATTTGTACGGCTATAGACAAAACATTCAGAACTATACAAACCAGTGCCACCTCTGTTCTGCAACTCTAGGATATATTTGTTAGACATTAGACAATTATATATACAAGTTCTTAGCTATGGAGACATAACAAGGAACCTGTGAAAGAACAATCGTTGAATGTACTTTCATCATTTCACTGCTTAGCATTCGGTATTCAATGTGATACACGTTGCATATATTTAATATATTTACATATTTAAATATGAATGATGAAATATATTTCATGAGCAAATGCTGCACAAATTACACTTTCATGTGCACACAACCTCTTTTGGAAGGATGCAATAAAAGCAAGCATTCATGTTAATGAAATGGATCTATTCCACCTTAACCTGAATAAAAAATAAACACAATTGACGCGGTTGTTTAATTGTCTGCAGCTGTAGAAAGCAACTGTCAGCATCTGGATATAATCAGCAACTGCAGCAATTAAATGTTGCTGAGAGATAGCATCGTGTACCTGGGCCCCAGAACCCTTGCAGGGGATAAGCATTGCTTGAAACCATAGCTCCAATCTGGTTGACATTTGAAAGTTAGACAGTGTCAGCTGCCTTGCAAAAACCTATTTTTAAACTGTGATAAGATGATGCCGTAGACAGCATTTCTTATTTTGCCAGAGGAAAATAATTCGTACGAGGCCTGGATGGTGGATGCTGCTGGCTAGCTGCGTGTGTTGGCTGGAAATATTTTCGGCAGGGGACACGCAGGGACTGCTGCCAATGGGACATACGCAGCAGCAGCAGTACTTTGCTGTGGTTATTCCAAGCAGTGGGTTATCTAGGAGATGGAATCAAGGAATATTCTGGGTTAAGGCACCTTGGGATAGTGCCCATTCATGAAAGTTGTCTTGATCAGGGACAGTTTATTTTTTTCAGGCACCTGACGGTAACTAAAGGCGGACCCCCTCTGACACTACACTTTAAATTAGGGTTGGTCAGGCTACACATTTCAATTCATATACCGTAGGCTAACGTGTGGCGTTGCTGCTGCTGCTGGAGCTGTTGATGCTGGACCATGGGCTGCTGCAGCCACTGTAACTTGCAAGAAGCCAGACACAATGACAGCATAGCGTGCTCTGTGATATCACCATGCATTTTATGCTCTGTGATGTCACAACGCATCATGTGCCCTGTGACATCACAGCGTGCTGTGTTCTTTGTGACGTCGTAAAAAACGTAACTCCCTGAAATAACGTCAGAGAAAGTACACATGAATATGAAAATGCAATTATGAATTCCAAAGATAGTGATGCAACAATTAAATGAATACATTGCGATTTTATGTAAATTCTTTGGCATGAAGTATTTTTTTATTAAGCGCAGTAAACGTTTCTGTACTCGGCATGATATAAAATTCTACCTGGAATGATGTTAAACTGCGTCTGGTGATGGTATCACCTAAAAAGAACACTCATTAACCACAGTGTGGAAAGATGTGTATGTCTGGTGAGGGGGAAAGCAGTTGGTTAGGATGGGAAAATCTTGAACCATGGGCAGTGAACAGTGATAAGCAGGGCCACCACTGTGCTTAACCAGATATAAAATTGTATAAAAGTGCCCCCAAGAAACACACGTGTTGAGCAGGGCGAATATAAAACTATCCATTGCAGGATTCAACTCTTGCACAGGCACGACGTTATATCGGTTGATGTGTGCTCAGTACAATCAGATGTACTGCATATAAATATTAACTAAACTATTTTATATTTTACAAAGGAAGACCCACTGAGCTGTATCGCTTTTTTAGAAGCGACCTGGCCGCAGATGATAGCTCAACGAAGTGGCTTATCACGTGAAAATGTCTCGCGGCCAAATACTCAAAACGCATGTTTCTAAATGTGCAGGGAAAAACCGGAGAAAATCCACACAAACACGGGGAGAACATGCAAACTCCAAATATACAAACGTCAGAGTCGGGATCGACCTCCTGTATACCAGGAAAGGAATTTAACATGTCGCCACCGCAGCACCCCCAAATATCGTCTAAACTAACAATCTGTTTGGTGGTGCTGCGTTGGCAGTGGTGCACAAGCACAATTAACAGCGATATGGAGACACATCACAACAAAGATATGCAGGTCAAAACATAAATTTTCATGGAAAAGGACACATGCATTTGTTATACAGCCTAGGGTGGGAACTTAGTGTCCCCATTTGTCTCGTATTATTTCAGTATATGAATGGATAAATGAAAGTTACTGTCATGTGTTGATATGCTAGTAATAGGTTTTTACCCTTTCAACTGGTACAAAAACTGACACCTTTATACAAGGCATCATGTTTGCAATAACCACAACACAAGCAGTCAAAATGCAAACAAAAAGAAACAACTCTGATGATGATAATGATATGCACTGTCCGTGAAGTTGATTGGTCCACATCCTAGACAGCTTTTCTTAGAGCCTAGTCTCCATTGGTGTTGGACCAGATGACGCCAAAAGGCGTACAACTCAAAGACAGCGCACGATCAGAGTATTGAGAGCTCGGGGTAAGCATTTACGCCAATGGAGACTAGGCTCTAAGAAAAGCTGTCTCGGGTGTGGACCAATCAACTTCAAGGACAGTGCATATCATTATCAGAATTGTTTCTTTTTGTTTGCATTTTGACTGCTTGTGTTGTAGTTATTGCAAACATGATGCCTTGTATAAAGGTGTCAGTTTTTGTACCAGTTGAAAGGGTAAAAACCTATTACTATATTTTGCCACTGGTAAAGGAGGTCTCATAGTGTTGATATGCTGTTAATATATACATTCTGAAAGTAAGTCTAATCTTCCACGGTGCCTGCTTAACATTAATAGGAAATATTTTTCACATCTGTTGTTTGAATAATTACTTTGGCAGACGGAGCTAATCTTCGATTTAGGAAGGGATGTCAGTGTTTGCTGATAAATATAATTTATGATTGATTGGTGTTCAACAAATTAAAACCTGTTGATGTGGTGATACGAGATGGGGAATAATGGAGACAATTTACAGCAAAGGATAAAAGGAGAAAATTGAGTTTTAAGTGTGAAAACGCCATGTGACCCAAGAGTGATTAAAATCGTGCACACAACATACGTATTCATATCCTGTATGCTATTTCCTCCTTTTGCAGATTAAACAATTCCTTTATCTATTTCATGTTATTGCAATATTGCAATGTGATGAAACGGTGCATAGATTATCTATTTTGGCTGCAATGTTGTACTTATTTTGGAAATACAAGGAAATGAGCTTGAAGCTGCATAAGCGAAATAATTATACGAGTTACTGCTACTGCATACTAAATAGACCCTGGCTTTGAGTATTTTTCCTCCCCTGACAAACCAAACACATTTATACTTGCAGTCACATCATGAAAGACCAAGAGCTCCGTAAATTATTACTTTTGACAAGCAGCTTTGAAACTCCCAAATTGTACAAGATGATTAATAGGATTGCTGGGGGACAGTTCAGTCCCATTCGAGTCTGTCATTTTTCTCTTTTAGTTATACGCTGAAATTATTATTTCTTAATGCACATGCTGTTTCAATGATTGAACACCTGTCATTTTAACTGTGTAGTTTCACCCGAGAATTGCCTTAATTTTTGTTTAGTTTTTTGCTTTGCTGCTGGATTCGATTAGATTATTAATTTAGACCTGCGTTTAATTTCAGATGGATATGAAACAAAAATATCCACTTTTTTTACTTGACCAGTTCATTTTTAATGGAGAAAAAATTAAAACGATATGGAAAGCAGATTGGCTGTTTTTTTTATTAAAATCTGTTAAGATGTTCAATTGTAATTATAAACGTCTTTTCATTCGTAATTGATGTGCACGGGATAGCATACAGGCAAACCTCGCCGAACACGGGGGTTACGTTTCTGGAAATGCCGTGTTGGGCAAAAACCGCGTTCGTCAAATAATAGACCTTGTGGGAAAATAAGGGTTGCGTTCCTGGTCCCAAAACGATCACCCCCCTCCGCTCTTTGTTTAGCTAGTTCCACATGATTTATCCCCGTGTTATTGTATACACACACACGACTCTCCTCCATATCTTGTGCGTGTGTTCACTCTTTATTTTAAATTTTACCTAAACACAAAACCCCTGCCTCGATTACTCTTCCCGAAACCGCGGCACTCACGCCCAACGCTCGCCCCCTCCCCTCCCCTCCCCCCGACTAACCCTGACTCTCTGAACCTCCGTCACTTGAACATTTAACGATTCGCCATCTCGGTGTCCCAAAGACTGATGTCTCCAACGCGTGGACAACGCGGTGCATCGCGGCAACGGGTGACCATTCGCGTTGTGCGCGAGCGTGTTGAGGACAGTGTGTTACATTATCGCACGATAAAGCGTACACAAAAAAGCAGGCACACACGCAAAATAAGTAATGTTTAAAAAAAAAAAATTTTAAACACGCTTTCATGAAATGTACCGTACTAGCAATGGAAGAACTCCACGACTCCAGGAAGTGGCCCCGAAGCTTGCCACAACGTAAGGGACTGTGGTCATTTACAGCCAACGTCAGTTGAGCATGGACAATTAGACCCAATCCGAAACATAACATATAAAAAATAATGTTTCAAAATATATGTATTTTTTTATGATAGAATATAGTATTGTCATCAGTATGACATAAGTATACCAAGTTTGCAGTCGATACCACATTGGGAAGTGGGTTAAAATTGAGTTACAAGATTTGAGGATACAACAACAACAGACAGAATGAGTGAATAAAAAGCGTGTAATAATAAAAAAGAAATTGAAAGCGTGTAAAAAAAGCAGGCACACACTTAAAAAAGAACATACGTGGCAAATAATGAACGCATGCCAATGGATGTGTAATGCGAGCAAGGATTGAGGGGGGCGGAGTCTGGGTCACGTGAGGAGAGGAAGGAGTTAGGGTCACGTGGGGGAGAGGATTTAGGGAGAGAACCGGAAGGGATCGGGGAGTTAAGACGGAGTGAAAACGGGAGGAGGCCACGCTGGGCAGTTCTGGGAGGGTGGCGCGATCACCACGTGTTGGGAGACCTCGGCACTGTCGGCCATCGGTGTCCGGGCGCAGGGGGGCTAGCGGGCTGTGGAAGGCTGGCCGTGAGCGAGGAGGAGCGGAGCAACAGTGTGGCTGTAGTGCGGAGCAGCAGTGTGTCTGCAGAGCGGAGCAACAGTGTGGCTGCAGTGCGGAGCAGCAGGGTGGCTGCGGAGAGCTCGACGGAGGAGACGCGGCCCTGAGCGAGGACGCCGTGGGAGCGAGATTTACACGAACCCAAATAAAGGACAACGGAGATCGACACTGTGGAAGAGTCCTTTATTACAGATTCAGCACTCTCGAGGCACTACTTTTCAATGCAGAAAGGAGCACCTTAGCGGCCTCAAAACGCGTGGAGCCGAAACGTCACTCCCGTTGTTCAAAATATAGACCTCATTTGTTAAACCGTGTCGATCCGAAACGTGCATTCGATTAAACTGCGTTGGCCATCATTTTCCTGTTTTGTTAGATTAAGCACATTTGAACATTGTTAAATAATTTGGGAATGGTGTTCAAGAATCTGTCCATAATAAACAGGTTGGAACTTTAGAAAAGCTTTGTTGATATGGTTTAAATTACGTAATAATCACTACCTTATTTACTGCAACCATGGTGCTTCATAAGAAAGAGGTGATATGAGATGGGTTATCATAAAACCATGAATTAAATGCAAGATTGCATGTGTACTGTAGTATAAACTTATACTTCTTTATAAAGCACTCTCGTGAAGTTCAGTGAATCCTTCCAATTTACCTTTGCAACAGAAATATTTGTATCCGTTTTTTTCTTGTCATTTGTAACCACAATCGCCTTCTCGTTGTTATGGAAGCAACTCCATTTCACTCTGAGCAAATGCAAAAGTAACTCTGCGCATAGGCTTTGGCAACCAATATCATCCATAATATAGGTTTTTTTGGGTTAGATCGGGTAAATATTAATGTGTCGTTAAACCCGCCACCACCCGACACAACCAAGTAGTAAGGGTTGTCACACAACATAAAATGCAAATTCGTTACTAGTACAGCACAGCGGCGTATTGGAGACCAAATCCACAACATTTGCCATCTGAGTACGACGTTTCGCCCGTAATTATAACCAGCTTCATAAGGCGACAGTCAGATTTATCTCTCTATTTAAGGAACGAAACAGGAGGATTTCTCCACAATAATATAGTTTACTCTTCTTCCACACGTTAATCCCACTAACGTGGGGTTCGCTGTCCTTGCCAATGTTCTCCACACTGCCTTGTCCTGCACCATCTCTCTTTCCGCTCCTCGGGCCACCATGGTCCGATCGCACCACATCACCCCACCTTTTCTTCTGCCTTCCTCTTGATCTCTTTCCTTCCACTTGCATCACTTGCACCTTTTGACCCACAACATTTTCTTGTTGTCTCTCGACGTGACGGAACCACACCAGCCTTTTCTCTCTCATCTTCTCTGTGATTTCTAACACCTTGAGTCTTCCTCTCACTTAATTTATCAACGTGTCCTTCATTGTTAAACCCACCATCCACCACAACATCCTCATCTCTGTGCCTACCATAACTTGGTCCTCCCTCTTGTGCCACAGCACCGGCCTCACCACCGTCTTGTACACTTTTCCCTTCAACCAAATTGAGACCCACTTATCGCACACCACACCAGTCATCTCTTGCTATTTCAGCCATCCAGCCCTTGTTCTCGTTCTCATGTCTCCTTCTAGTGATCCATCAGCACCACATCGTTGCACCCAGCTATTCAAACTCGTTCGTCTTCATTAACTGGTCACTTCCAATTTGCAATCATCCTGCTTTATTTCCACTGAAATTTGCCACCATATACTCAGTCTTTGTCCGACTGATCCTCAATCCATTCCCTTTAATCTTTTGCACCCAAATCTTCAAATCAACTTCCACTACCCCTCTGCTTTCACCACATACCACAATGTCATCTGCAAACAGCATACACCAGGGGGGCTCCCTCTGAACGTCTCTCGTGAGTGTGTCTAGCACCAGGATGAACAGGAAGGGGCTCAGGGCGGAACCTTGCTTCACTCCCGCACTAGACTTGAAAGCTCTCCAGGACTCCACAGCTGCTTCGCACATGCATTTTCCCTCCTTCATACATATCCTGGATCAGCTGGATATATACCTCAGGAAGACCTCTTGTTCTCATACACCACCAGATGAGCTCTCTAGGCACCCTGCCATATGCTTTCTCTAGATATATAAACACCATATGCAGGTCCCGTTTCTTCTCTCTGAACTTCTGCATCAATACTCTCAGTGCAAAGAGTGCATCCATTATTGACCTTCCCTGACTAAATCAAAACTGACTTCAGTATCCACCAGCTTCCTCAGTCTCATTTCTATGATAATTTTCCCAGAGTTTCATGGTGTGACTCATCAATGCTGTTGTTATGTAGTTCCCACACTCCTGTACATCACCTTTCCCTTTAAAGATGGGAACCAATATACTCTCTCTCTCCACGCATCCCGCATTTTCTTCTCCATCCAGATTTTCCCAAACAGCCCCATCAATGTTTCAACGCCCTTTTCTCTCATTAATTTAAACACATGAATTGGAATCTCATCTGGCTCCACTGCCTTTTGATGTTTCATGCTCCCCAGAGCCTCCACTACCTCTTCTCTGGTTATAGTCTCTGGTTATAGTCTCTGGTTATAGTATATGGTTATAGTCTCTGCAACTACTTAAATTCTTTGATGTTCCTCAACCACAACGCGTCCTGGGTTTTACACATTCAGCAACTTCTCTCTAACCTTTATCTCATCCAAGATTGTTTGTCCTTCACTGTTCTTAACGAGATTCACACGGTCGATGTCCCTGGTCTTTCTCTCTCTCTGGCTCTTGCCAAATGGTATTCCATCTTCTCGCCTTCTCTGCTGTCAAGCTTCTGGTAGAGTTGTGCAAATGCTGTTAGTTTTGCCATTGCTACCACTCGCTTTGCCTCTCTTCTCGCTGCCAGGTATTCATCCGGATGGTCCTTCTTACTCATGTTCTGCCACTTCGTAAAATGTTCTCTCTTGTTGCATTTTGCACTTCATAACTCCACCACCATGTTTCCTTCTGTTGCATCTGTCTTCCTTTGCTCACCCCCACTGTACTACCTGCTGCTTTCAGTATTCAACTTGCCAGTTCCCACATTTCATTCACGCTCCTCCAAGGCCTTACACTTTTTAAGTTCTCCACAGCTTGCCTGTAGAAGTTTTCTTTGCATCAGGGGCGGTTTCTTCATTAGGGCGATTGGGCGACGCACCACCAATGTCATTCAACCACAGAGTCACGCTAGCCGTCACTGTGCCGCTGGATATAGTCCAATCAGCGTCATGCTACGTTCTGTGGAGTACCGCCTCTTTTTGGGCGATTTCCCTCCAGCTGAGAATCGCCCCGAGTGGTCCCATAGACTTACATTCAAAGATGTTTTTTTTCGAACGGGGGCGCTACAATGCATTCTCTATGGGTTCCGGGAGGGCTCGCCCGAACGTGCTTACGTCATCATACGTGCTTACGTCATCATACGTAAGCACGTTTCATCCAACAATATAATTTGTCGCCACCTAGTGGAATCTTTAATAAAATAAACCTGAGTGGTTTGTTTTAATAGTGAGTATAGAAACAAACAAGATGTATTGTAAGAGTCACTTTATTTTTCATTAATATTAAAGAAGTGAAGTTGCCTTTACATGCTTAAGCTGTTAATTTATCCATTGCATGGGTGGACCTTATCCTTATCAATCATCCAGACATTTGCCCCCCCTGAGAGATTTTGCAGGAGCCGCCACTGCTTTGCATTGATTAGTCGCCACCACTTCACCCTACCACAGTTCTTTTGTCTCACCTTCCTCTTCCTAACTCCTTTCACAACGCAATCTGCCACAAGTAGTCTATGTTGTCCAGTCACACACTCTCCAGGGATTAGTTACAACATTGGTATGACTAAGTTTGGTAAATAAATGCCAGACACTCAAAACGTTTAGTGAACCATGCAAGATTAACCCTTAACGCTGGCTCAGGAAAACTCGGTTTCTTCAGATGCACATTAGTCATAAGATAAATGTAAAAACGTAATTTACGGTAATCTCATCTGAGATAACATTTAAGATTTGTAACGATGAGAACTTGTACTGAAATTATAATAATTAATCAAATGTGGTGCATTTATCTCATAAAATATACAATTAACTGCTGTCCTTCCACCGCACCTCCGATTAGGATGGCTACATACATGTGACTATTTTCCGTAAATATGTTTTAATACAAACATTTTAATAAACTGAAAATTCACAGATGCGCTTTAAAACGTCTAGTCATCAGACACACGAACAGGTGTGATACAGTACTAACAAAGGAATGCTAACTTTTTTACATCAATTTTTGTAAAAAAAAAGAAAATTCAAACGACTTAAACATTTCTGCAGTACAGCGTTTACATTTTTGTCGACACAATTAATTGATGAAAATAAAACGTGCCAAACTACACAGGACATTGCAAGGGCAACGCCTCTTTAAAAAAAAAAGTATCACAATTGGTATCTGACACCTGTGCACAACATAGAGGCATTAATAAAGCGCCACGGGCGAGGAAACTTAATCATGAAAGCCGTTACCACAGTCTCCTGCACAGGTGTTACCGCAGCTTTCTACAAAACTGGCCACAACCTTTTATTTTAGGCACATAACATTTCTGTATCAGTGACAATGATTATGAAAGAATTAACCAATTCATTCATTGATTAATACATTTGCACATTCACCACGGGCCATCTGTGCACCAAAAAAGAGTGCCATCTCCTCGCTATTCGGGGAATCGGCGCAGACTTGGAGTGCAACATCTGCACGCTCCCCTTAAAATTGAGTTTTCTGTGCACGCGTGCGCTCCGTAGGTATCAGCACACCTGCAGTTAAGCAGCAAAGTGGCTGCCGTGTGGCTGCGCAGGTGTGGATAATTCTATTTTGTGTGCGGAGGTGACAGCAATTTGAAAGCCCGTCAGGAGCTGAGCCTGCTGATTCACCTCAAGGGGTTTTACTCCACCACACGGTCCTGCTATTAGCAGCTTGGCTAGCCACAATGTTCGCTTCTCTTGCGGAGCCAAGAATATCATTTGATTAAGACTCATGGGATGCATTCCATATAAATGAACCAGCAGTCGTGATTTCAGTTGAGTTGAAAATTGCTTTTAAATACAATTCTACGTGTGCATCTCCCTGCACATGTCGCCCTGTGTGTGTACGTGTGTTCCAGAAATTGAAATCGCTGGTAGTAAAATTTTGGAAATGAAGTTACTCATCAAAAATGTTGGATTAAATCTGAGGTTGTATTGGCAATGAATCAAACCAGTTTAAGCTACTGTAAACAAACTGGGACATTAAACACAGCAGTCTTGTAAATACGGCAACGGAGAGCTCCGTCTACATGCAGCTGCCACCCTGAAATATCGCCGGCTTCAAACAAAGCATATTTTCAGCACTAATTGAAAGATCACGGGAATGTAAAATTTCATTGAAAAAAATTCTATGCAATTTGACTTGATAAGCCATCATTTTGTAGAAGTTAACAACGTGAAATACACGATCGGGTATACTTCTAAACCGTATGAAAACATTTTCCGATTCCAATTAAATCAGATCACAACTGGTAGCTCAACGTTAACTTTTTCCCATGAATATTTACTCCCAGCGTACTTTCCAGCCCTTTCTCAAGCCACTGCTGGATGATACAAAATATACAATATTGCCATTAAAAAAGAGCTCTTAGTTCAATGAGTTTTGCCCGAAATAAACTTTCTAAGAGACTATACAACCGTTTTTAATCATGCATATTGATATGCATGACATAAGTAGTTCAATAACAAGGGGGCTTTCAAAGTAAATATGCATTTGGGAGTGGTGTGGTTTGAATCTGGCCCCCAATCATGACGAAACCCGGTTCCTAAACACACCGAGCTGATGGTCACCAATAACTGCACACAGAAGGAAAAGAAAAACTCCACGATATTCAAGAATTGTTGGGTTAATTGCCATGCAGATGTAGCAGGAGAAGTGAGAAGATGCACCACCGCTCGTGTCGACAGGCGGCAAATTCAAGGATCTCAGAAGAAGTTCTATGATGCAATCTCTCTCGAAGCTGTTATCTAGGATGGGGGTGTTTATTGCCTTTGGCAAGCATTCCATATGAACATGTCTTAATCATGTGCCTTGCTAATATGCATCGTGGAATATACTGTAATGACAAAAAATATCAAGGAGAAACCGAAGCACATGACAGTGTAGAGTTAAGTTCGCGCGATGTTTGTTATCTCATGTATGGCATCGTTCCATTGCCCCTTGTATAATGGGGGCAAGAAAGTCTAAAGCTGCAGGGCAAACAAAGGGAAATCTCATTGTTTATATGGCAAATGACCTTCACTAGAAGCATTCCAAAATGAAAGTTTGTTTAGTTGCCACGAGCAAGTTCACGGGCGAGGAAAGTCACAAAAGACTGCAGTCTAATTTAATCATGTCCGCTCAGTCACTCAGACCTGAAGTGCCACTCAAAAGTTAAAATTAATTTAAAACAAAATGCTACGACCACATCAAATCTCGCGGAGTGAATGAAAGCATCAGCATTTTAAAAATGCTGCCTCCCGTCCATCCAGTTTGCCTGAAACTTAGCTGCTCAAGGCGGTGTACAGGTACGGATTCATTTTATTGCTGCATTCACTTCACCATGACCAAACAAAGCATGATAACAAACGCAATTAACTAAAATAAGTGAATAAACCAAGTAAACAAATAGAGGTTATTAGACAATCGGAAAAGTGAACTTGAATCAAGTCAGAAGGGGAGTCAATGACTATGGTCTGATCACGTGACCTTTATAATATGACAAGTAATTCATAAACAACCATTTGCATTTAAAACGTAGACTCCCAATGTGGACTTATACAAGCATGTAAGTGAAACATACACTGTGCACCTTAGTGTATCCATCAGTCGCAAGTAAGAGTTAATTTGTGAAGAAAAAAAATGGCAGTGCAGTACATGTCTTCACATCAGCGAACGGGGGGGGGGGGGGTTTAAAATGCAAGTGTGTGACTTGATAAAGAGCAAACGCACGCTGTGCCTTTTAAAGTGGCCAGCCCAGTCACATGAAAATCAATTTTATTTTCATATGATACGGAATGGGTGCCACGGTGACAAGGAGATGTTAACTACCTCGCCTGATATATAGTGGGTTAGAACCCAAACCTGACGCCGGCTGTATATTTGGATTAAATTTGCTTTCTACCGTGCTTGTTCCGTGCTTGTTTATAAGTCCATTCTCTCCTCCGGTCGCTATGGGCAGGAATTCCACACAACGCTCCGTGCTTGTTTGTTTAGAAGTCCAATGTCCAGCTCGTCCGTCCGTTATGGGCAGGAATCTCTCTCAAATTTAGCAATCTTTAGAAGAATGTAATGAACCAGGTGGGGTGTTGACTGTTGTGTTGGCCGACTCTCTGTGTTGTATTGCATTATATTTCCAAGTTTACAATGTCTGTTTTCTCATTCATTTGTACCTGATGATGGTTGCTTGTGTTGCAATCGAAACGTCGTTTTGTATTATTATTTAATTTAATTTCTTTCTACGTTACTTTACCGAAAGAACCAAAGGGTAATTCCTGCGGTCACGAAAGCTTCGAATCTAGTTTGTATATTTGGAGTTTGCATGCCTGTCTCCCCGTGGTCGTGTGGGGTTTTCTCCGGTTTTTACCTCCAGATTTAGAAACATGCGTGTAGAGTATTTGGCTACTAAAAATGTGCACACGATGAACCACTTCGTTGAGCTATCATTTGTGTCCAGGTCGCTTCTGAAAAAGAGCTACATAGCTCAGTGGGCATTACCTGTTAAGGACGAAGCACGAGTCGGTTGTTGGTCAAGGCATGCGTCCAGATTCCCTGCGGCACGCCACCAGCTTTCAATTGGCTGTGGAGTTTTGTTACGTAATGGGACTCCGACACATTTTGCAAGACAAATTCAGCTAATAATCTGAACGTGAATTTAGTGGAATTGCTTTTCACAGGATTTCCAAGTACCGGCAGATTCCACGAAATTGTGGTTGCAAAATGTATTGCATTTTTTTTGCAAAATGTACGGCATTTTGACCTTGGTTAGCGATATAGCTCAGTGGGCCTTACCTGGTAAAATAAAAAAAATATAGTTTAACATGAGAGAGAGTTAGAGAGCGCACACAGAGCAGTCATTGACCGTGAAGGCATACGAACGAGGCATATAGATCCTTAACGCCTTGAAGCCGCCAGTGCCAATAAGTACGTGCGCGTCCTCACGCTGCGTGATCCGCCCACGTGGCAGAGCCCCCTCCGTGTGCTGCACGCGAGTTCAAAACTTTTTAGGCGCCTTCGTCAAATCACTTTCATTCTCACCCCCGCCAAACATGTGTGTAACCTGTCGGGCACAACTGACAACCGAGCCAACTCCGGTGATTGACGCCACAGCATGTCCTGTCTACATTGTGAAACTTTTCCAATTGGCCTTGTTGAAATGCTATGTGGTCACAGGCTTTGCATCTGTCAACATTGGCCAGCCGGTCTGTGAAGGTAAATCGCCCCACTCGCTCTTGTCTTGCTGCTATACGTGAGAAAGGCAGACCTAGCGTTGTCCAGCTGCTGTTTTGTCAAATTTTAAGGTGACACTTAACAACAACAAAAACAGAAGGGTACACAAACGCTTGGCAGTCATGGAATATTGTTTATTGTTGTCTTCTGCTCATACCAGCGCCGTAATAGCGATGCATCATCATTATGTGACGATGGCTTGGACGTTACAAGTAAATTACGGTGAGATATTTACATGAAATCCTGAGGAGCGTTTGACAGCAAGTGAAATTTATACCGTACACAGCATATATGAACGGCTTTCGTTTGATGAGCAAAATAATGCAGACATTGCACAAAAAAGATTCATCTGAAGCAGATGATACTTGTTAACGTCGATTCGGCTTTCATTTCGATTGTAATGAGTGCTTTGCTGATTGATTTGCATTGACGAAAATAATCAGCATGCAATAATCGCCAGCCCCTTTGTCGTACGGTACGCGACTTTTGCTTTGCTAGTAGTTATCTTTAATCGCACTTTTCAGCCTTCTTTATGAGGTTTAACAATATTAATTACCATTGGCTGTTATAAGGATATAATCAGAATGTTTTTTTATCTGAAATGGTTAATCGGCGATTACGTTGTGCCGTATACAATCAGTTGTGCAACTCACCCAAATTGGTGGGCAACGCGGGAGATTACGTAGCCACAGAAAAAAATATACGAGACATTTTATTGGCAATACATACTCAAGTAAAATTTATATTTTTTTATTTCTATTATTACTTTTATCAATTTTAATTTTATTTTTTACCTACGTGACTTTACCGAAAAAAAACCTAAGAGTATGAATCCTTGCAGTCACGAAAGTTTCAAATCTAGAAGTTTAATGGACTTGGAGGAAAGACACATATGCTCGAGGGGCCGATGTCAAATTCACGATGCAGGTGATGGAATGGCATCCAAAGATGAGAAGGCATTCAAGAGGACGACTACCATGGAGATGAAGGGATGAGATGAGTTGATGTGCACGAGTGAGATAGAAGACAATAAGCACTGGACCGCGTAGAGCTTAACGACGACATGGAGCAGCCTTCATCCAGCAGTGGATAAAGCGTTATGATGAATACGTGACTTCCTGTTCAGTTTATAGTTTAAAAAAAATGTTTATTACATAATTGTAATTATTCCATTTCAGTATATTAATGATTGGAATTTGAGTAATAGCGGTTGCTGAGTGCAGACCCAAAACGCCAGGTGGCCATAAACTAACAGCACGATTGAAGTTGTAATCGACAAGAGCTCACATTTGTCTTGCATTGAGCAAGGTTATTAGGTGATATGATTACGGGCAATGTTATAAGATGTATGGCATTAAAGTTGTCCTAGAGAATATGTTCATGTTTTGTATGTATGATTGTATGTTGAACTTCTTTCGCACAGTACGCAGCCCACCGTGTTAATCGGAAATGCGGGAGATAATGAGTTGTCGGGAGCACAATCGCAGATGCGATTATTTATCTTGGTTACATGCCCCTACATGCGTAAAGTGTATAACGACGGAAGGCTTCTGTACTGTCGCGATAATGTCAACATCCAGGGTACAACTCGCGTATGTTTAACTTCTTTCGCACCGTACGTAGCCAACCGTGCTAAATCGGAGCTGCGGAGAAAGGACGATAAACTAAATGCAAAACGTTTTACTTCGCGATCACGCCACTGCCAAATTGCCACAGCCCACACACGAGTCTGGACTCGTCTACACCATGACCATGACCCCGGCCAGAGCAGCTCCGTCCTGTGAAGAGGATATATTGTTGCCAGATAGAAGGGTAAAAAACCAATTATCATATTTTTTACTGGCAAATGAGGTTCCAATGGTGTAAATGCTTACACCGAGCTCTCATACTCTGATGGTGCATTGTCTTTGAGTTGTGCGCCTTTTGGCGTCATCTGGTCCAACCCATGTGAGACTAGGCTCTAAGGAAAGCTGTCTCGGGTGTGGACCAATCAACTTCAAGGACAGTGAACATTATCAGAGTTATGTTTTTTGTTTGCATTATGACTGCAGGTATTGTGGTCTATGCAAACATGACTCCTTGTAAAAAAAAAGGTGTCAGTTTTGTTGCCAGATAGAAGGGTGAAAAACCAATTATAATATTTTTTACTGGCAAATGAGGTTCCAATGGTTAGGATAGATTTAGTGCTACACATTTAAAAGAGCCAGGTCTGACACAATATCCAATCTAGACTCATGCACACATTAGCAACTGATGATAAAACAATCCTTTTGTCCAAAGAGCCACCCCCAGCCAGTGTGCTGATCGTTTCTTGATGGTGTAATTTCTTAGGAGAATTCAGAAGGCTGGCAGGCAGGCAGAGAAACAAATGCTCGGCAACCTGCCCAGAGGTCTGCCGTACAGAATAGAACACGCTCCTTAGTCTTGGTGTGCAGTTAGTAATTATGAATTAGAAATAGGCAGCTGCACTGCAATTTAATGCCCAGACATATGCCCCCTTACATCACCATGAAGCTGCCATCACCCATTTTGAGCGTGTTTTCACAAGGGATGGTTAGACCTTCACTTTGAGAATGATGTTCACCATTTACAACGTGCGTAGCCATCTCGCCTAACCTGAGTTGGTTACCAATATCTTTTCATTACTATTGCTGTGCAACACAGACAGCCGATCTGAATGTCAACAATAAAGACTTGGAGGCCCTTAGCATAAATCATATTTTTTTTATTTATATGAATAAATAGAATAAAACATATTTTATTTAATGAAAATTATTACGAATGTGATTTACAACCTTTGCTGAATACCACGGCTGGGTAAAGGCCTCCACGCAGCTTGCCGGTCTTCAGGGTTGTTCAACTTCGTTATGTTGGTCAGTGACGAATTGTGAGGGTGGGAGAGCATAGGACTGTTTGAGATATCAGTTACGTTAGCTACGGCCAGAAACCGAACTCAGGTGGTACGGTTCGTGGAAGACTTTGCTAACCATTGCACTCTCACCCAGCCACTATTTTAATTTATCATGTCAAACATACTCGGTGTGATTCACAATATAACCTAAAACTAAATTCAAGGAATGCCATAACGACTCTGTCGGAGCACAAGGAGTCCACAAGAATAGGTGGGTAAATGAATCTCCTTATTGAGATAATAACTTAAAACCACCAGAGGCAAGAACTGAGATGACCACAAAGCAATTTTCTCCTGTAGGAATACAAGACGCTCCTCTGATAAGCGAGCCTCCAGATTGCGTATTCATCACATGCGATAACCACCAACAAAGAGAGTCTTCTAGGGACAGCCACGCGCCAAAGGCACACCGCCGTCTGCACGAAGAGTTGCCCAACCTTGCGTGGGTCCCACGACGCCGCAGTTTTACTGACAGGTGGCCTCCTGAGCAATTCTGCCGAGAGTGCGTGACCATTATCAGGTAATGTGCCCTCTTGGAGGAGATTGTGAAATGCAGACGACGTGTTTGCACACCGAATGAGCAAAAAGGATGACCAGACTTGACCAGATCATTGCAATAGTGCAGCGGGTAATTTTGAGCTCTGCACAAAGCACAAGAGCTGCGTCGATGACAATGGTACATTATCTTCTTGGTTCTTTCGGTAAAGTCACGTAGAAGGGAAGTAATAAAATAATAAAAATAAAACAAAATAAAATAAAATAATGATATTATATTATTATATTATATAATTATATTATATTATTTTATTATATTATTTTATTATGTATTATTTTATTACTTCCCTTCTACGTGACTTTACCGAAAGAACCAAGAAGATGAATCCCTGCAGTCACGAAAGCTTTAAATCGAAATGGTGCATTATTTCAAGCACTTCCTTTCAACACCACACCTTCACTGAGGCAATGGTCTAAATCAAACCGCAAACTCTAATATCTGTGCTGTATACCAACCCTTTGGATGCTGCCGCAATGCGATGGTGAGCACATGAAATTTGCAATCCACAGATTGCCAGTTCAATCTCCCAGCGTGGCAGTTGAAACAATGGCCAAGTTTATTCAATCCTTCCTGCCTTTATTCAACCAAGCAGCATAGATGGATATGCCAGTCTAGATTGGCAAGTCACATGTGGTGGGTTAAGGTGTGTGTACTTCCACCGCTTCCATTATGTCTGGATAGCCTGAAAGATTAGGCCAAATACCCTCTAGATGAACTCTCTAGAACTTCCTCTAGTGGAGGCCCTTCTGCCAGAAGTGGTGTTCGCATTTCAATTACAGCCTTGCACCATTACCATGTCCGGCCAGTACTCGCTGAGCTGCATTGGCTTCCAGTTACCGAACAAAAACATTATAAGGTCACACTCATTACACACAAAGTGCTTGCCAAAAGCGAACCACAATACCTTGCTGAACTTATCGAGGGGCATAAACCATCACGTGAACTCCTATCATCCTTGCAGCGGCTTTTGGCTGGCCATCAAACAAAGACGGTCACTGCATCACGCACTTTCAGATGCGCTTCTGCAGCCGTCTGGAATGTTCTTCCTTCTGATATTAGGAAGCCACTTCAGCAGAGCACTTTTAAAGCTAGATTGAAAATTGTCTGACACGCCCCCCTCAGTGAGGCAGATGTGATAGCTGCCTCCCCTGGTGCTTTTTCATTGCAGTTTCATAACAAGACCAGCGAGCCTAAATATCTTTATGCACATACGTAAAATAGGTTACCTGGAGTATGGAAGGCGAGGACATGAAATGAAGGGGTCTACAAACATTAAATTGGTGAAACACAGAGAGAGAGTAACAGGCACGCGCTTATTGCCCGCGCTCCATCCAGTGTCTGAGGGGTTGCGCAATTAGAGGGGAGGCTGAGCTCGTCGCTGCCTCACCTTTCGTCTCTCCTTGTATTTGCAGCGAAGCTCTGCAAATTTGGCGATTTTGACTATAAGAATGATTGGAATCGTACAGAAATTACATTTATAACACAGATCAGTGGAAAAATCTTAATTTTTAGTTTATTATTTTTTACTTTTCGTAGCAGCTATTTTCATTGGAGTTTGACAGGTGAGGCTGTGCCTCCCCTGCCTCCCCTGACCGCAGGTCCCTGATACACACTATGTATACCACTACACTTACGTCCGAGGGGGCTCTGCAATTAGGTGAAATTACGTGGTTTTATACGACGATGCCTAAAAACAAACACCTGCCCAGGTGCATTGCTGCATTAAAAGTGTGCACACGTCCGACTTAAGCCCTTCTCTCCTGGCAGCATAGCAGATGAGAGATTATAAAGTTTTGGGAAATGGTAATCATGCTACAATCTTGGAGACTACTTTGGAGACCCCTATTTTCTGGAAGTACGAATGTAAAAACACGTATAATGAGTTTGATGAAAGGGCGGGTGCAAGGGGGAGGGTTAAAGCAGATAAGTGAAGTAATATCTCTGTGAGTGACTTGAGTACTGCGTGATAGCTTATGACTGTGTACTTGAATTGCATCCCTAATCATCAATTGATTGACACTATTTTAAAATTCCACATTGGTTGCCAATGCGCCTTTTCTAACTGAAGGAGCACTTTCCAAGGACATTTAACAATGGCAAAAAACACGCATGTATCTAAACTAGCCAATGTACTATTGTTCTTTGTCAATCACTGAACAAAATAATAAACGCGTCAGCATAACTTGATAGAAATTTATATACATTATACCAAACACAGCCGACTTATTCATTCGCAAACATATTGAGAGGATTAATGTATGTTAATGGTCCGTTTTAAATGTTTGCTGGCTCACGTGACTTAGCACCCTAGACTGTCCTCCCGGATGCGTAGATAAGCATTTCAATGTCACATCAAGCCATTGGCACAGACTATTTTAGTCGGATTAATGCTGCTTCATTTTAGCCAGCACGTGTGCCATAAATATTGACAGTTTTCATTATCACTTCATAATTGTATATACGTTGTCTTTTATACCTACATATCTATGGTCGCCACTGTGGTGAGATGTTAACTACCTCACCTGTTATGCAGGAGATCGTAGGTTCGACCCTGACGCTTGTATATTTTTAGTTTGCATATTCTCCCCGTGGTCGTGTGGATTTTTCTCCGGGTCCTCCGGTTTTTCGCTCCACATTTAGAAACACGTGTTTATAGTATTTGGCTGTTAAAATTTTACACATAAGCCACTTCGTTGAGCTATCATCAGTGGTCAGGTCGCTTCTGAAAAAGATCTATATAGCTCAGTGAGCCTTACCTGGTAAGGACGAAGCTTGAGTCGGCTGTTGGTCAGGGCATGCGTCCAGCAACGCAAGGCCCAGATTCCCTGCGGCACGCCACCAGCTTTTCATTGGCTGCGGAATTTGTTGCGAATGGGACTCCGACACACTTCGCAAGGCAAATTTAGCCAATAACCTGAACGTGAATTTAGTCAAATGGCTTTCGTAGGATTCCAAGTATCAGCAGATTCCACTAAATTGTGGTCGCAAATTGTATTGTGGTTTTAAGCCTTTTGCATTGGAGACGTGGGTTACAGAGAAAATACAAGATGTATGTAAAACATACAAAACATCTTAAATGATCAGAATAATGTACTTTTTTACGTAAAAATGTAAAACCATAGTTTAGATAATTGACATCATGTAATGATGTTTTAAATCTAAGCACACCGTCACATTTTCCCTCTGTTAATAAAACACACACAGGGGTGATCTTAAAATAGACCAGGTACACTCAATAACAAGCCTTCTTTATCCATGAAATCTGCTTTCATTGCTAAACACAGTTAAACAAAGAATAGTCTTGCAAAGTTTTTGACTGCATACTGCTAAAGTCCACATTTCAGTCCGGTTAGTATAGATTGTATCAGCCACTGATTGATGCGCTAAAATCAAATCAAATTCTGTTGCTAATTGTACAAAATTCAGGAGCATAATTCTGAGGGATAACAATACAGTCGTACAAGATACTAAAATGCAAGATACAGTGCAAAAAAATGTAATTGCTGTGGTTTCCCACCTGATGATGATTGCTTGTGTTGCGATCGAAACGTCGTGATTTATTTTATTTTATACCCACGTGACTTTACCGAAAGAACCAAAGAGTATGGATTCCTGCAGTCACGAAAGCTTCCAATCTAGATTGACGGTTTACCTGTTTAGCATTTCGTTTCACTGCCACTATTGTCCAGCAGTGGCGAAATTAACGTGTGTTATGCTCTCACTCTGTAGGTGATGATAGTCATGCATTTCCATGAATGAGGACAAATAATCGGGAGGTCTTCAGTTTAGACGTGGACAGAGGCAGACAAAAAATATTATTTAAGGTGAAGGTTTATAAAAAAAAATTGTAGGAGTAGCAGGAGAATATAATGGAAGAGCAGTTATAACGTATCATCACGGCATGACATATTTTAAAGAAGAAAAAACTAACTATTTTGAAAAGCTTTATCATAGAATTATCCAAAGGCATTGAGTTATTGATTAGATATCAGGACTGCACCCAACAGATCTGGAGAAATTGAGTGTGTGGGTCGTGATCCCTGAGTATATTAAAGAACATATTTAGAACGCAACACAGAATGAACATTACATCGTGCGCACAAGGCTTCTCGTGTCTTATTAACTCAGTACAAGGGGCATGTTTACTATTGCCAAATCGTTTTACACATCGCACTGTAAATTGCCACGCAGAATTGGGCTGACCTGTTATCTGGTGGCGTGTACAGGTGCTCCGTGCACTGCAGGGCTGTAACCAAGCATGCAGGTGTGCAAGAGGCACGCACACACAGACCCTGAGACAGTTGGTATCCAATTATCTTACGCAGCTGGGGGTGGGGGTCCCGCCAGCTGCTAGATTCTTAACACTGTCGCTTGCTCCTGCATTATTGTTACTTGGCCATGCAAACTGCCACTAAAAATGTAAATGCTTTCTTATATCGAACAAAAGGAACGCGTATTCGCTTTGTATGAAATGTTGAATGAAACGCGTTTCATTATTATGATGCAATGTATTATGACAACTGCCGACGAAGACAATACGCGTAGTAACATAAACCAATAGTATTACAAACAATAGTAGACTCTTTGTAATTTAATTTCCACACTGATATCAAATAATGGTATGCTAAATAATCCTGCTGTTAGGCGAAGAGCTTGCCTGATGAGGTTTATTTGGCCTCATATATATATTACTCGTGTGTAAAGTAACTGTGAACAATCATCAACCAAATTTCTCGAGTATTTTGATCCCTGCGTTCATAAAATTGGTACTGAAAGAGTTAACCTCTATTCAGAGTGATAGCACATGCAAGTTCACCTCCAAAAGTACATTATAAAAATAGCCAATGAGCGGAGGTGAAATTTAATTTGTGTAGAAGTAAATTTCATTAAACCCAGTGAATTCAAAATCATACTTTCTGGGACAAATCACAGTCTGTCAGCGCCGATTAGCATACAAGTGGTTGCTGTTGCCCAATGTTTGTATTCCTCCTCTGTTCGTCTGCCACGTTAAAAGGAAAAAAAACCCACCAAAACCTCATTTATATACCGGACGTTGCCGGCCTTGACCCAGCCTTAGAATGAGAAATCTCACACGTATGCGTACGACGTGGAGGTGGCCAATATTTTAACATGTTCCACATCAACTAGCAATCAACACGTCCTTTGGACATGACAGTCTATCCATCAGTCCTTTCCTCCCAAGCCAACCAGCCAGCCAGAAAATAATATTCATTCGTATGATACCTAGTCAGGTATTGGTATCTGTGTGAGTATCAACAACCCGGCCTGCTAACAACACCAATTACAAAGAATCATTGCCACTGTGAATCACGACGATGTAGGTTCACTGGAAGTCGCGTGTGAGAACATCAGAACTCAATTCATAATTGCACGAAAACTCAGCAAAGCACGATTTGAAATCACACAAGGGACCTGGGTGACAGGGATGATGGATTTGTCTATATGTAGAAACTAAATAGTCTCTCCCACATCAATTTGATTCGCCTCGAGTTGGGAACTGCAATAATGGCTGTAAAATGCTCACGGTAATACTCCGGCGTACCTGAGAGAGGAAACAAGCGGAGCGTCTCTTTGGTAGGTAGTATCGTGAATTAATACTCTGTGGCCTTTTTTTTTTTGTTCAAGGGACATTATCCTTCCACTATCCTTCCTCCGAACGCGCACGCTTTCCTTTCTCTCGAATTGACCCGTAGAGTTTGACACCAATTGCACTGCTTCACCTTAGCAGGCATTCGAAGCACAGGCCGTTCCCAATGTCCAACGGTAAACCCACTTTCACCTCAAAGAGCATATTCTGCAAATTGATTTCATTAGTCGGTGGGGAATTGTGCTCTGTTATTAAATCTTAAAGCGTATCTTTAAAGCGACTTTTATCAATTATTTGCCAGCAAGTGAATGCACAACTAGGAGTGGAAGGTTCGACTTTATTAAGGCTTTTATGAGGGATTACATTATTTTTCACTTTGACCATTAAATTGTGTGTGCCTTTTACAAATATTAATTCTGTTTGGTACTATAAGTTCCATAAAAATGTCCTCATTCGCTTGACTCAACAACTTGATCGGTAAAATCCTCTATGACTTTGCCCCATACACACCGTCTCTTAATTCAAAATAAACGGACGGTGCTAAACCACTTTATTCAATAAATTATTGTTTAATATGAAAGTAATAGAGGATTATTGTATACGCCACAATATAATATAAGTTCCTCAGTCCGAATATAAATGTATAAATGTAACAATACATTGAAACGTGCACATATGCAGTGACGTGGTAGAACAGTCAATTGTGTGTCCAAACTGCTTCAATGAATAATCAGCGAATATCTAATTTTACTCTCCTGCTCAGGGTGAGCCAGCGTGAATCCGTCACGCCGTGTCCATTGTATTTACGTAGAGTGTACGTTGCTAGATGTCTATACTCGAGCAATATGCTGAAATGTACCTTCTTCTCTAACTGCATGTCCTTGAAGAAGAGCAAATAAATCGCGGTAATTTACCAGAATAGAAATGTCATTGACCTTTGAAAGGATTGTCGCATTGAGCTCGCCTCGTACTATTTCATTTTTTTACATATTCCATGTTTTATGTGGAATTATACAGAAAACAAGTATATTTGTTATTTTTGGCAAATCCAGCAGAAATGTTAAAGTGATTACAGTAGTTATTCTCTGACACAAATTAAAGTGAATTCCTGCTCAATTGAGAAATGAGGTGGTGATCATCTGCTGTTGGTAATAATTTGTATTGACCCAGGAGAGATGATGGGCTGGGGCAAGCCCAAATCATCCGCCTTACCGCTGTGCCACGAGGCCGGTTACTTGTTTTTATGCAATTGAAACATGTAAATATTCTATTCTTTGAATCTTGCGGTAAAGTCACGTAGACAGGTTCCCGTAGATAGGATCTACGTGACTTTACTGAAAGACCCAAAGAATATGAATTCCTGCAGTCACGAAAGCTTTAAGTCAAGATGTAAATATTCTGTTGATGTCAGGAAAATTACAGAATTGTCTAAAATTAAATGACCAGATCCCCCCCCCCCCCCCCACTGTAGAGAGGTGGGATCAAATGCCTTGAAGCTGAATTGAGGCAATAAGTTAAAGGCTACAAAGACATGCTTGTATTATTATTGTGATGATGACAATGCTGACATCGCTGCCAACTGCCTGCTGTTGAATTTAGATTACATACAAGATCTTATGTAAAAAAAAAACATGAGCAAAGGAGGATAAGTTAATGAAAACGAAGTGAGTTTTTTTTTTTATATTTGAACATGTTTCATCATCTCCTTAATTGGTAAAATTCTGACATTTGACATCGAGACTGCAAATACTGATAATATCGTTGCAATTGGTCACTAAAGCAACAGGAAAACCTGATATAAAATCAATAATATATGCAGTCTTAAAACAAAATCATCAGGTGCATTCGATCATATTTTGTTACTGTAACTCAATACCGATATTAGGAGGTTGAACAGTAAGCTCTGATCCATCACATCACTTGATATGTTTCATCCCATATACATTGTGGCAATTATTTTATTGGTTTGGAGATTTCACAGTAAAAAAAATTGCTAAAATAAATTATGATATCGCACATTTACTTAATAGGAGTGAATTTTTATATTATTTTTAAACCTAATTTCATATTCATCTCATAATACACTGGCAACAGTATATTTTTTAACATCACCATGACAATCCTCTATTGTGTGCTGAATAATCTGTTACCATGGACTTTATTATTAACAATTGAAACTGCACTGCAATAAAGCCTATTACGTTAATTCTAAATGCCCATTGTATTTCAAATAGGTCATTCAGGAAATTGCACTGATTTAATTATATTCAAGCTCACCGTTTTTAATCTTCTACATATAGTGATTTAAAATGTTACATACAAAGGAAAAACGAGGTGATTTTATAATCTAGCAGCAAATACAACAATTTACTTTAAAAACCTTAGCCATTGTGTAATACATGTTGTAGTTAAAGTCTGTCCTCCTTTTGTGAGCAGACAAACAATAACATTACTCTTACTATCTTGCAAGCAGTAGCCTAGATTTCTGTGTTAAAGACTTAACTTTGGAAGTCTACTGTTTGTCTTTGGTTATTCATCACCACAACAAGCTCATAGCACTTTGGCCTTTAGGGATTATATCAGTTTAAAAGCTATTAACATGAAAATATTGCCCTAGGTTAAATAATTAATCTTCATCTGTCATTCTGGTCTCTACTACACACGTGAGAAATTGTATTAAGTGACTCTGAAGAATGTCAGCTGCAGTGCCAAGAAGGTTGGTCTGTATTAATAGAGGTTACTAACTGAGGTATATATAAAACGGGGAAAAAAATCGGTCGCTCTTCTATCCCATTATCGTATGGAATGTCCTGAAAGTTAAATTATGCTTATTGTGGAGAACAGCTCATAAATCTTGCCAGCAGCATTTTCATCACATTTTTGCATTAACGCATATACATACGTTAATGGTATTTGGGTAGACTTTACACTGTGCATTTTCAGCATTTTGTCGTGAATTATACTTGGATGTTGAGTTCTGCCATGGAGGAGAGATTTGTAATTCTCGATCAAAAACATCTTTAGAACAATGGTTGTGAAAATAAACTCTCGAAATAGTTTTTGCACGAGAGATATTTAACAGAAGCAGCATACTTTATCATGGTGCGGTCACTGTTAGCTGTTAATCACATCTCTATGAAACTAGAACGTGACCTTTACTATCCATAGAGAGGATGTATTTCAGTTCGGTCTTACATCATACTTTTACACATGGGGCTAGAAAAATTGGCTCAATAATGAAAAGTATATCACTTTGTGTGTATATATTCTTTTTTTGTGTGCAAACTAATGACTTAAACACGTCAGTTTATTTGAGACGTGCATTTTTGTGACAGCTGTTATCCAATTATGACGTTAAATTTAGCACATTGTGTGCATATCTCTTGAGACAAAATGAAACGATTGAAGCAGGTAAAGAGGGTTCACATTAAAGTCACTACGTTTTTTACGCAGTGTCCTTTTAATAATTTGGCAATCCAACTTTAAAAAATATGAACCTTTTGTTGTTGTGAACTTGTATTGATTTCACTTTTGTATGCGATGCTTATGTGTTTGTGTCTTTGCGTGTGGGGAGCGGTCGTGCAACAATGGTCCTGAGCCCCCCCCCCCAGCGTCGACTCAGCCTCAACTGAGTACCTGGGGTGGTGTGTAATAAACATCAGACACTGGAGAGACAAAGGCGGCCGGGTGTGGTGCTGGCCACCCACCCCCGCGTGTGGCGTGCCGGTCTTCATAGCTGCTGCTACGCGCTAACAGCACTAGTCCCAACAGTCTGTTGTTAAAGGCTGTACGGGAGATCTTTCTCTCTGTGTCTCTGTGTGCGTGCGTGCGTGCACGCCTACATAGGAAGGGGTCACCTTAACCCATAAAGCTGGTTCTAGTCCATGGCCTCTGCCTCCCAACAAGCAACTTTCACCACTCCGCGCGGCACTCAAAGTGCACCTCGCCTGGCACATGTGCCAGAGCGATGTCACCGTCACCGATTGGTAAATGGTGTGGGGAACATCACGGTTATTCAAGTAGCAAGTCACGTGTGATAGGTTAAAGCGTAGGTCCTCCCATCTCTTCCAAATCGACTGGCCAGCCTTAAAGAGGGGACAAAACACCCTCAATAGGGGCCATGGCCCTATGGGAGTGACTTGTCTGCCAGCAGTGGCGTGAGCAGGACACATATATAGATATACACATATATTTAGATACAAACATGTGCAAATTGTGTATATGTGCACACATGAAGCGTATGTGTGAAGATTAATTAAACCTAATATTTTGGTGAAAGAGCCTTCTGTGGGGACATCGGGCAATTGTCGGCATGCTCGACGTGCGTTTATTTCGTTGACGTGAGGATGCAAGGCCAGTTGCGAAGTGTCATGGGATGCTTCTGGCGACACGAGGGCTGCGAGACGACGAGTTTCCCGTGGGAATATTCCCGTTTGAGAATATCACGCCACCTTCATGCATGACTGTATTTGAAGCCACGTTCTATGTAGTCAGTAAGGACACAACTCCGTTCAGTATTTTATCAATTCTAGAATTGAAGTTTTCGTGACTGCAAGGATCCATACTCTTTGGTTCTTTCGGTAAAGTGACTTTACCGAAATAACCATAGTACCTTATCAATTGTTATGTTTATTGGTGTTGTGTGCATGTGTGTTGAACTTCTTACGCAGCGTTCGTAACCAACCGTGCTTATTGGAGGTGCGGGGGGAAGGACAACAAACTAAACAATAAATAGCTGTAACAGGTGTGAAAGATAAGCACTTTTATTAACGTATCCTCAACGTTGTGTCTCCCTCGTGCACTGTATCAATGTATACGTTTTCAAAGTAAGGAAAATCAAGTTCAACATACCTGACAGCTGTTTTTTTGTCTCTGCCCCCCAACATCCCATTCAACATGTAAATTGTGACTGCCAGCCGTTTGTGACAGGACGATTACCGTTAATAGAATGCAAACAATCGCTTAAAAGCAGATCAGTGGTCTCTGTGCAGTACCCATGATTTAAACACAGCCAGGGATGCATTACCCTCAGAGACAGACATTAACTTTCAATTTTTTTCAATCAGCCAACACAGGAACAGCTGAGGCAAGGGATTGGAACTGATTGTAAAAACTGCTTAAAATGCTTTCGATAGGAGCTGTTCATTGGTAATTGCTTCATTACTCTAATGGGAGTCCTTCTGACCTTCCCTGCTTATAGAATGGCAATATGTTTGGATCACCAAAAATGGATTTATTATTTGTAATCATTTTCTTTATTTTGCCACGTGAATGCACTAAATTTATAGCCCATTGCGTGGCATTCTCGAATGGATTAAAGTTGTGTTTTTCAACAAAAGTTAGAAAAACATTTTTTATTATGTTTAAACTGTGATTATTTGACGGAAGTGCTATTAAAGCATCCAAATGATACTCTTCCCACAATATGAAACACATTGCTGCCAATTTTAAGCTTGCGTATCATCCCACGTTGATAAAACTATACTTAACAAACTGAAATTACAATATGGACTTCTACTTTTAGTTTAAATCACACAGTTTAAATCATGTTCAAGTGCTGGCCTTACATTGGGGTAAGGTGCCATGAAAGGCCGTTTGTACACGTACATTATAACATCTAAGAGGAGATTTAAACATCAGAGGGAAGACGTAGACAATGCCCCGGGAATTTATGTTGGATCAATGTTGTTTAATACTGGGGGAATTTTGAGTCAATACCTCCTTTGCAGGGACAGACGTTCAGAGACGGCCACTCACTCGTGTTCTTTCACGCAGCGAGACCGCGCGCGATATTGCCGTCTGCGATGCCCTCTGGTGGTGGTTGTGATATAAATACAAACACTGCCTGGCTGCTTCATGGGATGTGTGTTGCTCAGGTTTCAAATGTCTGCGTTTTCTAGAACTAGCACGTCGAGTCGATTAAGTCTGTACACAGATTAAGTCAATTTATCGACTAAAAGTTTTAATCGACTACTTTTTTCATGGTCGATTATTTCCGCCTCTTTAAAAAATTGTGGTTACCCCCACAGGCTACATCCCGAAGGTGGGAAACCCCCTAAAGCCACGCCCCAATGTGACGCGGCTGACGACGATGCCAATTCCGTCTTCAAACCTCCCGTCCAGCGTCACACGTGGAAACAGAGGTGAGAACGTGTTAAACAACTAATTTCGATTGGTCAAGTAATCCAACCGATGAACGAGTAATCGGTTGCATGAAATCGTTGAATATCCCACCTCTAGTATCTTCATAGTTAAACGTGAATTTACTTCAAAATAGCCACAACTATCGAATGCAAGTTGTCACATTGTGCCTCACCAACATTAGTTTGTATTCAATAATATAACACGAACCCATTTAAAGTGCACAATTACCTGAATCTGAAAAGTCTCTCCACTATAGGAAAATGCATTAATATTGACAGGATGTTGTGTAATTTTTAAATCCTTTATATTAAGTTCACTTGCTTGCGCGCTTACGACCGTGCAAATCTTTCGGTCGTTTTTTAACCCACTTCCCGTGATTCAATCGAGCTGACATTTTGCACACAGACTCGTTGTGCGTGACAATTTATTTTAGTGAAATTTTTTTTCCATAACTTTATGCTTTTTAGGGGAATTTTTTTTATATTTAATTACCAATTGCTTAATGGTGGCAGGCAATCATCTGACCCATAGGTGGCAGCCATCTCAAGCCAGAGGACGAGAGGACTCTAGCCGCCACGCATATAAAGGATTTATAGTGAAAAACTTTGTTTTTACGGGTTAATTTTTTACAGGATGTAGTCTATGCCAACAGCACACGGTGACTTAAATGTGCATTTGTATTATTAATATTGGCAAACTAAAATTGAATATTCGTCATTTCACAGTGTGGTCCAGATGTCTTGCGACTCCCATGTAATTCCCTAAAACGTAATTTTTTTTTGCATACCAATCGGTGTGAACACAGAAATGAACAAGACAAGGAACAAAAATGTTAGGGGTCAATTGTGTGTCACAAGACATCTGGACCACCCTATATACAGGTCGCTCGTGAGGCTCAGTGAGCCATTTGTCATGCGGTGCACGTAGCTCGGCAGTGCCAACAGGTTTGAGGCCTATATCTGGGTTGGAATTATGAGCTCTCACTTGAAATATAACCAAATTCTTAAGCAGAGCAAGTGCCCGGTTATAATAGAGCCGATCACGTGCCATTAAAACACGTGGTCAGGTCTGAATGCTGAATGTGTGCGGTTGCAAGGAAATACAAGTGGAGGGTTGAATATAGATACATTTAAAATATATATAAAAGGCTGTCTAAAACTCATAATTTCGCGTACATCAATACCATCCGAGTCAGACCAATAACGACTGTAAGTGGGCACAGGCTAACCAGTGCCAGATTAAGCTAGTGTGGGGCCTGTAGCATATGTTATAAAGAGGCCCTATATTTACATTAAAAAAAACACATAAACATTAAAACACAAATGTTTTACTTGCACAGTAAAGTAATTGTTGACTTGAAGCTTTCGTGACTGCAGGAATTTATACTCCTGGGTCTTTCGGTAAAGTCACGTAGATAGAAAAATAACTTTAAAAAATCACGACGTTTCGTTCGCAACACAAGCAATCGTCTTCAGGTGAAAAAATACAGCAGGCGAACTGCTGAGGCAGGAGAAATATAGCGGCAGAGCAGCTGCAGCAAGAGGTTATATATGTTTGAGATGGGTGCAACCCAAAGGTAAGTGGGCGGGGCTAGAGATGGAATTTGCATGTAAATGTAAGATCGGAGAGCCTAATACACCTAGAGTTTCGAGATTAGCATGTCAATGTGAGACAGCTCCAGCAGCAGCGACTGTGTTAATGGTGGAGATGGAATAACTTCCTGAATTTTGCTGTGCAGCAATCGACGCCTGTACGAAAACGGTCCAGGCATCGCCACCAGGCTGCCCGTAGTTTTTTTTTCTGACCCTTATGGCAGAGTCTCCGCTACTCTCAGTCTCAACAGCTGCTGATGTTGCTTCTAGCCATGCGTTCCATAGTTGGAGCAGCGTATTGCTGAGAGGTTCCATAAAGTGGTAAAACTGTTGTGCGACTTGAGTCCACTTGTAGCAGATATATGATTTGAGTCTACTGGCACCAGGTATATGATTTGAGTCTACTTGTAACAGATATATGATTTGAGTCTACTGGTAGCATATATACGATTTGAGTCTACTGGCACCAGATATATGATATGAGTCTACTGGTAGCAGATATATGATTTGAGGCTACTGGCATCAAATATATGATTTGAGTTTACTGGTAGCAGATATATGATTTGAGGCTACTGGCAGCAGGTATATGATTTAAGTCTACTGGCAGCAGGCATATGATTTGAGTCTACTGGCACCATGTATATGATTTAAATCTACTCTCAACAGTGAATCCCGTGGGTTCGTGGTCGTGACGCGAGCGTTCTGTGCAGCTGGCCACTGGCCTAGAAATGTCGATGCGATGCCAGCCAAGAGGTGAAGTCTGTCGACATTTGTCGCCTTGAGACAGCCAGCAAATGCTTATGCAGCATTCGTTTAACACCGGGTCGATCTATTTGCATGCACAGACCTCGCCCATGCAGGGCACGAGTACCCCCTTGCTGAATAGCAGGGCCCCAGCATGGGTGACCTGAGTGTAGATGCTACATTGTGAGCAGATGTAAATGCATGTGCATGTTAATGTGCGAAATCAAGTTAAAGGCGTTCATGGTATTTTCAAATTTTAGTTTGAGAATGTGCATATTTCCCATTCTAGCTAATGGTGCACTGCTACATGGGTTGATTAGCTTCCCAGATGTTCACTGGAAAGAGTTATACAGCAGTACAAAATGTTTACCTTTCCAATTCATTACACGTTTAAAACTGGGTCACACGTACGACATATCAGCAAAACATTGAGATATGCCACTGTTAACGCTTCACGGTAGGTTTATTTCTGTCCGTGGATCAATCATCACCATCAATCAAAACCATATTTTCAGTGGAATACATCACACAAGGTACACAGCATCATACGCAGCACACAAACTTCCAAAATGTCATTAGAAACTGATGGGAATGTTCAGTGACGAACATTTCATCACGGCAACAACCTCGTTCACTTTGTTAGACATTCTTGTCACCTTGTATGCATTGCAGCAACAACAAGAAAAAATGCAGCCCTTGAACCACACGACCCTTGCAAGAGCTGTTCCCATTGCGTGGGATTGCAGCACACTTTACCGAGGTCAGAGCGTACCCTGTTTTTGTTCTCCAAGTGATGCGTCAATTTTACGTAACAAGTTGCAAAAGCGTGCGTTTGTGCTCACTTCCCAGAGTAATTTCAGAGTAATTCGAGCCCGCCGCCCTGCTGCTGCAGACTCAACGTTCATCGTGGCCGGTGTTCAGACTTCCCGTTTCCACTGAACCTCCTCCGGGCCTCCATGTAAACCGTGCGGTAACAGTGTGTCGCAACATTCACATCTCACCACTCACACTGCCTTTGGTGCGGTTTACGTGAAATCGTGTAGTGGTGTGCACTTTTTTGAAAAGGCTTGTTGTGCATTTGTGGTCCATAAAAGTCTTCCAGCCAATTTCCACACTTCGCGTTGGGATTATGCCCTGTACGCCTGCATGTGTCGACATGTCCGAATATCTGCAATATTTTTGAAAAGCATTTCAACAAGCCATGGAACATTTTAAGTGATGGTCAAGGACTACAATACATTTTATTGCGATTGCTCTGAGGTCATATGGTGAAAGGGCAAGTCACAGCACCCAAGACTCATCACATTGGTGTTAGATCACAACGTGTCAGCGAGTGGAAGTTTACCCGTGCTTTCTTTGATGTAATAAAAACTCCAAATGTTATACATAGGCCCTTGATAAATCCCTAAATACACTGAGTAACATACACTGATTACAAAGGATATTAAACTTTAATTTTAAACAAACCTTGGCATTGCAAGGTGTTTATTGGAAAAGATTGGAAAGCGTATACCTTGCATCAATTACATTCAAGCCTACTATGATGTTTGCTGGTGGCAGCGACGATTACGACAGAAACTATTGAGGAGGGCGGTGTTCATAATCTCTCCTTTTGTCCAAGAAAAGCCACGGTCTGAACGAGATCATGTTTTTGTTACTACAAATGTTGTACATACCCCGAAACAAGGGACCCTAATCCCATTTAAAATAGCTTAATCATAGAACAGATATTAACAATTAGCAAGCAATTGACATTGACATCAGAGCATTCATATAAAAAGCTTGTCTTGCCAAGAGAAATATGCTTACCTATATGCTTCAGTGCTGATAAAGAAACGTACTTGTTTGTATGACCTTTGCTGTCTGCCAAGCCACAGGCAATTATGTACTAATTATCTGTTAATGAGCACACGTGCTGTCGCCTGTTCAGTCTCCTCTAACATCCCATTACTGTAATTACCTATTAAATGTCATGGCCAGTTTCTTAATGAGCTGTAGTGCATGTACTGACTGCCATATACATACCTTACCAGTTGTCTCTTTGTGCAAAAGAACAATGGGCCTGTTGTCCAGGTTTGATGTTAGCATCATGCTCGACATCCACACGCCAGATCTGTTTCATGCCACTGCTTCATAGCATAAGGCAATGCTTGCTGCGCTATATTTTGGGGAGCCGTACTCTTATACTTGGGCCATCTATCGCGAATGAACAATCCATCTAGCACATGCACACGAGTCAATTCCATCGCTCCATCTTCCTCAGTGTACATCCTCTCGAGTATGTTTCCCTCCTTTGGCTGCCACTCCATCATTGTTCTGGAGAGATCAAATGTGAATGCCAGCCTCCTCGCGACATTTTCAGTTGGCACGGCACAGCCAAATGTGAGGAGCACTTTGTTGGATGGTAGAGCATTCATCAACTTGATGAACTCCACCGTGACAATTAAAACGTGTATTGCCACGACAATTTCAAGGCATATTGCGTGTTACGCGTAGTAACCTCCTATGAAATGCGTACGACATGCGTGGCATATGGATCAAAAGTCGTCGACACTGGTGAAGATGGAACAAAGGCTCGAAAGTGCCCAATGAAGCATGGAATTACATGGCCGGGCAGAGAGAGGAGCACGTGAATTTGAGAACAAACACAGGTGAGGTGCTATTTTAATTGTTAAGACAAGAAAGTGGGGTCGGACAGGACACATCACTGGAGGGGGGTGGTGAGTGGCGGGCGAGAACAACTCCTGAGTGGTGGCTGAAGGAGTGAGAGAGCCCAAGAGGAAACCCTCCGTGGAGATGGAGCGATGAGGTCACCTTGTGTGCAGGTGTCGGGTGGATTGTTTCATCAGAGGATCACGGGGGGTGGCCGACGGCTTGGGGATGCCTTCATTCAGCAGTGGATCGATCACGGCTGCTAACTATAAGAATATTCAGTGGACGTAAGTAAAAGGTAACAGGACAGTCCAAAGCGCAAGTTGTAAATGTGATTGTTTACTAAATTGCATGTACATTGAAGTTAATACTATGCTTACAGTTAATAATAAATATTGTACGATATAGTTATATTACTGCCACATTGTTTTCCTCAACAAAATTAAAATTAATTAACATTTTCAGCAGCGTATCGCCTTACAGCATCTTGACAAAAGCCAGTCGGCTTAAATGTTAATTTCTTTCTCATAGCAAATGAAAAACCATTATCTCATTTGCTTTACGATGGCAGTTGGTGGGCAAAATGCTACAGAATGTATCAGCAAGGAAAAGGCTTTGAAATTGTGCAAACCTGTGCCTTGATATTTCAATGAAATCTGATCTAGAGTAAAGAAAAAGCAATCCAAAATGTCAGAAGCACTACTCGTAATGTAGCTAATGATACATGCATCACGTGGTGGTTATTTTGCCTTGAGCACTCACTCACACTACATCTAATCAGGTGTGTGACTGATGTCAGAAGATGCATTGGGTGTGCAAACAAGCATTGGCACATCTTAACGTGATAACTCGGCAGATTGAAGTTCTTTCGGCAGAAATATATGTTCAGCCCAGAGAGCAATAACACCCCTTAATCAGGCTTGTCTGTCATCTGATAGAATTCATATATACATATACAATCTTGATTTGAAGCTTTCGTGACTGCAGGAATCCATACTCTTTGGTTCTTTCGGTAAAGTCACGTAGGTAAAAAAAAAATGTATAATACATTTTTAATAATACATTTTATACCAACATGACTTTACCGAAAGAACCGTTATACACGTAGAGTCTAGTTTTGTCACTTTGGAAAATGTACACAGACATCCTGTTGGCATGCCTCCAAGAAAAAGGGAAGCAATATTGAACCGTAATGGCGGAGGGTATGTTTAATTCTGCAGAACTATTAACATGCTTCTACATGCTAATTATAAGAACACTTTAGAAGATTTATGTGAATGTGTAGGTCAAATATTTTTACGGGGTAAATTTTTGGAATTACGCCAACAGTTCACTGGCGTTTTGTGAAACAATTTTAACGCGAGCGTTCGGTTAATCTTGGTGATGCCAATCACACAAACTCTGAGAAGTATTTAAAAAATGTTTTTTTAATAAAAAAAAATTGTTTTACACGTTTTGCCAACAATGTACAATACAGTAGTGTACTAAACATTGATGTGTTTTCAATTGTCTAAATGTACAATGTGTGCTGTTCATGGTTACATTAAATATGTTTTTCTAAATGAAGAGCTCTAAAATGCTTTATCAAAAATATGAAAATAATTGCTCAACTACGGATTTAGGTTTAATAATAATATCAGCATCATAAAGTATTTTTTAATAACTAGTTGAGGGGGTTGATTTCATTAAATCCCTTAAGGGAATTCCATAAACGCTACCATTTGCCGTCAAACTATATTGGTTTCACCATTTTGGGTACAGAATTATCGTTGCTCATTTATGTCGCCTGCTAATAAATAACTCCGACCTGTAATGATTTTATGCACCCAGCTAATTATTATATACCGTAATTGCCAACTGCACATCCCACGAAAGGAAAATAGGAAGAAGCATACCTTTGTACGAATGTACGTTGAACTTCTTTCGCGCCGTACGTCGCCAACCATGATAAATCGGAGGTACTTTTTCAGAAATGAAATTTTATTCCAACATACATAATATAGTTTTTTTGGGTTAGATTACATAAATATAAATGTGTCGTTAAACCCGCCACCACCCGACACAGCTACTTATGTTTGTCACGTAAACAGGACATGCCATTTCGTTCCTAGTACAGCACACTAGTGTATTGGAGAACAAATCCACAACATTTCCAATCTGAGTGTGACGTTTCACCAGTAATTACAACTAGCACCATCAAGCGGACAGCCAGATCTTTATTCTAACACTTGGAGAATGAAAAACGACGCTGTAATGCAGCGTCACATGCATTAATGTGCAGGATAATGTTACGAAATGAAATCATGTTTTCTTACCGATGGTTTCTGTAGTTATGTGACTAAAGTAGAGTAAAATGTTGATTCATGATAACCAACACCAGTGTCAAACCTTGTTTAATGTTTCAAATTGTTCACATTTTAACTTCAAACTGATTTTTTAAAGATTAACAATGTTATCCCTACATTTGTATTAACGAAGTAATATTATCAATCTAATAATAGGGGATTTCCCATTTTTTCTGGCAACAAAACTGAACCCTTTTTACAAGGAATCATGTGTGCATTAATCACAATACTTGTGATCAAAATGCAAACAAAAAACACACTCTGATAATATATGTATTGTCCTTGAAACTGATTGGTCCACACCAGAGACAGCTTTCTTTTGAGCCTCGTCTCAATTGGTGCTCAATTGACCACAAGTATTGTGGCTAATGCACACATGATTCCTTGTAAAAAGGTTTCAGTTTTGTTGCCAGAAAAAAAGGGGAAAACCCCTATTATATGTTGCTACTGGCAAAGGAGGTCTAATGATGTAGATGAGTATCAATCTATTTACAGCAAATAAGTGTATACGTTTATAAGCCTCAATCTCTTAACATAAACTATACGATTGGCATAAAAAGCTATTAAATTACGGTTAGATGTTAACGGAACCCAATCCAAAAAAACACGCACGCACACACAATTTAGAATACTGTCATTGATTAGTTGCAATTAGAATTGACTGGAATCGATTAGCATTGTTAGGAATTGATACGGATTCATCCTCTAACCTACACAATTTCCCAGTGATGAGAGACCTTAGCAGTCACGAAATTACCTGGGGAGGACAGAAACGGGCGCTGGGACAGCACAGCCTTCGGGCAGCACTTGGTCATGGCCTTAATGGACCCATGTGGCCTCAGAAATAATGACTCAGGGATTTGACCGACGCAGGTTTTTGCGCGCATTTCACGCAGTCTTAAACACAGCGACACAGCCCGAAGGCAACACTGGCATTGAAATGTCGCTTGCGTGATATTATTATTTATATTAATTTATCCACGGCCTATTGCAACCCCTGATGTTCATTTCAGATACTGTATATCGGACCTTGCATTTTGCACTTGAGAAGATATACTGTTCGCCTGGATAAGCTCACAAAGAAGGTCTAAGTGTGCGATATCTGGTGGCGATATATATAGGTTGAAGTAAATTTGTATCGGAGGCGTCTTGGAATAAGGAGAGCATTGTACGAAAGGTAAAGGTGTCGCCTTGCAGCGACTTGTTCATGCCACTGCTGGCAGAAGGGTCTCATTTGGAGGATACCCTGGCCGGCTGCTCTACACTGGCCAGACGTCATGGGGGTTGTGGGAGTATTCACACTTTAGCCTACCACACGCCACCAGCTGATCGATCGACTAACTGTGGTGTACCCATCACTGGGTGGACAGAGACGGGCAGATTTATGAAGCTTTCCTCATTGTTTCAATTGCTGTGCTGAGAGATCAAACCAGCGACCTGTGGGTTAGCGCCGTATATACTTCAATAAAGTCCGTGGTCAAAAAAAAGGCACATTTTACAACAACAAAAAACGTCCGTGTATTATTGGTTTCTTTTTTATTATAGCCCCAACATCGTGTACTTATACGTTTGTTATATAAAATGTATGTAAAAAATAAGCATTTAGTACCAAGCTCCCTCAACCTGGATTTGGTTTAACCTCAGATATGAAAGCTATTGCCTTTTCAGAGCACTATAGTATTTCTTCAAGAAAAGAACACCCATAAAGGATTATAGAACAGACTGCAGTATATTATTCTCAGATTTATGTTTTTTACCATTCTAGTTAATTTTATTAAATGTAGTTTCCCAGTCTTTACTTACACACAGTATTTATTTTGCGTTAATGTTCATAACAAAAATAATCTATAGAAAAGTTGTGGATGTAGCTGAGTGTGATATTGTTTTGTTCATAATGTGTGGCATACTCATCTAAATACTTTCTAGAGCATATGCAGCCACACACTAGATATGTTAACAACAACAAAACTGAGTGTGCCTATAATCATAATCCTATTAGACCATGACCAAAAAAGCTAATTAACCTCTCACCCTCAAAACAACCATAGGAGACACCAAGTCTTACCACCTGTGTGCCTTTTTAGTGTGTGACGATTTAGCAAAGCACAGTCGATAATGGACATGCATATAGTGCACGTATCAGTGGCCACTTCATGCAAAATTAACAGTGGATATCCGCTTGAGAGAAGTAGCCCTCATTATGGGAATGTGTAATTTACACCACAGGCACAAGACCACAAATGGAGTAGTGCCATACACTCATTTGACAACAGAGGGACTTTGACTCTTGATCCCGTAATATTTTTGGCATCGAATTTAATAATGATGATGGGAATAGCTCTTCTAGGTATTCCTAAAATAACGCATTGAGCAAATAATGGCTGCTGAGAATCGCTACCAACTCACTAAGCATTGCATGAGCATTGATCAACATTACACTTTACCCTAATTGGCATTTTAATGGAGACAGGAGAATTAGGTTTACACTTTTCTCAACTAATGGCAAACACCCAGTCGATAGATTCCGTTTAAGTCACCAAATTCTATACTTACATTACAGGAACACGGTGATAAGTGGCATCCATGAAGATAGTCTGTTGACCTGATTTAACACCACAAGTGCACGAGCGTGCGTTACAGATGAAGCTAATATCTTTCCCGAACCTATTTGTCCGTATCCTTTTAAAATGTCACCACATATGAGCATTTTGACCGATCAAAAGGCATATTGGGTTTTGCTTGTTTTTCATGTACATTTGAGAACAACATTTTTGCCCTTGAACCACAGTGCATTCCCTGTCCATCAACTGTCAAAAGTATGATTGAAAAATATTTATCAGGCTGGGATTTTGTTCGGCAAAGGCAATGGCCTGGCTGACCCAAAGGGTGACAGCACAGGAGCAGGGATGTGGTGTGCTGTCACGTTTCCACCCACAAGTAGGGCCTCTTTGGGCCTCCGTGGGTACCTCGCCTTGCGTTTCACACAAGTTTGAACCAACGTGTGTGTATTCACCCAATGCTTTTAAATATTTGAGGAATTAATGATATCCCAACATGTATTGTATGCGCATTGTCAATGAACATGTATACCGTGTGGTTTCTTTTTTTTTGTGGGGGAGGGACAACTTCCTCAAATGTTTCGCCGCCGCGCCTGAGCGTGAACTCTGCGATAAACTGCGCACACTGTGGTGCAACAAGACGAGTCTGTGGATGCCGCGGCGATTGCGGGATCTGGCAGTGGGTAGAAGGCGTCGGTGTCGTGGCACCAGTGGCCTGGGCCGCGATGACCTCCTGATCGTGGAAATGTGTGCGCTTATAAGTCAACGGTTGTTTCACTTGTGATGGGGTAAACAGTGGGGGTGATCCCTCGCGTTTCAGCTCTTCTAGTCATCATACAGAGAAGGAGCATTAATAAGTACAGCACCTGTGGCGTTGGAAACACTCAAGTGGTATGAGCACTCTTTATTAATCATCATCATGTTACTAAAGTACTAATTATAATGTTTTTTTTATCAATGAAATACAACACACTTTGTTCATTGATTGGTTGTAGAGAATATACTGAAACAGTTTCACAATCAGCATTATGTAACCGCACAGAATGGCGGCTCGGCATGCATCTGCATTATGCTCATCAACCCGTCTGTCACACACACTGACCTTTATTAATACAGTATTCACCGAAGCCTCGTGGCGAAATGGGCAACTTGTCTACACTCGTTGAATAAATAACATAAACGAAAATTCAGCATAAAGGTCAGATCTGAAATGCATGTCCAAAGGCCTGACTTTAGTTCTAATGTGGCCACGCATTTATGTTAACCATGTACCTCTAAAACAGTGCTGCATGTATTGACAATTACACTTCATACAGTGTAAAGGCAGGAAGATAAGCAAGGGTAAGTCAAGGAATGATTTGCGTCCGAAATCACGTCCAATAAGGAGATGGAGCAATGAAATTGGCTCGTATCTAGGTGCTAGGTGGATTATTGCATGAGTGGATTGTGAGAGGTGGCAATGTGTTAAGGGACACCATTATCAAGTAGTAGATTGATCATGGTCAGATAACAAGCAAGAATCCATGGTGTCACACAGACTGCGAAACTGTTCAGAAAGGCCAGCGGACTAGGTCAAGACACACGACTGGGGAGGAATGACTATAGTTGTACGCAAACAGTGATGGAAAGGGAGGCGAAAAAAGGAACACGCACACAAGGGAACGGGGAGAGGAAAGATGGAGTGATGAAATTGAGGCACGTGTAGTAGGGAGATGGATTGCAGTTTCACAAGACCAGAGGCAGTTGCTTTCGAATAAGAACGCCTTCATCTAACACAAATATAAAATAAGTCTAAAGCAGTAAACACATGCACCCAGAAACAACACCCCCCATGGCACAAGGTGACCTTTTCGTTTTTTGTCGCGTACATAACCACCCGTCCGCAAAGTTCCCCTTTTGCCATTAAGAAAACCGCTTCAACAAAACAACAAATGCACGTTGCATGCACAAAAACAGATTACCCTATTGGCATATGCTTTTTTTGATTGGTTTTCAAATGCAATCTATCGCTTTCGTACAAGTCAGAAAGTTAAGCAAACTCAAGTAAATGTGAGATGTGAGGTTGCCGGGTTGCTCAGAGGTCACTGCAGAAAGATCCTGGTTCTGATTCCAGGCAGCCACCCTTGATTAACCAGAGCTGTCACGTGTGAAAAGTTGAAAGTCTCATCCCAGTCACTAATGATTCTACAACAAAATTAACACTACATTTGGGTTTTCAATGCATTTGGCATATTCGAGATTTGAATGGCATGTGAAAATTATATCTGCAGGGCATTAAATGGTGTATCCCGAGTGAGAATAAAATGGTCTATTGAAGTGAGTCCAGCATTAGTTCTATGATGTCAACTTCCAGGGCAATTCTCTCACACAGGGTAATGCACCGCTTTCTGCAGACTTAATTATCTAATAACATGACAGTGATATTACAACTGACGTGTAATTGCTTGTAGTTATGGAAGTACTGGATATGTTTCAGAATAGCTTGATGAATAGTCATGAATATCTGAGCCTTGGGCCTTTCCATTGCAGCCTGCATAATGCATCACAGGTGTCGCAAGACATTAGTTCTGGTATGATAAAGCCATAGGTGGATTTAATGACAGATGAAGGTCATCATCATCATCATCAGAATCGATCTATCCACTGCTAGATGAAGGTGTATCCAAGCCATCGCCATCTCTCAAAGTCTCGGGATGCAGACATTCGTCAAGGTCGTGCACAAGAGCTGATTTTCTCACTCCATCTCCACGGAGGGCTTCGTCTCGGCCATGTTCCCTCGCTTGGCTGCCACTCCATCATTATTCTCGACCACCAGCCATCATCTCTCTTGGCAATGTTGACGGGAGTAAAGTGAGATGATGAGGAAGAGGAAGGGAGAGGTTGGTGAGCACAGGACGGGAAGTAGGGGGAAATGAGAGGAAAGAGGTAAGATAGTTTGAAAGGCAGAGCAATGTGAGAGGTAAGAGGTAGGAAAGTGCATGGAGGGGGGGGAGTAGAATGAGACTAGAAAGGGATAGGTAGGAGAGTACGTGAAGCAGAGCGGAATGAGAGGGGAGAGGTCGAAGAGTGCGTGGCGGGGAGTAGAGTGAGATGGGACGGAAACAGTAGGAAAACACAGGGAGGGGATTAGCATGAGATTATAATGTGGTGTTTTATTATGATGCTTTACATGATAGGTTATTTCACGAGGGGCCAAAAACTGTATTGCTGCCTGGGGCCCAACTGGCTCTCAGTCTGGCCATGATTGGAGGAATATTACGTTTTCCACATATATAATGAATGATAAAAAGCAAAGGAAGGTGTTTGAAGGGTGCCTTCTAATCAGATGAAAGGACACATTTTAGCAATGAATTTGGCATTTTGTTTCAAAGAGCCCTTGCATGTCCTGTAATGTATTTATCATAAATGCATTTTAGATAGTTTTAGACACTTAGAAAAATATATATAGATTTGAACAGTAGTATTTGAGTGAGATGAGAAACTAACTTCATGCTTATTTTGAAGGCGTACCTTCATGCAATAATCATATGAATGCAAAGATGGACAAGGAATCAGATATTTTTAAAAAATTACATAAAGCAAGCCACAAAATACTTTAATAATTCCGTTTTCCTACTTTGTTCAGGCCCGTTCTGACATATCTCAGGAAAAGATGTAAAAATCCGACCATAAAATAGTAGAACTTGACCACATGCTCGCTCATGCTTAGGCAATCAGGGTTCGTAATTCGGCTTATTTTTTTCTATAAAACACGCATCTTAACCATCATTGTCAAAATGTTACTGTGTCCAGGCAGGAGTGCCCCCTGCTGCAATTCTTATTGACGCCTAATTGTATCGTTTATGAACATATGGTTGCACTGTGCACAGTGGTTGTATGGTTTCTGCATTCTATTAAGGGCCTTGCATTGTGCCCCCCCGTCTCTCCTTCCTGTTCAACGATCTGTGCTCTGTACCGGGCTCGTGTTGAGTTGAAATAAAAAAAGGGCCCTGGATTGTAGTAGAAAATATGTAAATGAAGAATCTGTTCAATGTGGTCAATGATTTATTATATTACCCGATTAATTGCATGCTAAATGAGCTGTGATCAAATGGGAGCCCTGTGTATAAGCTTAATATGCATAGCAGGCTGATGTGCTTTAATTAGCAAGCGTTAAAGTCATGGGCTATTGCTACTTATTCTTATGCTTTCCTGACTTGCCATAATTATATTATGTACTTTAATGGTCACCCTTTTGGAATTTTTTATCGCTTTTATACCCTTTTTTATTTTGTAAAATTCAAAGGCAATTTTAATACGCTTTAAGTTACACTATATTATATTAAAATTAGTAATATATAACAGATACTGCCATATATATTAAGGAGACAGCCCAAGACAAAATTAAATGTAATTGTGTGGTGCATGTGCAGGTTGTATGGACCATTCACAAGAGTAAAAAAAATATAAGAAAATCATGCAAATGTACGTTTGAAATGAAATCCATTAATTATGCAGTTATAGTTCTCAGGTGTGCTAAAAAGCTAAAATGCACAATGTGCCATATGCACACTAAATTGTAAATGTATATTGCAACCAGGGATCCTGTGCCAAGGTCAAAGAGACTGCGGTGGTGCCTTTAACACGCATATTGGCATGCGTACAAACAACAAGGCCTTGAATTGTCGACCGCAATACAGTACCATGTGTATTTTATGCAGTGGCTGCACCAGCAAGCTTATACATAAAACAACAGGTTGATTCAAACTAAATATATATAACTATGTGATGAATGTTGTGGTGTCATGATTTCAATCGATAAACTGTTGGTTTGATCCCTCCCTGCGGCAGTTTGAAACAAATGTCAAGTTGCTCAAATCGCCCCACCTCTGTCCACTAAGTGGTATAAACGGGTCCACCACAGTTGATTGACAGGTCGTGTGTGATGGGATAAGGTGTGGTTACTCCCACCCCTTCCAGAATGTCTGGCCTGCATGGAAGAGTAGGCCAAATACCCTCTATAGGGGCTCTCGAGAGCTCCCTCCAGCAGTGGCATGAGAAATGAATTGCAGGGCCGCGCTGTTACATTTTTTTAAAATAAATAATAGCGGCGATGTTTACTGTCACTCAGAGAAATGGGAGATCGAAATCTTGGATGACTAACCTTCAAGACACATTGAGGTTTACAGAGCTTCTTGCGCACACTGGAGAGGGGGAGGCAGCATTGGGTGATGCCAGATGACAGATCCGCCGATGTGCAATAGGCCATCAGCATTTGGATATTTTTTGTTATGCATTTCAGATGCTAATGTGCGTCTTTTCTCATTGAAGTGCATCGGCTTTTCCAAGTGTGTGAAATGCAATTTAGTGGGTCTAATAGTTGTCCAAATGTGACAGCTTACAGCAAATATGATTGCGAATGTGAATTCGGATTTTGAAAACATAACGCTTGCACAGCCAATGTCGGCTGCATTCCCGCATGTGTACACAGTATATTGACGACGTGCCGCACTGTTAATGCCCCTATTTCACTGAGTAAAATCATTCATCCTTAGACATCCCACCCCTATTCAACCCCGACATCTCATATTCCGGCAAAAGCAGTCTAATGAACGTGATGTGAGAGCCGGCCGAGTGAGGTGCTTGCGAGATGTTTTAGCCGTGGGCTGTGTAGCCTCACTTGACGATTCCCTGTAATCCTGTACTGCGAGACTGTGGGTATAACATAAATGGCACCTTATTGTACGTATAATGCAAGAGGGTGGGGGGGGGCATTCCAGTTTGTGATAGAGGGGTTGGGCGGGGGGTGAAACCAGAAAGCATTTTTGGAAAACTTTTCCACCATCAATCACGTTGCCAGGCAGCCAGTCTAAAACGAGGCTGAGAATTACAGCAGATGCCTTGAAACTGCTCCAATGAAGCCCAGAGCCAAGGTGTCTTTTGCGGACACAAAACACGCAACGTGCACTGCAATGGAAATGCTGCATTGAAAGCTCTGCACACGCACACACGCACGCACAGTACCAACACACCCGATTAGCGCAGTTGGTTACGCACGGTGCGAAAGAAGTTATAGATGCATACAATAACACGTATGCTGAGCAATTCTGAGCGGTGAATACACGTGTAATGAGCGACTTCCAAGACGCGTCGTGCTAGAGGGCTTCTTCTTATTCATTCTCACACTGGTCGGCAACACACTGGTCGACACATATATATGTGCGTCTCCTCTCACTGGGCACAACACTGGGTAATATATATAGGTTTCTACTTTAGCTACGCACAGCCGGCCTTTCTACGTAGTCCCATCGCCTACATCCAACCACACAGCTGACTGACTGGCGTGACGATGACGGCGATGGGAGCCGTGCAGAGGATCTTCCACGCGGCCGGAACGACGGAGAGAGATGACGGCGAGCAGCGACGCAGCCAGCACCCCGGGACCCTGCAACAACCCTGAACCTTCGGTTCCATCCCCCTTATATACCTCTCGGCGTGGCCAGGCTCCGCTTCAGGCCACGCCCCCTTCCAGAACCTTCGAGCAGGTACCCGGAGCTTCCCGACTAGCCCCACCTTTTACCTTTAACCCAGATACGCCCCCCCCTTCTGATTAGTTGTTACATAACCTTGCCCATACCCGTGATTACCCTTCCAGACCGACAGGTGGCACCCTGTCATTACACATGTATCCACCGGATATGTAGTGGTGAGGTGAAGTATGGTGAAATAATCTCCACGAACCGCATGTTGTGGGATGTTCCTCATCCCGCAGTGGATTGACAGAATGGCTGTATATGTACAGTCAAGTGTCTCTTGTTTGTCACGGCATTATCCGTGATTGATAATTACACGTGGCTCTGCATCGATCTGCAAAAATCCCATTTTTCAAAGTAAATTCGTACACACATCCGCAATATTTCACAGATAAGAGGAATCACTCCTAAGTGGCCATAGCAGGTCGGAACGAAAAAGAATGATGCGGCCGTGGTGTCTGTGCTTCGTTTGTTGTCCTCCCCTGCACCGCCGATTAGCATTGATGGTTATGTACAGTCCGACAGAAGTTCGACATACATACACACATACGTGATTCCCAGTGGGTACTCAATGCATTGTATGATCCGTGGTTCTCTGGATAAGAAGATAGGAGGATGTTGACAACAGGATTAAGGTGATGATGAGGATCATCAAAATCGTGCTAATTATACTGCTGATGCTGATGATGATTATGAGGATGCTATGATTATCCAGGAAATGCTTCTCTGAGTCTCAAGATTGTTTTTAATACATCACTTCAAGAGAGCCTCACTACCATCCCTTGTAGGCCACTGATAACGGTTGATGCATTTAATGCCTGTCCGTTGCACCCTTCTTATTATTCGTAGTAATCATGAACAATGGGATGAATCACAGCTTGGTATGGCTCTTAAGATATCAGAAGTTGCTGATAGCACAGCCAAAAATAAGTAGAGTTTCTGTATACATTGCAAGCGATCTGAGCTGTCCGTGAAGTACAAACTGAGGTGAAAAAAGATGCACACTTGCTAGTTTAAAAAGAAGAATCCTTGAGAACCAGTAATACAGTTAGGCTATGTAAACCAAGGAAATGCGTTGGGCCGTACGTAGCTCAAGGTACCCTCAAGATTCAAGGGTGCATCAAAGATCAGCTCAAATTAAAATCTTACAAAACATGAAAATATAAAATAAAATGCCAATTAATGTCAACAATGATTTGTTCTTGTCTTCCTCTCTTCTCCTATCTCACTACATCTCTATGCACATGTATATCTCCCTCAGTTACATCTCTATTTCCATATCTCTGTCATCTCACACGGATTTTCTCAATCAAAGAATATTTCTTAGGGCCTACAATGGACTCACACTATCATTGTCGCGAACCACAATAAATACATCAGCCGAAGTGAAGCAAATGACAGTGTAGTATCATGTATGCCACTTTCAGGTGAGATCATTAATGTTGCCACAATCCTTTAGCTGGCTAGGAGAGATAAAGATCCATTCCAGTATTTGATTATTTCTTACAGCAGATGTGTTCAATATAGTTAATTTAAGATATAATGCATTATGTTCCTTGAAGATTGACAATAGTCCCCACACCTGGCATGGGGAATTGGAAAACCTCAAGGCAGATAAATCTCTTAGCCTCGCTCCAATTATTACGACAACGCTTTTCCCTCCAGAATGGATTACACCGTATAGAATATACATTTGTTCCCGAAACTTTTGAGAGAAAAAAACACGTTTATTGGCTCTGACTTAAATAGCTAACGGGCAAATTTGGCCCGCCACTCAATAGTAAAACTTGGTTAAGAACGTGCTGTTGGGCTTATGCTAAAAAGCATTAGAGCGAGTAGCCTTTGTGTAGTAAAAAAATAAAATCACTGAACTGATGTTATTTTTCTACAATACTTTCAAAGCCCCTCACTGTCGTGTCGGGCTCCCTCTTGCCCCATTCTCCATTGTTGGGCGCCTGTTAAAAGTCAGGCAATGACACACAGACGAGGCTAGTCATCTTCTCTCTGCAGATTTGCTCCTTTTTCTCTTCACATCTCTTGCGATATTACCCCACGCTGATGCGTTGCGCCTGTGTTTTGTCTCCAACTGTCAGCGTGCATCATACTGTACCCCAAAATCTGTTTGCTGCATTCATCGATTCTCACATTTCCTGGCATTCACACCCTATTTGCCTTGTCACCCTTGCCTCACGTGTTCCTTCCCATTGCCACCATTCTCCTTTATTTCTTGCCCTGGCCACTTGCTCATCAATCTCCTGCCGTCCTGTCACTGCTTCCAGCCACAACTGCCGCTTACTCAGATTATAGTGGGTCAGCCCACAACAAACCAAATTAATCTATAATTTTATACGATGTAACATGCAATCAGTCTCACACATATGGTACAGCATTGGAATAGGGAGAACAGTGGAATGACATGCATTTTAAAACACACATTAATACGCAGTCATTACCAAACACCAGCCCGTATGCTTTAAGCATTCAAATTGTCTACATTCAGTTTTTAATTTTGCTAACTAATATTATTTAATTTTACATGTGCAGAGGGCCTTCACTCAAGGAGCTCGACGTAGGCTACACAACGGTGACAGAATAACATGATTTAGATGGCAGTGTTATGCAAGGATTCAGGAATGAGTGATAGCGATAGAGGCTAATTAGGGATCACAGAACGGTAGGGGAGGGACATGAAGGAGTGGGGGGGGGAAACGAGAGGCAAGAGGAAGAGAATGGGCAATAGAGGTGAGGCTTTAAGAGAGGAACAGAAGGATGTTAAGCAGGGGGGCTGCTTCGGGAACAGGGAAGTTTATTCCAGTTGATGGGTGCAAGGATATAGAAGGGCTGACAACAGGATTGGGCACAGCGAGCAGGAGGTAAATGGTAAATATAAAATGCTGACATGTAGAAGGATAGCGAGTGGGATAGGAAGATGCTTTCAAGCTCAGTGAAGACCACGCTTAATTGGAATTTTTTTTAAATGTCAGTCTTGGTTTTTTTTTACCGAAGTTCACAATGGTGGTCAGTACGGCTTGGCGAAGTGAGGGGGTGGATCTGCTAGCGCAACGTGCTAACAACTGTGCCATCGCTCCACCACGTGCAATCGGGATACATGTGTGCAAACAGCGTGGCGAAGGATGGTAACAAACTTCACGACTGACATGGTGTAGGAGGGAGGAGGCCTTCTTCCACTGGTGGAATGATAATGGATGGAATCTATTTATTTATTCGGATTTAATTTGTTTTGCTTTTTTGAATTTCGTGACTCAGGTCACTCTTGAAATGAGACGATCGTCGTCTCGTGAGTTCTCACCTGGTTACACAAATTGAAACTAAGTCTTGAAACCCCCAAGACTTGACATTTAAAAATTGTACATATAAATCGCATATTAGTGTCCACACCGCATACTACATGTGTTTCGTCATTGCATAGCGGCTATTGCACACTTGGTTATTTCTTTCCATATAGCCACAGAGGACGAGAGCCTGAAGGGAGAATCGCTGGCACTGAATAGATTGAAACACACGAGCAAATTATATGGCATTGAAATAGCATAATCACCGCAGGATACTTTATAGAGCGAGCATATAAAACGGCAGACGCAGGCTCGTGTGACAGGCTCACATTTGCACGTCAAGAATAATTCATCCCCTTTTTTCACTCGGTGAAAAAAAAAGTTCCGTGGGCCAAAGCAAAGCCCAGCAGCACGAGTAAGGCAGGGCGAGTCGCTCCACCATCGAGGGTTCTGTGTAATCCCCCAGTCTGGGCAAATTGATCCCGAGTGGATTTCAGAGAACACCGGTCGCTCATCCCCATGTGCAGTCACAGAGCTGGGGGGGGGGGGGATTGTGAGATTACATCGCAGATCCGTGTTAGAGATCTTTAAACCCTCAGGCCAATGGTGATGCCCATCCATACAACTAAAGCCCCCAACATTGACAATTGCCATGGTCATCGGGAATCCCTCTTGCACTTCAGTGTGGTGGCAGTGCCACCTCGTGGTGGACTTGGATTGATGCACAACACAACTCGAGGGCAAAGCGAAGGGACCTCTCTTCACATCGCATTTCACTCTCTGGAATAGATCTCCCCCCTGTCCGCTGTGACGTGGAGAACGAGCTTCGCGGATCCTGTTTGCCGCGATATTCTCCGCAAATTGACTCCACTTGCCTGAGAAACAAAAACGATTGACTCATCAAAGTAAGAATAGGGCGCGGACAATCGTTTTTTTCCCCCGGACCCTTTATCTCCCGGTGATGTATGTTGAACTTCTTTCGCACCGTACGTAGCCAACCGTGCTAATCGGAGGTTGCCGGAGATAATGAGTTGTCGGTAACACAATCGCAGATGAGATGATTTCTCCCGGTCACTTGCCCCGACATGCGTAAAGTGTATCATCGCGGCATTAACATCCCTACTCTTGGGTCTTTCGTGACTTTAGGGGCCGTCCATAAATGACGTCACGCGATTTTGGACGATTTTTGATCCCCCCCGCCCTTCGTCACACGGCGTCACAAAAAGTCAGACCCCCCCCTCAAATATGACGTCACAAAGCTCTGCCCCCCCCCCCAAAAAAAAAAACATGCTTCAAATTGCTTTAAACTATTGTCATTATAGTGCGTATTTAATGTGGCGCTGCACTCTGATGTTGTAGGAGAAAACATTTATTAAAGAGTCTATGTAATTAAGTAGAATGTGTTGCCTATATTTATTTTATTTAAAGTTGCGCATTTTGATGTGACGTCACATTTCTCAACTCCCCCCCTCGTCACACATCATCACAAATGTCCCCCCCCCCCAGGTGCGTCACGTCATTTATGGACGGCCCCTTACCGAAAGACCCAAGTGTATGAATTCCTGCAGTCACGAAAGCATTAAGTCAAGATGAACATACCTGTCAACCCCGTATCAGTGCCCTACCTTATTACAGACCAATTCAGACCTTATTGGTCACCCCGTGTCCCTTATACATCTCAACGTTCGTCCTACAAATTCCCATCACAAGGGAGAAACACGAACAAATAGACAAAAACATTTTGTCTTCCCCGCATTGAAACGGCTGTACGCCGTATGGACCTGAAAACGCAAGTTTATCTGTACAAGAATACAGGACAAACCATATGAATTGACACGGTATGCATGTCCGTGGCCGCAGCAGGCTTGGTCAGCACCATATTAATTTCACACATGGCGCGGTAAATAGATCCAGCTGCATAGATGAGAGTTGGATACAAATCACCTTGGTCTCTAACACATTCCTGCGGAGGGAGCTGGTAGGAACGTTGGGTTGCTCGGTCAATGGCTAGGGTCAACGGCGGCGTGGTGTATTCCGCAAATATGCCCGACTGTGAGGGCGGGCACAAGCCGGCGTGAGTAGGTTAAACGTTGAGTTTTATAAGGGCACCACGGGGTGACCAACCCCTCCCCACCCAGCTCCACCCCTCCCACCCCCCACCCAGCCCCTCCTTCCCCACCCTTACCCCTCCCTCCCCACCCAGCCAATCCCTGCACGACGGACGGACACAATAATCCCCTGTGGGCTGGTGTAACCGGGAGGTTCCTACCAGTAAAATGCCTCGTCTGGGACACTAGATGGCCCTGTGTGACATACGAAGAAGGTGAGCTCAAGTTCGCCGGGTTCAAATAATAAGGCGCTTTTTCATCGACAACAAAAAATACATTGAACGTTTAATTGATCAATACTTGTGGAGTAATTGCAGATGTGGCAGGGCGCTCTGAACATGGAGACCAGCACGGTTAAGTATAGTCAAACAACCCCACCTTAACCTGCAAAGTAACGTAAGTTTTGTGTTGACCTTGCACTAACAACGGTAGTACAGTATTCCGTCTTTTGATTGTTAAAAATAATGTTTTACGTTACTTGTATTCATGACTGTACATTCTTCCATTAAAAAAAAACAACGCGTTTGAATGTCTACGTCACTCTTTCCTGGGAATAGTTAATTACATAAACATCAAAAACATTAGAGTGATCAAAATATTGATCACGCTAATGGTGTGCACCCATCCGTTTCAATGCATATATTATCAGAGTATGTTTTTTGTTTGCATTCTGACCACAAGCATTGTGGTCGATGCAGACATGATTCCTTGGTAAAGGTTTCCAGTTGGTGTTTTAACATCTTAACAGCTGTTTTGTTGCCAGAAAAAATGGGAAAAACCTATTATCATATTGACGTTTTTATTTCGACGTCCCATAGCCTAGGGGGAGATAGGGGGGAAAGTGTTTCAGCGCGTAGGCCTGTAGAAGTTCCAGCTCTGTGTAGGCGACGGCGAGGGCTGGTGGATCACACACTTGCTGTGAAACGCCCTTCCCGTGTGCGTGGAAGCGGTTGCCATACCCCGGCTCGCCAGGAGAAGGCGGTTCTTGTCCTGGTTTTCTCGTGATCCTCCTCTTTTGTTTGAGGCAGCAGTTGTTCGTCCTGGAAAATGCTGGCAGTCTTCCCAGGACGTTCTAAAAGCGCCGTGTTTTTCTCACTTCCGTAACAATAACAACAATAACATATTCTTGGTTCTTTCGGTAAAATCACGTAGAAGGGAAATAATAATAATAAAAATATACAACATTAAAATTCTATTGCTGTGGATTTCACACCAGATGATGATTGCTTGTGTTGCAGTCGAAACGTCGTGAGAATTTTATTGTTTTTTTTTATTATTTCCCTTCTACGTGACTTTACCGAAAGAACCAAGAATATTCATCCCTGCAGTCACGAAATCTTTAAATCAAAACAATAACATACTCAAGACACTGACATGCAGTTCTCCCGTCTTTCAATATCGCGAGATATTCTTCGTTCCATATGCCCTGGATTTTTCGCAAATTCACAAGGAAGCTATGCACAGAACTGGCGCAACGATGTGATGCAGCAGACACGGACACGAACCATGACATGGTCACTTCCTTGCCCACACATATTCTTAATACTAACGAACTAGAACTATTTATTTTTTTACCAGGTAAGGCTCCCTGAGCTATATAGCTCTTTTTTTTAAGCGACCTAGACAAAAAATTATAGCTCAACGAAGTGGCCTATCATATGAAAATGTATAGCAGCCAAATACTCTAAACGCATGTTGCTAAATGTGAAGGGAAAAACCGGAGGACCCGGAAAAAAGTCCACGCGACCACGGGGAGAACATGCAAGCTCCAAATATACGGGCGTCGTGGTTTAAATTGCACCCACGACCTCCTGTATGCCAGGCGAGGTAATTAACATCTTGTCACCGTTCCTCCCCAATAAATGCCCTCACAATGAATTTTGGGGAACGAAGATTCATTGTGTCAGAAAGTTCCCAGAATGCATCCCACTGCAGCCGCCATCAAGATGTGTCCAGCCCCTACTCTCCAGTATTCTCTTCCCATTACGATGCAGCATGATGTCTTCACGGCCGCCACCTCTCCACATGCCTTCTACACGCTAAACTCCCCAGGGTTGGACTCAAACCTAGGCTCATACCATTGCAGGGCACGTCAACACGCCTTCCCACAAACAACGCAAGTTATTCACATTAAGTCAAAAAGGCAACATTGCCGTGGTTCAATAACACTCTCCCCCTATTTAAACAATCCTCCTTACATCACCGATTCGCTCGGTTGATTACGTACGGTGCGAAAAAAAGTTCATCATACGAATATACATACATAATGCAATAATCACGTGAATTAATCGTTGTTTTCCATTTTTAAAAATGTTTAGTCTCAGTATTCTTCTCAGCTGGTGTAACAGCTCTGCAAATACACCAGAGATCTACATTGTTTTATTCCAGTCCTCCTAAACAATAGCCCCATGGTTTGTGTTCACCCTTTCCATTATGGACACGAGTCATATTCATCTTGAGTTTGTTTCCACACTATTGTGGAATTCCGAGCACGTTCCCTCTTCCATCGCCACTACTCTATGTTCAGTTTTGCCAATGGGTCATAATCCCCTTCTTGTGGCGTGTCCAGCCCAAGCGGTACTGTATAGTATTCTGTGATCACGTGTTCCTCTCTACCTCGGTGTAATTCCAGGTAAATGCACCTCTCTGCCATGCTTCTTTGTACACGTTTCAGCTTTGATTTCATTTTCTTTGCAATTGTCCATGTATCTCATCCATGTCATTGCAGTTATGATTTTTTTTAACACTTCCTTAGACACATTTCTACGTAGCACTTCGGAAACAAGTTAGTTTTCCAAAAGCATCCAAACCTGCTCACGATTCTTTACTCATATTGCTCACGGTCGGACTTCAGAAATTGCCCTGGGCATTCTATACATACTCGTGTGCAGCAGGGGCTGCCCTGGGACTCGTTGATGTTGACACCACTGACCCTGGCACACTTTGGTGATGGACCCTGGCCTCCCATAGGACTGCAGACTGCCCTGGGAATCGTTTGCGATTGTGAGATAGTGAAAAAACCGGGAGGTCTGAGCTCCCGCATGGGTGTCTGGGTCAAAGGCTGAAAATACAGAAAGCTTCTGGCAAATAGAGGTTTTGTAGACATGTATGCTGCTCTATTACCCACTCCAACCCTCGCCACTTACTTGTGGAAAACAGTAATAATCCCATAATAGGTTTTTGGGTTAGATCGCGTAAATATAAACGTGTCGTTAAACCCACCACGACCCGACACAGCCAATTAGTAAGGTTTGTCACGTAAACAAAACATGACAATTTGTTACTAGTTCAGCACACCGGTGTGTCATCCTGTTTCCATGTAAAGGCACCAATCACACGCAGGACATTCAGGCTATGAGCAACAACACAGACTGTGGTGGTTGGTGATGACCGTCTGACCGACCCTGCCCTTATCGAGTGGTGGTGACACTGATGACGTTGGGAATGTTTGGCCAGGGTCAGCACAGACGAAAATGATAACTATAGAGGCGACTTTTTTTTCAGCGGAGGGGAGTGATGTTTATACTTGTGCGTTTGTTCTCGGATCTATCTGTTCTCAGTGTAATTCCTAGCCTGCATCATCTCCACATGCATCTTCGTGCACTTAGCAGCTTTTTTGTGTCCATGTTCTTTGTCATTGTCCACGTTCTGGCTGGTGACACAGCAGGCAACAAGCACTATATAAAAGCGTTCCTCTTTCAGGTTGCCACTTTGGCACTATCAAATTACACTTTACAAAAGCACTCCAACTTACTCTGGCATTGCCTCTCTAAACGTTTTGATCGCAGGCTGCCTTCAATAAATGCCTCAGGTACAACTATTTAGCTGCGTTTTAACGTCGTGTCCTTCGAACAGATGTCTCCAATTTTTTAAAGTGAATTTTTACGCACGTAACTTTGGGTTTGCTCATGTATATATCCTGAACCTATCCTTGCAGTCTTTCTCTTTTATATTCTAATATTCCCTGTAGATCACTGCCATCGGACCTTAAAATAACTATTGTCGTCCGCAAATCTGAGATGATTAATGCTTTTTTTTCCCCCCCATTGATATTCATGCATTTTCTTTCTCCAGTCCAATTTTCAGGAAATTATTTTCTATTGTCAATTTGAATAGCCTTGGTGCGATGTGTTTTGTATATAGAGAGTGTTTCCCAATTCTTGTCAGAAAAATGCATCATGGTTAGATCCTGATCAGGAAGCTGTCATTACCACAGAGGCAATCTGTTGCTATTTTTTTCATGAATATGAATCATACTGTAATTATTGAAACGATAAATTATAACTTAAATAGGATATGTACAAAAATAACATAACATGTAAGGCTGTATATAAAGATGCTGAACCGTTAGGCGCTCCGATCTGGTCACCTGACCAGGGAGACAGGACTGCCATACTAAGCTGGACGTTTAAAAAATAATTACAAGGTAAACGATTGCGTGGAGCATTGAAGGAGTATACTTTGAGCGAGACTGCACCTTTAACTCTCGGTAAAAACAAACAAAAAAAAGCAACACTGTTCGTCTCCTGTGGTTGCTGACTTCTTAAACCAGGTGCCCGTTCCAATGCCTGTCCCACGTTGAGCCATCTCAGGCATCTCAGTGTGAGGTCACTCGTGGCTGTGATGACAAGCAGAAGCGGCAGTGGATAATTGTGAAGAGGGTAACGGTGACCATAATTCTCATCATCCACCAACATCACTATACCATCATCATCTCTATTATAAAAAAAAGAAATCACAAATAGGACAAATTTAGCACCTTGCTGTCCATGATATTGCTAGTAACCGTGGTATATATCTATAATGGTTAGCACACCGAACTTGAATTCCAAGTCATCAATGTGGTCGCCCAGCGCAGCAGTTGAAACCGTGGACAAGGTTTATTAAATCCCTCCTGCCACTATTTAACCGAGCGGCATACATGTAAATGGGTACGTACACCAGTTCGTAAATTGGCAGGTGGCTTGTGGCGGTGTAAAGTGTGGGCACTCCCACATGTTTCAAGATGCCTACCCACTGTGGAAAATTCGGCCAAAATACCCCAGAGATGCGCTTCTCTAGAGCTGACAGAATTGGAGGCCCTTCCATCAGCAGTGGTTGTGAGAAATTGATTGTAGGGCTGCACCTTTACTATTTTTTTACTTTTAAACTAAACATTTATTTTATTTTATCAGGTAGTGCCCACTGAGCTATCTGTCTTTTTCAGAAGTAACCTGGCCAGAAATGATAGCTCCAAGAAGCGGCTTACCATGTCAACATTTATAGCAGCCAAATACTCTAAACGCATGCTGATTCTAAATGTGGAGGGAAAAAAACTGGAGGACCCGGAGAAAAATCCACGCGACCACGGGGAGAACATGGAAACTTCAAATATATAGACGTCAGGTTCAGGACCAAACCCACGACCCCCTGTATACCAGGTGACGTAGTTAACATTTCGTCACTGTGTTTTATTATCAAAAATAATTTTGGTTATAAGGTTATCGCCTAAGAATACCAAAACAAAATGGAGACCATACTCTTTGGTTCTTCACCGAAAGCTGGTCGCTTGTGTTGCGATCTAAACGTCGTGAAACCTTTAATAATTTTCTACCTACGTGACTTTACCGAAATAACCAAAGAGTATGGATTCCTGCAGTCACGAAAGCTTAAAATAAAAAAATGGAGACCCCCCTTAATGGCATATCTTGACAGCTTGTTGAAATGTTTCCTCAGTAAGTGTGGGAGGTAACACAAATATTAATATCCACTTGTTATAATGCATTGTGTATAGCCATAATTTATGTATTGTTTCGTATATGTTAATTGTGTAGGCTCACCATTTCTAAGGTACAAATAACCGGGACATATCATAGGAAGAATATCTTACAATACCATAGGGGAGAGTCACGTGTAAATGCATTGTCTTGAGTAGTGTGTTAAACTGGGACGTTTCATTTCCCTGGAAGATTCAAAGATTTCGAGGATTTGCAGGTAGCAATCCAAGCAGTGTGATCTGTTAATAAAATACGCATTTAATTACAACAAATTGACCCATTTGGTATTCACAAATGTATGCATTGAACACCAGAAACTGATAATGGTTTAGCTTATTTTGATAAATTCAAGGCAACCTATAACAACTACAGTACACCATTGCATATGCGTGTTTAAATGTTTCGTCAACCAAGCATTCATATTTCAACACGGAAATGTGGCCCAACCGCAAAAATAAAAACAAGAGGTGAGTTTCAATCTTTTTTCAGTAGAAAGAAAACGTGATTTTAAATGAAAATAGTAAAATAGATACTGTGGCCTCCTTTCTTGAATTACCTCTGTTGCCCCTTACCTAGCGTGGATATTAATCAAAATTATTACAAATTACAGTATAAATCCCTCTGCGCCCACTCTGGATTTTAACAGTTATCATACATCATTATTAGAGCTGCGATTCACAGAATTGTTTCCTGATGATAATCGTCACAAACCAAAAATTCACAGCCTTAACTATCATCACCACAATCGTTATGGCACCGTATTTATGGTTGGTAATGAAGAAAATCAATTTATGTCCATGAAAACAGTGACAGTGGAAGCAGTGACCCAGCGTAATCGCAATCAGCATCCATTCTCTGCCCACTGTTGATATGGGCCATGTCATGCTGCCTCTGCAAAGCAATCAGTTCAGCACAACTATTAAAAGCTGCACGTTTTATATTTTTATTTCAACAAGGATGTACAGCCGTGGTGTAATGGTTAGCAGACTGAACTTGCCTTCCAGAGGCTATCAATTCGATCTCCTGCACGGCAGTTGAGAAAAGAGCACGTTTCTTAAAGCCCCCCTGCCACGATACACACAGCAGAATAAATGGGTATACCAAGCTAGTCGATTGACAGGCCACGTCTGGTGGGGTAATGCGTGAATGCTCCCACTTCCTCCAAGACCTTTAGCCAGCGTGGAAGGGTAGGCCAAATACTTACTGGATGGATCCTCTTGTGCTTCATGTTGTCGAGGCTTTTCTGCGAGCAGTCACGTTATTCATTGCAGGCCTACACCTTTCGCTCTTTAATGAATAGCTTGGATGGCAATTGTCCGTTTTCGCCTCTTCTGTGATCAAAGTAAATGACGTGTCATCGAAAATTCTCTTCGCCTTGATCGTACCGCCGAAAGCCAATGTACACCCATGATCACACCTGGTGTAAGTACAGCGCTGGGGATATTGGGGTTCCAAGCACCCAATTACCCATTCCCTTTTCAGTGTGGTGAGGAATGGTGCCAGTGTTCCCAGAGAGTGCGCTCTCAGCATGGTGTGAGCTCGCACTAATGAGTAATGACCCGTGCAGTGAATGCATCATTGACTGATGCCACGTGGTTAACATTTCTTCTACATGGATTGCACCTGTTATTAACACTGACAGGCAAGGTGCTGACCAATTAGACCAGAGAAATTCTACTTTAAAAACCAATGGGTCCTCTGGAACTTATTTTATTACTTCTGCCGGGTTTTTTTTCTTCCGGTTGTACCGTGTGTTGTTACAGCACGATGTCCGACGTTTTTTGCTCCACGAGCCGTGGGAGCTTCTTCTATTAATTTCTGACAGAAAGTCACAAAATATGGAGCAATACATTACACGATGCCAACAGCACGCAGGAAAATCTAAAATGCATCAGAGAACTCGACAGTAACAACTCCAATAACCTGCATCGTGGTACTGTATAGTATTCTCACATCTATTTTCTGAAGTACCGTACTATACATAACCACAAACGAGATATCAGTTATTTCGGTAAAGTCACGTAAGGTAGAAAAATAACAGATCACGACGTTTCGATCGCAACACAAGCAATCGTCATCAGGTGGGACAACCACAGCAAGAAAAAACTGATGTGGTTGTCCCACCTGATGACGGTTGCTTGTGTTGCGATCGAAACGTCGTGATCTATTATTTTTCTACCTTACGTGACTTTACCGAAAGAACCAAAGAGTATGGATTTTTGCAGTCACGAAAGCTTCAAATCAAGATTGAGAAATCAGTTATACCATAACTGTAATTTCCACATTCGAGAGCATACGTGCAGAAATGTATATTTTTTATATACTGCATAAAAAAAATATGCTCAAACGCTGCGCTTTCAATGTGCTATTGTTTACTGTCAAATGTAAATAAACAAAAAAATCAGTTTCCTGTTTTAGGAAAGGAGCACAAGGTTTCCTTTAAAAGCAGCCAAGCTGTAATCGAAGTAACATGCTCATGCTGACATCCTGCCCACTCTTGTTTTGGATGAATTGGTTCACAAGAGGCAAGCCCCTGAGGAAGTGGCAGGAAGACTACATATCCCAGGGGGTGACAAAACCATCTTCCACTTGCTTCTGCAGGAAGAGAAAGGTCAACATTTACAATATCCTGATTTCAAACAAATGTTTGGTATTCTATGGCTTTTGACAATGGACGTCACCAAACATTTTACAATTCCAACTGCATTAATGTTGAAGTATGAATGATAAATTGGAAAATAATGAGCGTTGACTATCTTGCTTTGTAAAATGTCTTTTATTAGAAAAGAAGATCGGTATATGAACCGCAGTTTGCATTGCACTTTAAAAAAAAATGTTAATCGTGAATATTTTTTAAATGTTTTTTAAATATTGACTGCAGGTCACCGCACCTCCGATGAGCACGGTTGGCCACGTGCGATACGAAAGTTAAACATACATACAATTGATTTAGAAGGTCTTAGACCAGCAAAAATGCATGTTCCCAAGAGGAATATGGAATTATAGTGGCACAAATGTCAGGGCAAAACAGGGACCACCACATCACATTGCATATGGTGATTTCAAAAACAATACAAATTATTACTTGAAGTTTTCATATAGTCTGGGTATAATTCCAAACGTTCGTTTTGAGGTGAATTGCAAGAGCCGAAAACAAAGACTGAATGCTGTTGTTTTTCCCAGAGCTAAATGGCCAGCAAAGATGTGATATTTCTTTAGTAATTATTACGAATAACAGTTGGTTATTGTTTAAACGTTGAGCAGGCATGGACAGATGAACAAATCTTTTCCTATACATTATCTTACAACTCACATGAGTTGTCTGCCAGAGATTGCGTTTTGTGTGGTGGAGCAAAGAGAGATTTTACTAAGTGTCTCGCAGCGTATGTGGGTGGAAATGCGTAAAATGTGCGCCATCCGTGTCTTATTGTATGAAAGACAGGCAGTGGGATTGGGTTTAGTGCTTTGGTGGTGGGGTGGGGTAATCAGTGTGGGTGATGTTGTGGAATTGTCTCGGGTGGATGTGGCTTGTGTTTCGTGTTGTAGTCCGTGTTGTCAAGCACTTGAGAATTATTTTCTGTTTTCATTGTAAAGTCTGGAGATGCGGGCGTTTGCGCCGTGTATGGCGTTGATCTCTCCTCTGTTAATGCCCCATCCCCCTTCTGATATAAGTAATCCCCAAGTCCGGGGGCGAGGGCTACCACCTCTTTCTCCCCGAGTGACAGTAGGGATTGTGGTAGGCGCAGCCTTTGATCACCCCGTCCAGGTTAACTTCCCAGAGGTATTCTCTTGGGTATTTTAGATTTGAACAGGGTCACTGCGATGCATGGATGGGTGGAGATCCTTCAGGACAATCGCACCCGCTGTTGGGGGGTCTATTTCTTGAAAAATAAAGGAGGGCAGTTTCGATCTTAAGTTTTCGTGATTGCAATGTTCCATACTCTTTAGTTATTTCGGTAAAGTCACGTAGGTATAAAATAAATAAATCAATAAATTAAATCACGACGTTACGGAAGCAACACAAGCTTCCGTCATCAGGTGGGACAACCACAGAAAGAAGCAAATTACTGTAGTGGGCAAGCGTCGCTCGTAAAGGAGGGCAGGTTAGGTTTGCGGTCGGTTGGTCGGTCAGGGTACCAGGGAGGCAAGGAGCACGTGGTGTGGTTTGTCAGTCAGCCCATGAGTGTGGGCCATCTTGCTTGAATCAATCGCAGGGCTACTTGTCGAGGTTTGTATCTTGGAGTGGAGGTACGCATCGTGCTGTTGTGTACTCGGACGCTGTTAGATTGCACGAGTGCGGTTTATCTTCTGGGTTGCTTTTGATACTGTGAGATTCTGTGGTTTATCTTCCTGGTCGAGTTGGTGTTTATTGCGAGTTTTACGTTGAGCAGAGGGGGGTTTTCAATGGCACTTATTCCTTTTTGTTGGTTATAGGGTGGGCATGTTGTTTCTTCATCATTTCCCAATCTGTCTTTGGAATTGGGTGTTCTTCCCAGCCTGTATTCCTGGATCACGATTGTCTTTTACACGTTGAAACAGGTCATTTTGCATCCTAATTGCTCCAGACGTTAGTGGTCGAATCGATTCTTTGGGCAGGATGGGTGCATCATTTGTGGGGGTAAAACACAAAAAAGGGGTGATTATGAATTTTATTCGCCATTATACATTGGTGACATTGCAGGTGTTTGTCAAGAGGTGTGGGGAGGAAGACTTGATTTGTAGACTTGGCAGCGTTCGGAGTGCAGGCCGAGGGGTCTTCGTTGAGATACAGGGTGTTTCTGGGCGAGGTGGTTTTATTTTTCTTCTTTAAAGGGTATTCGAAAAGTATTCTGAAAGCGAGAGCCGAGGGGGGAAACAAGAGATCACAAGAATATATGCTTACCTAGACACTCGGTCACCGCGCGTCAGGGATTGTGATCGATGTCCATTTTCACCCCACAAGGGACTCGTTACAAAAAAAATGCAACGCAAAAAAATGTATCCCAAAAAACCCCACGTTACACTTCTCATTATTACGCTTTACAGAGGCAGTTTACATGGGTGTAATCGGTTGAATCCCACCACCATCCAACAATCTATCAAGCGGTAATGCAGGGCTTTATCAAAGTGTGTTGCAAAGTGGACACGAGAGACCTATTCATTTAGGAGTTGATTCCCGTGTTAAGTCACTGCCAAAAATGTATGAAAAGAGCGCTTTTGGAGTTTGCATCAATATTGCACGAGTCATTTGACTTAAAGACATTGCAGATGACCATTGCCAAATGCAATGTGCTAAAGGCCAGATAATTCCCTATGTACCTTGGCTTAATTATACAATCAAGCATACTGCTGTGGCAATCCATACGGAGCACGGTGCATTTATTTTCACTTACAGTGGCATCCACTTGATGGCTACATTTCCCTCAAGCCAATTAATCGAAGGCGTTTTGAGGCATATGTAAAGATAATGTCTTGCGTTTAGACAAGAGCTTTAGGTGAATATATGCACGACCATGAGAATCAAAAGCGTGAAACGTTTCAAATTAAACTATCGCTCACGATCCTGGATTTTAACTTGTAACATGTCAGGTAGTGTCATGAAGGTGTAAAAAGGGTAAAAGGTATTAAGTTAATTTAATTAAGAGTGCTACTCAATCCAACATACTTAAGTGCTTTTAGATGAAAAAAATCTACTTCACAAAATTGCAATATACAAACAAACAATTCAGAAGATGGGCACACCTATTAACATCTCTTCACCCGGATTTTTTTTTCAAAAGCAACATTTACAAAACTTAAAGATTCCTGTGATCAATTTGAATGGCCTGGAATCGATCTACAATTAATTCACACATATCGGCACTGAGCGAGAGATGAATATTTAACAATGAATTGTAACATAAGAGGCGCACACAATACATTAAGAGCGCAGTGCATTTTATTTCCACACACTGTTGGAGTCATACAAACACTGAAAATGTTACATCAGACATGTCTTGTACTGTAGGTGGGCCATTTTTTTCACAAGGTTTTAAAAAAGTTTACAAGAAGGGGTGTTTTTTTCCTTTATTTTGTATTTCAAAAAGCCTAACAAAATGCTTTCCAATCTGATCACATACAGGAAAAGCGATTTATATTTACAGTACAGTAAAACAGCTATGCATCTTTAAATCATTACCGCGCAGAAATCAGAACAACAGTCACACTGGACAGACCTGCATCTAAAAGTAAATGGCATAAACTTCACACAACTTCACCGCCTGTACACTTAATAGTTATTAACCTCTTCACTGGCTTTCAACAGTTGATACACCAGACAAACCCAACTGTACATGAGTGCCAAAGATCTTGTAGATGAAAAATATTCAAAAAATTTAATACAAATTATAAGTTTTGGGTCTAAAGCTAAGCACGTTTTTGGAAGAACAACAACAAATGCGTGGATACTTAGCGGAACTTTCTTTCGCCGTGTGTTTTTCTCTCTTGCTTTGTGGCGGCTTCACTTATTCCGGCAATCATTACAGTAGTTACAACTTTTTAAATGTTTTTTTATTTCATTTTTCATATCTAGACATTAGCAACTTCAGTGCAAACTAAAGAAAAGAAGATTACGATGTGATAAATAAGAAAAAAACTTGCAACACTAAAATTTAATACACTTTGCTTGCATGCAGCCTATAATAAAAGCATGCTAGAGATTGAATATCTCCGGGTGCACTGACTTGTTTTGTAAATCTTTAAGGGCTTGCTGTAGATGTTTTAAGCAATACTACACAGGACTCCTGTTCAGCAATATACTATGTAACACGTACTTACAACGGATAAATTAAAAGCACTGCTACTTAGTGGTAGTTTAAAATTATAGCAAACTGGGCCGAAGAATAATAAATCTACTGACGGTTTAATACTAGAAGGTGGTGATGCATTCAATAGTGAAATCTGCTGCACTGCAGCTTGCATTTAAAGAACACATTCCACTGCTGTTAAAATGCTTGACAAGAGTGAGTTAGTGGATGAATGGCAAATATTGTTCAACATATCTAACAAAAGACAAAAGAGTGCTATGGCTAGTGAACAAACTACTACATGAAAGCTAAATGTAGCTGTTACATAAGCCACTCTCAAATAAAGCTCATTAACAACTGCTTATGTAGTTTACTGAGGTATGCCACTACATTCAAGAAAAAAGATAAAAACAATAAAAAAAGCATTCAGTGGCAAAGAAAAAAGATGCCATCTTCACCGATTGGGAAAAAGTGGTCTAAAACAGTAAATGTATACACCCATTGTGGCTTGATGGAGAATCATCAATTGTATATTGTGCATGTGATGCAATATGGCAACAAAACAGTTCTGAATTTGTCTTAGGGAAAGTACAATAAAGATTTTTTTTTACAAAATCAGGAAGATACTTGTATAATGGTAAATTGTTAAAAGAAATTAAATAGGTTGACTAACTGTTCAGGAATGTAAATATTCTTTAGCAATTAACAACCACCAATTACATCCTCAAATCAATGTCCACCTATAGAGCCTTTATTCAGAACTGCGGCAAGTCCATTCAAACTGCATTGCCCAAAACAAAATTCTCATACAACTAATAACAATAATGGGTAATTTTAAAAGTGTGTGTGTAGTATAAAGTCAAACAAGTCAATTGGGACTCAATGATGTTGAACAAACATACATTTACAAAGTCTGAAAAATAGGGTTTATTTAACAAGTTAGAAAAAGAAAAACAAAAAAGGCGATCTGAGAGTAATCTAATAAAAATGTAAATCTAATTTGTTGTGTATTGCAGGCTTCGGAATATAATAACTGCAGACACACCAACCCATGCTGGCCAAGATGCAGGGCTATACGAGCAGGTACTGAAGGCCCACAGCTGTTTGTCGACTCACCAATTGGCTTTCACTGCTTCAACATCCCCTACTAAATTCTGTGCCAAACATATCCCAAATATCTGCAAAAGACACACACACAGACAGAATTTTAGTGTATGTTTTCATTTTTAACACCAAAGACAATCCAATTATATGATAATTGCATTAAGAGATGAACAATTGTCCATCTGGAATGCTTGCAGCCAGGCAAGCCATACATTAACATCTGAGAATGGACCCGAGAAGATGATACTACCATCCATAAAAACTTCAGAAGGCCTCTAGTGCCCAATAATACAGGTAGGAACAACAGTTCCAAATGCCCACCAGGGATTATTTGTCTGTCGTGCATAGCCATGCCCTCGATTTGTATTTCATAGAGCGCTTCGGGCGGGTTCAGCACCACGTGACGCGCCGCCCCACGCAGCTTGCGCCGCATGACACGGATCGCACGAATGCGCTGTCCAACCAAGTTCCTACCTGTCCACTCCGAAGGAACTTGTTAAATGCCACCTATTCATGCTCTGTATAGAACCATCCTTAGAGCTGGTTTGCTCTCAATGAAATTAACATTTCATGCTAAATTTTTCTGTAGTTCAAGGAAATGACTGAAACTTAACTTGCTACACTTGAGAAAATGCTTTAATCACAGGCAGCTGAAAAGATTCCAATGAAGAGTTCGTGGTAACTTGCTCAGTGCTCTGATGGAGGCAATAGCCCCACTGCTGAATTTTTTAAATTGTTTTCCAATTGTACTTTTTTATACAAATGACCTTTTCAATCCAAACAGTGGCATATTTTAATGAATTATTATCATTGTTGGAGTTCACTTTACAAACTTCCCTTAATGTAATCATGCAAATCAGTTCTTCTAACGTCTAAAATTCACAACACCAATGATGATGCAGAGGTCATATTGACCGGCAACCATTATACATCCACCTGTAAAACACGTTCCTTGTGATAATTAACACTCCCAACATTGTCAATTTACATGCAGTGAGTGAGCACATGATTCACCATGGGACCCCAGTCATCAAGAGACAGCTAAATGAGCCAGAAATTGAGAGACCTGGATAAAAATGAAAAAAATGTTGTATGGTGGGTAAAAAAAAAACCGCAGGTGCCTTTGTAAAAAGACAATTAGCAGAGTAAAGAATTACCTGCCATGGTGTCCCATCTAAATGCAGTCACCCATATTGTAAAATGTCCAAAAGAGAACACTGCATGTTAACCATTACAACTTCATTACTTTCGTATAATGAAAAACGTTATGAAAACATAACACTTTTTAGGTACTGTATTGTTACGTCTCAATAGAATTAGCTGCACATGGCTAAGTGTACCACGTGGGTTACAATGTACACAATCGAGAAAAAGCTGACACCATTTTTCAAATGAAATGATTGATAGCAACTGTTAGTTGATGGTAATCAAGCCTTAAGACGTAGATGCTTTTGACTCGGGAAATGTCTTCAACATTCATCCTCCTGGCAGGCCATAATGGTCTACGAGTGTTGAAGTACAACAAGAAGTGCTCACTGCATTTGCCAACGTCACAGAAAAATCACCAAGCCAAAAGGGAATTTGCATGCAGGCCAGGATGGGGGTCAATTTGAGGGATTCGTGTAAATATGCGGTTCTAAGTCCGCCATATCACGAAGCATAAAAATTGTGCACAGATGTGTTTACGTACCTGTACAAGTGCAATGCCGATGAATATACCTGCCACCAATATCAGATTGTTTTGCAGCCACTTCTCAAACTGGGTCACACACCCTTTTGTATAAATGTAACTTTGCTGCTCCAGTTCCTGTTTTGAATGCAACCACACCCACATATTGCAAGATTAGAAACCCACGTGAACTCTGACCACGAAAACAAACAATATGCACAACAGTACGATACACTTTTACCCATTTAAAAGTTCATTAAAAAGAGTGATAACTGTAAAATATATGAAACATCGATCCTTCACTGCCTACATCTTCATAACACTCAAGTTTCGATGAGGACTTGAACAGCATCTTAATACTTGAGTACACCTGACCGTCGCCCTCACATGGGTTATTTCTGCACGGATTCACAGCTGCACGGCATTTTTACGACAACCAAAAATTCAGAAAGCACACGGGTGCGGTTCGCAGCTGCGCGCGGGTTCAGGAGCGGGTGTTGCATAGGCGGCGCACTGCACCGGGCTGTGCCAGACTCCGCACGCGACTCTGAGTCGATTGCAGGCAGCTGCATCGCGCCGATTGGCTGTGGATGGAGAGCCGTTGAGTTTGGAAAACAATTCTGCATGTTCACACCCAATGGACCATGGACCGCTGAGGGCTGCCCTCACTTCCTCTTCTTTTATCTCAAAATATTTTGGTTTACAGAAAATGCTGCCAAAACAAGATTTGTAGTTTAGAGTCCGCCATAGCCACTGGTATAATTTTTGGCTTTAAAAAAAATAATATTTAAGGGAGATAAACGCATGTCAAAGATAAACTAAAAGTTTTCTGGATAGAGAGAGAAGGGAGGAATAGCCCGACTGAGGAGCATATGGCATTGTCTGAGTATTCCTAACTACCAGCCTGTATTAGTGAGCACAGTGCCCGGGGATAGTTTCATCTGATAGTTACAGTCGTTCATTTTTGTGCAAGTTTTGTATGTACATTCGTGAGGGTCAGGTGTACATAAATATTGCATTACAAACTGGTGTATGTTCAAGGAAACGTTTTGCTTACCGCTTTTAACCTTACGTCATATCCACACTGAGTGTTCACAACATCTTCCTGCAAGTAACAAACAATTAGTTTCTTTTTACATTTTCAACAGATTGTGGTGTATACAAAACAGTTAATTGTGTATACTATTTTACATTGAAAATTAATTTGGCCTATGGGTATTCGTCCCTTTTTAAGACTGGTATGACACTGCTGCATTTCGAAAATTAACATCTAAGCTGTTATTAACCCTTTATTTTGGTTGCCTGGAACTAGTAAAATCAACAATGCTCATAACTTAGTCTTGTAATAGAGCCAGTTGGCATTGGTTGAGCAGCTGAAACCCCACTACTGAACAGCAATACTGCTCAGCATGACCAGACCATATTGCTTTCAGGATGATAAACTTTGACACTGTCCAAGACAGTCACTGAGATATCATTACATGAAGTATAAATTTGAAGAATGCCCACAAGAAAAAAAATTTGCCCTTGTGAACAAAGGTTTTCAGCTCCTATTTGAAAGTATATACTATCACTCACCAATTCGATATAAATGTTAACCATAGAATCAATGTGTGCACTTTTCCCAATCCTATTAGGGTAACTTCACTTTGAAGTTGCAGAACTCACAAATTGAGGCGTTAAAAGTTGGTGTAAACAGGAAATGATGAGAGCCAAAATAATTCTCAAAATCTTTACCCACTTGGCATGAAATACATTCATGGGAAAAAAAGTTGAGCAAGAGGCTTTAAAAAAATGTGAAGTTATGTATTCGCTCACATTAATCTCTCAGTTTTGAAATATGAGGGAAGCAGAACATTTAGTTTCGTGTTACACAAATGATTAGCAAAAAAGAAAGACAACAACGCATTCATCCTCATTTTGCACAAGACCAACCATTGTAATGCGTATGTGTACATCTTAGAATTATCTTAATGCGGCTACACCTTACAAAATAATCAATTGCACAGTTACAATGTGGGGCAAACTGGGACACATTCGTCGGTGGAGAGCATGTGGGTCTGACAGGAAACATCTATGGGGGTTCAGCTCATGCACACATTCTTCAAAGCGCTAAAACACGACACTTTTTAAAACCAGTCAAAAAGGGAAGACTAGCCAGCAGTGGCAATGTGATTATCTCTGTTCTCACCGCAGGGTCTTTGACGCAACAGGAAAAGGGAACGCCGCACTTTTCCCGGCTGCGGTTTTTGATACTACAGTTGAAGTAGATGTTCTGATCCCAGTCAAGAGGACCATGGGCACCGCAGCACTGCCACTGTGAAGCACGCCGATGAATGAAAAAATACTCAAAATATATGTGTTTCTAACAGACATTCCTGCTACTACTTTAATAAACATATATGTAAACTGGCTAACTTAGGTAGCTATGTGATGCTTATAATTTATCAACCTATGGCATGGAAACTCAATTTTACATAAAATATGTATTTTGCAGTAAAATACATTAATTCAGTTGCTGAACAAATAGTAAGCTCCTCACTTATCCAATTTGTGTATACTATTTGATGACTGCATCCTGATAACTTGCAGAGGTTCACCAAAATGTACACCATTATATTTAAATTTTACACACATCGCAATTGTCCAGTGTTCTCAAAATCCTAAACGTGAAACTTATACTAATGACAAAAATTATAATCACACAGGTACCTCAGAAGTTACAACTAAATATTGGTAACTCCAATCCATCTAAAGAGGACTCGTTAAACATAAAGGTAATATTATATTAACAAACATCAATATATTATAAGTAAACAATATAGCAGGAGAGCAAAATAAGGAAGTTATCTTACGTAATCTTGTGCAAAGTCAATGAGGTTTTGCAGGTCAATGTCATCACGGTAGGCCTTCACGTTGTTGTAGATGAAAAAGTTCAGTTGGTCACGAAGCCAGTCTTTAAAGACGAAGGCAAGCACTCCGGCGGTGAGCTCCAGGAAAAAGATCAGCCCCAAAAATGTGGAAAACTGGGTGGTACAAATAAACGATGATAGATATAAAGAGCGAGAATGTACTCCATCAAACGGCTATACAGCACGTAATAACTTTAGATGGAATTGTATGCGAAGTTTTGTGACACATTTATGAAAATCTCATTACAAATAGGCACAAAAATATATAAGGTTTAAACGTAAAAAGAATGAAGCTAAATTAACAAAAAAATGTAAATTATAGCACAGTACATTTGATTAACAACAACAATTTAGTCAATGTTTGATTTGAAAAAAGAAAAAAAACTTGTTTAAGGTACATTAAAGCCAGACTTAAGTAAAGCTGAGACAGGCTGGGATACTACTCAAAATAAATCAAATCTATTAATAAAACAAAAACTCCAACTTCTACATTGCGCATGTGCCCAATAAAGCTGCACATGCTAAAAGAATACATGAATCTGTACAGAAGCAGTTCTAAAGCCACACTGGTAATCCACATGTACATTATATTTATTACAATGTTTGGGGATACCATCTAGGATTTCCTAGCTATGACAAGCAAATAACATTCCTACACACAATTGGCACAGAGCTTTACTGCACACAGGCTAAATTAGTGCATGAACAATGTTGGGTTGGAGTTTTTAAGTTTATTTTTCAACATGTATTTGCAGCAGCCATTCTGGCTTACCTTGAATTCAGGTTTACTTAAAGGGGTTTCAAGAGATGTTATCATATTCGAATAATATAATTTTACTGATGGCAACTTACGAATTTGAGGAGGTAGGTATTCTCCCTTAGGGCACCAATGCAGCCAGCAAAGCCCAAGATGAACATTACGGTGCCAACCACGATGAACAACCACACTGGGTCAAATCCTTTTAGGTCCGTAATCGAAGAAAGGTTTGATAGGACTCCCTGTATCAGACAAATAACACAAAATCAGGATTTAGAGTGCATACTTTTCAATCAAGGACACTGTTAATAAAAACAAGATTCATCGGGGACAGCCCTGTAGTGTCTGCACACATGTTTGACTCCCTATTTTTACAATACACAACAGGTGGCATTATAAGTACTGAGGCCTCATGTCATGCAAGTATTGAAAATGGCTTGCGATATATTATAGCACATGGCTGTGCGATTACAAATGCTAATTCTAAAGCCATGGTTTCGTATCAACATTTAGGAGAAAAGACTATTACTACATTGTTAAACATAAAAAAACGAGCATTGCTATAAAGTTACATCACTAAAATATAATAACTTTAATTAAAATACTGGCAAACACCATCATAATGTTAATGGCTAAAAGTAGGTTAAACAGTATGTGGAATTCTTTCCTCTGTTCCACATAATATTATGTTTCAGGACTGCATTAATAAATGGGCATTGTTTAATTAGGACTGCCCTATTATGCACAGGGGTGTAAAGGGTGGTCACCTAAATGATGAGAACAGAAAAAGTATCAACATTCTCGCGTACATATTTCAGTTAAAATAATACTAGAATCGTACCTTTTCCGCCCATGCCCATAGTCCTATTGCAAGAAATGCCGCACCAACCAACTGCAAAATAGAAACAATTGATAAAATTAAAGAGGACAGATATCCTTTATAAAAAATGCACTGTTTAACGCTTTCCAACTAAGGTTGAGAACGTGAATGTATTTGCCGTGGCATTGAAGAGCACTGTGCGGTACTGTCTTCCTTTATCTAAACCTCGCAAGTGTTATATAAAATAGTGATAGATATCGAATGTTGTGTTTGAGTCTATACAATACAAGCTTTGTTAATTTGCCCACAATTAACTTTGGGTAAAGTTGAATTACATTCCTGTGAAGTCAGTGGGATAGTTGTGCTTGGGACACATCTTGTGGTCATTTGACATTAAAATGCTTCAAACATTGTGAAAACTTTGAACTGAAGGCCAATGAGCAAATTGGTCTGTACATTGAAGAAAGTAAAGAAACTAATCCAATGTTATCTGCTCATCGGAATTATCACAAAATTTTAATTGCGACTAAAGATAATATATTCCAACAGCTCTCTTCATAAAGAATGTGATTGAATGGAACATTAAATAAATAACAGGATCTTTGGGTCCCAACTGAAGCATGCACAGAACATTCGAGATTAGTCCATCGAACTTGTCTTCGCCTGTCTTTGCGCTTCATCAACACAGCAATTGAAAAGGTAGTTGATGAAAGGGCATTTTGAAAATCAATGCAATTCTCAAACCTACATGTCGACAAATTACATTAGCATAGCTCTATGGCTTGGGAACAAAGGGACTGCTGATCCGACAACTTAATTTTTCTACAGTTGAGTCCGTCTAAATTACATTAACAGAGCTTAAAAATTATACATTAGATGCATTTAAGACTAGATTGTTAGACCCCCTATCACACAACAGACATAATGGCTGTTGTAACGATGACAATATTAATGTTTTGTCTATTAAACAAATAAAACAGTACAGTATGCAACTGTAGAATATCAGTTGGGGCACAACGCATTCCCTTGCAATATTAATGTACACGTAAAACACAAGCACCATCATATATAGTTTATACTACACGCAGTTTACATATGTAGTGGTGATACGCGCTGGGTGTATATGTCGTGTGCCAGCGCGTATGTACGGGTGTGTGTGTGGTGACGCGCGCTGACGGGGAGGAGCAGGCGTCAGTGCGCGGGTGGGGGTAGTGCTGCTGATTGGCTGTGTGCCGGTGACGCGCCCAGAGGGAGTGATCGGGTAGCAGCGCGGTGTGATTGGTCGGAGAGTGGAAACACGCGCTGAGCGGAACCGGATCGTGGGGATAGCGCGTGGGGATTGGGTAACGGAGGAGCGGTGCCGACGTTGAGGTCCGCATCCGCTCCGTCTCCCGGGAAGAAGGGGTATATAAGGTGATGCACAGAGGAGCAAGGGGCAGAAGTGGAACCATCTAAGAATGAAGAGGAAGGTGCAGAGATAGAGCCCGGAGAGGAGAGTAATGGAGAGTAGAAGCTGAGTGATGTATAGTGTGTAGCCAGCGAGATAGAACGGTCTACACGAGCTGAGTAATGTATAGTGTGTAGCCAGCGAGATAGAACGGTCTACACGAGCTGAGTAATGTATAGTGTGTAGCCAGCGAGATAGAACGGTCTACACGAGCTGAGTAATGTATAGTGTGTAGCCAGCGAGATAGAACGGTCTACACGAGCTGAGTAATGTATAGTGTGTAGCCAGCGAAAGAGAACGGTCTGCACGAGCCGAGTATGCATACGGTGTAGCCAGCGAGAGAGAACGGTCTGCACGAGCCGAGTATGCATACGGTGTAGCCAGCGAGAGAGAACGGTCTGCACGAGCCGAGTATGCATACGGTGTAGCCAGCGAGAGAGGAAGGTCTGCACGAGCCGAGTATGCATACGGTGTAGCCAGCGAGAGAGGTGCGAGGTCTACACGAGGCGAGTGGAGAGTGTAGCAGAGGCGCAGAGTCTACACGAGGCGAGAGAGGAGTGTAGCCGAGGCGCGGAGTCTACACGAGGCACAGAGAGCCGGCAGCACAGAATCCAGAGTCAAGAGAAGTGCGGTGTGAAGAAGAGAGGCCACGCGTTGTATTGTTACAAGTCAAGATTTAATAAAAGAAGTGTGTTCCCGTCAAGGAGTTTCCTGCCGTCATTTTCCAATACTTCATCTGGCGTCAGAAGTGAAACGGGCTTCCAAGTATGGAGACGAGGAAGACCCGTAGGACCCACGGGATTGACCGCGAGGAAGACCTGGACGACTCGGAGCCGCTGGTGGCGGGGGGTGAGGAAGAGGACTTGCCCACGCTGCAGGGTCCGTCGACGGCGCCGGCCGAGCGACCGGGGACAGACGCCGGGCTTCGTGAGGCGCACTCCCGACTGGCGGAGCTGCTGCTCGCCGCCGCGTCCATCTTGGCGGAGATCAGCTCGTCGGGAGGAGCGGGGACGGTGGGGGACATTTTACAAGGTCGCCCCGCAGATTCCCGCCAAAACGAATGGGGGATTCCCGCCATTGCGCCTGGGCCTACTTTTGGCGGGAACGGCGAGCGCCACGTGGTGGTGGGTTCCCAAGCGCGCGCATCGACTTCATCAGCGCGCGAGGGGGTCCGCCATCTTACGTCTGCTGCTGGAGCCGCCATCTTAGACACCGACGGACAGGCGGAGAGGAACCACGAGGCGGATGACTTCATTTTTCAGCAGCGCCTGCCCACGTTGTCAGCCTTCAAGGCGGAAGGCGGAGACTGGGGCCAATTTCAGCGAAGGTTTTTGGCGCATCAAGAGATGTCAGCGTGGTCCGATGCTACGGCGCTGCGGGCATTGCCCGCCATGCTGGACGACGATGCGCTCGCGGCCTTCAGGGCTGCACGGAAGTCGGACCGCTCCACGCTGAAGGATGCGCTGGGTTTGTTGGCCAGGGTCTACGGGCCTCCCTCTACATGCCGCCATCAGTTCTACGCAAGACGGAAAGCGGCCACGGAGACCGCGCTGGCCTATCGCACGGCGTTGCTGGCTCTTGCTGATGCTGCGTTCCCTCGGATGGACGAGGAGGGCCAAGACGCGATGGTTTTGGAGCAGCTGCTCAAGTTGGCGCAGGACCTGGGGGTCCCTATCAACACAGCTGACGACATTGATATTTCTTCTTTGAGAGTCGCCACGAGTATTCAAGCGCACGAGGCCCTACAACGGAAGCAAGGCGTTGGTTGCAACGCTGCTGTCGTCGCAGCCCCGGGGTTGGTGGTCGCCGAACCCCAAGTCGTCAGCCCACGAGAGGAGGCGTTCGCCACGGGACGACCAGGGGACTGGAGGCCGGGGGCCCGGTCGCCTCTGCGATCGGCCCGAAAGTCGGAGCAACCAAGATCTACTCCGACCCTCGTCACGTGCTATAACTGCGGCCTCCGGGGCCACGTGGCGTCCGGGTGCCGCGCTCCGCGGCGGCGCGCCATGGGAGCTCGGCTGGACGACGACCGAGAGCCCAAGTCATCTCTACAATCCCCGGCAAGTCGCGGCACCTCACACGTTCGGCCTGTTTATTCGGCACACATGGGACGCCGCGTTGCGGCGGAGGAGGGCCGGTTAAGGTTCGGGGATTCGGTTCGGCGAGGGGGGTTCGGCCGGGACCAGGGAGACATTGAATGGGCGGAATTGGGGCATAGAATTGTGGCTGCTTCGGCGGGTTCGTCCGTTGTTACGGGATCTATTGATGGGGTTGAGATTAGGGTGTTAGTGGACACGGGGGCATCGGCAACTATTATATCGGACCTCATTTATAATATTCTTCCAGTCCAATGTCGTCCGCTGCTTCCAGTGGATGTGCCATTTTACGCCGCTAATGGGGGATCGTTGGGCATTATCGGTCAGGTTAGGGCGTCCATTTGCATTGGAGATATCAAATTGTCGGGGCCCGTTTTCGTTTCGTCTTCTTTGGCAGTTCCGTGTCTTTTGGGCACTGACTTTTTGGCTAAAATGCCCATTAAAATTCTTATCGATCAACGATGCATTGAACTGCCATCGGGTCGCCGGATTTCATTTTTGACGGGCCCTACTGACATTCGGACGGCGTGCGCTACGATACAAGCGGTGGCGACGCAGACAGTGCAAGTGCCCCCGGGTTCACAGATGTTGATTCCCCTCCGGTTGCGAAAACCATGGGTGAGGGAGGCTTCGGGACAGAGTATGCTTTTGGGTCCTTCTAACAAGGCTGTCGGGGGTCTTGATTTATCGGTGGCTCACACTTTGGTGCGGGCTGACAGGGATCCGTTTGTGATGGTTTTGAACGCGGGGTCGCGACCAGCTGTCATCCCGCAGGGCACCGTGCTGGCTCACGCGGCGCAGGTTCCTGGGGATGATGGGTTGGTTGCGCAGGTGGGCTCGAGCCCCGCGCGGAACGTTGAGCCAAGGGAAGACCTTGAGTGGGTCCATTCGTTATGTGCCGCATCGGACGATTTGTCGGCGGCGCAGTTGGGTGCGCTGCGCGAGTTGCTCATTGAATTCTCTGATGTATTCAGTAAACATAAGTATGACATTGGGTGCACGGATTTGTTGCACCATCACATTGAAACGGGCGATGCGGCGCCGGTCAGGCTAAATCCCTTCCGACTGAGTCCCGTGGAGAAGGAACATGTTCAGTCGGCTGTTAACGATATGCTAGAAGCCGATATTATTTCACCCTCCTCTAGCCCGTGGGGAGCGCCTATTGTGCTGGTTAAGAAGCAGGACGGGTCCCTGCGATTCTGCGTTGATTTCCGTCGCCTGAATAAGATCTCTGTGGCTGACGCGTATCCGCTCCCCAGGATGGATGAGTCCCTCGATGCATTGTCTGGTGCGCGATATTTTTCGACTCTTGATTTGTTATCGGGGTTTTGGCAGTTGCCGCTCGACGAAGAGTCGAAACCTAAGACAGCATTTCGGACTCCAGGGGGGCTGTTCCAGTTTAACCGGTTACCCATGGGACTTCACTCCTCTCCAGCGACGTTTCAGCGACTTATGGAGCTGGTTTTGTCGGGCTTGCAGTGGGATACATGCTTGATTTATATGGACGATGTCATTGTTTTCAGTAAAACGTTTGAGGAACACCTCCGGCGATTGAGAGGGGTGTTCTTGCGAATGCGATCGGCTAAGTTGAAATTTAAACCGGCCAAATGTCACCTCCTTCGTAGGTCCGTTAGATACTTGGGTCACATTGTCGATTCTTCGGGGATCTCCACCGATCCCGCGAAGACGGATTGTGTCGGTTCGTGGCCGACACCTACGTCCGTTTCCGACGTGCGTAGTTTCATCGGGTTTGCTTCTTATTATCGGCGGTTCGTTGAGCACTTCGCCACTATTGCAAAACCCTTGCACGCTCTAACGGCGAAGGGAGTGAAGTTCAAATGGGGACCGGAGGAGGAGGCCGCGTTTCGCTCCCTCCGGGACGCCTTGGTGGGTGCCCCACCCTTGTGTTATCCCGATTTTGCCAGTCCCTTTTTGCTGGACACGGATGCTAGCAACACGGGCATTGGGGGGGTGCCATCCCAAGTCGTTGGGGGTGTCGAAAGAGTTGTCGCCTACGGTAGTAGGGTGTTGTCTCCGGCGGAGCAGCGCTACTGTGTCACCCGTCGCGAGCTGCTTGCCATTGTTTTTTTTGTGCAGCAGTTTAGGCCATATCTGTATGGTCGTCACTTTACAGTCCGAACGGACCACGCGGCGCTACAGTATTCATTGAGGGTCGCCCAGCCCTCGGGCCAGTTGTCGCGTTGGTTGGAAGTCCTCCAGGACTATCAGTTTACGACTACGTACCGTAAGGGGTTGCGACACACGAATGCCGATTGCTTGTCGCGGTTGTTGCCTTGTGATGAATGCGCGTGTTTGTCGGGATCGGCGCGCTGTAAACCGACGCTTGCGGGGGAGATGGGGGCACTGGCTGCGACAGCGGGCGCACCGAGTGGGGATGATTCCACTGCCTCTCAGGGTCGGGACTCGCTGCTCTCGCTGTCGCTCAGCGAATGGGGCCGCCTCCAGATGGCGGACAGCTCGCTGCTAGCAGTGCGCCGCAAGGTTGGGGGTCCCGAGGGGGACCAGGAGCGTACCGGCTCCTATGTACTTGAGCGGGGCGTGTTATTGAAATGGGACAGTTTGTCCCGGCGGAACGCACTCGTGGTGCCTTCCGCTGTGAGGGGGAGGGTTGTCTTGGCGGCACACGAACGCCTCTTGCACTTGGGAGTTAACAAGACGCTTGCCCTGCTTCAGCGTGACTATTACTGGCCGGGAATGGGAAGTGATGTGGTGCATATTCTGAAGGGGTGCGTTGAGTGCGCCAGGCGTAAACCACCGGCCGTGGCAGCTAATCCACCGCTGCAATCTATTCAGGTCTCGCGTACCAACGAGCTCGTTGCACTCGATATTTTGGGGCCCTTCCCAGTCACGCCGAGAGGGAATAAATATTTGTTAGTGGGGGTCGAATACTTTACCCGATGGCCTATGGCGTGGCCTCTCGCTAACCAGTCGGCAGCGGCTGTGACGGATGCCTTCGTCCAGGGCTATGTCCTGGACAAGGGGGCTCCCGAACGCCTGCTGACCGACCAAGGTAAAAATTTTTCGAGTAAATTGTTGCAAGAGGTGTGCGATCTGTTGGGTACCAAGAAGGTGCGTACCTCCCCGTACCACCCGCAGACGGACGGGATGGTGGAGAGACTCCACAAAACCTTGACTTCCATGCTGTGCCAGCAGGTGTGCGAGGCACATGTAGATTGGGACCTGCAGGTCCCGGGAGTCCTTGCCGCGTATAGAATGGCCCCCCATGCAGCTACGGGGTTTTCCCCATTCTATTTGATGTACGGTCGGGAAGCTGACCCGCCAATAGAAACGCAACTTGGCCTGTCCGCTCCACGAACTAATTCTAATTTGGCAGAACATATTAAGTTTAATATTCGTAAGCTGACAGAGGCGAGGGAGGCCGCACGGCTTAATTCGCGGGCTCGCCAAATTGCTAATGAACGGTTGCGGGCACGGAAGGTGTCCATGCACGAATGGAAACCAGGTGACAGGGCCTGGCTGCATTGCCCTCAGGCACCCTTGGCTACGTCGCCTAAATTGTTGAGACCGTGGAGGGGACCCGTGGAGGTCGTGCGCGTTGCACGGCCCCAGTGCGTTCAGATAAAGTGGGGAAAGCGCCGGTGGTACGTTCACCCCTCCCGACTGAAACCGTTCTCGCCTCCATATGGCCTCCCCTTGTGTCGTGATGGCCGGGCGTGTGACGTGACCGGCGACCCAGAGGGGGAAATGTCTCTGCCTGATCCACACGTATTGTCGCCTGATCTGCTCCCAGGTGTCTCGGAACTGACAGCTGCCGATCACCGGCGGCCGGATCTCCGCGGCGGGGCCGGCCCTTTCAGGCCCGTTCCGCGCCGTCTGGAGCGGCCGGAACCGCCGGACGGTCGTCAGTGTCCCGCCCCATACGATGGACCAGCCAGACGGACTCGCGCCAGGTCGTGCTACTTTGCATGACCTGCCTCGTGAGGAGTCGGGGCAGTTGGAGCGCCTCGTCACTGCGTGTAGTCGCAGGGACGTGGGGCGCGTTCGTTTCGAATTTGCTCGTATCGTGTTATTGTTGACTTTTCGCGTTCATTGTCAATCTGTACATAGTTATTCTTGTTGTTGTTGTTGTTGTGTTATGTTACGGGGCACACTCGGGGGGTTATGGGGTTTTTTTTTGTTGGTTGTCATTTTATCGTCGTGGTTGGTTGTTGTTAGCAGCCGGGCCGGCTGCGAGCTATGTGGGAGGGGGTGATGTAGTGGTGATACGCGCTGGGTGTATATGTCGTGTGCCAGCGCGTATGTACGGGTGTGTGTGTGGTGACGCGCGCTGACGGGGAGGAGCAGGCGTCAGTGCGCGGGTGGGGGTAGTGCTGCTGATTGGCTGTGTGCCGGTGACGCGCCCAGAGGGAGTGATCGGGTAGCAGCGCGGTGTGATTGGTCGGAGAGTGGAAACACGCGCTGAGCGGAACCGGATCGTGGGGATAGCGCGTGGGGATTGGGTAACGGAGGAGCGGTGCCGACGTTGAGGTCCGCATCCGCTCCGTCTCCCGGGAAGAAGGGGTATATAAGGTGATGCACAGAGGAGCAAGGGGCAGAAGTGGAACCATCTAAGAATGAAGAGGAAGGTGCAGAGATAGAGCCCGGAGAGGAGAGTAATGGAGAGTAGAAGCTGAGTGATGTATAGTGTGTAGCCAGCGAGATAGAACGGTCTACACGAGCTGAGTAATGTATAGTGTGTAGCCAGCGAGATAGAACGGTCTACACGAGCTGAGTAATGTATAGTGTGTAGCCAGCGAGATAGAACGGTCTACACGAGCTGAGTAATGTATAGTGTGTAGCCAGCGAGATAGAACGGTCTACACGAGCTGAGTAATGTATAGTGTGTAGCCAGCGAAAGAGAACGGTCTGCACGAGCCGAGTATGCATACGGTGTAGCCAGCGAGAGAGAACGGTCTGCACGAGCCGAGTATGCATACGGTGTAGCCAGCGAGAGAGAACGGTCTGCACGAGCCGAGTATGCATACGGTGTAGCCAGCGAGAGAGGAAGGTCTGCACGAGCCGAGTATGCATACGGTGTAGCCAGCGAGAGAGGTGCGAGGTCTACACGAGGCGAGTGGAGAGTGTAGCAGAGGCGCAGAGTCTACACGAGGCGAGAGAGGAGTGTAGCCGAGGCGCGGAGTCTACACGAGGCACAGAGAGCCGGCAGCACAGAATCCAGAGTCAAGAGAAGTGCGGTGTGAAGAAGAGAGGCCACGCGTTGTATTGTTACAAGTCAAGATTTAATAAAAGAAGTGTGTTCCCGTCAAGGAGTTTCCTGCCGTCATTTTCCAATACTTCACATAGACAAAATAATTAAAACCAAAATAGTTGTACGAATTGATTTACAAACGTTTGGGCCAACTGAGTTGACTCTTCTGAAACAATCGAGCACTCGAGTCCGTGCAGATCACCCCCATAAATACCAAAGAAATTATAAAAAATAAAAAAATATATTACACTGTACAGATGATGATGATTATTATGGATTGTGGCCAATTCACTGTCCCGATGACGAGCACTGCGTTGGGACAACTCCGGCTGTGTTCTGCTCTCACAGCGATTTTATTTGTCATGATGATGATGCTATTGATGGTAGTGATGGCCATAACAGTAAAGGTCGTGATGATGCAGCTAATCCATGTATACACGTCTCCAGGAAGTCATTGGCATGGCAACAATTGATCCAAGCTTTCATCCAGATAAGAAGAGAGACCGACCCAGATGTTGGCAATAAATCATCAACTTTTTGGATATAACCCCACTTAGAATGATCCAGAGGTGTAATCCAGGAAAAATATAATTCTTCCAATAATTATCTGAGCTTTTGCATGATTAGCGTAACCCAGAAGTGGCAGCAAATTCATCCTATCTGTTGTGTGCTGCTGGGTAAAAGGAGTAAGTTAGACAACAACACAAAATATGTGCCTAAAACGACACACGTCAAATCAGATAAGAGTATTTCTACTGTTCGTGGCTGTACAAAATGTTGTTTTTATTGTCAAAGATTGCCTGCATACGACACCGATGGACAATTTGCAAATAAATGGGGTTATTTCTGCATTCTTCCAAATATCAATTGCAGAAAACACTTACGAAGCTATAGTGGAAATTCAATTTCACACCATCTTTTAGGGAATGGGAATAAGCTTGCTCTAAAGTACAGAATGTGTGTGAAGCCATCTCTCTAAATCACAAGTGCAATATGCACTTCTCAGTCCAACCGATTTCATTAGCAAGTGTATTTCACGTTCCAATACAAAATATACTGTGAATGAAATCGATGTACAACTTCTTTGGAGACAATACTGAGCGCACGTATGAATAAATTAATACTCATTAGAAATAAAGATTATTTCCCTCACCTTCCCATGTAAAAATACAGACACCTCGCTCACGGTCCCCACTCGATGGGGCAGCGTGCCCAATCTCCCCCTTCTCTAAACCCAGGTGCACAGCGTTCGAGACTTCTGTCAACGGAGTTTCCATACCCCCACCCTCGTCGAAGTTTGTGCTCCAAACCGGGCTCCTACTGAAAAAAAACTACCCACAGCTGAATGCCTCCTCAATCCACTGCCATCTCACATTCCTCTCGATGTGAAAATCTATTCCACACCTACACATAAGCGTATTTCAACGCACCATCATCTGTGTTCTCAGCATTACATCATTAATTTTAGACACCAACCATCATTTCCTGCGAGTGACTTGTTTTTTTCCAAGCTCTCATATGTTTCTTACTGGTCAATGTCTCAAATTCTTGTTCTCCAATACAAGCATTTTTGTCTGTCAGTGTAATAATTAGATTCTAGATTTGAAGCCTTCGTGACTGCAAGGATTCATATTCTTAGGTTTTTTCGGTAAAGTCACGTAGGTAAAACATTAAAATTAATGAAAGTAAAATAAAATAAAAATCACGACGTTTCGGAGGCAACACCTGATGACGGAGACTTGTGTTGCCTCCGAAACGTCGTGATTTTTATTTTATTTTCATTAATTTTAATGTTTTACCTACGTGACTTTACCGAAAAAACCTAAGAAACATTATTAAATTCTCCACGCTTCTTCGTGCACCTTCATTTGCCATTCTCCATGTACTGTATCTGCTCCAAGTGTCAGAGCCGAAAATATACATTGACTTAAAACTTTCTTTGTAAGGCACAACTGTATGCTGCTTTTCATAATCTTAGTTGAGTTTTCCAAAAAGCATTCCAACCTTGCCTCGTCTGCCTCTTCAATTCATCATGTTGATCCAGTTCAAACACTCTGCTATATTCCAGTTTCGTCCCTTCAATTGTTTATGGAACTTGCACAAGACCTTTCATTTTGCTCATTTACTTTCAGCCTAACTTTGCAGTCTTCTTTATTAAGTTGTATTATTTTCTGTCGTCTGTTTTCATTGATTTGTACAGGACTCATTGGCAAATCTTAGTCATCAGCAAATAGTTCCTCCATTTATGTATATATTTATAAAACATATTGAGAGCGTAAAATTACATCTTGCAATGTTATGATACAAATAAATATACTATTTTCTACTCTCAATTCTCATGAAGGATACCTCGTATTAATTAAATAATCACAAGTTTAGTGTCGTTTTAAACTCAACATTCCTGCCACCACATTTCTATACTTCGACATTTCCACAAGCACTACCAATTCAAATTTGGAGAATTTAATCCTGTTTTTCCAATAAACATTCCATCTACACCATACGTCAAAAACAAGGACATGACTTGGCAAGAAAGCACTGGTACGTCTCCTTTGAAAAGGTTACACAGCCAAGTCAACCAAGCCGAGATGACATATCAGGTTTCTTGGCTATAAAAGAACCAGCTTCAAACATTACTGCTGTACAGCCTCCTTTATTCGTATTTTTTTATTATTATTTATAACCGCTAACAACTCCGCTGGAAATTGTATGGGAAAAAATGTGCAACATACAAAAAAGTAGGCTGAACTGCACTTTGCAGAACGCAATAAAAAAACCAGCACTTTTGAATGTCTTTGTACTGCCAGCAATTAAAGCTGTAGTAAGTCCAAAATGTCAGTCTGCACTTTCAGAGGGCGTGGTCAGACATGTGGATTTCATTCATATTTTACAAAAAAAATAACACATTAAACCACCAGTTCAATCCGTATGTGGTCTGCAGTTAAGCCAAAGCATGCACAAAACATGACCCGGATGTTGCACTCGTATTGAGTACAGAAATGCCATTTAGTTATATCAGGTCAGTCCCAAGTGCAGTTCTGAGTGCAGCCTCGCACCCACTTCAATTCAATAACCGACGCCGCTTCTCCGGTCTGTCAGGATGGGAGAGAATTAAAGAGTCGGTACAACTTCCCATTTCGTGCCCAACTCCGCATGTAAAACAACGTATGAAAGTCAACACTGGTGCTTTCAATCTCACATTTACATGCTGAAGTTGAAGCAAATGCTTGGGGTGACATAGGTACCCTGCATTTAATTCAATATTTTAGCACGTGTCAATTTTTTTATCGAAAAAATTCCAAAAAAACACTTGGGGATAGAAACAAAAGACACCAACAGTAAGCATCACACAGGAAGACAAGGTATGGTACAGTTTGTTGCTTTGTAAAGAGGGGCTCTAAGTGGGGAAGCATTTTTTTTAGTTAGTGGCTAAAACTGTTTGCAGCTCGTGCCAAGGTGCAGAAAAGACAGGCCGGTGGGTAGTGGTCTGGGGAAGTGAGGTAGCAGAGGGGTGGGCAATCAAAATCTCTCTGCATCACTTACCCATGGTCCAAAGGGGAATTGCGAATTGTTAAGATTAACTAACTTGTGATAACCCGCTCAGTGTCTTGAACACTGAAATATGATGAGGCAGATAAAGATTTATCATAACTACACCACATGATTCAGGGTCACAGTTTGATTCAAGTTTGCATTTTTTTCTCACGTGTACCACCTCATTTTGCACTGTATGGACTATGTGTCATTTGTAACGTCTGTCGTGTCTAGTTTGTATTGTCATCTTCCTTCCTTGGACTGTAATTTTCTGTCTCTATTGTCTCGTTTGTACCATCCCATTGGTATTGTTTCATCCGTGTTAGGTCCTGTTTTTCCCACCAAAGTCGAAGCAAAAGACAAAATAATAAGTCATTCATAAATGGATGATTTCAAGAATATATTGTTTATTATTAACACATTCCATAGCCATCTTGGTGCGTTTTGTCTTCCGGTAGAAATATTTAAATTATATGGTGACTTGAATAAACTAACCACACCCAAAAAAATGTCAGCCTGGAAAACTCCTGTTTTAAAAACATGCTGCCAAAGTTAAACAAGTGAAATATAGCAATCCACTATCTAACCACCCAAACACAATGCCGTCTGTACGAATGACAAGATAAACAATGTGTTTCACATTGATAACGATACGCTTAAGCAACTCAGCACTGGAAATCCCCAACTATGAGCCAACAGATATGCATGTTACAATCACTGGAGTGTCTGCAATGGCTATGTACACAGCGTATGACGCATGCTAAGTGAAGAGCGGTCTATACTCTGCTGGGCTAGATCTTGAGCATCAAAGTCATGCCGTGTGGTCAAGTATTAATCATTTGTGATTCACCAGTGGCAACAAGTTGGAAGACAATTCATCGTTATACGACTTCAATGGGGATGTTAAAATCGAAAATGTTTACAAACATCCATGCATGCAAAACCATTTCTCACAAGTTACTGTTTAACAAATTGTTGATAAAGTGTTTCAGGGTTCAGTCAGGGTTGTGGAGGTACCAAATTCATACGAGAGAACACACGGACGCAAACACAAATATAAGCATAAATTAAGTCCACGTGAACCAACTATTGGTCTCATATGCCATAAGCATTATTACCGAAAGAACCCAGAATAAGTCTACATATTATCGACTGCCAGTACACTCACCAAACTTAATAATCAGGCTACAGTCTACATTATAGACTGCCAGTAGACTCACTCCGATTAAGAACCAGCCTACAGTCTACATTAGTGGTTTTTAGTTTTTAATATTTTTTTGTTCACTTTATTTTCATTATTTTTATATCTATGTGACTTTACTGAAGGAACCGAAGAATATTAATTCCTGCAGTCACGAAAGTTTTAAGTGAAAATATAGACATGAAAAAAATCTTACTGGGGAGTATGACTGTATGTAGCTGTGACTTTATGAAAACTATCACGTGGATGACAATCTATTGCTAGAAAGGTAGAGGATTACTTTCAAAAAGATGCAGCAACACTTACCGAAACTTCAAAACAGCCTATGCTTTCCTCAAAAAGGTAAGTTACACGTCACATTGGTACCGAGAGGTTTGATCTATAAACACCCAACATAAGTGTAGTGATCCTATGTGCTTTACGTGATACCACAACCGCAGTGAATTCAGGAAAACCTCAGCGAACTCGGGGGTTACTTTCCTGGATAAAACAGTGTTATACAACACTGCGTGAGACAAATAATACTGTATATCATATTCTTGGGTCTTTTGGTAAAGTCACGTAGATAGGTTCAAAGAAAATAACGTCACTTTACCGAAAGACCCAAGAATATGAATTCCTGCAGTCACGAAAGCTTTAAGTCAAAATACTGTATACCGTATAGGGAATATAGGGGTCTGATATTATATCCCCCTGTTTAATTCTACACGAATTCCTCCCTTGTTATTTTAAATAAGGGATGGAGAGTCGCTCTCCATCTCGCGTGTGTGTGTGTGCACGCGTACACTCAAATTCACCGCAACACAAAAGCCCCATTTCCATTGCTCTTTCCGCCCAGCGGCACTTACGCCCCAAAACACTGCATTTCCAGCCCGATGTTCGCCCCCCACCAAACTATCGCGGTAACTTGAACGTTAACGATTCACCATCTTGGCGTCCGTATGACTAACAACCCTCAATGAGTGAGTGGACTGCTCGATGCATGTGGCAGCTTGTGAACGTTGGCGTTATGCGCCTTGTGTGTTGCATACGGTACCCCTGTTCAAAATATCATACGCAGAAAAACAGACACGCGGTGAACACACCGTTCTCACAGTCCCTTCATTCACACCATAATACCGTCCCACTCTTAGCAGCATCAAACCACGCAGAGCCGAAACATCACCCCGTGTTCCGGAAAATAGACCTCATTAGGCAAACCGTGTAGAGTATAGCCAAAACACGCGTCTGATAAAGCCGCGTTCGAAGAAATGTCCTTTGAGTACATGTTGTAATAATGAACAGTTCCTGCACCTAAAAAAAATGCTGCACCTACAAACGTTGGGGCAAAACAGCATCTTACATTGGACCTCGGACCAAGGATTTTATAAAAACTTCCACTTCACCTAAGACACTTGAATTGTTTGCGAGGAAGCAAACGGAGGATAATTTCGCATTAAGCTGCACCAGGTCGACCAATGAATAAACATCGAAAATGTAAATAGCCTGCAAAAATTTAGTAATAAATACATGGAATTATGTACAGACTATAAAGTAGAGAATATGTCATGGTAAGTACAATGTATGACAAGTTGCGCACTAACTTGTTAGATAGTGTATAAGCCATAAGAAAGTACAAATGTAATACATTCAATTATATGGCTATACCACCGCATGTTGGTGGTGGTGAGAGATGGGGAAACTGGCACGCACCCTCGGAACGACGACTGTGCAACAGCACAGTGCACAGCGTATAGCAACCCGGAAGTGCTTGTTACGTGTTGGTCTGTACAATAACACAGATGAGGACATTTACAGCACTACATACACAGAAGCAGTGGATTGTTTTTACACACCGATTTTAATTCGTTTTTCAGCTGGCTGGACCTTTCAGCTAGCTCGGGTTTTATTGTATTTAAACAGTGGGCTGGTTTGCTTGCTCGAGTCAAGGAAAAACAACACAAAGAGGCAATGTTTAGAAGTGTAAAAAGAGGCATTCTTCACACACCTTTGGGTTACATTGCAACAGCAATTTTGGTAAAGATTATATTTCTTCTATCCTTTTGAAGTCATATGATCGTACGCACACAGGCTGGCTTGCATGCCATTGCCCAAAGCGCTGTACATGTGGTAAAATAAAAACCTAGCAACAACAATCACCTGCGCAACCAAAAATACCCAAGAAATGCCATACGAGTACTGTAAAGAAAATGCAGTGCGACGAGTTACCCCATCAGATCAATACTTCAGTGTCACGGCAAGTCCTCGCTTAACGCGCGGTGTCCACACGACGCGTTTTCGCTATACAACTCGGTTCTTCCATTAGGGAACACTTTTTGCACAACGCTTAACGTGCACTGGTATAATAGCACGGAACGTGGCAGATATAACTCGGTTCATGAGCGGTCAAAGACGAACTATTTTCTTGAGCTGCGCAGCTGAGCGGTACGATACAGGACAGGGAATGATACAAGTAATGCAGCGTACTCTATCCGTGTGCGTACTGTACATCGTATCTCGCCAAACTTAATCGTTACATTATTTATGGGGACATTTTTTCGCTGCATGCGTTTTTCGCTTAACGTGGCGCTTTTCAGGAACGCATCTACCACGTGAACATGCTGTACAATTGCCATAATTGAGAAAAATTTAGAAACAACAATGTTATAATTTGTCAACATTAATTTGTTGAAAATACAAGGTACATCTAACCATCTAACTTCAGTTCCATTAACAGTTATTATTGCTACATGCAAAAAAAAAAATCAGCATAACTAGCAACATTAGCGTCCTATGGATGTGACCTTATTAAGATAGGTTTTGCTGTTATTAAAGCCAGACAGTTAGCCAGCGTTGCATATTACACATTTGTCTCACAACCAGACTGCATGGGCTCCATTGGCTGACTCACAAAGTACGAATCTAATGGGCCAAATTAATCAATGACATTTTGTATGTATCTAGATAGAGGCACAATTGTATTTTATTTTTAACCAGAATGTCAACTACAAACACTCATTGAACTACTGGACAATGGATCTATGGAAACTATCAATACAAGGGAAACAGAACACAAGCTGGCAAGCCAGTCCATAAAAGGCACTTGTGTATGTTGTAATCAATGCTAATTGTGCTGATAAGTAGCATGCATTTTCTTTTTACTAAACATCTTCTGAACTTGAAAGTGATAGTAACGATCTGCGTGGGACGTTATGTAGCATAGTGTATGGATCATATGGGTTGCGTAATATAAAAAATGATAATCTCCATACATAGAAAGATATATTTCCTGGACTGAGCAGAAATGTTAAATAAAGAACAAACGTGTGAAAATTGTACTCTTGACCATAAATATCACAACATCACGTACAACTGCCAGTGGTATTCAGCGAATATTACAGGGAGCCGCTTAGCAGTAGTGAACAGCTTGCAATAGGAATGTTTCGAGATCAGTACCTTGTTCAGGGTTAACTAAGCTTCTGGGTTTGATACAATTAGTACTACTTATGGGAAAGTGAAGTGGCTCTTCTTTAGACGACTCGCTACTGCCATAGAAATATAGCATTTCCAGCAATAGCTCAATGATGTAAACAGGACATGAGCCCCAATGATCATTTGTGCAAGAAATAACCGACTTTTTTTCTATAAATGTTGAAAAGTTGGTTTTTGTTCTCCAAATTATATTCACAATGAGTTGTCCAAGGGATTAGGAGCGGACCCATTAAGTCTGTTTTAAAACCCAGTATTTTTCAATTTAACTGTGAAAATTAGACAGGTCCAAAAGCTGATGTGTGTTCTTTGACATTTGAGGATTTCATCAAGATATTTGGCTCCCTTGCCTGACGGCCACTTGCAGCTTTCAATACTCTCTCTCTCTGACAGCATCTGGTAGGGCTTTGGAAGCAGTTTGTTTTGCCATGTTTGTTCGCAAGCTGCATTCATTCCCCTTGAGGGTGGTGTCCCTTGTGCATTAAGGGATTGTGTGACACTTTTTCGGCTCTATGCCATGCTGGCAAGTTCAAGTAAATGGAACTAGAACAGGTGGGCTTGTGTTTATTAAATGGATAAAAATGGTACAGTTGCATGTATTGTTACATTAATCATTGGGATTTGCAAACCTCTCTTATTGCCAATTGTGTATTTGTCTAAAGGATCTGTAGCTTATTATGCAATGCTTGCATAGATATACAATACAACACAGGGGCCACTACAATTTTGTTAACATTTCTCAGAGAACATTGTCAGGATTGATTTGAAGCTTTCGTGACTGCAGGAATCCATACTCTTTGGTTCTTTCGATAAAGTCACGTAGGTAGAAAAATAAAATAAAACAATATATCACGACGTTTCGATCGCAACACAAGCGGTTGTCCTCAGGCGGAAAAAATATAATCCAGCAGTGGAACTCGCTGGTTCAGCAGTTCCACTGCTGGATTACATTTTTACCACTTGTGTTGTGATCGCAACATCGCGATATATTATTTTTTGTTTTAATTTATTTTTCTACCTACGTGACTTTACTGAAAGAACCAAAGAGTATTGTCAGGATTGCAAATGCATCTTTGCGCGGTTTTCTTTTACCCAGGAAAGCCTCACTGACTCTCAAGGTGCGTTCAGCAGTGTCCTGCCAAGTTTTCAGAGGGGGCGATGTTGCTACGTGTAATCCTATTCGAGCGATTTTCAGGTCATTTTTTAGCACAAATTAGATCAATACCACTTACATTGTATGGGATTTTTTTACACTATGCAAGGAAACTGGAGAACCTGGATAAAACCCGCGCAGAACATACAAACTCTACACAGAAAGGTACCCAAATCAGGAATCAAACCAAGACCTTCTTAACACTTTCCTGTTCTGAGATGTCTGCAAGTTGCAGGGTGGGTCCCGTTCACCTCCGAATCTCAAAAGTCCAAGCGGCTCGACATTAATTGTATTTAGAGGCACAGCAACATTGTTTTTAAAGACACTGTACTCACCGTAGAGCACTGTAGCGACATGACCACACTGATAGCTGGCGCCAAAATGTGCCACACACCCTCCCACATCGCCTTGTGGAAGCCCCGGTTTCGTTTTGATGATGTACACGTACGTTATTGGAACGGAATCGTAAGAAAAGCTAATGACGTACATGTATGGAACGGGTTAATGTGAAGCATGCGTGTTACAACTACGCCACCCTGACTACTGCATCTGACTAATGATACAACTGCACAAATCACCTCCAAGTTGTCCTATACAAGTGCCTTGGTTTGTCTATAACCAGCACATATTAATATGAACCCACAGGCAGCAAGCATAACACGTTTGAAGGACAGAAAAACCTTGCCCAACGCGGCTTTATCGAACGTGTGATTCGGCGATGTTTCAGCTATACGTGCTTTGATGCTGCTGAGATTTTCATCTCCGCATCGAAAAGTAGTGCCTTGAGAGTGCTGTGATGTTGGAGGGTGTTAATGAATGTAGTCAGAAGGATTTTTATTTACCATATATGGTTTTGTGTGTATGTTTTTTTTGTGATGTGTTACTCAACACGCACAACGGCACGTTCACATTGTCACAAGCATCTTGCCGTCCAGTCACTGAAGGCGTGAGTCATATGGATGGCGAATGATTAACGTTCAAATTACTGTTAGGGGCGAGCATTGGGGCTGGCAATTTCGTGTTAAAGGGGAGCGCGGCGGTGTGGGAAGAGTAATAGATTTGAGGGTTTTATGTTTAAGAAAAATGTTTAACTAAAGCGTGTACACACACACGAGAAATGTAGAGTGAGTCACTCTCCTTTAGTACAATTACATGGGCAGAAATCATGTCGAATTTTCATACATTTTCAAACAAACTTTTGCCCAACACAGCATTTTCAAGGAACGTAAGCCCCGCGCGGTTCAGCGAGCTCTGCCAGTACCGGTAGACTAAGGTCTGGCACTCAACCATAACTAATAGCCGATGACCTCTGTTGGAAAAGAAAGCTGCTACTTTCGAAGCAAAAAGAAATCTCACAGGTGTGGACAGCAATTGGTTTATAGAATATCGGGAAAAGGTTCTGCAAGTAAAAACATAGCAGTTCTTGGAAGCTGGACTCATTCATTTGTATGTGCATCTGCGCTCCGGAACTTAATCATCCGAAATTGCGGCATAAACGATTCAAAAGAGAAACCCTGCTTCAAAACACTGTCATATGGACATTGTAATGAGATATAGTGCACTCTGTTCAGCTGGGTGCCCCACATTTGTTTAATATAAGCCTGTAGAAACAGATCACAGTAGCTTGTGCACTTAGGACATTCCATAACAAATGGTGGTTAGCCTTGAGCAATGGTTCTCAACCTGTAGGCCATGACCCCCACACGTCAGATGCGCAAAAGCGTTTCATGGGGGTTCAAACTGCAGCATGATTACCATGCAGGAATTGTTTTTTTTTTAATGTACACAAGGAATGACGGTGCAAAGACTAAACACGAATACACAACACGAAAGAAATGCCCTATTAAATATCGCGTGGAATATAGGCATTGCCATGCAATCTCTCGTTTTATTGTGGTCTTAGTTAACGTAGGGAGCACAGGGGCTGGGAAGGTGAGGGGCACTGGAGGGACCACCAATCCACAAAGGTTGAGAACCACTGGCCTCGACGTTTGGGCATGTACCTCTGTATTCAGGTATCACTTTTAGAATCCATCTTCAGGCCTGCCATAATTGGTTGGAGGGACATGATGCTCATGAACACATCACCTGCCAATCTGTACATGTACATTTCTAGAAATGCGTTTTAGAAAAATCACGATATAACAGAATGAAAAACTTATAAATATTCCCATGAATACGGTTGCAATAAAAAGGCCGAATGTGAACACTCCAATTGTGTGGGGCATACAAAAGCATTCCATTATTCTTTTTTATCTAAACAATAGTCTGTATAACAGTAAACAGTGTAGCAAAAAAAAACACTAGTCATTGATGCATGCTGTTTCCTTTGTTTCCCCTGGGGTTCGACTGCTTTAGTTTAGTTTTTAGGCAGCCTCTCCCCTGCTGTGCTCATGTGTGCCCAAGACGGCAGGGGGAGGAAAGGTAAGCAGTCTCAATGTGCAGCTGATCGGTCTCAATGTTCACAAAAGGCGCCTCCCCCACCTCCGACATTGACATCACAAAAAGGGGGCAGAGCTCAGTAACATTCATGAAAGTCCGTGGATATGGCAACAACGCAAATGGTAGCTCATGCTAACACCGTCAGTAGGTCGATCTATTTGAAGGTACAATTGGCACTGATCAATGCTAGTCGTAAGGGTTTCAGCAGGTTGGGAAACTATGTTTAACCACCCACAATTAAGATGTATCTGCAGTTTTCATGTCAGAGGTCTTTAACCACCTTTGACGTGTTTCAACACATTTTACGGACGAGTGTTCGTTGTCAGCGAACCACAACCATTGTGTGAGCAGCATCCTTCGTTAAAACAGTGTCACTATTCTAAATTACTCTCCCAACTAAAGCTTCCCCACCCACCCTTTTCGTCATTGTATGTTGGTTTAACAATACGCTTTTTAAACAGTGGTAAACTAATACTGTACTAAGTTTTGTTGAAGGCAAGAGCCCAAACAAGACTTCAGCGTTTGAAGACCAATTATCACGGGCAAACCACTGATGCATTTACAGTACAATTCTAGCGAGCAGTACTATATACATGTTTGCAGGTCCACTTATTCGTCTTTTAAATGGTCTACGTTTTAAAATGCATTAAATATTTATGAAAATCTACCACGCATGCTTTACGGTCAGAGGAAAACCAAAAACATTAAATCAATACTGTACGGAAATTTTAGCATGACATCACGTTTGTTGCTCCAAATAACAAAACGTGTATTATTACAGTGCGTAAACTTTCAGGTTGAACACGGTTAACCCGTACCCCATTGCCTAACATCTTCTGCAAATTATACATGTTAATGCATACCATTTATCCCTCCCCCCCCATGATTTCGTTCTTGATTATGGCATTGAAAACGATGCACCAATTACGTAAGAGCGTTTCTAATACATGGGGTTGTTTGTAGTCGGATTGTTCTATGCAGCGATACACAAAACGAACTGCTTCTAGCACGTTGCTGTGAATGATACGAACATGTGTGTCCACCGTGTATAAGTATTCTGTTACCAGTTACAGATTTAAAACAAAATGTTATGCACCGGGAAGCGTTAAGTGTGGTCAAAACTTTCCATGATCGACACGGTGTAGAGAGGCCTTCAAACAGCAGCGGATTTAATAAAGACTCCATTATCTTCTTTGAGTCTTTCGGTAAAGTCACATAGATAGGTTAAAAAATTTACATCAGGTGATGGCGATCGAAACGTCGTAGTTTTTTTGAACCTATCTACGTGACTTTACGGAAAGACCCAAAGAATATGAATTCCTGCCGTCACGAAAGCTTTAAGTTCACTTATGATTCCATCACATTGAATGCCTTAAAACAGTGGCGATAACCCCCCCTTCATGGTTAACCCCCCACCGTGAAATAAAAGCAGAACAGTGTATTTCCAAGTGAATGTGCAGAATCAATGTAGAGTCCTCAATACCATACAGCAGACAGATAGGACCGTTTGCGCGCACATGGTCAACAATCTAACGCCGAATAAGTCTCACGCAAACACCGACGTGCTAGTATTTGTAGCAGCCTATACAAACATTTAAACACGTCGGACACAGTTTACATGAAGCACATAAACAAAATAAACTAATTACGGCATAGTTTGACACGTAGGCCAAGTATGAAGCGGGCTGTTCACAAACAGTACAGACAATAGTATACACTACAATATGGGCATATGTAATACTTGTACACAGTATGTACTACATAGCTTGTTGCACATGCACTGTTACAGCCTTAAACATATACTGTACACGTATACAGTAACGTATTGTACACTATGCACATGCCGAGCACGTGGCAGGAAGTATAAACGATACCGTAGCATACATAGTTGCTTGAGTGTATGGGGATAACAATATATTGAATCTGTGTATAAAGTTATAAATGTACACCTACAAAGTTATAAATGTACACCTCATTTCACCCTAAAAGTGGTCTATCTGCTGTGACTGAAAAGAGCTAATTGCATTCAGAGACAAAAAAGAGGAACATGCGGATTAGTAGAGACTTAGGCTAAATACATTATTAAAACTGTTAAGTAGGTGGGGAGACTTGGAAACGATGTTGGACTGTGGTCAAGAACGACTGAGTAGCAGGCAAAGGCATGGACGTGTCACCGAGGAGATGGAGCGATGGGATCAGCTCTTGTGCCAGTTCTGGTTGGAATCTCAACGCGTAGAGATCGGGCGGCATAAGAAGCCCTTCGTTTAGCAGTGGATTGACCGCGGCCGACAATTGAGACGATGTTGAATAACACGGTGATTATGGCCCAACCATCAACATTCACGATGGCCTCGGCGCACAGACACCATTCACACCACTCAACGCACGATGGTCAAAGCCTCGGGAGCACCGATTGGAGAGAGAAAAAAGACACAAATTACCAACATGGCACGTACCCAGAAGATGATGTTGAAGCCGAACAAGAAGTACTTGGTCCAGCAGCTCACCTCGGGGCCCCGGTACGCTCTGTAGTAATACTGGCCCCCATGGCTCGCCTGCCGAGGCATTATACTGCACACTTACTGCTGCTCTAACAGAGGGCAGCGGAGACTTTGTCCGCTACGTTTCCTTGCTCCGACTGGATTCAATGTTTGTGTAGAGACGTGCGAAGTTTTCTGCCTATGTATTATGTCAGTGTTTAGCGAACAAGCGCGGACGGTGCGGCCTAGCTGGTTTGTCGGTATACGAACAAAGCCTCGGTCTCGCCTAGTCTCATCGCCGGCTTTGGCCCGAGCAGTCCCCGTTGTGCGCGGTAAACAGCGCGCCCTGTCCCAGCGGAGAAACACTTCGTGGTGGAACAAAAAAAAGACGATTAAGTAAACGTTGAACAAAAAAATAAACTACGATAAATTCAAGTAATACTAACGAAACAGCTCTTTAAAAAAAGGCCTCACTATAATACAACGGAGCGAAACACGAATAAACAATTACAGTGTCCGCCTCTCCGTAGCCTCTTGTTACAAAAAATATAATCGCGCCGTACTCGGAGCAGGAGCAGCAGCAGCAACAACAACAAAAACAACGTAGGCGGCCAGCGAGGACGCTCCTCGCTCCATGAATCGCACCGTCGTTTATCTTTCCTTGTTTTGTGTTTAAAACGAAACGAAGCGCCGGGTAAACATAAAAGGGGTTCGCTTTTGGTTGGGGTGGCTTGGGGCTGCTGCTGCCACCGCTTTGTTCTGCGCGGCCGTCGCGCTCATCCGGGGGCGGGGCCCGCTGAAGGGGTGGGGGGCGGGCCCACTAATCGATTCGTATCCGGTTTCGAAAATCGATTAATCGATTCGTATCCGGTCAGTGATAATTATTCGAAATCGTCAGGGACCCCCCCCCCCCACCGGAAGACTTCCCCCTGGAACTCGGGGAGAAGACCCCGGGCCCGGCCCAGGCCACGAGCTGCTGCTGCTGGCGGGACGATGTCGCTCGGCTGGCCGGGGAACGCCTGGGAATTCCCCCTGGACGAGCTCGAGTCCGTGTATAGTAGTGTATAGTGTAGTGTATAGGAGTGTATAGTGTATAATAGTGGAATGTATAGTAGTGTATAGTGTAGTGTATAGGAGTGGATAGTGTAGTGTATAGTGTATAATAGTGGAGTGTATAGTAGTTTCTAGTAGTGTCTAGTAGTGTATAGTGTAGTGTATAGTGTAGTGTATAGTGTATAATAGTGGAGTGTATAGTAGTGTATAGTGTAGTGTATAGTAGTGTATAGTAGTGTATAGTGTAGTATATAGTAGTGTATAGTGTAGTGTATAGGAGTGTATAGTGTAGTGTATAGGAGTGTATAGTGTAGTGTATAGGAGTGTAGAGTGTAGTGTATTGTATAATAGTGGAGTGTATAGTAGTGTATTGTAGTTTATAGTGTAGTGTATAATAGTGGAGTGTATAGTAATGTATTGTAGTTTATAGTGTAGTGTATTGTAGTTTATAGTGTAGTGTATTGTAGTTTATAGTGTAGTGTATTGTAGTTTATAGTGTAGTGTGTAGTAATGTACAGTGTATTGTAGTTTATAGTAGTGTATAGTGTAGTTTATAGTCGTGTATAGTGTAGTGTATAATTGTGTATAGTAGTGTATAGTGTCATGTATGGTAGTGTATAATAGTGCAGTGTATAGTTTAGTGTGAGTAGTGTATAGTGGAGTGTATAGTGTAGTTTATAGTAGTGTATAGTGTAGTTTATAGTAGTGTATAGTGTAGTTTATAGTAGTGTATAGTGTAGTTTATAGTAGTGTATAGTGTAGTTTATAGTAGTGTATAGTGTAGTTTATAGTAGTGTATAGTGTAGTTTATAGTAGTGTATAGTGTAGTTTATAGTAGTGCATAGTTTAGTGTATAGTAGTGTATAGTGTAGTTTATAGTAGTGCTTAGTTTAGTGTATATTAGTGTATAGTGTAGTTTATAGTAGTGCATAGTTTAGTGTATAGTAGTGTATAGTGTAGTTTATAGTAGTGCATAGTTTAGTGTATATTAGTGTATAGTGTAGTTTATAGTAGTGCATAGTTTAGTGTATAGTAGTGTATAGTGTAGTTTATAGTAGTGCATAGTTTCGTGTATAGTAGTGTATAGTGTAGTTTATAGTAGTGCATAGTTTAGTGTATATTAGTGTATAGTGTAGTTTATAGTCGTCTATAGTAGTGTTTAGTGTATTGTATAGTGTTTTCAGATTGTACTGCGCGTAGCTCTGCATGATGTCTGGCGTTTTTTACCATCAATGTGCTGAGAGTTTATTAATGAACTCAGCTTTCAGGAACTGAAAGTTCAACTCTTGAACTTCAATTTTCTGGTCCTGGGCCACTGGTAAAACATTTCACATTCGCTTGGTGTGAGCTCCTCTCCACGGGATGCACACGGTTGACTTCGATCTTTATTGTATGCACCCTCGTGAAATGAAATGCTGAGTTGAAGCTTACTGGCATTTGAACTGCCACACTTCCGATTGCATGGTTAAGTATTAAGCAGAAGGCATCCAGCTGACTCGTACGAAAGCAATGGCAATACTACAAATGCAGTAGTCATCTACTGTATTCGGCTAGTACAAAAAAACACCCGTTTTGAGTTTCAAAACCTTTTTAATATACTGTATTGCTGCACTGAAAAATATAGCCAATAATTTAATGATAGTTATGCATGTGGGAGCAAATCGGATGAAAGTCCCCAGTCAATATAACAACTCTCAGATTCTGCAAACAGGCCAGGAACCTGTGCACTGTACTTATATATCCTCAATACAATTATGACTAATCACGTATAGTAATAAAGCAGTGATACTGAATAATAAGAGGTTTTTAATCCGTCTTATGTGTGGATATATTTTTGAATGCTTTTACATAACGTTTCAATATAAAGAAACATCAAATTGATTTAGAGTTATTATTTGTTTTACTTTTGGAAAGTTGCTTAAGCCAAAAGTGTAAAGTTTAATAATAAAAAAACATGAGAAATACAGAATGTAACAAAGTACTTCATTCACCAATACTCTACTGAAAAATACTATAGTAAATTATCTTGACAATTAAGAGTGCAGTTTTCAATAGGCAGCACCTACTTCACCTTACATAAAGTTTGCCACTGCATGTACATCTTTTAAATGAATAAAACATGGGTGATTATGCAAACCAATTCGTATTAAAGTAAGGTATCGCATACCTGATTTCATAAATGTAGGTAAAGGAGATATCAATGATACTTTAGGGCGGCAATATCAGAGATCTGCGTGGTTATCCATGAATTTACTTCACTTATTCGTTATGCGAAAATATTTATAGTTAAGGACAATCGTAATATAGCCGCTGATAAAAGGAGCTTTACAAAAACATTGGCTTTCGCAAATAATAGACAAGAATTATTGTTTTATTACAATAGTTATTGTTGTATTACTTTACTGCACTGTATATGGTCAAAATTTGTCAGAGGCAAAGGTTGGAGGGAGAACTCAGTACAATATACTGTCGTTTGAAAATGCAGCACCTTACAAAAGTTAATCCAGAATGTTCATTATCAGCAGTAGAATTTAATTAGGTGTGGTTAGGACACTGTTTAAAAAGCCAATATTAAGTAACCTTCAGACAACTCCCCAAGATAACTACAGTACGGTATATAGATTTGTTGATTTTACCAAACTAATGCGATTTACTGTGAGTGACCTATTATAGTAATTTGTGAGACTGGTCACAGGCTGCTCCAACCCAGCTGCTAAACAAGCACAATCTTGCAGGTAGGCTGAGGTGGCCTATTAGTCACTTGGGAAATATGGTAGCTGAGCAATGTATGTCGCTGGAAAACAGGTGAAGTATAGCTGGCCTCATCAGCTGGCATCCTACAGGTCATGTTTGTGTCTTCACTCAGTTTAAAACTGCATCAATTTATGCCCTGCAGCAAACATCCTGATTTGGCACCATAGACGGTTACATTAGTATGCCCACGTGGTGGCCTGTGTATCTCCCATTTACTACTGTACAATAAATTCTGTTGCCTGATGAACACGTTTTTATTCGTGAACGACATATATCACATCTGTTTACTTTAGAGCTGATTTGCAATATTTAACGGTGGCATGTGCATTACTGTACAGTACATTAGTTTATTAGAGCAATACAACAGCACCGTGCATTAGACCATCTCAATGGTCGAAAAACCAATAAAGTTAAATGACAATGGAAGTGTTCAACAAAATAATTGAAATGACAGAAAATCAAATATACAGCACAGTATAAATGTCACATGCAGCATACAATATAGTGATCATTCTATTGTGTTGTATCGGCTCAAACTGGGATAACGTAATTTTATTAAAAGCAATTTAACATCATGAATCAGACTTAACAATATAAGGCCAAGTGTCAACATGTTCTCTCGTTAACCAAGTAGTTTAGGGCTGATGATCACGTGTCTCTCAAGGGATTAATTATAGTTCAATGTATTAATTACACAACGATCATCATATTATTGGTTATTTCGGTAAAGTCACGTAGAAGGGAAATAATACAATAATAAAAATAAAACTATTAAATTCTCACGACGTTTCGATTGCAACACAAGCAATCAAACCACAGGTTTTCACACCTGATGACCGCAGGTTTTCACACCTGATGATTGCTTGTGTTGCAATCTAAACGTCGTGAGAATTTTATAGTTTTATTTTTTATCATTTTATTATTTCCGTTCTACGTGACTTTACAAAAAAAAACAAGAATATGAATCGAAAAATGATCATCATGTCACCTAAAAGTAAACTGTTGACAAGGAAAAACAAGAATGTACGCAGACAACGTAGTGGGTAGTAAACTGTGGTTGATTAAGTTGAAAAAAATAGTTGAAGCAGTCATCACTGCTTGCGAGACTTAATACTCCACCGCACGAACCCACCAGAGAAATACTTAAAATTCAATCCACGTGAATCAGTGGAATGTAATGCAAAATACCGTATGCTAATGTGAAGCATTTAAAGTTATGCGCATGCCTCTGTCCCCAGTGATGTTGAGAGACCAGGGCAGGCAAAATGTGGCTTCAAATTTTGGTGGGGCGGTGTCGCCGCCGCAGCGACGTGGGGGGTGGTGAGCGTGGTGATTGGCATCTTGACCCATGGTGTTCTCATAGTTGTGTGCCCCCTGTTAGCTTTATTCATGCAATAATGTAGCTTTGTTTCGTTTGAATGTAACCAAATAGTTGGACAGTATAGCAAAATTCGTATTATCCCAGAGCCTATTAATCTGTTTCTGTTGTCCACAGGAGCTAAAGGGTCTGTGAAAACTCTTGCTATCCAATTTCTTTTCCGAATAAGCGGAGTAAATTGGCGGATAATATCGTGGATAATAGGATGTTCGTTACTCACATTACCGCAGATAAGAGGAGTTATGTTGTACCACCCTTTGATGATTATCAACACCCCAGTGTTCGCTTGTCGTTATAGTTCATTACTGTGTATTTATGATCAACAAATTACTATTATATCTTAGCAGTGTATAGACAATCTTACGAAAACATTATCATGCACATCAAAGTAATGGGTGATGTTCTGCTGACATACATTATGAGCATTACAGTATTTGACTGCCCTGTGTTTAAAATTGTAGCCTATGCACCGCAATGAATCAGTTCTAAAAGGGCAAATGGTGTTTTAAAGTAGGGTAAAGTCCAGCCAGATGGTGCTGAAGGGCCCCTATTGTATACAGTGATGTTTATACGGCTAACAGAAAAATTAAATACGATGTACAACATAGTGCAGTATTGTACTATGATACTTACGCCCACACGATTTCTTGCTACGTAACGTCCTTGACCTGATTCCATGAAATGCCAATTTATACGGTTTTATTTAAGCAAGTATTTTTTTATACAGTGCAGGGAATATTTGCACTGAATTTTTGTTTTCCTTATTGATGTTTTACACCAGTTGTCATCAGTACAATTCCAGTTTGTTTCTCCATGTGTGGTATAGGCAATTGACAAGATCTGCTTCAACTGAAAGTGCAATAACTATTACTGCAAAGTAAATCTTGACTTAAAGCTTTCGTGACTGCAGGAATTCATATTCTTTGGGTCTTTCCGTAAAGTCACGTAGATAGGTTAAAAGAAAATAACAAAAATAACAAAAAACTACGTTTCGATCGCAACGCAAGCTGTCGTCATCTGGCTGATGTCGTTTTTTTGTTTTTTTCTTTGAACCTATCTACGTAATTTTACCGAAATACGAAAAGAATGCTATTAATCATTCATATTGTTTTGTTTTTAATACTTAACAATCAAACATCAAAGTAGTAGCTTTATATGTAGCGTTTAAACAATTGTAAAACTGCTTAAAATAGCATTGGACTGAGCTACTGTGACGTATTACTATGCAGTAATTCTCTACTTTAAACTTCAGTAAAGTGGTCCTAAGCCATATAAACTTAGACTTTATAGAGAACAGAATTTCCTCTTTAAATTTCAAAATATTTTCACGGCTATATGTTTTTTTCCTTGTGATGCTTTAGAAGTACAATACTGTACGTTGCTTTCAGCACTGATTTGAAGCTTTCGTGACTGCATGAATCATGCTTTCAGTATGTTTAGTTTTTGTACACGTGTCGATTTCACAATGAAATGCCCTCAATGGCATATGAAGATTCTGTAGGTTACGCTTTAACAGTTCTAGACGGACATGCACCGTCCTCTTGGAATTCATCTAGCGGTCCCCAACCTTTTTGGCACCAGGGACCGGTTTCGTGGAAGACAATTTTTTCCACGGACCGGTGGGGGGGGGAGGGGGTTCATCATTGGGTCTTCCCCACTTTTCAAAGAAGCTCTCCAGTGACGTTTGTTTTTTACTCATTGTGGCTAGGGGTTAGCTTGTGGGCTCACCAAAACTGTGAGACAAGTGCGCAGTGCGGGAAAGAGGCGCGGACGGAAGTGGTGAATAATAAAATAATGGTGGCGGGCCACGCGTGGACTCACCGCTCAACTCCTGCTGCTGTGTGGCCTGGTTCCTAACAGGCCACGGACCGGTACCGGTCTGCGGCCCGGGAGTTGGCGACCCCTGATCTCACAGGAATCCTTTTGCAAGGACAAACCGCAGACATAAAGCCAAAGATGATTCATGTTGAGGAATTGACTTCGGCTATTTCACAATTCCTGTATAATCACTCGGTCTACATGTGTGGGCAGACCTGTGCCCGCCCCGCCCACCCATGTAATGAACACATTCCTGCGGAGGGAGCTGGTAGGAATGCTGGGATGCTCGGTCAATGGCCAGGGTCAACGGCGGCATGGTGTATTCCGCAAATATGCCCGACTGTGAGGGCGGGCACAAGCCGGCGTGAGTAGGTTAAACGGGTTGACCAGCGCCTCCCCACACAGCCCCACCCCTCCCACCCAGCACCACCCTCCCCACCCAGCCCCTCCCCACCCAGCCCCACCCCCCACCCAGCTCCACCATCCCCAACCAGCCCCTCCCCACCCAGCCCCTCTCCACCCAGCCCCTCCCCTCACCACCCAGCCCCTCCCTTCACGACGGACGGACACAATAATCCGCTGTGGGCTGGTGTAACCAGGAGGTTCCTACCAGTACAATGCTTTCCTCTTTGAAATGAAGATTCAAAAGCACCACCTAGTGATACAAATGGTATAGCAACGCATTACTATTTTGACAAAATATGCATATCCACACTTGTGCTGCCTGTGAAATACATACTGCAATGTAAATACTGAAATTGATGGTGTTGAAATTCAGAAAAAGAAGACTGTCCCTGCTAGGTCCATTTGCCTCTTATCATCATGCCATCACTTGATGCCACTTTCTCCTGCTGAGAAATCTGAAAGTCTTCCAAGGACATGAAGAGTCCAGCATTTTGTCAGTTGCGTGAAAATAAATCACTTCAAGACAGTGAATTAACATCATGGTTATCGCCGTCTTCCCATTAAGTCGCATATTTTTCTCCCCCTTCGTAATGACCCTGCTGTTGTTGTTGTTGGACCCCTAATCAAGCACTCTGATGATTCATGTGCCTCTCTCGCCCGTCATTACTGGGGGCGTAAAGACATTCGTGGCAGGGTCACCAAAACATTTCTCATTTCATTTTTCTTTCATTTTCATTTATTAGGTATATCCCCGTGAGCCATTCGGCTCTTGAATCGGGTGCAACCGCAACAAACAAAAAAACATGAACAAGAAAACATCTTAAAGTGACTATGTGCAAACAGAAAATCCAAGAAAAGATAGCAAAATATTGCAGAAAAGGCACCGTACACCAACCCTGTGCAAATATCCCAGTGGGATGCAAGTCAAACAACAACAACAACCACAAGACAACTTATATTAAGGCCATCAGTCTTACTCTGTACTACAACAAACAAACATGGCCAAACCAAAAAACTTTTCGAAAATCACCAAAATAAAGCCATAAAAGCAATGAAACAGTGATCATAGGAACGCTTATCCCACACATTACAATGTTGTTGGCTTTTACGTCGTGCTTATTAAACGCAATTCTAATTGTATCAATTAGGAATAAGCTCAGACACCAATTTACCGTCGAGAAAGTGAAATATTCGTGGTGGACTGTGCATGGGAATTTGGCACTGCCGCAGATTTCTTTTTTCCCCACTGCCGGTCACGTGGGAGGCCCGCGCACGTTCCACTTGCCCCTTAACGGAGGGGGGCGAACGCGACGTTCAACAAAGCGTTCGTTGTAACGAAAGCGTTGAATGTTACAGTGCTCGACGCCGGTCGTTAAACGGCGCAATACAATGTAAAAGGTTATCCGAATTACATTACAAGGTTTAAATACAACGCGGTTCTTGTTATCTTAGCGTGTCAAACCACCCCCCACACACCCCTCTCAAGACCGAGCTCAGTGGTAGAGTCCGGATCAAGATGGCGGCGAGCGAGGATGTGAGTCGTCGCACGTTTTTGTGTCGTTATAACTGCGGATGAGTTCTTGTTACCGGCGTTTGTTTGTGTTGATCAGCTCTGCTGGCGTTGTTACTACTTCGCGGCTGTGGATGCACGTCGATTGAACGCGGCGCTGGCTACCGGAGGGCGCCAAGCTGGGGGGGGCTGTGTGGTCCGTACGTGGACGGTGGAGCCACAGGCCTCTCTCGGCTAGGCCTCGCTAGACTCGCACTGTTAACCGAATTACGACTCCACGCTTGGTTTATCGAATTCGTTTACGATTTTGAACAAGGGCCGAGACATTTCTTGCACCGCTATTTAGAAAGAAACAAAATCTGCTTTACAAACGCTGCGAACGAAAGCCGCCCCGGGTTTTGGCCTTCATGCGAAGGCGTTTAAAATTAAATCGCCATTGAGCTGCGTGTATAAGTTCGGTGTGTGCACGTGTTGTACGTTAGTGCACGTGTTGTACGTTAGTGCACGTGTGTAAACATACATCCTTCGATTAGCACGTTTGGCTGCGTACGTAACTTTAGAACTTGAACATACATCCCATCATCCTACCCGGACGAGATGAGTGGGTTTTTTTGGAAAAGTAAATCGTTCAAAGGATATATCGGCACCCGTCATGGGAATATGAAATGTTAACCGCAAGCCCCAGGGGCCGCCTTTTAACGTGTGCACTGCTGAACGTCCCTTTGACCATAGATATATTCACTCTATAGTACGTAGCACTTTGTGGGCATCCTATAAAAAACAACAACCGTCATTAGCCACTAAGTGGCGGGGACGTCAACAAGGCGCTTGTCCCAGGATATGTAAACATTTCAGGCCACGTGAAGTGTCGTAGGCTCGCTGGAAGAATATCTTCAGGTGCCATAAGTTGACTTAGATAACTGGATATCCTGTAGGCAGCCTGTAACCGGGTCATAGGAATATGGGCCTTCCACCTTTGTCATGGACACGCCAATTAAGATGAACACGGCTCAATACTCATTTGAACATGGGGACATTTTTACTCATAACAGCAGCATATAGTATAAATTCTCACGAATAGTGGATTGACCAACAGTTATCTTTCGAGTGGTTTTTATTCTAATACCAATTTACATGTTTTTATCATTTCAGGATGCAGAATTGGCAGAGCTGAGATCAGCAGTCTTGGCCTCGTTCAAAGCTGTAAGCCACAAATTGGATAACACTTGACCGATAATGGTGTTTGCTTTAACTAGACTGTATTAAAACAGTGTTTACTCATTTACACAAACTACAATTTAATGAACTTTGAGGTGGCACAGTTTTAATGAGTGTTGTAGCGTATATGTTGCTGAAGTTTGTGCCTTGTTTATATCTGGTCCTTAATGAATATGAGTGTTCCACTCTTATGTTTACAAGATGCTCAGCTAGGTTGGAAATTAAACGAATTTGTCAATAATACTGCCCTACAAGATTTACTAAATATATTTGTATGTTCCTATTAAGGCATTTGTTTGGTTGTTAAACCACTAGTAAAAGATTCTCACAAAACATGTTTGATTTAAATACGCAAGCCGTATCCTAGCTATAACACCAAACCAATCCAATTACTTGGAACATCAATAGTTTAAGTTCCTTAATACGGAGATGAAAGGCTTATAGCTGCAAATTCAGGAACACTCTATTACGTGTTACTTTTTAAAAGAATATACAGTGGTACCTCGGTATGCGTCGTTAATTTGTTCCAGAAGGTAGGACTTATACCGAAAATGACGTATGCCAAACGAATTTTTCCCATAAGAAATAAAGGGAAAGGAAATAATCCGTTCCAGAGTATAAAAAATTATATTTTATATAGCATATTATACATTAATGGGGTTTTATAAAATAATTTAGACACTACGTATTACTAAAATGCATACATACATTAAAATAAATGCATAATAAATTAAAATTAATTGAAATCAAAACACAATTTAACATCACTTTACCTTGCTGAGAGGAGTTGATAGCCTACGAGGAAGGGGAGGAGATGTTATTTTTTGGAAGGAGAGTCCCCTTCCATTAAAACTTCAGGAAGCTGAAATTATGGGGTTTTTTTCTCTTTTCTTGACTTGGACCTGGTTGAGGCTCACCAGGTTTGAGTTTTACTAAAAACCTGTCCATTGAAGTTTGTTTTTGCCTTCTAAGAATGTTCCCGAAGTGTGACATTGTCTGGTCATTCCACACAATACTGTTACGGCTTGTTAGAGCCGTAACAGTGTTGTGTACGCGGGTACTGTATGCGGTGACTCATCCCGACCCATACAAGTTCTAGCAAGCGCGTCGTATCCCAAGCAAGACGTCGTATCCCAAGACATTTTTTTCTCGTCAAAACACGACGTATACCAAATTCGACGTATTCCAAAGCGGTCGTATACCGTGACAAAGGGATGTATATAAATGTATTTTTTACATTGTTAATAATCAGCAGCCATGATCCATCGACTGCTTGATAAATGCCTCTCCCAGTCTTCCCGATCTCTACATTTTTGCAATGTAACAATCCATCTTGCACCTGCACAAGAGCGGCTTTTCTTAACCCATCTCTGCAGTATATGTCCTCTCAAACATGTTTTCTACTTTGGCTATAACTAACATGCGTCATTAGGTTACCACCAAGTTCACTTCATTTAACAACTTTCAATTGTTTTCTCATCATGTGTTCCTTTTTGCCTCAGTAATTTCAAGTGCACGCCTTTTAGCTTTAATTAAAAAAAATGGTCATAGGTAATTTTTCACTGAATTACAAGATTTGTTAAGGCACTTTGGAGTCCAGTTTGAGAAAAAGTTATTGATCTATAGTGAATTAAATATATTCTGATGTCGTTTCCGATTTAACTTCCCACCACCCCTGAGAAAAACAAACTTCTTACAAAACCGTTATTTTGTTTTAGAATGTATTCTTTCTGGATGAATACAGCGTGAATAATTCAAGACTTAAGTGATAAAAACTAACTATATACATAAACAATACACATTAACTGAAGGTTTTGAATATGTTGTGCCTGAAGGCTATAAATACTTGAGTATAACTATATGTAAATATATTTAAATAAATAATACAATTATTTATCTCTATATATAAAATGGAAATTTGTGAATGTGTGTCTGTTCGAAATGTTTAGCATACTTCCCCAACATGCAACAAACTTGAAATTTGGTAGCTTCCAGACTGTACACAATGCAAAAAGTCTAAACATCGACTTTTGTGTTTTGGGGGGGGGATATAATCTATTGCATGGCAAGTGAGCAGTGGCGTCACATCTGTGATGGAATAAACTATTAATTTCCGTGCGAAGAACGGGTACACCTGCTAGTCAAATATATAATGGCCATTATACACAAAAATAACTACTATATTAAAAACGAAACAATTAATTTGCACCTATAATTTTGTTTAAACCTTGATCAATAATTGTAATTCACACAATAAATGTTTTCATACCACATACCAGTAATTTCTTCTTCAACTACATATCGTAGTACAGGAAGAGCATCATGTTGATCTGCTTGGCCTTCAGTCTTTGCGCGTATCTTTGAATCAGCACTCATGAATCGGCAATCATGTCACTGTCTGCTGACAGGTCACTGTTACATAGTAGCCTTGAAGAACAGTATCACATTTCTATCTGTGCAATGTTTCCCCTTTGTCCATAAAAAACACATTTGTTTTCTATTTGAAATTGTAATTATATTGATACAGTGTTCTTCTTTATTTGATATTTGGTGAATTACTTATTTTCATTTTACTCGGACTACTCGGAGAGAGTCGTACACCTGCGGGTTTGATTTATACATGCCGATTTTTAAGTCACTTTGAAAATTACAAGGTTTTTTTCCACATTGGCTATGTTGTTATGTTGTATGCAAGTTTACTTATGCATTCCGTCAACAAACGTAAAACAACTGGACACAGCTGACATTTTTTTGAAATTACAGCTCCTGCTGTTGTCGAATTGCACTGTCCCCGAATCCCCTGATTGACAAACTCTATGGTGCCAATGATCAAGTGCTCAATAGATTCGTAACAATCCGTAACAAGTAACATTTAATACCTAGGGATATTTATGGCAATTGAATTAAAGATAATTTGTTTTAATTAATAAAAAAAATATTGATATTTATATTCCAAGATTTGGAATCAATCGTGGGGTTGACGTAGAGTACATTTTGTATGAAATAGAATCGATTTTGAAACTTAACGTAAACTGGATTATAAACCGATTCTTCTGCGATCGACTTGCCGGCCCTACTTCTAGTTGACCAACCCCAGATTGAGATGTTGCATGACATCAAATTCAACAAAGACTGGTGTGATACATGTTAAAGTTACACTTAGGCAGATATTTTTTTAAGCTAATTACAAAGTGAAGATGGTTAACGTGGAGGTAGGATGTAGCTCTATTTAGTCTTATTCTTAACAAACAGATTGGATGTAATCACAGCCAAGTGAGGAACCATACCCAAGAGAGCATTCATTTTAAATATGGAGTGATGCAATAGGACTGTGAGATGTAGTTTTGCTTGCAGAATCCATCCAGCAGTGGGTAGATCATGACCGATTATATTTTGTACACTTACAATTAGTCTAAGAAACAAATGCCATGTGAATTGTGAAAAATATGAATGTAATAACGCAGTAATGTTTTAGTTAATATACATGAGATTTCTCCTGTATAAATAAAGATTGCTGAAAATATAACAGTGCTCATTGAACATTTGAGGTTAAACAATTTGGAAATTGTCTTCACACATTCAACATATTCGTACATCACAATTCATAATCAGCTAAAAGCTATTTTTGCGTATTTAATTTCAATGTTGAAATTGTATGTTTTAAATATACCATGAGAGTAACATTTATTGGTTGACAGTAAATATTTTGTCCTCGACTCCTGCATTTCATTGCACACAGAAATTAAGATGATTTTGCATTAGCAGAATATAGTTAATGATGAACCCTTACAATATGGAATTTTGTGTGTTGCTCTGCTGTTTATGATTAAACATAATACAAATAAACTGTATAATTGCACATTATATTGCTGTTTCATTGATAGTGATCATCGAGGGCTATGTGTTATGGGTGGTTATGTAACCTTTTGGGTGCATATGTAGTTGGAAGTATGAAGAGCTATCTGGATATCAGATTTAAAAAATCAGTCAAATCATTCCAAACATAGCTGGAGAGATGATCAGAGAAGAGGGCAGAACTATGCATGTGCTCAAACATAATACATCATTATGACAGACGTCTAATTGAAGCATAGCCACAGTTGCTAAATGTGACTCCAGAATGGCAGAATAAATGTCGCTAACATAAATTACTGACTTGTGCATATACAGAAATCTGCAGATACAAAGATTGAACAAGCGAGTCTGTCTCAGGATGAGAATAGCAGCCAAGCAGAGGATGACGAAGACCTGGATGTTTTGCGTCTGGCTGCTTTACAGACGAAGAAACTGTCAGCCTTCACAGTAAGCTCTTATAATCCTGTAACTGTATTCTGCAGACTCATTGAATATTCTGTTTTCATGGGCAAGTACACTGTCCTTTAACGATGGGTAGCACAATGAAACTGAGATAGTTTTGAAATGTTGTAACCTTTGCGTGTGCTGTTTCATTATATGCATTGAATATTAAGGTCATGTATAAAAATGTGACCATATTAAAAACGCTGGTATTAACAACTGTCTGGAAGCCTGGCCTACATTCTTTACAATGTTACATCTTGTTTCACATACTCTAATAGGCCTGTTGATTTTCATATCTCTTGCAAATGAGACCTGATTAACTCATTACATAGACGCATGTATATGTTAAAGGCCTGTCTGATGTTCATCTGTCACTATTGACCTATCAGAATGGTTCTCTGGCAGTTTGACATTACTGACCAATCAGAAAGCAACATTTACAAATCTCGCAATTGGCACCACGTGATCTATTTAGCTGCTGATGTAATAAGTCTGCCTGCTAAACAATGAGTAGTATACTACCTAAACTTTGACTTAAAACTTTCGTGACTGCAGGAATTAATATTCTTTGGTTCTTTCGGTAAAGTCACGTATATTAAAAGAACGATCATGTTGACATTTTTTATCTACCTGACTTTACCGAAAGAAGCAAAGATTACCAATATTATACTACCTGCTGGATAAATCATGCTATTGCACTTAATAACGCTGCTTATACGATGCAGTACTGTTGCAACTCGTGTTGCAGCCAGTTTATATTTGTCAGAAATAGTCATGTTTTGAGTGTTTGCGATGTGTGCTCAGTGTGAGTGGTAAGCGTCAATAGGGTCAGGTGAGTGGTGTTTCACAATGTTTTTACTTTCTCAGATTTTGGATTGGAAGTGTAACTGATTCAATAACCTGCGCTTACAATTATTGTCATGGGGTCTTTGCTGTTTCCTGCTAAGCTGATGGTGCATATTCTTAATGTAGACATTACCAGACGGGTATGATGGAACTGGTTTTAAACTGACGTATTATCACCATGACCATTAAAGCTGTCCAACTTCCCATAACTTTTTATTTCTTTGCTTTATTACATAATGCAGCAATAATGAGAAGTGTTTATAAATTTCCCGCTGAATGCTGCTACAAGCGGAAAAACAAAAACATCAGTTTCTCTATAGCAGGATTTTTATAATTTGTAAAAAAAATATTTTTTGTTTAGGCCACTGAAACAGAAGATAATGCTACCTATTTGCCTGCAAGTCCCGATGAAAGACTAGAAGTGTATCCTAAGCGGAGTAACTTGATAGTCATTCCTCTGGTCTACACTGAGACGGATCTCCAGACATATCCACCCGTTGGCGGAGAGTGCAACATGAGCGTGAATGAGCGCCTGCCTCATCACATCGTCACTGAGGTGGGTTTAAGGAAGCATCACCAAGAGTTTAAACTCAGCGATTTTACATTATAAGCAACTTAATTTCATTGCATGGTTCTTAATTGTATGCTCTGATGTACAGAATGCTCTACGTATTTTAATTAGATCACTATTTGGTAGGGTTTGTGACAATTTATATATTAGTAGATGCTTGACTGAATTCAGCTCTGGAAGTTTGATGTTAAAAGCCATGGATTTAGCTCTATTATCTATTTAGCAGCATTGAAAATAAGTTGCAATATAGGAAAAAGGCAATAGACTGGCAATTGACCATTTAATGTCAATATTACTACAGGCTGAAAATGTATCTAATGTTCCACGTTTATTTTATTCATATATTGTTGCACTACATGCACATTTATTTACATTTATTGAAGTAAATATAAAAACGATTAAGGTTTTGTGCACATTGCATTTTTTTTGTAAATTTATACACGAATCTGAGGGGGGGAAACGGAAATGTTGACAATTTATGGCAGGGGTGGGGAACGTCCGGCCCGCGAGTCGTATAAGGCCTGCGAAATCATTTGGTCTCTTCCAGCCATCACATTAGGGGTGAGTTAATTAAATGTTTGACCAAATATATAACAGGCTAATTTTTTTGTTGATAATTTTGTATGGCCTGCGAATGATGTTATAAATATCCAAATGGCCCTTGGCAGAAATAAAGGTTCCCCACCCCTGATTTAGGCAATCAAAATAACCATTCATGAGGTTTGCTTATTTCTAAGATTGCAAGTGCTTGTTTACGTGCATTGTTTCCCAGTTATGAAAATGGGTTTCAGAGTCATTTAGGTGGGAAACCACTGAATGTAGTAAAAATGTTAAACGATTTTTGTAACAATTTTATGACATACAGCTATTTTCAAGTTTCATGGCGTGCATTTTTTACTCTGTAAAATTGTTGGCTTTTACAACACAAATATATGACAACAGAAGAGGATTCCTATTCCTGCCTCTGCCCTAGTATTCATTTTAATATCAACCAGTGTAGCTAATACATAGTGACATTCCTAGTCTGATGTAAGTATATTTTTAAGGGTGATGATTGCAACAAAGTAACTTAGTTTTGGTTGCGATATAAAAGTTGATGTTGACATCATAGCATGCCCAATGTGTAAAATTGCACAGGGCTTACATGAGTTGGCTTAACATGGGGAGGATTTAACAATGAAATCGAAATTTGCATGTCATTGCAGGGTGCTGAAGTGATGGGATCCCCACAGCAGTCAAAACGGGATGACAAATTCAGTCGCTTTGAATCTGACAGTGACTCGGACAATGAACAAAGCCAGTCGGAGTCAAGTTCGGATGAGATGGTAGACTCGGGAAACCAATCGGAAAAGGGTTCTTACAGGTCGGATACTTCTGATTCTGAAGAGGATGCATGTCAAGGATCTTCAAGGGAACATAAAGATTATTCTGTAACTACTGATGCCGATATGAGCACAGGAATATCCAGTGCTGAAACTATATTAGAAAATAAGTCGCTAGTCGGCGATGCTTCACCAAGTATGAATACTGTGAAAGAAGAAGTCATTGCCGAAGCTCTTGGAAGGTCTGATCAAAGCCCAGCACATTCTATAGAAGATTCTCATGTTTCTAAAACATCACCAAAAGAAAACTCTCCCTGCAAGTGTTCAAAAGATGACAGAGTGGACAAAAAGTGTCCGCATTCAGACGTGCATCGGCCATTGTCGTCGTCTTTGTCACCTGGCAAGGAGAATCTTTGTGGCCACGCAAAGGATGACAGTTCATCACAGCGTAAAAGTAAACATACATCGGCCAGTGACGAGGATGGTAACAGCTACAGTGAGTCATTGAGATTTAAAGAGTGTTCGGACAGAGAATTGGGTTCATCTAGTAAGCAAACCAGGCATCCTCATTCATCACGTAACATTTTAGATCGGAGGAAACATGAAGTAAGCAATAATTTACAAAGAAGGTCTCGTTCTCAATCACCTTTAAGGTCTTGTGGCAGGGAAAAAACAGAGGGCAAAACATATTCTCGAGAACGATCGAGGTCTCGCTCCCCATTGCATGCCTTTCATTTATCATCCAGCAGAAATACCTTTTCAGAGGATGACAAAGGTCAACAAGGATATGCTTTGCTTTTGTCCAAAGAAAATGCTCATGCAAATGTCATTGAAAAAGAAAAGGAAGATAGTCAAAAAAAAAGGTATGGGGAGCTCATTCCACTTCCCGATGAAGCCACACTGGAAGCAAGAAGGAGAAAGTTTGAATGTCAGGAGGTGAATGTCAGCTCTGCTGACGTGAAACGTATTTCCCTAAAACACATAAAATTAAAAAGAGAAGTGGACAACGAGGCTGATGCATCAGTATATCCAGTTTTGAAAGAAAACCAGGATGGAGAGAAAAGGTCAATTGAAAAAAGACAAGATAATTATTCAGAGGATCACAGTGGACGTTCAGTAATGGAAAATCTGTTAAGCGAAAAGGATAATGGCATTTATAATGACAGATATCCTGATAGTGATGATTCAGTGCAGCGAACAAAAAGAGAGAAGTCATTTGAAAAGAGAACAAATAATTCCAGGGGAACTGATGGGCTTGTGGACAAAAGAAATGAGTTTGAGACCTATTCCCAAAGAAAGGGGTTGGATCCGAGAAAACATGACCTCCGAGATGAGAGGGACATTAATGCCAAAATGAGTCGGGTGGATGGAAAGAAATCTCTTCAGGAAAAACTAATGTCTCTGGCTTATGGTGGAGTGGACAATGATGCAAAGCAGATGGAACATTTTAAGAACAGAGATGAGGTCAGTGAAAACAAAAAAAAGTCACTGAAACACAGGCTTGGACCTCTGAAGGAAGACTGCAAAAAATCTGTCTCTGGACCATCAAGAGAACACGAGAGGACATTTAATGCAAACGATGATGTGCCTTATGACCCCATTGCCATTTTAAAAAGTGTCATAAATGATAAGAAAGGCACGATCAAGCAGACACCAGTGCAGTTGGAGAGATACAGGCACAGGATGGAAAAAAGAGACTCAGTGCCACGAGAAGATAAGGTAAATACAAGGAGCCAGAGTCCAGAGAAGGATGACTCTCATGCCAAAAGCAAGAGGCGAGAAGGCAAGACTTCTAGCAACATGGAGCGAAAAGTTCTCATCATGGAAGGTATTGTCACTGTTCTTCCTTAGAACACTGAGGTGTGCTAATTTTAAGAACAGGGTGTTTTCATAATCTTATTTTATTGAGGCTACATGAGGGAGATTGGAGAACTAAGTGGTCCTTTAGGAGGAAATACAATTTCTGTTTAGGGGGGAGTGAGGAGGGCTGGTCACGAGGCAGGTGGTGTCACAAGGCTGGCAGATGCAAAGTGCGAATTAAACCAATTTATAATTGCACTTTGATCAGAAAAGCAACTGCCATTGAGCAAAGTCTTGGTGGTACTCCATATCCAATATGTTTTACCTTCAAGGGTCTTTATGGCTTTCCAGAAAATGTTGGGTTTCTCTTTTGGGCCAAAGAGGGTATCCTGAAAATGATGGTGTTTGGGCTGCAGCAGATCCTTAGGACTGTGTAGTTGCTCCAGTTTGAGTCTAAACCTGTTTGCTTAGTGAGTTTCCAATCTGCATTTCTCGAAAGGATGAGCTGGGCAACTGTTTGTGTTGAACCAGGGGGCTTGATTTCTCCTGGAGCATGTTTGTCAACTATAGATTGCAAGGTCTTTAGGTTGGTTGCCCAATATGGGAATCTTACATACGTAAGGGAGATCAGAATTCACAATGCCGAGATAGATGGCCTGACACTAAAATTATTTCAAAGAGTGTTTAAATGTAATCTAATGTGGAACTTGAAGCAGATGCATGTGTCGAATGCCAAATATCACTGAGTGGTCACTAAGATTATTTACCAGGACACTTTTACAGACTCTTCACGAGTGTTTGACATGATGACGTCAAGGATTGATGAGTTATCAGGGTTTTTTTTTTATATGAGGACTTGTTGGTGAACAGGTGAGCTGAGATAGGTTGAATTCATTTGTGAAGACAAAAGCTTCAGTCGGAGGATTGACCCAGTTCAAGTTAAATCCTTTTTCATCATCTACAAAAGCTAGGCTGAATTATATTTACCATGCAGACCTTGCTTAGCACGACCCCGTAGAACTCTGATTTGTTATGGCGCTCATTGTCCTGGAGAAAATGTTTTACTACAATGAAATCAAAACATTTAAACAGCGCTCACGAGTGAGAACACACAGCAGCGCCAGCCGAGGCAACGTACCCCCCCCATCATTCGCTCAGCCAATGAGAGTGACGTACGCTGAGCCAGTCAGACCCCCCCCCCCACCAGGAATTGATCATGATAATGATCATGAGTGGTGAGCATGATTACATTTAAAACAAAATCTATCCCCCTCCCCCAATGTTATTACAGTGAATTTAGCCAGGTGAGAACTCACGAGACCAGGATAGTCTCAGGCTCCACTTAAAAGAAACCTCACCACAACGTTTGACTGAGGGCATCGCTAAGACCGGCATTGGGTGCGCAGCTGCTCCAACCTCATCTCCCACCGCTGCCTTGTAGGAGTACAATAGATAGCACTCGTGAGTACAGCACGAAATACGATTGTTATATATTTTTTATTCATGAAATAATGTTTGCCATCTGTATTGTTATTATTAGCGCTATTACCAATACCCCAATAAAGCGCTCATATATTGCTCATACGAAAGAAATAACGCTGCCGGGAATGCATCCTCATATATGCAATGGTATAATTACACCTTTGTAGCACTGATTTTGGTGAGCGCTCACTTCTCCAGAAATGCATCTTGAGCGCTAAGCGAGGTCTGCCTGTCATCGTGTTTTGTTCTCGACTTAATAGTATGTGATAATAATAGGGTTTTCCCCCTCTTTTCTGGCAACAAAACTGAAACCTTTTTACAAGGATTCATGTCTGCATTAACCACAATACTTGCAGTCAAAATGCAAACAAAAAACATACTATTGGTCCACACCAAGGGACGGCTTTCTTAAAGAATCAGTTTAAAGGACAATGCATATATTGTCATAGTATGTTTTTTTTGCATTTTGACTGCAAGTATTGTGGTTAATGCAGACATGAATCCTTGTAAAAAGGTTTCAGTTTTGTTGCCAGAAAAAATGGGAAAATCCCTATTATATTTTGGTACTGCCAAAGGAGGTCTAATGATTAAATAGTATGTGCTCGAGGTAGACACACGTTTTCTAAAACCAGCATGCTCACATGGTTGGTTGGCCATTATTTTGTCTTCATCAATCTTCGTGCACAGTTTACATAGGTGTGGTAAGAGGCTGATGATTCTATAATACTGGTAGGAACCTCCTGGTTACACCAGCCCACAGGGGATTATTTTGTCTGTCCGTCGTGCAGGGAGGGGAGGGGAGGGCGGGGAGGGGCTGGGTGGGGAGGGGCTGGGTGGGGCTGGGCTGGTCACCCCGTGGTGCCCTTAAAACATTCCTGTGGAGGGAGCTAGTAAGAACGTTGGGTTGCTCAGTCAATGGCCAGGGTCAATGGCGGCGTGGTGTATTCCGCAAATATGGCTGACTGTGAGGGCGGGCACAAGCGGCGTGAGTAGGTTAAACGTTGAGTTTTATAAGGTCACCACGGGGTGACCAGCCCCTCCCCACCCAGCCCCACCCCTCCCACCCCCCACCCAGCTCCACCCTCCCCACCCAGCCCCTCCCCACCCTCCCCTCTCCACCCAGCCCCACCCCTCCCATTTTTGGATGCACGACGGACAGACGGACACAATAATCCCCTGTGGGCTGGTGTAACCAGGAGGTTCCTACCAGTATAAAACTCAACGTTTAATATGGCCGGCTTGTGCCCGCCCTCAGAGTCGGCCATATTTGCGGAATACACCACGCCGCCGTTGACCCTGGCCATTGACCGGGCAACCCAACGTTCCTACCAGCTCCCTCCGCAGGAATGTTATCCCAAAATCTGTTTTGTATTTTTTCAATGGAAAAATTAAGGATGTTTATTTGGTTGAGGTGTTTAATTTCTGTTTAAAGGAAATATTTAGGACATGTATCTACTGGTTGTGAGCCAACATGTGTGGCTAAATTTTTAATGATCTCCACAGTGTTATCCCATCTGGTCTGAAAACCTTTCTGTTTTGCATAGAGTGAAGGGCATTGGTTATCTCTTCAAGTGTGACATCTGCAATGTCCTCCTCACCTGAAGCATTTGTTGTGATTTGATTTTTAACGATCTGTAAAGGTGTGGAAGTAGAATATTTATGATTTAGAAATAAAACCAGACAAACGACTGTAGTAAACTTTATTTAAGGTCCAATAAAACATGTCAAGTGTAATGTTTGAAATGGTTATTATCGATGAAAATACATTCTTCAAATAAATAAACTATAGGTTACTAAGTTGTGTTATGCAAAAGGATAGGAATAATTATTAATTATTGTTTTGTATATTATTACAAACAAGATAACATGTGAAACTTTGAGTGGCATTTCCTGTAAGGGTTTAATGCAAGAGTACATGATGGAGTGGGCTTCTGTTTTGGTTCACTGCATAATGTCGTTGTGGAGTGTAAATTATGAGCAGTGGGGGTGGTCAACCATCTCAATTAAGCTTATCTCGAATAACCTACACAGAAATGTAAACCAATCAACGATTTCAACTACAAATTTGTACAAACTTTACATGCAGCGATTGAACATTAAGTGCAGATGTAAGATTACTGGGGCTGTTAATGGTGTGTATTTGGTGCATATGACTTGAACTGTGATTGTCTCTTCTTCAGGGGAGGAGGAGTCGCTCCAAAAACGTCTGCCAGTGCACCTGCGAATTGGTGAAGTCAAGCAGCACATAACTGTAAAAAAAACATTTGATTGTTTAGTGCAGCAAAGCAACTCCAAAGGTTCGTATCAAACGGAAGGAGGGAAACTAAAGCAGCAAGAGGAGCCAGCATCAAGCGAAGGTGGAAACTGGGAAATGTCAAAGCGGAGTAGAAATAATGAGCCTGTTTCAGGATTGGTGTCACAAATATCTGTTCCCCATAGAAAAGAGAAGGCCGAGGCACAAAAGGATGTTTCGGCAGACAAAGAGAGTGAGCTTGATGAACGAATTCGGAAAATCCAAGAAAAAAATGCAGAAATTCTCCGTCGAAAGCAGGAAATAGAGGCAGACAAGAAAAAATATGGCTGAGAAGTGAAAATATAAATCAGTAATTTTTTTTGCGATTGCTGTTAAATTATTATGTGATTTTGTTTATGTTCATAGTGAGTATCGAGAGATGAGCTAATTGACAAAAGACCAAAATGTTATCCAGTTTATATGAAATGTGCTGATTTACGCTGAGAAAAATACCTGGTTAAAGTTTACCACTATTTGTCAGGTTAATAGTGCACTAAAAATAACAACTGTTTTGACAATTGTGGAATATGTAGGGGGTCTTTGTGAAATAAAACCTTGACAAACTCCATAGCCATTCAGTGGCTTTTTATGTATTTTGAGTAACATTAAATGTGCAAAAGAACACGCACACAACCACGGATTGCCTTTAATTCTAGCAGGATATCTGCCCACTGTTGACTTGTCCTTTTCAGTTCAATCTGCCTTTTGACACAATTAAATGTGTACATTAATTTAATTTCAGTCCACCTTGTAACCTTTTGCAGTGCCACAAGTTTTGTAGGTATGTAATAAATGAAACAAACCTCAGGTCTAAAGCCAATTACGTGATTTATTGCGTGTTGTTTTGGCATTTACACTTGGTGAAACGCAAATTACCATCTGCTCAGTCACTGATGGTGATTTCAATGCAGAATATTGCTCAATAACTAATCCAGTCTTTATGGTACTGTTGTTGACATTGCCAATTTTTGGCCAATAACTTTAAAAACACTGCTTATATGAAAAAATCGCATGTGTTACAAGGAGATGTCAGAAGGTGTTGATATTGTAATATAAATCAAATACAGAAAATATTTCTTAATGTATAAAGATCTGTAAAAATTATCACTGAAATGAAGCCATGTTTAGGTATTTTCCTTGTTTTCGTGGCGCTTTAGCAATCAGTTTTTACTTGTACATGTTTCACATGTAAATATATGTGTGTGTAATAAATAGGTTCCCTTTTTCCACAATGAACTTGTTTGATACCTTGCTATTGCAGAAGTTCTACTGCTGTGTATTGTATGTATGACATGTGAGTGCACAGACTACATTGTATAAAAACTACATTTATTATATCATAAATAAGTGTACAGTACTGTATTGAAAATTTCTAGTGTGCCATTATGCTTCGATAAACAACATGCAAATCCTATATGTTATATGCTAGTGGGCCTATGGTGCTACCAGTTAGCACACAACCACACAAACTTACATACCCTGAGTTAATGAATAGTGTACATATGCGACTACATATGCTTTGACAAATTAACCGTCGACACCCAGTGCATTATGTGTGCATCGTGTAACTTTCTAGAGACGTTCACAAATCAGACTTTCACGCAGTCATTGTATTAATCTCGCATACTAACAAAACATTTCCCATGTTTAAAGTAGTTTGCGTTTATGTCTACCCAGTAACCCATTTGTGCATAGTGTAAATCATTTTATAAATTTGTTCATAATCTGACCTTTATATTTCAGCTTGTACCTCAGTCCCCATTGAGTTAGATATGTGCCGGACATGCTGTACATTACTTTTCATAAATTTCGATTTAAAGCTTTCGTGACTGCAGGGATTCATCTTCTTGGTTCTTTCGGTAAAGTCACGTAGAAGGGAAATACAATTTTATTATGTTTTATTTCCCTTCTACGTGACTTTACCGAAAGAACCAAGAAGATAATTTGTATAGCTTTCTTTGGAGCAAGTGGTAATCCTCTATTGGGCCTCAATGGAAAGATAGCTGAATTAGTGACTCAAGGGAAGATGAAAGTGGATGTTTACAGAGCCAACAAGAATAAGTAATGTCCCTTGTTTACAAAGGTAACGCTGAGATTGTAAAGTCATGCTTTAAATATAGCAGGAACAATAATAGTTTATTGCCTTTTGCTTAAGGCCATTTTTTATTAAGAATAATAAAATGATACTTGAATGGATGTTACTTAATTTAAAACCGAGAGTGCACCAATGTAGTCAACAGCAATCATGGTCTTAATATATAGTATTGTACATACTGATGTATAGGATGTTGAGAATATGAAATCGATGTTTGACGTTGCCACAATGTATGATTCATAGTTTGATCAGATTTATCTTGCCAAGGGATGCATAAAATACTACAGTATGGTTTTGAATTCACAACGGCAGTCCTAATCGGTTATTGTGGCGTATTAACATGCACTAAAATATGGAACCATTGCAAGTATATGCGGTGGGATTGGCATTTCAAGATCCCAACAGTTAGACGTGGGGAATTAAGATCCACACTGGATAGTAGTATTTTTGTAGGAAATGTGTAAATCCAGCAAGAGGTAATTTGATTCTTAGCAAGCTCGTGAGTTGTGGGATCTGATATGTATGGCTATGGCAGTACAAGTATTTGAGTTTACACATATAGTCTTTAAGGCACTTAGGTAATACAGCATGGTTATCTTTACATGCTATGACAACTCATGCTGAAATAGCAATTAGAGTTTAATTTGCAAGTGAAAACTATTTGTTAACTAAGTTTGATAGATATGCAATAACGCTGGTGGTGAAATCATGGTGTGTTCTAGACATCTGTCTAATATGTACAGAGTCAAAATATCAATAAACAGTAAAAAAAAATAAGAACTGCATTTTTTAACGCCAGAACATTTGGAATATTCTCTAAAAAATGCGTGAAGTTTTCTCCTTTTAAAATAAAAGTCCGATGCTAAGAAATGTTAATTTAGCTAAGCTAATTCATTAACACTGCCACAAGCAATTCAGTAACAAAACAAGACTACCTTCCAAATATAGGTCTCGGTGGACAATGCTATTCATAATTTAGCCAAAATTAAGTTAAATAACTAAAGTAAAATACATTCGGCACAAAGTTAAATACAATTTTCACGGTCTGAAAATTGTGATAATGCATATGTATACCAATTAAGTACAATATACGCCACGTGTATAGTTTCACAATCCCTCGGGTCCATTTCCTTTTCGCAATTTAACAAAACCACTACAAAAAGTGCATATAAAAAAAAACGATGCTAAAACATTGTTCTATTTAAAATCTCCATATTCGTACGTGTTGCCAAGGTGACAAACACCACAGACTATTGATACCTATACACACCGACCCAGCAAAATCACGTGCTACATAGAGGTGAAGGAAGGTATATTTTCTATTCTTCAAACTGAGCTGTTTTTTCTCGTGTTCCACAATGATCAGGATGTTAGGCATGCATAGTGAACAGCGTGCCGAGTGATGACGGAGTGCAAATAAGGGTTACAGTTTCACACGTTGGCTTTCGCGACCAATATCTATAATAGACGGTTGGGTTCGATCGCGGAGATACATTCATTAACCCCCCTCCCCCTCTGGCCTTCGTACCTGATTGGGTCACAAGTGATAACGTCACACTTATCCCTCTAAGAACGAAACAGGAGGGTGTATCCACAACTCTGGCTGTCGCCTGATGATGCTGGTTGTAATTACTGGCGAAACGTCATACTCCAATTGTAAATGCTGTGGGTTTACTCTCCAACACACCGGTGTGATGTGCTAGTAACGAATTGGCATGTTTTGTTTATGTGACAAACCTTACTAATTGGCTGTGTCGGGTGATGTTGGGTTTAACGACACATTTATGCGATCTATAACACAAACAACCTCTATTAAGGGTTACAGTACAGTGTTTGGGAGTGAATACAATCGATACTGAGCTGACGACGCATACCAGCTTGCGTCTAGTTGGGACATGTGCGTGCTGGTGTGAGCATACCACAACGTAAACACAAATAGTTGTAAAGTTCAGATTTAGAAATGATGGCCGTGTGTGCCGATTCTCGTTTCTCATCGCCACCACTGTTGACTTGCTGTACGTACTGTTGCTGCTGCATGCATGCCCTGGGTATAGCTGTTGAATTGATTTCTTAGACGTAACCTTTCCTCCACTGCATGGTCCTTTTCATGAGATCACTGCGTAGATCTTTTTCACCAGTGTTGCCGTAAATGACCCATTAGCTCGACTGGTCACATGTTTGAAGCTAATCACCAGTTCAGCCCAGCCTTTATTGTATATCATCATGGGATTGGCCGACAGTAAGTCAATCCTGGGGGTACATTTTCAATAATGGTTTTAATGCTTCCACGTATCCACGTAACACAAAGCAGACCTGCTGCTGAGCAGTATATGTTATCTCCTTTGAAGCGTTTTTTGTTGTTCATGGCACCAAGTGAGATGTTGCGTTACCATGGGAATGCAGATTAATTTCTGTTGCTACCCATTGTTGGTTCCATGGTGACTGGGCTTCCGCATCTCGACGGCGAATTGTCATTTGTACACCTACATTTTTATTAATTTCTTAGTAATATAAATTGCACTACGTAACTAATATATACTCAACCCGCCCTAAAATAAAACAACATTTTTGCTATTTTTCAGGAATTTACCCTCTTTAATAGCACACAAATAAGGACCAGTGGGCCAAAACCTCACCTAATTTTTTTCCCTTTTAAGGCCAGTTTTGACGAATGTGTTGAGGATTTTTTTGTATTGCTTGTGCTACAATGCCACGTCGTTATCACCAAATTATTTGTTAAATTTACACCGAGTAGAATACATTAAGTGGAATAACCCTGAGTGTATACGAGAAGCAGTACAGTTGGTAATGATTTTAAAAGGCTTCTCACCGTGTATGGATCATGGATTTGCCATGAACAGTGGACTATAGTACTCACAAAGCATGTAATATAATTTAACCGTGAAGTGCTCTGGAAATGTAATATGTCTGCACGGTCCATTTAAAAGGCAGCATGTTACATTGCTGTGATCTCGACGCCAGTAATGTTTAGGTGTTCATCGGTGATCACTGTGATAAGCCACGTGCTAGCTGCTAGTATGACACACCTTTGTGGTGTAAAGAACGTCAGCGTTTTGATGAGGTGCCCCGAAGTTTCATGGTTGCACGCCACAAAAAAGAACCGGGTGATGCACAGGAATTGACTCTTTCACACTTAATCAGAGTACTTTGTATACGAGAGCGACAATCACCAATCGCGTACACTGCGATGCTATCACACAGCGCGTGTCTCGTAGCGCTTCGCAGCTCGCGTGTACTTGATCCCACAGTGCCACACAAAAACCACTGGCCGACCAGTGCGCATCCCGTGTTTTCAATTCACCCCTTTCTACAGAAAATCCATAGGCACGAGATTCAAACAAATAGACGCTTCGCCTCTGATTAATGGGCGCGCTACCGTCGCGAAAGTGGCACGCGACCCGGATGATTTGAGATTCGCAGCCGCGCTCGAGTTTGGGGGGATGGGTGCGATGCGGCCTGGACCACGTCCCCTCCGCTGCCATTCCGGCTGCCCTCGCTGCGCTCACGGGGCATCCTTTTGCTTGTGGGGCAGTCGTCCTTCCCTCCGCTTCGCGTGCTGTGTGCCGACCTTGCGCGCGATATCCATGGCGGCGCGGTCGATTTGGGCGTAGTTCACCGGGGAGCCTACTGGGATGGGAGCAGACACGTGGCATTCGAGGAAATGGAGCAGATGGCAGGAGACATTTCAGACGGTTTTGTGCAATTACATTACGAATGTACGCAGTGCGTGTGTCAATATTAAATTGTAATGTGCCACATTCGTTTTAGTGTGTTCAGTGTCACATCCGAGGCTTTGTTTGTAAGTGGCAACTAAGTAGAGATGTTATGAAAAGGTTGGCTATTTCTTATTAGACTGATTAAGTGTTTTTTTTACAAAAGATAAGAACAACAAATATTTCTTAGTTCTTTCGGTAAAGTCACGTAAAAGGGAAATAATAAAATAATACTAAATAAACCAATTAAATAAATATAAAAGTCTCGCGACGTTTCGGCCACAACGTGTGTTGTGGCCGAAACGTCGTGAGATTTTTTTGTAATTTTATTGTATTATTTTATTATTTCCCTTCTACGTGACTTTACCGAAAGAACCAAGAAGATGAATCCCTGCAGTCACGAAAGCTTTAAATCGAAAAATATTTCTTACTCTTACAGCCTTGGTTATAGGGTATCTCCATACATGATTTCTCTTCCGATTTGTATAGGGTGCCATTCTCTCAATGCAACCTCATTGTAGCGATCCATCATTATTTTAATAAATGGCTTTGATAATTGCTGCATATTTTTCTAATAACGCCTTTGCTTTGCTGATAGCTTCAGTTTCGCATGAATCACGTGTATTTCCATTGTTTATAAACGTCAGGAATATTAGTACATGAACTGTGTTTGGTACTCGTGTGTCTTTTCGAGAGTTTGGTTGAGAGTATGTCTGTGGTCATTGCGAGATATGTATGCAAGGTTGGCAGATCACTGAAAAATGTCGCGGGCTCTTCAATGTGTATTGAAAAAAAACAAGCAGAGCATTAGCTTGGAATCTTATTGGAGAATGGCATTAATTACAGAACAATTGCTCTCAAAGAACCACGCTGAAGCATTACACCTGGCGCTAATTTAGCATCACATTGGATGCAGGTGTGACTTGCCTTTTGCTCCACCAAACTGACTCGGCTGAATCCTATTTACTCGGAGTGTAAATCGGATCGATCATAAATCAGAAACAGCTCTATACCTGCCTCATCCGATCTGGCGGTTCAGGAGATCAGCTGAGCATATTGCTGCAATTGGTATTGATTCGAAATGAAAATCAGATTGTAACAACATTGCTACATTTAATTGGCTGATATATATTATTTTACATGCAGAGAACCGGTAAAAATTACACGATACATTCCGCAACTGCCATACGTAAATGCGATGTAATCACACTGCATTTAAAGCAAACTGACATAAATACGTTGTAAATAAGTAACACTAAATAATAATCAGCGGTCAACATAAAATACAATTCCTATGCATATCGTGTCTGGATATAACAGCATCTGAACACACTGAACAGAAACAGCCATAATTTATGTTCGAGTGACTTGGACAAAGGGCAGGGGAGTCTGCAGTACGATGTTTTTGCGAGCAGCATCGAAATGAGCGACTTCCAACTGAGCGGAGGGTGAATGGGGATTGGATTGGCTTTGTTTGGAATTGGATTTCGATACAATCCGGGCCGTGTGATCGTACAACATTAAAAGAAAAACCTGAATCGCACAGCCCTATTTCCTATCTAGCTTCTGAGGTTTCGTGAATCGTAATGACGTATTGCTCTAAGGTGCGACATACTGTGCTGTTTACAAACACGAAGATTCCATTGGGAAGTTTTTTTTTTATTTTGACTGGTGCGAGCCTTGTCAATAGAGTTTGAAGCAGAAGGATTTTAAATGTACTATTATTTTACCAGACAAATTACAAAACAGATTATCAAGTACATTCATTTTACATCATGGGACCTCCTTTGCCAGTACCGAAATATGAGAGTAGGTTTTCCCCTTTTTTCTGCAACAAAACAGGTGTTGAGATGTTAAAACACCAAACTGAAACATTTTACAAGGAATCATGTCTGCATTAACCACAATACTTGTGGTCAGAATGCAAAAAAAACATACTCTGATAATACATGCATTGTCTTTGAAACTGATTGGTCCACACCAGAGACAGCTTTCTTTCGAGCCTAGTCTCAAACGCCAAAAGGCGTACTCTGGTCTAACACCGTTCATTGTCCACATCTCTGGTGTGAACAATGCATATATTATCAGAGTATGTTTTTGTTTGCATTCTGACCACAAGTATTGTGGTTAATGCAGACATGATCCTTGTACAAGGTTTCAGTTTGGTGTTTTAACATCTTAACACCTGTTTTGTTGCCAGAAAAAAGGGGAAAACGTATTCTCATACATTCATTTTATTCATAAATTGAATAACAATACTGTATATTAAAGCATTTTAAATATAGATAAATAAGCAAATGCTATTATGCTAACATGACGACTATTGGGGGAATAAAACACGTACCAATCATTAGTTCAGACAAATTATCATTTTAACAACAAACTCTTTGGTATGTTGATTTAAAAACATTTTATATGGAAATAATTTAAGCACAGATCATGCTTTGTATTAGATTTTAGAAATATCTCAAAATCTGGCTCCAGCACGAGCACATCAATGCCGTGCATTGTGTCTCTCTGAGCAGCTGTTTACCATACGTAGCTAGGCTTAGGAGACCGCAACTGTCTGCATTTATCAATTATCATTGTGCTGCTGGTGTAAACTGGTGTTATTGTAAATGCGCATAAACACGCTTTAGAGTTCAGCAGCTGTTCCAGTTCTGTTAAACGAAGCATACACAGTGGTATGATTGTCTTCCCACTTTCAAAAAAAGCTTTTGCGAACAATAGTGACAGAAACACATTTTCATTTGTTTCAGACATGGTGCATTATAAAAAAAAATGGCTTTCACATTGGGTCATCCAGATGCCAGCATTTTATACATATATTTAAGTTAATTTAAACATTACCGCAGTATAGTGTGCATGTTTTGTCGAGTCTCATTTACTATTGTTATTTTGTCTTGCAATTTTCCAAACAAATATAAATGCTGCCAAAACCCAGTGGATTTGAAAAACCAGAGGTCGCCAGTTAGATCTCCTGGCGTAGCAGTTGAAGCGGTGTTTCTTAAATCCCCTGTCTGTGTTCACCCAGCAATATTAAAAAAAGTACACCACGGTTAGTCCATCGACAGGTCACGTATGGGAGGGATGGAGTGAGTGCCGGATGAAGCTAATGCGGGGCCTGTAGCATATGTTATAAAGGGGCCCTAAATAAAATAAAAACAAATATTAAAACAAATGTTTAACTTGCATAGTAAAGTATTGTAATTTTTTCATTTGCTATACAGCCAAATAATACGACAAATCGCTAACCTTAAACACCCAGTCCTTCATAAAAGTTGAAGGCAGTATAGTACTATAATAATGGAGGAAGTGCAGAATCACTGAACTGGAATTGATAGCTTGAAAGCACTATGGGAACCTCATTTGCCAGTAAAAAATATGATAATTGGTTCATCTTCTTGGTTCTTTCGGTAAAGTCACGTAGAAGGGAAGTAATAAAATAATAAAAATAAAACATAATAAAATGAAATAATTCTCACGACGTTTCGGCTACAACGCAAGCAGCCGTCTTCAGGTGAAGAATGAGACACTACCAAGCTAGGAGCTTATATATAAACTGGGTTGGAGGTGGAAGAGCGCCTTAACAAAAAAGAATGTGCATATGAAGAGGAATTTAGCATATTCATGGAAAATGCGTAGGAGGTGGGCGGGGGGGGGGTCAAAGGCATATTATGCCCATGCATAATGCAGGATCAACAACACCAAGGGGGGGTGCAGGGAGTAGCATTAACAAAGGAAAGGAATGTTATTGATATGTAGCTGCAGTTACTAAACAACCACGTAGAAAACTAAAGTATAAACTACATAAAAAACTAAAGTATAAACTGCATAGCACCATCAGTATACTTACTATACTCTACAATAAGCTGAGTTACTAACAGCAAGTAATACATTACAATTCTACGTCGTAAAAATTATATAATATGCTTCCATCTAAACTTTATTCGCTTACATCACACGAGCATATACCGTACTATATACTGCCATAGATAAACCCAACATTAAATTATATACTGTATTACTATAAACCTTATACATTTCAACATAACACTATGTATTATTCTACCCACCCTAATGTGTATCGAAATGGTTTATTACGTCCTTCCAATGATTGCTAAGCCAGAACCCATCTTCTCGGTTAAAATTGTCTCTGTGTTTGTATATGTGGATCGCCTCATGAACGAATCTCTCATGATAGCCAGATGGCTTGCAGAGAACCTCTGTCTTGGAGAAGTCAATGTCATGTGAGCCCACTGAGTTGTAACAGTGATCTGCCACGGCTGAGGTGTTGGTCCTACCGTGTTTCAGGTCAGCTTTATGTTCACGGATACGGTCCGAGACATGTCGTTTGGTTTCCCCAATGTAACTGCTACCACAGAGGCAACTTAGTTTGTAGACACCAGGGTACTGTATGTCTGGAACCACATCTTTTACAGATGGTACCAGATCACGGATTTTATGTACTGTATTGAATCGGACCTGGATCTTGTGTTTAATCAGGATTTTGGAGATCTTTTTTGTGACCCCAGCAATGTAGGGTAAGGTGATGGTCTTGAAAGGCTCCTCAACAGGATCCTTCTTGATGGTTGGAGTGATGGCTTTGCGGATTGTGTAGTCGGAGTAACCATTAGCCTTAAGGTCCTGTTGAGGAGCCTTTCAAGACCATCACCTTACCTTACATTGCTGGGGTCACAAAAAAGATCTCCAAAATCCTGATTAAACACAAGATCCAGGTCCGATTCAATACAGTACATAAAATCCGTGATCTGGTACCATCTGTAAAAGATGTGATTCCAGACATACAGTACCCTGGTGTCTACAAACTAAGTTGCCTCTGTGGTAGCAGTTACATTGGGGAAACCAAACGACATGTCTCGGACCGTATCCGTGAACATAAAGCTGACCTGAAACACGGTAGGACAAACACCTCAGCCGTGGCAGATCACTGTTACAACTCAGTGGGCTCACATGACATTGACTTCTCCAAGACAGAGGTTCTCTACAAGCCATCTGGCTATCATGAGAGATTCGTTCATGAGGCGATCCACATATACAAACACAGAGACAATTTTAACCGAGAAGATGGGTTCTGGCTTAGCAATCATTGGAAGGACGTAATAAACCATTTCGATACACATTAGGGTGGGTAGAATAATACATAGTGTTATGTTGAAATGTATAAGGTTTATAGTAATACAGTATATAATTTAATGTTGGGTTTATCTATGGCAGTATATAGTACGGTATATGCTCGTGTGATGTAAGCGAATAAAGTTTAGATGGAAGCATATTATATAATTTTTACGACGTAGAATTGTAATGTATTACTTGCTGTTAGTAACTCAGCTTATTGTAGAGTATAGTAAGTATACTGATGGTGCTATGCAGTTTATACTTTAGTTTTTTATGTAGTTTATACTTTAGTTTTCTACGTGGTTGTTTAGTAACTGCAGCTACATATCAATAACATTCCTTTCCTTTGTTAATGCTACTCCCTGCACCCCCCCTTGGTGTTGTTGATCCTGCATTATGCATGGGCATAATATGCCTTTGAACCCCCCCCCCCGCCCACCTCCTACGCATTTTCCATGAATATGCTAAATTCCTCTTCATATGCACATTCTTTTTTGTTAAGGCGCTCTTCCACCTCCAACCCAGTTTATATATAAGCTCCTAGCTTGGTAGTGTCTCATTCTTCACCTGAAGACGGCTGCTTGCGTTGTAGCCGAAACGTCGTGAGAATTATTTCATTTTATTATGTTTTATTTTTATTATTTTATTACTTCCCTTCTACGTGACTTTACCGAAAGAACCAAGAAGATGAATCCCTGCAGTCACGAAAGCTTTAAATCGAAATATGATAATTGGTTCTTTACCCTTCTATCTGGCAACAAAACTGACACCTTTTTACAAGGAGTCATGTTTGCATAGACCGCAATACCTGCAGTCATAATACAAACAAAAGAACATAACTCTGATAATGTGCACTGTCCTTAAAGTTGATTGATCCACACCCGAGACAGCTTTCCTTAGAGCCTAGTCTCATATGGGTTGGACCAGATGACGCCAAAAGGCGCACAACTCAAAGACAATGCACCATCAGAGTATGAGAGCTCGGGGCAAGCATCTACACTATGGGAACCTCATTTGCCAGTAAAAAATATGATAATTGGTTCTTTACCCTTCTATCTGGCAACAAAACTGACACCTTTTTACAAGGAGTCATGTTTGCATAGACCGCAATACCTGCAGTCATAATACAAACAAAAGAACATAACTCTGATAATGTGCACTGTCCTTAAAGTTGATTGATCCACACCCGAGACAGCTTTCCTTAGAGCCTAGTCTCATATGGGTTGGACCAGATGACGCCAAAAGGCGCACAACTCAAAGACAATGCACCATCAGAGTATGAGAGCTCGGGGCAAGCATCTACACTATGGGAACCTCATTTGCCAGTAAAAAATATGATAATTGGTTCTTTACCCTTCTATCTGGCAACAAAACTGACACCTTTTTACAAGGAGTCATGTTTGCATAGACCGCAATACCTGCAGTCATAATACAAACAAAAGAACATAACTCTGATAATGTGCACTGTCCTTAAAGTTGATTGATCCACACCCGAGACAGCTTTCCTTAGAGCCTAGTCTCATATGGGTTGGACCAGATGACGCCAAAAGGCGCACAACTCAAAGACAATGCACCATCAGAGTATGAGAGCTCGGGGCAAGCATCTACACTATGGGAACCTCATTTGCCAGTAAAAAATATGATAATTGGTTCTTTACCCTTCTATCTGGCAACAAAACTGACACCTTTTTACAAGGAGTCATGTTTGCATAGACCGCAATACCTGCAGTCATAATACAAACAAAAGAACATAACTCTGATAATGTGCACTGTCCTTAAAGTTGATTGATCCACACCCGAGACAGCTTTCCTTAGAGCCTAGTCTCATATGGGTTGGACCAGATGACGCCATGAGGTTCCCATAGTGTAGATGCTTGCCCCGAGCTCTCATACTCTGATGGTGCATTGTCTTTGAGTTGTGCGCCTTTTGGCGTCATCTGGTCCAACCCATATGAGACTAGGCTCTAAGGAAAGCTGTCTCGGGTGTGGATCAATCAACTTTAAGGACAGTGCACATTATCAGAGTTATGTTCTTTTGTTTGTATTATGACTGCAGGTATTGCGGTCTATGCAAACATGACTCCTTGTAAAAAGGTGTCAGTTTTGTTGCCAGATAGAAGGGTAAAGAACCAATTATCAGCTTGAAAGCATTTAGCGTGGGGCCCTTAAAAGTGCGGGTCCCGTAGCACATGCTACTTTTGCTACTAGGATAATCCGGCACTGGATGAATTATGGGTACTCTCACATCTGAGACGTCCCGCCAGCGTAGAAGAGTGGGCTAAATACCCTCTAGCGGGGCTGTCTAGAGCTCACTCAAGTGAAGGCCCTTCTAACAGCAGTTACAAGAGAAAACACATGCAGGACTGTTACCTTTTGCATTTGCTTTCATACAAGAAAAAATATAATGCACAGTAATTATAACTTGGGTTTTTTGTGGCGAATATGATTCGTAATTTATTTTTAGGTGAGGCCCACGTAGTGACCTGACCAAATCTGTCATTAAAAACCCTCCACAACCCGACATAGCCAAGAATCGGCATGTAGTGAAACAATATACATCGCAAGATCAATTGTTTGGCTATGTTGGGTGGTGAAGGGTTCTAATGACATGGATTTGGTCAGATGTTTAGGTGGCCTAAACAAATAGTCAATTATTAATCAGTACAATTTAGTATAATTTTTTTCAAATTGTAGACCATTAATACTAAATGAGTTTCAGATCTGAAACGATTGTGTCGCAATGTTTACTGAATGACTTTAATGTGTGCTCTACTGAGCCTCATAGCTGCCTCCTCAGTGGGCTCCAGCTGCCGTGAGAAACTGACCCATCCCTTTGCTCAGTTCAGCTTAAAGATCCCCCGCCGCTTGCTTACTGTGCCTGCTTTAACCATGTGGTAGCAGTTTACAAACCATTCTTTCACACAGTGGAAGTAGTGTTTTCCGCGTGTTGGGTTCGTTGATTCAAAACTCGATATCAGATACAGGACTATGAACAGTACATGTTGATTGCTGTGTCAACGCTATTGTCACCATCTGCTCTCTTCCACAGTAACACTAAGTTTTCTCTTCAATGGACTTTCACTAATCATTCAAACCTCGTGGGTATCAAAGATGTTGTATATCTGTCCCCCCCAAGTAGAAAATAAAAGTATTTTTTCCACAACCATGACCTTCTGGGAGTGTATTGTTTATTCAACACAAGCAAACTCTGGACCAGTTTTGGCATACAGTATCATTTGCAGGGTCAGATTTGCTTCCACTAATGCTGATGAACTGCAAAATGTTACAGGGCAAGGACTCTTTTCGCAGCGGCTTTTGGCTAACCATCGAACAAAGATGGTCACTGCATCAGATACACTTCTGCGGCCGTCTGGAATGCTCTTCATTCTGATATTAGGAAGCCACTGGAGTTATGTACTTTTAAATCTCGATTGAAAAGTTTGATTGTGTTTCGTTTGTTGTCCTTCCACTGCACCTCCGATTAGCACGGCTGGCTATTTACGGTGTGAAACAAGTTCAACATACATACAAGACATGGGTCCTAGGTCAACTTAAAACATTTCATAATGGATAACACAAAATAATCATTCGCGTTATTGTGGAGAATATATCAATATAAGTAACAAGAGATGTGCAGACATTGCTACATATCTTTGCTGTCATTTACATTGCGAGAAGCCAGACCACCCCTCATTTATATATTTAGCTTGGCTTGCACACACACACATATTCATCGTGCAGCTGAATGGAACATACAACATGGACATTGGATCCCCTTTGTATAACCACAAGGAAAGTGTGACGTGCAAGTGGCGTGTTGATTGACTCTTGCAGTTGAGTACACAACAACGGGGCAGTCGTAAAAAAACGTCAAAATGTGTTGTAGATAAATACGTGGCTTAGAGGGAGTAACGCCAATGCTAAAGTTGCAATCACTGCTGCCACTATGGTCTCAAACCATCGGCAACACATTGTGTTGAACACGTTCGGAGATTTTTTTCACATATTACAGTTTGTATGCTTGTCGTGAAAGACATAATCATGCAGAGTGAGCAGTCAATAAAAAGGTACAGCCCTGCAAGTACTTGCTCATGCCACTGCAGGCAGACGAGCTTCCAATAGAGGGAGCTCTTGGGAGCCAATCTCCATGTTATTTTGCCCTTTTACTGGTAGGAACCACCTGGTTCCACCAGGCCACAGGGGATTATTGTGTCCGTCCGTTCGTCGTGCATCCAAAAATGGGAGGGGTGGGGCTGGGTGGAGAGGGGAGGGTGGGGAGGGGCTGGGTGGGGAGGGGCTAGGTGGGGAGGGGCTGGGTGGGGAGGGTGGGGCTGGGTGGAGGGTGGGAGGGGTGGGGCTGGGTGGGGAGGGGCTGGTCACCCCGTGGTGCCCTTATAAAACTGAAAGTTTAACCTACTCACGCCGACTTGTACCCGCCCTCACAGTCGGGCATATTTGTGGAATACACCACGCCGCCGTTGACCCTGGCCATTGACCGAGCAACCCAACGTTCCTACCAGCTCCCTCCGCAGGAATGTGTTCTTTACCGCTGGCCACACATCTTGGGAGAGGTAAGGGGCCGTCCAAAAATGACGTCACGCGAGTTTGGACGATTTTTGACCCCCCCCCCCCCCCGTCGTCACACGGCGTCACAAAAAGTCAGACCCCCCCTCAAATATGACGTCACAAAGCTTTGCCCCCCCCCAAAAAAAATATATAAAACATGCTTCAAATCGCTTTAAACTATTGTCATTGTAGTGCGTATTTAATGTGGCACTGCACTCTGATGTTGTAGGAGAAAACATTTATTTTAAAGTATATTTAATTAAGTAGAACGTGTTGTCTATATTTATCTAAAGTTGTGCATTTTGACGTGACGTCACATTTCTCAAACCCCAACCCCCTTCGTCACACATCGTCACAAATGTCTGACCCCCCCCCCCCTCGCCCTAGGTGCGTGACGTAATTTATGGACGGCCCCTAAGAGTACCCACACTTTACCCCACCCACACGCGGCCTGCCGATCGACTAACTGCTTGTCTGTGTTTAGTTGTCCTCTTCCCCCCCCCCAACCCTTAGCACCTCCGATTAACACGGTTGGCGACGTACGGTGCGAAAGAAGTTCAACTGTGGTGTGCCTATTTATCAACTGTGGTGTGCCTATTTATACTGCTGGGTGAATAGTGGTGGTGAGGAGAGGATTTAAGACCCTTTCCCCATTGTTTCAACTGCTGTGCCGGTCGGTGACCTGGAATTGCAAGTCGAATGCACAAATGTTCCACCCATCGAATCAATAGCTGATAACAAAGTAAGACAATCGCCTTGTGAAGCTTCCGGTGTTCCATGTGGAATAAGAAGAGAGAGACGCAACTCACCACGAAGGTTCCTGCGGGCTTGCAAGTCCAGCTCCATGTAGTTGAGTTGGTGCCGGCTGGTGGGTGTCTGGGGCATGTTGACGTAAGTGTGGTCCGGTGTGGAAAGTGCGAGGGCAGACACGATGGAGGTGGACTCAGCCAGGCACTCCGCAGGCTCCCTCCTGTCTGAGGTTTGGTGCAGAGGCACGAGAGAACAGGGCAACTGCTCGGTTAGATTTGCTGTGTGCTCAGGATTTGGCAGCAATGTCGACACACCCACAAGTGCCCGCTTTGCTTTGCTCACGAACTGGAAATATGGACAATTGCGTATTACAGTTAAATTTCACAGGTTAATTTAAACCATTTAATACCATATATATATCTCCCTTCGTTTCTGTATTAGTGTCTATGTAAATGGACATTGCCAAACAAATAAGGCAAATTGAATCATATGAACTGTACAGAAATTTACGACAATTTCATAGTCCGTAACAAAAAATTAGGTGGTTGTTTTTAGACTTGCACGTAGCCACACATTTTATCAGCTCATTCACCGAGAGGGTCAAGATGAGAAAATTACAAATGCTTGTGTAGCTTCAGACTCTTGTGATTTAGCTTTGTTGTTCATCCTTTTATGTTTTGGCAATGAAGCACTCACAATAATTGGGGCTTTAGAGTATCCATTTATTTTAAAAAAATGTAACAAGACAATCACGCTCAGTGGTGGTGCTATGCACAAGCTAACTAAGCAAACATGTTGGGCCACAAGTAGCTCAAGGGGTACTGGATTAATTTAAAAATAAATCGGGGTGAAACAAATCTCAGCTCAAATATAAATCCGAATAAACATAAAAATCGCATTCATCTTTTTGATTCTAGCCTCTTGTCTACATCTATCTCATCCCACTCCACAGCTATCCCTTGTCTATATTATCTCCTGTGCTCTTTCTAGGGGGTTATACAGTGCATTCAAACGAGGGGGCCCCAAAAGCAATGTCACCAGTGTATTATTTGTCACTGTAAGATCCAGTGGCGGCTCCTGCAAAATCTCTCAGGGGGGGCAAATGTCTGGATGATTTATAAGGATAAGGTCCACCCATGCAAAGGATAAATTAACAGCTTAAGCATGTAAAGGCAACTTCACTTCTTTAATATTAATGAAAAATAAAGTGACTCTTACAATACATCTTGTTTGTTTCTATACTCACTATTAATACAATCCACTCAAGTTTCTTTTATTAAAGATTCCACTAGGTGGCGACAAGTAATATTGTTGGATGAAACGTGCTTACGTATGATGACGTAAGCACGTTAGTGCGAGCCCTCCCGGAAGCCATAGAGAATGCATTGCAGCGCCCCCCGTTCGAAAAAAAACATCTTTGAATGTAAGTCTATGGGAACACTCTGGGCGATTCTCAGCCGGAGTGAAATCGCCCAAAAAGAGGCGGTACTCCACAGAACGTGACATGACGCTGATTGGACTATATCCAGAGGCACAGTGACGGCTAGCGTGACTCTGTGGTTGAATGACATTGGTGGTGCGTCGCCCAATCGCCCTAATGAAGAAACCGCCCCTGGTAAGATCTGCAAGGATCACGAGCAAAGCTGACACGCTGCTCTGTGTCCATGGCTCTGATTTGACAAAGCTGAAGTGGGATCTCAGACGATTAAACATATCCATAAGAGGTTTTTTTTGGGTTAGATCGCGTAAATATATAAATGTGTCGTTAAACCCGCCACCACCCGACACAGCCAACTAGTAAGGGTTGTCATGTAAACAGAACGTGCCAATTCGTCACTAGTACAGCACACCGGTGTGTTGGAGAGCCAAGCCATAACATTTACAATCTGAGTACGACGTTTCGCCAGTAATTACAACTAGCTTCATCAGGCGACAGCCAGATTTGTGGAGAAGTCTAACTGTTTCGTTCCTTATATAGAAGCGTAGATATGACCACGCTTCTGCGCTCTTGCGCCACGTGTGGGGGCGGGGGGGATTACTGAGTCAACGTACATTATGCATGTGCATTATGCGAGCCGTTTGATCTTGTCCTTCCTGTCTATTGTGTTTATGAAAAATAACCGTACTAATGGTAATCCCTATTGAAGTATGCTGCCCTTTATAGGCATGCATTTAAATAATGTATTATTTGATGATTCGCTTCCACGCAGCACTAAGGCGGTAGCTATCCGAACGGTTAAAATTATTTTTATTTCTTTCAATTTCGACATATTCTCTAATTAGTCTTGGCCAGTAGCTAGTTTTACACAGAACTTCAACATTACCAAAATCAATTGAGTGTCCTTGTTGGCACGCGTGTTCTGCTACTGCTGACAGTTGTATTTGGGAGAATTGAATACTTCTCTGATGTTCTTTTAGTCTCGTGCTGATCATTTGTCCTGTTTGCCCAACATAACATGAAATATATCTTTAAGAGCGACACTACTGAAACTATTTAAAAAAAAATAACGTAAAAAATGATAGTGTAGAAATGTAAAAGAACTCCAGAATCAAAAGGAGTGCTTCTTTAAACGACGGTGAGGAAATGTGTGACGCCTATAGCTGTCTTATAAATATGCAATACATCAATGCGCTGCTTGCGACTTTGCAGGATTAATGTGAACAATATCGCTCAGCCAGCAGAAGTACGGCTGCCAGAAATGACAGTGTTCGGACAGCGGATATCATATGTTTTACTCTCACTTTAAATTCTTTACATAAATACAATATCCCAACCCTCGAGGCTTAGGAGGCATTATGTTGTGTGTGTGTGTATATATATAAAGCTTGATTACCAATGCAGTTACTTTTTACATTAAATCGTGTTTCAGGGTTACCTTTGGCATATTCCCTTTTTGTAGAAATGGCGCTTTATTAATTCAACTTAATATAAAATCTAATGGTGCATGCATGCATGCATACGGCTACACTTGAACTGCTACATCAGAGCTGTATTCTGCGTGCGGTGTGGGGCATGCTTTTGACCAATGCACACTCCAATAAACGCCTTTAGTAATTTGCAGCATGGCTGAAGCCTCAGTTGACATACTTAAACGGATTAACCTTGGGCAGTTACTGAAGCAGCAACCAGATATAGAAGTGTTTTAAAGTTTAATTCAAATGCGTTTGCTTGACACTGCCTCAGCGGTCTAAATCCCATCACGAACTCCTTTTTTTGCACTCTCTGCCTCTTGCACATATGTTGGCGAGTGGCAGTGGAAACGCAATATAGACCTCACCTCTCCAGCACGAAATCAATATACAGCTATCCTGACACCTGACCCCCCCCGTTTCTATCACATTCAATGCCACATAGACCTCCTCCCCTTGGCCTCTCTCACTCCCCCCCCCAAAGGTGCTTTAGCTCCCATCAACAAACAGCCCCGTCATTCGCCTCTTTTAGGTGATGGCGATGTCACCACGCCACTTTGTGCCGGAACTTGGTGCACTTTGAGGGCCACGTGAAGTGACGAAGGCTCCACGCTGGCCAGAGGTCACGTGGGTGGACACAGGTATTGTGGGTTATGTGACTGAGGGTTAGCTGACAAACTGGAAAACTGTACTCAGTCTGTTCCCATCAAACGCCGATACGCACACACAGCAAGAGTAGGGTTTCCGCTTCTGAGGTATAATCAAGGCGCAAATAACACTGTGTAACAATATTTTTTTCCTGGGTAGTAAGTGTTACTTCCTAATTGCTTATGCCTCAAAAGTACAGAAAATGGCTATTATTCCCCACAAACTTTGCTTTTGTGACCAGGAAAGTGATCTATTGAAATTTACCTATTTTCCAGAACATTCCAGATAGATTCAGTGCTGAGTAAACTTGGAGAAACTTCTAGAATTTTCCAGTAATAAATAATATAATAAATACAGGGGCCTTAAGTCCACGAGTTCAGTTTAGTTCCAGCTGCCTAAGTGGATACATATCTGCATTTTTCTGAGATGGCATCAAGAGACTGCAAGCGTCCGGCAGACGCATTTTGCTATGTCTGCAGCCAATTAATCAAGACAAGAGCGAAAAAGTACTCTGTGGAAGCATCTGCTAAGATGTGTGAGGCCTACAAGGCATATTTCGGCATGCCTGTTGGGGATCAAGACAAACCCTGGGCATCTCATTTCACCTGCGAGCAATGCGAAAAAACTCTGGATGGTAAGATGGACAATTTTTGCTCGGAATTTTATGTTATAAAATGTTTTATAATTTTTTTAATTGTAAAAGTTTTCAATATTTAAAATGTAGGATGGTACAGAGGGGAAAAGAGAGCCGTGAAGTTCGCTATCCCAAGAAGTTGGCAGGAACGCACTGACCACTCAAACAACTGCTACTTCTGCATGATGGACCCTTCCAAACGTCGGACTGGCAAGAATGCACCTATCACATATCCGGACCTTCCTTCATCCATTGCCCCGGTGCCACACTGCCATGAGCTCCCCGTACCCATTCCTCCGGAGAGAGAGCAGCCGTCTTTAGGAGAGAGCAGCAAGTCAGAGAGTGAGGAAGACGTAGATCAAAATGGCAATTTCAGAGGTGGAGCTGAGGAGAGAAACCCAGACTACCCCAACCAAAAAGACCTCAACGACTTGATCTTGGTCTTATCAAGTCCAATGCCGAGCTTTTGACGTCTAGGCTCAAGCAGTGGAACTTGTTGGATTAAAGTGTGTGAGTCGCAGATGAGAGGGAGCGTCACCAACCTTTTTGCAGCTTCACCCATCAATATGGGCTCTGCTTCTGCCACAATGTGACCAGTCTGTACGAGGTAATCGGAATCACTTGTAACCAGAATAAGTGGCGCCTCTTCATTGACAGTGCATCCAGGAGCCTCAAAGCCGTGCTGCTCCATAATGGTAACAAGTACCCGTCTCTTCCCCTGGCTCATTCGGTGCACCTCAAAGAGGATTACAACACCATGAAGACCTTGTTGTACGCTTTTCAAGTATGATGAGTACGGCTGGGAGGTCATCGAAGACTTCAAAATGGTGACATTCCGGATGGATCTCCAAGGCGGTTTTACCAAGTTTCCCTGCTATCTTTGCCTTTGGGACAGCAGGGACACCAAGGCGCACGACCACAGGTGGGACTGGCCACAGCGGACAGAGTTCTCTGTGGGGAGGAACGTCAAGTGGGAGCCACTGGTGGACCCCTGGAAGGTGCTGATGCCACCACTGCACATCAAATTGGACCTTATGAAACAGTTTGTCAGAGCTGTAGATAAGGAGTCGGCAGCATTCAAGTACCTACAAGACTTCTTCCCTAAGCTGTCTGAGGCAAAGGTCAAAGCCGGTGTCTTCGTCAGACCACAGATAAAGAAGATCCTGGAGTGCAATGAATTCCCCAAGAAGCTCACTAGTAAGGAGAAAGCGGGTTGGAACAGCTTTGTCGCAGTGGTTCGTGGCTTCCTGGGCAATCACAAGGTCGAAAACTATGTGGAGCTGATTGAGACTGGTGAAAAACTCGACACAATGGGCTGTAGGATGTCCCTCAAAAGTCCATATCTTTGATGCTAATGTTGATTAATGCAAGGAGAACATGGGAGCGTACTCGGAGGAGCAAAGCGAGTGCTTCCACCAGGATATACTGGACTTTGAACGCCGCTACCAAGGACAGTATAACGAGAACATGATGGGAGACTACATTTGAGGGCTGATTCGTGAAAGTGATTTACAGTATAATCGTAAATCTATAAAAACTACTCACTTCTAAATATTTTGTAGTAATTTTTCTATTACTATAGTATAAATACTTGTTCATTTTGATTCATGTTATTTTTTTTACTTTATGTGAACGAAAAGACACAAATTCGCCCGTTTTCTCATTGAAAATAGGTAGATTTAAAAAAAATCACTGTTCTGGTCACAAAAGCAAAGTTTTGTGGAGGAATAATAGCCATTTTCTATACTTTTTAGGCATAAGCAATTAGGAAATAACACTTGCTACCCAAAAACAAAAATTGTGTTACATAGTGTAATCCATCATTACACAACTGACTTTTTTTAATGGCCTGAAAATTAAAATGTTCCCAGGACAACTCCCTCAAAACAGTCAAGGAACCCTCTTACCCTGCTCGATGCAGCTGATGCTGTGCAGGATGGACCCTCTGGGTTGGCAAGGAGCGGCAAAGGGTGCCATGGGTTCATAGCAAGTCTGCCTCTTGTCTGGTACGGACGACTCTCCTGCCGCTAGGGGGCGACAAAGCACGCGCTGCATCGAGTCTCCAGTGCTGCACGTTCTGGCGTTACTCCACGTACTCTTTCTTAGTTTTTTCGGTAAAGTCACGTAGGTAAAAAAAATGAAATAAAAATTAATCAAAATAATAATAATATAAATCACATTTTTTTTTTACCTACGTGACTTTACCGAAAAAACTAAGAGTATGAATCCTTGCAGTCACGAAAGCTTCAAAACTAGAAGTTACTCCACGTGCCAGGGGGGGGGGCGGGAGGGGTTTTGGTCGGTCCCACCTCCGGTGGCAAATGCTACCAATGTCCAACCGTGGGCAGAAGGCGTAGCGTATACATACTGTCTGTTGCACAAAGACACACTTTCCATTTATATTCATATTTCACGGATGTTTAATATCACATTAATTTACTTTTCTTTTCAAAATCATGTTTTATATCGAACATGACATTTCTGTATGACGTTTTTTTTTATATATGCTAATCATTCACGTTAATCTTGATATCATGCACATTTGTGATCTGGAGATGAAATGCCACGAAAAAATATATTTGCCAGCATTTGCAGAGCTGTCCCGAGGGTACTGCGAATCGGGGCGACTGCCCCAGGCCCTGCAACCTAGGGGGGCCCAGCGTTTCGACGTCACGATGTCAGATATAACAATAGGTTTTACCCTTTCTGGCAATAAAACAGGTGTTGAAATTTTAAAACACCAAACATCATTCTTTTTTCAAGAAATCTTGTCTGCATTAATCACACGTACGTGTGGTGAACATGAAAACAAAAAAACATGCTCTGATCATATACTATTGATGTGTCTTGTCATATACGGTACAGTATAGTACTGTATATATGCTTAAAACACCATACAGTACAATGTCACATACCCGATGTTTTGGGGACTGAGGTGTATAGGTGGATATGTGATAAGGTGGGATTTGTGAACATCTGCATGTTACAACATTAAAGCTCCACGCTGCACAAATACAGCACCCAGGGGGTGAGCAGTTAATGGGTCAGGGTGGATACGTGACGGTCGGATATATGATGTACGCGGAACGACATTGTGCAGTGCAACATATGCATATTTAGGGTTCAGACTACCAATGGGGAGGCCTTCATCCAGCGATGGATTGTTTCTATATCACCTTTATGTCTGCTCACAGAGACACCAGGCACCTTGCTGCCTGTGCTTTCTTGAAGCGTGAAGAGCACTTGGTCCTGTGTATAACAAGCGTGAACAGAGACACAGACCAGTACCGCAAACCAGAGGGCACGTTTCACAAGCCAGCAGTGATTCATTTTAGATCATAGCCAATTACGTGCACATTTTAGTAAAGCGATAAAGAAAACAATTACTGTATTGCAAGTATTACAGTTTGTCTTTATTAAAATGTGATAATGGCTTTGAAGTTACAACTGAAGCATTAGCAATTTTTAAATTATGTACAGTTTTAGGGCTTTGGTGGTGCAACCTTTGAAAATAAAAAATTATATGACCATAATTAGAAACTTTGTAAAAGGTGTAAATTTTTTCCTGTTTATGGAAAAGTAGGACTTTATAAAAAAAAACCAAGATCTTGTCTATACTGAACCACACAAATTAAGGCATTTTTCCTCCCATAAATATGAATACAATATAATAACCATCAAGAACAAATAGCTAACGTCTGATCATAAAACATTTGATGTGCATTGAAATCACCATCAGTATCAGCCACTGTCTGGCTACGGGTGGGTGAATTTATTTTCCCCATGTCAATGCCATCCCTCATGGCCCGCGAAATATTGTATACCGAAGCCGAGAGTAACGCATTAGTTGGGCAAAAATGGGATCATATCAAATTCCAATATGAACTAATGGTAAACCTTTTGTTTATCAAAACAGTTACTTATTTTGAATGTGGTAACCGTAGTCCTAATATTAAAGACGGGACTGTTAAAGGTTATGCACGAGAATCTGTACTTGAATACTTAGAAGCTAATCAGAGCAGGAAAATGTGTCTCGAAGCAGAGTCCTTTGCGCATTATGCCATGAACTGCACAATTATGTATTCTGCTCGTTTTGGCCACATCATACGTAACATCACAGATACTGTCAGACACGTGACGCAGCAATTTCCGTGAATGCACATTTTCAGATGTTGTTACTCTTATCTTGGGTATATAACTTTATTTTTCAAATGAAAACATTTCAAAATGTATGTTGGTTGGATGTAAACAAATGATGTCAGATCTAAAGCTCTTATGATATTATATTTGTGACCTTTTTTCCACTTATTCATGCCTATACAATGTTGATGTTTTATCATTTTGGGCAGAGAAAGGTTAACCCTAACCGTAAGCTGCCTACATACTTTATTAACATCTTATAAGTTGTCCTGTATTGGCAGTTTTCATGCTAACGTTAGTCAAGCGGTTTTTCCATACACCTTACTTGAAAGGTAACACAAAGAAGTATAGCAGCTTAAAAGGGCAATATACATGTTTTCTTATAATGCTTTGTTGTTTACAAGAGAACTACGTAACTATATCACCGATGTAATGAAGACGTATATATAATTTAGGCTGAACAAGGAATTTACTTGAATTCCGTTTCATGTTACGTTAGGCCAAAATGATAAAGTTTATGTGCTACTCTGCTTAATGCATCAATTTCAAGTCAGGGAAAATGTCAGAACATTGTACGAAACCCCAAACTATTACTCTGCCCATATGTTCAGATGGCACATAGCCCTAATTTGTCTTAACATTAAGCTACATTATATCAAGACTCAAAAGAAAGAGATAATGATCTATAATTTTTTAAATTTGTCTTAATCTTTCACCCAATTTGAAGCCAGTGGATGTAAATGAAGGCATTGCTTTACATCCATTACTTTTATATATTTATTTATTGAAAACCTTTTTTGTGTTTTTTTTGGTGCAATTTATTAATTTGTTTATTCATTTTGCTTGGTAGTGAAGTATTGGAAAATGACGGCAGGAAACTCCTTGACGGGAACACACTTCTTTTATTAAATCTTGACTTGTAACAATACAACGCGTGGCCTCTCTTCTTCACACCGCACTTCTCTTGACTCAGGATTCTGTGCTGCCGGCTCTCTGTGCCTCGTGTAGACTCCGCGCCTCGGCTACACTCCTCTCTCGCCTCGTGTAGACTCTGCGCCTCTGCTACACTCTCCTCTCTCGCCTCGTGTAGACTTTGCCTCTCTCTCGCTGGCTACACCGTATGCATACTCGGCTCGTGCAGACCGTTCTCTCTCGCTGGCTACACCGTATGCATACTCGGCTCGTGCAGACCGTTCTCTCTCGCTGGCTACACACTACACATTACTCAGCTCGTGTAGACCGTTCTATCTCGCTGGCTACACACTATACATTACTCAGCTCGTGTAGACCGTTCTATCTCGCTGGCTACACACTATACATTACTCAGCTCGTGTAGACCGTTCTATCTCGCTGGCTACACACTATACCTTACTCAGCTCGTGTAGACCTTTCTATCTCGCTGGCTACACACTATACCTTACTCTCTTCTACTCTCCATTACTCTCCTCTCCGGGCTCTATCTCTACACCTTCGTCTTCATTCTTAGATGGTTCCACTTCTGCCCCTTGCTCCTCTGTGCATCACCTTATATACCCCTTCTTCCCGGGAGACGGAGCGGATGCGGACCTCAACGTCGGCACCGCTCCTCCGTTACCCAATCCCCACGCGCTATCCCCACGATCCGGTTCCGCTCCGCGCGTGTTTCCACTCTCCGACCAATCACACCGCGCTGCTACCCGATCACTCCCTCTGGGCGCGTCACCACACACACCCCCGTACATACGCGCTGGCACACGACATATACACCCAGCGCGTATCACCACTACATCACCCCCTCCCACATAGCTCGCAGCCGGCCCGGCTGCTAACAACAACCAACCACGACGATAAAACGACAACCAACAAAAAAAAACCCCATAACCCCCCGAGTGTGCCCCGTAACATAACACAACAACAACAACAACAAGAATAACTATGTACAGATTGACAATGAACGCGAAAAGTTAACAATAACACGATACGAGCAAATTCGAAACGAACGCGCCCCACGTCCCTGCGACTACACGCAGTGACGAGGCGCTCCAACTGCCCCGACTCCTCACGAGGCAGGTCATGCAAAGTAGCACGACCTGGCGCGAGTCCGTCTGGCTGGTCCATCGTATGGGGCGGGACACTGACGACCGTCCGGCGGTTCCGGCCGCTCCAGACGGCGCGGAACGGGCCTGAAAGGGCCGGCCCCGCCGCGGAGATCCGGCCGCCGGTGATCGGCAGCTGTCAGTTCCGAGACACCTGGGAGCAGATCAGGCGACAATACGTGTGGATCAGGCAGAGACATTTCCCCCTCTGGGTCGCCGGTCACGTCACACGCCCGGCCATCACGACACAAGGGGAGGCCATATGGAGGCGAGAACGGTTTCAGTCGGGAGGGGTGAACGTACCACCGGCGCTTTCCCCACTTTATCTGAACGCACTGGGGCCGTGCAACGCGCACGACCTCCACGGGTCCCCTCCACGGTCTCAACAATTTAGGCGACGTAGCCAAGGGTGCCTGAGGGCAATGCAGCCAGGCCCTGTCACCCGGTTTCCATTCGTGCATGGACACCTTCCGTGCGCGCAACCGTTCATTAGCAATTTGGCGAGCCCGCGAATTAAGCCGTGCGGCCTCCCTCGCCTCTGTCAGCTTATGAATATTAAACTTAATATGTTCTGCCAAATTAGAATTAGTTCGTGGAGCGGACAGGCCAAGTTGCGTTTCTATTGGCGGGTCAGCTTCCCGACCGTACATCAAATAGAATGGGGAAAACCCCGTAGCTGCATGGGGGGCCATTCTATACGCGGCAAGGACTCCCGGGACCTGCAGGTCCCAATCTACATGTGCCTCGCACACCTGCTGGCACAGCATGGAAGTCAAGGTTTTGTGGAGTCTCTCCACCATCCCGTCCGTCTGCGGGTGGTACGGGGAGGTACGCACCTTCTTGGTACCCAACAGATCGCACACCTCTTGCAACAATTTACTCGAAAATTTTTTACCTTGGTCGGTCAGCAGGCGTTCGGGAGCCCCCTTGTCCAGGACATAGCCCTGGACGAAGGCATCCGTCACAGCCGCTGCCGACTGGTTAGCGAGAGGCCACGCCATAGGCCATCGGGTAAAGTATTCGACCCCCACTAACAAATATTTATTCCCTCTCGGCGTGACTGGGAAGGGCCCCAAAATATCGAGTGCAACGAGCTCGTTGGTACGCGAGACCTGAATAGATTGCAGCGGTGGATTAGCTGCCACGGCCGGTGGTTTACGCCTGGCGCACTCAACGCACCCCTTCAGAATATGCACCACATCACTTCCCATTCCCGGCCAGTAATAGTCACGCTGAAGCAGGGCAAGCGTCTTGTTAACTCCCAAGTGCAAGAGGCGTTCGTGTGCCGCCAAGACAACCCTCCCCCTCACAGCGGAAGGCACCACGAGTGCGTTCCGCCGGGACAAACTGTCCCATTTCAATAACACGCCCCGCTCAAGTACATAGGAGCCGGTACGTTCCTGGTCCCCCTCGGGACCCCCAACCTTGCGGCGCAATGCTAGCAGCGAGCTGTCCGCCATCTGGAGGCGGCCCCATTCGCTGAGCGACAGCGAGAGCAGCGAGTCCCGACCCTGAGAGGCAGTGGAATCATCCCCACTCGGTGCGCCCGCTGTCGCAGCCAGTGCCCCCATCTCCCCCGCAAGCGTCGGTTTACAGCGCGCCGATCCCGACAAACACGCGCATTCATCACAAGGCAACAACCGCGACAAGCAATCGGCATTCGTGTGTCGCAACCCCTTACGGTACGTAGTCGTAAACTGATAGTCCTGGAGGACTTCCAACCAACGCGACAACTGGCCCGAGGGCTGGGCGACCCTCAATGAATACTGTAGCGCCGCGTGGTCCGTTCGGACTGTAAAGTGACGACCATACAGATATGGCCTAAACTGCTGCACAAAAAAAAACAATGGCAAGCAGCTCGCGACGGGTGACACAGTAGCGCTGCTCCGCCGGAGACAACACCCTACTACCGTAGGCGACAACTCTTTCGACACCCCCAACGACTTGGGATAGCACCCCCCCAATGCCCGTGTTGCTAGCATCCGTGTCCAGCAAAAAGGGACTGGCAAAATCGGGATAACACAAGGGTGGGGCACCCACCAAGGCGTCCCGGAGGGAGCGAAACGCGGCCTCCTCCTCCGGTCCCCATTTGAACTTCACTCCCTTCGCCGTTAGAGCGTGCAAGGGTTTTGCAATAGTGGCGAAGTGCTCAACGAACCGCCGATAATAAGAAGCAAACCCGATGAAACTACGCACGTCGGAAACGGACGTAGGTGTCGGCCACGAACCGACACAATCCGTCTTCGCGGGATCGGTGGAGATCCCCGAAGAATCGACAATGTGACCCAAGTATCTAACGGACCTACGAAGGAGGTGACATTTGGCCGGTTTAAATTTCAACTTAGCCGATCGCATTCGCAAGAACACCCCTCTCAATCGCCGGAGGTGTTCCTCAAACGTTTTACTGAAAACAATGACATCGTCCATATAAATCAAGCATGTATCCCACTGCAAGCCCGACAAAACCAGCTCCATAAGTCGCTGAAACGTCGCTGGAGAGGAGTGAAGTCCCATGGGTAACCGGTTAAACTGGAACAGCCCCCCTGGAGTCCGAAATGCTGTCTTAGGTTTCGACTCTTCGTCGAGCGGCAACTGCCAAAACCCCGATAACAAATCAAGAGTCGAAAAATATCGCGCACCAGACAATGCATCGAGGGACTCATCCATCCTGGGGAGCGGATACGCGTCAGCCACAGAGATCTTATTCAGGCGACGGAAATCAACGCAGAATCGCAGGGACCCGTCCTGCTTCTTAACCAGCACAATAGGCGCTCCCCACGGGCTAGAGGAGGGTGAAATAATATCGGCTTCTAGCATATCGTTAACAGCCGACTGAACATGTTCCTTCTCCACGGGACTCAGTCGGAAGGGATTTAGCCTGACCGGCGCCGCATCGCCCGTTTCAATGTGATGGTGCAACAAATCCGTGCACCCAATGTCATACTTATGTTTACTGAATACATCAGAGAATTCAATGAGCAACTCGCGCAGCGCACCCAACTGCGCCGCCGACAAATCGTCCGAGGCGGCACATAACGAATGGACCCACTCAAGGTCTTCCCTTGGCTCAACGTTCCGCGCGGGGCTCGAGCCCACCTGCGCAACCAACCCATCATCCCCAGGAACCTGCGCCGCGTGAGCCAGCACGGTGCCCTGCGGGATGACAGCTGGTCGCGACCCCGCGTTCAAAACCATCACAAACGGATCCCTGTCAGCCCGCACCAAAGTGTGAGCCACCGATAAATCAAGACCCCCGACAGCCTCGTTAGAAGGACCCAAAAGCATACTCTGTCCCGAAGCCTCCCTCACCCATGGTTTTCGCAACCGGAGGGGAATCAACATCTGTGAACCCGGGGGCACTTGCACTGTCTGCGTCGCCACCGCTTGTATCGTAGCGCACGCCATCCGAATGTCAGTAGGGCCCGTCAAAAATGAAATCCGGCGACCCGATGGCAGTTCAATGCATCGTTGATCGATAAGAATTTTAATGGGCATTTTAGCCAAAAAGTCAGTGCCCAAAAGACACGGAACTGCCAAAGAAGACGAAACGAAAACGGGTCCCGATAATTTGATATCTCCAATGCAAATGGACGCCCTAACCTGACCGATAATGCCCAACGATCCCCCATTAGCGGCGTAAAATGGCACATCCACTGGAAGCAGCGGACGACATTGGACTGGAAGAATATTATAAATGAGGTCCGATATAATAGTTGCCGATGCCCCCGTGTCCACTAACACCCTAATCTCAACCCCATCAATAGATCCCGTAACAACGGACGAACCCGCCGAAGCAGCCACAATTCTATGCCCCAATTCCGCCCATTCAATGTCTCCCTGGTCCCGGCCGAACCCCCCTCGCCGAACCGAATCCCCGAACCTTAACCGGCCCTCCTCCGCCGCAACGCGGCGTCCCATGTGTGCCGAATAAACAGGCCGAGCGTGTGAGGTGCCGCGACTTGCCGGGGATTGTAGAGATGACTTGGGCTCTCGGTCGTCGTCCAGCCGAGCTCCTATGGCGCGCTGCCGCGGAGCGCGGCACCCGGACGCCACGTGGCCCCGGAGGCCGCAGTTATAGCACGTGACGAGGGTCGGAGTAGATCTTGGTTGCTCCGACTTTCGGCCCGATCGCAGAGGCGACCGGGCCCCCGGCCTCCAGTCCCCTGGTCGTCCCGTGGCGAACGCCTCCTCTCGTGGGCTGACGACTTGGGGTTCGGCGACCACCAACCCCGGGGCTGCGACGACAGCAGCGTTGCAACCAACGCCTTGCTTCCGTTGTAGGGCCTCGTGCGCTTGAATACTCGTGGCGACTCTCAAAGAAGAAATATCAATGTCGTCAGCTGTGTTGATAGGGACCCCCAGGTCCTGCGCCAACTTGAGCAGCTGCTCCAAAACCATCGCGTCTTGGCCCTCCTCGTCCATCCGAGGGAACGCAGCATCAGCAAGAGCCAGCAACGCCGTGCGATAGGCCAGCGCGGTCTCCGTGGCCGCTTTCCGTCTTGCGTACAACTGATGGCGGCATGTAGAGGGAGGCCCGTAGACCCTGGCCAACAAACCCAGCGCATCCTTCAGCGTGGAGCGGTCCGACTTCCGTGCAGCCCTGAAGGCCGCGAGCGCATCGTCGTCCAGCATGGCGGGCAATGCCCGCAGCGCCGTAGCATCGGACCACGCTGACATCTCTTGATGCGCCAAAAACCTTCGCTGAAATTGGCCCCAGTCTCCGCCTTCCGCCTTGAAGGCTGACAACGTGGGCAGGCGCTGCTGAAAAATGAAGTCATCCGCCTCGTGGTTCCTCTCCGCCTGTCCGTCGGTGTCTAAGATGGCGGCTCCAGCAGCAGACGTAAGATGGCGGACCCCCTCGCGCGCTGATGACGTCGATGCGCGCGCTTGGGAACCCACCACCACGTGGCGCTCGCCGTTCCCGCCAAAAGTAGGCCCAGGCGCAATGGCGGGAATCCCCCATTCGTTTTGGCGGGAATCTGCGGGGCGACCTTGTAAAATGTCCCCCACCGTCCCCGCTCCTCCCGACGAGCTGATCTCCGCCAAGATGGACGCGGCGGCGAGCAGCAGCTCCGCCAGTCGGGAGTGCGCCTCACGAAGCCCGGCGTCTGTCCCCGGTCGCTCGGCCGGCGCCGTCGACGGACCCTGCAGCGTGGGCAAGTCCTCTTCCTCACCCCCCGCCACCAGCGGCTCCGAGTCGTCCAGGTCTTCCTCGCGGTCAATCCCGTGGGTCCTACGGGTCTTCCTCGGCTCCATACTTGGAAGCCCGTTTCACTTCTGACGCCAGATGAAGTATTGGAAAATGACGGCAGGAAACTCCTTGACGGGAACACACTTCTTTTATTAAATCTTGACTTGTAACAATACAACGCGTGGCCTCTCTTCTTCACACCGCACTTCTCTTGACTCAGGATTCTGTGCTGCCGGCTCTCTGTGCCTCGTGTAGACTCCGCGCCTCGGCTACACTCCTCTCTCGCCTCGTGTAGACTCTGCGCCTCTGCTACACTCTCCTCTCTCGCCTCGTGTAGACTTTGCCTCTCTCTCGCTGGCTACACCGTATGCATACTCGGCTCGTGCAGACCGTTCTCTCTCGCTGGCTACACCGTATGCATACTCGGCTCGTGCAGACCGTTCTCTCTCGCTGGCTACACACTACACATTACTCAGCTCGTGTAGACCGTTCTATCTCGCTGGCTACACACTATACATTACTCAGCTCGTGTAGACCGTTCTATCTCGCTGGCTACACACTATACATTACTCAGCTCGTGTAGACCGTTCTATCTCGCTGGCTACACACTATACCTTACTCAGCTCGTGTAGACCTTTCTATCTCGCTGGCTACACACTATACCTTACTCTCTTCTACTCTCCATTACTCTCCTCTCCGGGCTCTATCTCTACACCTTCGTCTTCATTCTTAGATGGTTCCACTTCTGCCCCTTGCTCCTCTGTGCATCACCTTATATACCCCTTCTTCCCGGGAGACGGAGCGGATGCGGACCTCAACGTCGGCACCGCTCCTCCGTTACCCAATCCCCACGCGCTATCCCCACGATCCGGTTCCGCTCCGCGCGTGTTTCCACTCTCCGACCAATCACACCGCGCTGCTACCCGATCACTCCCTCTGGGCGCGTCACCACACACACCCCCGTACATACGCGCTGGCACACGACATATACACCCAGCGCGTATCACCACTACAGTAGTAGTAGGGCTTTCATTTGCTTGGTACATGTGTGTGTTGGGCTTCTTTCGTGCCGTACGTAGCAAACCGCGTAAATGGGATTTGGTCCTTATATGTAATTAATGTATAGCATGGTGTGACTCTGTTGGCATGAATGACGCTATATAAAATGAAAGCATAATTATTAGTATTACGTTATTTAAAATTTACGTAATATAGCATATATAAAATTAGTATTGACATTTATTGCATAGGTATCATATTTCATTGGCTAATTGTTTAGACCGGTTATTGCATGTTACTTCAATAACCAGCATAGCAAGAGACAGCGCATTGAAATTCGGGGGAAAGCTTAGAATAACAAATGATCTGAAACCACAAAAGACACGTTGAGAAGGAGGAGAGATGTGAACATAGATGCAAAACAAAACATTTCAGACGAATAACTGTAAAACAATTAGGATTTAAAAATGGAAAATAAATTGGAGATCAAATCACTAAAATGATTGCAGACGTCGTCAAAAGCAATGGGTTCACGAACGCGGCAATACGGGGGACTGATGAGTGGCAATTCATGAACGGTCGCCCTTAGGGAGACAGATGGAGCCATACCACAAGATGGTAGAATAATGTTGTATGCATGTATATATGTTGGACTTCTTTCGCACCATACGTAACCAACCGTACAACAAAATAATCATAATTGCCAGGCATCAAATCATTTATCAGATGAAGATATCACACTTGAAGATATAAACACTGCTCTTTACAGTATGAATAAAGGAAAAACTCCTTATTCTAATCGTGTAACTCTGGACATCATCAACTAAGTGGGACAAGTTGTTAGAAAATAAGTGAATTTATTTATTACATGTTTAGACAAATGAAATACCTCAATCAGAGAATGATGCCTAGATCATTATTATATTTAAATATATCATGAATCTTATTTGACTTATTTGGCATTGCATTACATTGAACACTTTTTCGTTCGTAATTTTACTTTTCCATATTATTCGCAACGTCTCTCCGAGAAAAACAAAAAACTATCTCAAATGCTTCTAGCCTTCGGATGGTTTCCATTGCCATGTCCAAGTCTCACACTGATTACAGTGCTATCGACTGCACAACGCATTCGACCAATCTATAGGCAGCTTGGAACGTTTATCTACACTTCTGCGACATTTCGTCTGCCACACACTCACTCGTTGTTTTATTACCTGTGGCAGGGAATAAAACAATAATAATTAGGGAAGCCACGGTGGCAAGATGTTAACTACCTCGCCTGGTATACAGGAGGTCGTGGCTTCGTTCCCGACCCTGACACCTGCTGTATATTTGGAATTTGCGTGTTTCTCTCCCTGTGGTCGCGTGTATCTCTCTCCGGATTCTCTGTTTTTTCCCTACACATTTAGAAACACTCGTTTAGAGTATTTGACTGCTGTAAATTTCCACATGATAAGCCACTTCGTTGAGCTATCATTTGTGGCCAGGTCACTTCTGAAAAATAACTATATAGCTCAGTGGGCTTTACCTGGTAAAATAAAATAAAAATGACAATCTAAAAATAGAAATAAGTGCGCACAAGGTACTTAAATCCTGACAATATATAAATTAGCTTTAAAAAGATACATGCGACTAACGTTGTATTCTGAAAGGTTTCAAAAAAAAATAAAAAAATATATTTAATTGTCGAGACTATGAGTAGTACATATTAGAATTATGCTTGTAATTGCTGCATAGTGTGTACAGTGCTTGAATGCAATGCAAATTTAACAATTGTAAATGTTGTGGCTTTGCTCTCCAACACACCGGTGTGCTGTACTAGTAACCAATTGGAATGTTTTGTTTATGTGACAAACCTTACTAATTGGTTGTGTCAGGTGGTGACGGGTTTAACGACACACATTTATATACTTATGCAATCTAACCCAAAAAGCTGTATTAAAAATTTTAAAGTATTGGTCACGTAACTATTTCAAACGGTAATATTACCAGCCAAATTACATTTTCCAAGTATTTTTTTGTATTAATGTTAATGGATCTTAAAATGAGACATCTATATATATAACAAAATGAAGCACATGACCAATCTTTACATTAAAATGTTGGTCACATTAAATATCCAATTTCATATTGGCTGGACAAAATTACAATAACATGAAACACAATTTAATTATCACATTTTCAGGCTCTATACACATGCACCCTTTCATGAGTGCATGAGGCAAGTCGCTGGGTGTGATATTGATTGTAAAAATGCGTACTGTCTCAGACTTAAAACAGTAACTAAACGCTGACAACAAACATAGTTGTCAAAGTCAGATGCAAGGCAACAAACAAATAACTGTGATTTTGTTCAACACGTAGGCTTTCGCGACCAATTTTCATAATAAAGTTTTTTTTATTGGGTTCAGGTGATGACTTCGCCCTGCTCTATTAAGACCAGAAGCTGGTGGATTGCTTAACTTTTCAGGCAAATCGCCCGATGATGCTGGATGTAATTTCTTATATCTGGATGTAATTACCAGTGAAACGTCGGACTCAAATTGTAAATGTTGTGGATTTACTCTCCAACACACCGGTGGTCTGAAGTAGTAACTATTTGGCGTTTTGTTTACGTTGCAAATTCCTTACTAATTGGCTGTGTCGAGTGGTGGATGGCTTCGACACATTTATACCTACGCGATCTCACCCAAAAACCTTTATTATATATTTAAACAATATAACAACTGTTATCCTTGTACATCTGTAACTATGCTCTGTGTTTGGGGCTTTCTGAAATAATTTAAAATCTTCGTAAAAAAAATAAGAATTTAAATTCACCCTCGAGTGCATTGTAACGACATCACTGCAGGACCGATTAAAGTTACTTCTCTTGCTTTTTATAACATCACTGCAGTAATGTCATGATTACTGATGCCTTTGAAAATGAGCATGACAGTGATTTCACGAGAATGCACTTGCGATTTAAAAGTATATTGCCTTGGTAATGAGGGTTCAAACACATGCCAGACAGTCCAGGACACACAGCTTCGGTAAGAACTACAATAGCATTTTTTTCTGGGTTGCCTTTTATTTTCTATCGTCTAAGTATACATGTATAAAACAGCATTCAGAAGTATCTACGACATAACGTGACATCATGGGAATCTAACGTGGCGTTTGTAGTTGTAAGCAACGGTGATGGTTCTATTTTTCCGATGACTCACCCCACATGCCGAGTTTGGAATCACGTTTTGTTCCAATGACTCACCCCACAATTCTCTACGTTAGCAGTGGTGCCCTTAAAAATGTTCAGCCTGGTCCCCGCCCCCCCATCTTCCCCACCATCCCAACACCACCCAACCCCTTCCGCGGTCATTATTACAATATTAATTACACATTTAGGTTAAGCTTTAAATCTTGGTGATTACCGACTCGGGAAGTGACATGGCCCTGACCCCAGCGTCGGCACTCTTTGATCGTCGGTGTCTGCCACCCTTGTGCTGAGCACCGTGCCATCGATCTGCGCTCACGACAGGCAAGAAAGAGGCACCCCCCCCCACCCATTAACCTCGCAGCTGCGGGTCACGCAAAGGGGGGGTGGTGGGGGGGGGGCTCCGTGCTCGACACTGCTGCCCCTACCTACGCCTTGCCCGCCGCCCGTGCGTGAGACGCAGCAGAGCTGCGAATCTGGAAATTAACAACAGCAACAATAACAACACACCCCACGCACGTGCCAAGAAGCAAGTAAATATTCAACGCGCATACGGACGTATCGGCGGTACACCGGTGCAGCATAACACACCGGATTCTCATAAAACAGTCTCAGATCAAAATGTGAACTGATATTCGTCAGTGAGAGAACTGATTTTGACACGCCGCCATCACCACTACCGCGAGATTTTCTGACCGGGGTTGCGAATCACGGGGAAATAAATTATTATTGTAAAAAATTAGCTTTACTTTTATATATATGTACCGCTCACCACCGGTGTACCGCCACATACATTTGTATATAGACATGCTCTACCCACACCCAATCCGTCACAATATGTCGTCGCTCGAAAGTTTATCACGAGCAATGTTTCTGTCAGTGACACAATTTTCGGCACGTTGTAATCTCCGCTGCCGCCGCTGTTGATTGCACGAGGACAGGCTCAGAAACAAAGGGTTGTTCATCGTCCTTGCTTTGTTTTTTTCCCACCCATTGGTGAAATATTTGAAGAGGTGGCTACTCTATTCAAATTGCCAATGGGGCACAATGAGTCAATACAGAAATTAGACGCTGAATCAATGATGTGTGTTTATATTACACTGGCGGGAAGTACCCGGCGTTGCCCGTGGGAAAAATATCTTTCAAAACTTCTCTTAAAAACATAACAAATACATACACAAATACTAAGCTATTGTGAAAGCCCGGCGTGCCGTTTGTCTGGCCATTTGTCCGTCAACAAAATTATAAGAGGCTTGCAGAAGTCCATAAAGTTATAGAAAGTGGGGGGTAAATAGTTGATCTGAAAGGTTTCCGAAAATTGTCGACCCCCCCCCCTGCCTCAAAAAATAGATCTTCAGATGATGGTAGCAACGTTGAACCCCGGTCCCTGTGGGGACCCGGTTTATATGCTCCCGGGTCGTGGCTGGCCCCGCCCTTGGCCACAACCACCTTCGAGAGACCTCCAGTCATCTCTCGACCCTTCCCGTAAGATCTTTCCCCTGACACGTGATCACCTTCTAGCCCCCACCTGGGGGCCCCCATGTAGACTTTACTGGTCACGTGTCCTTCGGGGTCAACCAGAGTGCCATGGCCCACAGTAACCTCGTTCCCATGGCCTGCACTCTCACACCCTACCCTGTAGGGGTCAGCACTACACGCGGAGCGTGGGGCTGGTACTACACCCACATATACGGGGTGTCCGCGATGGCAATCCATCGCATGCCGTGCTTCACTAGGGCCGGCATTACCCAGTGACATCCAAGATGTCGCTACATACGTGATGTCCGTGATGTGAGTACATCACACGCCATGTCTCTCGAGGGCTGGCACTACTCCGTAACATCACTACATCAGTATCCACTGACTCTATAGTCATTACTACTGACTCTGCAGCCATATATACTGACTGTACTGGAATATACTGACTGTAGTATTATCTACTGACTATAGTAGTATCTACCAACTCTACGGTAGTATCTGCCGACTCTATAGTAGTATCTACCAACACTATAGCAGTAACTATTGACTCTGCAGTAGTATCTAATGACTATAGTAGTACCTACTGACTGTATAGTAGTATCAATTAACTCAATAGTAGTATCTATTGACTATAGTAGTAACTACTAACTCCATAGTAGTATCTACCGACCCTACAGTAGTATCTATAGTGTAACTACTGGCTCTATAGTAGTATCTACTGACTGTATAAGCATTTACTGACCGTAGCAGTATCTACTAACTCTACAGTAGTATCTACCGACTCTATAGTAGTAACTACTGACTCTATAGTAGCATCCGCTGACTGTAGAAATATTTACTGACCATAGAGGTATCTACTGACTGCAGTAGTATCTACCGACTCTGTAGTCGCATCTACCAACTCTAAAGTAGTAACTACTGATGATAGTAGTATCCACTGAGTATCGTAGTAACTACTACTAGTAACTACTATATATAGTAGTAACTACTACAGTCAAAACAGACAAAACACACGGTGAAAGAGACCACCACAACTACCACCACCGCGTGGTGGTGGTAGTGGTGGTGTCATAGACTGTTAGTTCGTAGCGAGCAGCAGCACCTATGAAGTATGAACACATACACAGACACCACACACAGACACAACACACACACAGTCACCACACACACAGACACCACACACACCAAAAACACACACAGACACCACACACAGACACCAACACATAGACACCATACACAGACACCACACACACACCACACACAGACAGCACACACACACACATAGACACCACACACAGACAGACACCACAGTACCTACGAAGGCTGGAACTGCACATATACAGACAGCACACACAGACATACACCACACACACACACAGACACCACACAGACACACACACAGACGTGGTGAGGCCTAGTCCCGTGCAGAGCCCCCGGCCTCGCCTAGATTGCCCAGCCGGCCAAAGTAGCATCTAGCGACTCTATAGTAATACTGAACACATTGGGGTGGGGGGGACATCACACTTTAAAAATAATTTACCTCAGCGTTGTGTATTTATTTAGCATTTTTAACTCGAATGAGAATTCCCCTCTCCCCCCACCGATCGCGTGTGCATTGCAAGGGGCAACCACGGCTCGGCTTTGTCGCGCATGCGCAGATGCGTGCTTTGGCGCGTGCTCAGCGGTGTAATATAATAATAAAAGGGAATACATTGTTAATTTAACTAATTTAAAGTTGACGGATACGAAATTCGAATAGTGCTGGCTCACCACGCGGCTTATCACGTGGTACCTGTTAACTTTTTTCTAACGTATACCCCACGGTTCGCGAGTCAAATCCGTTGCAAGTTTAGTCCACACACAGACAGACACACAGACAGACACACACACAGACAGACAAAAAATACTTTTATAGGTAAGATTTATAAAACTGTGAGGGAATGTGAACACAAATGCTGGTGTATAATGCCAGGGTGCGTTCTGTAAGAACTATTCAGTTTGGTCCAACTTTCAATGGCATCTCGGCTTTGGTGAATTTGACATCCTATTTGTATGTATGTATGTGTGTTGAACATATTTCGCACCGTATGTAGTCAAAAGTTCTAAAGAAATCAGTTTTCAATCTATATTTAAAAGTGCATAGCCCCGGTGGCTTCCTAATACTGTTTTGGAAGGAAGAGCATTCCAGACTGCTGCCGAAGGGCATCTGAAAGCACGCGATGCCATAACCATCTTTGTTCGACGGCGAGCCAAAAGGCTCTGTAATGAGAGTGGACAGTCACACTTAATAGGTTATGCCGGGACCAACCGTTTTGCATTATACCGGTGACCCCGAAGGTCAGGAACCACCTCTTAAACATTACCGCCATCTCCCTGAACGTGGATAACAAACTATACATTTTACATTAGTGCCCTATTCATCATTAGGCAGTAAAAAACAAACCTGTAGGTGCTACCTTGCTGTCGCACATAAGCATCTCCACAGCCAATGCCCATGGGGAGGCAGATGGGAGAGCGGCTTAACTGGAGTGATTATATTAATAATGTATGCTGCTACCAGCAGGCAATAACATAAAAATGTATACTCCTCTTCCAAAGGCGTCTGATTCTGCGAATTTGTATTCGTCTTTTCACTTACCATCCCTGCTCCCTGCGCCTTTTGCGGTGGAAATTACTACTTCGCTCCAATTTTCTGTCCTTTGAGTCGCATCCCTTTGCAGGACCTGACATCAACAACACAGAGAGTGGAATATCCAGCTGATTTCTTCACTTGTTATGCGTCTGGTAACATAAAAATAATATCTACAAAAAAAACCCTATAGCTTTCCTGTAAGAATGTTCTGTGCAGTGTTGAATAATAGAAGGGAATAGCGGTGGTGCTATGAACCCAGTAACCTGGGTTTGATGACTGGCCACAGCTAACACGAGTAGTGAGAGATATCTGAACCAATCTCACCTCGTCACCAACCCGCACTGACCAGAGTGTTTAAGTATTCTCAAGACAAACCACATGACCGATACCATGCAGGGTATCCAGTAGTGCAGTAATGGCAATTATGTAATATGGTTCATCAGACAGTGGTGGTATTGTAAAAGTATTAATTAATCCACATTATGTGCATATATTATTGCATAGGCAGGTTGTGTCTGCTGTGTAACAGTGTATACCAAATGTTTTACAGAACGTGCACTCTGGCCAACATGAATATCTCTTGAAAACATTGCGTGTCTCTTGGCTGGACCATCCCGACATCCACACACGATGGTGACAGAGCTTTAGCACATTTGCCGCTTATTGCAGAGATTCATGGTTCAAACCCACCAGCCGCCCTGGTTAATATGGTGGGTGTGTTCACAAAAGTATACGTATGGTCTGCTCCACCGTAGTGTTAAAATGCCGTGAAACTATTCGAAAAAAAGTGTAGGCCGTGTGTTCCGACGTCACTGTCCAAATGGGCTGCTTTTGAAAAATTACCTGCACATTGTTAACTTCGGTAAAACCACATAGAAACATCACCCCCTATTGGAAAATTATACATAACGTAGCACCTTACTTGATAGTCTTCGTCCGATAAGAATAGTGTGGATGTCAAAGGTAGAACATTTATTTCATTTATTTGTATTAAACCTTGACGCAGCCACAGTCGTAGTAGCTGCAAGTCCTTTCTTGTATGTACCACTCCTGCAGTGTTATCTTGTGGCTCTATACCCGTTCATGCAGCTCAAATTGTATCTCGTCTATCTTCAGAATGTCCATTCCAGGGCCCTCCTTGAGTTAATTTGCCATCGCCAAGACAAACACCGAGGGTGGATGATGTTAGATGAAAGCATAAACAAAGGGAAACTCTTTCTGATAAATTAAAAGGGATGTCTCAGCGGGCAATATTTTAATCGGCTTTTGATGTTATAGCTTTAGATTATATAAATGTTCAAAAATAGGAGAATCATCACTGTGACCTCATTCTTTACTGTGGGGTGTCTGTAACAGATCCTCACAAACTCAGTATTTAAAACCACTCTTAAGTTTGCTTGACGTATCAGCGAAGCAATTCAACATAAGGTCAAGTGCCCATGCAAAAGTAAGTGCTAATTAGCGTCTTTATTAGCGCATACGTGTTTCGTAATCAGCGACCGCTTGAGATGAAATGACTGATTTAATTACAAATGTAATAAGCTGTGTATTTGTTATTGCTGTATAATCTAAAACTTTGAATATAATTATGTCGGGATAGCTGAACTATGGTGAATGCATCAACGTTCCTGAAATGTATATCTCCCCAGAGAGGAAGACTTTGTCATTATATTCGGGATGAGGATAAAGCCGATGCAATCGGTGATACCGTATTACGTTCAGGGTCGATATTAAGCTTGGCAGAGGTGCAATGAGGGATGACGCTGGTTTTCTGATATTCCCACTAGGTGGCGCCCTTATACTTTTGTAACCACAATGATCGCGATTAGAATGCCGTATTGTGATTAAGAAAATAATTAATCGCAAACACAAATACCCATGTACATGCATTAAATCGTGCGTTACAACAGCGTACAATTACATGGAGCATAACTGTATGAGAGAGAAATGTATACATTTGTGGAACAAGAAGATTCAAATAAGACAAGCAGCACATTACAGAAATATTAATAGCTCGATAGGTTTGGGATATCAGTTTGATGAATGGTGCGTTCATTACGAGACTTAAGTTGTGATTTCAAGAAGGTATAGTTTGTATCCATTTCTAATAGATACATCTTGCGAAATGTTTCAAATTGGTGTTTGAACATCTTAACACCTGTTATATTGCCAGAAACGGTAAACCCCATTCAAAGTCATGTAGGTCGAAAAATTATAATAAAACATAACAGAGCAAGAAAAAACTGGCAAAACTGGCAGTTTTTTTCTTGTTGTAGTTGTCCCACCTGATGACGATTGCTTGTTTTGCGATCGAAACGTCGTGATCTATTATCTTTCTACCTATGTGACTTTACCGAAATAACCAAAGAGTATAGATTCCTGTAGTCACAAAAGCTTCAAATAAATACCTCTTCTAATTTTTCATGATTTTGGATACTGGCAAAAAAGTCCCATAAATATAAGTGTTTGACCCGAGCTACAAGTGTTCTGAAACTTGCATTGTCTTTGTGCTGTGCGCCTGCTGGCGTTCTCTGGTTTAAAACTGGTAAGACAATGCCATAAAGAATGCTGTGTCTCGTGTCGGCCATTCAGTTTCAAAGACAATGCATATTTTATCACAGCATGTTTGTTTGCATTTTTTGCCACAAGTGTGCGTGGTTAATGCAGACTTAACACCTGTTATATTTACAGAAAGGGTAAAACCCATTCTTATTTCCCATGAGAGTATGTATTTGCTTTCCAATCCTGGCTTCAGACATGGAGTTGCTCATGTTTTCTGTCTTGAGGTTGCTTGTACTGAATCAATCCTGCTGAAATGATGCACTTTCAGAAGACCGTGTGGGTTATGGGTCGCATCAAAATAATTGTATTTTTTTATGGATGTATATAGAGAGAGAAATGTATGTGGAGGCGTATAAGTTACATTTTATATATAGGTTTTCACGAGTAATATTATGATGCATAATGAGTTTAGTTTGGGTTAGATCGTCGGGTAGGTATAATGCCAATTTAACTATAAACCTCCACTACCCGACAGAGCCAATCAAATCAAGTTGTCAGGCGATGGACAAATATGCCAATGAAACCACATCAATTACATGAATCAGGCGTATTGTTTGCTTATTTATTTCGTTCCCACATACTGTAGTTTAAATTTCAAGTAGCAGTAGCCAAACCTGGCATAGCGAATATAGAATACATGCAGAATCAGTCCACACCCTCTTTAAATATTTTAGCTGGCCTAGCCTAAATGGGTATTTCCTGTGCTACCGGCGAATGCGTCATATTATGAAAATATAAGTTGCGTTTGCTTGGGCGCCATGGTGGCGAGATGTTAACTACTAAACCTACCACCTGGTAGGTTTAATTCCGACCCTGATGCCTGTATAATTGGAGTTTTACACGTTCTCCCCGTGGTCGTGTGGATTTTTATCCGGGTTCTCTGGTCATTCTGGCCACATTTAAAATCAACATGGGTTTTGAATATTTGACTGCTATACATTTCCACCTGATACGCCACTTCGTTGAGCTATCATTTGTGGCCAGGTCGCTTCTGAAAAAGAGCTATATAGCTCAGTGGGCCTTACCTGTTCAAAATAAAAAAAAAATGTTTAAAAGTTTAGCAGTTTAAAACCTACACGGTCTTACAGTGGTGGTTTTCTGGCCAATAAAGAAAGAATATTGTGGGGGTCCTCACAAATCGATGTATCATCTTCGAGTAAGAAGACAATATATATAGAGAAGAGATGGAGATGTAGTCGGATGAAAGATATGTAGTGAATATAGAGATGTAGACAGAAGATAGAGGACGTCGTAAGATAAGAAAATAAATATAAGCAAGCGACAGCTGCAGTGGAATGAGATCAATTAAGCCAATAGACACATCTTCAATTCGATTAGAGGAGAGAGAGAGAGACAAGACATAGATGAGAGAGATTAATTATATGTTCATATTAACTCGCTTGTTGTGTGGATTAGGCCTTTAATACCGGCTGATTTTTTGCTTCACCCATCTTTTGTCATCAATCACGGACACCTTGAGTGGTTTGGGACCCGAATCGTTGGCCTAGTTTGCTTTTGATGAACACCTCCAATGTCGAATTGTGTGCAGTACGACTTATACCCAAGGAACGCAGCAACATTTTGCAAATAAGCCAAAATATTTCTCCGCTCATGATGTTCGTGATACTCTGTAGATTATATACCATATGCTGCATATACAGTACAATCCTCTGTTTTTTTTACAGTTCTGTCATGAAATAATTGGGTTGTATCACCTTCCCTTAACAGTGAGAAGGAGCCGTAATCAGTCAAAGTGTACAGTAATGTTGAGTGTAAGAACCAATTGGTTGTATCATTAATTAAAGCATATAATCTGTCCATTGAACGAGCTAATGACGTGTGCCTAATGCAGAGGTAATGGAGCTACACCACAGTATTGGAGTAATGCTAAACAACCAAAAAAACCATTGTGCATTCCAGTTCAAGAAAGGCAAAGTATAGGGCAGGGTAGCTGAGTAAAAAGAGAGATGTAAAACTTGTTAGAGAATACAGTACTGGGTGTCTAGCTACGTCGGGAAAAAAAAATATTCTTGTGTAAATCTATCCGTGATTAAAAACATATAAGAAGTGCAGTCAGCCACATATTTAAACAGCTGTTCAGAAATGAAATGAGACAAAGGGTGTCCCTGAAGGAGGAGAAGATAAACATGTTTGGAAAGAAAGTTAATGACGTGGATTACTGTAAGAGCAAAGGAGCCATTGTGGACTTACTGTGAAGGGACATGCATTGATCGACGGTATATATCTGGGAAAGTGTGCCAAGATACGTCAGATCAAATAACATCAATGGCATTGTTAAATTATATTGGACATTCGAAAAGTGAGTTGTGAATGATTTCTATGCGCTGTAGTATACAATGTTTAGTTTCTTTTAATACCAAACACAGCTAGACACTGATGCTCTGTGGCGATGACTTGGGGACGTCTTCATCTAACAGTGAATGAATCGTGGCTTTTGATGATGATGATGGACACTGACATGTAAATCAAGCATGATAGCAATTTTGGCAATCAACTGCAGCGTAGTCTGCTATAATGAATAATTGACTACGTCGCAGAACCGTGATGAATGGTTTCTACACGTCCAGGTTTTGACGAGAAAAGCCCGGAAAGTGGCATCTGTATTCACGTGGCAAGAATTGATTCGTACAGAGATCTGATACTGGTACTGTGCTGAAGTGTACTTCAGTAGAGCGCACAGTGCTGATAGACTAACTCAAAAATATGTACAGGTTTCGCTATGTGGATAAGGTGGCAAACCTCACTGATGATGTTTAAATTTCGATTTAAAGCTTTCGTGACTGCAGGGATTCATATTCTTGGTTCTTTTGATAAAGACACGTAGAAGGGAAATAATAATTAGCGAAAGAACCAAGATGATGTTTAAATGTGAGTATCAAATGCAATTCATGGTATTTAACGAACACACAGTTTTGTGTGATGTGTAAACTTGCATCACTGAATAGGTTGGTGCCACTGTTTTCTTTCGGACTTGAAAATGCGCAGGGGGGAAACAGCTACAATCACCCGTGCACGCCTTACCTCTACTCCTCTGGCAATGTCTAGCCACACTCCCTGGAAATGTCTGCAATGGACATACACGCAAATTTGCCTTTAAAACAGATCACGTGGGAAAAGAACACAGCGTACAAGGTGACCAAAATGCAGAACAGTTAATCGGAGTATTATAACATCCGATATTTGAATCGTTGCGAGTAAGCAGGAGGGTTGAATGATTGTGCTATTTCGGTGTGACTGTTGGTGTATTTGTCTTTGTGTATATGCATTGATTTAGTAAGAACCAATAACGGACTATAATAGGATGAAAATGTTCTAAAGTGGACGATTCCAAGCAATAGACACAACCCATAATTTTTATTGCGTATATTTTCAACAACACCAGAGTGGTTAGACGCAACCCCTTAGCCCAGATGCGATCTGTTAACTAGTCCGTGTAACATTTCCTTCATGAATATTCAATAGGCATTGCTTCCGGCATGGCAGTCGAAACAAATGGCACGAGTTTATTAAATCCCCCCTCGCCTCTGTCCACCCGAGCAGCACAAATGGAAACGTCACATTTAGTCGATCGGCAGATCACGTTCGGTGAGCTGGCGTGTGGGTCCTCTCACTCCTTCCAGGGCGTGTGCCCGGTGTCAAAGGGTAGACCAAGTACCCCCCCCCCAGCCCCCCAGGTAGGTATTTGTCCCGAGCTCCCTTTCGTGGAGGTCATTCCACCAGCCGTGGCGTGAGCAAGCAATCGCAGGGCTGCACTTTTACCCTTTTTTTCACCCAAAGGCGACCAACTGCTGGCGAAGCAGAACGTGTTGGTTGATCACTTGGAGCGATTGTTTCGTGATTTCAAAAAAAAAGAAAAAAAATGTCCTTGGCGATTAGATTGAGGTAATCAAGATCACTGTGTGCATGTGTGAGAGCATTCTCAAACCAGAAGGGTAGTAGTGTTCAATATTGGCTTGTATGCCCGGGGGCACAACAAACATCTAAACTATATATTTTTTTTAACCAGGTAAGGCCCACTGAGATCTTTTTCAGAAGCGACCTGGCCACAAATGATAGCTCAACGAAGTGGCGTATCACTTGGAAATGTATAGCAGCCTAATACTTTTAACGCAAGTTTCTAAATGTGGAACTAAAAACCGGAGGACCCGGAGAAAAATCCACACGACCTCAGAAAGAACATGCAAACTCCAAATATACAGGCGTCGGGGTCGGGGTCGAACCCACGACCTCCTGTAGACTGGGCGAGGAAGTTAACATCTCCTAGCCACCGTGGCGGCCTATCAGCCGTGCTGGCTCGGTCCTCCTGACATGAGCACATTCACTATGAGACACCTAGCCATCTTAAATTCATGAAATGTTAATCCGTTGTCGTGAATAATTGAATACTTAGAACAGTCATATAAAGCACTTTCTAGATTTATAGCACGCACTTTATTGCTTTGTCTCAGTTCACATTTTCCCGAAACAGATATCAATGAATAGCCAATTTCAATTGTGCTGCATTAACAGATGTCAACGATGAGACACATTTAATAAAATATGACGCAAAGTTCGCACGCAGTGGGTGTCGCATCGGAAATCACTAAGATCGTTACACATTCACACGCTGAACGAATGAATCCATCAGCATTGTGCCTCCATTGAGAACGCTCGAGTAACTTCTGCGCACATCCCATGTAGCAAACGAAACGGTGTCTCTTCTCAGGTGGAGTGTATTCGCCATCAGGATATGTGTTTGCCTGTGGAGTGTGACGAAGCAATGCCAAAGGCAATAATCGATGCTGGCAGGGTAGAAACTGAAGCTAGGTGGTATTATCAGCTACCTTGTTAAGTAATTACGTGTCTAGCAGGCATTCTAAGCAATTTTCTCTGCTCAGCTTTCTCAAGGTCGACCTGCCTAGACCCTAACTGTAACCCTATTCCCAGTTGTAACTCACCCCCGGGAGGAGATGCATAGGCTCCACACTGTTACTCGGAATTACTCTCATGCTTCGCGTTTAACATCACAGCATGTGCCGACAAAGTTGTCCAGGTTATTTGCTGTTTTTTATGTTTCGTTGAATCTACATTGCAATATATTGTGTTTTCAGTGTGTAAATATTTTAAGTCGGATTTCTGTAATTACTTATATATAAAAAAAAAGGTATTTTTTACTAAATGTATGACTATCTTTTCCATGCTAAGTTGGCTATTGCACTTTCATGACGAGTGCTATCTTAAAAGCGTCGTGGAAAGGAAAAAAGCAAAAAACGCAAATGCAATGCACATTATGAGCTGCGATGCACTTAATTGTTTTAATACAGGACAGGACCAGATTTGTATGAGTAAACTTTACTGGATTTTGGAACATAGCCGTGGATGTACAAGTGCCCCATATTATATCGTAGGAAAAATATGAAAGAATTATACATTTATATCATGGCAGAATGACTTTTTAAAAATAAGATTTTTTTTTCAGCAGAACTACATTTCCGAAAGGAAATTAGTTTTGATTACAATAAGAATTTCATCAGAAGGACCAATCGTGAACAAGTCTATCTTTTTTAAGCACACAAATAAAAGGAAATTAATACCGGGGGGAAATAATAAGAGAAGAAAAAGTATTAGGCCCTTCATCCATCGAGACCACACAAACAATTAATTTCTTTGCTTCAAGGCGTTGCTTTCATTACGAATATAATACACAGTTCTTTCCCAACGCTGTGCTATGCTATTGATCTGTTTATTACACACAATATCAAAGCACTATTGCCGTGATCCCAAAGAAGCTTCCAAGAGCAATAAAGAAAGGAGATATTAAAAAAAAAACAATCCACTGATGTATTAAAGCTCCCTTTTGATCTCTGAAACATCAGAAGGTATTTTTGTGAATAATTCAAGAGGGTCACTTCAGCCTTAATTTGCATACTTAGGATATTTTGCAAGAGCATACTCACCAAGTTTGTTGAACAAGGATGAATGAATGGTAGGGTGAACACTGTTTGAAATTACCCCTCAGCGTATATTTAGATTTTCCCAGACATCAAATTGTGCCATACGTCCAATGTATCTTGATTTAGATTCCGGTTGCTGACAGTGATAACCAACCCAACCCTGCAATCGCCTTGACACGAGTAAAACCTGCGCATGGGTGAGCACGCGGTTGGAAAGGTGATGGAGAAAGGTGGGAACACATTTGTTTCTATCTTTATATCTCATATGTTTGAGTTTTCAGATTTACAACACAAGCTCGAAGTTAACCGAAGGTCATAACCAGCCACACGTTGCATAAACATGTGGTCTAGCCCACCCCTATGGCAGCGGAGCGACTGGAGGTGGCCTATTCAAGGCTTCAGCCCCGAGTCAAAAACAGGTTGGTAAAATTCTAGATTTGAAGCTTTCGTGACTGCAAGGATTCATATTCTTAGGTTTTTTCGGTAAAGTCACGTAGCTAATCTGGCTGTGACGGTCCCACCTGATGACGGAGACTTGTGTTGCCTCCGAAACGTCGTGATTTTTATTTTATTTTATTTTTATTAATTTTGATGTTTTACCTACGTGACTTTACCGAAAAAACCTAAGAATAGGTTGGTAAAATATTTAACATCAGCCGTGGGGTTTCTTCATCCTTTGCTCATCCATGTATATTGAGCTAGACGATGGTATCGTTCTACTCATTCTCTTCAGCATTTAAGTCTGCTTTGAAAACCTATCCCTTTAAAGTGGCCTTCCCTCTTTCGTTTGGTCGGTTGCCCTGGTTCTGTTTTTGTTTCGCTGCTTTCCATGCATAGCGCATTGGGATCCTAGGATGGAATGCGCATTATACATTTTAATTATCATGATTAATATTAGTTAAAAGTTTAACATTATTTGCGTTGTGCCCACCGCTTGAGTATTTGTATGCCCGCCCCCCCTCTTTAAACTAGGTCCACGCTACGGGGCTTCTCGTACAGTTTGTTCTCCTATAACGCGTGTTTTCATAACGCGGATCGGATGTAACGAGATGAACGTATTAGGGAACACATTTATTTTTCATGACGCGGGTGCGAATTGGACATAACGCGATTGAGTGAACAGAACTACGTCACGCGAGGGGATTTCAGCGGTTGCACGGCTGCCTCGATGTGGCATCACGCACAGGGTGGGATGCTGCTGGATGCTTCTAGATGCTACCCCACGCGCCTCAGTCTTTGTGCAAGCCTGCACACACATCCTACGTGTTATCGCGGACTGTGATTTACCCCTACATCATATATTATTTATTATTTACGCGATCTTTCCAGAACGCGGTGTTCTGCGGGAACGCAACTGCCGCGTTTTAAAACATTCGCCCAGTTAGGAATTCTAAGAGTGCTGTTCTATAGGATGTGTGTTCTTGTTTAACATTTAACGTTATGCTACACTGATGAAGTTGGACTCTCAAACAACACAGTCAGAGATGAATATCAAGTTGCAGTGTGTGTTAGGTGAGTGGGTTCCCACATTCGAACACGTGGAGTTTTACAAAGGTGTGTTTCCACACAAAAACGTACACATTTTTAAACACACGTGCCAACATTAATTGACTTACTGGAAACCTTTTAAGTATTTTATGTAAACATTGTGACACGCATGTGCCCAACCTAATATATCTCCATGAAATAATAACGTTTGGCCAGAATGCATTCATATTCCTTCAGGGTGCACAGCAACGCTGCCTTTATCTTTAGACCCCGTAACATTTAGGCAGAATAATTCCGCTCTTTGTATCCAAATTCAATGCAGGAGATGCATTTGCTGCTGTATCTGCCTTAATAATTTAAGATGTGTGCTTGCATGCCAGAGATTTGCCGCACCTGCTTACCAGATGTGTCTTGGGAAAACCAACGGTTCCCTTATGAACCTGTGCAGGTTCCATTATATGTTTAATACATTGAGCTCGCCTCCTCACTGCAAATAAAGGAATTGTATTGTCTGGTGTGATCATGAAAAAAAACCTCTCCAGAAGAAAAAAAAAAATCTGGATTAAAAAAAATACCAGGCACGTAAAAATATGCCACCCTTGGCATTCGACGTATTGCCACAATTGTGGTTCGAGAAATCGATTCAATATATCGATTTCCGTTACTGCAATATACCTCACGTGCTCATAGCACGCACGATTCGATTTCGGCATCGTGAGCATGAGAATTGATGGAATGTGCACTCCGTTGTCGCAAGCCTGAAGCGTGCGCTCAGCCGTTCCTGGGTGCTCCTCATGTGGCGATGCCACTCGGTATTGGGACTCTACAGTAGCTTGGATGTCTTCTTGCGCTCCGTCGATTTATCAGTTGAAATCAATTCACACACTTGCGACACGAACATTAACGTATGCGCAATGTATGGAAGGAGGACAACTTTACAAATGAAAAACACAAGTATAAATTCGGCAAACAAAGCGTCGAATGTTAGCTCTAAATAGCGCCAATGCATAGAATTGCTGGGGGATTGTGTGCAGGCAGGGCTGAATTGTTGGATGTTTTTACCTCGCATGCCTGTAATCCCCGCTGTGGCCCTATTGTGATGGACACGTGTTCGAGAGTTCAGAGAAGGAGCATTTAAAGTGTGGCATTTTCTACTTCCGCAAATGGTTACGACGATTTGTCAATAAACTGTGATGTGATCTATCCAGGAATCATGCAAAGACAGGGATTCCCCCATATCCTTAACAGACTGTTGGAGCAAGTATTGCATTCGAGCACCTATGAAGACCAACACGGCACACAGGAGGGTGGGTGGCCAGGAACACACGCGGCCGTCTTTGTCTTCCTCGTGGTGATATTTACGGACCGCACCAGGTACTCATTTGAGGCGGAGGCCCAGGACCAGTTTAGATTATTGTCACTGGTGTTGGCCGTGGGCGGGGATTGAACTCGGGTCACGAACTTTGTAGCAAGGCTCGCTAAACCGCTACACTACCGCTCCCCACACACACAGGGCGTTCAGGATATATTACATTCATAATTACTGCCAGCATGTGGGTGGGTCATTGTGCATTAGCTAGACGTTCTTGGGCCATGGGAATGTTCCTCTGAAAGTTAGAATGAAAAAAAATGGGGTTTCAACATGGCATTCTTCCAATAATATTTCAACGTATCACAACCAACGTGTTAAAAACATAAAATACTATTTGCTATGCAATTCTGTAGTCGGTGCTTGTCCAGAGTGAAATATTCTGCATCCATTAACATTTCATGTGCACAAATAACTCATCACCTGTGGTTGCAACGTTGACATTGGATACTGCGTTTCACACGGTTGTGAAATGAACATTTGACACGTACAAGATCTGTTTTGGAAAGATCGCCCACTGACAATTGACAGAAGGAAACTCGTTTCTCAACAACTGGTCACCAAAATAGCCATCCCGACATTCACATGAGAATCCCGTGTGAATTATGTCAATGTGATGGTAGGTGATATGAGTTCGAGGTGTTTAAAACATCATCGACCGGCGCATCTGAGTGACTATAAACGTTTCCTTTATACCCACATTGTAAATGTTGGCCCGTAAACTTCCTCCTCTCGCTTTCCTGAAGCCAAATACTTTGCAGAGGTCAATGGGAGATGCACGGTGGAGTATAGAGTTTGATTGGTGGGTGCTGAACCTCATGCGTAATATTTGAAGGTCACGAGCAATCACAGTAAAAGCACCCCCCCCCCCCACCCCGTTCTGTTAACCGACGTGAACGTGAAGGGTCAGGACACTTTTAAAAACAAACAGCACAACGAAGACCCCCGAATAGTAGAGCTGTTAATTTGTGATTCTTCCCCCAACACATGCATTGATGTGGTGCATGCTAAGGCATTATTAATGTGCAGCACACAGCTGCTGTCTAGAAAAGCTGTCATAATTAATGACGTGCGTCTGCATCATATGCATGTGCTCAATCAGTCCCTTATGAAATGGGACAGCTGCTAGCCATGAGTGGCAATAAATGTTATCTTCATAAGCATGTTTAGTAGCCATGCCACTAGTGAGCAGCAGTCTGGTGGTGCAATGACAGTGCCATGAAAAACCTTAATAATGCAGCAATTAGAGGCGGCTGGATGGCTCAGAGGTGTGTGGTCTGAACACTGAGCTGGCCACGGCTGTGATGCTGGATTTGAATGTGGGCCGCCGCCCATTCAATAAAGATGTTGAGCAAGTTGACGGTCTATTCCTGGTCACCAATGACTACACACGCACACAAATGGGCAGTGGTCGCTATGCACGCCTGTAATCCAGCACTCTGGAGGCAGCGAGTGTTGGTGGATTGCACAGATGTTGTGACACTCCCATCCCGTGGGCGCCCAGGAGGTGCCACTCCCTGGCTCGCCGGGAGAAGGCAGTCGAGCAAAGTGGACTAATCGCCATCTGTTTACATCTGTGCGGATATAGTGTTACAACAACCGCTATTCGCCACTAAGTGGCGGTGACGTCACCACGAGGCTTGTGCCAGGCTATGTGCACCTTGAGGCCACGTGAAGGGTCGAACGCCCGCTGGCAGGAACTCACGGGGCAGACCCAGCAGGTGCCACGGGTCGACTGACTGAGATGACTGGCTGATACACCACCTGTGCCCCCTACTGTGCCAACTTGCTGTGCTTTAGCCACCTGGCGTTCCGCTCGTTGTTGTGAGCATCGCTCCTCCGCCCTCCGTTGTCATCGGCAAGTCCACTCAGCTCCACATCCTCCTGTACCACGTCACTCCATCTCTTTTCTAGCCCGTGCGGCGTCCGTTTAGCCCCCTCTATCCGGCTGAACAAAAGCTGATTAAGCATGCGGTGACTGGGCATGCGGGTTACATGACCCAGCCAACGCAGCCTTGTCTGCCAGAGGAGCTCACCGATGGGACATTGCCCAGATCTTTCTAGGATTTGTGAGCTCCTCACATAATCCAGCCTGGTTAAACCCAGTATGGATCTTAGGCAGGCCAGCCTAAATGTTTCCAATCTGCGAAGATGCTCCATTAGGGGGATCCACGTCTCGCAAGCGTGGACCCCCCCCACCCGCACATTGGTTTCTTCCCACTTGTATAAATACTGATTAATTGGCTTAAAACATCTTAAAATAAAACAAACCAATGCAGGACCCTTTCGTAAAAAGTGTCCCACGACTCGGTGTGACGTTCTTGGGTAAATAAGTTAAATTAATAAATCATTTATTTCGTTATTGTACTTTAATTGGCTGTAGTCAGCTCTGAGAATCAAAAGTGTCAATTGCTACCCCCGAGTGTGGATAAGACTTCACATTCACGGATCTTGGGAGTTCTGCGATATCTGCTTTCATGAACTGCTCTCCAACTTAGGGGGTTTCACTGCTATATGAAAGTTCCCAATTCATGATTTGCCTTATAATATGACGCAGATAGCACGATTGGAATAAAAGAAGGTTTTTAAAACATAAAGACTGCGTGTATTCACGATAAAACTTAGTTCTCTATTAAAATAAAAGTGTTAAACGTTGAGGAAATATTGTGCGAGCTAGGCTTATTAAATATGTTAATATTTATTGTGAAGCCAATATTGTCTTTGCCATCATGTGCCTGAGATACGAACATTATTAAAAGTATTCAGAGTACTGTGATTATTGATTTACTAAGGTAGAACTCATGAGTGAAAATCCTTAAATTTTCATTAGATTTGAAAGTAGATTAAATAATACGTTGCTAAACATGTAATATTGCATCATTTTGTTGATTAATTTAGTTTTAACACTCATTGATACATCCATGTAATCGTGCATATAGAAAATAATTATATATATTTTTTAAATGTGTGTGTTTTTTTTATATTATTGGCTTATGTAAACCCTAGGAGTCACTGGAGGTTTGCGAATCGACTCTTGAATGGAATCTGCAACCCAAGTTTGTTACAGCTCATAAAATCTGAAACGGGATGGGCGCATTTTCCATTATGATGTGGTTTTCTCATAATTTAAATGCCGTATTTTGGTGGGTGAATTGTAACAAGCCTCTAAACAATACAATAAGCACAAAGGCACACCAGCACAAATCACCATGCAGTCATAGACGGATCACAAATAATTAAAGTTTTCACATCAAATAACAACCTACTTTAAAGCACACCATGCAAATACAGCTGCACAGTATTAGCATCACAAAGTTGTTGCTTTTGGAACATGTAGAGATTTGATAATATATCTCACTGATGAGAGCGAGGTGTTCCATTCCATTATTTTAGAGCCTGATAAACCGGTGCACTTTAGACCTGGATGGTCTTAGAGCTTGGCAGTGCTAATCTACATTCAGTCTCATATCTCAACCGTTATCTCGTCGATATAAATACAAGTACTGTACTGTTCAAGACTAGGATCCTACAAGCATGTACATGCTACCACATTTTAAAAATACAGGAGACTTGTTCTGTTTTTGTCGTACATGGGGTGCTCTAAGCGTCACGCGGTTACCATTCAAAAGTAACGGGATTTTGACAGTGTTGAAATGTCACATCACACCACAATATAAGTTAATACGTGAATTTCACTGTCGCCCAAACTTGTGGGGGAACTTTGAACTTTGATTAGAATAAAAATACACACCAGACCGTCATTAACAATGCCTTGGAACAAAAAATATGTTAACATTTCAAGCAATGGCCCTTTTCTACAATAGAATGAACTCGCAGAGATTGACTGACTTATACTGTGTAATTGGACTCGGGTTGCCAATGCTGCATAAAAGAAATACGCGTTGCTTTACGGTATTCCCAATTCTGCTTTTATTAACAATTAAATGCATTAATTGTCAAAAGTATTACTGGCTCCAATTTCATTCGGGTAAATAATTCAGTAGTGCCACTTGAAACGAAATAAATCTGAGGAATCTATCATGACAACTCATCAGGGCCTTTGAAGTGCCATCAGTTTTGCCTATGTAATGCTCAGAAATGGAACAAAGGTAAGATTTCCTTTCCCTATTATTGTTAAATCTTGCCACATGGCATAGGGGTTTTAACAGTGATCGCATTTGTTGAAAGCATGGTCTGTAATACAACAGCCCTATTGAATAAGGGTCATACCCTATAAGTTTAAACATTCTGCCAAAATATCACACCCTGGAGGTTTCTTTTCTATTCAATGTTCAATGTATTATTTTTCTCCTTTGAATTATATGCAGCATGTACTGTGGAACTGTTAAAAAAAATTTTGGTTCATCAGGGAACTAAATATGTCGTGATATATTTTGCACACATTACTCACATCGCATTTGCAAGTATCCCAAATGTCGTCGCAAGATGTGCTGATACGTTTAAAGTAAAAGAACAACACAATGCATGGATTATTTGTGCTGAGATAACAAAGTGTCTTGAAACTTATCAAGTATTGCCAACTGGTCGTGAAAATAAATAGATCAATTGTCTAAGTGTAAACATGTTATGATAGCAGAGCTTAGCAGAGCTTGTGCAGTCAGATTTAGGGTGTTACGGGACAGAATTTAATTACAAAAATAATATATATCTCCCGGTTGAAATTTATGCAGCTACACAGTAATTACATTTTATACAGAATCTTATACACATCACAGAGAACTAATTATAAGCAGTAGATTTTGCGATACACTTTAGGTGCTTGCAAATTTATGCACAATAAAAAAACTGTGGCTCTTCAACGCATAAGTTGTGTGCACTGCTGATCGAATCTTGGTCTTTGCCTTATTGTCCTTAACAATTTGGGGCAATGTGGTTACCAGATGTGTGAGAGCAGTGCTCATTTGGCTTTGTCTTGTTTACCCGAAGGGATTTTAGAGACCAAAGCCCAATGAAGACTAAATTTTGACTTAAAACTTTTGTGACTGCAGGAATTCATATTCTTGGTTCTTTCGGTAAAGTGACGTAGATAGAAAATAAAAAATAAATAAAAAGAATAAAATAAAATATTAAATAAAAATAATAAAATACAAATAATAAAAGTAAAAAAACCGACGACGTTTCGATCGCACCACAAGCGGTCTTCATCAGGCAGAGAGAAAAGAGGGGGCAAGCCTCCAAATGCAACTGCTTATAAGGTTTTCCAAAGTGAATTGGCAGGGGACGAGAGCTGGGAGGAGAGCTGTCCGGGGTAAACAGCAGCCAGTCAGCCAGTGACAATGTAGGAGTAGACAATGGGGGAGGAAGGGGGTAGAGATAGGGGGAGAGAGAGGGTGGGTAGAGATAGAGGGAGAGAGGGGTGGTAGAGATGGGGGGAGAGAGTGGTGGTAGAGATGGGGGGGGGGCATTGCACCACGCTACACACATCCACATTGCTGACGGTAGAAGTTGACAAGAAAACACAAATCAAGTCATGACCCAAAGTGGTTGATGACATCTTTCCAATTATTGCTGAGTTTATAACCATCCTCTCGGTTGAAATTGTGTCTGCGTCTGTATCTATGGATGGCTTTATGAACGAATCTTTGTTGATAGCCAGTCGGCTTGCAAAGTACCATCGTCTTCGAGAAATCTATTTCGTGTGAGCCAGCCACATTAAAATAATGATCAACCACGGCAGAAGTATTGGTCCTACCGTGTTTCAGATCTGTCTTATGTGCACGAACACGGTCGCGATCGAAACGTCGTGGTTTTTTTTTGCTTTCATTATTTTGTATTTAATTTTTGTATTTAATTTAATTTTTTGTATTTTATTTTATTTTCTATCTACGTGACTTTACCGAAAGAACCAAGAATACCAAATGAAGACTCCTGAGCAGACTGCTTATAGCGGTGTTCTTCAATGCAAGTCCCCGCAGGCCACTTGCAGCCCCTGGTGGCCTTACGTGTGGCTCCTGATGTGTGGCCCCCAACAACACACAACATCCATAATAGAGGTTTCTTTGGGTTATCGCGTAAATATATAAATGTGTCGTTAAAACCCGCCACCACCCGACACAGCCAACTGGTAAGGGTGGTCACGTAAACAGAACGTGCCAATTCGTCACGAGTACAGCACACCGGTGTATTGGAGAACCAAGCCACAACATTTACAATCCGAGTACGACGTTTCGCCAGTAATTACAACTAGCTTCATCAGGCGACAGCCAGATTTGTGGAGAAGTCCACCTATTTCGTTCCTTATATAGAGGCGTAGACGTGTTGACCACGCTTCTGCGTTCTTGCACAATGTGGGGGGGGGGGGGTTAATGTGCAAAGGTCACTTAACCTAGCACAACAGCCAATAATTACTTGCACACTCCTTTTGCCCGATGAGTAACACAATTAAAAAACAAACGTATGCAAGAGGCCGTTTGAGTTCAAATGGTTATATGTCGGCATTAGTTGTGTTTTCGAGTGTTTGCACGCATATTAATTTTTTTCAGATGTAAAAAAAAATGTTTTTGCTGTTTGTTGTGTACATGGGTATGATGAAACGCACCCAATGTATGGGTTCGTTTCATCATATTGGTTTGGCCAAATCAAAGCCAAACATATCGTTGAGACCATAAAAAGGGTGTGTTTTGTCGTTGCTGTTTCGAGTTGAATACGTGCAAGCTGTAATAGCAACGGGAGCAGATCTCATCCCTCCATCTCATGGGTGTACACACTCTCAGGCGCGATGTCTGCTTTGGCTGCCTCTCCAACATTATTCTTGACCACCGGCCATAACATTCGAGCGACACGCGTCCTGCCCCAGCGCACTTGCTCGTCTCGCACACTCGCCTGCGTTGTGTATGAACATTTCTATTTGTGTTTGCCTACATTTTTTTTGGTCCGTGATGTTTATGAGCATGGCGTGAATAAAGAGTCAATTCAGCTATCACACATACGGGGGCTCATTTACAATGAGCTGACTATTGCATCCTCGCAAAAAATCCACTCTTGCCATACACGCTTGGCCACGACGATGTTTGAAGCCAGTGACCTCGCCATCGCTAACAGAACAACTCTGTGCAAGCCGAACACCCCATTGGAACGGTAAGCCAGTGCTTGCCGAATTCGCCAATGGCCACTGTAACTCTATGGGATTTAATGAGCTCGGCAATTGCAAAGTGTGGAATCGCGATAATAGCGACAGGCACCTCGGGCTATTTTCCGCATATTCTTGCTAAGTGCTAACAATCAGTGCTGTAGAGCAGCACTTTATTAACGCCATAAATTAAGGCCGTGTTCCTTAATGCTCGATGTGGCAATGTTACTGCATGGTACACGAGCATTATACGAGTTATTTTAGATGGAATAGGTCTGGCAGGAGTGTACACATTGTTAATCACCACGTTTACAGTGGAGGGTGGGGGGTTATGGCACAGCAAGGTTTTCTTGTTGGAGTGAAAGCAACCACATGCAATATACACTGGTATGAATTACCTATGCAGAGAGAGGGTTGTTGGCATGACAGTGGGGACGTTTCCACACATCCAGATGCAGTGACCTCAGCATAAAGTAGCCTTCACACGTGGAGCAAAAACGACATTTCTGTGTGAAGGTTTACACAACGAATACAATTTTTGGTGCAGCTCACTCGCCAATAAAGCGGATGGAGACAATTTTTTAGATGGACATTCAAATGCACACACTTTCCAAGCTCACATAGCAGAGCACGGGGGCTCATACAGTTACTGGATTGTGAGTGGAAATCTCGGTTCTGGTCAGGCTCATCACCCGTCCAGGGTCAGTCAAATGGGCACCACACTGTGAGTAACACTGGGTGGGGAGTCAGCAGTGGTCGTTTAATGTCGATACTTGCTCGACCACAGGAAGACCGACTTATGTTTCCACTATAATGTCCCATATGCTGGCTTTTGTGGATTTAAGGTGACTCAATAATGCTCAAACAGAAAAGCCATTGTTGAAAGCCAACGCCACACCTCAGTTTATTTTACGATTCTATAATATTCCACTAGAGGGTGTCCATTAAGTGAGAGCCAATCCTTGTCAGTCCCTCCCTGCATGAAGCAGCAGCAATCTTACCTGTGGTGGAACTGGCAAAGACGCATTACGTATGTGTGTGTGTGTTTGATGACATTGGTTTTGCCACTTGCACTCAGGTACTGTGTATAATGTTACACATCGTAGTGTATTTCATTTTCACGAAGGGTAAAAAAAAAACCTGAAGCCATAACTTCGTACGTGAACTGAAAAATTAAGCATTATACTGAACAAAAATCTTACATATCAACAAAAAAAAAGTACAAATGACTAATAAAATATGAACATGGTACAAGTTGCTGTATTGTTTGAATCTTTAACTCCAATGTTTATTCTCATTCTTGAATTTAAAGAATGGAAACAGCATTTTAAATAGTTATTACATTTTTGTTAAAGTATTATCAACAGTAGTCATCGCATTAACAACAATTATTATCAGAATGTCACTGTTGTGACATTAACGTTCTTAAACATAATTACAGGCAGCTAAACGTAATTTTCTTTTCTGAGCCATTAGAAGCAATTTTCTACATAACCAAAGTGGAACTTTGGAAGTTACTTGGATTAACTGTGTGACTTAGTCGGTAGTCCCAGAGTCATATTGAGGACAACAACTTCCAATACTTGGGGAGGATTTTAGCGATTTTTCTCCATTACTGTAATGTTTTTTTTTTAAAGAATGCTGCTGTGGTATGTTGGCGCAATGGACTTCAGCGGTTCAATCCGACCTCCCGTGTGACACGGCAGTAAAAAAATTGGAAAATTTCTTAAATGCCCCTACCTTGGTCCACCCCGCAGTATCGATCAGCATATCGTATGTGGTGGGGTACAGTGTGTATTCCAACCTCTTCCCGGACATCTGGTCAGCATGGAAGAGTAGGCCAAATACCCTATAAAGGAGCTCTATCGTTCCTTCTAGTGGAGGTCCTTCTGCCAACAGTTACGTGTGCAAGCAATTGCAAGGGCTGTACATTTGCTTATTGTTTTATTTTAATATACTGTATTATACATACTCTGGTTGATTTAGTTAACATTCCAAGGACCCCCTGTTTTAAGAGTACAAGAGCTGGCTGTTGAGAAGTTACTGCTTTAAAAGCACCGATGCGTTATGAACCATTGACAATGTGCATAATGCTTTGCAGCTGTCGATCCAGCAAGGGCGATACATCTGCTTCACATTACCATTCTGCAGGCAAATCAGTGCATAGGTGGTCCAGCAGTGTAAGGACATTATTTTGAAAGAACGTTTGGAGCAGTGAAGTGTTTATGTATACACTGCACTGAAATACCGACAGCTACTGAAACTCACAAAGCAAAGATCTGAAAATACTGCACGGTGATTGTAATGCTGCCAAACAATTGTGGGATTATTTTTAGAACAAACTTTCAACTTTTTTTTTGTTAAAATAAAATAAGATACCGGCACACACTCCAGGATGGTTTTTTCTCCCACTCAAGGAGAGCAGCCAACAAAGAGGGAACTCCAGGGGTCATGGCGGGGGAGGGAGTGGCAAACTTGTCATGCAAAGTGTCAAAGGAAACCAACAATGCAGTTCAACCTACTGCAATCAGAGCAGATATAGTGGGGCTGACACGACCGCACTCACAAAAAGCATTTTCTCTGCAGATCTCACTTTGGCGTATAATTAATTTGTGATTGTTGGCACGGGTGCAAGAATTTAAAATATTTTGTCGAATGCAAACGAGATGGTGTATTCAATAAAATAACGAGTATTGCCCTCACTGTTGATAATATACATGTGCAGTATATATGGAAGGTCTTGGTATGAATATTAATATTTTTTGGGTCTTTTGGTATTGCTAATAAGCATATAAAAGTATAATAATGTTTGCTGATATTGGGTTACCAGTTAATTTGTTGTTACCTGGTCGTATATAGCAGTTTTTGTGCTTTGCAGTCGTGTGAACTTAACAAAAACAACACATTTTGGTGACCAATCGAGAGGGTTGGCATTACTGCTGGCAAAGCGATACGTAATTTGACATTCTTATTTTAAGAACGGAATGCTGGAGGCTGGATTCTGAGAACTTAACAGACAGCAGCATTCATTATCTTTAACACCTTTAATACTGCCCTAAAAAACACATAAAACAACAAATACACAACTTGCCCAGAGGATGAAGAAAACAGCTTGACAGACACTCATGTGATTTTTTCATTTAAAGCTTTTGTGACTGCAGGGATTCATATTCTTGGTTCTTTCGGTAAAGTCACGTAGAAGGGAAGTAATAAAATTCTAGATTTGAAGCTTTCGTGACTGCAAGGATTCATATTCTTAGGTTTTTTCGGTAAAGTCACGTGACTTTACCGAAAAAAACCTAAAAATAATAAAATAATAATAAATATTAAACAATACAATTCTCACGACGTTTCGACTGCAACACAAGCAATCGTCATCAGGTGTGAAATCCATAGCAAGAAAATTTTAAAACCGCCAAATTTTTTCAAAATTTCTTGCTGTGGATTTCACACCTGATGATGATTGCTTGTGTTGCAGTCGAAATATCGTTAGAATTATATTGTTTTATATTTATTATTATTTTATTATTTCCATTCTACGTGACTTTACCGAAAGAACCAAGAATACTCATGTGATCTGTTTCACTCATCACTCCGTACACCCAGCAGTGTAGATGGGTACCCTACAGATCGAGGTTTGGTGGGTTACAGGGTGTTCTCCTAAACTTCCTCCTCGAGTGAGAAGTCCTTCTGCCAGCAAGTGGCGTGAGCAAGCAATTGCAGGTCTGCACCTTTTCTTCTTTTACCAAATCTAATTACCCACAATTAAAAAATATATATATTTGGCAGAAAAATAAAGGTAGACTGATCCATATTTTTGGCAGACAAATTGTGTGTATTCTGTTAGAAATGTCCTGCGGGTACTGGAGCTGTAGGAACTAACAATGTGGATGCCACAAGTTGAGCAGGAGACAAGGACATGTTTACGAAATGAAGCAGTGTGTAATAAATTACGATGCTTTGCAGACAAGCAGGAAAATCTCATTCTGTGAGATCTGAGTTTGCGACGAGGCGTGAATCCTCGTACATGACAGCTGGCAAAATGCCCAAAGACAGTTTTTGGGTTCAGGGTAATGATGGAATGAGTGAATTATGATCAGAACAGAACACAATGAGATCCAGCATTTCCTGTGGAAGTTTGACCTTGGCTTTGAGAACACTTAAACTGTGGACCACTTGCCTGCCAAATAAACACTCATCCACAGAGCTATCCATCTATCAATATGAAAGCAAATTTTTAAGAATAGCAAAAAGAGTATCATGGCTATGTCTATTAGATAGACATAATAAAGTAAACTATTACCAGCTACCTGGCCACGAATTATAGCTCAACGACGTGGCTTATCATGTAAAAATATATAGCAGTCAAATACCCTAAACATATGTTTCTAAATGTGGAGGGAAAAACCAGAGGAGCCGGAGAAAAATCCACACGACCACGGAGAGAACATGCAGGCGTCATGGTCGGGATCAAACCCACGACCCCTGTAAACTAGGCGAGGTAGTTAACATCTCACCACCATAGCAACAACAACCGCCATTCGCCACTAAGTGGCAGTGAAGTCACCACAACGCTTGTGCCGGGCTATGTGCACGTTAAGGCCACGTGAAGTGTCGAACGCCCGCTGGCAGGAGGTCACAGGGCTGAGATGACTGGCTGATGCACCACCTGTGCCCCCTACTGTGCCAATTTGCTGTGCTTTAGCCACCCGGTGCTCCGCTCGTTGTTGTGAGCGTCGCTCTTCCGCCCTCTGTTGTTGTTGGAGGGCGACTGCCCTCCAACTGCCCTGTAGCATCCTTCACGAGCCTCCTCCACAGAGGCCAATCTTGACACCGCTGGTACCAGTCATCGGCAAGTCCACTCAGCTCCACGTCCTCCTGTACCACATCACTCCATCTCTTCTCCAGCCCATGCCGCACCTGTTTAGCCCCCTCTATCTGGCCGAACAAAAGCTGTTTATGCATGTAGCCCGTGTGGCTGGGCATGTGGGCTACATGACCCATCCAATGCAGCTTTGCCTGCTGGAGGAGGTCACCGATGGGACTTTGTCCAGATCTTTCAAGGATATGTGAGCTCGTCAAACAATCCAGCCTGGTTAAACCCTGGATGGATCATAGGCAGGCCAGCCAAAATGTTTCTAACTGGCGAAGATGTTCCATTAGGGGGGTCCACGTTTCGCAAACGTAGAGAAGGGAGGGAATGACCATGGCCGAGAAGACCTGAAGCTTTGTGTGGAGCGACAGACCAGGTAGCTTCCACACAGCGTTACGCAGCCAATGAAAAGATAATGCCACTCGACTGATTCGGAGTGAGACCTTTGCTGTCAAACCGGAGCCGGTCATGAGCACATTGCCCAGGTATGGGAATCTCTCCACTCTCTCCACAACAGCCCCATCACCAATTGGGAGGTGTGGGGGTGGAGTTTCCGATGATACCAAATAATCAGGCAGGTGCTTAGTTTTGGTGGGGCTGATGGTAAGGCCCCACCTCTTAGTGGCAAGCTCCAGGTTCAGCAGCAGCGCCTCCAACTCCTCCTCTGAGTGAGCAGCAATTACCAGATCATCGGCATACATAACGTGGTTGACCAATAGGGAGCCATCCCTTGATCGCACCGGAACATCGATCAGCCTCCCATTGTATCTGTACCAGATTGAAATTCCTCCGGTACAGCCATCGAAGGCTTCATGAACTACGTGGTCGAAAAATATGTTAAATAATGTGGGAGCCAAAGGACATCCCTGTTGTACCCCAAGTAAATAGGGAATGGCTCCGACTCCCGGCCACGTAGTTTTACCCGGGCCCGCTCACCATCATGAAGGTCCTTAATGATCATGAGCAGAGGGTCAGGGACTGCGAAAGCACGAAGAATAACCCAGAGCCCAGTCCGACTGATGGTATCATAGGCCTTGACCAGGTCAATAAAGCAGAGATGTAGGTTTTGTTGGAATTCCCTACACCTCTGCTGTAGCAGACGGACAGAAAATATGGCATCTGTGCAGGACCGCCCTTTCCTGAAACTGCATTGGGGCTTCGCAAGCCTCTCCTCAGCGTGCCTGGCATGGCGATGTTGAATAATCCTTGCGAGGACCTTTCTCGGCACATTGTGGAGTGAGATGCTCCTTTAGTTGTTACAGTTTGTGCGGTCCCCCTTCTTAAAGAGGCGGACCACCAGGGTATCCTTCCAATCCTGCGGAACCCGGCCAGTGGTCCAGACTGTTGTCATGATGTCATGTAGGGCAGTCTGTGCACAAACGCCACCCTCCCTCAGAATTTCGCTTGGGCGATCATCTCTGCCCGGTACCTTTCCTGGTTTCAGACTCTGGATCGCCCTCTGTAATTCCTCAACAGATGTCACCTCAGCCAGCCACTCACAGGGGGTGACTTCTTCTTCCAATATTTGAGACACCACAGCCTCAGCAGGGTCATCCCCACTTTGTCCCACAATGTTTTCCAGGCTGAGGGATTTCCCCTCCCCCGGGACCTCACAGAAATGCTCAGCAAATCTGCAAACCTGTTCCTGGGGGTCAGAGATTGGATCACCAATTTTTCCCCTAATGATGGTAATAGGTGTGGCGCTGCAGGTTACTTTTTTTATGGAGTGAAAGAGCGATTTGTGATCGTGGGCCATTGAGGCAGACTCCATCTCCTCAGCAACCCGCGACCACCACCCATCCTTGCAGCACCTCACGGATCTCCGAACCTCTGAGAGAAGGCTGCGTTAAGCCTCCTCATTCTCTGACGTGGGATGCTGTAGACGATGAGAGTGGGCCTGTCTCTTTTTCTCAGCCAGCCTGAATACCTCTTATGTCAGCCAGGGTCTCTGGGGAGGTCTGGACCGTGTACCCAAGGCAGCCATTGCAACTGCATGAGCCACAGTCCTAAACCATCTCGCCCATTTCCCCTCGAAATCTAGAGGAGTGGGAGACGATGCCAACACCAGCGATGATCAAATTCTCGCTTGAAATTTTCATCAGCTAGCTGAGACCAGGCCACTTTGGGTTTGAATGGGGTCCTGGGTGTACACCCACCACCGGAGTGGAAGAATGGCAGGCGCATCTTACAGATGACAAGTCGATGGTCAGTGGGCAGATCAGCTCCACGGGAGGTCCTGGTGTCAAGGACATGGGCCCGCATCCGCTGTTTCGTCACTATGTAGTTCAGCAGATGTTCTTGCTTGGACGCAGCATGCATCCATGATGTTGTGTGGATGCGCCGATGCTGGAATGGCGTTTTGGTAATCACAAGGCCATGGGCTTCACAAAAATCTAGCAGCCTCCTACCGTTGTTATTGAGCTGATCTGGCCCATGCCTTCCAATCACTCCAGACCAGGTGCCAGCATCATGACCAACTCGGGCATTGAAGTCACCCAACAAGATGACTCTATCCCGAGGGGCCACTTTAGCTAGCACCTGTGACACGTCATAGAAGGCATCTGACTCATCGGTCTTGCCTGCATCCCTCCACGGATGTTCATCTTCGGTGGGGGCATAAGTAACCACGACCACCACTCCTCGCCTCCGGTTGATGGGAAGGTGAGCCCAAAGTAGCCTGGGGCTTACCGCTTCCTACACCTCACCGCCACACTCCCACGCCCCCTTCAATTTTTTGTTCAGAAGAAAAGCCACTCCCTGTTGTTTGGCAGTCTTCTGCCCCGAGTAGAGGACTGTCCACCCCTCATGGTCGCAGGCGCCAGAACCGGTCCACTGGACCTCCTGAATACCACAGAGATCCAGGCGGTACCGGTCCAGTTCCCAACAGAGGAGTGGCAGCCTCTTCTCCACAGTGGGCATTCGAACATTCCACGTGGCCATCTGCAGTGGTTTTTTGCTGTTTCTGGAGGAGCCCCGAGGGTAAGGATTCAGTCTCCTGGTTCCGCCAAATGGGGTTTGGCCAGGAGACATCATAGACGCCTGTCCCCCCAGAGCCTCTGGCACAAGCTTAATAAAAACATTTAAACGTGGTTTGGTGGTAATTAACTGAAGGTTGACAAGTCAATGGTCAGTGGGCAGATCAGCTCCACGGTAGGTTCAGCCCCTGGCACCCGTCCAGAGCGACCATTTGGCTGCTGTGGTGGTTACAAACGCCATGAGGGGAAAGGCCAATCTAAATTGGTCCTCACCCCCATGGCACTGCCCACCACAGCGTTGCTGCCCGGCACCAACGAGGAGGTAGGGGGTTGTTTTTGCCGGATAGCGCCCACACACACACACGCATATTTTAAGTGCTCCGCGTAATTTTCTCAATTTAACTGTTAACATTTCATCCCTCAGCTACACGGTGCTGGTAATAATTAGATAATGTTGAGTGTTGTTGTACAATTAGCTGTTCCTGCGGGTACATAAACATAATTAAAACCAAGCAGGATTCTCTTTGCATTCATATTTCACGTTAGCACAACACACCATACCCATAATTGCTGTCTGCAGACTGGATGCATGTCACAAACAAATGTAACTTTTAAGCTGTAAAGCATTGGATCTATTTGCCTGACAGTTAAAGAGAGTATGGTTAGTGTTTGATTTTAAAAATAATTGGGCATGAGTTTCGAGGCCACTCTGCCAGAAGTACAGAGGCTCATTCTCGCAACCCGGTGCGATTTTAGAGGAGCGACTGGCTTTCTTCACAGGGGATTTGATGCTCATCATTTGCCAACAGGTAAGTCAAAGAAGTTTACCTTGATGTGATTTTCCAAGTGGAACGTTTCAACCCGCTGCAAAGTTTCATCCTTGCTATTTAAGAAAAAAGCCATGACAATAATCACCCCCCCACTTTTCTGGTAACGTGCAGACTCGCACATTGATAGGGCTACTTTAAGACAAAACCACCCATTGCTTTCAACGTCATAAACAACCTGTACATCAACTGTGGGATGGACAGCAATGATGAGTTAACTAGAGTAAAATATTACAGTATTTCAGCGAGTGTGTAGATCAAGGACTGACGCATTAAATAAACATGAATTTAAACTCTTACAGATATAATAAATGTAACATGATCTTGATTTGAAGTTTTCGCGACTGCAGGAATCCATACTCTTTGGTTCTTTTGGTAAAGTCATGTAGGTAGAAAAATGTATACTAAATCACGACGTTTCGATCGCAACACAAGCAACGTTTTAACGCTGTGGGTTCACACAATATTGTTTTTTCCGAGACCAAGGTACTCCGCAAACCTTCGGGCAACCATCAAAGATTTGTCCATGAAGCCATCCAGATATATAAACACAGACACAATTTCAACCGAGAAGATGGGTACAAACTGAGCAATCATTGGAAGGATGTTATTAACCAGGTAAAGTCATAACTTGCTGTGATGTTTCCATCCTTCCTGCAATTGTTTAGCAGTTATTTCCTACTCTCTGAATTACATCACCTTGTTAAATGTATTTACATTAACAGACTAAGGTCTCACTAACATAGCCACCGCTGCTCCCTTTTGCCTCGATGTAACAGAGGCTCTCGCTGTTTAATAGGCTGTATGTCTCACTGGCATGGCCACGGTTACGGTGGTTCTCTTGCGTTGATACGCTGGCCTCTCACTGTGCAGCTGCCAACGCCGCAGCTTATGTTGCCCACGAGGTGGCAATATGCCCGGTCCTCTGACACAGACACGCTATATTCCCATTAAACTCGTTTACATTGACATGCCAATCTCTCCCTTTAACGCAGCTGTTGTGCATGCGTGCGGCGACGGGACTCCTTTCCATCTCTAACCCCGCCTACTTACCCTTGGGTGACACCCACCTCAAACCTATATACAGTATAATCTCTTGTTGCAGCAGCCCTGTCTTGTTCAGCAGTTCTACTGCTGTATCTTTCCACCTGATGACGATTGCTTGTGTTGCGATTGAAACGTCGTGATTTATTATTTATTTTTCTGCCGACGTGACTTTACCGAAAGAACCAAAGAGTATAAATGTTACATGGTGAGCAAATTTTAAAGTGAACAAAATATTGTAAGCACTGTTCTTTTTCAGTGGTTCAGCTCTTTTTAGAAAATGCCACCCGAAATGTTCAGAAATTTGACCTGGCATGCTGTCAGAGAGCATCTCATTCTTGTTTAATGAAAGCTCGTGTGTACAGTTTCTCTGTATGGTTTATCTGTAGCTTCAGGCATGGACAAAAATAGAAACAGGATTAAAAAAAAACAATTGTCAACATTTTATTCTGTCTCAAAAACAAGCTTGCTTCTTTAACAGATAGCAAACACAAAGGCATGACATCGTACTGTATAAACAAATGTTCAATACACTCAGTAATATTTTCCGAAGGGTTTTAGGAATTGCGTGGGTAAGACAAGATGAGCAATGCAGAAGAGAACATCGCAAGGTGAATGTTTCAGATATGTTGAGGTGGGCCAGCTGCAAACGTAGGCATTGGAATAGTTTCCATGAGTGACAACCAAGGGACAAGACCTTAAGACCAGATGGTGGGATACTGTTAGGGCAGATCTTGGAGGCTCTGTGACCACTGCGCAGCAGTTGTGGGAGCTGGAGGAGGGTAGTGAAAGCGTTGGCGAGGCACGGTGTCACGAACAGCTTTGGCCATGCACTGTGTTACCCTTGTGCATCGCACCTCCGATTAGCACGGTTGGCTACGTACGGTGCGAAAGAGGTTCGACATATATACATACAACAGGCAATTGCTCTCACTGTTATCGTCCGGTGGTAGATATGAAGTTCTACACTCGTAATGACCATCGATCTCTCTTAACAGGTCGGCAGTGTGGTGATTAGTGAATAAATAGCCAATATGCTTTGAGTTAGTTCATAATTACATCACCAAGAATGCAAATGAATAACTTCGTTATCGAATATCTGCAGTACTGCAATTACATCACTGTAAATGCTGTTTCCAAATGCGTCTGGTTGCGTTCCAAACATTGTAAAGAGTTTTATGCAACATTGATTTCAGCTATTACAAGCATGCGTCGAGTTTTGCTATCGAGTTGTAATAATGTTAAATCAATTTGGCTATCTGTTAAGTCCTACATTGCCAATGCTATCCGTCACACAAATGCCTTTACTGGCGATGAGATCTAAAATATTTTCCTCAATATATTGCTACAGTTCATGATGGCGTTTGATCAATAGCAATTTTAAAATCACGCTATTCAGAATGACATTAACTTTTCAAATCCTGTCGAAACTTCTCCTTAAAAAAATGAAGTGAAAGTCACTGGCAATAAATGTAGTAAATCCACTTTCCATGATAATGTATACATCTTCAGCGAGGCTACTGACAGTTCATTCAACAAATGTGTGTTGCGGATTGAACCCTAAAGAGCCTCGCTGAGTCTCAAGACCTGTTCATGAGCATTTCACTTGGGATATTTGGCCAATTGATCCTTATGGCGGTACCCCGGGTTACCAAATAATACAAAATGGGCCGAGGCAATTAAATATTAAATTTCTGGGACACTATGTTTTCCAGGGGTGTACTTCACTCCGCGACTGGGGTACCAATCAATCCGAAATCAGTGCCACACTCCGCGATGTCGAAACGCAGCGAGGACGATTGCGCCGAAACCCTGAACGCTCGTACGCACCATAGTGGTGCATCGTGTACAGCTCGTCGAGATGAGTCGATTGCCGCATCGCCGACCATCGATAGACTGAAAGTGACTGCATCACGGACATTATGCGAGAGCCGGGGTACTAAGGTACACTGGGATACCACCATAAGGTTAAATTCCCGATTAAGTCTTTTTTTGTGTCAAGGGAAACCTAATTACCCAGGGAGGGAAAAATATGCATATGAGAGGATACGATTTATAAACCATTTGCATAGGTCAGAAAGCTATCTCAACTAGAATCATTCTCCAGTACTCATACGGGTCAGCAGTGTCACTCACACGACATCTGTGTGAGCCATCATCCCTGCCACCAAAGTGCCGGGTGACAGGCATGCGCTACTTTATATCCACATGCGCTGTTAAAAAAAACATGTACTTCATTAGTTGCCAGTGCTGCACATTTATTAATTTGCCTACCCATTCCCTCAGTTATCTTTAATGAGAAAACCAGCCCCTAATTATACACCTTGCGATAATGTGCAATATTTAGCCTCGAGCTGCGAAAGACTGGAATCAAACAGCACAAACGTAATGGCACAAGCTCATAATGAAATGGAGGCAGCGGTAATGGCTGTGTAACACCCTCGGAAGGTGGTACGTGGGAAAATAATTGTGCCAGATATGAACAATTGCTATTACTGTGCTTGCATTTGACACAAGAAGTTATTGCCCGGATGTTTAAATTGTTAATGCACCAAGGACATGCAGGTTGTGGGCACACCACTGCCTTTTCAATACACTTGCAGCTTCAACTGGGTATCTTTACTATATATATAATACAGCACCGGATATACATTTTTCCATTTGAACTTCGCATTGCACAGTATATTCTAAAAAACAATAAATATTACATTGGCACGTTAAAATAAAAACAAACACATAAAACATACATTATTATTACTACCACCATGATATTCTTGTTCTTACACTTTGAAATGTGTACTGGATATTATATTTACGTAGCTACCTCTTGCAGAAGAGTCAATGGCCAATAACTTATTAATTTCTGCACACGGTGTTTTCCTTTCTCCATGGGATTAAGTTTATTTTGTTCTTTTTTTGGTGTGAGTGTGGAAATGTTTGAGCATTCTGTTACCACCGTTTTTTGTCCTGTCTTGTGAGTGATAGACTGCAGTCTTGTCAATGTGCTAGTGTCTTGTCAGTTTGTCTTGTCAGAGTGCCTGTATTTGGCTCCAGGACCTTCAGGGTGTCCTAAGAATCCTGACTGTGGGTAAGCACACAAAGAAGCCTGTTAATCTTACCTCGAAAAGGGACGCAGCTAATCACTCACCCAGCAATAAATGTATGGACCACACCATTGTATTATTTACAAAGTCAGGCGGACAGTATTGATAATGCCCAAGTTGAGATCTCTTTACCCTGCAGTATTGCAGAAAGTTGTAAACTTGGCGCTTTTCAAATTATATTAACTGCACTGTAATAAAGATTGTGTTTCGAGTAGGCTTATGGTAATACACGCAAATATATTTTTAAAATGCATTTAGATAGAAATGTGACTTATAAAGTTGTATACATGATTCACATATTGTACATAGAGTATAGAGTAGTGAGTACAAGTATATATCGACGTGCAGATCGTAGATTGAAACCCACAGAATATTCACATGCAATATATCTGGTATACTGTGGTACCATTTTTTCTTATCCCCTATTCAAAATATTGTATACCAGGATAGCACCGATGCAAAAAAGACATTCAATCAAAAATATAAGCAACAACAAGATAAGATGGAGTCACAGTTGGTGGAAGAAGAAAAACTTTTTTTTTGCCACACTGGCAAAAAAAGATGTAACTCAAACTCAAGGCACTTTCTTGCATCTGAGTGCATTTATGCATGTGCGCTCATGCATGACCTCCGAGCCTGCACATTAGCTTGTGCCCTTGCATGCATTGGTGCGTGCGTGTGCCTGTTTTCCCAAAGGGGGGGGGGGGGGTGGTTGTGTATGGTTCACACACACACACAGGTCGACTCAGCCTCAAATGTCTACCTGGTGCGGTGTGTAAACACCGCCACTCGGGAGACAAAGGCGACCGGGCGTGGTGATGGCCACCCACCTCCTCGTGTGCCGTGATGGCCTTCATAGGTGCTCGCTAAGAGCACTTACCCCAACAGTCTGTGACGGCTATACAGGGGATCTTTATCTTTGTGGTTCAGTGTGGTGTGGTGGTTCATGCACGGACTCGCCCCAAAGCAGTACTCAAGTGTACGCGTTTGGGTCGAGTTACTTGGAGTCTGTTTTGTCTTTCGAGTCCACGGATGTGCATTTACATGTCATCAATTCAAATTTCAGCACTTTGAGTCAACACGGTCGATGCAATGCTGCTGCCTACATTTCTATCTATAACCACCACAGAATATCTTCTTGGTTCTTTCGGTAAAGTCATGTAGAAGGGAAATAATAAAATCATAAAAATAAAACATTATAAAATACAATTCTCACGACGTTTCGGGCACAACGCAAGCAGCCGGCCGAAACGACGTGAGAATTATATTTTATTATGTTTTATTTTTATTATTTTATTATTTCCCTTCTACGTGACTTTACCGAAAGAACCAAGAAGATGAATCCCTGCAGTCACGAAAGCTTTAAATCGAAACACCACAGAATAGGTCCAAATATTAGTTGGACAAACAGTTTGTGATGCTTCCTGCGAACTTACCCACCCCATCCCAAGGCCCCACATTTCCGCGTTAACGAGACTAGCAAGGCGCGAGGTCTTTAAAAACAATTAATTGGTAAATCATTACTGCACATCTGTTTTAATCGTGGTGTTTTGTGCATTTCTTTTTAGAGGAGGCAATTAGCATGTTTCAAAGTTAACGACTTTACAGCAAGTTTCTCTGCACAAGAGGGTTGAAACTAATGGGAAAAGCAATGGTCGAAGTAAACGCCCTGTGGTATCAATTTGTCCAGCGGTGTCGACATCCCGAAGTCCCGCATGCACATGCCGTCGTAACAAGGGGCGAGACAACGCGGGTCACATTTCATCGCGTGATATTCTAGTTCAAATAATCGCGACGATACAAAATGTGGCGGCCAATGACTGTGGGAAATTTAAATTATTCAATAATGAGCACAGGTTAGGGGCCGGTCCATAAATGACGTCACGCGATTTTTGACGATTTTTGACCCCCCCCCGCGCCATCGTCACATGGCGTCACAAAAAGTCAGACCCTCCCCCCCTAAAATATGACGTCACAAAGCTCTGCCCCACCCAAAATAAAACATGCTTCAAATCGCTTTAAACTACTGTATTGTCATTGTTTTTTTTACCCTTCTATCAGGCAACAAAACTGACACCTTTTTTTCAAGGAGTCATGTTTGCATAGACCACAATACCTGCAGTCATAATACAAACAAAATACATAACTCTGATAATGTGCACTGTCCTTGAAGTTGATTGGTCCACACCCGAGACAGCTTTCCTTAGAGCCTAGTCTCACATGGGTTGGACCAGATGACGCCAAAAGGCGCATATCATATTTTTACTGGCAAATGAGGTTCCCATAGTACTGTATTGTCATTGTAGTGCGTATTTAATGTGGCGCTGCACTCTGATGTTGTAGGAGAAAACATTAATTAAAAAGTATATTTCATTAAGTAGAACGTGTCGTTTATACTTATTTAAAGTTGCGCATTTTGATGTGACGTCTCAACCCCCCCCCCCCCTCGTCACACATCGTCACAAATGTCTGACCCCCCCCCCCCTCCTAGGTGCGTGACGTCATTTATGGGCGGCCGCTTATATGTTCTGCTGTATCTTTGTGTACATGTGAGAGCCGAACTTTTTTTGAGAATTGGTTATGTATAAGTGTTCATACCGCCATATTCATTTTTACTTTTTATTTTTCATTAAACTACCCTCAACACAAACACCTGTCAGCTGTTTTTTATTTGTCGTCTAAGCGAGCCGCAGAATAGGGGGATGTGTGTGACATCATTGTCTTCTTCTCAAAACATTTTTACCCAACGCTCATGCTTACGTGCACAATTTACTCGGTACACAGGATGTTTTTTTCAACACGCACAAGCTTTCGGAGTTTCGCCTATTCATAACTAATGTTGAACTTAGAAGCTCCAATCTGCTCAGATTGGGTTTTGAATTTGTTTGCCACAAATCTCACTGAACGAGCAGGACAAAAATGGGTATATTTTTACACACAGCAACAGCAAAAGTGTTTCTGTATGCAAATTAGTGAAAAGCATTACAATGTATTGTTATATATCTTTCGTATCTGAGTATATTGTATCCATAGTCTTGCAACATGCCAGTCTTCTTGGAATTGTGCACATTTTTTGCATTGCTAACCTTGGATTAGATATTTTATCTCGTGATGTAGAATCTGTAATAGCTGCACGATATGTAATAAATTCATTTTTACTGCCACAATTGCACTGCCTAAATATCTCCTTATCTAACCAATGCAGACGCGAATTTGTACGACTTATCTTTGGCATACACATGCTGCATAGATATTCGTATTCATGAGTGTTATTTTAGACGTACACTGTAAGCGCAACATTTTCAAAAATTTACTAGTTTATATACTTATCAGAAATGTTTCTTGTGCTATATGTCAACATTTCCAAATGTACTCATTATATCTATTGCTGAAACATGTACCAACCTCAACAATTGTTAAATAGATAACTCAGACATTCAGTGTCCCATACATTCTGTCTCAAAAGTAGGACACGTTCACATTTGAGGCATCTGGCAGAGCAAAGCAATTAATTACAAGTTGTCATAATCGCAAGTGGAGGTAGAAAAAAAAAGTTGCTTATCATCTTACCTTCTCAGCGGTGATCTGGCCACCGCTTGGCATCCTGTGGGGTCCCCTGTAATCTTGCGTCAGGGTGTGGACAGCGGAGCACTGGAATTCTGGCTCCAGTTCCGTCTGCGGCATCTCGTCGGAATGGACCGCAACATCTGTCGATGCGATCGGGTGGCTCCCTCGAGCGCACGCTCCAGATGCGGTGGCGCCGGTCGCCTCCTGCGCTGCAGAGGACACTGAAGGTTGCGGTTGCACCAGGGAGCACCTCATGAGCCTCTGCAAAGCTGCCTCGGCCAAATCCCCCTGGAAGGTCTCCTTCGAAGAGCCGGCACGGTGTCCACTTTGACAATCTCCGGACTCAGTCACATTTCCAACGTGCGCTCTGGCGGCTTGTACGTAGCTGGTACAAGCCTCCGTCGCGACGGGAACGTCGCCTGCTCTGATTGACGCGTGCTTTTCTAATGACACCGGCTCTGCTGCCGTGGCAGCATCCATCCTCTGCGCCGTGTCTGAAGTTCTCAAAGGGGCCGACTTCCCCGCCTCCTGCTGCGAATGCCTCTCCTTGTACAGGCAGGTGCTGGGGCAATTCGAGTGGAGTTCCCTGCGCGGCACGGCATACCACCAGTTGGTGACGTACGGAAAGCGGCACTCGGACTTTTCTGCCCCTTGGTGGAAGGCCGGTGGAATCGTTGAGGAGGCCTCTGGCCCTTTGGCTGGGATGGAGAGGGATTCAAACTCGTCACTCGCCGAGCCGCCGGCACTGCCAGAGCAAGAAGAGAAGCTGCCCGAGGCAGACCCCGAGCCCGAGCGGGTGACTGTCGTTATCCCGCTGTCTGATGATATCCTCCGGGATGGTTCTGTCACTGGCGATGGCAGGTGGGGCTTCGTGGGAAGTCTGGACTTGTCAGTAATCACAGCGGAAGCTCTATGCAGGAGTGGGGACCTGGCTATCTTTGCTTCTGGTGGCATCTGTGCAGCAATATAACAGTACACAGTTATTAGGAAATACCAAGGGTAAAATTCACACAACAACCAAAAAAAACTTAAACGTATATATTCGTCTTTATCTGTGACAAATGGGTTTCTTTCATTTATATATAGCATTTACTTCCTGTTCGTAACGTATTGAGGAAAGTTCCAGAGTGAATACCCCACAGATCCTCCTAGATCAGCAGTCGGTAACATTGCGTCTCGTATTCACGTGCAATGTGATTCTTGAAATACTGAGTATTCTTTTGTGTTTACCAAATTCACAAAAAAAACTGCCTCTTCATGTTATTTTGGTTGCTGAACCCTGGGAGGGTATTGCATTGTAGTCTTGGTTTTGTCATAATTAGATAGAAACGATTTGTTTGCAGATTGTGCTCCATCTTGCTGTAAAAGTCTCATTGCACAGTACAAATACTTACACGAGGTTTTTTTCTGCCAATAAAAAAACAGAGGCAATTTAAAACACGTTATGTTCACATTAGGAGTTGCAATCAATTACATAGATGAACGCTCAGGCAGTGCACGTTGCTGGCTTTGACAATGATCCTAGTTGTAAAATGAGGTAGCTTCATGCAGAATTGCCACAACCAGGGTCTGTGTGTGTATATTTAAATTAAACCAATGTCTTCCATAATCCAGGTTTTTTTTGGGTTAGATCGCATAAATATAGAAATGTGTAGTTAAGACCCGCCACCACCCGATACAGCCAATTAGTAAGGTTTGTCACGTAAACAGAACGTGGCAATTCGTTACTAGTGTAGTAACGCTTACGACTCGTTGACACCGGAGTTGGAGGCACACTTGTTTATTTGAATACCAACTTTGTGACATACACAATTGAGGGGGTATCGGCCCCCTCACCCGTCTATCTGAGGACACACCTCTAGGCTAACCTTAGCCTGCCTCTGAGTCCTCCACTAATGGGCTAGGGGAGGCTATCTTGGCCCGACACTGGTCAGTCGGGCCCGGTACCCAGAGTCCAGACCAGCACTGGCTCTGGCTCTGGTACCACGCCACTGGCTCGAGCCTGCGCGGTCCTGATAAGGACGGCGTACCAGGGGGAGTCCAGGGCTCTATCTCAGACGTCTTCCTCCTCCTCTTCTTTAGCTAAACATCACTCCCGAGCCTCCCGATACATTCCCCTTTTATACACCCCCCTCCCTGAGGGGTGGGGCCCCGGGGGATCGTAACGTCCGAAGCGCGGACGTCGTAGAGGGCACCTGCTCGTGCACTGACGTAGCCCCGCCCACTGTGCTTGTTTACCATAGGCTGCCATGCATAACGGGCTCTCTGTAACAGCCCTACATCACTCCCCCCCACATAGCATGCAGCCGTCCCGGCTGCCAACATACAAAAATTTGACAATAAAGGTGCCTTCACCCCCTCACGTGTGCCTCACTATTTTTTTTGAACCATAACAGGAACCAGAACAAGACACAACAACAAGATGAGAAACAACCCGTCGCACCCCCCGAATAAATACGAATTCCGTAAAAAAAACAGCTTATATACAACCAGCAGGGAACCCACCCCGCACACACAACAAACGGTGAACCCAACATATGTACATCCGAGGAGCGGGAAACACACCATCCACACAACACCCAATAAACACAACAGCTATGTACACATTTTCCGGCCTCACAACAGTTTGCGCATTTTAGCGCGCGTCCTTGCAGCGGGCCCCTCACACGGGGTAACCCCGCGTGGCGGACCATCAGGTGGCGACTGTCCGTCTTGAGGTGAGCATTCCTCTGACTCCGCGTGACCCTCGGCATCCGCAGGAGGGGTGATCGGGCGTGAGCCCGTCACTCCTGATGCTCCTGAAGGTGGCACAGCCGGCAAGGCATTAGGTGAGAGCGACGGAGACGGACCCAGCAAGTCGGCCGACCCCCCACATGTTTGGCCACGCGCGTGTGAAGTGGGGTTGTGTACCGCAGCGAAGGGTTTTAATCTGGAGGGGTGCACGAACCATCGCCGCTTCCCCCACTTGATGCGCACGCACTGCGGACGTAACACCTCCACCACTTCCACAGGGCCCCGCCACGGCCGCACCAGTTTAGAGGAGGTTGCCAGTGGCACCTGGGGGCAGTGCAACCATGCCTTGTCCCCCGGCTTCCACTGCAGCATGTGCGCTCGACTCAATCTGAGGCGCTCATTTGCCTTCTGACGGAGGTCAGAGTTTTGCATTGCAGCATCCCGTGCCTCGGTCAATTTGTCCAGATTAAATTTAACGTGGTCAGCCAGATTAGTTTTTCCCTGCGGCACAGGGATCCGCAACTGGGCACGAACAGGCGGGTCTGGTTCTCGGCCGTACATGAGGTAAAAGGGAGAAAACCCCGTAGCCGCATGGGGTGCCATCCGGTACGCCGCCAAGACCCCCTGAATTTGTAGGTCCTAATCCGTTTGCGAGTCCGAAACTTGTTGTGATAACATGGACGAGATGGTGCGATGCAAACGTTCGACCATCCCGTCAGTTTGTGGGTGATATGGGGAGGTCCGAATTTTCTTTGTGCCCAGGAGATCGCAGACTTGTCTGAGTAGTTTACCGGAAAAATTTCTGCCCTGGTCGGTCAGCAGCCTCTCCGGAGCACCTTTGTCCAGGACATAACCCTGAACAAAGGCCTCCACGATGGCTGCTGCCGACTGGTTGGCCAGAGGCCAGGCCATAGGCCAGCGTGTAAAATACTCGACACCCGTCAACAAATATCTATTCCCTCTGGGGGTGGCGGGGAATGGTCCCAAAATGTCCAGAGCGACCAGCTCGTTTATCCTGGACACTTTGATCGATTGCAAGGGCGGGTTAGACTCCCGTGCCGGCGGTTTGCGTTGTGCACATTGAGGGCACGATCCCAACAAATCCCCAACATCCCTCGTCATGCCAGGCCAGTAAAAATCAAGTTGCAGCAAGGCGAGAGTCTTTTGGGTCCCCAGGTGTAGGAGGCGCTCATGAGCGGCCCATACCACCCTACCCCGCAACCCAGTAGGGACAACCAGCCGATGTCGACGTGACTTCCCGTCCCAATGCATTAGCAGACCTTGGCACATTTCCCATGCGTCGGAAGCACCTCTTTTTCCCCCCGCCGCACCGCCAACGCGACGTCGCCACCCGAGGAGGGAGACATCCTCCATCTGGAGGCGCCCCCATTCAATGACGGGCAACCCCAACAGGGAATCTTTGCCCTGTTGTTCGATCGAATTAGGAACCATTGCATCGTCGTCGTTGGCGGCCGCCAAGACAGGTACCGATGTGTCCCCTGGAGGCCTGCAACGTCCAGACCCCAGGAGGCATGCACACTCGGAGGTGGTTGGCAAGCGTGACAGAGCGTCCGCGTTGGTGTGGCGAACGCCCTTACGGTATGTGGTTTGGAAATCGTAATCCTGGAGGACCTCCAACCATCGGGACAATTGTCCCGATGGCTGTTGAACCCTCAGGGCGTACTGCAGTGCCGCATGATCTGTGCGGACGGTGAAATGCCGACCGTACAGATATGGGCGATACTGTTGGACGAAATGGACAATTGCCAACAGTTCCCTACGGGTGACACAATACCGTTGCTCCGCTGGAGACAACACCCGACTGCCGTACGCAACCACACGTTCCACGCCGTCAACCACCTGGGAGAGCACGCCCCCAATACCCGTGTTGCTCGCATCGGTGTCGAGCAAGAACGGTTTTGAAAAATCAGGGTAAATCAGGGGAGGAGCGTTTACCAAAGCGTCCCGAAGGGAGCAAAAAGCAGCTTCCTCCTCCTGACCCCAGCAGAACCGAACCCCTTTAGATGTCAAAGCATGTAGGGGTTTGGCGATAGTCGCAAAATTAGCGACGAAGCGTCTATAATACGACGCAAACCCAATAAAACTCCTAACCTCTCCCACTGAGGTGGGAGTCGGCCAGGAGCTAACACACTGCGTTTTGGCGGGATCGGTAGAAATACCTGAGCGCCCCACGATGTGCCCCAAATAACGCACCGACTCGCGTAACAAATGGCATTTTTGGGGCTTAAATTTCAAATTAGCAGCCCGCATCTTTAGGAAAACTGCCCGCAACCTCTGGAGATGTTCCTCAAAAGTTTTGCCAAAGACAATGACGTCATCCAAATAAATCAGGCACGATTCCCATTGCAATCCAGCCAAAACCAATTCCATCAACCGCTGGAAAGTTGCCGGCGCTGAGTGTAAGCCCATCGGCAACCGGTTGAATTGAAACAGGCCGTGCGGAGTACGGAAAGCAGTTTTAGGCTTTGAATCATCGTCCAGAGGAAGCTGCCAGAATCCCGAAAGTAAGTCCAATGTGGAGAAGAATCGCGCTCCCGCCAAGGCGTCAAGCGATTCGTCCATCCGTGGGAGCGGGTATGCGTCGGCAACCGTAATTTTATTAAGGCGCCGAAAGTCAACGCAAAACCGCAACGAACCGTCCTGCTTCTTAACCAGGACGATCGGCGCTCCCCAAGGGCTGTTGGAGGGAGAAATGATGTCGGCGGCTAGCATGTCATCAACAGCCGATTTGACATGGTCCTTTTCGGCGGGACTCAACTGAAAAGGATTCTGGCGTATTGGCGCGCTGTCACCCGTATCAATATGGTGACGCAGCAGATGAGTGCAGCCCAAATCGTATTTATCCCGACTGAAAACGTCGGAAAATTCCCTCAGTAGTGTCTTAAGACGTTGGCGCTCTAAATTTGACAGGTCCGTCGATCCCGCGCAAAGCGCCTCGAGCCACCCTTCATCGCTGTCCGAATGTGGTCGCGGTGCAGGGACAGCGCCGACATGACTCGCGACGGGTTCCTCACAGGGCACCGGCGTTGCGTGAGCAAGCACGGTCCCCTGTGGGACCACCACCGTCTGCGAGCCCACATTGAGGACCGCGATGAAGGGTTCTCCTTCCCCTCTCACTATGGTCTGGGCCGGGAGTAAATTAGGTCCACTGACCCCGGCCCTAGACGGTCCCAGCAGAACCCCTTGAGCCCCAATGCCCTTAGCGAAGGGCCGCCGAAGTTTCAAAGGAATTAACATTTGCGCCCCCGGAGGAACGCGCACCGTTCTATCTACGAACGCCGGCACCGTCGCGAACGCCGTCCGGCTCGTAGCGGGGGATGGCAGAAACGCCATGCGTCGGCCCGATGGGAGCTCAATGCATCCCTGGTCGATTAATATCCTAATCGGCATTTTGGCCAGGAAATCCGTCCCCAGCAGGCACGGAACCGCCAGCGAGGAGGAAACAAAAATCGGCCCAGATAATTTAATATCCCCGACACAAATCTGGGCTCGAATTTGTCCGATGATGCCAAGTGAACCCCCGTTAGCAGCAAAGAATGGTACATTAACAGGCATCAAAGGACGGCTCTGGGCAGGGAGAATGTTATAAATCAACTCCGAAATAATGGTCGCCGATGCCCCTGTATCGACCAGGATGCGCACCTCGACCCCATTGATGTGACCCACAACGGCCGACGACCCCGATGACGCGGCTACAACCCGATGGGCCAACACGGACCACTGGCTGGGTTCAATGTGAGTACCCAGAGTGGTGCGTGTTGGTGCCATGGTACGCGATATTTGCCCCCCCTCCGCTGCGGTGTTCGAGTGTGTGACGGGCGTGTGCGTGGGCCAAACATGAGGGGTGCCGCGACTCGCCGGATTATGATGGTGGAGCTTGTGACGAGGGCCGGCGTCCCGTTGAGGTGTCGTCCCGCGCTGCCGAGGAGAGCGGCACCCCGAGGCGACGTGGCCCCGGATGCCGCAGTTATAACAGCGTGGAAGCGCTGGTGGCGACGATGGACGTTGTAGACGGCTTGAACCGGCCCGGTCCTCCCGCGCTCCCGCTCCGTGCTGCCGTCGATGGTTGATGGCGCAAACCTCTTCCGCCGGGAGGGTGGCCGCAGCGACGGCGCGCCCGCTCGCCGCCTTGCTGGCCTTCCGTCGTTGAGAGGACAGGTTTGCGTGGAGGAGACGGGCCGCTTGGAGGGAGCACATTTCTGCATCGTCCTGTGCGACAATGACGATGTCTAAGTCGTCCGCCAGCAAAAGTATCTTTTCTGTCACCATGGCGTCGATCCCCTCGTCGTCCATTCGTGGAAAGGCTTCCTTTGCCAGCGCCAGGAGGCTTGTACGGTACGCCAGGGGCGACTCCTTCGTCCCCCGCTGGCGATCGTAAAAGAGTTGACGACAGTCCGATGGTGGCCCATACACAGCGGACAGCACTTGCATCGCCTTCCGCAGCGTGGAACGCCTCTCCTTCGTTGCCGATGTTAGTGTGGCGAGGGCGTCGCTGTCGAGGAGTGCTGGCAGTGCTCGGAGAGCCTCGGCGTCTGTCCACTGTGCCATCTCCTGGTGAGCGAGGAAGCGCCGCTGGAAGCCGCCCCAGTCGCCCTCCTCGCCCACAAATTCTTTGAGCGGCGGCAGTCGCTGATGTAAGGCAGCGGCTGCAGAGGACGATCGCGCTCCCTCGTCTCCCTCACTCGACTCAGCGTCGGCCCGAAGCAGCGATGGCATCGCCGGTCGCACCCGTGGTGACGCGGCAGGCACTGTACTCCCGCCGTTGGACGCGATGCTTAGAGCGGCCACGCCCTCAACAGCAGCTGCGGCGATGGCGGGAGTTTCAAAATGTTGCTCCGTTGAAATGGCGGGAAGGCGCTGTGGTCGTTGGCTGCTGTCGCCTCGTGGCGGTCCCGCAGCCCCCAGCCGCGTGATGTTGTCGAGCATGGCGGCTGCGGCGTACAGCAGCTCGGCCAGCTTCGCGTGCGCCTGCCTCAGCCCCTCCGTCGACGGCTCCCCTTCCTCCAGCTGCTGTGGCGTGGATGCACCCAGCCCCGGCTGCTCGATGGCATCTTCAGCCATCTCGGGCCCTCCAACTGCAGCGGTGTCCTCCGCCCCTGGTACTCCGACTCGAGTCGTCCGGCGTGTATCCATGTTCGTACTTTGTTTCACTTCTGACGCCAGATGTAGTAACGCTTACGACTCGTTGACACCGGAGTTGGAGGCACACTTGTTTATTTGAATACCAACTTTGTGACATACACAATTGAGGGGGTATCGGCCCCCTCACCCGTCTATCTGAGGACACACCTCTAGGCTAACCTTAGCCTGCCTCTGAGTCCTCCACTAATGGGCTAGGGGAGGCTATCTTGGCCCGACACTGGTCAGTCGGGCCCGGTACCCAGAGTCCAGACCAGCACTGGCTCTGGCTCTGGTACCACGCCACTGGCTCGAGCCTGCGCGGTCCTGATAAGGACGGCGTACCAGGGGGAGTCCAGGGCTCTATCTCAGACGTCTTCCTCCTCCTCTTCTTTAGCTAAACATCACTCCCGAGCCTCCCGATACATTCCCCTTTTATACACCCCCCTCCCTGAGGGGTGGGGCCCCGGGGGATCGTAACGTCCGAAGCGCGGACGTCGTAGAGGGCACCTGCCCGTGCACTGACGTAGCCCCGCCCACTGTGCTTGTTTACCATAGGCTGCCATGCATAACGGGCTCTCTGTAACAGCCCTACACTAGTACAGCCACACACCGATTGTGTTGGATAGCAAAGCCACAACATTTACAAACCTTACTAATTGGCTGTGTCGGGTGGTGGCGGGTTTAATGACACATTTATATTTACACGATGTAACCCAAAAAAAATCTTATTATGGATGATATTGGTCGCGAAAGCCTAGGTGTGAAACCATTCTTATTTTACCAGGTAAGGCCCACTTAGCTATGAAGCTCTTTTTCAGAAGCAACCTCGCCACAAAGGATAGCTCAAACAAGTGGCCCATCATGTGGAAATGTATCGCAGCCAAATACTCAAAACGCGTGATGTTGATTCTAAATGTGGCGGGAAAAACAGGAGGACCCGGAGAAAGATCCACGCGACCACGGTGCGAACATGCGAACTCCAAATATACAGCAGGCATCAGGGTCGGTATCGAACCCACGTCCTCCCCGTATAGCAGGCGATGTAATTAACGTATCGCCACAAACACAAGGATGATCCATTCATAGACATCCCACTGATTCATCTTCTTGGTTCTTTCGGAAAAGTCACGTAGAATGGAAATAATAATGAAATAATAAAAATAAAACATAATAAAATAATTCTCACGACGTTTCGGCCACAACACAAGCAGCCGTCCTCAGGTGGAGAACAGGTCTGCCGAGAAGACAGAGTCTGAATGACACGCCCCAGGCTTGGAGCGACTATTTAGGCTGGGATGGAGGGGCGAAGAGCGTCTTGACAAAATAATTTGCATATCAAGAGGAATTTAGCATATTTATGGGAAATGCAGATATGCGATTAGTACTACTTGTGAAATGCGTAGGAGGTTTGTAGTACTAATCGCATATCTGCATTTCCCATAAATATGCTAAATTCCTCTTGATATGCAAATTATTTTGTCAAGACGCTCTTCGCCCCTCCATCCCAGCCTAAATAGTCGCTCCAAGCCTGGGGTGTGTCATTCAGACTCTGACTTCTCGACAGACCTGTTCTCCACCTGAGTACGGCTGCTTGCGTTGTGGCCGAAACGTCGTGAGAATTATTTTATTATGTTTAATTTTTATTATTTTATTATTTCCATTCTACGTGACTTTACCGAAAGAACCAAGAAGATGAATCCCTGCAGTCACGAAAGCTTTCAATCGAAATCCCACTGATTTCCAATTATCCTCTTTGTGCATTCTCAGCGGGTGAAAGAGTGACTGTGAACGCGACGGCTCCGCCACGTCCAGGGGGACAGAGAAGGACAGCGGCGGTGGTTCGCATTCGCTGATCTGTGGCGCGCGCACACGCACGCCTGGAGAGGCGCGCGGGCCATCCATTCCCGGGGAGAAATCCGGTCGTGCGCCACCGCAGAGGAAATCGAATTACAAAATAGTATTTCAAATGCCGTGACAAGGTTCCTATTAAAATGCGCGCAAAAGGAAAACTAAGAAACCGGAGGGAATTTGTTGCGTTCACAGGATGTCGTGCTTGGCAGCCCTCAATCACAATCTATCATTGTGTAATTTCTCCCTATTATCTTAGTGGGGTGGGCTATACTGTAAAACGGATCACCCTTGTGGATATGAACAGATCTACTGCTGCTCGTTCGCTGCTCACAGCCTCTTTGCCTCGAGGCGGCGGGGGTGGGGACTGGCACGTGCCGTGAGCTGCTGGATGGAGGTGTATATGAGGCTGTCTGACGGGCTGCCATCAGACTGCTCGTCTGCCGATCCGGAGACGCCGGAGCTGTCTGTGAACGCCCGCGCTGCTTTAGCACGAGGGTGAACAGCTGAAACGAGAACAAACAAAAAAAGACATTCATATTTGCATTTTACACTTTTCCAAAACGTGCTTTTATAGTTCAAATGGATGTGCCAGCTATTTACATCGCTTATCGCATTGCTTATTCATGCCCACCGATAAAAATGGCCCCTTAGTCATGATGGGAGTTATGATCAGCGGAAATGAACAACATTTGAATGTCGATTTAAAGCTTTCGTGACTGCGGGGATTCATATTCTTGGTTCTTTCGGTAAAGTGACGTAGAAGAGAAATAATAAAATAATAATAAAAAATTACATAATAAAATACAATTCTCATGACGTTTCGGCCACAACGCAAACGTCGTGAGAATTTTATTTTATTATGTTTAATTTTTTTAATTTTACTATTTCCCTTCTACGTGACTTTACCGAAAGAACCAAGAATAACATTTGAATGATTTAACACTTGTTTTGTTTTCACGCATAGCGTACGTCTCATTCAAAGAGTTTTGCATTTCAATAATTGTGCATTTGAATGCAGTAAATGAAGTAATTACATTTTGTTTTGAATAAATGTAATACAAACTACTGTGGGTTTATCTTTCTTTAAAAGGTTGTGTTATTCTCAGCCATTTCCAACAACATCTAAAAATTTCAGTTTGATCAAATGTGCTATTTGCTGAAACCTATAAGGTAACAATGAATCAAACAACCTTAAACGTTTTACAAGCGATTGAATAGACTAATTTTTTTTTACCAAAGAACTGACAACTAATTTTACTAAGTTTATGCAAATTTGAATGTAATACTAATATATATAGCAAGTCCATTTTCCACATTTGTATTTACCCATTGCACTTTGTATTTATTCCGTTTTGGAAGCTGTGCTTGTTAATGATGATTTTCAGTCTGCAAAATGTCACCTCTGTGTGTTACGTGTTGAAGTCCACTGAAGCCAGCTCAATGTTGAAAAAGCTGGCACACTCATTGAGTGTAATACAAAATGACTTTAACCATACGTACTACCTGATCAGTTTTTTGTACATGTTTTTAAGAATTAAGTTTGGTAGTCAAAGTTATGAATCAACAACTTAGGTGTCACATGGCACTCTGATGAACGTTCTTCTATGTTAAGCCACTGTAAATTGACCTTCCTGGGACATTGGCTCTAGTTTAGTAGCCTGCATGGTCCCTGAAGCAACAATAATAAACAAATAGCATCTATTAGATTTGTATATATACATATAACTACTCTCATTTGTTTTTGAGTTGCACCTGCATGATGTCTGACGTTTTGTACCACATGCTTTAGCTCTCAACACATGGAGCAAAACGTCGGACATCACGCGAAAGAACACGCAGTACAACCTGAAAACAGATCAGAGAGAGAGAGCGAGCTACGCGGGACGACCGTGAAAAAGCCTAAGCAGTAGCACAAATATAACGAGGACTGGGCGGCCCTGCCCTATGTTTATGCATCACAATACCCAGCGGTGCACATCACGATCGGGTAACCACAGGTGGTAATGTGACAGATTACACTGCTGCTGAGTGAAACGTTTCCCTGTTGGCTGCTACGTTTTCAGGTAAATTACATCAAAGCTGTCAGTGGCCACGCACTTTTGAATGTCTCTGCTTGTTATGTTCCATGGTCGCTCATTGTGCGTGCGACTATGAAATCGTTGGATGTAAATGTCAAACGTCGAAAGTATGATCTCAAAAAGGGCTTCGATGAAATAAAGAAATGTCTTCTAACCAAAAGTTTTGATTCGACTTCAATGGCCATGTTATCTATCCCTTTGTTAAGTCGCTATGTGATTAGAGTCCCTAGATATGATTCATATGCACAGACCTACAGTGAGCTCAGAATAAAAAAATGATAAGAATGCACGTGTGTGGGTGTCAGTGACAGTTGGCAAAATTGGTGTGTAAACCTCGGCAGAATTTTGGATGTGATTTAACTTACAATTATTGGTCAGCATAGATTTCCATTGGATAAACGAGTCCATGCCGATTATTGCAATTTAGGCTTTACAGACATTGGCTCAAGACCAACCTTGGTAATGAACACAGCCCGACACGCATTTCAACGAGGACTTTGATTTAACTTTCACTTTACCTATTGTCACGTATTGCATTAAAATTACATCACCAAATCCTTAAAATTAAAGGTTAATAATGCTTTAAAAAAAATCCCTTTTCAAAACACAACCTCTATTGCAATGTAAATGTCCAGCCCTCGATAAATCCATTGCTGGATGGGAAGGTCCTCCACACCGTGCCGGCTGCATGGGCTCTTTGACCAAATTCTTAGGTTTTTTCGGTAAAGTTACGTAGGTAAAAAATTTAAATTAATAAAAGTAAAATTCAAATAAAATAAAAATCACGACATTTCGGAGGCAACACAAGCTTCCGTCTTCATGTGGAACCGTCACAGCACAATAGCTGTATCAAGTGAGAGAAATTCCAAGAAAACAGTCCTTGTATATATACTGGTTGAGGGTGGGAGGAGCCAAGGTAGGCCCTGGATATTATTTTTGTGAGGTTCGGTGCGGCTGAAGCACGCTGTTAGGAATGAGCCTTTGTTGTGTAAACTAGGTGCGGATGATGTAAAGGTGCGTGTAAATGGGACTGAGCCTTTTTGTTATGTAAAGGTGATACGGCTGAAATCGCTGCCAGGAAATGAGTCTTTGTTGTGTAGAATGGTTGACTGAGCCTATTGTTATGTAGAGGTGGTGCGGCTGAAATCGCTGCCAGGAAATGACCATACTTCACCAGGCCCCTGAGTTCATAGTGCCATGAGAGCGAGCACCACTGCGCCACTGCTCAACTCTACAACCTTTTGTAGTAAAGCAAAATGTCTAAAAAATTCAAATGTGCACTCATCTAAATTACTGTGATGACCCAATGTGTTTTGCATCTGTGAAAAGTCATTTACTGTGACACATCCATGTGATATATTTTCATTGCTTTGTAACTCTTGCATCCACCCCCATTTATCACCAGGCCCTCTGCTGCTAAAACGACCAATATATAAGCATTAAGATAGAAGTTCACTGCATTGAGGCAAAACTAAGGTTTATACCTAGATGAATGACGTCTGTAAATTGTATAATTTTAAAGGATGCTCCTTGTCTTGTGGTTATTGTTTTTTAGATTAAACTATGTTGCGATTTTCTCTCCCGCTCGATATGCCTTGTGCATACATTTTTCTGAGCCACCTTTGCTACGAAGAGGTCTCAATTGCTGCTTTAATAAGAGCTTTGCCTATGTATGCACGGTACAGATTGTGTATTTTAAAAGCTTTACCCTTAATACTGAGCCTTGGTTTCTGAAAAAGGTGAACACCCTCCACTGGGCTGACAAATTAATTAAAATTTCTGTTCACCAATTGTTCCCCATTTTGTACTCATCACACTGACTGTTAATCAACAAAATCTGAGCACATAATTTTTGGGGCCATTCAATTGTGAATCTTCAATGACTGGACTGAGAACACTGCATTCGCTGCATGAGAGCCTCGATAAATTAAGAAGACAATATTCAGATTTTATATTTTGAGCTCAGAGGCTCCAAACCAGAATCGTATACGACATTCACTTAGAATATTATTTTTCTTAATTGTGTCTGGATTAATTCCCACTTGACCACTTCCAAAATTGGCGCAGCTTGATGCCTATGATGATGTTATACCAATGAAAATGTTAAGCTGCATACTGCTAATGATACAACTTGTGTCCTGTGTTACATGTGTGTAGTATGTGTGAATGTATAATCAGTGTTGAAATGGTGTCTGGATTAGTTGGGTTGCATGAAGACAATCATACTCCATGGTGATTTGATATATTACAAGATCCTCCAGATATAGAGCCTTCAACCTCAGTGTGACCTTTCTGGGTAAATAAATAATTATTATACTTCTCATGGCAAACAAATACATGAGTTCCCATACTCAAATTGTGATTTTCGTGGTGCTTATCTGTGTTCACATTTTTGAGTCTGGTGGTGTAAATTCTTCATCCCCATCGTGGTTAGGTGCAGCATTTCCATGCAACAACCAACATTGCCAGGCACACTTCAGGCAGTGGGAATGAAAGTCTAGCTAGTTTGACATGGGCCAGCATGGAATATCTTGGAATCCCATGGGGATGCGGTCGCCTATTAGGATTTCCAGCACAAGGAATGTTACACTAATGAGAAATGAGTCGTACAAGATGAATTGTTTCACTCCTTTGACACTTGTCCCAGTCATGCTGTCATACACAACGTTGCATATAATAATGATGCTTTCTGATGTCTTACAGGGGAATGAGCACATTTGTGCCAACGAGGATCGATGTCCCTGTGGAACCACCTTCGTTCAGGCACTACAATGCATGCTTCGTGTCTTTAATAGTGCATAGAGTATACATACAGCTAGATTTGAAGCTTTCGTGACTGGAAGGATTCATACTCTTAGGTTTTTTCGGTACGTGACTTTACCGAAAAAACCTAAGAGTATACATACAACGTACACATATATTCACTGTCTTGGTGTGGATATTTCTAAAAAAGATAATAACATGCCAAAAGGCAACAGACTGTTGTGGGTCTTACACAATCAAGTCTCTGCAAAAAATAGTTTTTTTTAAAGAATAGAGTGAAGCTTCGCCAGTCCTAGTTTAGATGTTACGACAAGGAAGTCATTGTTTGGTTGTGTCAGGCTTATGAATGAAGATGCTCTGCAGTGCCTTGGGTTTAGTTCCTAAGCAAGGTTGGCTATATGCATGAGAATAGAATCCACTGGGCAGCATTAACAATGGGACTTTGCAAATTGTATGACACCTCCCTTTCTGAAAAGTTGTTGGCAATGCAGTCGTTGCTTTGAATTACGTCATGTAATATTTTTCCTCTATCTTAAGTAGATAAAGAGTTTTAATATCAATATTTGACAGGGTATTAAATATTGTTATGCTTACATCCCAAGGATAAACAATTTCCATTCTGTTCTGGAACAAGGATGAACACTCACTGCACCATAATTCCCCCTTTGTTATCTGAACTACGACAATACGATTATAGGGAAGTTTTGAATAAAGCATTGTGTATTGAAAAGTGATTTATCAACTGGACATTGTATAAATGTGCCCTAATATGTAAGTCACTCGCTGTTGCACGAGGGTCCATTCATCAAAGAATTCCAACTTCCATAACAAGGAGCAATAGCACACCGATGGGAAATGTCACACCTGTGCTTGAATGAAGAATGGGATTAACTAGATTTGTCTCATCGAAGCCTCGAGCCGTTCCACGTGTTCTATTACTGAGCTTGAATGACTTTTTCCCAATGGTGTGTGTGTATGTCATCTATCATGCCTAGGTATATAGAGCAGTATTGTGTTGTGTTAGTATTGTGTTAGCACCCTCGCCACAACAAAAGCACAGATTTATTTGACTTTTATCTAACCATGCATACACATTAAATTGTATATGCATGCAAGAAACAGGCAAAAATCTTAAAAGGAAGGCATATAAAAACAGTGTGCATAGATTCACACTTAATGTAATACATTTATCCAAAGTCACTCATATGAATATTATTATTTCATTAGTAAATAAAGTTCTGGCTTTGAAAGGGCACCTGATTAGATTACCATGACATTTCATATGACAGTACAAACTGAATTTCAGTTCTAATCAACCTTTGCATCTCTACTTGTATGTTGATACAGAAATAACAAATTGGCTCAAACAAAAATATGTTTTCACAGGAAACATGTACATGGTTACGGTATGTATCACTTTTGTTTTGAGATCGTGTACCATTCTTATCACACCCACAGCCATGTTCAGCATGGCACGACCAGGACCGGATTAAGTTTGATGGGAGCCTGGGGCTGTTATAGTTTTGAGGCCCCGTTCTGTACATTGAATTCCTTCCCTCCTTTACTGTTTTATCACCACCCATGCCCAAAGCAAAACGCTCCGTTGTTGTTTACTTTTTTTAAAGCTAATCAAAGGTAAAATAAACAAAACTCTTTAGATTTCGGCACATGACTGGTGGTACCTAATACATACAGTGATGCCATGACTTTACAGCATTTACCATATGATGTATTGAAGTGCTACCTTATTGTGGTGTTTCCTCTATTACCATATAAAACGGTGTTCTAATATTTGTTTGGAGGCCTCTCAAAATCTGTGGCCTCGGGCTGCAACTCCTCAAGCCCCAGAGTTAATCTGGCCACGGGCACAACTTCCATCAGCTGAGTACATCACAGGAGAACTCGAGGCATTTTCCTTAGCCTGTCTTCCAAAGAGTGCTGTGTAGTGTTGCATAAGCCAGTGGGTTTTTACAAACGCCAGTAGCCTCAATATCCTTCACTCTATAAGCTGCGCGTGAGATCTAGGCACGACTCTGTTCGGGGTGGCTGAACGTATTAAAACCTGGTTCTAGAGAACAAACCATCATGAGTAGCAAAAACAAGTTCGAATGAAGGTTTCCCATGTCATGTGAAAAGGGACGGTTATTTTTCTGGAGACATCTGTTTTTGTGCACACACAAACAACTTTGGTGCCTTGCTTAAGGCGACTGGTTTTCAACTGAGCCACCATGTGTGGCCACTGTTTACAGCTCCCCCTGACAAAACAGGGGCCCAATTTAGCTCACCAGGGGGAGTGAAGACATCGCAACTTGAAACCTGCGGCGTCAAAAAGTAAAATTGCGGCCCAAGCAAGTGCTTTCTGGCCTCGTGCAATGTAACCCTATCGCCATGCGTGCCTTCATTCAGAAATCCTTTGATGAATGCTGAGAACTTTTCGCTCCGTGCTTCAAGCCATGGCTTTACATGGCGCGTAGTGACCCCCCCTGGCAGGCCTGATAGCTTATTCATGCAGCAATTTCCCCGTGTCTTTGTTGGTTTATACACGTGGAAACTCAATTACCAGAGGCTTATGATACTACGACTCGTGAGCAACTGAATGGAAAGAATGATGGGCGTAATAAATTACAGGACAGCTCTCATTTACATTTGAATAAACGATAATGAATGATATTTTACATGAGCGTTATGTAATGGGCTATTGCGCCAATTCCTGAATGAGAATTTTGCATGGGGGCAACTCGAGCAATGGGATAAATGTGTGCTTATGAGGGGATAGGACTCAAAACTGCATACATGTGGGTGGTCGACAAGCTATTTAATCACTGAAATTAACTGGCCTTGTAACAGATTGGGAGTGTCACACAGATAGTTAAATCTTCATGCTCTTATCAACCTCCAAAGTGACCTGGATTGGAGGTGTGCGCCACCATGCCTGGTATTGTATAAACATGTTTACACGTAAGAATACTGTTCGAGCTACAAATTACACATTTTAATGTGTCCAATTCCAGGAAAAGTTAATACGAAGAGAAAAACAAACGGCGCTAAATTAATTGGTTCATTTGTTCTTGCGTGAATGCATCGCTATGCCTGTTATACGCTTGCGTGTCGCAAAGCAGTTTGGGATGTTCACGGGATGAAAAAGAGGGAGAGTCTCCATTTCCTAACGGTACCATTGAAGCTCCAGTACGGCCAAAACTAGAACAGGTGGGCAGTCGCCAAAAAAATTAAACAAGATGCACAAGCGTCTGTGTGAGTGCACACAGACGCTGAAATATTCCACGTGGCTTTCCCATTCGGTGTCTGACTTTAGCAGCATTCATAACGCTGCAGATAAGCTGTGCCCTGTTCCCAAAAACCTTGCGCCATGGGGACCCAGGGGTGTCACAGACAGTTTGCAGTCTCTGTGGCGTGAATACGGGCCGAAGTGAATTTGCTCCTCGTATAAATGAGACACAGACGCGTGCAAATCAGGAGGACAAAGATGCGGTTCATGGGCGAGCAAGCACAAAGTGTCAAGCCATTGGGTGTTCGAAAAGGCTTGAAAGGCCCGTGTATAAAACCCTGCGTAAAATTAGCATGAAGGAGGAAATAAGAGCCCTATGAACTTGAACAGTTGTGTGCACTTGTTTAGATTTTTTTTGTAAGAGCAGTTTTTTCATGTTTGCAAATGTGCTGCAATGTTTTGGGAGTACAGTTGAATGTGTTGCTCATTATATTGCCTTGGCTCTCGAGAATGCTTTTAAACGGACAGGTCTGTTTTGATGACGTTGAAACAGTGTGGGTATTGTTCAGTGTGCTGCTTTTTTATCGTGACAATAATTGAAGGGCCTTTCATCCACAGAGGCTTTAAACGACCAATGTTATTCATTTACTTTCACAGCTTGTGACAGAAAAAATAAACATTTATGTGAATTCATGCTCTGAGATGCTTGGTTGCAATAGTTTAACTGACTGTTTTAATTTAATTCTAGGATTTTATTTCACAAGTTGAACCATTTCTTGGTGGTGCTTGTCAGCTGTACCTCTGAGGTTGCCTGTATAAAAGTATCACACAGACCATCCTGCCAAATATTTAATGATGGATATTTTGACTTTTTAAAACCAATTCTCAAGCTTCATTTTTAATCATGTCAGTAGAAAGTGCATTCCCTGGACCAAGCAGGGGGAAATATCTGCTTCAGAGTGTAATAATAAACTCCCTCCCATTTTAAATTTCGATTTAAAGCTTTCGTGACTGCAGGGATTCATCTTCTTGGTTCTTTCGGTAAAGTCACGTAGAAGGGAAGTAATAAAATAATAAAAATAAAACATAATGTTTTATTTTTATTATTTTATTACTTCCAAGAAGATGAATCCCTCCCATTTTTTTTACAAAAGTATTCAACTGTTAAATGTGCATTCCCATGAGATGGTTCGAGTATTATTAAACCATGATCATGCTAGCTATATATACCGTAAACAGTTTACAATAATATAAAGGCGTTGAAAAACACCACGCCAATATATAATGTAGCCGTGGCACGATCCAAAGTACTCTTTCCCCCCCCCCCGAGTGCCTGTGGAAGACTGAAGACAATTCGTGTGCATACACAGAGGGGCCGTCTTGACGCAGCCCATTTTTTTTCCACAGTTCCATCAAATACCTTGGCAGCTGCGTCCCTTTCTTCCTCAGAAGGATGCAGCAATTTCCTACTTAATTAACCATGTATTTATTTGAATGTGTGCCAAATGCCCTTTGTGGGCCACTCCACGAAGCACAACAATTCAAAGCTGGCCTACATCCGGCTCAATTAGTGCCACAGCAAGAGGCCTACGCCAGCTCATACCCAGCAGCAGAGATGACACCCCTTGGCCAGCCTTGAGTTGCTGGAATGTGAAACCAGATCCCATATATCACATTGGTATGGCCAGCCAAAAGGACGTTCTTGGGGACAGTGTCGCATGGCTGGCATATAAGCAATAAGACAGCCCATTCTGACAGATTTATTCGAGGTACTAGTAGTTAAAATTACGTAATTTATAAAAAAAACTGTAGTTAAAACAAAAAGTACAAATCCCACACGAAGGGCGTGTACTACAAGCAACGTAATCTACATTTGTATTCTGATTATTTCACACTAGTCTAACATTCGAGTGTTTCTAGTACTGTACAGTATATATTGCTTGCAGAGTTTGGTTGATTTAGGCAAGACTAGTGCCGTGTGTTTGTTGAATTCAGTGTGTGGGGCATTCTATTCAAATACACGATGGGTGTGAAGTGGATAAAATACAGAGCAGAGATTTCAGTTTCTGTAGCCTTGAATAATTTTTTTGTTACTTTACTCGGGTGTCACTTCGCATTTGATTTGATTACCTAGTCGTTGCTAAAGTCGCCCTCCTTCCAATACACAGCACGGCGATATTTTACTGGTAGGAACCTCCTGGTTACACCAACCCACAGGGGATTATTGTGTCCGTCCGTCGGGCATCCAAAAATGGGAGGGGTGGGGCTGGGTGGAGAGGGGAGGGTGGGGAGGGGCTGGGTGGGGAGGGTAGGGTGGGGCTGGGTGGGGAGGGGATGGTCACCCCGTGGTGCCCTTATAAAACTCAACGTTTAACCTACTCACGCCGGCTTGTGCCCGCCCTCACAGTCGGACATATTTGCGGAATACACCACGCCACCGTTGACCCTGGCCATTGACCAAGCAACCCAACATTCCTACCAGCTCCCTCCGCGGGAATGTGTTACATCGAATGCATTTGTGCTAATATTCATACTGTATTAAAACTGAGTAAGATCCAACAGTGATCTGTCCTCGATCTCTCTCTCCTCCTTAATAGGTAACAGGCATGGAGATTCAACCCAACGCAAAGTGCCAGATTTTCCAGCCTGGATGATTGCTTAATCACACGTCGTAGAGAGATGTGTGTTTACTGGCTACCCCTAATCACCAACACGGGCGATCAAATATTTCAGGTGACAACAGTACAGTAGAGGCAGTGACAGCTGGTGGATGGCAGTTGTTGTGTTGGCATCACGCTTGTCATACCAAGTGTTCAATTCCATGTTGAATACAGTAATCTGGAAGCAAAATAAATATTTCCAAACCTGTTCCCCCCTTCCGCTCATTCAATTCGCCTGCTCTCAATTTAGCGTCACATGGCACGGTTAAATTGTTTGACAGATGTGGCGGGCCCCAGCTACGGAATAACGAAAGTTCTAAAATCTCGCAAAGGCCGATGTCTCAGCGATGGGAAAGTAATGATACATGGCCGAGAAACCAACTCTTCACGCCCGCGTTTTCATGGGTCATGGAGCATGGCTGACAGAGCAGTGACCCAATTCTGTCCTGCATGACCACATTATTAAATAAACTGCAAGCGCACACAACTCTCTCTCTATGCACAAGCAGAAAAAGCATACGTATACTGAGTACTTTAGAACACACAATACTTTAATTGTGTATATTGAACTGTTAATAATCTAAAATCTGAACCAATTTATGAGTATCAGACCTCCCCCCCGGCCCCGCCCAGAACATTTCATGATTTCATCCATATGCAAAATGAAAAGGATCATGAGTCAACACCAGGAGCAGTGGTGCAGTGGTTGAACCCTTTATATTTGAATGATTTATGGTTTCCTATTAAATAACGTTAACAGTTGACGGCCTTTTATCGATACCCTATTATATGACGACCTTCCCACGCCATGTAAGTCACAGGTGTTGCTTGACTATACTTCACCACGTTGGTCATTGTGAGTTGATGAATGGGGACCCCAGGACTCTGTACGAGATGTCATTCACTACTGATGCTAGTCTTGGACCGTGGGAATCGAACTCATGTGTGCCAGGTTCAGAGTGCAGTGTGCCACTGTGCCACCCCCTTAATTAATACTATTATTGTTAATTGATACATCGGCTCAATTAAGATGCATTTCGTATGTAAGACATCGATTATAGTTGCTGCTCAATTCAAATTCGTACAAGAGGCAGGGAGAATTTGTCGGTAAAAGATGTGGGATTAATGAAGTTGCCTCATTAAAACAGATTATTATATAACCACAGCACCATCGGAGAGTTTAACCGTAGTTTAAAAGCTTTATAAGGAGACATATGAATGCTTTACTCGTCCATTGCAATGTCCTGTGGGGCTTTAAGTGGCCACATAATTAAGGTGTGTAATTAAGGTGTCTAAAATGGGAAATCCAAAACAACAGTAATTATTTTTAAATTATGCCTAGCCACGTGGGGCAGAGACAGACGAGTATGTCCGTAGGTCTCAACCAGTCCTCTTGTGAAATATTAACATTCTTGGATTGTGAACAAGGTACACGATGCAATACGTACACTAAATAACAGTAACTCTGTAGTACAGGCGGCATGCCAAATGGAATGCTATTTGATATAACTGTACCATATTCTCTGGAACATTAGGTGCACTCCCCCTCCCCCGATATTTGAAAAAAATGTTAGGAGGGTGCGTTTTTTAATCTGGTAGGTTTATATGTGTGGGGGTGTCTTTGACCAGATTTGTATAATTTCATGACACCCGCGGCACACGTTTGGGGCGCACATCTCACTTTGTTGAGCATCTTATAATCCAAATAATATGGTAACAATGGACTGTAGTTGCATGCAGATGTTTAATCCTTATTGCTCATTTGGAGGTATTGCTCATAACTGAGGATACTTATTGCAGCAACCACCGAGGAGGCCAAGAGTTGGCAGTTAAATGCACCATTGTGTTGAGGATGTGCAAGGGGAATTTACTCCAGACATGAGCAACGTGACGGGGGTGGGTGGAGCGATTTATAGACAAGGAAACGAACTTAATGGACAAGGCATGCCACGGATGTCTGCCTGACTTTACCTCTTTGGTAAATAATTAAATTATAGCCTTGTACGCCATCTAAGCACGGGTTTTCTGGGTAATTACGATCTCAATTAGCAGTGATTAGCTGTGCGTAAACACAAGGGTTTAGGCTCGCATCCTGGACAATTGCTTAAGTTACAATTCAACCATGTTATTTTTGTAGAAAAAAAATTGTACTTTCCGTACACCTACCATACGTACAGTATAATCTGCACTGCTCATAAATTCTGTGAAAGCAGCGATATTAGAGTGTAAAAGTGAGCTTCGAAAAGTCTATGTGTAAAAAAGATGTTACTGAAAAAATTCCGTATTTGAATGGCAACTAACATAACTCAGAATACGAAGTCCCAATAAGCAGCTTACTTCACAGTATGAATCATTGCAACGAGCTAAAAATGGAACTGAATTGTAATTTTTTTTTTATTAAACATAGTCTTTAAACAAACCTTTAACGGTACGACAAACTATGAGAATAATCTGCGATAGGAAAAATGGGCCACGTGGACTTTTATGCTTTGTGTACAATTTTAGGACGGGCCTCTGCAAGTATGATTTGTCTTTCTGAATTATTAATGATTGTTTTGATTAATGTTTTTTCTTTCCCCAAGAGACACAGCATTCCAATTACTGTAGCCTATGAATGATATCCGTGATTAATTGTGCACACTGAATTTCGGCCAAGGGGAAACATTTTTATTTTGATGGAAACATAAACAAACCAAGAGAGCATTGTGATTGTGTTTGATGTACATTTTGAATCGTAGTGTGCATTATTTTAGCTGTTAAGCGAACAATAGTGGCTTTTTACGCCTATGTTTATGCACGCGAGGGCATTCCACATAAGGAAACCGTTCATATGATTAATGATGTTTCACTCCTCTTCAACAAATGGTATTTTAAAAGAAAAACTACCTGCCAAGCCTAACACTGGCCGAGCATTGTGATTATTTGCAAATGGAATGCATGACCATGTAAAACATTTGTAGTTGGAATACTGTACATCGATACTAACAATGCTGCGAATCAACTAATATGCAGGTTTATGGTGGATCACTTCATCGCATGATCGAGAAAGATGGTGACGTATTGCGGAGGCCATCGTCCAAAAGTGGATAGACCATAACTGATGGTGATTACAAGTGATAACCCTTCAATGTGTTGATTTATATGCATACATTCACCCCCACCCCCGGCCTCCGCACCTGATTGGCTGACAGGTGACATCGCATTCATCCCTCTATTTAAGAACGAAACAGTTCTCCACAAATCTGGCTGTCGCCTGATGATGCTAGTTGTAGTTACTGGCGAAACGTCGTACTCAGATTGTCAATGTTGTGGGTTTACTCTCCAACACATCGGTGTGTTGTACTAGCCACGAATTGGCATGTTTTGTTTACGTGGCAAACCTTACTAATTGGCTGCGTAAGGGTGGTGACGGGTTTAACGACACATTGATATTTACGTGATCTAACACAAACAAAAAATCTCTTATGGATTTATCAACAATTGCAATTGATATATTTTGCAAGGGATACTTGGAGCACCACATTTGTGGGTCATTTTAAAATCTGGAATTTGGACAATACCTATGATTGCGGTACTCAATTATGATAGAAAATGTTTTTTGACGTATTCACTATACTGTACGGTACCAGACATTGCTGATTCAGCAGAAATCCAACTTTTGACTTGTGTTAAGTGGCTCCATTAATGAGTGAACTGATTTGTGAGCCATCAAGTTTCTCGCTCGGCAGCATATTGATAATTGCAGTGTTACAAACACCGACTGGAGTAATCTAAATTGAAGCCATATCTGTTGCATGGATAACAATGTTTACTTTATTTGAAATTGGCTACATATATTGGGCTATAGTTATCTGAAGACGTTTTCAGACTCTAACGTGATAAACCATGGAAAGAGGCGTTTTATGAACACAAGCATGTAAAGTTCAAAGAAAAGTTTCATGAGATTTAACGCTCTAGGGACTAAAATAATGCTTTTGCTCGCTCCGAAAATTTTAGGAATTGTGTTACAGTCTATATACAAAGTGTATTATTACATTGAAAACCTTTACAGATAAGAGTATAAATAGATGTCAGAGAAGAACTATTTTAGCAATGCATGTAAGGGCCGTTATGGATGTACTATTGCAAACTGCATCATTATTATTAGTGACAGGAGGCAGTTAAGCATGTCAAGAAGAAATAATCTCACTCGCTGTATAGAGTATATATGAAAAAGAGAAAAAAGCAAGCATTTTACATTTTATTCACAATTACCAGTGTTATTGTAATTGAAGCTCAATTTGAGATATTACACAGCCAGCAAAACCCTGAGAACAGAATAACTTTATTTGAATGGTTTCCCATTTGTAACACGAGAGACTGCTCTGAGAGTCTGTTCATTGTTTATACCGGCCTAAGATGCAGCGTTAATCTAGAACGGTTTACAAAATTGGTATTGTTAACCTGATATGCAGCTCATTAGCCCCTGGACCCCAACTGTCTACGACCCAGAGCACGGTCAAAAGCATTCTTTGCCCACGAGCAGGCTCAGGCGAAAGTACGAGTGACAAAGTAAGAGTGACAATATCACGACCTCATGGCAGGGGTTGGGGAAGCTTGCATAATCCTATGAACTGAAATGTCAACTAGAAACCAAGACCATATGGCGAGCCAACAACACAAGAACAGAAACCCGTTTAGGTCGGTCCCATTCTGGTCATAATGTTGTCAGGACAAGTGTACTTTTGATGGTGATGTTAATTATAATAATAATAGGGGTTTTCCCCCTTTTTTCTGACAACAAAACTGAAACCTCGATTATTATATTTTGGTACTGGCAAAGGAGGTCTAATGATGATGATGATGTTAATTATTTTAACAATGATGATGATCATCATCATCATCATGGTGCCCTTATTTTATCAGCATATGCAACAGGCTGTTAGGCTCAGCACACAAGGATGGAATATTGTTAAAAATGAATGCGCAAACATGTCTGCATAGTTCCCAGGAGTTGGGTTTCATAAGGATCACCAGTCCTCTGCTATCTAAACGCCAAGGCATATGCACAAGACACATATAGCCCTGCACCTGCCAATTCCTCTACTTCTGTTTCTGAGCGTACAATCCTGCACAGATATAATTTCATTTACGTAAAAACAAGGTTCCCTTTATAAATAACGTAATCTTGTTTGATATTTGTGTTCATTTATATTAAAGGGTTAGGAATGTTTTTTTTGTAAATTGGAAAGTAGTTTCAACGACGACACACAATAATGTTAAAACTCAGTTTAACACATAGGCTTTCGCGACCAATATCCATAATAACATTTTTTTGGTTTAGATCGCGTAAATATAAATGTGTCGTTAAACCAGCCACCACCCAACACAGCCAATTAGTAAAGTTTGTCACGTAAACACACTTAGAGTAAATCCACACTCATATTTTAAATGTTGTGGATTTGCTCTCCAACACACCAGTGTGCTGTACAAGTAATGAATTGGCATGTTCTGTTTATGTGACGAACCTTATTAATTGGCTGTCGGGTGGTGGCAGGTTTAACGACACATTTATATTTACCATGATCTAACCCAAAAAAGCTATATTATGAATGTTAAAACTGTATGAATTAGTTATCGAGCATGATCATGCCTTATATCCAATAGAGTGGAGTGGTGACAGTCATTAGCTAACCAATCATGGGTAAGGAAAGATATCACCAAGATGGGTGCCACAGTGCCAATCAATTTATAACATTTTTGACATGCGTTTTTCTGGATTTCTTTGTTGTTATTCTGTCTCTCACTGTTCAAATAAACCTACCATTAAAATTATAGACTGATAATTTATTTGTCAGTGGGCAAACGTACAAAATCAGCAGGGGATCAAATACTTTTTCCCTCACTGTATATAGCTCAGAGGGCCTTACCTGGCAAAAGAAAAGTTGTATAGTTTTGTTTAAATATATTCAGTCTACATCCCAACCACCGCAGTAAATGTTTTCAATAGTGGTTAGCACATTGCACTGTAAACCCAGCCACCTATGTTAAATTTCTGACTGTGGCTAACATCAGTAGTATTGGCCATTTCACCTTTCATCAAGCCGCACTGACCAGTGTGGTAAAATAATTTCAAACAACCACCATGGAGAGGCCTTCATCCAGTAGTGGATGGATAATAAAGCAAAAGCGATTAAGATTTGTGGCTATGAAACCAACAGAGCGTATAGGTGATATGAATCACAACAAGGGTCCTAATTTAATCAATAATATTTTTTGCAGAATTTGTACTCTTAGAATAATGATGAAGTCAAGTATTAAATAGTGGTAAAATATGTCTGGGGGGGATAATTCACGGCACTTCATAGAATTGTGTTAAGCCCCAGTAGACATTCAGGAAAGAATAGCCTGGCAAGTTTATCCATTAAACAAGGAATAAAAATCATGCATATAACCTGTAATGGTTTCCAGCAGCATGCTGTTACATCAGTGTCTTGACCAAAAACGATTTTCTTAATCGCCGAGTTTTGGGACACCCTTTAATCAATTAGCAAAGTTTTCTACAGGGTAAGTTTCTAATAGCAACACTGCTTTATACTAACATTTTGTATATATTGGTTATTTTTTACAAGCGTTATCTTGGTCTCCTGCTACAAAGGATGGATAGACACAGCCAATGTATTCTTGTTTTCAACCTTAATTGATCAACGGCAGTCCATGGCCTTTGAGAAAGCACGAAATGCCATAGTCTGAGACATTCATCAGCAGCTTAACCATTACAATATTTTATTGTGAATTTTACACGTATCTTTTTCGCACAATGTAATTAAAGTAATTATTATTATGATTGAGTCAAACACTCCTCTTGTCCCCAGTGGGTGCAGTGTTAATTAAGTTGAGGTTATAATTCACGTTGCTATTTCTGCTTCAATGTGATGATGAGAAAGGAACTGGGCATTACTGCACAGTGCACCAGCATGGGGGATGAGCCCTGTACATAGCCTGAGCCCCATTCCATACATTGACATGTACTGCATTTGAAATACTCTATCTTATTATAAACTCTTTCAATCTTATATTCTATTTGTGCTCCCATAGGCCGTTGATTTCAGTCTTCCGGTGCGGCAGTTTAAATAATGGTCTTTTATTTTATTCCCCTGCCTCTGTTTACCCAGCAATATAAATGGGTCCACCACAGTTAGCTGCGTGGCAGGTCACGTGTGGTAGTGGGGTAAAGTGTTGTTACTCCAAGACATGTAGTCAGCGCCATTGTGGTCAGATTTTAATCCCCTCGCCTGGCATGAGTTCATTCCCGACCCTGACGCCTACATATTTGCAGTCTGCATGTTCTCCCCATGGTCGTGTGGAATTTTCTCTGGATCCTCTAGTTTTCGCGTCCACATTTAGAAACATGCGTTTAGAGTAAATATGCTGCTATGAATTTCAATATAAACCACCTCGTATCGCTATCATTTGTGGCCAGCTTGCTTGTGAAAAAGAGTTATCACTAAGTGGGCCTTACCTGCTAAAATAAAAATAGTTGTTTTAAAATAGCGTAGAAGAATATATGCTTTAAAAGAGTTATGTAGACCTCCGTCAAGTGGAGGCCCTTCTACCAGCAGTGGAATGAGTAAACAATTACAGTGCTGCACCAGTACCTTCTACACAAACATGAGGATTGAATACTCAGTGGGGAATTATCCAAATTTCATACCAAGCAGAAGCTGCTCGACACTGCCTTAAGAGGAGTCACTAAAGGCTTTTCTTGGATCTCGGAGCAGTAAAATAATAACATCACACCGACCAGTAATTAAAACATGACTATTCCAAGACACATCAATAGCAATTTATATTAATCAGAGAAGTAAGCGTCACTGGTGATGTGAAAGAGACTGAAGGAAATAAAAGGCGTCTCTTTAGACGCGTTGCTGAGTAAAGAAAGTCTGCTTTATGTCATAGTGTACGATTTCTTTTATACCATGTGATATATCGCCAGCATTTCAATGTGTGCGACCACTGTTATTGCATTATATTACTATACAGATGCTTTAAACACTGTGATTGTATGTGTGTGTGGTCAAGTACGAATTCATGCTTTTGAAGTGTACTTTGAATTCCCATTTGACACTATAAAATCCAGCTGCATCCAAACTTGAGATGTTGACACCAAACAGAATGACCCATTTGGGCCTAATACTATTTTCATTAAAGCATGGAATGTCTGAAGGATGATTATGCAATGCTTTTTAAAGTGTACATCACTGTCTGGACAAATGTATATAGTGTTCAATACTTTAAAGCCAAGAGAAATAATGTTGTATATTATACACATCGCAAGAGCTCTCAAGCTATGCGATGTGTTTTCGGGTTGTGCCACGCATTGTTTAGCAATATATATTACGAGTTACTTCCTGAACAAGCTCCTTGGACATAGAGTGAAACGTCGGACATGATACCGAAGAACACACAATACGACTCAAAATCCCATCAGAGAGCTATGTGGTAGCGTTTGATGTGGATAAGTGACTTTCAGTTGGTGTCGTATTAAGCCCTCCACCAAGGGAGGATTTATTCCTGTATTAGCCTTAGGCTGCCAAGCGCTATGTGATGTTCATGGAATAGCCTTTAGCAGACTGCGGAGTAAACCGGTTAGCAGTTCCCAGTTGGCATGACAATTTGCCTAGCTAGCCAGCCAAACAATCAGTCCTGCTATGCATATGGAAGCTCTACAGAGCCCCGCTAGGGGGTATTTGGCCTCATCTTCTGCGCTGGGCAGACTTCTTTGAAAAGGTGGGTGTACCCACAATTTATCCCACTAAAACAGCTGATTGACTAACTGTAGGGTATATATTTGCACTGCCGGGTGGACAGAGGCAGGGAGATATAAGAAACGTGCCACTTTGTTTCAACTGCCGGGAGGATGAACCGAACTGGCAGGCGATGGATTGCAAGTCCTGTGTGCTAACCATCACATCAATCATGGCAGCTCATCTCTGGAAGTAGCCTCAAGTCTTGCTTAAAAAAACGCACACACACACACACATAGGGTCGCCGTTGCCCTCTTACCGGACAGCGTGGGTGCCCTGCGGAAGGTTCTTGGTGACGCAAATCCTGCGACGAAGCAGTCGAAGAGGAAGCAAATCTGATCGGCCTCCGTGCATGCCAGGAAGAACACACCGGCACCTGAGTCAAGAGCCAAATCCATTACCCAAACGTCACCCCAAGTGCAGAGCATGGTGCATTAGTTTAATACAAGGAACAATAACAAATCAAGACTGAACAATAACAAAGTTAACAGTGCACCTGGCAATAGAAACACAAAGGTACTTCACGATGGCCAAATAAACTACCCTTTTAGAGTGGGCGTGCTGAGATTGAAATTATCCTTGCTATGTCATCTGCCTGTGAATGCTAAACCTCCCACAAGACTGTTTGCAAAAGCAACCATTTTGTGCCAGCATTGCATGAGAAACACCGCAAGTTATTTGTCAAAGAACCCCATAAAAGGATTTAAAAATCAGTTTCTTCAATTACCATTTATTGCACTGATGAGATTCATGCACAACAGGATAAAGAGGCAGTGGCAAATTCTGCACATACATTGCACTGCGCTATACGGTGGTGCTGTCCTAGTGCTCTGAGTTGCGTCGAAGCAGAGAATAGACGAGACAGTAGTTGCTGGAATGATTTACATTGTGAGAAAGCTGATTCTACCAGGGGAACCAAGGCATGGGGCATTGCTAGGCCTTTTCCCAATGCTCGCCATCTTCTTTTCTACTTTTATCCTCTTAGGAATTTGCACACATCACCCTGGAGAAAGCATTCGTGCAGTTACACACTCAGCAGTGGTATTGAAAGCTACCCACATTGCCACGATTCAACACGGGGAGTCCTTTTTGATTGCAGGGTGCCCAAAGTTGTGTTTCCCGGCATTTTATTAAAAGCCACAAAGGAGATCCACTCAATCCAATGAAAATTTAGTTAAATACTATACACTAGACGAGAGTCCAATATTCTAACACAGTATAACATGCGCAGAATATCAATTATATTCAGGGAGGTAAATTATAAGATGTAAAATGTGAATAATTAGTCTCAATATATTTGCGTTACCTGTGAAATGCAAGGATTGTGAAAACATCCACTGATGTTGTGTCCCTGAAAGAGCCTGAGCTAAAGCACTGCGCTCATGAGCTTAGCGGCAAAGACTTAGCCGCTAAGTCACCCATACTGGACAGAACTAGGGCAGAGTTTGTTCTGCTTATTTCAAAGGAGGGTTCACATGCACAAGTGTGCATGTGAAAGTCACATCACGTGACTCTCCAGTGTCCAGTCCTGTGATTCATCAATTCAACTGTCTCAATTGCAGAAAGAAAGGAAAAAACGTTGAGCTAGAGTAATCAGAAGCCAGGACAAATCAGCTGGATGTTACTCAATCTCTCTTACAAAAGAGACTTGGCTACTCCGTGGTTATTATATTCTAGTGTAGATATACTTGGGGTATGACATATTAATGAATTATTCTACATAAAAAACATGTGGGCGAGATGTTAGCTACCTCGCCTGGTATACAGGAGACCGTAGATTCAACCCCAACCGTGACGCCTGCTGCATATTTGGAGTTTGCATGTTCTCCCCGTGGTTGCTTGGATTTTTCTCCGAGTCTTACAGTTTCTCCCCTCCACATTTAGAATTAACATGCGTTTAGATTATTTGGCTGTTATACATTTCTACATGATAAGCCACTTTGTTGAGCTATAATTTGTGACCAGCTCGATTCTGAAAAATAGCTATATAGCTCAGTGGGCCTTACCTGGTAAATAGTTTAGGAATTGCTTTACTTTATAATTACCGGCAGAAATTGCCAGGAAGTTGAAGCCACACTTTGGCATTTGGGGGGGGCGGGGGAGTCCTTCTCGCGATGGTTCCCGTTGGCTTTTGATTTGATTTACAGTCAGGAGACCCACGAAATTCAACCCCCTCCACTTGGTGATGTATCATAATTAAAATGAAATCTTTGCAACGACTAGCTCCATGACTCGCTCGTGAGCCTATTGTCCAAACGCTGCTGTGTATTTAAAGATTTCCATCATCAACACGCATAGCAATTGTGTCACCTTAACGAAGGGAGAAAAATGCAAAACACTAAAAATACCATGATTTCTGTCAAAACATTTTTTTGGTGGTTGTAGTGTGTAGCGGTGTGTAGTGGTTAGCACACTGCGCTACAAACCATAATTTGATTCCCGCTCACGGCGAACACCAGTGACAATTATCTGAAACGGTCATGGGCCTCCCCTAGGTCGACTCAGCCTCAATATAGTAACCTCGTGCGGTGCGTAAACATCTCCACGGGGCAGAGACAAAGCCGTCCGGGGCGTGGTTACTAACCAACCACCCCCCAACTAACATCACTTGCCCCAAGCATCTTCTTGGTTCTTTCGGTGAAGTCACGTAGAATGGAAATAATAAAATAATAAAAATAAAACACAACAAAACAACTCTCACGACGTTTCGGCCACAATGCAAGCAGCCGTCCTCAGGTGAAGAACAGGTCTGTCGAGAAGACATTCAGACTGTCTTCTCGACAGACCTGTTCTCACCTGAGGACGGCTGCTTGCGTTGAAGACATTCAGACTGTCTTCTCGACAGACCTGTTCTTCACCTGAGGACGGCTGCTTGCGTTGAAGAACAGGTCTGTCGAGAAGACAGTCTGAATGTCTTCTCGACAGACCTGTTCTTCACCTGAGGACGGCTGCTTGCGTTGTGGCCGAAACGTCGTGAGAGTTGTTTTGTTGTGTTTTATTTTTATTATTTTATTTTTTCCATTCTACGTGACGACTTTACCGAAAGAACCAAGAAGATGAATCCCTGCAGTCACGAAAGCTTTAAATTGAAATTGCCCCAAGCAGTCAATCACGATCTACGCTTGCTGGCTGGGTGGGTGGGTGCGAGGCGATTGCTTTCGGGGGACCTGCAGCTGATCGCGTGCCGCCCTCGAACGCGAACCCCCCGGGCACGGCGCCGTAGCGGCGCAGCTCCGCGAGGTGCCAGTGCGCCAGCAGCGCGGGCGGCGCGTGGCGCGTGAGCACGAAGGCGTTGTGCCGAAAGTGCAGCGTGGCCGGCCCACTCTCCAGACGGCTGCCCGCTGGCACCCACACCGCGAAGCTGTGCACTGGGGGGGTGGGGCACGTGGGGGGGCACGGGGGGGGGGGGGGTGGCGGGGGGCACGGGGGGGGGGGGCGTGGGGGGGGGGCACAAAAATAAAAAATATTCACCGACCACCACCAATAACAACAACCATCACAATAACCATCTAGGGGGCCATCCATTGAGTAGGTACGCAAAAAATCTGTCTGTCAAAACTTGACCCCCCTCTGTACGCACGTAGACTTTTTACACCCCCCCCCCCTCCCCACTTGCGTACGTACGCCTGACCCCCCCCCCCCCCGAATCCTATAGAACGGCCGATATTTAATCCACGCAAAAACGATCAAGGATTATTATGTTTTATTTGTATTATTTTATTATTTCCATTCTACGTGACTTTACCGAAAGAACCAAGAAGACGAATCCCTGCAGTCACGAAAGCTTTAAATCGAAATATGAACGTGTTTTAAGCAAACAGAGAGTCCACCGTCGGCTGCATTAAGGAATTAAGTCGCGCACCTTGGCCACTTATTTTGCTGAGCTGCGTGACAGCTGCAGTCAGGGGCACGGTGGCACACGAAGTGACACCTCTCCCACAGTGCCACTTCTCCCGCTAGTACTCGTTGTCTGACAGCTGAAGACACTGAACTGTGGCTCATTTGAAGGCCAATGTAGACAAATTATTATCGAGGCTTCACCCCCCCCCCCCGTTTCCTATGCGTACATTGTCGGTAGACCCCCCCCCCATACGCAAGCGAAACGCATTTGGGTTAACTCGCCCCTCCCCCCTCCATGCGTGCGTACTAAGTGGATGGCCCCTTACTACGTTATAGCCTTCGCAAGCTGTTGGGGCAAGTGTTGTTAGCGAGTCGCAAATTAACGAAAGCCGGAAAGGTGCACTGGGGAGTGTAAAACCCCACTCCCGGCCGCCTTTGTCTCCCCTGCGGCGATGTTTACTGCACACCGCACCAGGTACTCGTTCGAGGCTGAGCCGACCTAGGGGAAGCCCAGGACACCGTTTCAGATAATCGTCACTGATGGTGTTGGCCGTGAGCGAGGATCGAACTCGGGTTCGCCGGGTTCGTAGCTAACCGCTCCACCACCGCTCCCCACACGTTCAGCCACGCGCGAGTCGTGTGCAATTATTGTTTTATTATTATACCACAATTCTGATCACAACAAAACCTACCATAGTATAAGAGCGCACTCTCTTTAGTTTTGCTTTAAAATGCATGGACATTTAAAAAAAATCGTATCTGGAGAATACGGTTTTCATTTTTTGCCTTGAGTAGGGTAATGAGTTGGGCAATGGGAGGGAGATTCTGAAGTTGACCAGTGCAAGGAGAGGCAGAGAGAAAATGTGGCTTGCAGCGTGAGTGAGACGAACAGCCTCAACCTGGGTAAAGGATCGAGTGAAGCTAAGGGGAATAAAGTGACGTCAGTGAAATTCATTGCCTACTCACAAACATACGGTTTCACTTTGTGCATGTTATAACAATCGTTTTTCGTTGTTGGCAAGATATTCCTTTGTGACAACCTGGGCCCCTTTGTGTAAGCCCAGTGGCATTCGTCCCAAACGCTGCAGCTAGCCGCGTCGTAAAATACCTTTGAGTTTACCTAAAGTCAGTAGGGCTCCCAAATTATCAGGGCGTAGGGGTTAAAGTCCCGGCCATGGACGGATGACTCAGCCTATTGTCCATTCATGGTTGATGCAATTAATACCACCTGGTGGATAAACGTGTGGTGGTCAGGCAACCGTGGCTGTGCTTTGTTGAGATTTATTTCTGCTGCCGGTCCAATAGCAGCCAAATCAATATGCTATTGTTGTTACTCTTGAGCACTTTGATGTGTTTTTTTGTAGAATTATTTAAGAAGCTTAACTACATTAACTTAGTTTTTCCTATTTGTGATATCGACACGCATTGTAAACAAGTGTATCAATTATTATCTGCAGTATGTTATGCATTAGTATTCTGCTGAACAGGTACCGTGTATATGGAATATTTGGTGATGATGGGAGGCAACAAAAAAAATTCAGCACAAATTAATATATTTATTAGATATATGCATTATATACATATATTGATGTAAATTAGTATTCTTTTTTACTTTCTTTATAACCGAGTAAATGCATATTAAGTTTAATATATTTTAAATTAATAGCCCAGTATTGGCAACACGCAATTTGCCTGTATATAAAAAAAAAACCTATTCATCACTTAATTATCTTCACTCGTGATGGCTGACGAGGGCACTTTGCAATGCCTATGAGTGGACTGTGGCTAATTAACGCAGGGGCTGAGGTTGTAGGAAGTATTGGATGCACTGCACCGTGGGGAAAGGAGTGAATTACTGAATTAATATTAAGGTAGGCGATGGCTGAATAACCTATGTCAGCTTAATGACTGCAGAATGAACAAGAGTGAGGTAATACATGTAAGAGGTCGTGAGTGGTGCTGAGGGCAGTTCGCAATGTGTATATTTAATTATCCATACGAGGCATGAGGGAGATGCTGCTGCTGGTTGGCAAACTGGAATTGCAATCCAGAAATCGCAGGTTCAGTTTATCCTCCTGGCATTTAAACAATGGGACACGTTCCTTAACCCTTTCTCATTCCGATGACGTGCGTGTACGTCATCGGTTATATAAACATACACGCACGTACGTACATGTACGTCATCGGAACGGAATCGAAAGTTTAAGGCCATGTGGGAGGGCGTGTGGCACAGTTTGGAGTGCGGTCATGTCAATACAGTTCTCTGCGGTGAGTACAATGTCTTTAAAAGCAACGGCGCTACGTCTCTATATAACATTTATACTAACCGCTCGCACGTTCCGAGATTCTGTGGTGAACAGGACCCACCCTGCAACTTGCAGTCGTCTCGGATTGGGAAAGAGTTCAGTCCTCCAATCGCTGTCCACCCAGCAGAATAAATGAGTACACCATAGTTAGTGGATCCGTAGGTCACGTGTGCTTGAGTTTGGGTACTCTAACCTCCTTCAACGTGGAAGAGTAGGCTAAATACCCTCTAGAGGTGCTCTCTAGAGCTCCCACTAGTGGAGGCCCTGTCTGCAAATGCAGAACTGCACCTTGAACTTTTTGTTGGCATGAACAAGAGCTATTGCAAATACGATTCATGTGATTGTGAGGGTTTGTATTGCATCGCAAGAATATATACTGTATTGCATCCCATGCCATTCAGAAAATACATATCCCTGTAATCTTAAATAAGACAGAAAATCGCTTAATAGGTAATGCAATACACTGAACAGAGAGGCATTGAGAAGCACTATATGCCAATGTACGAAGAAGTTGGGTTCATATATTCAGGAATGGGGTCTTCACTGGATATCAAATACTATTATATATTTGCTGTGTTTGCAGCTGCAGACTCTCATCCCTAATGTATGAACCTGGGCTACATGACATTGAGCTTTGGATCATACCCAGTGTGATATGCGGGTGTTTTTTAGTGTTGCACAATAGGTTAATGCGGTGTGATTTAAACTGGTGTGATTTTATTGCAACGGAGGAAGTTATATAATAATTATATGAAACTTCTAATAAAAAGTTGAGTCATTGAAATGATTGGTTGATGTGGCTTTTTATATATATTATATTTTTATCAAAGAAATTCGAGGATAAAAAGTGCAATTACGATGCATATTTCATTAAGACGCTGCCATGGATATTGAGTTACGTTTCATAATTTTTGGGACACCGTGAAAAGCCTTTTAGCGATTTCCTTGCATTAAGTGATGGAATAAATTCCATATTTATTTCAATTGAAAAGTCAAGGCTATATATAGTATACACTGGAAGGCCACTGTAATATATATGTTGCTGTATCTTATAATGACATTTATATCACACGTTTCACATCTACTTATTGGATATAACCGAATTTTAGTTCGGTGAAATGGTGCCTGTATTCACACCCAATCATGTAGGTTTTTTTTTACTCATTACAGCCACAGAATGGCGGTGAAATGCTTTAGATTCAACAGCAACGAAAATGGCAAATGTTGGAAAAGGTATCAACAAAATATCTGAGCGATTAAGTAATTAACTATAACGGGCACCACATCCGTGAGGAAATGTCAAATACAATTGGGAGTTTATTTAAGTCATATTCTGAAATGACTGCAAGACCGTTATGTCTTAATTAGGCCCTCTTAATACCACTAAGATCTATTCGAAATTTTACACAAGTTGACCACTTATGTGAGCAATCGTGAATAGCATGTTTCTGAAGCAATTCATCAAATATCTCACATATCGAGGCCTACATAAAACATGTATAAATAATAATAAAACCAATTACGAAATTGGAACATTCCCTTACACAAATACAACAATAAATGTTTGAATTTGCGTAATCTGGCCTGGTAATAGATGCCCATAACACTCTGGGATATATGTCTCGTTTATAATTAAAAGTTGAACAATGTATCAGTCAATCAAATACAAACAGCAATTCATATAGTACCTTACTCTCCAATATTTTGTGTTTGCCAATGAAATGACGAAGCAGTCATGTAAATACCTGGTGTACCAATAGGCAGATGTAATATCCAGGTAGACTTGCATACGTAGATAAAGGATGTCGATTTGTGTTGACGTTGTATGGTTTCCAAATTGGGAATGCACACGGATGCTCAATGCAGTGAATCTATTGCACTCCTTTGTGTAAATCTACCACTCACACTCATCGCATGTCGCAAGGTACACAGCGTCGTATATCCAACTCGCTGAGAATGTGTGAAGAGGTTGCATTTGTGAACATTCATAGCAAGTGACAGTTAAACCACCATTGCACAAAGAGGTTACTGGACAATTATGCAGCACAAAACCGTGCCAAACAAGGGGACAATGTTTGACTGTGCTTTAAAAGCAAGCGAAACGTACGCCGACATTAAGGACACGTTACGGTATTTACTTCGTGTGAAAAGGTTGCATTTGTGAACATCCATAGACAATTAGCTGCACCCCACACCAACACGGCACTGGGTGTGAACGGCGAATATATCCTGGCGGATTCGCGACGTTGCACTGTGCCCTAAACCAGTGAATGAAATGCTCCCGGGCAGGATTGAATGCACAGATTTGATGAGTTTGTTGCACGTGGGGTCAATGATTTAGAAATGAAATGTGGTGATGGTGGTGGCGAGGCTAATAGCTCATTGCAAGAGCCCATATATAGTCGTAGGTCTCCCAACTATGATAATAACAGTAATGTGCTGACATCTTCTGAATGCATGATGGCAGGTCTGCCGTGTGTCAGTTGTTGATCGGAGCTGTTTAACGGCATGGGTAGAGGTCAGACCCCATCAGGAAACCAAGACCTCCCAGGCACGCTTGCTGTGTCATTAATCCTATGGCATTATTTGCCCATAAATCTAGACCACAATTATAGATATGGTGACGACTGCACCTCCCATATGTTGCGAAATGGATTTTGATTGATCAAGTTAGGAAAAATGCATTTCTTTGTCACTGATTGATGGTGTGTGGCTGCCAGCACCTTCCATGCCAAATTGGGTTTTTACCATGTGCTGTTCACCTTGTTCGTTGACATCTGAAACAGTTATATTATGTACGAACCTATTCTTCCTGTCGTGCATTTGTTTGGAAGCTTTGCGTATTTGATTGAGCGCGTGTTACTGTGGTTTATGTATTTTGAGTTAATGCGTTTGCTCAAGCTGCATAATTGTGTTGTGTCGCTCCGCCTTTCATTGTCATTTACTAATTTCATCTAATTATAATTATATGTCACAAGGTGCAACGCTGTGAAAATTACGTTCAATGAAAAACGGCAAGATACGAATGATCGATATACAGTAAAAAAAAAACATTGCAGCATAATTTACGATTCTCTTGTGATATTCACAACGCCAGCAGGACCAGCGCGAACGACTCAGTTGGTGCCGATCATGACCAACTCCTCGAGCTCGGCTAAACACCAACCATCCTTTTCCACTTTTTGTCCATTGCGCATCGTTATTTAACCAAAATTCACTTCTGACCATATTCTTCTGGGTCATAAGGGCCATTTAAAACGTATCTGTTTTTTTTTACTATCAAGAAATTGCGTGCGCAATTTGTATCCACCTCGCTGAAACTGCCATCTGTAATTCTTTAAAAACGTGGACACATTTATTGGCAACGTGCATACTACTTGTAACGAACGCTTTTACAGCCGTGCTCATAGCTCTCCAATGTGTCATCGAGGTGAACCGCGTGTTTGTTCGGCGCTGTGTCCAACGTTTCGCACCACGTGCCGGCTGGGAGCTTCTTTGGGAACATGTTGCCGAACACAGGACCGCGGTACGCGTCGGAGGGCAGAAGCGCGAGAGCGACGACGCAAGTGTCGTGAAAGCTGCTGCAAGTGCGGCCACCGTCCCCGCACCTTCTCCCAGGCAGTCCCGCAGCTGCTCGTCCCACTCAGCGAGGCTGCGCGGAGAGTCGAAGCCCAGCAGCAGCACCTGGGTGAGGGAGATGATGGCCAGCACGTGGTCGCATCCCTCGAGCGACAGGCCGCCCTCCAGGCCACACACGCTCTCCAGGAAGAGGTCAGCCCTCTCCCGCTCGCTCTCCAGCCTCTCCTTCTGCTTGTCCCTCTCCTTGTGCCGCTCGCGCTCTCCCTTGCCTCTCTCCTTCTTGCTCTCCACGATGCAGCTGTCTCGCCTGTCCTTGAAGGCTAGGAGGTTGAGGCAGTCTGTGGTCGACATGGTTATTTGAAAACAACAGACTGGGGGATGTGCTCACAATTTTCGGATTAATCCGAAAAAAAGTCCCTCAAATTGGGACTAGACACGAGGTTCTGGAAGATATTCATGTTTTGTGTCACGGGAAATAGCTTCACGTCACTTCGCTTTCATGTTTTTTTTACCTCTTAAAGTGATGTCACGTGGCATCAGGCGTTGTGACTTTGTTAGCAGAGAGACACGTTCAGTTTGCATCTTTAAAAATGGAACATTTTGGAACAATCTTCCCTACAACACAGAAGTATAGTAGGTGGGAACTTCAGTATGATCAAACGCTGAGGAGGCTTTAATTTGCATGCATCAGGAGCAGGTATTTAGTTGGTTAATTGGAATACAGAGGTTAATCGCTTCATTGAAATACAGTTCAATACACTAGTACGGGGCTTTTAAAAGAACCAATATTTTTCTGGCAGAAGCAATGCATTCAATTAAGCCTGCCTTGTGGACAAACAAAGGCCTGCAGTTCCATTCTAATTAAGCAATTAATGGTCCGTACAAAATGATTAAATGTGGTAAAGCAATCTGAGTGGGCTCAGCTCCCCCAAAATGGAGACACGAGCACTTGTTCGATATGTGCACTCATAATAGTTATATATTTTAAAATATATAATTTATACACAAGTATACTAGAATATAATTATTTCAGTGATAAAAACTATATATATTGTTCTTACTATTAGTACTTAAGGCCAATGTTTACGAAAATAATATCCCAATAAACATTACTCTTACAGATAAAGCAATATGTGCACATGAAAATGTCAGATATTTCATTTGTTCCACAAATGCAACAAGGTCAAATATCGTGACAGAAAAGCTTCTATGTGGTATATATGGATAAATTAGCAAAATGATTTTGCTGCATTTCCATATACAATGCATGACTGATTTACCCAGTCCGTAGAAAATTTATTTTCCATGTTAATTTTAGCACAGACATTCATCTTTCAGCTGCATTTACGTAACTTGGAATATTTCCTGCGTTGCGAATAAAATGTTAAAACAATTGCATTTCACCTGTCTAATGATCACAAATGATCACAAACGAAAACGCTCAATGTTATTCAGATTTATATTTCAGTAACAAAAAACATTTGGTAATATTTCACATCATGTAAAAGTGTTGACTGCCAAGCCCTCTCTTTGCCTGTTCCTTTATTCCTCCCCCGTGCCTAAAAGCATAATTAGGCCCACCAGTGCATTATTGGCGCAAACGTTTTCCATGAAGCTTCCAAATCTTGAAATCCAACTTTTGGTATACACTGACAGTGGTGGTGGCCTCTGAGTAATATTGGATCACTGTGAGACCATATAACCCACTGGTTTTCCAGATGGCCCTCAACATAGGACATGTACACTGGGTTTTTTTCTGTCGCCGCTAGCATAGCGTAGCTTGTGAGGACACGGGGCTGCTCGTCTTCATTTAAATCGTTGTCACCAGAGAAGCGCTAACGTGCGGAGCAATTGCTCGGTTTGCTCTATATTTCGCGTGCTAATGTTCCACGAGCGCATTAATATATAAGAAGCGTGCTCTACCATTTATCGTTTCGGTTAAAGACAAAATGATTGGCACTCCTCTTATACAACTAAAACTAAAGTACACATTTGTACCCGTCACAAGTAACATACGTTACTTTGTCGTGAATAATTGAGCAAAAGAAGACAGAATAAAAAAATACTTTTCTAACGGAAGTCGACATCCTAAATGGGCCATTATGCAAGCCACACAGTGAGGGTGAGAAAAATACAGAGCCCTTCAAATCTAAAGTGGCAAATGACCCACAGGTGGGTCATATGAACCCCACAGAGAAGGTGCCATACGACCCACATGCGGGTCGTATGGCAGTCAACGTGTTCAATTACACAACGCCAGTACATCTTATTACGATTACGTTCGAATGACCTAATAGACTTGTGTTGCACAACTCCACTTGCTCAAGGCAATCACGCGGTCTTCTCAACATTATATTTTTGAACATGATCGTGTTGTCACGTTATAGACTCAGTGTCATCACCTTTGGGTTTTTTGTTTGTTCCACTTTCTCTTCCCTTGATAATAAACCAATTATAATGAGAATGCAAGCGACATAGATATCGGGTAAATTAATATCGGATAGCTCAAGCAAAGTGTTGGGGCTGATAAGACGAAAATAGTCCGATGGAAGCGGTCACCATCACGCGTGTCTTTTCAAGTACGTAAGATCTCCCCCCCCCCTCTTGTATTTTTCCTATCTATTAATAAACTAAGATGCAGCTACAAAAACACACGCTGCACCTTGCGACTTTAAATAACAATTATTATGTTACGTAATTTCCCGTCGGCAGAGTCCTGTGAACCGTCTCCCAGGACTCCTGGACCTCTCTCATTGGCTCCAGCGAGATTTTTTGTAATCACGTGGCCGAGAAATGTGGACTGCGGCCAGGGCATCACACTTTTAATCACGCAGCCACACCACTTGGATAAAAGGAAAACCCTTGTTCACATTGAAACGTACCTCCGTCAACATAAACCCTTGCAGTGTGCATACATGTGCATGGCTGTTGAGAGGCGATGTCACAATTTTGGGTCTTAAAATTACATTCGGTAACGCGTGGAATACCTTACGTACTCTCAAGCGCAACTTACGCAGCAACCAAGATTAATCTCACAACGTGCTGTTTTATATATTTTTTAGATTTGAAGTTTTCGTGACTGCAAGGATCCATACTCTTTGGTTTTTTCGGTAAAAGGCACGTAGGTAAAAAATCTAAAATAAATGAAAAATGAAAAAAAAAAATTAAATCACGACGTTTCGGGCGCAACACAAGCGTCCTTACCTACGTGACTTTACTGATAAAACCAAAGAGTATGCTGTTTTCTGTTCTAATCTTGAGACATGGAATGAAGTATCATCATTATCATCAGTAGCCAGAGTAAATCCGCTGCTCGATGAAGGCCTTCCCAAGCCGCCCCCATTTCATAGAATCCTGCCATATGATGATCCATCTGCACCCGCACGTGAGCTCATCTCATCGTTCCATCTCCATGGCGGGTCGTTTTAAAAGTAATATTTTATTACACACAGTTTGTGCGAGTTAAGAAAGCTATCGAACACGAGGGGAAAAGTATATGAGCCTGGAAGTTTGATATATATATGGCATATAGTACTGTGAAAGTATGGAATTTTACACCATTGGAACCTCATTTGCCAGTAAAAAATATGATAATTGGTTTTTTACCCTTCTATCTGGCAAAGGTGTCAGTTTTGTTGCCAGATAGAAGGGTAAAAAAACAATTATCTTATGGGATGATACGCAATAATGTGTTACAAATATATACAGTATCATACAAATAATTCCACATTCTGGGGGAATTATCCATCATTAATATAAAATACTGTTGCTATACCTTTCTTCTGATGTATAGAAATTTAAAAGTAACATGCCATTATTTATTACATTTCATGTTCCGAAATATTTTGATCGTGTTTGCCGCTGTATTGATTGGTAGGTGTTGTAAATCTACACCATTGTTACACAATTTAAATGTTAAGGTACTTTCCGCCGAAATTATGACATGTCTGTTTTCCACTTATTCATTTGTATATAGTTCATGGTATAGCTTTGCCGTCAATCCCCTGCTATATAAATGTTTTTTTTTTGTAACACCGTGTCATGGGTATTATTTGACCATAATTTCACCACGATGTTCAATGCGGGTTGGTAAAGGAGGGGTCCAGGACCGTTTCCAATATAACCCGCCGCTGATGTTAGCCATGGACGAGAATCAAACTCAGATTGCCAGGTTCATAGCACAGAGTGCAAACTACTGCACCACTGCCACCCCCTTCGCACACAGCATACCCACGAACGCCTTCGCAATGGGGTTTCTTATACATAGTTAACATGCTGCAATGTTTTACTAGTTTAGTGTGAGGAGCATATTCTCTTCGCATCGGGACTTCAATGTGAATGATGTTTTAGTGGCACAGCAGGCAAACAAAATACTGGCACCTTTATGAAAATGAACCCTATTTCCAGTTAATGCATTTCATCTGTTCTTGTGAACAGCGCTCGTGGTTCATTAAAGCCATGTACGACCGGTCATGCTGCTTGACCAGCTGTTGGCATGTTCAATCAATCATGCTGGAATATAATCGAGAACTATCCGCAATGAACACACGTGGCATGTAAACAGGTAGAGATTTCCACGGCTCTGCCGTGCATTTTCAAACATTAAATAGTACACGCATGTATTATTGTTTTAACAAAGGAGTTGTTACAAAACATTAGTGCATTTATTACATTTATTCACCTGTAAATTATCACTTAAATAATTTTATATATATTTGTATGACGATGATTCGGGAATACACAAAAAACACATTTTATTTTCATGAATATATAAAGGCAGTTATTTTGCGTGTGTTTATATAATGTAATGTGAAAACATTAATTGGCCGGCAAGCATACAAGTCACTTAAAGAAATGTTATTTGCTGTGCCATACATCATCAGGTTTTAACGATCATAGCAAAGAAATATCGCACTTATATAATGCTTTTCTCACGCTATTAATACAGCGCTATCCGTGTCCTTCCCATTCCGACGTGTTCTTCTTCAGTTGAGTCGCAGTGAAATAGTTAAGTATATCTATGTACATGCGCGCGCTAAAAAGAAAAAAAACACATGATATTCAGCAAACCTACAGCAAGTAAGTTGCCTGACCAGCAGAAACCACATTCACACAGCACTATTCAGCCTCTCGAGTCCCAGTCTCGCGCATGTGAAAGCGCGTTTGCGGCGTGCAAAAAAACCGCCTTCCTAATCCGCGCACTTTCCACGGCGAGAAATACATTTTGTCGCAAATCCTGGCTCTGCGAAAGAAACGCCGGCCAAAGCAAAGCGGACCGGGCTTGAATCGCGGCACACAATGTTCGACGTTGTCGCATCCCCGTCGACCCTTGGAAAGAAGAAGGCGATGCAGCGGTAACGGCGCAGACGCGAGCAGGCGAGCGTCAACAGCCCAAGGCGGATTTATCTTTCCCTGCGCAGCTGACTTACCGGCCACGGGCGAGGGCTTCTTCAGCACGACCCATCGCGTTTTCCACTGGACGAACAAGACAGAGTTACCGAGGGAGAGGGAGAGTGTCGTTGTTGAAAAATTAATTGGAACTCACAAAAAAAAGGAATAAGAAATGTAATAACAAAAAGGAACGCAACAAACCTTTTTCCCTTCCCTGAGTTTCACGGAGCCTTCAGCTACCACGACATCAGTCATCTTTCGATCGGGGCACACACGGATACATTTTCAAGCCAGAGTTTAAAATTAGTCTCAAAGGGAGAGGCCCCGGTGCCTGCCAACTCAGGCCTTAGCGCTGCCCCCGAGAGGAATCCCCGAGGCCCTGCCCGAACCACAAGCAGCCCTTGATTCATGCCACGTCGCAAGGAATCGCTGAGCGTACAGTAATGAGAGCACACTTTCATAAATGGGAAGTGGAGGAGGACACGGGCACTCTATCTGTCAATGGCAGCATGGCGATGCCACCAGATGATCAGTTGTTTAATGCTGCAATTACTCCGAGCCAGACTCGAGGCGCACAACCTATTTGTAATGCATGTTGTGAATAATTTTAAAAGCAGTTATGCATTGCAGTCCCGCAGTGCTGTGATTTTTCAGTATAATGTGGTTTCAAATCATTGATAGAGCTTTCATTGGTAGATATATTTTTTTTAAAATATATTCTATATGCGAAGTGAGTGCAATTTTGGTTTTGAAAAAATGGTTGGTGAATGGAGCATGACCCTGCTCCTGCAATTTTTTTTTCTTTCAGATTTTGTCACTTAGATGGCAGATTGTATCATGTTATCAAAGATGGTGGTGGAGCCCGAATTACAACCACACATTGGAAGAACATTATTTCCTTTTAGTTTTTTGTCCACTGCGATTTGGGCGATCACTGCACAAACTGTGGTCACACTTACAAATGGGCGGAATGACTGCAATCACATGTGAACATGTTTGCAATGACAAAATAAGTGGGAGGCCAGTTGGTGGTTCAGCTTCAACATTGTGTTGACAGGATGATTTGAGATGACGGACAAGTCGAAATTAAGCACATATCAGTGGCTGTGCGGATTCGTGTGTGCAGAGTTGATTGAGTAATCCATGACAAGTTCAATTACCAAGAAGTGTGTGGTCAACAGGTGTCAAACATTACACGAGTGAGGTCATAAAGAAAACAGGAATTGTATCTGTGGTGTCTCATTGACTATGTTTGTGTGTGAAATCAATGCATTTGTTTTTATCTCAAAGCAGCCATTTGCACCCATTTGTAAATGTTTCCACAGTTCGCATGATTATTTAAATGTTGCATGTTGATTCTTAAATAAAGTATGAATTGTCGTTATACCCTCAGGGGACACAAACATGAAAAGCAGATTGCTGCTCTTCTAATGTGCAGTTGTGCAAGGGCGTTACCATTTTTGATCACGTGATATGTTTGCAATTTAGTGGCACAATTTGGAAATACAGATGAGAACCAGGATCGTGCCCCGTTCACTATGCATTTGTTTACATATATCAAGCTAAAATAAGTTTAAACTATATTAAAATTGTATTTGCTCACTGAAACATATAACACAATAATTGCAAGCAATTTTCTTCTTCACTTCTGTATTATTGATTTGCATTGTACATTACAACGTATGATTGTGTTGGTGGAAATTGCTCACACAGAAGGCAACAACAGTATAGCATGCATTTACAAGACTTCATGCAACACATCATACACAAACGGATAAAACAATAGATGAATGGTACTGCACTCGATATGAATATACATACATACACTGGGATTCTGCCAGTGGTTTAATGGCGAGCACACCCGGAGATTAACCGGGTCGAACTCCGCGCACGGAAGTTGGAACAATGAGCAAGTTCCTTCAGTACCCCCAACTCTGTCCACACAGCAATATGTGCATGGGTAAGCCACAATCGATCGGCAAATTGTGCCCTACGGTGTGACAAAGTAAGGGGCCGTCCATAAATGACGTCACGCACCTGGGGGGGGGGTCAGACATTTGTGACGATATGTGACGAGAGGGGGGAGGGGTTTGAGAAATGTGACGTCACATCAAAATGCGCAACTTTTAATAAATATAGATAGCACGTTCTACTTAATTAAATAGACTTTTTAATACACGTTTTCTACTACAACATCAGAGTGCAGCGCCACATCAAATACGCACTACAATGACAATAGTTTAAAGCGATTTGAAGCATGTTTTTTTTTTTGGGGGGGGGGGCAGAGCTTTGTGACGTTATATTTGGGGGGGGGGGGTCTCACTTTTTGTGACGCCGTGTGACGATGGGGGGGGGTCAAAAATCGTCCAAAATCGCGTGACGTCATTTATGGACGGCCCCTAACCACATTTTCGAAGACTTCTGACCAGCGTGATGGAGTCGACCAAAATTCTCTCTAGACGGGTACTCAAGACCGACCTCTAGTGGAAGCTCTTTCACCAGCCGTGAGAAATTCGTTGCAGGGGCTTGCACGTTGGCCTCCTGGCGAACGGGCACATGTGGGACACTCATTCCACTGGAAAGTTATGGATGTACAGTAACTCACAATATACAGGAAGGTAAGGAAACATCTGCTGGCAGTGCTTTACAGAAAATACGTGGCAATGGTGTACAGTATTGTATGTTTTTACCAAACCAAATTACATCATTGGCCTCCCATTCCACCCTTGCACACGTATGCACACTGTAAAAGAGTTAAAATCATCCAAACGTGTATAAACGTTAACAATAGATTCATGTTATTTAACTAAACGTTTACAACAGTACATTTCCTTTGAAACAAGAAACAAGAGTGATGACATGAGCCGCAATTACATTTCACTATCGGCGTTTGCAAAGCTGCTGCATTCTTTTTTTTGCGGGGGGGGGGGTGGAATAGGCAAATGCCACTTAAAATCTGAGACAAGTCGTTGTATCGTAGCGAACACAATTTGGTTCAAAGTAACAGCCTCCGCGGGCTGACGAGCGAAACGCATTAATGTGGCCGCTATTCTTGGTAGCGACGCGTATAGCTCTGCTCTCATTATAATCTTCGCAGGGGGCTCGCTTGCTTAATTACAGAGATCACGGCGATGCCTTTCCAAACAGTTATCCGTATCCGTGTTGCCAAACTTGTGCTCTGGTTGTAAAAACATTGGTCACGCTAGCATGCGGGAGATTGCTAATTTTTGCAAGGGTGGCACAGTCGGGTTTTTTACAATCGGGTTTAATTGTCTTTTTATATTAAACCCGATCATCTGAGATTGGGAGAAATCCGGTTTAATTGGTTCTAATTGCAGAACCGCACTTCGCCAACTTCTCAACGATGGGCTTAATCCACTCCAAGCTAAGGAACTGGCGCCCACGATTGTGGAGAAGCTCGTGTTCATTAAGACCAACCTGCCCTCATTCTACGACTACCCCGTGCCCGACGGCCCCGAGTACGATAGCAGCACCGACGAGGAAGCAGCCTAATCCTATCAGTTTCGTATTCATTAAACCAGGTTTTAATTCCCCGAAATCGGGTTTAATTGTATTAAAGAAAAAACCCGATGCCTGCCGCTGGAAAAATCGGGTTTTTTTCACCAATTAATTTTTGCCGTTATGCTTCGTCCGTGGGTAAAAAAAATTGTCTCCCAAAGATCACGTTTGCCAATCGCAGTTTTCGCCACTCTTGGCGAAGAGCTGGTTTCCCACGTAGGTGTGTGTACGTCAACTCAAGCAATGTCTACGTGTGCATTTCCATGCCCGTGGCCTTTATCAAAGTAGTGCCACATGGAAGCATGGTGAAGTAATGTTTTCCATGGCATCAACCGCTTATTGTAAGAATTAAAAAAAAGTTTTACACATTGCTCGCATACATTCAAAAACAGTGCCATGGATACCCACATGCACAATTAAATGGACTTTAGAAGGTAAGCAATGTTTCCAAGCATGGGAAGCGGTGGATATAATTTAAGTCGGTTGAATGAACGTTTCTTCTACATCTTGAAATAAAGTACAGTACTAATTTTTTTCACCTTTTTCAATTATCATCGGCCATAATTAACCTACTCGTCTCCACAAGCCACCTCCGTCTTTCGGTGCTGTGAGATAACGAGCACCAGCACACGAGCCACTCTCTTTGCTCCATCTCCGCATTGTACATCCTCTCAGGCACGTCCCCTACCTCCCTCTTGAACATACCTCTATTATTTAATCCACGTGTTCCCCTGTCTCTCAAATGTATTGCAAACTTGCATCTGGCCATGCTTATTTGTGCACTTACCAACGTTTCGTTCCATTTTGTTTGTCCAAGTTTGGCATCAATGCCATAGTCGGAAATATTGCTTAATTACTTTATATTTACCACATTAACTACAAGAGGTGGAATAATGCATCGATTCAGGAATCGATATTCTTAAGCTCACAATTAAATTATTGAATTGTGTAAGAATGGCCTTTTTATTTAATATTTATATTTCCGTCGCCTGCAATGGGTTCACTTGAACCCTGCATTTACCAGCGGACATTAGGTTCATGACAATATATAAACAATTATTGAATCAAGTCACAGCACTGAATTCTATCAATGAATTTCATCTCTGATGGGAGGTAAATTGTTATACCCCTACTGAGTACAACATGTTTAAGATACAATTAATGAGGAGTATGGATTAAGATGTTTAAAAAAAAACAATGACATGTATTGAAATTACATGTGGTTCACAGCCTATTATTATCTACACGTTCTATTTCATATAGTACGTGTAAATAGAACACTGACAATTAGTGCATTACTGAATCTTAACTCAAACATATCACACTCTATTCACATGAGTGCAGTCTTTTAAAATCGTACAGATAGAGCAAAAGCTTAGGCAATTTGCGACACTCTCGGGATATGCTCAATAGAAACAGATTACAACTGCAATCCAACATACAAGGGGGCGAGCGACACTTCAAGTGGTTTGTTAGGCTAAAATATAGAGCTTGCACCTGTACCGAAGTTTATCTGGTACCTCTTGCTCTCATATTATATTCGCACTGTTTGTTGATTCTCGTGTTTTGTTTACTACCGTTAAATAACTCGTTTGTTCGTGGTGCAATGATCCTTAAAGGCACCTATACTAATTATCTACAATATTGATATTTTGTTGTTGTTGTTGCTGTATTCACGCATCACGGAACTCTCGTGTAAAATAGCCGGACAACTGGCTAGACGGGATCATCCGTGTAACAAAGCAAAATCAACTGAACGAAAATAATTGGCAAGTAATATCTGAATGCATTACATGGAACGCATGCGAATAGAAAAACGTGGATTCTTACACACGCTGTTCCATGTGTAACGACTCCGACGACAAAGTAATGAGAAGAGCCACTTTTATTGAAATATTTCCACAATTAGGAACACTACTAACGACTTCCACAATGAGGGACACTGGGCTTCCTTCTTGTCTTCCTGCTTGTATCTTCCTCCGAGTGTCCCGACTCCTCGTGCTCTCCCCTTTATATATCGCTCAGCCCCCTTTCTCGAACATTCTTGGTCCTTGATTTTACCTTTAGCCAACCCCTGCCCGTTCCCTTGAACGGATCTTCTCTGTTTTCCCGTTCAACCCTTATTTTCCAATCTCTTTAAAGGTCTGCCTCCTGACCAATCACCGTGGAGGCCTCGCTCTTCCAATCGTAGACCTTTGTTTATTTCTAAATAGCCGTCAGGCTGCATATAGCTTTGGTCATTTTTCGGTCATTACACTTGTATATATTATGAGTGTAATCATTAACATTTGATTTTTCGATTTGAAGCTTTCGTGACTGCAGAGATTCATCTTCTTGGTACTTTCGGTAAAGTCACGTAGAAGGGAAATAATAAAATATTTTATTTTGTTATGTTTTATTTTTATTATTTTATTATTTCCCTTCTACGTGACTTTACCGAAAGAACCAAGAACATTAACATTTGATTAATCGCTCGATCGTTCCACCCCTGAAGTCAACCTCCCTCCTACCCCTTCTCCCCGTGTCTGCGCAATGGAGTTAGGTATCGCTCTCCCAACTTGTCAAACGGCGGCACTGCCCATGACTGTTCAAGATCAATCAAGATCAAGATGTCATCATGGCCAAAGTCGTTAATGCCACTGCCCTCTGCCAAACCCCGCAGCTGCCTGCACAGTAAAAACGCAACCGACATCATTTGCCCTTACGGTAATCCCCACTAGCCTTGGGCAGTGGTCTTGGTCGCTGGACTCGTGGAAACCACTCCCAATGCCTATTCTTGGTTCTTTCGGTAAAGTCACGTAAATAGAAGACAAAACATCTATTTTTTTATATAAAATAAAAATAATAACATACATTTTTACATTTAAATAATAAATTGAAAATAATACGTTTGAAATAATAAAATAAATAAAAAAACACAATAAAAATAGTAAAATCAAATAAAAACTTAGAAATTAAAATAAATTGAAAATAATAAAAGCAAAAACCCACGACGGTTTGATGGCAACACAAGCGTTCTTCGTCATGCAGAGAGAATTTGTAATATATTTGATTTGTATTTTTTTTTCAAAATTGATTGTTTTCTATTTACGTGACTTTACCGAAAAAAACAAGAATATGAATTCCCGCAGTCACGAAAGTTTTAAGTCAAAACTCCCAATGCCCGTCGCGGTAACCAGCCCTCCTCCATCCTGAGAAACATCCCGTCCAGTGGAGTCTGCCACGCCAAATCATAAACACGCCACTTACCTGCCACGTTCCCTTCCGGATGTCCACATTGCTTAGCTTGCCTTGCCAGGCATTTCCCATCATCCGTCTCTGACACCTGTGCTTACATTCCAACAGCCGATTTCCATTGTTCTTCGAGCCCAGCTCTCTGGTCCATACATTCAAGCAGCAGTCCTACCTTAATTCCCTCTTATTTAACCTGCTCTATGTCTATGCGATAAGGCAGTGTTGGTGGGGGGCACTCGACAAAACAGGGGGCAGTTGACTCAATGAGGGGGCAATCGACCAGCTTTATACGTAACTTTAAAAAATTACCATTTTGGATGTGTCCCACATACCATTCGAGCATACACCTCCACCCCGGAATGACCCAAATTGATGGGAGTGGATCTCTGTTCAGAGGCAGTTATTGTGTTGCACGTAATAAAGAATACATCACAAACTGACTGTAGCCGGATGTCTACACTGTACAGTGTCATCTTTGCCATGCAAGGGAATGTGCAGTACATCACAGCATGGATGACATGACATCTTGCGCTATCTTTGTATCGCGATAATGAGCATCGGGACAACAATACGTTGTATGAATGCGCGACGTTTACATGATGGTGCTAGTCCAATCGATGTATGGCTGCCACACATACATAAACGCGAAATAATAATTACCGAAAGACCCAAGAATATAATAATAATAATTACATAGACACACAGATTGAAAGATGCCGTGAATTAATCAATTGGCAAATGTACCGCAACAAGAATATAACGACTGATTTAATTCACATAAAACTTAGAATTAATCTTTGGTTCTTTCGGTAAAGTCACGTATAAAGAAAAATTCAAAATTAAATATTTATTTTCTCTTTATACGTGACTTTACCGAAAGAAGCAAAGAGCAATTCCTGCAGTCACGTAAGCTCCACAATTAAGTTTGAACTTAGCATTAGTTTTTATGAAGACTGGCATTCACTAAAGTGTTTTGCCGTGCTTGATAAATCCTTGGTGACCATAACATTAATTAAATTGCATCATTGTCAGTGTTGGAAATAATTACAGGAACTCCCAAGTCATCCGAGATGTGCCCAAGATTTCATATCTGGAAGCGAAGCAGGATTGGACCCGAATTAGTCTTGGATGGGAGATTGCCTGGAAACACGAGGTGTTTGGAAACACGAGGTGTTGTAGGTTTGGGCTGCTAAGTGGCCAAGCTCTTACCGGCAGTGAATTGTTGAATCTATCACCGAGCAATCCATTAAATTAATCAATTTGTAATTCGAATGAAGACTTCAGCCAACTACCAATTCTTAATACTATAAATGATTGAAATATGATTGATTTACACATTGGTTCACACGTCGATGATGATTGGGTCACATTAATATTGATTTACCGAAGTGATACATTTTTTGCTGCAAAAATTGGTGTGATTCGACTCCGAACCAAGCTGAAGGGACACACCTAGAATGCAGCCTGGAATCACATCTTCGTGCCCTCCTTTCATACTATATTAGCATAACTACAGTGCGTTTAATTTCGAGTAGAATACAATATGCAGCTTTGTTTTATCGGCGGCAGCAGTCAAAAATACATTCACATGGTATTTGATCTGTTAAGAGTGTAAAATACATTTACAATACTTTATTCTCAAACTTAAATGTTAACATTATTCGACGTTATTTTCCCTATAATACGTGTATATATATCTATAAGTTCTATGTAGCATGTTTTTTTGTTCTACTAGATAATAGTAAGAGAATGTCAGAGCGTTTGTAGAGTGGTTGTGACAATATATGGCAACTCCTGTGTGATGCCACAGCCGCACATAGGAGTCTGGGTAATTCTAAGAATACAGAACCCAGATTGTCGTGCTGTGCATGGCCATTGCTGAATAAAGCTTCTGGCAAAGGAAAATATTGCATCTGGCTGCATGGTGCAGTGATTAGGGTGTGCAGCTCACAATGATACGTTTGTGTGTTCAACTCCTGGCCTTTGAGGAAAGTAAAATGCATAGACTCACCCCTGCCACCAGAATGTGGAATTACACCACTTGCTGAGGTCTGTAAACAAGATGTGATGTATAGCCCTGTGTTTGTTTGCATGGGGAGGATCTTGACATCTTAGTTTGTAATTTAGTATTCTAAGGAGCTGTCTAAACATGCCATTATTGTGATTGGGCTTGCAACTCTGTACCTTTCTTCACTTAGTGCACACACACGTTCTGCAGTCCATCACTCTGGCTGTCTCAAGCTCACGGTTTTTCAGATTTGTGTACATCGTTATTTCCCTATTTACAGGAGTATTAACGGGCAGAATACAAATGGTCAGATTACGTACTTCATGGTTGGACAAAATGCCAATATTTATTTTGCACCCGTGCCTCAAGTTCGTGTTGAAGTCATATCCCATGTCAAATTTCAAATGATGTAACAGGTGACATTATAGCAACTACTTCACTATGCGCATGGAATTAACATTTTCAATATCTCAAAGCAGTCTTTTCAAATGCAGGGCTATTCCTAGTCAGTATTACAGCCCACAGAACTACGCCAAAAATAACAACTACGTACTGTACTGGAGCATTCTGGGTAATTAAATAATTAAATATACTACTATTTTGTATGTACACATCAAATATTTTATAGTATATACATCTCTTGGCCTTACCGCACTCGTTAAGCAAACTTTGGACCGGTTTCCACATTTTTGGTCTCACCAGGAGTATGGGGGTGTATGTGAAATTACACTTTGTATTTGAATTTATATAGAAGCTAAATGTGACCGCATCTCACGATTCTGAAGAGAAACGGTGGGTATATATTTACACTGTAGTGTAAACCATTTGCTTTAGATGTTAACATTCTCACACCATGCAATGCAATGTCATGTTTAACCATCCCCTTATTTTATTGGGAACTTGTCACAATTACATCGTCTGTTGCTTTCAATCGAGTTGATTCTGCACAAACCACTGTGTTACTTATCCTGCTCCCAGAACTGTCAACCACTGAACAAAAACCAATGAAATGAACTCAACACCTTGAATTAAGTAATCAAGACAAACTGAGCCCACAAGCTAGGGAACATTATCGTAGACTTGCAATCTTTCTATGCAAGAACTTGCATTTGCATCGATGCCCGAATCTTAAGTTATGGCAGAAATTAACTTCCCTTCTGCGATGCACATCCAAACATTAAAATATATATCTTGTACTGCTATGTCGTAAAATAGATAAAACATCCTTACTGGTTGTGTGTTATGGGTGATTATTCAGACATTGTTAGCTTTTGTAAAACAAAATAAACTGTGTGGAATACATATACCGTATATTGCTCCATGTACACAGCATTTAATACAAGTGTCTTAATCACAACACGAAACAGACCAATGCACCTTCTTGGTTCTTTCGGTAAAGTCACATAGAATGGAAATAACAAAATAATAAAAATAAAACATAATAAAATAATTCTCACGACGTTTCGGCCACAACGCAAGCAGCCGTCATCAGGTGAAGAACAGGTCTGTCGAGAAGACAGAGTCTATTTTTATTATTTTATTATTTCCATTCTACGTGACTTTACCGAAAGAACCAAGAAGATGAATCCCTGCAGTCACGAAAGCTTTAAATCGAAATTAGACCAATGCACGTTCGTAATGTTACAAAGTCATTGTTGTATAAAGATGTACAGTGTAACTTCACGCATCTGACCGTAACATTATCCGCTCTGCCCAATTAAATGGCCGCGCCCAGTGCAGTATTTGTGCGTGGTGTTCACATATCTGACCGTTTCAAATATCCGCCCGCATCTCAGTGCCCAGCGAGTCACGTACGTGACGTTGCACCGTAAATGCATACACACACATGGCGTGTGTACACACGCACATAATTGCACACACACAAACACACAGGGGCGCACACATGAAACCGAAGCTACCAACGAATGTAACTCACGTGTCGGTGGACCAGTCATTTCTGTCCAGCACAGTGCTTGATCCAATGCATTTCCGATTAATTGCAATCAGACTAAGCATCCCACAAGGTGGAAACGTCCCATCCCCTATACGATCCAGGCAACGCTACTTTTATCCGTATGTTGCTGTACTTTGTAAGAAACATGTCACTTTTTGTCCCCATTAATTTTGTAAAAAGTAGACAATTTTGTAACCATAATTATCATTCATTGGATATTCATATTCCTTTTTTTAATCCACACACAGCAGATATAAAACATTTCTTAAGTACATTTGCAGCGGTGCAGCAATGACATTCAATGCACGTATACATAATGGAATGAAAAGTTATCACATCGATCTTAATTTGTTGTTGTCATCCTTTACCTTTGTCAACTGCGGGTAATTATCAAATATCTCCATAATTTACACTCGAGCACACTGGCACTCACGACTGGTAACATGGCAAACAAAGGTAATTCTGTTGGAATCGCGTCTAAATGATGGTGCAAATTAACTCTTCCCAACCGACCAAGCTGTGTCAACATGCATTCGAGTGTGAACTTGCGTCTGCGAAGGCAAGCAACGTCTCAATATGTAAATACAGTTGTGTCCAGCAAAAACAATGACATACACGATGTAAATAAATAATTATTACTACACATTCTCTCGGGTTTCTTGGACAAATATGACATCCACACGAACATATACAATGTTACAATATCACCTCTTTGCGAGAAAATGCAATCCAAAATGTAATAATGTGCCGCAACTGTGAAAATACCGGAGATAGTCAAAGTACATCGATATGGGGTGATTGTGAAGATTGTGCCAAACAAGCAAACATCACTCACCCCGTGACTTAATTTGTCTTTCTGACTTTGATGGCAGGTCATTTTATGCATTTCATGTTTGCATATTAAGCATGGATTTCCTAACCCATTAGCTTCCTAGTTTTATTTTTACACAATGACACTGGTTATTTGTGTCTACACACCAGAATAGCAGAGTCCAAAATGCCAAATAAATTGGTCACATCTTCTTGGTTCTTTCAGTAAAGTCACGTAGAATGGAAATAATAAAATAATGAAAATAAAACATAATAAAATAATTATCACAACGTTTCGGCCACAATGCAAGCAGCCGTCCTCAGGTGAAGAACAGGTCTGTCGAGAAGACAGAGTCTGAATGACACACCCCAGGCTTGGAGCATCTATTTAAGCTGGGAGGGAGGAGGAAGAGCGCCTTGACAAAATAATTTGCATATCAAGAGAAATTTTAGCATATTTATGGGAAATGCAGATATGCGATTAGTACTACTTGTGAAATGCGTAGGAGGTTTGGCGAGGGGTTTAAAGTCATGTCAAGAGGGATTTTAGCATATTTATGGGAAATACAGATATGCGATTAGTACTACTTGTGAAATGCGTAGGAGGTTTGGTGAGGGGTTTAACATGACTTTAACATGACTTTAAACCCCTCGCCAAACCTCCTACGCATTTCACAAGTAGTACTAATCGCATATCTGCATTTCCCATAAATATGCTAAAAAACCTCTTGATATGCAAATTATTTTGTCAAGGCGCTCTTCCTCCTCCCTCCCAGCTTAAATAGACGCTCCAAGCCTGGGGTGTGTCATTCAGACTCTGTCTCCTCGACAGACCTGTTCTTCACCTGAGGACGGCTGCTTGCGTTGTGGCCGAAACGTCGTGAGAATTATTTTATTATTTTTTATTTTTTTTATTTTATTATTTCCATTCTACGTGACTTTACCGAAAGAACCAAGAAGATGAATCCCTGCAGTCACGAAAGCTTTAAATCGAAATTTAAATTGGTCTCAGCGTGGGACTGATTTGGTATAACAGGTTTTCCCCCTTTTTTCTGGCAGACGCTAAAACACCAAACTGAAACCTTTTACAAGGAATCATGTCTGCATTAACCACAATACTTGTGGTCAAAATTCAAACAAAAACATGGTGTTTGAGCGTCTTTTGTTTTGTTGCCAGAAAAAAATGGGAAAAACGTTATCATATTTGTACTGGCAAAGGAGGTCCCATGATACTGATGTGGTAATTAATGTCATTATTGTCTTTTTCCACAAATCTATTACAAATGTGCTTTTTCATGAGATTAATAACCCATTCCGAAATCTCGAAGAGCATTGCATCCTCTTATGTTCGAGAATGGTCCGTAGAAGGAGATGTTGCAGAACTGACCTATTTTCTACAGTATAGGGGCAGCACTTTCCCACCTGCCCAGCTACAGAGATAAATGTGCATCCCATGCTGTTCAAACCAATATCCTTGATTCTTAGAGCAGCAATTTAGCCAAATTAAATGCAAAACGTGGTCAGTTGTACCTGCGGTGAGACTGTCAGCCAACTGCACTTGAAAACCACATTCTTTCACGGCAAGCTTTGCTTAGATTCAAACCTACAAAGTGGTGGCAGATAAGAGGTTGGAGTGCTGAGCCATCTGGCCACCATGGGACCCATGTAGCTTAATGATAATATAACAAATTAATGTCTTAGTTATAATGGAAGTCAGGTTTTCAGTGTCAAACAACATGTAGTTTTCACTAATTTACTCGAGTATTGAATTGTTGATTCTATGTTTGGTATAAATCTAAAAACTCACAATTTTGTGATTTTCATTAGATATATTTAAATATTTTTTTTGACATATGCACGTTTTCACACGTAAGAAACCTTGATTTCAACCTCTCATTCATAAACCGCTTACAGGTAAACACTACGCATCATAGCAGATGGTAGATGTGAATTAAATATCCACATGGATCCCTTCAGCTCATTTCAAAGCAGAATATATGTGTTCACTGCCAGGGTGGGTCCTATGTACAATCTCACATGGCTAATCAAGGTTAACCAGGTCCAAAGTTATAGTGCTGAAGCCAGGAAATAAATTCAGGCTTCCAAAAAGTGCTACTTTGGCCCATACTTCTATCGGGCTGGCGTGTAAAAGCCAAACCTAGATGGAGATTATTTGGCTGTGATCTTATATCATGGTGGGTCAGATCTCAGCCCATAAAATGGTAATCAATGAGGACGGTGTCCAGCCATATGGCCATAGGTCCTTAGAGAAGAGTGTCTTTTTCCACTGTGTGAATTATGGTAATGTCCAACCATGGCTGCGGTCATCTCCAACAACTTCAGACATTACCAAACGGGTGGCAGGCATTCTGCAGCAGCAGCAGCGGCAGTGGCTGCCACTCTGCTCTAGGTTGGCACGCCAAGGATGTGCTCCTCCACGAGGCTGACGTTCATGTTGGCGAGATCCAGGGCGCTCGTGGCCAGGCGGTAGCCAAACATTCTCAACGTCGGGGCGCACACCTCCTGCACGGCCTGCACGAATGCAAACGGGATGGAGAGGCGCCAGCGCTCCGCCTGCTTCGCCGAGTTGCGCGCGGTCGAGAAGACGTCACCGATGTCCAGCACCCTCTTCACGGCCACCATGGGCTCGGTGGCGCGCGTGTTCCTCTCGATCCAGCGCACCACGGAGGCATCCATGTCGACGCCGGCGAAGCGGTACATCTCCTGCGCCTTGGCGAGCGGCTCCCGCGACACGTCCTCATAGCGCGCGAGCATGTAGCGCCCGCGCAGCCACTGACCGCCGCTCCACCCCATCTGGCGGCGAGATCACAGGGTCGGCGCGAGGTTGTCGGCATGCGACCGCGTTGAGACACGCTGCTGCTGACGGAAGGCGTTCGCTCTCAAGAGAATGTGAATGAGTGCGGGCATCTCCCCGTGCCAGCAGTATAAATGGGGTACGTCGAAGTCGATTGGAAGGACGTGTGTGGTGGGGTAAAGTGTGGGTGCTCTTACTATCAAACGACTGGCCGGCATAGAAGATTAGACCAAATACCATCGACAAGCGCTGTCTAGTGGAGGAATCTTTATATGCCAGCAGTGGCATGAGCGAGTAATTGCAGGGCTGTTTTAACTCTTCACCATCTATTTCTCTGCGCTACGGGTGGAGAGAGGGCATGTAGCGATGTTATCCCTCCCCCAACAGTGTTAGTGTTTGGAGTCGTTCAATTAATTTCGTCTCATTTGTAGTGTTTAGCATTTGTCTCATCGTAGTTTCATAGTTACATATTGTCGATAAAATAATGTGGCATAAAATAAATATTTTTAACGTTGAGAATACAGTACTGAATATGTATTTATTACTGTGAATATACGTATTAAAGAAGCAGTATCCAACGAGAACATTTGGTTTCAGTTGAATGCGGCAGTGTCCAGATAATGTTCAGCTCAGAGGATGGGTGAAATGAATCTTCCTTTATATCTTCGGGCAAATAAGCTCACAGCTTGATTCTGTATCATCTGACGTGTCGAGAACACATGTCGTGCAAATATAACGTGGGCTCAGAAAGGAAGACAACACGAAATTATCTGTGCATGCTGTACAGGAATGGGGACAACAATAGCCAGCAGTAGTGAAGGGGGCGGTCAAAGAGGCATTTTCGCGTAATGTTAAGAAGAGACTCGGGCGATAATTACATTGCAGAATTGTGGGAGAAGGTGATGGCTTGGTGAGGCCTTCATCCAGCAGTGGTCTGAACATGGTTGATGTGGATGATGGTAATGTAAGAGGCTTCCAATGAAGTAATAGAGATTAATCACACACCGCAATGTTTGCAGGAATATTACTCGTGAAAATTGCCATCATTCAGTAAGGTAAACGGCCAGGGAGAGAGTGTTCTAGTTTTTGGGAGCAGCAAAGGAAGAAGTGATCTCCCCACTTGAATGATCCAGGAGAGAAGAGGTGAGGCCAGCCAACCTCTGCTGTGATCTTCATGTTGTCGCAGGTGTTCTTGATGCGGCTGATGTCCAGGTCGTCTGGCTTGGCCCCGGTCAGCTTCCACTTCTCCCAGGCCTCATACTGCCCTGGCATGGCCACCATGCGAGAGGCCAGCACGGCCCGTGGATCTCTCACCAGCTGGATTATCTGAGAAATTCATGACAAAGTGCATCTCCACGTCAGTGTCTTATAGTCGAGTAGCAAACAGCATGACATTGTGAACGTGTAGAATTATAGAGAGTGGGGAAAATTAAGTGTTTATTTAGCGAGAGCCGGTTTGTCCACAGGACAATTGTGAATTTGCCACAAAGTGCTTCTCATTTTATTGATCCCAAAGTGGGCTCCCCGCCTCCACTCCCAAGCCAGGTTTAAAGCGACAAAGTTAATAGTCTAAAATCCACAGGATCTCATAACACAGATTTGCATTCGTGGGGTGGTTAAATGCCTTGGCAGTGTGGCACAGCGCCGGCCTTCCAATGGGCATGAGTCTGCCAGTAGGGGGACGGGGGGGGACGATGTGCTGCATTTGCCTTGACGTCAAGCCGCGGGTCGTCGACGACTGCCCTCAGCGTGGGCAGGTTGCGGATGCGCACCGTCTTGATGGCCACGTGCTCCCTGAGCAGGCAGGCTTGCGCCGCCAGCGTCAGGTTGAGAGCCTCGCAGCGGCGCATGCGGCACGGGAAGCGTTCGCGCGTACTCCCCGTGCTGCTGCTGCTGGCCCTGCTACCGACTCCGCCGCCGCACGCCGGCTCCTCGCACAGCGCCTGGCTGGAGCCGCGGCGGAAGAGCGCGCCCGTCACGTGCTCCTGGGGCGTGGGCTCCAGGAAGCCCTCGAGCGACGGGACGTCGCACAGCAGCAGCTGCCGCAGGACGTCGCGGTACACGATGGACAGGGCGGTGGCGCTGGCCGTGTAGGGCCCCGCCAGCTTGACGGTGCGCTCCACGTGCCAGAACGGCTCGAAGAGGTAGAACATCCCCTTGTGTTGGTTGAAGAACTCGCCAATGAAGGAGGAGCCCGTCCTCGTGGTGGTGAGCAGCACGATGTGCTTCCTGCTGGGCTTCGGTGGAACGGACGACACGTTGGTCTGATGCGGCGCGAGGCGGCTTGCCGTCCTGGCCGTGCCGTTTCTGTCGGCTCGAGGTCTCGGTGAGCTTGCGTCTTTGGTCATCGATTCAGCAGCGGTGGACGAAGATGAGTTTTGAGACGCCATACTCCTGGAATTCGGCTCATTGTATGAAAACACTTTACCACTGATGGAATTCTCAGATAACTTTTCCGTGACCCTGCACCAAAACAGAAATGGTAAAGCGGTGTTATTTGAAAATGTTACTAAGAGAATTATGAGCATGATGTTAAAGTTTTGATGTTCCCTTCAGTATAATGCTTCATGAAGTATGAATGGTGCAATTTGGACGGAAATTGCTCAAAAAAGGAAAATCCAGTTGAAACTGTCAAGCTGAATTGTTAAAAATGTCACGCAGACTTTGATAAGTATAGGTCAGCAATGTTTCATACATTACATATCACAATAAAAATCACAAGGTAAGACATGCACAGTATAAAAGGCATCCGTACGTCAATGATGAAAATAGTTTATTTTATGACCTATACATTCAATAGAGGATTTAGCAAAAGCAGAATGGTAAAAAAATAATTAGTATTTTTAAAAAATGTAAGCAATTAAAATGTGTATAATGGCCATTTTCATTTCATTTTTTTAAAAATGCAATGAATGGCAGTGTGCTATAATCAAAATTTAACCATCTGTCAGCAACATGGACTTTTAGATTACTCTATTCTTGTTTACAAGGTAATTAAGTACAATTGAAGTCATGGGGCTCAAACGTTTCACAATAAAATACAATACAATTTAGATTTGCCTCACGTAGAAATTCAAAACTGAATCTCAAGATGCTGTACAAAACAGTGGGATGTGGGAATTCTGGAAAATTAGACATCGTTTCTTTTATGAATAGAAAGACATTGGGAGATAGAGGAGAAGTGACTGATTCTGAGCTCGGATTTGAATAGGGGCAAGGAAGCCGGTAACATCGATGGCTGGGGAAAGTGATTTCTGGACGGTGGTGGGAGCATTGGAGAAGAAGTGAGAAAGAGATCCTCAAGAATATTTAATTGAATCAGATTGAGCCTGAATATTTACAATGGAGGTTTTTATGGGATTGTTTAAATAGATTGCATTTTGAGAATTATAATCAGCATGGACTGTGCATGCAATCAGGCAAATGATGCTTGCTCTGCTGTGAAGTGTTCACTCGAGGAAGATTTCTCCCAATTTGAAGAGAGAAATGCTCTGACCTGGTCATTACATTCCTGTATATAATGCTTCTCATTTGGATGTAGAGCTCATCGTAGATCGAGTGTAACTAACATCTTCCACTAGGTATAGCTGTTTTAATTTTGCCTGCCTTGCCCCTCCATGACCTTGTTATTTTGTTGAGCAAACTTGTTGTAAAATACTTTTGTTTTGCTCTTGCTTAAATCTTGAATGCACCCTTCAGGCTTCTTTGTTTCTTGATAGAGTCACGTATCCAGCACGTGGAATTTAAGTGCCAAAAATCCTCACTGGTACATATGGCATTATTATATTTAAATCAAAGTTAAAACGTACAATGACGAATTGTGTTGATGCAGTAATTTTAGCTGTGACGGTCCCACCTGATGACGGAGACTTGTGTTGCCTCCGAAACGTTGTGATTTATTATTTTATTTTATTTCCATTATTACTTTTATTAACTTTTAATTTTATTTTTTTTACCTACGTGACTTTACCGAAAAAACCTAACAGTATATTTGTGTTATAACGTTCACGCAAGGGGTCTAATGTCTGTATCGGGCTCCTGAGCCAGCATAAAAAAAAAACATTTCAAATATTGAGGTGTGCATTCGATTCAGTTGTAGCGACCTCTGAGGGTATGACAAATGGATTGAGCTAAAAGGAGCATGTTCTACAACGTAGATCACGTAATTTAATTTATTGAGTTGTTTTAAGAAAACGTTATGAAATGAGAGTGTTGTTGTTGTTGTTGTTTTGGACGACATGCTATTTTTGGACTTTGGGGATTATAGTAACACCACAAGAGTCGGACACTTTGTGGCAATATTCTTATAAAATTACGTTTGAAAATATGCATGTGATTACCAATCTAATCCACCATAGAGGCCACGTGCTTTCCTCGCAAATTATCATCATGTGGCTCAGTTGGACTAATCTGCTAAAAGCAAAAAATGTTAAAATGAATAAAAATGCGTGTAATTAATTCGAATTGAGAGTTTGCCGTAATTGGATATAATGTACTGTAGTTTTACGGCATTAAAGATAAAAAAAATGTCCCATTTACGATGTTCTGAGGTAAAGGACAACACGGACATTACCGCATTCACTGGATTATAAGACACTCGGGAAAGTAAGGCACACCCCGAACTGGTGCCTGATGTTAAAACAATTATACAAGTCTGGTCACACGCACACACCTACCACATTATAAGATGCCCCCCCCCAAAATGTTACATACAATACCGCATAGGGAAATATGTGCAGAACATGGTAATTGGCCTTTATTGCAAGAGCACCATTGGTTCTTTGACAACTGCATGCACACAGAGAAACTAGCTTTAGCATTCCTTCTGAGCGATGGCTTGCTCGAAAACGGCATGGTGATCTGTTGGTTCGAGCTCAAGCCTTGAAGTCAAGATTGCTTTTCCAAACTGGTGGTCCTTGCACTCAAAGACAACGGCAAGTGTGTTAGCTCCCAGCTGACATGGCCTTCAGCCAAAAAACAAAGCAAACACCTAAAATATATATCTATTGTTGTGTTTGGGGTGCTTGGTAGAGCCATCAATCTTCCCAAAGTGAGAAGTGCAATTCACCCCTGCAGCATTGTGAGAAGAGGCATTCTGATGCAGCACACATTCACTCACCTTGAAATGACATGGTTTTCCTTTTCTATGATGACCAGGACGGCAATGAGCAGAAGAACGACGAAGTGCTTAATTCTGGTTCTCATTCTTCGTCTTGTTTGTCATTCACCAAGCCATCAGACATGTGCCCAAGGAGCTATGCTCTTGAAGGCATTTCGATTCAATGATGTAGATCCCAGCAAAATAATGTTAACAGCAGCTACGGGAAAATGTGCTTCAAGACCAAGAGATGATATGGGCTGGGGAGAGTGATATATAGAGACCAGAAAAAAACACTCTTAAAATTAAACATTAAGTTGACATTACATTCAAAACTTGCATATGGCATTTTCTATGCAGTGGCTATCAGGAGAGCGGGTATGTTATGATATAATTAGTGCGGAACTCAAGAGCTTTATCAATTTATATTATGAAAAGCAGCACAAAAAAAATACTTAAATTTTATGTATGAAAATTATTTGATTGTGTTGGTGTGTACTACAGTGCATATTACAAATAACACTGCATCTCATTGGTGTGTACTACAGTGCATTTGGCAGTTCACTTCACACACACTTTACTTGGCCTTACTCGTGCAATATAGCTGAAACACATTCAACTGTAATCTGGTCATGATAAATACGTGAATGTTAACATTGAGCCAGAAATGAAAAGCACCAGTTTGTATAACAACACTATCTTAGCCAAGTGTACCATTCCAAGCACAGATATCCAATTATTACACAGAGAAAAAAAAATGTATGTATTAAAATCAATGTTGGAACCTGCAAATGTCGCTTAAGGCCCTTACATGGAATAGATCAAATAAATAACTGAATTTGTACAAAGAATGCGGTATTTCACACATCTATTGCTTAAATACAGGGAGTTGACTTACTTGTGAGCCCTGCTTGTGTCACTGTCGCAACACAATGATTAGGTTGCACTTTGTGTCCTGTATAAGGTAGCCCACCCAATGGAACCATCCGTCAGCTTATGATCTGATTAAAAGAGGAAAATAAAAAAAACACACAAGCTGAGCTTGGACTAAACGACTGGGATTTGCGTACACAAACTCACACACAATCATACCCCAATAACGGGAACAATTACGGTACAGTTCTGGATGTGGGGTGGCAACAACCCTAATTCGGCCAGCTGGACTTTGTATGATTTCTGAGAAAGGCTAGCTTGCATGGTCCCAATGTCCACCCACAATGTTTTGTAACGGAATGTTTAAACTATTCAAGGAAACACACTTGTTTCATTTTTCAACGAAGAAATCCGTGACAATGTCAAAGCTTTCTAACATTGCATTTAAAGTCTCCAAATCCACTCACTGCCCATCATATATACTACTGCAGATGTGGACACATTTTTTTTTATAATTATAAGGCAAAATACGAACAAATTATGGGACTGTTCTTGGTATGCATCATGTCATAGAGCTAACCCAAATCTTCATACACACTTTAACACATGTCAGTTTCACTTCAACATTAGGTAATCATGCAGAGATCTACATTTTAAAACAATGCACACACGTCTCCTTGGAACTTTTGCGGTTGGAGATCTGCTCAAAGTCACGGCCAAATATAGAGAGACCTATGCTCGACAACCACGAAGCAATAATGCTGCCCTTGCTGACCCTCCCACGTTCAGCGCTTTGCCCCTTATATCAGTGCGATCTGAACAGTGTTGCACATTGGAATACAAACAGCAATGCAAATATAGTAATAACTTGCTACTGCACCTTGATTTTAGTGTGGTCATCTCCCGTGGTCAAATTCCATCCACTGCCAAGATATCGTATGCCACAAGCTGAGTGTGTGTGTGCCCCATTGTCACACACTAGAGTATCTGTAACTCGCCCATTAAGTTTGATGCAAGCATTTAAAGGCATGCGGTTTTATGTATCTGGAAAGATAAGTGAACATGTACTCCCGTGAAGTGTGGTTCTTTAATTAATATTGAGAGTGTGGTAGCATTACAGCCAATATATAATTCTAGACGCAATACCACACCGCCATAACTAAATGTACTGTTAAATGTCATTGCGTAGCACATAATTTGGCCTATTACTCAGAACAAAATTATTTGATTGCTTTTAAATGGATTTTTTTTTCAAATCTAACTGTGCGTGAAGCTTTGAATAACTGAATGTGCGATATTCTTTGGGTTTTTTGGTAAAGTCACGTAGATAGGTTCAAAGAAAATAACAAACAAAAATGTCTTTGAACCTATCTATGTGACTTTACCGAAAGACCCAAATAATATGAATTCATGCAGTCACGAAAGCTTTAAGTCATGAATGTGCAATGTTCAATGATTCAGAAATGTAATGTTAATAATCAAATATACATGTTGTAAGTTCGCATTTGGTTAATTACTAATTTAATCGTTTTATTGCACGCTGCAACACTCCCATATTTGGACTGGCCCTGGACCGCCCCTTCACCCACCCATACTCGCCATAACGGTGAAATATGGTGAAACAGCCACCATCCAGTTCTTAATCCAGCAGTGGGTTCTCAAAGCACAATAAACCGTACTTTACAATAGCTGCTTAGTTACATTTTCTTTCACTATACTATATATGGGAAACACTTTTGTAGTTTAGTAGTAGGGTTTTACCCTTCAAACTGGTACAAAACTGACACCTTTATACAAGGCATCATGTTTGGACAGTGCATATCGTTATCATTATCAGAGTTGCTTCTTTTTGTTTGCATTTTGACTGCTTGTGTTGTGGTTATTGCAAACATGATGCCTTGTATAAAGGTGTCAGTTTTGTACCAGTTTAAAGGGTAAAAACCTACTACTATATTTAGCCACTGGTAAAGGAGGTCTGAAAGTGTACACTTTTGTAGTTTATTTGAAAAGCCTGCTCTACCATTGTAGATAAAGTGCCAAACACACTCGGGAAAAGCTTCGTATGTGCAGCCCTTTTGTTAATCTAGTGCTGGACGAGGACCTTCCCGTGGTGTGTGGGTTGTAGGGGCTGCTTCAGCACATACTTCACCACACAGACCAGTGGGAGTTTAGTTAAGACGGGGAGCCATGCGTGTGGAAGCATGGCAGTACAGAACAATACAGTGAATTATGTTTCTGCACTCCCCTCTTCCGCACCCCACGTCGACCCATGGCCTCTTTTGCTTGTGGAGATCTGACTAGATCAGGTCTATTCTGGCCGATGTGGTCACGGGCAGACATATGTAAGACAATACAGCATACACCGTAGTAAAGTAACTTTTTGACTCACAATGTTGGAATGCGGAAACAGTTTTACATGCAACTTATACAAGATGTCTCGTACAGGCCGTCTGACTCTGACAAGTAATCAACAAGGGACAATGTAACAATTTATTGTAATTCTTCAATTCCTACTGGGAATACCGCAACACATTGCTATCTTGAAACACCAGTTCTGCCCTAGCAGTCACAATGAATACACAGCAGCTAGTGTAAAAAAATAAAATGACCTTTTTCCGAAACTGTATTGGCAGTGATGCACAACCACGAATGCCAATAACTCAACGCATTCATCGATAACGCTGCCCTAAAGGGGGACATGTATGCTGTTTTACGTGACGGTTGGGGCAATGCCCCTTCTACAAGGCAAATTGATGCAATGGAAAGGGATAATTGCCCCGAATGTCGGGCCACTATATATGTTTTGGTGCCAGAAAAGATGTGCACTACTTGAGAATATTGGCACAAGCCAGAGGAAATTTAAACAAACGACAAAATGTGCAGTGTACACCTCTGGGCTATCTGCCCATGTATCGTGATGATGATGATGTATGTTTCCTTCTTTTACGGCAGCGTCATTAACGAATGTGTTGACTCACAGAGCAGGCTTGGAGAATCCCACCAAATATTGAGCGTTCTACCACTTGCTGTGGACTGCGAGTGTTGTATTCCAGACTGCCCTTTCCTTGAACACACAATTACCGTTGGTACTCTAGCAGTGTTGTGAGGCTCATCGTTTGAGTATCCTCCCTTGGAAGAAGGAGTTCGTGACTTGGAATCCCGCGACATATGCACTAGCAGGTGGTGTGCTCTGATTGTGTCTGTGCCGAGCTGCCAAGCACACGTGGATGTAAGACCGTCAGAAGGCCACATTTGACATGTGGTTGTTATAACGCAAAAAGTGGTGGTACTGGCCGATTGGGAGCCCTAAGAAAAACAGATTTTGGGCTCTTTCCCTCTTTCAATACATCGCCAGATGAAAGAGAAATGTCTGGAAATGGGAGGTGTGTAGCCAAGAGACAGAGATGAGAGAAGACAGCTTCAGATAAAGCAGAGATGAGAGAGATATTTATGTTAATGCACTTCTAATGTTTGTTATATCTGAATTCCGAGTTAATAGTTGGTGCATCTCTATTAATTCATGAATCCGATGCCCCTTGAGCTACTTGGAGCTGTAAACTTTTGCTTTGTTCCGCTTATAGTCGCAACCCTGAACGCAAAGTAGCTAACTTACACGTATTTCGATCGTGCTCAAAAACGCATTTGCTGTGTAAAATGTGCACACAGCCAGTATGCACATTTTTTCTGGACAGTTTAACAATACAACAACCGTACAAGACTGCAGTTACACACGTACTACATCAGTTGCTTGTATACACGAAGGTATATATGACAAGTGTAAGCTTGATTGTGTGTCTAATTTAAGCAGTTGGGCGTCATTTGTGTGTTATTAATTTGTAATGCACAACCAAGTCGATTGTCAAATCATTCTTTTAATCGGGTGAGGACTATTTTCTCGTTATTTACGAGGAAAAACTGAGGTGAGATGCAACGTGTGAAGAGAGATGAACTGTGTATCGTATATATTTATCAGTGTGAGTTCAATTGGACGTCTCTAAATGTATAGTTGGGGACCCATTATTTTGAAATACAGGGTATTCAATGTTTCCTTTGTGTCAGAGATTATTGAGAACACCTTCTATGAGGGGACAACTTGGATAAAATGCTAAGGTGTGAGCAAAACGAGAGAAAAAAAAAACGATGAGTGCAAATCTTCGTGTCCAAATATGTAAAAAGGTAAACGGTGAAGGTGCAGCTCTGCAATTGCTCGCCCATGCCACTGCTGGCAGAAGAGCCTTCTGATAGGAGGCAGCTCTGGAGAGTCCTTAAACAGTGCAAGAAAACCCACGCTGAATATGACCGAAACGTCTGCGAAACGAATGTACATCTCGATTTAAAGCTTTCGTGACTGCAGGGATTCATCTTCTTGGTTCTTTCGGTAAAGTCACGTAGAAGGGAAGTAATAAAATAATAAAAATAAAACATAATAAAATAATTCTCACGACGTTTCGGCCACAACGCAGGCAGCCGTCCTCAGGTGAAGACCAGACGCTGTCTCCCCGACAGACCTGGTCTTCACCTGAGGACGGCTGCTTGCGTTGTGACCGAAACGTCGTGCGAATTATTTTATTATGTTTTATTTTTATTATTTTATTACTTACCTTCTACGTGACTTTACCGAAAGAACCAAGAAAACTGTACATCTGTGAAACGACTGGACAGCTGTGAAAAAAGAGCTTCATAGCTCATCGGATTTCTCCAGTGTAAATAAATTCAGATTATGAGACGTACTGTGTTGAAATTAAATACGAAAAAGAACCACGTACAATAATATATCCTAACATGGTATAAATCGATAACTTTTGTTTACAACGAACAGTTTAATAAATACTTTTGGAAACAAACTGAACGTTTAATTTGAAACGATGCATTACTTTCTTTATCGCGTTCACTTTGGTCAAATGCAGAAATAAGGGCAATGACGTTTGACCAAAGAGTACAGTACAGTCCTAAACATCCCTAGAAGGACTTTAACCGTGAATGAGTAATTTAGATTGCCAGGCAAGTAAACATTTACTAGCAGCAACTAAACAGCGTGATACAGAGTGTACTCCATATACGCCGACAGACGTGCACATGATGCTCAGAATAAACACATGCAGCATATTAGGTTTAGCGCAGGAATGAATTAACCCATCACCGACAGACTTGAGTTCGGCTGGATGTGCAATGCCGGACACACGAATCCTGGCCACGGCTGAAATTAATCCACCGTGAGATAGGATCGCAAGAGCGAACGCAAACACACACACACGTGCGTTGAACTTCTTCTTCTTGGTTCTTTCGGTAAAGTCACGTAGAAGGGAAATAAAAAAAATAAAAATAAAACATAATGTAGCTGTCTCCCCGACAGACCTGGTCTTCACCTGAGGACGGCTGCTTGCGTTGTGGCCGAAACGTCGTGAGAATTATTTTATTATTATAATAATTATTATTTTATTATTTCCCTTCTACGTGACTTTACCGAAAGAACCGAGAAGATGAATCCCTGCAGTCACGAAATGCGTTGAACTTCTTTCACGCCGTACGTAGCGCACCGTGCCGTTTGGAGGTTCGTGCGAGCGAAGGAACAAACAGCGCCTAAAAAAGTGTGTGTGGGGGGGGGGAGGGTGGCAACAAGTAACTTAACCTTACGGAACAAAGGCCGGTTGAAGCAATGCAATAGAAACGTCTTACCGGCCGCGCTCTTGCTTGGTGGTTGGGATGATGCAGACAAGTTACGGCGTTCGTAAAAGTATCGGCTGGGTTGGGGGCGACACGACAAGCAGCAGCGGCGTCGTGCACGGATTGTGGCTCGGGCGCGTTCTTTGCCCTTCGTTCACATCGCTGCCGCCGCTGCCGCTGCTGCTACTACTCACTCAGCAGCACAAGAGGGAGATCCGCAGGGTTGGTGGTGGTGGTGGTGATGATGGGGGTGGGTGGGTGGGTGGATGTTTGCGCCCTGACGCTCTCCCATTGTCGTTGTCACGCAACTGCTACCGCCACCGCCGCCGCTGTCATTGTCTCGAGACACGCGCGTCGCTCTCCAATGCGGCCCTTGCTGACCCGTCAGCCGCCACGCAGCTCGAGACGCGCGTCTCGTTGAATCGTCCAACACCGCAGCAGCAGTATGAGCAGCAGCAGCAGCGCCTACTTCTTTGTGCACTCAGTGCAGCCGCCTACACTGCTCCTCCTCCTCCTCCGTTCCTTCTCCTTCCTTTCCTCTTGGCTTGTTCTTCGCGCTAGAGCGTGCGCTGCCCAAGCCCACGGCCCGTACGGCTGCTGAAGGATTCTCTCGCGAAGCACGAGGGCGCGTATATATACTGTAGGTTTTTTTTTTTGAAATTCCAACCGTAACTTCAGCTGAAAAAATTCACGCACGGTCCACTCCTTACACCACTGCGACTAACTCCACCAACACCCCCCCCCACGCCACCCCCCACAACAATCAGCTGTCTACCACTGCCTTACCTCTCCCTTGCTCAACACGGCCGTGTGTGTAACATACACACACGCATACACCAGAGCCCTCCCCACACAGCCATACATCCTCCCCCCTCCACCTCCTGGCTACATTTTCCCTTTTTTTTGCCTTCCTCCACACCCCGAAGGGTGTTTTTTTTCTCTCTCTCTCATTTCTTTCGCAATTGCCGGCTGCTGCAGGCAGGAGCGGCCACGCATGACCCCTGCTGCTCAGGAGTTTGGCTGCTGCTGCTGCTGTTCCAGTTGCAGGGGACATGCAACTTCTTGGGAAACATAATTTACACCCTCACCACGCTACTCGCACACTCACCACGCCACTCAATCACCACGCCACTCACCACACCACTCACATTCACTCACCATGCCACTGACACTCACCATGCCACTCACACACTCACCACGCAACTCAATCACCATGCCACTCACACACTCACCACACCACTCACACCACGCCACTCACCACACCACTCACATTCACTCGCCATGCCACTCACCATGCCACTCAATCACCACGCCACTCTGTGTGGTCACTCCTGCTTTCACATGCTCGTCTCCTCTCACTGTTAAAGTTCCCCGGTAATTTGATCTTCTTGTTGCGATGCGATGCGGTTAAAAAAGTCACATTAGATTGTGTGCACCCTCTGTGCCGTACCCTTTGGGTTTATTTTAATTGTTTCATGATATATACTACTCTATATACTGTAATAGCTAATAGTGATGTCGTCTGCGCTCCTTCATCGGAGGAATTGCAAAATCACACGAACACTTTCCTGAAGCCCTCTCGTGGCTAGCAGACCTCGACATTGGCTTTTAACACCGGCCCATATTGCTGTCATACGCAAGAATATATTAGTTATATGCCCAATTCTCTGAATCTATATACTGTATACAACATAGTGTACTGTTTGCCTACTATTATGTTATTTGTTGCATATATCGTATTTTCGGGATGCTGCAGTGGTATCACAGTATACCGTCATTAACATACATCAAATTAGTACAGTCCATGACAGTCGATCAGGTGTGGTAAAATGTGGGTACTCCCCCGTATTTCACGACAGCTGACCGAGCAATTGTGGACGGGGAGGTAGTAAATCACCCTCGGAGGGCGTGGAGGTTTCCAGGGCTCATTCTCGTGGAGGTCCTTCTGCTTGCAGTGGAGTGAGCAAGCAAATGTAGGGATGTGCCTTATTCTTGTGAGTGCATATATCACTACAGTGCGTCACGTGTAACGGTTGACTTCTGGAGAGCTTGGTCCTCGCCACAAACATTGTAGAATGTTCACCACTGGTTTCAGGGCTGTCAACATAGAGGAGCACGACCGCACCTGCGATGAACGTGGTTGGCTACGTACGGCGCGAAAGAAGTGCAACCAGCATAGCACGTATGAGCAAAGTGGGAATTTGAAAGGAAATACATAGACGTGAATATCCGTGGGCCGCTCAGTTGTACTTGAAACGATCTCTTTGTATTAAATTGTGCCTGTAACATTTAAACCGTGTTGTTGTTGTTGTTGTAAAACCAAGCATGGTTCGCTGAAGAGTGCTCAGAGCACACAATCACTGCAAGTCTCTCTCGAGTTCGAGAACAGTTGTCAATGGCAAATGTTGACCCTGAAGGCATGTCATAGAAAAGGTTGTTCTGAATTCATGAGTACTATAAGTCCAGTATTTTCTTCAAATGTGACCTCTATATATTGAATTATTTATAAAAATGTAATGATATTTCTTGCTTTAAAATATAACTATCCAATTGCTTCGTCAAAACAGATTGCAATGCTTTATAAAAAATAATGTTGCATTCAATTGTACTGTAATCAGCATGAGTATGATAACTGGGGCAGTAATGGTTATTTACAATATATATGATGCATGTTTTATATGCAATACATATGAGAGATGAACAATGCTTACGAAAATCTGTGTGGATTCCTACAATTCCGCCATGAAAGATTTGGGGTGAAATGTGGCCAATTCTGCACACTAGGCATCTACCGTGCTTATCAATGGCGATTCTTTTAGACTGGCCACACAGGTCTTACCTGGGCACCACTGCCGGCTGCACGCATGCCCCCTCCACCTACGATTCCACATTTTCAATCCCAATAAGAACCATATTCGATTTCAGCAAGGCCGTAATTATAATAGAAATTGGGGGACACATCCCCCCCAATATTCAAATATGCTCAAAATGTCCCCCCACCCCCTATATATTGCTATAAAATTAATTGCTATGCTAAGTAAATAAAAACAACAATTTTCTGAACCTTGGCCACAATATCTAGACTTGTCTTCATATAAATCAATGCTTAGATTTATGTTTATATGATTGTGGTTATGGTTGTACTTTATTAATCCCTAATCTCTGCCATTACATACAACATACAATGAAACAAGAAATGGTAAAAAAGTAAAAACAGAGCAATGTAATACAATACACTATTAGACATTATTGTAAAATAAATAAATAAAAGTCCATCCCATGTGTTAGTGAATTGTTTTAATATTTTAGGCAGGAAGTGAGTTTTCAAATGTAGATTTGTTTTTCTGGGTTGGGACCCCCAGACACCCTGGAAGATTTGGTGCCCCCCAATGTTGACTCCATGGCTATGGCCTTGGATTTCAGTAATATAATTCTAATTCCAACCTAGGGATCATGAGAAATTCCGAGCATATGTTATATAAGTAACTCATGGAGGGCTTTATCCACCTTTTTATTGGCTGTAGGAATTACCCTGTTCAGAAAAAGTATCAAAATAGAAACGATAAATCTTGTGTCGGTGTAATGTACTCTTGTAACCCACTCACCTTTTTTGTTAGATCTCCAACCTTGGATTGAACGTGCAGGTGACTAAAGGCTATCATGAATGGTTTGCACCCTTGCCAAGCCTGTCCATCGAAACGTAGCGTGAGTGTGACCATGACAGCTCACGTGAGAGGTGAGTGGGCCTACACAATCACATTACACCTACTGCACAAGATCACCATGCCATCCCCAACTGCCTAAACCTCCAGGTGCAAACCTTTGTAAATCTAAGTACAAATTTTCATAATAAAACATATTTTGCTCCCGAATTAGTGGGGGTGTGGAGGCGGCAAAATTAAATATATTTTTAAGAAAGATTTAACTTGTAAGCACAAATTGAACTAAGCTTGTGCCAAATGTAAACTTTAAAGTATTTGTAAAACATCTGGCTCCTACAAGGCTGCAAATGCAACACACGTGCAGTTAAAACGTATCGGGAATGAACTCGGGATGTCACAATGGCCCAATGTGAGACTTAATTTAAGGCCAAATCTTTACATAGAGTAATACTGATAAATTGCAAATTAAAATGATGGTGAGACATCAATAGTGGTGAGTATATTGGAAAATGAAATTTTTTTAAAGTGAGTGTGCGCCATTAATTTCTCATCTTCACAAGCCTGACAGTCCATTTTCTATAATGTATATAAATCAATATAAGCTGAATTTCAAAAATACACGTAAAATTATTGTCTACATGACGTATCCAGTCAGTGCATATGTATGAACAAAATTGAAACTAATGAAAGCTATTATATATTGCTATATTGCCCCGCATAAATATTGTACATTACTTATGCAATCCAGTAACAATTTTAATGTTATTTATACAATGTGCTCCAGAATAGCAGACTCCTGCATTAATATATATTGGAACAAGACAAGACAGAGGACGTAATTAAATGTAAAAATGTAATGTTTCAGCTCGACAATTACATGCACACACACACATTTCAAATGTTACGGCTACTAGACGTCTCGGACACTTTATCCCACCACATGTGACCTACCAACCAATTGACCGTGGTTCTACTCATTTTGATTATTTGGCTGCTATACATGTCCACATGATAAGCCACGTCGTTGAGTTATCATTTGTGGCAAGGTCACTTCTGAAAAAGAAGCTAGTCGCTCAGTGGGCTTTACCTGGTAAAACAAAAAGGTGTTTTTTTCCCGTGTGACTTGTTTACCTTTCCTATACTTTTCACCGCTATCGTGATTTGTGCTGTTTGTTGTTGTAACATTCTGACCAGCGCCTGCTGGACATTTGTTCAAAAGAGCTTAATAGTTCATCGGATTCCTCCAATATCAATAAAAATTATGATTATTTTGATGGATTAAAGAAACAAAAAGCAGCTGATTTGGTTAAACTGCTGTGCCGGGAGATTGAATCGAACCGACCACAACTGAACTTCAAGTCAAATGTGCTTGCCGTTAATCCACAGCGGTGTCCCTTGGCAAATGTGCCTGCGCTTTTCAGTTCTCATAGTTCACGTCAATGGGGAGTGATGTCTAAATCGGTTCCACGCCCCCTCTTCACAGCGACTCGCACTGACCAGCACCGTGAAGTATGGTCAAAGAACGCCCATGGTCGACATGGCGTGGATAGTGTTCCAACATTGCATTTGTTTGATTGCACACCCTTTACTATGCACGTATACGGTGCACAACGTGTGTCTACACATATAGTGTACCCTGTATGGGCAATATTCCCTTATGGGAATCCTCTTTCAAATTCACACATGTCGCGTGCAAACGCGTGTGATACAGTACGTGCAGTAGTATCACTTCATGTTTTCACACCACAAAGAGGAATTTGAGGATTATAATTAAATGCTTTGAAAAAAACTCAATACTGCACTGTATTTATAAAGCAGTGAGCTATTGCTGCTGATAATAATCTACTTGGGTTATTTATGTTCTACATTATAATGTGTGTATCATTTTTAATGCTGTAACGAATATGTTTTTAACTTTTTTTCCATTGATGTAATCATAGATGTGTGCTGCCAATGATTTTAATTACGCAGCTGGATGCCTAAACATAAGGTTGGGTGAGATGGGCAATGCTCCTTACTGAAAGCCAATTTCAGCGTATTGACTTTTTAATACCTGAAATGTGCAGTCAATAGTAAGCTTCACAGTACAATACGTACTCGATACCTGTGAGGTCACAGGGTTATCCACCTCGGCAGCTTAGCAATGTTGCACACTAACTCAACCCAATCCATCGCAGGCTTGGCTAACCGGTTCTGTAACCCAGACAATTCTAAAGTCTATATTACTATTCAACTGGATCCGTACGACACCATCCGATGGCAAACTTTGAAACTCTATATATAATGAATAAAAATTAACCCAAACAGCCAGCACTAGCTGGACACCGTGCGTCGCTGCTGGCTTCCGTAATGAGAAACACGTGTATTCAGATGCTTACCCAACAAGCTCTGAAGGTAATGAGTATGCCGGTGAGCAATACAATGTTGGAACGTGTGGTGAGAATTGGAGGCAAGATAGCAGGCATTGGACGAGATGAGACTCATCCCCAGAGTTCAATGTTAGACTCGTTTAATGAAACGTCGACTCAATGACTGAATCTAGCCAAAGTTTAATTGTCTTATTTTTTTAGGAAGGCTGGGGTAAAAAAAGTCTGCAAATGTTAATTTAAACAATACCGCTACAAAATGGATGTGTATCTCGTCTAAATGCAACTGTGACTCAAGACTGCACTTCATACAACTGTTTTAAAATGGTTTTCAGGTAATGCCCCATTGTATGAAAATGTGCAATAGATACATCATTGCAAAAACATTGTAGCAATTTAGATAAAAAGTATAGTACATTTTAATCTCACGTGGTGAGGTATCTAATTAATGCAATACAATAATAAGATATTATCTTGATTTTCAATAGTTTCAGACAAAATTAAAGCAACTTTAAACCTAACACATTCCACGTGCAATTTCAATTATGATAGGATGCATATCTTAAATAATGTATGTGAAATAAATTGCTCAAAGCCTTTTGTTAACCCCCTATGAAATGAAGAGCCCACACACTGCATCGATCATGGGCATTTGTTTTCACCATACTTAACCACGCTGATCAATGTGGGTTGATGTAGTGGAGGAGTCCAGGACCAGTTCAGAATTCACTTGTTACTAATGTTAGACAAGGCAGGGAATCAAGCTGAGATCTTTGGGTTCATCGCACAGTATAATAAACATTGCACCACCGCTCCACCCATCTTAAATACAGTAATGTACATGTACATTACATAATATACAGAAATGTTTCAATCCACTGCTGGATGAAAACCTCATGAGGTCTTTTTTTGGTTATATATTTCGCTTTAGTGAAGGGGCCAGGGCCTAGGGCCAGTTCAGATTTCACTCTCCACTGATGTGCACACAACACAGGTAAAAACTAAAAGTCCACAAGGCACGGGACTCTGACTGATAGGATGCCCAATACAATTAAATGCTGATAACTACAATACTGTATTTTTTTTGTGCACAGCACTGATGAACATGAGGACAAATTTAAATGACAATGCACGCTTTGGGGATTTTTTTAAGCACGGATTTAAAGTACCAAATTACACCTGTGCCTCTCTGGGCTGTACATTTTACTAAACCATGATGTTAGCCATGGCCGAGAATCAAACTCGGGTGTTCATGTTCATAGTGCAGCCTACTCTACCTATCTCAAATATATAAATATAGATGAGTAATATAGCATGAGAGAGTTTTCCATTCCTGCGAATGTCCATCTCATCCTCCCATTCTCTCGTGAACCAATGAGTATCATCAGCTGATGGAACCGTGACATAAAACAAATAAAACTGTCACTTCACATAAAACTTAAATCAAATATTTCATGGCTTTGCCAGCAGGTCAACCTTGCTTTCCATTTCGTTAGTCACTCTTCTGACACGTTTCCTTTGATCACAATCCCGTGCAGTGTTACTTAAGCTTGCAATTTTTTTGCAACATTTTCAAAGGCTTATTATGCAGCGTTGCATACTTTACATGCACAATTTTTGTGTTTCAACCATTTGTATAAAATTTGCTTTGCAGAAGGTTCTGAAGGAAGCAGTGTGGGTGGTAGTAATAACAGACTACTTTTGGGCTTTGAAGATGACATCACAGCCATCTGTGTGACGTTGCAGCTTTGAAGCAAGTATAAAAGTCAATCTTGATTTGAAGCTTTCGTGACTGCAGGAATTCATACTCTTTGGTTCTTTCGGTAAAGTCATGTAGATAGAAACATAACTAATATATCACGACGTTTCGATCGCAACACAAGCAATACTTATTCTATCTACGTTATTTTTCTATCAACGTGACTTTACCGAAAGAACCAACGAGTATGGATTCCTGCAGTCACGAAAGCTTCAAATCAAGATTGAACCGCCTCTACGGGGAGGATTTCCACACAACTCAGACATTACTTCAACCGAGAAGATGGATGCAAATTTTAGCAATCCTTAGAAGGACGTTGATCAACCGGGTAAAGTGTTAACTACTGTTGTGTTGGCCGACTCTCTGAGTTGCATTACATTTCTAAGTGTGCTAAGTTTGATTTGTTTTCTTTGTCTCTCTCACTCTCACCTTATTCCCTCTCTGAATTTCACCCCCACCTTCTCGCCCGTTACGGCAGGCCTTCCCCCTCCCCTCCCTCCCCCCTCGGATTAGCTGAGGTATGCCGAGCTCTGCGATCTTACATTGACTTGCAAATTCCATCTCTAGCCCCACCCACTTACCCTTGGGTTGTACCCACTTGAAGCATATATAACCTTTGTCTGCAGTAGCTCTCTCGCTACATTTCTTCCTGCCTCAGCAGTCCGCCTGCTGTAATTTTTCACCTGAAGACGATGGCTTGTGTTGCTATCGAAACGTCGTGATCTATTAATTATTTTTCTATCTATGTTACTTTACCGAAAGAACCAACGAGTATGTAAAAGTCAGCTTGGTCGTCCGCTTGCTGATTATGCTTCGATTCCAGGTGTCACCCACAAAGCTAATAGTTCATGCTCATAATTACAACTGCACTGTGAAACACGGGCTTCTATTGACACTGATTCATCACTGTTGATGATTGGCCTCCGGCTTTGGCGCAGAACTGCACCGCACACATTTCTCCTGGCAAATTGGAAGTTGGCTATAACCTATGTGGACGAATAGAGCAGTGATGTTTCTAGAATGTATCTAACAGTGGATTTTCACGCAAAGATGAACTTTTCGTGAATTTCTCTATGAAAGTCTCCTTTTTCGTGCTTTTGAAACCTTCATCTTTTTTTAATGACTACAACTAAATATTTATTTTTTTAGCCTGGAAACTTTAATTTACAAAGCATGTCGTTCCATGGTTTGTAAATTTAAGTAAGAGCTATTTAAGTGCACTCAGTCCTCGCATGCATTGTACCTTTAATTCATTGTCCAGGAAATGTTCATGTGGGAGAGGGGCAATGCACTTTTCCATGAGAATGGACTAACATTTATACATTATCCTTTTGCCTGCACTTGCAAAATATAATATACAAAGATGTTTCTTTAAATAGATATTTTTATATGCTTCATGTAATTCCTTTTTTTTTTATTTAGTGTCATATTTGGCAACGCATCATCGTCAATGCAGCTTTTGCTTAACACATAGCAAATTCTCTATAGGATGTTGCACGTATACTCAAATTATTTATCACACTACGGTTTTTTGTCTTCTTACAAAATGATAGCTGGTGAAAATTGAAACAACTCTGAACACGCATCAAAGAAAACTGGAGGTGAAATTGGTGAACGTTAAATATGCATACTCTTTGAGTCTTTCGGTAAAGTCACGTAGATAGAAACATTGTAAAAAAAATCAAGACGCTTTGATCGCAACAACAAGCAATCGTCCTCACGAGTTAAATATGCATTCATAGGGAAAGGACATACATTTTATTGAAATAATTCAAAGCCACAGAAAAGGATTTGCTAATATATTTAACTAGCTGACTGAATCATTCCATGTGTATCAATCATGACATGAATTATGATATTGTAAATGTTCAGTGAATCGATCTTTCATGTATGACAGACACTTCCATCTTTACCATAGTATCAATAAAATGTCATCGTGCCTGTGAACATGTATCCATTACACAAAGATTTAATGTTGAAATGGAATCATCACCAGCCATGATCAACCCACTGCTGGATGAAGGCCTCCCCAAGCTGTCGGGCTCTCTCTCGATCCTGTGTCGCAAACACTCCATCGGTTACACTATGAGACCTCCTTTACCAGTGGCAAAATATAGTGATAGGTTTTTACCCTTTCAACTGGTACAAAAACTGACACCTTTATACAAGGCATCATGTTTGCAATAACCATAGTGCGCTGTTTTTGAGTTTGAGTTGTACACCTTTTGGCGTTATCTGGTCCAACACCAATGGAGACTAGGCTCTAAGAAAAGCTGTCTCGGGTGTGGACCAATCAACTTCAAGGACAGTGCATATCATTATCATCATCAGAGTTGTTTCTTTTTGTTTGCATTTTGACTGCTTGTGTTGTGGTTATTGCAAACATGATGCCTTGTATAAAGGTGTCAGTTTTTGTACCAGTTGAAAGGGTAAAAACCTATTACTATACTCCATCGATTGTGTGAACACAAGCTGATTATGTCGCTCCATCACCCTTGGTAGATACTCGCTTCTTGGCCCTCGACCAAACAACCCTTCTCGTGACGCGGCTTGCCCAAGCCTACTTTTCTTAACACTTGAAGATTGCCATGAACCTGCATGTGTTGTCGAATTCAGGTGCTCCTCTCTCTCTCTCTGTCTCTCAATGCAAACCCAAGATTGCTTCAAGTTGTCTTCCATGTTCTCTGTTATTGACCATATTTCTGATCCCTTTGGTGATAGCAGGTAGTGTGCACATTCATTAAACCAAAAAATATTTTTTTGAGGCACATCGGTGTCTTTTTATTATCCAACTTGCTCTTGTCTGCCTTTTTTTCCCTTCATCATCTTGATTCAATAGCTGTCCCAGGTACACGTATTCTGTTGTTTTCCACTTGCGTTCCTACAACATATGTTCGAGCGATCTTTTTGCTCATGACCTTTGTCTTACTCAGCAATTTTCCCGAGCCAAACTTTGCAACCTACTCTATTTCCTAACATTTTCTCCAGTTCAATCTCACTGTTACTTTACAACGACGATGACTTCAGCAAATTTGGGTTGGTTAATCTTGTCGCCATTAATGTTGATGCATTTGTTTAACCATTCGTATTTTATGAAAGAATAATCTCACGTCGCTGTGAACGACTTTGAAGGCACGTCAGCTTGACTCCCTATTTACTATGCATTTTTGTACTCTCTTCACGTAAAGTTTGCTTGACTTTTCCATTCCTGTAAACTGTTTAGGAAATTATTGAAATAAAAATCTTTCGGCGTTGGTTTGTGAGAGCTCGAAAATGGCTATTTATCTCAGTACCAACAAATATTAGACTCACTAAACCAATAACCATGTAACCTTCAACATAAAATGTCCAATTTAATATATTGTGTATGTAAATATTCTGTGTTTACTATTATGTAAATAACGCGGGCATTATCACACAATATACCTTTTTCATTACACACGTGCAGCATTTTATAGCTTAACTATAATGATACACAAACTGTTTGAACTGGGAAATTGCATTTTATACATCAACAAATGCAGCTAATTACAATCTGGATCAGATTAAATGCGCAATACACAATGTTAATCATATATTCACGTGCAGGCTGTAACTTCTGCCCTCTAGGGGTTGCTTAGGAATGTTCAGACTTTACTTAGAAGCAAACGAATAAATTAATGCAATGGCGAAGGGTCAAGGGTTTGTACCACAAAGGTAAAGGTGCAGCTCTGAAATAGCTTGCTCACGTCACTGCTGTGGAAGGACCACAACGAGAGAGCACCGCTCGATGGTAGTTAGCCTCCTCTTCCCACGGTGGCGAGATGTTAACTACCTCACCTGATATGAAGGAGGTTGTGGGTTTGATCTCGACCCTGACGCCTGTATATTTTGAGTGTGCGTGTTCTCCCCGTGGTTGCGTGGATTTTTCTCTGGTTCCTCCGGTTTTTCCCTCCACATTTAGAAACATGCGTTTGGAGTATTTGGCTGTGATAAATTTCCACGTGATACACCACTTCCCTGCGCTATCATTTGTGACCAGGTCGCTTCTGAAAATAATACCTATATAGCTCAGTGGGACTTAGCTGGTCATTCTTTTTGTGAATACTTTACCCTTTAAAATATGTTTTTACACGCTGGCCATACAACTCGGAAGAGGTGGACGTAGTCTCGCTTTTTACCCCACCATACACAACCTGCCAATGAACTGCGAACACACGTGATCTTTAAAACTGCACAGTTTGGCACGCACGTGGAATAACAGGCCAGTATTTGGAAACCTCACGCTGTGTATTGTTGGTGATTCCTATTGAGGAGCACTGTCCCGTGTCGATATCGATTCTATTGCCACACGCCTGTGTGTGACTTTTTTGAGACTGGGGTTGCAGATGCTGCCTTTTAGACACCCTTCATTGTTCAATCTGGTGTGACATTTACAATGACCACGTGTCGTCCCTTTCTATTTCCGTGTTCAATGAGGTGAATCACATTAAAGAGCTTATGTTGTTGAACAGGCATGTGACTTTGTCTCTTTTGTGCCGGGTATAATTAAGGCTTACCTTTAGTGACATTGCAAGATCACTGATAATCCTATCTGCCCTCATGCATTCTCAAATCTCTAGTTGTTGATCTGTATAATGCTTTTTTACGTTTAATGAAAGTTTAGTTAAATACAATATATGTCCGAGCTTAATCAGTGATGCATCACCATAAGAACATTTCATATTGTAATTCCACACTAGCTTCCACAATCACAGATACACACATTACTGATAATTATGAATAAACAGACTGACACGTTCTCAACTCTATCGGAGGCCTGAAAATATTTAATAGTCAATTGAAGTCGACTGAAACTTGATCTTACAATAATTAGATTGTTTTTAAATGTTCTTTTTCAAATCATGACAATTATAATCTCAATAACGAGCATTAGTCTGATAGTAAAGTGTTGAAACATTCCGCTACATCATAATTATACGTATCACAAACGAACTGTAAAAATGTGGAGTGACATATACGTAAGTCAAGGCCGTAATTATAATATATATTGGGGGGGACACATCCCCCCCAACATCCCCCCAAATATTCAAATATGCTCAAAATGCCCCCTCCCCCAATATATTGCTATAAAATAGATTTCTGTTTATATGATTGTGGTTATGGTTGTACTTTTGTAATCCGTAATCTCTGCCATTATATACAATGAAACAAGAAAAGGGAAAAAGATCAAACAGAGCAATGTTATACAATACACTATTATAGATTATTGTAAAAAATAAATAAAAAGTCAATCTTATGTGTTAGTGATTTTTGTTTATTTTAGGCAGGAAATTCGTTTTAAAATTTAGATATTTTTTTTCTGGAGGGGGACCGCCACACCCCCTGGAAGATTTGTTCCTCCCGAATGTTGACTCCATGGCTACGGCCTAGCCGTAAATGACTTTTTTTTTACATATTACAACAGCATTAATAAAATAATAGGTCGCGATTAATGTGTTGTTGGGGAGGGATTTTCTGCCAATAATATAATGGCACTCAAACCTCTATTCTACCGATGGTCAATAACCTACAGCCAATGCTTGGAGCGTAATTCATGTAGCTGGCATATTCGGTGGCTCGCCAATCACAGCATGGAGGCGGACCGACCGAGTGGAAATCCACTACGACTTGATTACAGTCATTCATGGCACAAGCCCTGCCCCATAGCTTGAGGTGACCAATCAGGCTGCGATATTTACACACGAAGACAAAGAACTGGTCCCTGCGGGGTGGGCTGGTAGGAACGAACAAATGAATGGCGGGGGTACGATACGAAGGGAGAGTTTGAGACCTAGTTCTAGGCTTTAGGCCTAGCTGTAGGCTTTAGGCCGCTGTGAGTTAATTTTTAATTTAAATGTTTTAATTAAAAACTATCTCAGGGAATTATAAGGGTATGTTACACTTGTTTAGCCAGGAAAGCCTCACTGAGTCTAAAGGTTTTTGTAGGGTCCTGCCAAGTGTTTGCAGTAGGGGGCGATGTTGCTACACCTAATCGGACATCGGACGGACGATATAATCTATTGTAGGCTGGTTCACTTCGTTCCTACCGGTATAACCCGTCGAGCTTACAGAGACTGTCGGTGCAAGTGCTGTTAGGGAGCACCCATGAAGGCCAGAATGGTGTATGAGGGGGAGGCATGGCCGGAGGTCCTTGAGAAAAATCCACGCCACCACTCAGAGAACATGCAAACTCAAAATTTACAGGTGTTGGGACCGAACCCCCTGCATACCAGGCGAGTGAGATAACAGCTGGGGCAGATAGGACCTACATGGGCATGGCATGGGCTGGAGAGGAGATGGGCTGATGTGGTATGAGATGATTTGGACCAGCTGGACTCGCTGATGACTGGCACTAGTGGGTGTTCATATCGGCCTCTGTGGAGGAGGCTTGTGAAGGATGTGACTAGACAGTTGCACCTCAGCTGGCAAAAGCACTGTGATGATGTCATCGTCACTCTGTGGCAAAAGACAGCTGCTGTTGTTGTTTTGTATGTGTGCATATGTATGTCTGTGTGTATGTGTGGGTGCACTGGCCACATGGGGGTCTGATCTTCCGCGGGCAGGATAAATCCCATCTCTGATGGGGATGTCCTTATTGTAAAAACGGGAAGGGAGAGTGCGTGCGTATGAACCGTCGGGGAACGATAAGTCAGGAGCAAGGCAGACTCCAACCCTGTGCAGGGGAGTTACGCTACAGAGGTTTTATTATTATTATATGGGTGTAGTGGTGCAAATGGAGACACACACTTTGGAGTTGGAGGCAATACGTTTATTAACAACTTCCCTCTCACGAGGTAAAAATAACGTAACTGGTTCTATAGTTAACCTATTAAGTATGTGAGTGCGAGTCAGCTCACAAGCTGCCTGACCCACAATGCCGAGCGGAGACCGAAGAGCGAATCACGACGAGACGCGGGACCTTAGGGGATTCAACTTGATTGGGAGCTTTCGTGACTGCAGGAATTATTACTCTTTGGTTATTTCGGTAAAGTCACGTAGAAAGAAAATAAGGGGCCGTCCATAAATTACGTCACGCACCTGGGGGGGGGGGGGGGTCAGACATTTGTGACGATGTGTGACGAGGGGAAGGGGGGTCAAAAATCGCGTGACGTCATTTATGGACGGCCCCATATAGTGTCTCACAAATACCAGAAGAGGAGAGGGCTGTGTGCAATACTTCCAAGGTCTTGGTAAAGGTGGGGGCTTTCAATTACCTGCTGAACCCTCTACTCATCACCTGTAAAAGTATGCCTTTTAAGTATCAAAACCAGTGGGAATCTGCATTTATGCAATCGGTCTCCACTTGATGTCACGAAAGTCACAGCCTGATTTTGATCTGCACAAGTGGCCTGAGAGCTCATTTTCGTGTACTCTGCCTACCATATGCTCTATATAACCCACTATACAGAGTATATATAAAGTGTACACGTCACTTATGTTTTTGCTGGCAGGTTGACACACTGGTAGCACTCCTCACAACAATAACGACATGTCTTTTTGGTTCTTTCGGTAAAGTCACGTAGAAGGGATGTAATAAAATAATAAAAATAAAACATAATAAAATCATTCTCACGACGTTTCGGCCACAACGCAAGCAGCCGTCCTCAGGTGAAGACCAGGTCTGTCGGGGAGACAGCCTTCTACGTGACTTTGCCGAAAGAACCAAGAAGATGAATCCCTGCAGTCACGAAAGCTTTAAATCGAAAAAGAACGACCTGGAATTTGATTACCAACTCGGGCGTCTTTCTGAGTGGAGTTTCTATGACCTCCCGCTGTTCTGCATGAGGTTTCCTTTAAGGTTTTCCAATTATCTCGCACAGCTAGAAAAAAAATTAATACCCAACGTAACTGGTGATGGCCATAACATGCCAATGCTGAAAATGTACCCGCAAATTTTACTCAATTGGGATTGAATATAGGAACAATATCCCCTCCTGCGAAATCTTGGCAGAACATTTCTGAAGAAGAGTCTTGAGACTCAGAGGGTCTTTCGTGGGTACACAAGTGCATTGATCGCTATGATGATACAAATATTTTTTTACGTGTGGGTGTGTAAAGACAGACAAAGGTCGAGTCATATAAGAATCTTGTGCAGGTGTTACAATAATAAAAGTTAAGGCGGGCTTTGTAAAAACAGAGTTAGAGTGATAAGGTAATCTATGGTGACATAGAAATGCAGCATAACTCTATACACATACCGGATGTTGAAACGTATAACAACAATGAAGTGACGAAGCTGTATTGTTGTTCAACGCCACGGAATACATCAATTACAACACACAACCAAACCCATTTAGACAATAAAGTTCCGTTATTGTTTTCTTGTGAGAAAGGTAAAAGATCTCCAATGGCCAAATTTGCCATTTTGTGGCAGCATCACCGACAACAAAAGCGTTGTCATCACTTCAGTCGACAACAGGTTCAACGCGGGTTTGATATTAATACACTGCACGCAACTCATTGCAGCTATCCCCATACGTAAGGGTAAAGATGTACGGGGGCCGTCCATAAATGACGTCACGCACCTGGGGGGGGGTCAGACATTTGTGACGATGTGTGACGAGGGGGGGGGGGGGTTGAGAAATGTGACGTCACATCAAAATGCGCAACTTTAAATAAATATAGACAGTGACGTTCTACTTAATTAAATAGACTTTTCAATACATGTTTTTTCTTACAACATCAGAGTGCAGTGCCACATTAAATACGCACTACACTACAATGACAATAGTTTAAAGCGATTTGAAGCATGTTGAATTCTTTTGGGGGGGGGGGCAGAGCTTCGTGACGTCATATTTGAGGGGGGGGTCTGACTTTTTGTGACGCCGTGTGACGAGGAGTCAGAATCCTGCCGATAGACTAACTTCGGTGCGCCCATTATACTGAGTGAACAGAGGCGGGGGCGATTCAAGACGCTTTTACCATTTGTTTCACTGCGGCGTCGGTAGACCAGCTCGGTGACCTTAAGATTGCAAGTCCTAGTGTACTAACCATTGGCACCATGGCAGAATAACCCCACCACCACCCTCCCATATAAGGAAACTAAAGTAGGCAAAGCTCGACCACAAATGCCAGTGACGGCAGCAGGAGGAACAATAATTGGATTGATGCCATCCATGACAATTTCTCATAGTGCTCCTGCTGGTGTCGAGATGAAGCTGCATTTATAGGTGGCCATCTGTTTAGCGCCTGCAGACATGCTTGGTAATTTCACTGGTAAGCTCTTCCACAGAGGAGCGCTCGAGGGACATGATTACGGATGGGTAAGCATTGTGTCCCATGAAATTGCCTGGATTTGACATTGTTCATAATAGTCGGCCCATGCAAGACGTCTGACACCATTGCGATATTGCCACCCACCCCTGCTGAGCTGTGCTGTTCGTGATTAGTTCACGAGAGGACAAAATGAGCTGATTGATAAATAACTTTGAATTGGTACTTCGCAAAACGGTTATGTTACCTTGCGCTGATGGTTAGGAAATTAGATGGATAATTACCCGTTTAGAATTCAATATGCACTTTAAATGCCTAACCCGAAATGGTGCATTATGAATGGTGTTATCAATGCTTAATGCATTTTGAGAAGCGTTCCTTTGTTTAATGAATAATAACCCTTCAATGTATTATTTAGAGGCAATGTATGGTCCATTAATGTAAAATGAATAGAGCATTGTGAATAAGTGGGGAGAATTACTGCTTAGTTGCTTCACTGGATTGCCTTCAGATATTCATGTTCTCAGATATTTAACAAGTAGGAGATGAAGAGGAAAATTGGCTGCATTGAGATTCCGAACCGACAGCCTTCCCAGCCACCGTGTGCCCTTCGGCCTTCATTGTCTACTTTCAAGTCCACGAGCCCTGAGGTTAACACAATCATAAATGTGACGGAACACCTTACTACCCTCCTCCACAAGCAATTAAGCAGGAAATATATTTTTTATTTGAGTGCACACACATGCAAAATTGAGATCAGGTGATTGGAAGCAAAGTGGAGTATCGAAGGTGGTGCACAGCAATTAATTTACATAATTCCACTTGCCTCCTGTTCCTCCTCCACCAAGACGTAACGCGAAGAGACACCGTTCTGGAACGCTCTGTTTTTTGTTCAGCGCTTGATAGTTACAGAGTGCACCAGTGTGCACCTTCACAGCGCCGTAGTAAAGTGTAATGTGCCTCATGGGGCTGTTCAACGGTGGCTTGCGTTATTATTTTAGACATTTCCCCTGCCGTAGAATCTAAGGACTCGCTATTTTTATAGTGCATTTTAATTACCAGTTGGTACATAATAATTTATTCCGTACCAATTAGTATTTTTTAGTGTAACTGAGATCATTACTGTGCAGTTATACCTCCTATAAATAAAATAAATAATAATAAAAGGGAAATGTAAGTCATTAAAGTGCTAGTGTGTTTTCATGTATTGCTTAGCTCTTTTTATTTCATTATTATGGGCAGTAATTTGCAATATTGAGAAATATTAAAGGCAATAGGTGCTACATTTCACCATTCAGTGTCATGAATAAAGCCCTGTTCAACTCATAATGATCAGCAGACGGCTTGAATGGTTTTTTATGGTTGTTATGAAACTGATTTCAGGCATATGAATTTGTAGACTTTTTCAGTTGTTATTTCAAATTGTGCTAGGATCTCCAAACAGATATGAATACGAAATGATAACATTGTAGTCAATGAACAATAATGAGCTAATTTATATGTACAAATGTAATAATAATGTATGGTCTATTTTCAATCCTTTGGGAGGTGGTTACCACATTGAATAGTGCAATATGCTATGAGCTCGGTGATCTGAGTTTCCCTTCACCAACCCGTGCTGCCCAGCGGGATAAAGTAAGGTCATTCAGCATTGGCTTGAAAAATGGCTGTACATTGTCTGATTGTCAATCCAGAGAAATAGAAGAAATATGGACAAAGTTATAGTCACCTCACAGTCGATGTACATAAACATTGGATGTGGAAAATAAAGGCCATTATGCCTGTTGTATGATCAGCAGTAATTCCTTGAGTGCAGCAAGTCTGTGAGAATGTGAAGTGGTAGCAACTTGTCAAATGTTGTAATATTGGGCACTGCTCAAATGTTGAGAAAACGCTTGGTATGCAATAAGAGGGGATAATTTTACTCAGGGTGTTATACTTAATTTCCTTATTTTTTTTTTAATAACATCAATCAAACTGCTGCGTTTCAAAAGTTAAACAATTTAAAAGATATAGATAATGTTGCTATACTATTGTCAGTCCCTTGGATGGAGCCACATTCAACATATTCATATCTGGTATTCTATTCACCTCGACAGCACGTGCAAATTTTTACATTCTCAAAGCCATTCATGACCTTTTGTCCTACATATTACCTCTCATTATATTTGCACATAATTTCTACGAATAATTTCATTTCGTGAAATAGATTGGATGCTGCTTATAAATATTCATAGTTAATGTAAGTTTTGACTTGACTATCTTTGAAGCGCCTGATGCCCATCCAGCATCACGCATGCACCTTCTTGCTCTTTAAATTCAGGACATCTTGCTGCGGTTGTCCACAATGACATGAATTGCATTCCTTCACTAGTTTGCAATATGCTCATGCTTAGCTATTACATTTTTAGTAAAATAAACAAAACATGATGTCGTCAAGCCCATGTTCAATCCACTGCTGGATAAAGGCCTCCCACACCATGGGCAGTTTGTGAGTTGTTTGACTATACTACACAACGTTGGTCAGTGCGGTCTGGTGATGATTCCAAGGCCGTAATTATAATATATATTATATATTGGGGACACACACCCCCCCCCCCCAATATTGAAATATGCTCAAAATGCCCCCCCCCCAAATATATTGCTATAAACAATATAAAAAAAATTGCTATGCCATGTCAATAAATAAAAAAATTGCTAAACCTTCGCCACAATATCTGGACTTGTCTTCATATAACAATGAATAGATTCATGTTTATATGATTGTGGTTATGGTTGTACTTTATTAATACCTAATCTCTGCCATTGCATACAATGAAACAAGAAAATGTAAAAAAGAAAAAACAATGTAGTACAATACACTATTAGACATTATTGTAAAATATAAATAAAAAGTCCATCCCATGTGTTAGTGCATTTTTTATATTTTAGGCAGGAAATTAGTTTTCAAATTTAGATTTAATTTCTGGGGGGCCTAGACCCCCTGGAAGATTTGGTCCCCCCCTATGTTGACTCCATGGCTACGGCCTTGCATGATTCCAATCCTGGGATGGCGATTTTATTCTTGGAATGAAGTGGGATTGTGAGATTGGTATAATGTGGATTGTGGGAGGGTTGTGCTGCGTGGAAGTCAGTGCGGCATTCAGGCTAACAGGCAGAGGCGTGGAATCCCTGCAGGACATCAATGGCAAGCAAACAAAGTGCAATCAGTAGCTTTTCATATGGTGATGATGGATTTTAGATTTTTCAATTATGCAACTTTTTAAAACAAAACGTACAAAGTGTCTGCTTTTAATAATGATGATTTTTACGGTTCACTACAAAATATGATGTAATAAATTAACAATCGATCGTCTATTTTTTAAAGTATTGAATTGAAACTGTGCCATTTGTGAGATGCAACAAAATTTCTAGACGTGTCATCTAACAACTACCCTCGCTGGCAAATGCCATTTACATTGTGTGCGCTTAGCATCAATGGAATTGTGTGTGTGCGCGCGGATCTGTTTTGAGTTCAGTGTGTGACCCATTACTGTTTTACGGGAGTGAACAATGTTAACAATTGACGGCATTCTTATCCCTCCAATTTCTTGCAAGAATTCAATAATCGTCGGAACACATAATAGTGACGCATACTGTGTTTTCAGGGTGCGTTCAACAACAAACCATTTCGAACTGGGCTTTGTCGCCCCAGGACTTGTCACTCTTCTTTTTCACTCCGGCGTCTCAGCTGTGTTGCAAGCACGGACGCCATTGTGACGGCTTCTCTATTTCTACGCCAATGTGTTGAAATTATATTCCTCCACATGTTTCTATGGTGCCTATGATTACATTTTATTTTTTTGTGCACGTGTCTATGGTCACAAACATCACTTGCTCTACCAGCCTGCATTGCAAATATGGGCCATATTTAAGTATAAATGTGTCGTAACCCTCCACCACCCGACACAGCCAGTATGGTTTATCACGTAAATAACGAACCAATTAGTTACTACTTTAGCCCACCGGTGTGTTGGAGAGTAAATCCACAACATTTACAATTTGAATCATCGGGCAATGCCCGATGATGCTGAATGTAATTACCATCGAAACGTCGTATTCAAATTGTTAATATTGTGCATTTACTCTCCGACACATTAGTGGGCTGAAGTAGTCACTAATTGGCGCGTTGTTTACGTGGCAAACCTCACTGGCTGTGTCGGGTGGTGGAGGGTTACAACACATTTATACTTACGCGTTCTAACCCATATTTGTTGGGAAGAGCAGTGCGCTTAAGTACACGTAAAACAGAAAACTTGGGTTCATTCACTGACACTGCAGGTGTCATCTAATCCTGTCCTCGTGTTCCCCTTGGTAAGCTCAGTTTTAAGCCAGTACTGTACCTGTACGGCGAGAGAACATCAACATTGAGACGAATGAGGCCAGGTGTGGTTATGAAGATGAAACTGCAAAACCACCCCATTGTGTAATGGTGGTGTAGGAGTAAACATCTAACTCCCTCGCCATAGTACGCAGAGAGGTCATGGGTTCGATCACGACTATGATGCTGATATATTTGGAGTTTGCGTGTCTCTCTCCCCGTGGTCGTGTGGATTTTTCTTCGGGTCCTCCGGTTTTTCACTCCACATTTTAAAAACGTGCGTTTAGAGTATTTGGCTGCTGTAAATTTCCACGTGATAAGCCACTTCGTTGTGCTATCATTTGTGGCCTGGTCGCTTCTGAAAAAGAGAGATAGAGCTCAGTGGGCCCTACCTGGTCAAATAAAAAAATCTAGTTTATCGTTTTATTGTAATCGGTGCTTGCCAGCAGCACCTGTCTGTGTGGTTTATGAGGCTCATTGGAGATACTATATACAGCATGTAAAATGCATTGCTTTCATGCGTGCGTGTTTCGAAATGTACTTCACTCACAACGTTCAATTGCTGTGTTTCTCTAGTAACTTTACACAATTTAGAATGTAGTCCCAGTGGTACAAAGTTATGTTTCGGTACGAGAGGGGTGCATATGTTGCAGCAGGTTTTTATTTGAAAGCACAGGCCAGCCCAGGACTTCTCTGCCACCTTTTTATAATAATAATAATAATTTTAAAAAGGCTTCTGTGATCACACTCTTCTATCGAGCGTAACCAATATAAAGGGACGACTAAAAGACGGGGCAAAGTAATTCGTTTCAATGTGAAATTACATCTAAAGTTATTAGAGCCTCACTTATATTAAATGGTTTTAAATAGGATTTGATTATAACGTTTTTTTTAAGGTTTTTTGCAAGCTTGTTTTATTTTTAAAGTTGCTGTTTTCACTGGGTTCTAATAATAAAATAGCATACGCATAGCATTACTGCATTCTAGTCTAGCAATCGGCAAAGTGTTTTAAAATAACCCAACCTATCCCATTCCCAACGGTAGCAAATCAGTCCTGTGCATCTGGTTGACACAGTAAGGCAGTTTCCCGTTCTCTCATATGCAGTAAAGCACACAACGGCAACTGCCATTCACCACCGAGCGCTGTCGATGTATCACAGCGTGCTTGGGTGCATGCTGACGCAACACGGGGTGAAGGGGGGATGGCTCGTATCACGGATACATCGCAGAATATACCAGTGACCGGTGTTAGCACCAAATGGATTTCCGATTGACCCTCTTGGCCATTGTGTGAGCTGCTCCTCAGTCCGCTAATCGTTGTGAGCACCACGCTTTTGTCTTCGGTGTCTGGCAAACGACTGCTTTGCCATATAACGGCGGCAGATATCTGGCTCGCCCTATGAATTGTTGGAAGGTGGTGCTGTTAATGCACACTTGCATGTCCTCCTGATTTAAGGGATATGCTGTGCATTTTTAAACAATTTCACTACGTGTCGATTTCTGAAACTAATCGTACCGCTTTCTGAACATGAAAAAAAAATTTGGGTTTGCGGTAAAATAAAAAGGGAGGTTTCTGCTTAAACATTTCGGGTCGGCAAGTATGTTAACGAGCAAAAGGAAATCATAATTCAGTTTAACAAAAAATACAGCCGTTGTTTTTTTTATTTCAGACATCATCAAAATGTTGAAAACTTTTCTTATTTTAAGGGTTGGTCCTGTATTGAATAGATGGCCTATTTATTTCTCAGGGGAAGAACCACCGCAGCACCGGCGACACCTACGAGGAGGGGATGACACCCACAGTTCCACGCAGACGAGTCAACAAACCCGCTTGCTGGACTGCCGGCGATTGGCCATCTCACAGCCAGCGGGTTTTGGGAGTTTCACAAATCTGTGTGATCAACCAACCATTGCGTCCAAAGCTCTAGATTTACAGACATGCACATATGCAATCCAGCGGCTTTTGAGGCTGCATTGATGCACACTACAAATTGCACGTAGCCTGCAGTACAGCAAATCGATTGTTGACATGTATATACATGCACAGTATTATCTCTTCATGTGCATTGGTTTTCTTGGCGTATATAATTATTTCTACAAGCATACACCCTCATGAAAGAATTAACAAAACATTTATATAAAGGATCCTCCTGTAACGGTATCGCAGTCATTCGTATTTTCCAAGATAGAGGACTTATAACAATATCCACATCGAAACGATACAAAAATAATAATCAACCCTGGCGGATGAGTTGCGTTGGCTGTGGTGCACAAGCATCAACACCAAGAATAAAGACGGCACATTCGGCAATACCACTGCCTTAAAATGGACGTCTAGATTGACGTTGAGGCGGTGTTATTGACGAATGCCGAATGAAGGCCACCTCCTGCTGTGTCGGTAATGTGCGGCCCAGTGGAAGGCGGCAAGGTGCAGCACTGCTTCATCAGGTGTCACTCCCCACTGATATGAACCGTGGCTGCGAATAAAGTCATGTTTCCGGGTTCACGGCGTAATTCATTAACTGCTTTCACAACCCCATTCGTATAGTAACATGCTATAAAATAGTGTTGGGGAGGGACTTGACCTTCATCTTGGTTTCTCTCGGTGTTCACACCACTGCTGCTAATTATACCTTACCATGTGTGTGTTATGTCTGTCCAGATGGGTCTTGAAATGTCTGGCTGTGAGTGATTGAAATTACGTGTGATCATCTGCTCCACTGTCCTCCTCCAAAGGCATATGCAGCACATGCTGATTTACTTTACTGCCGCTTGGTAATTGAACACTTACACCGAGCGCATTGTTCACTCGGCAAGCACCACTTTATACCATCAAAAAATGTAAGTCAGTGCAGTGGCTGGGACGCGCCATTCCTTGAAATGTGGTGGCGTCGGTTGCAATTTTACGGCGGCCAAACGCTGCCACCTGCTGAACGATGGGAGCATGGAGTGGAGTGTCCGTGTGTTGTGCAGGGCATGCACAGGGTAAAGAATGGCAGTGTTTTGTTGTTGCTCGTAGCTTTCTTGAATTGTGATTGATTTATATGCGAATTGCCCTCTTTTTTTTTAAAGCATTCCATGCAATAACAATTACATGTTTGCTTACCGTAACAGCTACAAAGCATACTAATACATAAATATTATTAATATTTATAAACATCTGAACTAAAACCTAAAAATATGTTTTTTTATTCATATATAAGAACTACCCAATTGTAATCCACTTTATATCAATCCATATTGTTCATTTTAATATTTAGCATGAGTAAAATATCAGTTTTACAGACATGAGCTATCTAGTTGCATTGTGTGCTAATGTGTGACTCTTAATTTGTTGGGAGAAGTTTTCTCTGACAAATGGAATACATCCAATGTATTATTCATCTTGTGACATAAGGCCAATTGCACAATTTGCATGCATTTGGGATAAAGACCCAATTAATATAAATTTCACGAATCCAACAAAGATCCCACTGAAATGTAAAATAGCATGTTTAACATTTACCCGAGCATTAGAAATGCTAGTACCACATACTCTTGTTGTTTCTTTCTCCTCCTAATTTTGTTTCGAAATACATTCCTTGGAACTATGTTGCAATGGAGTCCTGGGATATGTTTAGATTCACCATGAATAGGGTAAAAAAAATTGTGAAGCTATGTTCAGTAGAGTTGCATCAGATATGTAGTACATCATTATTTTTAATTTTACAAGTGTATACCCAGGAAAGCCTCATTGATTCTAAGGACTCAGATGAACCATGCTAAGTTTAGTGGGTGACACTTTATATTTCCAAATTCAGTCATTCTTGCAATGTTGCAAAAAATTGGACCATGATATCAGCACACATCAGCCTACTTTTCTTCGAATGCCACGGGTTATTTAACATCCATTCTGAATACTGGTAGGAACGAAGTGAACCAGCCTACAATAGATTATATCGTCCGTCCGTCCGATGTCCGATTAGGTGTAGCAACATCGCCCCCTACTGCAAACACTTGGCAGGACCCTACACAAACCTTTAGACTCAGTGAGGCTTTCCTGGCTAAACAAGTGTAACATTCCCTTATAATTCCATGAGATAGTTTTTAATTAAAACATTTAAATAAAAAATTAACTCACAGCGGCCTAAAGCCTACAGCTAGGCCTAAAGCCTAGAACTAGGCCTCAAACTCTCCCTTCGTATCGTACCCCCGCCATTTCATTTTATTATAGCCATTCATTTGTTCGTTCCTACCAGCCCACCCCGCAGGGACCTGTTTTAACATCCACTCTGAAGCAGGCGAATAACGTTGTATGGTTACCGCACCCGCACTATTAACCAGAGTGGCCTGCCAGGTCCGGACTGCAAACCTCTGCAACAAGTGGCAAACGCACTACCGCTGGGCCACCTTCCGATATCTCGCAAACATTCATTGCGTGCCGGTGCATTTTTCCCCTAAGATTTATTTGCATGGTAACACGAAGGGGGAAAAAATCCACTTATCTCTGGCATAAAATCCCCGCTCGCCGTAGCAGCAGGAGCTGAGCTAAGCACCGAGGAGGCAGAGTGAAGACGAATGTTCTCTGGTGGCTGCAGGGGGTCCAGAACCGTATGTCAGGGCCTGTCGGTGGAGGGCGGGGGGGACAGAACACGCTCTCGCTGTACACTTTTAGGTGTGAAATGAACTCGCAACAGTTTTAGTTCCAATGCAGTAAACTCGTGAATGCACGAGCTGCAAATATTATGCAGTCTAATATGTCTTCTTAATATACCAGAGTATATACGCGTTTTAAATATGATGCAAGTACTTGATGAATGTGTACAAAAAATCTAACATTGCAGCTACCCTGTATTTTTGAAAAGTGCATTGCATTTTTTTTGGTACGTCTACATGAGTATTTACTGTTAACGAATGTAATATTTGCATGGAAGTTATGGAAGCTAAATGTTTCACTGCAGCAATAACCTTCAGCTCCCTTATGTCTCCCCACAGATCGCTCCACCTGTTGTTTCTGCCTCGCACCAGCCTCACCACGGCTTCTCTTACTTGTCGCCCGTTTTGTTTGGGATAACTCGTTCGCCGTATCAATCCAACGCATCTCCCGCTATCTATCTCGTGTCCCAGGTGCCTTGTGAATGTGATGCCATGATTGGTATTGTTTCCGGATCGATTCTAGGCAAGTGAACCTCATGGCTCTCGCACAATGTCCGTGATGCAGTCACTTTTAGTCTGTTGATGGTCGGCGATGCGGCAATCGACTCATCTCGACGAGCTGTACACGATGCACCACTACGGTGCGTACGAGCGTTCAGGTCTTCAGCGCAATCGTCCTCGCTGCGTTTCGACATCGCGGAGTGTGGCACTGATTTCGGATTGATTGGTACCCCAGTCGCGGAGTGAAGTACACCCCTGGAAAAAAAGTGTCCCAGAAATAAAGTATTTTATTGCCTCGGCCCATTTTGTATTATTTGGTACCCCGGGGTACCGCCATAAGGACCACGTGTCCAAACCACAAACAGTCGCCTTCTCAATTGAACCTTCTCTCTTGTTTTCTGATTGCTTCACTCCTTATTGGAAATAAACAAAAATATAATAATGATAATAATCTAAAAATCAAATGTCTTGGTAATCAATAGTTGATTTGGTCATGTTTCACCTTTGTTACTTCGCAGAGCAGATTGAGATATGTAAGGTGATGGGAGATAATGCACAATCACTAAATTGTACATCTGGTAACTTACACGTCCAGCTGGTTTATACACCCTTGCTAAACATACATTCTTGCTGTTTAGCTCTCTAGTTTATACCACAGTGGTTACGCGATGGGATATGATGCTGTATGTTTAAGGGGTACATCTTTGACAGTCCAAGCATATACAACATTTTAAAATATGGAATTGTGTCACTGTGTTACCCAGATTCAGAACAGGAATTGCAATGTAAATTGACAAGTCTGAATCGTAGAATTTTATTGGAACCGGAATCGAATATAACTCTTTTTTTACGTAAATATCAGCGTTTATCTTTTAATGCTGTCAGTGTGAATTATTTGAAAAGGTGTTATCATAACACAAGACTATTTGGTGAGCCAGGCATAAAAAAAAACAATCGAATTCCCAACAATTTATTGAAAACCAAATACAAAGCTGCAATTACATTAAATGCTAAATATGATACATCTTCTACAACAGTATGACTATTTACACGCATAATCAATTAATACATTCTCAACTTTTTTTTTATATACAGGACTTGGTTAGCATTGGTGAAGACTGTGTCTTGTTCGCGTGCCAGCAGCATGCAACACTTAAGTAAATAAGGTCACCTTTAGCCTGCTTTGAGAGAATCTCCTTCCGCTGTGCTTTGTAAATATAGCACAATGAGTGATGATGGCAAAGCTCGCACTAGTTTCAAATGTTAACTTTGTTTCAAATGTAAATTTTATAGAGCTAGGTAGAGGATTATATATATGTTTGTCTATATTTGAGGTTTTCGTGACTGCAGGGATCCATACTCTTTGGTTCTTTCGGTAAAGTCACGTAGGTATAAAATAAATTAAATCACAAATGTATTTTATTTTATACCTACGTGACTTTACCGAAAGAACCAAAGAGTATGTATGTTTGTATTGTGTGCATGCCTGTGTATGTCCTGTTATATATGTACACAAGTGATTGCTGTAACTGGAAAAAGCCGATACGTTTTTCTTCTTCCAAATCCTCTCGGCTGAAAGTGTAAACGTTTGTTGTTGTTGTTGGTCTCCTTCTTGTCGTACGGCTGCTGTAGATGCAGAGCAACAACTGCAATGTCACATTTAGGTGTTCGAGCCAAGAGACAACTTGCGTCAGAGGCAGCGGAGTGTGTCGCTGTGATGTTGTGGGTGGCACATACTTAAAACTTGTAAGCCCACCGACGTCAACACAAAATGCAGCACACGCACAATTTGTCAAACAAACTTTGAAGGCCCGCATCTTCTCCGCCTTGCGGCCGTATTTCATCCATTAACTACGCGCAAGAAACTTGTCATAAGAGATGTCTATGTTGGCGCTTTCGGCCATAAATCCCGCCCCCCCCCTCCCCCCACTGAAAAGCTAAACGGGGCCAGACGCAAAACAATGTCCCACAAACTAAAACAAGAGGGCACATACGGTCCCAATCGTTGGTGCTGAACCCTCCCGAGCGAGCGTTTAACCAAAGTGAAGTAACTTTGCGTTTCAGCTAGTTAATTGGGCATAGCAAGCAGCTGAAAGCCGTGTACGTGACAGCAGAGTGCTGCCTATGGCAATATCTCCCTTATCCCCAGCTCCGGGCTGAGTGATGGCTCCAGGTGGACTTCTTTAGCTGTGTAGGCGGGGAGGGGACGGTCAGTATTAATAACCTCTGCTGCCAGTAGCAGGGGACAAACTGTTAGGGGCCATGGAGTGACTTTGAAAAGCAATTCCAACTTCACAGTCACCCGTTAGGGCTCTAAGCAAATCAATCCTCAGTCGGAGTGTGTGGGTTTTTTTGTACCAGTCCCATTCTGTGATCGTCACTTATTTGGAGAAAGATGTTTAATTGTATGTGTTCGTGGCAAGATAAACATAAAAAACTGAACCAAACATCAATGAAGTGCTACGACTCGGTTTTTTTTTCCTTCCGCGGTTGTGCCGCGTGTGGCTCTCTGCAGTGTTTTCGGGTCGTCCCGCGTCCTATCCGGCACGATGTCCGATGTTCCGGTTTCTGAAGAAAGCACCAACACGCAGAGCGAAACGTCGAACACCGCCCCGAAAACGCACCAGAGAATTGCCTACGGTTACTTTTTCAATCTAGCTGTGTTATGCGAGTAGGACCTTTTTGTGTAAAGTACAAGATTCCGATTGAAATTCGACTTCAGATTGTGTAATAAGATCGCGCCTGCACCCTTGTAAAATTTGAACGTAAAAGTGGTGAAACATTAACGCATAACAGAATTAAGCAGTCTATTGCATGCTAGTCTTGAAATTGGTGATCAACATTCAGTACTCTGCAGGGATGGGATATATTTCAGGCTCATACTCTTAGGTTTTTTCGGTAAAGTCACCTAGGTAAAAATGAAAAATAATAGAAATAATAATAGAAATTAAAGTATTATTATTTCTATTCTTTTTATTTTTTTTATTTTACCTACGTGACTTTACCGAAAAAACCTACGAGTATGAATCCTTGCCGTCACGAAAGCTTAAAAACCTAGAATATATTTCATGTCCAGTTCCATCTCCTCTCCGATTGTACTTACCCAGTAATATAACTGGGTCCATCACAGTTTGTCGATTGACAGGTCGGATGAGGCGGGGTAAAGTGTGTGTACTCCCACCCCTGCCAAAACTCCGGGCCAACTTGGAAGAGTAGGCCAAAATAACCACTCGAGGGGCTATGTAATAGAGGACCTTTTCACCAGCAGTGGTGTAGGTAATTACAGAGCTGCACCTTTACCTCCACAAATAAAGGATGACACAAATACAAAAGTAGGCAGGCAGAGGTTTTCTCAGATTGATTTATATGCAGTTCCTGAGAGACAGGTCTTTAGATCTTAACAGTGAGGGAGAAAGTCAGAGTGATGAACATAAGTGGAACAGTTCACCCTTTCGGAGAATGATGACTTGGTGAGAGTAAATTCTTCTTATTGTATCTATGTATGGTGGTGAATCGTGTGGCACGGTTATTTAATTTGTCAGAGATAAATATTTGCTCTCCCAGATACCCATACGGCTGTTAAGTTAAGACCACCCCTGTTTGGAATTATTTGCATGGCCTTTTACAGTACCGTTTGGATTTAGATATGATCTAAACGTAACTCCCATCCCTAGATACTGTACAGACAACAGTGGGTATGTAGATTATACAGAGAGAGAGAGAGACAGTCAGATACAGAGGCAAAAATTAATGTTCTGCGCCTGGATTTCAACAGGGAAAGTGAGTCAAGAGCATGGGTGGCTGGGGAAAGGGAATTCTAGAGTTTGGGACAGCAGAAGAGAAAGAGCGACCTTCATGGAGCAAAGGGTGACTGGGGGCTTCACTAAAATGCTTGACTTGTAAGAGCAAAGAGTTGGTAGAGGAGAGTAGAGTGAGACGAGAGGGGCGAGATCAGCTGGTGAGTTCATGGAGGATCTTGAAGATGGTGCCCGAGATGGGATTAGGAACCACTGGGTATATTTGAGTATTGGGGTGATGTGACATCATTTAGGGGTGTGGGTAAAAAGTCTGACCGTGGAATTTTCAATCAGATAAGGCATTTGGGGATGCGGTAGAGGAGAGAGGTTCTCCAGAGTTGAGATATGCTGGGAGAGTTCGAAAGTTGGTAATCGATGACAACTTCGAAGCTTCTGACACACTCTATCCCATTGTGATGTTCGAGCATGAGAATGGAAGGACCAATCGAAGATGAGACTTTGTCAAGGCAAGATGTGCGAGTGGACAGTTCATGGTGTCAATAGTGATGTCGAGTTCAGTGTCACCATCAAGAGGCAGGATATTTATTGAGGAGAGCAGGGGGCCCAAGGATGGAGCCTTGTGGGACACCATAGCACAGATGATTGTGAGAGGAACAGTCCATGTATGGAGAAGTAGAATATACAGTTGAAGAGATGAACACGGAACCAATAGAGAAGTGTGCCGGAGATGCCTGCATAGCTGTGGAGATCGCTCTTGGAGAATGGGATGGTCTGCGGTGTCAAGCACGGAATAATGATCGAGAAGATCTAGGGGTGTAAATAACCCATGGTGTGAGGAGAGACGCAAAAGGTGATTTACCACAGGCAGGGGAACAGTTCAGTGGGAAACGCACGGTTCGAGTCTGTGGGGTTTTTCGTAGGATGTTTAAATCGCCTGCCCTTTTTGAAAGGCGCCCAGCGTGATGTGCCCCTAATTGCATGCAAAACGAAAGGGAGAACGAGACACACGCGTGAATCAGCTGCTGGAAACAGAACATTGGCGTTCATCACGCCACAGATGAATCGGATGCTAATTTCAGCCTGGTTGTGACCCCCTTTAAAAAAAAAACAGGCACAGAAGCGTGCTTGATTTGCAAAGTCATATTGCACGCACATAATGTATCACCGATTGGTATTCGTGTACATGTTGAGTGCTTCAGGTTAAACAGTACATAGTGGTGTATGTGAAAGGATTTTAAGCGCTCGAGTCATTTAAAATGTGGATGTTTCACATTTAAATAGATTAAAATATTAATTGAAATTGTCATCGGATATAAGTGATGTCAATTCCATGTCAAGGACAATCGCAGAATATAATTGCAGGAATAACATGAATAGCAGATTAGGTCATCACGATGTATTTTATGAAAATGTATTTTAACTGCCAATGTAGGACTGGCTGCCGATGTACATTCATATCACGATTTGCGTCTCCACCATTTACGTTGTTTCACAAATACGTCGTCACTTTATTATCCATAATCGTCCGTCTTTTCTCATATCCGTCGCCTCTCAGCCGTCCCCACCACTTACCCTGTACATCACTTTGATTTACGTCGTTTCGATATTTGTCATACCTTTCAAGAGCGCATTCCCGATATAAACTGGGGTATTACTGTATATATTTGGGTTGGATCGTACGAATTAAAGCATATTTGTGTATTTAAAGCTTTCGTGACTGCAGGGATTCATCTTCTTGGTTCTTTCGGTAAAGTCACGTAGAAGGGAAGTAATATAATAATAATTATGTTTTATTTTTATTATTTTATTACTTCCCTTCTACGTGACTTTACCGAAAGAACCAAGAAGACATATTTGTGTAATTCACACTTGAATAATAATGTATTATTTAAATGTTTTATTTCTACAACATATTTTACAATGAATGTGTTCACTTACACAATATAGCACATGGTATATCTTCTTCAAGTTGTCTTTGAGTTGTCCTAACATCCATCCACATACACTTTCCTTCAACAAGACTTCACTTCTGACAATATGATACAGTGCATAGAGAATACATCTTAATCAAGAATGAGAACTTACATTTCCCAGTCTTATTTTATATTGCAACTTTTTGTAATTTCAACATATTTCATCATATTCTTCATATGTGTAAAAGTAAACTACCGTATATGTACGGATCATACAGTATGAAGCCAATGATTTAAATGAACCAACTTTCTCAGTTTACCATTTTCATACTCTTTGACTGCTCACGACAAAGTGGTCAAGGTGCAGCCCTGCAATTGCTTGTTCACACCATCGCTGGTGAAAGGGACTCCATTAGAGAGAGCTCTAGAGAGTTCTTAGGGTATTTTGGCCTACTCTTCCATGTTGGCTATTTGTATTAACATACAGCCAACGGATGAGCGCGGTTGGCAACGTGCAGCGCGGAGTAGGTGAGCATCATTTCGCTTTTCCCTATCACACGTGACCTGTCGATCAACTAAAAGTGGTGGACGCATTTTTACGGCTCGATGAACAGAGACGAGGGGGGGGGGTAAAAAAAAGTTTCAGTTATTTCAACCAGTGACCTCTAAATTGAATAGTCCAGTTTGCTACCACTACACCACCAGGTAACACCTTTTAACATGTTTACCTGCTACTAGGTAAAATGTGTTCAGATGCTTTTTGCCTAAGAGGTAGTAATGCAGGGGTTAGCATGCTGTAACTACAATCCCAGGGGGTTTCCCTATCTGTGGGTCATGTTATGTATATGCTACGCATATTGCTGTACAATATTGCTGTATTTTGCCCGTGCATTGTTTTTAATGCAACGTAGGAGTCATTTAATATATGTCCTGTGAGTTATGAAAGCGACCACATCAATGGACAACACTGCCAAGATAAACTCTGCCAAATGCTTTTCTTAGCTTGCCAGACCCAAGGGCTCCTCTGGCAGTCGAGGAAACCAATTCTCCAATAGCTGTCGAAAGCCCTCACTTTATATCCAAACTTTAACAGCATTTATGGACACAATGTGGTGATTCTGGGCAATTTTACCGGTCTTCCATGCTCCTCTCATGATTGGCATATAATACAGTAGTTTTTAAATTGGATGAAAATGTGGAATGTTCATTTACCATGCTTGATTAAGAAGATGTCCAGAAAAAGTAATTTTGCCAAATGAGTGAAGAACATTGTATGCAAATTTGCCAGGAGCAATGGGCATAGCATAATTTTACACGAAACTTAGCAGCCATACGCTTTTGAAGGGGTAAGATCATTTCATTTTGGGCGGCATGATATCATGATCCAAGCCCCGCCATTTAGGCTGCGAATCGCCTCTCTCGTGCGCACAGTACGAAAGTCGATGTATGATGTCCTCTCGCCAGCCTTTCATATTTTTTCTCTCGTTACGTTCTCGAGTTTATTTCGCATACGCAGAGAAGGGCTTCCACTAGAGGGAGCTATAGAGAGAGATTTGAATTCTAACTTTGTAAAATAGATGATGACACTTCAAGATGGTATTTTTGGCCTACTCCTTCTTGCTGGCCAGATCCACTACTGTGGTCTCCCAGTTTTATACTGCTCGGTGGACACAGACAGGGCGATTCAAGAAACTTGCCCTGTTTCTTCAACTGCTGTGTCGTGTGATCAAACCGGCAACCTCGCAAATGCAAGTGAATTGTGCGAACTATTGCACCGCAACAGCATCCCTACCTGGAGAAAATTTAGACATACGAAGGGAAATCACGGATCAACTTACTGTACTGCCGTATCATGGCCGCGTCGCAGGGCGTTTGGGAGTTTCGCAAACAAATAAACTCAGCCATCGTTCTGCCAGGTGGAGTGATGGCCAAGAATACTTTGTGAATCGGACACCATGTGCATGACTGTCACAGCCAACTCATGAGTACATTTGGTATTTGCACCACTCTGTTCGTGTTGGGCTATCATGAAGACGCTGTTTCTCCAACAATTCGAGTCTGCAGTAGTTTCAGAGTAGAGGGCACGCTGCTTCGTGGCTTTTACACACGCGTGTGTGCTGTGATTACTGTTAACAAGTTACCCCTGTGTTTATCCAAGGAGAGCCTCACGGAGTTTCAGGATGATTCTTCAAAAAGCATCCAGTATGGAGATAATTGGCCAATTTCATTAACACGTATGTTTTTGCACATGGGAGGAGTATCTGGAGAAAACCCACCGGGTATAAGGAAACAACACTCAAAGCTACACAGAGATAGATTCACAAATCTACTTTTTCTACTGCCATTCACTGACCACATCACCACTTTTTGCCTTCAAATGTATGGATTGCAAGTGTGCGCTGCCATGCCTGGCTTCCCATCCTGGACATCTCCATGCCATATGCATATTTGACTGTTATAAAAGCGTAGATGTAGAATGTATACATGTTGTGTTTTATAAAAAAAAAATGCCGCATAGTGTGTATGTGTGTGTACATGTGGGGAGCGGTAGCATAGCGGTTAGCACGTTGCACTACAAGCCCGGTGACCAGAGTTCGATGCCAGCTCACGGCCAACGCCAGTTACGATTGTCTGAACCGGTCCTGGGCCTCCTCTAGGTCCACTCAGCCTAAAATGAGTTCCTGGTGCATTGTGTGTAAACTTCGCTACTGGGGAGACAAAAAAAGCAATCAGACGTGGTGCTGGCCACCGACACCTTCATAGATGCTCGCTCACAGCACTTGTCACAACAGTCTGTTAAAAAGCTACACGTGGGATCTTTGTCATAACACAATATGCACACAAATTGCACCAGTGCCATGTTCATAAGATAGAGAAAAAAGTAGCGTTTCAATTTCACCACATTGCGCATTTATTCACGCAATTTCATATCAAAGTAAATGTCGCATCCACATTCGGACAGCTTTATATAATTCACATTCTAATTTTTGTGGAGTTGACTCAAGTGTGTGTGTGTGGGAGGGGGGGGGTGGCGGATTATGTATGTGTGCACAGCGTGTACGCACGCATGCGCGGCGCGCGCGTGTAAGAGATTAGCTCGAAGCACTTGGGCTCGCGCGGCGCGTGCCCAAGTGCCAAATGAGCAAACTCACCCCTCATGCGCCGCGGTGGCAGAGGCAGGTGCCTCGTTGCTGACTGATGGCAGATCCTCCGCCGCTCCGCTGCGGCGGGGCCATGGAAAGAACAAATCGCTTGTAACGCGGCTCTCCAAAAGCGGGAGGGTTTGGCTGGCTGGCCGTGTTACGCGAAAATAACCTCGCCGCCGTGAAACGCGAAGCACGCAGAGAAATGCAACGTTGCGCGGCGCAACCGACATTGATTAAATGATACATTTTTGGGAAAAGACCAAAAAAAAACCCAGTGGAAATGTCCTAGACATGTTCGGTTACGTGTGTTGAACTTCTTTCGCGTCGTACGTAGCCAACCGTGCTAATCGTAGCTGCGCGGGCGGGGGGGGGTAAACAACTAAACACAACACTGTTCTAGAGAAATGCGTTTTTGTATCTAGATTTAAACGTTGCGTAGCTCCAGCCGCTTCCTAATTCTTAAATCAAGATGTCCAATGGTGCGCATGCGCACAATTGTCGACGCACCTCCGATTAGCACGGTTGGCTGTGCACGCTGCGAAAGAAGTCCAACGTGCATGCACGCGCACGCATTTGCGCCCAAAGTGGCGTGTCGCGTTTCACTATCGCGACTGCGGAACAGGAGAAACGCGTGCCCTTTGTGCTGACGGCGTCACACGAACAGGCGAGCGCTCCCCGCCTTTCTCTGCGAAGCAAACAGTGGGATTTGATGGCGCAGCTGGGCAGGATGGAGTTGGGGGTGATGTCGTCTTCATGGACAGGTGCCAGCGGGGAGGGGGTGCTTTGTTCTCGAGGAAATAGAGGCAGACCAGAGCAAGCGTCGCCGTTGTTGAACATATGGATAATTCTGGTCAAATTTGCCCGATGATGCTGGATGTAATCACCAGCGAAATGTCGTACTCAAAAATTGTAAATGTTGTGGATTCACTCTTCAACACACCGGTGGGCTAAAGTAGTGAACTATTTGTCTTTTGTCAACGTGACACATTTTTTACTGATTGGCCGTGTCGGGTAGTGGAGGGTTGCGACGCATTTATAAATAACGCGATCTAACCCACAAACCTTTATTATGAATATGGATAATTATTAATATAATGTATACACGATACTGGAAATGCACATTCGCAACGCCAAAAATGAAAGTTCATTCGAAATAATGTGCAGCCTCTTTGTCGATCCAACTTCTTGATGAAAGTCTTCGTCCCGTGCCTCTTTGGGTTGTCTGACGTCAACTTCGCCATGGTGCTCGGTGCCGTTTGGTGAGGGAAGGAGGAGGAGACCCAGGACCAGCCCGGATATCGCTCATGTCAGCTGTGGCCGTGAGGTCGCCGGGTTAATAGTGCAGTACGTTGTTGTTACTGTACAGCTGTGCTCCCACATATGTAACTCCCCACATTCACCATTAATGGCCATAATCTAGAGATAAAATGTAAAGGTGCAACCCTGCTCAAGGCTCAAGCCACTACTGGCAGTAGGGCCTCCACTCGAGGGAGTTCTACAGAGCCCCTCTAGAGGTTTATTTGTGTGTATTATTCCATAATGACATACTTTTCCTTACCACTTACTGTGGCGTGCCAATGTTTAATGCTGGGTGGACAGAGTGTGGGGATATGTTATAAACTTGTCAATTTAATTGCAAGTCCAGTGTGCTAACCGTTACACCACAGGAGCATCTGAAACTAGAGAAAACGTAGCATTGTTTATGATAACCTGGGCTGAAAAGTATCTACCATTGTAAAAGTGACTCAAATCTGAAAAAAATAAATGTAATATTTTAGCTAATGACATGTGCTCAGAGAAAATCACGTTGCATGCGAAACGTTCCACAGTTTTATGCTATAATCATCAGCCATACTATTTCCATTGCCGAAGGCTTCCCCATGCCATGGCCATCCCTCACAGTATTGCAATGCCACAATCCATCTCACTCAAGCACACGGGTGGGCCTGATCACTGCATCTCTGCAGTGATGATCTTCTTGGGTGTGTAATGTCCTTTAGCTGCAATTTCATTACCATTCTCTCAAATGGTAGTGCACCAACATCTGTTGTTGGCTTGTACTCTCCCCCAAAATCTATGCTCCCCATCTTAACCATCCCACAGTGGCCAGTGTGATTCATGGCAAGCCGATCATATATTCATGAAATTTTGAAAGTGCTGTACATGTGCAGTTATAAGTACTGGTTGTCCAAATGTAATAGGCAACATCATGTGTCGTTCCAAATACTCTACTGGTCCATCTTTGAGATTACTCCATTCAGTATTGCATGAATTCGTCTTCAAAAATACACTCATGATTCACTAAATGATATTACTAGAAAGTTTACCAGGATACAAACATTTATATATAAGCTCTCATTCCATGCTAATAATGTATTGGGCGTGTATAATTTCAATATGTACAGTGTGTTTAAAACAAAATATTTTATTTTAAAATAATTTCTCGTGTAAACAATTCTTAACATAGCCAGTTAATAATGCTGAATGTTCATGATGTAAATTTATAAGTAAATAATTGTAACGAATTTCCCCCTAAAATATACTTTTTAAAAAAATGTAGAATTGACAATTTAAGTTATGCATTAAATAACTTGTATTAAATAAAAAAAACTATCAAACCATTGGCCCACTTGCGACACTACTTTCACTCTCTGTTTACGACCAACCTCTGGAAGGCATTGTCATGATGGAGGGCCATCTAAATTTAACTTGTCCCCTGCAATTGAATTGGAAGGCACTCAAGAAGATAATGTACAGACGTGAGCTGTCTGCCACGTTATTTCATAAACATGTTGAAGGGCATGTAGCGTATGCTGATTGTGTTGGGCAGGAACACTGCTAGCCAGCTCAGAGGGGATGCACTTTTAGGCACATTTGACATTCACAAAGGCTTTTACAATGAGTTTCGTTGAACCCACAGTGCTTGATAAGCCGAAGCCTGTATACAACGTATTTTATTTACTCGACATAACCCCAAAAGAAGCCAATTATTACTATAAGCCTGTTTATTACACGTGTTGGTCGGGTAGTCAATATATCCTTGCTTTGACTGGGGCACTAGCAGGCTTTGGCAATAAGTTACGGCCACTGGGAGTAGGGTTTCATTTGAAGTAATTCATCATTGCTGAGAATGCTACCTCTTCGGTGTGGCACGTGTGGTCTGGGTCTGAAATGCTGCTCTTCTCTACGGGCTCATGGTAATTTATTTTTAGCTTTGCTATATGTGGGTGATGGGGGCAACTTTTCCACTGGCTTTTTGGATTATCTTCAATGTCATAAAGTAGCCAGAGAAATATGGCCATGCTTAAGTATACCGGAAAGGTGAAAGAATTGGCTCTGCACTGGGAATGTGTAGCATGGCACGCATATTAAAAATATAAAGGCTGTGTTTATGATTATTTATTGGGGTAGTTTCCCCAGGCAAGCCTCAATGAGTCCTCTTGACTCTTTTTCAGGAAGAGTCGTGCCAAGATTTCGCAGTAGGGGGCGACGATTGCTATTTATAATCCCAATCGAGTAATTTTTGAAATGTTACAACCACCGAGGTTAAGAACCAGGCTACAGTCTACATTATAGACTGCCAGCACACTCACCGAGGTTAAGAACCAGGCTATTGTCTACATTATAGACTGCCAGTACACTTACCCAGATTAATAACCATTTCTACAGTCTACATTATAGACTGCCAGTACACTCACCCAGATTAAGAACCAGGCTAAAGTCTACATTAGTTTTTTTTGTTTTCTCTTATTTTTATTTTATTATTCATTATTTTTATTAACTTTATTTATTACTATTTTTCTATCTACTTGACTTTACCGAAAGAACCAAAGAATATGAATTCCTGCAGTCACGAAAGTTTTAAGTCAAAATTTAACTTGAGAAATGTTTGACCATGACGCCGGCACACAATAGCCTACTCCTGCGAATGACATCGTTGGATCTTTAACCTCCACTGTAAAGTAGGCGGCACACATCTCGTCAACCCGCAGCAATAACAAGGGCAGCCGCTGAACTCGAACCGTGAAGCTCAGCAACAAGTGGAGAACGCGCTACCGCTGGGCCCCATCACCCGCCCGAAGTGAATTGCATCCAAATTATGAAGAAACTCCAGTTGAAAATAGTATTTACAATGTAGGAAAATGTTAAACAAAAATATGATCTGCATGTTTTTAAGAACATGACAATTACGATCAACAAAGAAAGACATCCAAGAAATGCATGAGAAGAACTTCATTCTGTCTCCACATGAAAAACACATTCCTGCGGAGGGAGCTGGTAGGAACGTTGGGTTGCTCGGTCAATGGCCAGGGTCAACGGCGGCGTGGTGTATTCCGCAAATATGGGCGACTGTGAGGGCGGGCACGAGCCGGCGTGAGTAGGTTAAACGTTGAGTTTTATAAGGGCACCACGGGGTGACCAGCCCCTCCCCACCCAGCCCCAACCCTCCCACCCCCCACGCAGCCCCACCCTACCCACCCAGCCCCTCCCCACCTAGCCCCTCCCCACCCTGCCCCTCTCCACCCAGCCCCACCCCTCCCATTTTTGGATGCACGACGGACGGACGGACACAATAATCCCCTGTGGGCTGGTGTAACCAGGAGGTTCCTACCAGTATAAAAACAAATACTTGTCCATTGGCCTTGGATTTCCAGACCAATATTATCCAGCAGCATTTCCTTAAGAAAAACAAACTATGAACCAGTTTCGGCTTTGTTCAACAAATTCTGCTGGGTTGCCAGATGTTAACACTAACAACTAAACCGAAACTAACGCTAGTGGCAAGAGCACTCTATGTAAACAATGTGGCCCTGTTCAATACAAAAAGCATATTGCTTACAATAAAATGTTATATTTCCATAGCCACGTACATTTATTCAGGTTCAGTGTGGGATGATATGCCCACGAGTTGCTACTGACCTGCATTTGCAGGCTCTCGCATGCACGTGGAGTGCCCGTGTTATGCGCTGTCTGGGTGTGGCTGTGTCCTGGAGAGAACCCTCCGCAACAACAAAAAATTGGCAGCACATCACAGGAGTTGTGCAATACTAAATGCAGCATTAAGTTTTTGAAATTATTACCAATGTAGCGCTTACATAGCAGCAGAGAAGTCCAGCCCAGGACATAACAAAGGGTTTTCATCACGGAAAACAAGGAGGCTGTTTGTAACTTCATGTGATACATCGCATCTTTGTTTTTTTTTGCCAAGATTTTTTTTATTAAGAATTGTATTAATTTAAATCTTAAGAATAAAATTGCATGGCAGCAAAGAATTAATTATATTATTGGTCCGTAGTTTTTTTAAGCACTTTATTCCATACTCGTTGGTTCTTTCGGTAAAGTCACTTAGGTATAAAATAAAACAAATCACGACGTTTTGGGCGCAACACAAGCGTCCGTCATCAGGTGTGAAAGCATGATCTGCTGCTGAGGCAGACTTTATTCCAGTTAATTCCAATTTGGCTTCATTATAATTCCTCCCAATCACTCATTGTTCATATTTCGCCTTGTATCTTTGTTACCGGTTGCTGGACGTATTGTTTTAACGTATATAATTAATTTGTTAAATTTATTTAAACAACAATAAAACAAATAAAACACAAAAAGGTACGTAATATTACTTCGGGAAGGCAAGAAGCCGGGTCGACAACAACACGTGCAAGTACAAAGTAAAACCCCGGGGGAAAGGTAGAGAGAGGGGATGGGGAAGGAGCAGGCTAAGTGGCACCCAATCATCACGTCCAGCATCAACGGAGGAGACCCCAACACGCCAAATTACCCACAATCGTACAAATTCACAGCATCCGTGTAAATACGTAGAAAAAGTTTACAGACGATATTTATCCCTTTCATCTCCAATGTCTCTACCCAGGTGCTCAACATTGGCAGAGTTGATCACAGATTAAACAATGGATTATTTTGCCACTTTCAACCTTTGAAATACGAAACAAAATTATAATATTTTATACCAGGTAAGGCCCACTGAGATATATAGCTCTTATTCAGAAGCGACCTGGCTGAAAATGATAGCTCAACGAAGTGGCTTATCACGTGGACATTTATAGCAGCCAAACACTCTAAATGTGGAGGGAAAACCCGAAGAACCCAGAGAAAAATCCACACGGCCACGGGTGGATATACAGCAGGCGTCAGCGTCGTGATTGAACCCACGACCTCCTACATACCAGGCGAGGGAGTTAACATCTCGCCACTGTGGTTGCCCCAAATTGGGACCTCCAGCTAATTGAAAAGTGGGACATCTAGAGAGGTGCAGTAGATTTGCAAAAAAGCACGTGGATGAGTATCCAGGGAGGTGCTCTCTTGAGAGACTATGGAAATCCACGTCAGGTGTGGGGGGAGGGGAGATGGAAGTGCCACACGCCTTGTTCATTTCCGCAATATAATTCTCGAACATCTGGGCACGGCGTAAAGGCAAACTCGGAAGTTTGTGCTGTGGGGCGAGAACATTGTGGGTAATCGGGTGAGGTCGATAGTTCGCATTTATGCGGCGTGAGCGTGTATTGCGGTGGGTGAAGGGTAATATTGCAAATTGGGGAAGAAGACGCACAGTGGAGCCAGTATCGCAAAATGTAGCCCATCAGACCACTTTCCACACTTGTTTTGTCAACGAATGGGATAGCATATCACTGTTAAAAGCTGCTGTGTGGGGCCTTTGGGAGCAGATTATGATCAAGAAGGAGAGCAAAGACCTCTGAGATATTTTTTTTTCGTCTTTATTTGGACCCTTTTCACCGATTTTGGAGGCATTGAGGCACCTGGAGGGTTCGAACGTGGGGGGGGGGGCAACGATGGCTCGCCTGAACTGGGGCCAATGAACGCAGCAGCAGCAGCGTGTATTTATAAACAGGATTCTCACAGGACAGATGAGGATAAATATGAGGAAACCTCGGCACTCCACCATTGGCCACTGTTATTTTCTATCTTTGTAAAAACCCATGGACCGT